>NC_062544.1:210861683-212206080 GCF_016906955.1 Phacochoerus africanus | reverse complement strand
AGCATGGAGTCAGCCTGTACCCAGGGTTCAAGCGAGGCAGGGGCAGGCTCTGGGGCCCCCGCTGGGTCCACCACCCTGGTGGACCCCTGCCTTCAGACCCCTTGGGGCCAGGGAAGGAAAGCAGATGGTACTCTGCCGGGGCCACTGAGGTCAGAGCTGCAGAACCCCATCCTTGCCCCTCTGGCTTGTGCCTATTCCTCCCTATGGGGTGATCCAGCCCTCACATGCCCTTTTCTAAGCCTGCCTCCCGTCGCATCTTGACCTCCCTGGGTGTTTTCACTTTCCCCAGCCTCCGTCTCGAGGTTTTGGAGACTGGACTCTAACTTGACTCTGTTTTCACCAAGCGTGGGGTACCCTGTTGGAAGGGCCCAAGTCGTGCTTCCCCTGGATGGGGCCCAATGTGGCGTCCTCCCCTTCCCTCTCCTCCCCCTCCCTCTCCCCCTCTCCTCCTCCCTCCACCAGGCAGGCTGAGCTAGAAACCACAGGAAGGGGCTGGGTTGCCTTTGGCCGCTGAGGCTGAAAGCTGGAGGTGGGGGACTCAGGAAACCCAGGCTTGATTCCAAAGTGAATTGGAAAGATCCCCAATGGCCAGGGGATACCTTAGATACATGAGGCTCTAAAAACCTCTGAGTGGCAAAGGACTTTTTTTAGTTTCTGTTAAACTTCAAAACTTCTGCTTTGAAGCACACTCCTACCAATGAGGAATAATATGTCTTTTTATTAATTCTCATAAGTAGAATGCATGGTCGGGGGAGGAATCAAAAAACTGTAAAACAGGATAAAAGGCAAAGGAAAGGCCCCTTCATCAGCCCTGATCCCACATTCTCACTCCCCAGAGGTAAATTGTGAGCAGTTTCCTGGGGCAGTTAGGTTTCAAAGAAACACAATTCAGGATTGAAGCTGCACACTCTGGGTGGTGTGTTTGGAATGCAAAGGAGGAGTGTGCGTGTATACATGTGGGAGTGTGGGCGTATGTGTGTGTGCGTGTGTGCGCACAGGCCGTGGGTTACTAACACAGGCTCTGCTGTCAATACCCTGGGTTCAGATTCCAGCTCCTCTGCTCCCAGCTGTGTGGCAGGTTGGGCCATTTGCTTCACTTTTTAGCGCCTCGGTTTTATTATTTGTAACTTGTAAATCATGATAATATTCGTCCTACCCAGTTGTAGAGATTAGAGGATTTTTCAGCTCATGAAACGTCTATGAACCTGCAAAAGGCGCTATGAAAACTGCTCATCTGCGCCTCAGTCCCACCTCCTTCCTGAACCAACGATAATTCCAGTAAGTCCTCCAGCGTGTGTAGGAGGGTGCAGACACATGATCCCCAAAGAGATGAAGAAACCCGGGAGCAGCCACTTGGCTCAGGTCTAGAGCTGTATGTGCCAGATCTGGGCCCAAACCCCAAACAGCATGGTTTTCGGCTGCTCCCATGGGGACCTCAGTGGCTGTCTGAGACGTGAGCACAGGAGCATGTGACGCTGGGCTAAGGAAGGGCTCTTTCCTGCAGATCCCCTGTCACCCCTCCAACTCCCTCCAGGAATCCGGCCTCGTGATTTTGATGTGACCACTGGGACAGCCATCAGGCCTCTTGTCCTGGGCTCAAGCCACAGGTCTCAGGGGCAGAAGCATCTTTGGTCAAGTGTCTGTCTTCTTCCCTCCCCTTCTCCTCGATGAGTGTTTATCATTTTAAGCAATTTAATCACTTATTGTTTGGTACCTTTACAAAGGTATTGCTTTTTTCCGTACCACGAAAGTGGTGCCTATGACGTATTGAAAGCATAAACAAGCAAACAGAAAGTGAGACTAAATATCACAGCAGAATTGTTTTCTGCCTTCAAGGAGTGTCCTCTCTGGCCCCCAACTTGCACAGTGATGCCCACCAAAAGCAAGGACTCTTCAGCCAAGGATGTCTGTCAGCCCCTCTGAGCTTCAGCAACAAGCTGATATCGTATGAAGCTTCCGGAGTCACAGGATCACTGATTACAATGATTTTGAGCTGCAAGTGACTGATGTAATTAGACGACACCATGATGTAATAATTTTTAAAGCTGCTGCTTTTTAAATTTCTTTTTACATTTTAATTTATTCTTTTATATATGTGCCTCTTACTTGAAAAATGAAGTTAAGAACTCCACCCCTCAGGTGGAATTTGACAAAGTGCTCGGAAAAATCAATTTG
Source organism: Phacochoerus africanus (assembly GCF_016906955.1). Lineage (NCBI taxonomy): Eukaryota > Metazoa > Chordata > Mammalia > Artiodactyla > Suidae > Phacochoerus > Phacochoerus africanus. The sequence goes on along the minus strand of NC_062544.1, from coordinate 212,203,905 downwards.
GTCCGCGGATGTGAAAGTGCCTCCCTGCCTCGGCTCTGACTCTCTTTAATATACTATCACTGGGTTGTTTGAGCAAGAAAATAAACTTGTTGTAGGGTTTCTACAAACTGTTATCTTGCGTCATGGAACTCAAAGACCAGTGGGGCAAGAGGAGCAGGTAACATTCGGTTACCATGGGGGACACTGAGTGTTATTATAAAGATGTTTACCAAGGGTGATGGGAGCACCAGGATGGGACACTGCCTCTTCCTGCAGAGGAAAGAAGGCCTGGAGATGCTTTACCAGGGAGCTGGACATTGAGCAGGAACTTGAATGACCTTTAGGGGTTGGTTAGGCAGAGAAAGGATGGCGGAAAGAAAGATGCGGCAGGTATAGGTAGGTGTGGCCAGGACCCTAAAGGGTGGGGGAGGTGGAAGGGGTAGGGTGTGAGCCAGAGTGGGGTGGGGTCCGAGGGATCAAGAGATGAGACTGGACCTCCCATTGGGACTTGCAGTTTAAGGATCTGACGTTGCCTCTATGAGGACACGGGTTCAATCCCTGGTCTCACTCAGTAGGTCAAGGATCTGGCATTGCCTTGAGTCACAGACGCAGCTGGGATCTGTCATTGCTGTGGCTGTGGTGTAGGCTGGCAGCTGTAGCTCCGAGTTGACCCCTAGCTCCGGAACTTCCACGTGCTATAGGTGCAGCCCTAAAAAAGAAAAAAAAAAAAAAAAAGACGAGACTGAAAGAGGTGATTGTGAAGGAACTTGTTGCCATGCTGAAGATGTGGGTCATGATGAATTTGGACCTCGGGACCCCTACCCTCTGTTTGTTTTCGAATCCCTGGGTCTGATGCAGGCAGGATGGAGGAAGAAGGGCTCAGCCTCAGGAACCCCCAGGGAATGTGCTGGGCAAGTCAGCTTGGGGAGGACGGGAGGCTGCGTCCCTCTCACTTGCACTTTTACCCCTTCCTTTCAGGGTTTCTTCGGAAAGTTCCTGTTTCTCTTACCAAGTGTCTGTCTTCAGCCAAGTCACTTATGAATATTGAAACACACACACGCACACACACATACACAGCAAAGCAAAGCAAAGGGAAACAATTAGTTGACTGTTTTTTTCCTTCACTGTTTTAATGTGGAACTTGGGACTGTAGGAAAATACTACTTAGGAGACAAGGAAAAATCGAAGGTGAGCAGGTAGTAAACAGGAAAAACAAGGAGGTAAAATCGAATCTCCTCAGAGGCGTGTGCTAACTTTTGGCCTTTTAGAGGATTTTCCGCTCCTCTCTGATGAGGGGTGATGGAAGCAGAGAGGAGAGAGCTGACTCTCTCACTAGTTACATGCATCTTTCTTGGACAAATTACGGCCATCTGGGTTCTGTCAAGGTGAGAAATGCTTTCAGCAGCTGTGAAAGCCCTCACACTCTCGGAGCCCATAAGTGAGCGCAAGGGAGAATGGAGTCAGGCCCCTCTCTGCTCAGCCCCTCTCCCTGCCTGGTTCCCCTCCCCCTCCCACCCCTCACAACCCAGCCAGTCAGGAAGGAACCAGAAGTTGTGGAAGCAGCTGGTCCTGCTCAGCTGCAGTTGCCCCAACCAGCTGATCCTCGCTCTCTGAGCTGTTGAACCTGTCTGGGCTGCAAGGGCTGGAGGCGAGGGGCAGAAGGCTTTGTCCTGGGACGTGGCGCTTGCTGGATGCAGGAGAGACCCAGGGTCCTGGCAGTGCCAGCTCCCCTGGCCGCCAGCATCTGTGGCTACAGTCAGAGCTCTGGAGGTGACTCACTCAATCCTGGCTTCCCCAGGGCATGAGGTGTAGTAATGGGGTGTGGGACTGGGACAGTGGAAGAGCATTGAGATACCACCTCTCCTGCAGGCTTGTCAGTCGGGGTGAGAGGTCAAGAAACTGGGCAGGCCCACTTGCTTCTGGTTACTGCTAAGTTTTTCTCTAAATGCAACTTTATTCCTAATGTTTAGAAAGAGATACGGATAGGAGGAAGAAAACAGGTCTCGACTGTTATGACCAGATGCCCCCCAAGTCTCAGGCCCTGGGAAGGCAAAAATAAATAGGACGTCTCTCCAAGAGCTCTGTGTACTTAATTAGAACTTCTTGTTTTTGCCGTGCCCACAGCACATGGTAGTTCCCAGTTCAGGAATCAAACCCGTGCCACAGCAGCCACCAGAGACAAAGCAGTGACAATATCAGATCCTTAACCTGCTGTGCCACCAGGGAACTCCTTCATCAGCACTTTATCCCTCTCCCTATCCCTCCCTGGAAGCCAAGGGGAGGTGCCTCTCTCACCCAGCAAAGGCTGAGGCTGCTCAAATCCCAGCATCCTAACTTTTTTTTAAAATCTTTTTAGGGCTGTACCCATGGCATATGGAAGTTCCCAGGCTAGGGGTCAAATCAGAGCTATAGCTGCCAGCCTACGCCACAGCCACAGCAATGCAGGATCTGTGCTGCGTCTGCTATTTACCCCCAGATTTTGGAGGGAAAACATTGCTGGTTACCTTTTCTTCCACTGCCTGAGTCACCACCACCCACAGCCAGACCCAGGCTAGGTGAGTACCCTGACTTGGGAAAGTGGAACCCCTTCTGGGGACCCTGTTCTCTCAGCTTTGCTCCCTCCCTTTCCCTCTCTTTCTGAAACACCTGCTCACACCTTGCTGCCTTGCTCTTGGCCTCCTGGTCCCTCATATACCCCCTCTTTCCACAGTCTCCTTGCTTCTTTTTGTCAAGCTCAGAATGGTGACACAGATCCCTGAGTGCTGGGCTGGATAACGAGACCTGTGCTCTTACCCTGGGGCTCCCCCCCTCCCTCCCTCCCTGCCCTCATTCATCCTCCTCACCTCGTGGACACCCATTCTTTACCAGGCACCTTGGTGAATGCTGGGGACAAACGGTGTCTCAGACAGAACCGGGCCCCACTCTCACACAGTCCAATCACCCCCTACAAGGTGTGGGACCTTGAGCGAGTCCACAGCTCTGGATCCATTTCCTTCCTTCCACGCCTTCCTCTGACACCCAGGAAGTCTCCATCCTGTGATTTCTTGTGGTTGAATGGTTGAATGGCTGGTTGAGACCTGAACACCACAGGGGCGAGGCTGGGCAATTTGAGTTGCAACTCAAGGACGCTCAGACTCAGTGCCCACCCCTCCTGTGACTCCTGTAACTATACAATACCACTCCCCCAAGACGAATTTATTCATGTTCTCTTAAAGCATCACCAAAAGGAAGTCCCAAACATTTACCTAAGAGCCATGCACTTGGCCTCATTTGCTCAACTGGCCAAATCCCCAAACTTCCTCCCTCTATGGACACCAACCCTGCTATGGAATCTAAACTGATCCCTGCCCCACCCAAGGCAGGGTCTCTCCCAGGACAGTATTCTCAGGGGGACCCCTCACTCAAGCTCATCTTAGAAAAGTGAGGCTGTTTGCTGAAATCTGTGTTCTCCCATAGACAGCCCCCCTAGCAGAAAGAATCAGCAGCTTGCCTCCCATGGCATGTTCCATATTGGTCAGGACAGCCCACCAGTCAATCCAGAAGGTCCATCAGGAGAGGCTTAGCCCCTGGAAGGGGTTCTTCCAGGCTTATCTCGAACCTGTGTTTGCATGGTTAGCACTCTGCTTTTATTTATAACGTATGTTATAAATAATTTAAAAATAGCAACATTCCTTAAAGATGTATGTACTCACTTCATAAGAAAATGAAATAAGCTGTCCATAGGAAAAATTATTACCTTAACACTTTGATGGTTGACGGGGGGCGGGGGGCCAGAGGGAGTTGGACATTTGGCTGGTGATCCTCAAAACCACCTTCCCGGGTGAGCAGCACCGGGAAGACCCTGGATGCTGGAGGCCCCAAGGCACAGCTCCAAGAGCCTGAGGAGTGAGTGCTGTCACCACTCTGGGCTTCAGTTTCCTCGTCTGTAAAGCTGAGGTCAAAGTTCCCTCCCACTTATGACTCTTGAGACTCAAATCAAATAACATAACGGATGCAATCCTCCTTTTGTGAGGAGCCAAGCTCTGTGTAAATGGAGGATGGCGTCACTGTTGCTTTGATTGCAACCTGGTCACTCACAGGAAATGAAATGTGGTGGAACCCCTGGAAACACCGCAGAGCAGGTTTCCCCCCAAATTCCCATCAGAAGTTCCTCCCCCTGTGCTCCATCTCTGCCAATCTGGCCGCTCGTGTTTGTGGGCTCACGGCACACGGTGGCATAGTTCCTGGCTTCAGACGTCCCTTGGAATCTGCTGTGCCAAATCCAGTTTGTTCTGACCCCTCTCTCAACATGAATGTGAGTTTGCATGTGTCAATGAATTAGGTGACAGTGGGGGCTGGGCAGGCCCGGACTTGCTCATTATAATTCCTAGCTGTGACTCATCCAGAGTTCAAGCCTCATTAAAGCCCAGGTCTGAACCCTCCTGGCAGCCTGGGAACTCATCAGTTCAGAAATTTTCACCAAAGGCTTGGTATCCCAAAGGCGTCTGCAGGGACAGCCACAGACACCCCATCACCTGAGGCAACATGTGATTTGAGGGTCCTGGCAGTCAGTCTGGTTCCCGCTGCCCCAGGTACTTACTCCAGAGGGTTCAGGAGCTGGAAAGGGGTTGAGAATGGCACCATGCCCCCTTTCATTTTAGAGATGGGAGTCATATGCCAGGGGAGAGAAGTGATTGGACCTGGGGCAGGAGATAAGCTTGTGGTTGTGAGAATCTAACCCGCCAGTCTCTGCCCAGTTGAATAGCAGCCACCCCTTCCCCAAAAAATCTCATGTCCACTCAGTACCTGTGAATGTGACTTTATTTGAAAATTGAGTCTGTGTAGGTGTCACGAGTTAAATTGAGGTCATTCTGAATCAGACCAGGGCCTAAATCCCACGCTGTCCTCATAAGAGGGCCAGGTGAAGACTGACACGCAGGGAGGATGCAGGCGATGATGGAGCAGAGCTGGGTGATGCAGCTGCCAGCCAGGGATGCTGGAGAGGGTGCCCCCACTCAAGGCTGGAAGAAGCAGGAAGCAATCTCCTCTAGTGCCTCCAGGGCAGTGGGGCCCTGCTGACACTCTGATTTCAGACTTCTGGCCTCCAGAACTTGGGGAGAATACATTTTCGTGATTTTAAGCCACCCAGTTTGTGATGCTTTTTTCTGGCAGCCCTGGGGACCAAACCCACAGGCCAGGGATCTCTCTGCTGTTTCCTGCAGAAGCACAACCAGCCCTCACTGCACACAGAGCTGAGTGCTGGGCTGAGCTATTTTCATGAATCGTCTCATTTAATCCTCATCCCAAGCACAAGAATATATTACGGAAATTCCTGTCATGGCTCAGCAGTAACAAACATCCATGAGGGTGCGAGTTAGATCCCTGGCCTCGTTCAGTGGGTTAAGGATCAGGCGTTACCATGAGCTGTGGTGTAGGTCACAGATGCGGCTCAGATCCTGCATTGCTGTGGCTGTGTTGTAGGCCGGCAACTGTAGCTCAGATTCGACCTCTAGCCTGGGAACGTCCATATGCCACTAGTGTGGCCCTAAAAAGACCAAAAAAAAAAAAAAAAGGTAAGAATATATTACAATTCTCAAAGCAGCTCTGTGAAATAGGGCCCATTTCTTTCTTTTTCTTTCATTGTAGTTTTGAGGAGGAAGTAATCCCATGACACAAAAACATAAAAGCAACTAAAAGGTATGACCCACAGTGAAAAGTATCCTTCCAGCCCACCCTGTACCCCACCTCTCACCACTCTGTTCTCCTCTCTGAGGGTAGCCACGGTTACCAGGTTCTTCAGAGCTATGCTATGGGTAAACCTGCAGGTCCGCTAAAACCTTCTCCCTCCCCCACACCTTTCTAAAACACAGATTATAATACATTCCGCTGATGGCTCTGTGTCTCCCTCTTCACTCATTAATACATCTTGGTGCTTCCATCCTCATCTCAGCAACGCTGGACCCAGATGAGCATCCCAACTTCTGGAAGCGCCCACTCCCTGTGCCCCCTTTCTGTCCTGGTCTTCCTTTTGCCTTATTGGTCATCCTTGGCAGGATCCTTTGCTGGCCGCTCTTTGTCTTCCCTACTTTAAATGCTGGTGACCTTCTAGCCCATTTCTCATCCCCCTCCTCCCTCTCTCTCTAAGCCATTTTTCTCCTAAAGCATGATACATGTAAATGCTATAGACTGAATGTTTGCGATCCCCCAAATTCATAGATTGAAATCCTAACCCCCATGTGAAGGTAGCAGGTGGTGGGGCCTTTGGGAGGTGCTCACATCATGAGGCTAGAGTTCCCATAAGGGGGATTAGTACCTTTGTAAAAGGGACCCCAGAGAGCCCTCTTGCCCCTTCCACAATGTGCGGACACGGTGAGAAGAGAGTCGTCCTGATCCAGGAGGCAGGTGTTTACAAGACATCAGATCTGCTGGTGCCTTGCCCTTGGACTTCCCAGCCTCCAGAAAGGTGAAAAATGTTTGTTGTCTAAGTCACCCAATCTATAGCAGTCTTATTCATCCGGAATGGTCTAAGATGGTAAGTAAGCTCACACTTAACTTGGAAGCTGCTGGCCCCCCACATCTTGATCTCCAGGTTGGACCTCTGCTGAGTCCAGTCTGCCAAGTTATTACATCCTCATCTGGCCGTCTCATCGATATTTCAAAATTTATGTAATCAGAAGTCATTTTTTTTTAGGCTGCACCTGTGGCATACGGAAGTTCCTAGGTTAGGGATGGAATCGGAGCTGCAGCTGTTGGCCTACACCACAGCCACAGCAACACCAGATCCAAGTCGCATCTGTGATCTGCGCCACAGTTTTGGGTTTGGATCTAGAATGCTAGATCATAACCCAGTGAGCCAGGCCAGGTTTCGAACCCACATTCTCGCAGACACTATGTTGGGTTCTTAACCTGCTGAGCCGCAACAGGAATTCCTCAGTCAGAAGTCTTGATCCCCTCCATCTGTCCTCCTCCACATAAGTAAGTTGTACCCACTTTCCCTCACAGGCTCTGGCAGATCACCCCACCAACCTTCCCCCCCCCCCCCACACACACACGGGCACACATGCTCACTCCATCCCCAGTCCACTCACAAGTCCTGGGGATTCTACCTCCTGAAAATACTCCTCTCTGTCTACCTCTTCCCACCTCTCCCACCATCGATGTGTCTCTAGGGACTCCTGCAGCAGCCTCCTGCCCAGTCTCTTCAGTTCCATTCTTCACCCCCACCCCATCTCCACACAAGCAGCCAGCGTGGTATCTTAACACTTCTGTGACTGCCCACTGCCTTAGAATACAATCCAAATTCCTTCCCAACTACCAGGCCCTAAGATGGACTCCAGCCTATCTCTCCTGCCTCACCAGATGCTGGTCTCCTTTCAGTTTCCTCTTCTTCCTCTCCGTTTTTTGTTTGTTTGTTTGTTTTTGTTTTTTGTTTTTTTGCTTTTTAGGGCCACATGTGCAGCATATGGAATTTCCCAGGCTAGGGGTCAAATTGGAGCTGAAGCCACTGGCCTACACCACAGCCACAGCAACACAGGATCCAAGCCACATCTGAGACCGACACCACAGCTCACAGCAACAATGGTTCCTTCACCCACGGAGTGGGGCCAGGTCTTGAAACCATAGCCTCGTGGATACTAGTTGGATTCGTTTCCGCTGTACTACGATGGGAACTCCTCCTTGCAGTTTCTTGACTGGGCTCTTTCTGGCCCAAGAACTTTTGCATGTGTGCCCTTTACTTAATAAGCTCTGCTCTGGTTGTCTCTTATTCCTCTGGGGTTCAATGGAAGTGTCGCCCCTCAATGAGACCCTTCTTGATTGGCCTGTTATTCTGCATCTCAGCTCATGATTTCTTTCTTTTCTAACACTTATGGCCATGATGGTGATTATATTGACATAAATTTGATTTTTGACTCTACCTTCTCCACATGTAAACTCCACCATGGCAGGAATCTATCTGCCATTTGCCATTTGCCATTGAGTCTGTCTATCTCATTTGCCATTGTATCCCTAGAGCCTAGTGCCCTGCATAGCACATAGTAGGCTATCAACGAAGTACATTAAATGAATAAACAAATCCCCCCTTTTTTTAACAGATGGAAAAGGGTGGGACGGTTGGGGTGGCTGAATTGCTTGGCTAAGGCCACACAGCAAGTATGTAATACAGCCAGGCTTTGACACCAAGGCAATCTGAGTCTAGAGATGGAGTTTAGATATGGGAAGCTGTGAAGGGAGGTGAGTTGTCACTGTGGATATTCAGATATCATCTACCTGCAGAGAAGGAATTGAATCCCACATGCTTTTTCTTCTCTTGGGGGGGCAACATGATAAGCTCTAGTTTTTAGTACTAGGTGGGAGTAAGGAGGTGGGGTTGGGGAGGTGGGATTGGGGAGATGGTGAGGTTTAAGGACCTTAGATTTTGTCAGGCCTGCAGATGGGGCAGGAGAAACACCTGTCCCCCGACTTCCCACCCTGTCATTGCAGAGGGAACCAGACCTCTCCAAGGGCCATGCCTCCCCATCAGTGGTGTCAGTTACACCCATCGGGAAGATCAGGGAATTGGGGCTGTCACCCTGATGGTAATTTACAGCCTTCTTTTAGATCCTGTTGCCTCTGCTGTGAATAAGAGAGACTATTTCAGAACCGTGGGCTAATAGAGAAAAAGGTTTCATCACTTTTGCAGAAATCTTGAAGCTTTTAAATATTCTGCCCTTATCACCAGAGATATCTGCAAAAAATATGGGCTAGTTATGCCAGGGCACACTCAGCAGGGCCTGGGAATCAGAGTCCACTCTGTGTCCCATTGTCTCTGCGAGGCGCCCCCCCAAACATCTGTTGACCAAATATTTACTTTTCCATCGCTATATGAATTGCCTTCCTCCCCTTTGAGGTCCCAAACCACTACATCTCACATCTTTCTTTTTTTTCCATTTTTTAAAGTTTTATTGAAGTGTAGTTGATTTACAAAGTGATGGTGTTTCTGATATACAACAAAGTGATTCAGTTATACATATATGCACATCCATTCTCTTTCAGATTCTTTTCCTACACAGATTATCACAGAATACTGGGTGGAGTTCTCTGTGTCATACAGCAGGTCCCTATTGGCCAATCATTCCATATACCTCAGTGTGCATCTGCCAATCCCAACCCCCCAGTCCATCCCTCTCCCATTCCCACCTGTCTTCTTTGGTAACCAAAAGTTTATTTTCAAAGTCTGTGAGTCTGTTTCTGTTCTGCAAGTAAGTTCATTTTTATCCTTTTTTTAGATTCCACATATAAGTGATATATGATGTTTGTCTTTCACTGCCTGACTTCACTTAATATGATAATCTCTAGGTCCATCCATGTTGCTACAAATGACATGATTTCATTCTTTTTTTCTAGCTGAGTAATATTCCATTGTAAACATACCATATCTTCTTTATCCATTCATCTGTCAATGGACATTTAGGTTGCCTCCAGGTCTTGGATATTGTAAATAGTGCCACAAAGAACACCATGGTGCAGCAACATCTTTATTTTTTTTTTTAATTTTTTGTCTTTTTGACTTTTCTAGGGCTGCTCCCATGGCACATGGAGGTTCCCAGACGAGGGGCCAAATAGGAGCTGTTGCTGCTGGCCTACGCCAGAGCCACAGCAATGCAGGATCCAAGCTGCATCTGCGACTTACACCACAGCTCACGGCAATGCTGAATCCTTAGCCCACTGAGCAAGGCCAGGGACCGAACCCGCAACCTCATGGTTCCTAGTCGGATTCATTAACCACTGCACTACGACAGGAACTCCAACATCTTTATTTTTTAACTGACATATAATTGCTATACAATGTTGTGTAGGTTGCAGGTGTACAAAATGGTGATTCACAATCTTTAAATGTTATACCCCATTTATGGTTATTATAAACTGTTGACTCTATTCCCCATGTTGCACAACACATCCATGTAGCTTATTTTGTACAGAGTAGTTTGTAACCTCTTAATCCCCTAGCCCTAGATTGCCCCTCCCCCCCCGCCCCCCTGTGGCCCCTGGCTTGTTCTCTGCATCTGTGAGTCTGCTTCTTTTTTTGTTATATTCACTAGTTTCTCAGTTCCTCTTTTGTCTTCAGCCGAAAATGGAATTTAAGGTAAGGGATTTCGCCATTTTGCTGAGATACTCAGTTTTCCTGAGTCTCTGCCAGGTATCCATGTTATTCAACTTTTGTTTGACTTTTTTCCTAAATAAATAAATAAATAAATAGGCAGCTCCTTCCTTCTGGTTGAAAAAGTTCTACTTTTGCTAAGCAATTTCACTGTGAGAGGGAGCCATTGAAGGTGAGCCGCAGGGACTGGGAAAACCGGGGGTCCTTGAGTACCAGCCCTTCAGCTGCACCTGGAGGAAGGTGAACTGGTACTCCGTTCCTCCAGCAGGGGTGGCTGACCACGGAGACATTTCTCTCAACCCAGCAGAGAAGAAGTGCATTGTGTGCGAGGGAATTGCATGTTCTTCCTTCCTTTCTTCCCTGGGCTTGTACAGAGACTTTTCATAAGCACATCCCTTCTTCACTAAAGACCAGGAGGAGTAAGGGGTGAGGACAAGGGAGTATAGCTGTTCCTACACCTTTTTTTGGTTTCCTTAAAAAAAAATTTTTTTGAAACATGAAATTCACATGGAAAACTGCACCTCTGAGAAGTTAGTATTCACCAAATTTTCACGCTTCACATTGACTTCCATGAGAGAAGCCTATTTCCCCAGTGAGTTTGGACTTGGCCACATGATTGGCTTTGGCCAATGGAATGTGGGCAGCAGTCAAAGGACACGGGTTCCTAGCCTAGACCTTAAGAGACCTGTATATTTTCTTTCACCCATCTTGGGATCCTGCCTTTCACCTTAAAAGAACATACCTCGGAGAGCTGCCAGTTAAAGGAGGAAGCGAGTCGTGTGGAGTGGCCCTGCCCTCATCCAGCAGCTTAGAGCCAAGGCCAACCCAGCCCAACCCAGAACTCTACCCACAAGAAGTCAGCAGGAAGTAAATACTTATTGCCTGCCACTGGGTATGGGGGTGGTTTGTTGCGGCAATAGCCGGCCTTTATAATAACTACACAGCTCAATAAATTTTTACCAAGTGAATACACCTTTGCAGCAGCACATAGATCAGTAAATAGGATATCACACCTGAGAAGTGCAGTCTTCCTGATAACCCAGGCTTGTTCCTACACCCTTCTCCAAGTAACCACTAACCTGACTTCTAATAGCCTAGAAGAATTTTGTCTGATTTCTTACTTTCCATAAAGGAAACATGCAGAATATACTCATTAGTGACTGCCTGCTGTCATTCAATACCATGTTTGTAGGCTTGATCCCTCTATTGCTGCACGTGGTAGTAGTTCACACATTCCCATGGTTATGTTGTGAGTATATTATAATTTATTTTCCCATTCTATTGTTATAGGTATCTGGGAGGTTTTCTGATTTCAGCTGTTCTGAATAGCTATCGATATTCCTGTACATGTCTTTTGGTGAACATGTGTACATTCTATACTAGGAGAGAACTTATATATAAAATATGTATATATTCAGCCCTAGTAGATACCACCAAACTATTTTCCAAAGATCATGTGCCAATTTAACTACTGGCAGCTATGAGAGTTCTGGTTGCTCCACATCCTTGCCAATATGAGGTATTTCCCATCTTTTAAAATTTGGTCATTCTTATGGGTGTGTTGCTGGATTGCATATAGATTTTAATTTGCATTTCCCTGATGACTAATAACAAGCCATTTTTCATTAAGTTTATTGGCCATTTGGATATTCTGTTTCTGTGAAGTGTCTCTTTGAGCCTTTTGCCTATTTTCTTCTGGGTTTTCTCTTTCTTACAGATTTACAAAAGTTTTTTTTTTATATATATTCTGGATATTAGTTCTATCTGTGTTACAAATATCTTCTTCCACTCTGTAGGCTGCCTTTTTACTTTCTCCATGGTATGTTTTTCATGAGCAGAAGTTCTTGATTTTAATATGCCATTGACCCTTGATCAACACGGGCTTGAACTGCATGGGTTCACTTACAACAGGTAGTGCTGTGTTTACAACCCATGGTTGATCAGATCCTTGGAAGAGGAATGGAGGGCTGCCCGGCTCTGCAGCATACACAGATTTTGGTATCTATGGTGGGTTCTGGAACCGATCCCCTGTGGATACTGAGAAAAGACTCTCATCCAGTTTCTCGATTTGACTCTTTACGGTTAGTGACATTTTTTCCCCATGTAAGAGATTGTTACCTACTCCAAGGGCATGAAGATGTTCTCCTGTGTTTTCTTCTGAAAGCTTATTGATCAACTGGGATTGATTTATGTGTGTGGTAAGAGGTAGGCGTTAAAATATGTCTTTTTTCCTCTATGAATAGCCAGTTGACCCAGAAGCATTTCATTGAAAGAGCCATCTTCTCCCCTCTGCACTGCAGTGTTGCTGTTTGTTTCTTATTTGAGAACTGAAAAAAAAAAAAAGCCATTGTTTAGAAACCTGCTTTCAAGCTAGATGAACTAGATTTGTACGCTAGCTTTCATACCCTAGCTGTGGATTTGGGATGAGTTATTTCCTGTCTCTGAGTCTCAGTTTCCTCATCTGTATTTGAGAGAAAGGAAGTTTTTCATCTCAGAGTCTCACAGACATCAAATGGGAAAATGCACCCAAAAAGCCCTTAGTACAGCTCCTGGGAGTGAAGGCTCAATAAAAGTCTGCTGTGCCTTGTCCCCCCACGACGATCATTTTCCTGATGTTAGCACAACTAAGTCAAATGGGATTTTTCAGATCTGGGAAACAACTCTGCGGTCTGTGCTCACTTGTTTCCTCACCTCTGGCTTTATATCCCTCGATGCTCCCTAACCAGCGTAGTGCTCCCCGCCCTAGAACCCTTACTATTTCCAGCCTTTGCTTTCCTGGGCCCTCTGTGAAATCAGCAACCTCCCCACATTATTTATTACCTCCCCCCACGTCTGTCTTTGAAGCTATAGACCCAGCTTCCCTAGTGAGCTGGCATCCCTGACCATACTTTTCTGGTTTGTTTGTGACACTCAGCCAGCTGCTGGCCTGTCCAGCCGAGAACCAAAAAGATGCTTTTTTAGGACAACATCCTGTCTTTGTGAAATTGCTTTGTAAAGAAACAGCTGTGAAAGAAGGCCGCTTGGCCCAGTTCTCTGGGAGCCAAGTTTTAGCTCAATGCAAAGCACAGATAAAATAAACATCAGACATTTCACACATCAATCTGGTTAGAGTTTTGTGACCTTGCTGGTTAAAAATGTCTTCTTGGCACTTCCCCTGGGCAAGTGAAATTAACACTCTCGGGGAAACTGAAGAGGCTAGATTGGAAATAAGCTCCCTGGGGTTTGGCTTCTGTCTATGGAAATCTCAGCGGTTTATTTGTGTTTTAGGAAGCTGCAAATGTCCCCATTTTTGATTTTCGAGATCGGGTTAAATTTTTTCAGGGAAGATGTAACTAAATTGGTCTGACCTTAAAATATAGTTTCCTGTGCTATATAGTAAGTCCTTGTTGGTCAACTATTTTATATCTAGTAGTGTGTATATGTTAATCCTAAACCCCTAATTTATCCCTCCCTCACTTTCCCCTCTGGTAACCATAAGTTTGTTTTCTATGTCTATGGGTCTAGTTCTGCTTTGTATATAAGTTCACTTGTATCTTTTTTTTAAATTCCACATATACATGATATTATATGATATTTATCTTTCTCTGCCTGACTTACTTCACTTAGCGTGGTAATCACTAGGTCCATCCATGTTGCTGCAAATGGCATTATTTCACTCTTTTTTATGATTGAGTAATTTCTCATTGTACCACAGCTTCCTTATCCATTCATCTGTCGATGTACTCTTAGGTTGCCACCATGTCTTGGCTACTGTAAATAGTGCTACAGTGAACATTGGGGTGCATATATTTTTTTGACTTATGGCTTTCTCTGGCTCTATGTCTAGGAGTGGGATTACAGGATTGTAGGATCATATGGTAGCACAGGGAACTATACTCAATATTTTGTAATAACCTATAAGGGCAAAGAATCTGAAAGTTTTTATATATGCATGTGTGTATATATATACATATACATAAAACTGAATCTCTTTGGTGTACACCTGAAACTAACACAACATTGTAAATCTACTATATTTCAATGTAAAAAAAAAAGATATTTTTATTTCAAAAACAAATTGACTAATTAAATGGTCTAATCTTCCACCACCTGAACGGAAGACATTGCTCAAGCCGGGGTGTATGCCTTCCTGGTGTATCATTCACTTACTTGGTCCACTCACAGATAGGATACCTTATTGCACTCAGTCCTCTGCTAGGGGCACAAGCTAAAAAGGTAAATATTCTACCTTCAAAATTCTTTTATGTAGATGGTAACATTTAATTCACAACATTTTATATTATAGGGCAGATATTTCCAGAAGAAAAGCTGGTGTTATCTTTAAACATTTCTGCCATGCCTGTGTTTGTATCCAACTTAACAAGACATGTGCCTTGGCCCGTGACCTCTGGGGCAACTCTCCCCAGGTGCTGATTGCATAGCACATCCCCGATGAGAAGGGCTTCTCAGTTTGGCTTGATTGTGATGTTTTCTACTTTGCATTCCACCAGAGAGCATCTATTTAGTCCCTATATTTATTTTAATCAAAATCATGTGTATATAAGTTGGTGTCCAATATCTGCTGGGTCTAGTTACCTGAAATCTTAAATAAGATGCAAACTTCTTTTAGATTAACCTTGGCAATATTTAGAAATCATATCACTTTCAATGGAGTGAGTTTTGGAGGAATTTTTCATCAGATGTCAAAACCAGTCCCTCCTGCTCTCGTCATTTCAGGAAAAAATATGTATGTATATTTATATACATATAAAAATAAGTATATATATTTATATATGTAAAAATAAGTATATATAGTTATATACATATGTATAGATAGTATGTGTGTGTATATATATATATATACTATTTCAAATTGTAAAGATTCTCATGTTGTGATTACACTACCATGGCATCAAATCATCAGTTAATACATGAAATAGAATTTTGTGTTTTCAAAAATATTTTTGCCAAGTCTGGTTCTTCAAGTCACAAACTATCTTTTTACAAGTGCTTTTGAGACCAGCAGTTTCCAAGCTTTTTTGAAAGAGTATCTATCAATAAGAAAAAAATTGAGGATCCCTTCCCAATACATTTTGTTTGCTCATTTACCTCTTATACTCACAAAGAGAATGTGGAATAAAGACCCCCCCCCCCATTCTAAAGAAAGCTGAAAAAGATATTCAGATAGGACTTTGACAGCAAGACTTGTCTTGAGTTCATCAAACCCTGGCCTAGACGTTTCAAAGGAGTTCATGGAAGTCAGAAAATTCATGAAAGTAGAGAAGTCTTTTGCTTTTTCCTCTGCTCCCTGTGGAGGGAAAGGGAGGCACTTACTCCAGGCCGAGAGAGGGGACTTTAAGAGAACTACTAAAAAAATTAGAGGTGTCTGCAAAAAAGGGGACTATGGAACCCACTCTATGCCTACTGCTTGCTGAGCTCCTGAGGGGAATCGTATCACAAGAAGGCATTGTGAGAGCAGTTCCTCGAGTGAGACAAAGAGCATCCCAAGAAGCACATAATGCCTGGAGGCCACCAGACACCCAGGGGAGTGTGCAGGGAGGAGGCTGACTGGGGCTGCCTGTGATGCAGGACAAGAAAAGAGGCCAAGGTGGGAGCAGCCTGCACTGACACTGACTGGCTGGGCCAGGATGCATGAGGCGCCACGGGCCAAGGGGATGGTCCAAAGGACTCTCAGCTATGACGTATATGGAGGGACATCTTCCAAGATGCTGGCCTCTGGAGCTGAGGAAATTCCAACCCTAAAAAGCTGGAGATTTACAGAAGGGAGGTTTGCAAGAGGTCACTCAGAGAGCACATTGCTAAATGACAGGGACAGTGAGTGTAGTGGGTGTGCCTTCATGGTGCTGGGGCGGGGGCGGGGGGGTGTAGGGCATGGACATCGCCAAATAACACCCAGACACATGCCATGAAACAGACAGGAGTTGGTGGATGGCTACCCAGACAGAAGGCACCAGCAGTCAGATTAAAGGAGCATAAACTAATAGAACTACCATATGATCCGGCCGTCCCACTCCTGGGCATCTATCTGGAGAAAACCATCATTCGAAAAAAATACATATACCCCAGTGTTCATAGCAGCACTATTTTCAATGGCAAGACATGGAAGCAACTTAAATGTTCATGAACAGAGGAATGGATACAGAAGATATGGTACAGGAGTTCCCGTTGTGGCACAGCGGGAACGAATCTGACTAGTATCCATGAGCAAGAAGGTTTGATCCCTGGCCTCTCTTAGTGGGTCATGGACATACAGTTGCTATAAGCTGTGGCATAGGTTACAGACGTGGCTCAGATCCCAAGTTGCTGTGGCTGTGGTGTAGGCTGGCAGCTACAGCTCCAATTTGACCCCTAACCTCCATATGCCGCAGATATGGCCCTAAAAATTAAAAGCAAACAAACAAAAAGATATGATACATATACATATATATATATATAATGGAATATTACTCAGCCATAAAAAGAATGAAATAATGCCATTTGCAGCAACATAGATGGACCTAGAGATTATTTCTTCATGCTAAGAGAAATAAGTCAGGCAGAGAATGACAAATATCATATAAGATCATTAATATGAGGACGCTAACAAAAATGATACGAAAGAACTTATTCACCGAACAGAAACAGACTCAAAGATTTTGAAACCAAACTTATGCTTACCAAAGGGGGAAACCTTAGAGAATGGGATAAATAGGGAGGCTGGGATACACACGACATATACAAAATTGATAAGTAACAGGGACCTATTGTATAGCACAGGGAACTCTACTCAATATTCTGTAATAACCTACATGGGAAAAGGATCTGAACAAGAATGGATATATGTATATGTATAACTGAGTCACTTTGCTGGACACTTGAAGTTAACATTGTAAGTCAACTATACTCTAATAAAAATTTTTAAAAGAGGAAAAAATAGCATAAACAATCATGCAAGACCTGGATGCTTTTCCTTTGATGCCCCCTCCATTGCTCCCAAGCTGGAGGAGCTGCCAATGGGCAGGGAACACACAGAGGAAGAGTGAAAGAACATCCCGTTTCCTGTTGCAGGTCCTCAAGCCAGGAATTAGTCCTGAGACAGGGGAGAGAACGATTATTTCATCGGATGTGAGTTTGAAGTTTAAGTTGTTCAGTTTGGCCTGAACTTTTTAGTCCCCGAACATGAGACCATTCAAATTGCTGAAAATGACCAAAAAGCTAGCTTCCTGCCTGAGATGTTGTCAAAGATGGAAAAGGAGATTGAAGAAGGCATGTTTTTGAAAGTAACTGTGGAAGAAAAATAAAACTGTTTCCTGCTCGTATTTACTGAGATTAGACCACTCAATAAACCAGCCATAGGGAGTTCCCATCCTGACGTAGTAGTTAACGAATCCAACTAGGAACCATGAGGTTGTGGGTTTGATCCCTGGCCTCGCTCAGTGGATCAAGGATCCGGTGTTACCGTGAGCTGTGGTGTAGGTCACAGACGTGGCTTGGATCCTGCATTGCTGTGGCTCTGGCATTGGCCGGAGGCTACAGGTCCCATTAGACCCCTAGCCTGGGAACTTCCATATGCCACGGGAGTGGCCCAAGAAATGGCAAAAAGGCAAAAAAAAAAAAAAAAAAAAAAAACCAGCTGATATAGCTGGAATTTCTTTTCCTTTCTTTCTTTCTTTCTTTCTTTCTTTCTTTCTTTCTTTCTTTCTTTCTTTTCTCTCTTTCTCTTTCTTTCTTTTTTTCTTCCTTTTTCTTCAGGTAAAAATAAATGCAGAAAGAAGTCCTAATATTTCCCTCTTGCACCCTAGTACATCATCTCCTGCTGCCCCTGGCCTGAGTAGCTACACTGGAGGCCAGTGCCCCACCCCTGGTCCATGGTCATCTTGGCACACACAGCTCAGAGCAAAGCTCAGGAAATGCATCATACATTTCTAAGCCCACCAAGGCTGATCACTCACTCATCCATTCATTCATTCATCTATTCACCCATCTCCTGCCTGCTCCCAAACATCAGGCTGTGTGCACATCTTGGAGATTTCATTGCTGAATAAAATAGACAAGATCTCTGCCCTTCAGAAGTTTACAATCGAGTAATAGAAAACATATAATAAATACATAAGTATGTATTTACAAAAGGTGGTTAGTATAATATCAGTGGCAGAAAAAGAAAAAAAAAAACCCAAATAACAACAACACAACAAAAAAAAACCCTAGAGTACAGTAAAGAAGAATTGTGTGTGTGTGTGTGTGTGTGTATTGTTAGGGGGCAATCCACTGGCAAATCCCCCCATAACCACTCTAGCAGCTGAAAATTACCCAAAGAAAGCCCAGAAATTACTATGCATTAGGCTGGGCATTTTCATTTGATCTTATTTTATTTTTTTCTTTTTAGGGCTGCACTCACGGCATGTGGAGGTCCCCAGACTAGGGGTCAAATCAGAGCTGTAGCTGCCAGCCTACGCCACAGCCACAGCCACGCCGGATTTGAGCCGCATCTGCGACCTACACCACAGTTCACAGCAACGCTGGATCCTTAACCCCATGAGCGAGGTCCGCTTCCTCACGGATCCTAGTCAGGTTCGTTAACCGCTGAGCCACGAAGGGAACTCCGGCATTTTCATTTTAGAAGAGTGTGTTCCTGGAAGGGAAATGAGGTCAAAGAGAATGTGTATTTGCGTGTGTATTTACTTAAAAGATAATTTTGTCTAACAAACATTTGCTGAGACTCAGCTTTGAGTAAGGAAGAATGCAAGGCAGTGCCATGGAGAGAGATTTACTAGTTAAGCCTGGGCCAGGATTCTCTGGGTATTGAGGGATATCTGATCATCTCTGAGCCATTTATAACAGGGAAGTGCTGAGCTTGCTGCTGGCTGCCTAGCCTT
Source organism: Phacochoerus africanus (assembly GCF_016906955.1). Taxonomy (NCBI): domain Eukaryota; kingdom Metazoa; phylum Chordata; class Mammalia; order Artiodactyla; family Suidae; genus Phacochoerus; species Phacochoerus africanus. The sequence goes on along the minus strand of NC_062544.1, from coordinate 212,184,954 downwards.
GACATGTCCGGGCTAGGAGCAGACTCCATGAAGAAGGAAGAATGCCGAGAAAGCTGTCACCAGGAGTTAGATTTCTCCTTGAGATGAGCCACCATCTGACATGAAGCCCCAGCTTTAGACTCCTGTCTTCTTGGCTCTTTTGCTTTCCAACTCTTGATCTAAGGCATGAACAATAGTATTGAATCCCTTCAACAATAGTATTGTATCCCTCCTCCTGGGCAGGAGACTTCTTAGATGAATTTATGCATGATGTCATTTAAATCTCAGCACAACCTCATGACGAGGGCATTGGCACCTGCAATTTACAGATGAGGAAGCTGGGAGTCATGCTAATCAAGTCCTTTACCCATATTCCATGTAGATCCAGGTTTCTGATGCATATTGGTCCCCATGCAATCCTGTGCTCTCTCCTCCATCCCGCCATGCCTCCAATTAGACCCTAGATTTTGAGCATCTTGAGGCTGAGCCCTTGTCTCATTCATTCCTGTAGCCCCCAGAGCCCAGAATTGTGAGGAATACAGCCATTCATTCATCCATCCATCCAACACATTTATTGAGCCCTAATTAACTGCCAGGACCTGTGCCCTGTGGTCATTAAATATCTGAGAAATGAAAGAGGGAAGGGAGGAAAAAGGAGAGAAAAGTGGATGTACAGTGGGGCTCAAGAGAGACAGCCACAGGACCTGGGCTGTGCGGGAGGAAGGGCAGCCTGGAGGGCTGGGCGGAGCCCTGGCTGGGTATCACCCCTGGCTCTGGCACTAATCTGCTTTGTCCTTACCTCTCTGGGCTTCAATTTCCACAGAAATTTCCAGTGCTCCTAAGGTGCCTTTATGACAGGTAATTCTAAAGTCTTTGTAAACTGAGCAAACCATGGGGCCTGACCATTCCTTTCATTGGTGTGGTCTTTCCATGATTTGACTGTGTTCTTCTCAGGAGGAAGAACTTTTTTCCTAAGGAGTGATTCAGAGGGGAAGCCGGGATTGAGAACCACCTGTTCACATGTTTTTCTTCCCATTAACTGTAGAGGCTAGAAGCCAGGTATCCAAAGCTCCAAGGCTTCTAGCCCTGTGTCTGACCTGTAGGAAATCTGAGAAATGGGTTTTTATTATTGTTATTTCTAATGAACTAATTATGAACAACAATAGAAAGTAAATGGAAAACTTAGAAGAAAAAGGGGGAGAAGCAGCAGCAACCTACGCTGAACATTTCAATATTGAAGGATTATTATATTATCTTCATCTAATCTCTCTGGACCTCGATGTCCCAGCTGTAAAAGATAGAAAATATATAAATCCTGGTAAACCAGCTCGATAAGTAAATAAGTGAACAAAAAGCCCTAATTTGTAACCTTTGCCAATTTCCCTAGTGTAAATACTCTCATCATGGTCAGTTTTCACTTGTGGTCTAATGATGGCCCAGGAAATTCCTCTACCTTTAGCAGTCATCCTCTCAAGCCTGTACCAGCCAGCTCCAGCAGAGCACGCAGGGGAAGAAACGATTCAAACCTCTCTGATGGTGGAGTGGTGCCTGCCTCATGGGAAGTATTAGATAAATATCAGCTATTGTCATGATCATTATTTTTTTTTTTCTTTTTAGGGCTGCAGCTGAGGCCTACAGAAGTTCCTAGGCCAAGGATCAGATTGGAGCTGCAGCTGCTGGCGCATGCTACAGCCATAACCACAGCAAGGCCGGATCTGAGCTGCATCTGCTACACTGCAGTTTACGGCAACACCAGATTCCTAGCTCCTGATTAAGGCCAGGGATTGAACCTGCATCCTTGGGTTTGTAACCCACTGAGCCACAATGGGAACTCCCATTATAGTTACTAATACTGTTACTTTCTTTATTCCTGTTTTGCAAGTAGACAATTTTTTTTCCTCTTCCAGGACTCTAAAGGGAATAGGATTTTTTTTTTTTTTCAGTGTTTTAAGTCTGGAACCTGGTAGCTCCCAGCACCTACGCAGTGTTCTCATGCAATCTTCTTACCATCAGAGGTCATTTAACAGAAACGAATAACATGTTATTAGAGGTCACGGTTTTTTCATGGCTTTTTCTCCTCTTTTGATACCAACTGCCACCCAGTGAGGAAGGGAAGGATTCCCATTTTGCTGATGAAGAATTGTGGTTCAAGAGAGTGGGACTGAGCAGAGTCAAACAGCAGAGTCAGCTCTCAAAAAAGCCCAGGGGAGTTCCTGTTCTGGTGCAGCAGAAATGAATCCATAGTATACATGAGGATGAGGGTTCGATCCCTGGCCTCGATCAGTAGGTTAAGGATCCCGCATTGCTGTGAGCTGTGGTGTAGGTCACAGATGCAGCTTGGACCCCGAGTTGCTGTGGCTGTGGTGTAGGCTGGCAGCTGTAGCTCCAATGGGACCCCAGCCTGGGAATTTCCATATGCCGCAGGTGCGTCCTTAAAAAGAAAAAAGAAAAGAAAAAGAAAAGCAAGGAAACAAGCAAGCAAACCCAGGGCCCTTTCCCCCTATCATAACTGCACTGGTGTGGGACCCACGGTTTCCCTGACCAGGGATGCAACTTGAACTGGGAGGGAAGGAGGGAAGAAAGGAGGAAGGTGGACGGTCTCATCCACTCGAAGCAGAAGCGCACAGCGCTCCCGGCATCCAGAGTCTGAGAGGAACATAGTAATTCAGTGCAGATGCCTTCAGGGAGCACTTTTTGCGAAGGCATCTCCAGAGGGAAAGATTACTCATTCATGGTGGGGTGAAAGTGGACCCATCGCTCGCTTTTAATATGAGCTTGAGTTACTGAGATAATTAAGTCTGGCAGTGAGAGTATTAGCCGTGTAGAGCAAGAAACCCTGTTCCCTGGAAGACACCAAATGCAGTTTAATAGGATGGGTCTGTGGGAGTACGTATTAAGGACAGGCTGGGGAGGACTCCTGTGGTACTAAGGAGATTGGTGCCTGCTAAGTTGAGTGGCTAAGAGGGCTCCCCAGATGCAGTTCTTGGGCTGCAACCTCTCCTTACTGAAGAGGCAATAGCTGTGTCTCTTGAGGATGGAAGGTACTCTATGCTGTACTCTGGGGATTAGCGAGAAGAGGCAGTGTCAGGAGGAGGGCACACATGACGTGTTGCCTCTGTCATTTGTCCTGCAATGTGCCACCTGCTCAGAGGGGGCTCACTAAGAGGGAGGGGGTTTGGGGGTGGTTCTCCTACATTTTCTCCCCAAAGTTCTCTGGTGACTTGGTGCCTACAAGAGGACTTGGGGAGAGTCAGGCTCCCTGTAGCTGTGCATAGAGCAAAGTGTCCACATGGAGAACAGGTGCAGGACCCCTGGGTCCTGCCAGGGTGACCCATGGAGAGATAGCTGCAGATTTTCATCTCAAGGTAACCCCAAACAAATGCATCAGCATCTATCAACTGTGTAAACAACAGTAGGAGAAAACCTACCGGGTTGGATACCAAATACTTTTTAACTCATATAGTTTTATTAATATTATTAAATCAATGATCACCAATAATTTGCTTCCAGACCCTTGTTACTATGTTTCACATTGACCAGAAAAAACCAAGCGGATGCCCAGGAGAAAAGTGAGTTCCAGAAAGCCTGTGGGTCCCAGGTGGCTTTGGGAGGAGCTGCTGGACCTAGGGACATGAAGGATGCTCTTTCACTGCCCCATGCTGTGGGCTCCACTCTCCAGACCTGATCTGTCCGGGTAACACTCCTCCAGTACCTATGCTCTGGGATGCTCCCCTCTCGGGGTGAGCATGGTCCACTTTAGCAAGTTCCTTTTATGTCCAGAGCCCAAAGGCCAGGGGACCAGCATTGCTGAGCAGGTCCTAAGTGACAGTCTCAGTGCTGATTGCTTCCTCTACATTACCTCATTAAATCGCTAGAACCAGCAATATGGGGTGTTCATTCTTACCCACTCTTTCCAGGAGAAGCAAGATGCCCAGGGTGGTTGACCTGGGAGGCAGCAGGAGATGGTGGATGGGGCTCTAACTCTGCCTTCCTGGCTCCTCCAAGCCCAGTGTTACAAGCATGGGCAGCTTGGCTTGGATCAGCACAGGACTGGTCCTTCCTTGATCCAGGAAGAACCCTTCCACTAACGTAGTCCATGCAAATTAATTTTGGCATATCATATTATTGGCCCATAATGAGGAGAACCAAGATTAAATACTCATTATGTGCCACACCTTCTGTTAAGCCCATATCGAAGGTAGCTTGATAAAATGGAAGAAACATCAGCCTGGGAAAGAGAAATCCTTGGATTCAAATCCTAAGCAGTGTTGGTGGTATAGTATCAAGCATGGCTGCCTTCCAAACCCTACTTGTGAGCTGTGCAACTTACGTAATTTTTCTGAATCTCAATATTCTCATCTGTAAGTGAGTATGATAATAACATGGACTCTTCTTCACAAAATTGTGAAAATTAACTGAGGTAACTGATGTGAAAGCATAAATGTTAGCATCCTCTCATATTCGTCATAAACCTAAACCAAATGCCCATACCCCAGCCCTTTAATAGTCCAGTCTCCAACTTTGTTGGACTTCAGACCTTTATATCAATAGATTTCAGAGCACTTCTTCACCCTCTTTTTGAACAAGAGTGCATTTGCCACTCCTGGAGGCCAGCTCCTTTCACTATTCCCCCCAAATCTTCTCCAGTGCTTTAGCAAGCTTATTAAGTCATTGAGTAATCTAGGAATGCATTCCATACTCACTCATGGGACGTAATAAAGACTCTAAGAGTGGCAGGGAGGGGAATATTTCATTTGTCCCCTTGTCCTCTATTATTCAGCATCTGCCACAGAGGACTTAGCACCTGTGGGAGGTACCATGGAAGATGAGGATGTGAAAGGCACCATCTCTGTCCCCACGGAGCACACATTTTAGGAAATAACCAGACAGGGAGGCAGAGAGCATTACACACCTAGGAAGCACCTGGGGGAAGGAGAGACATCTTAAGGCTTGGGTACCACAGAGGAAGACAGATTAGGACAACTTCCCTAACCTTTCTGGAATGTGAACAACGTTGTTAACCTTTCGACCAGACTTTGAGGAGTAGACATGGTTTAGGAGGGGATCTGGAAAGATAAAGGTCAGTTGGGGGTTCATGGAGCTGTACATAGGACATGACAAGAGGTCCTGTCTGGTTGGAGCTTAAAGTTATGTCAGAGAAAAACAAGAGATAGTTTGGCTGGAGCAGAGTATAGAAATCTTAAACATTGTGCTCTTTGTAACATCAGTGAAGAGCCACTGACTCAGGGTTTTCAAAAGAGGAGTGACATGATCCCCAACCTAGAGATGTTCTGTCAATCAGACAGAGGAAATAGGAACCAGAGAGAGGGATGTTGATGCAAAAGTCAATAGCCAGATGGGAGATAAAAAGGCAAGCATTGGCATAGGGGTAGGAGGCAGGAAGGCAGGAAAGGCCACGGGAGCTGTTCAGGTTGAGCAGCTGATGGAAGGACCCTTTGGGTTCCTATCCAGGTCTACCAGTCCCCACACGTGGGGCCTTAACCTCTCTGAGCCTCAGTTCTTATAGCTGAGAAGGAAAACCCTTGAACCAGAGGTGATTTCCAAATGTCCTGCAGCCCTGGTCACCTCTGACTCTCTGTCTGACGTTTTTGTCATTGCTCTTCAGGCTTGCTGGCCAACTGTCTGTGGACAGGGGAAGACCCCCCAAGCTATGTCCCAATCACCTTGTCAACAGCCAGTAATTTTTCTTTTGTCAGGCCTTGCAAAGACTCCCCATAAATGAAGTTAAATCTGTTGGCTTTAACTTCACAAAGTTTCCCAAACCAAATGATCCTAATACCAAAAACAATCAATGGAGCAAAATAATAATGTCAAGAATACACAAGAATGTTCTTTTTGTTATAGAGGAGGCATTTCAAGTGCATGAAGAAAGGATAAGTTCACCCAGCAGACCTGGAACCAATGGCTCTTTAGGAAAAAAATAACATTCCATCCCTACCTCACTCTTTGGACCAATATTATTTCCAAATGGCTTCAAGAGTGAAATAAAATATTCTTGGAAAATAAAATTGAACCCCCTCAGTCATCTTGAGGTACGGCAAGTTTCTCTTAGCATGACACCAAGGCAGTAAATAAAATAAATAAAAGAAGAGATTAATAGATTTGACCATATAAATATTTTAAAATTCTGCATCCCAAAGATACCAAAACCATTCCACAGGGTTGCATCAGTCCTTTTAGGAAGAGCAGGAAAACCATGTCTGATTATCTCAACATGGCATGGCCGAACCCATTACTGAAGGAAGTGAAGAAAACTAACTTCAGGGGAAAGTTCAGAAGAGAAGGAAGACTGCACCGCAGGCTGGAATGGGGGCTTCAGGGAGAGGATGCTGGGAGCCAAGGGCAAGAGGATCCTGGTCTCCCACTCCTGGGGCAGGGCCCCCCCACCTGCCTTAAAGAGGAGTTTAAAGGTCCTGTTGGTCTCCCGTGCCCCCCACCTCCCATAGGACTAAACAAAGCCCCTGCAAGGTCTGCCTTTTCTAGACCTTAGATTTCATGGCTGTCTAGGTGACAGGAATAAGGAGATTCACCTCCTTCTATTCGGGATCCTTGGCCCCTCCTGGGAGCTGTGGGAGCTTGTCTTTCCTGTTCTGTCTCCACCACCTGAGTATCACAAGGGAGGGATTTAGTGTCATGCTGTGTCCACGGCCGCTGGCTGCGTGCCAGGCCTCAGTGCCCACAAGAAACATGATTCCACCTGCTCTAGGGAACAACGGCACCACATGCCTCATGGCTCACAGATGAGCGGCTGGAAGTCTCTGAGGATGGATCATTGCTCGTCAGAGCCAGCAGATTCCTTCTTGGCTGACTCTCCTCGGGGAGGCTGAGAAGGAGTCCAGCACTGCCAGCAGAGAAGCAGCTCCTTTTTGGTCCCCTCTCCAACCACAGGCTTCTGGCCTCTAGTGAGCAGTGGTTGGGATGGGTTGCTGGGACACTGCACTGCCCTTAGCAGCAGATCATATGTCATATGGAGAGTTTTAGAAAGACAGGCAATATGGGGAGTGGGGGGGGGGGGGAGAATTCAAGTTGTATCCAAAGGTGCAATTTACATGTGCTTGGGTCTCCTAGCAAACTGGGACTCACTGAATAAGGCCCCTCCAGGAAGTTGTGGGAGCTTGAATAAGGGTGAGGGTGCAGTGGTGGTGAGGGTGGCAGGGTGTCCTGGGATTGCCTCCAGATTAGGATAGACAAGAAGATACCTGAAAGAGATGTTTCAGTGCATATAGGCAAGCTTGGGATTGAGGGAAGAACCATGGGACCCTTCAAATCTCTTCTCACCTTGACTTTAGGGAACTCTGTTTAAGTTTTTATCCTCTTGTTCCTTAGGAAATTTTTCATAAAATATCACATTCCCGTAGTCAAAGAACTAAGATGCCCCTTTCCTGGCCTCAGTGCAAGAGGATTCCACGCAGTTCCTGGGGCACTTAGTACATTTCCTCTCCTTCAGGGGTTCCCCACCTTGGCTGCACCTGGACTCACCTGGGGAGTTTTAACAAATGTTGATGCCGGGGCTCCATCTCCAGAGGCCTCAATGCTCTGGGTTGGGGGTGTGGCTTGGCCATTGAACATGTGCACTCTATCTAGTTTTGGATCAACAAGCAAGAGCCCAGGCATTTTGAAGGAGCAATCTAGGGCAGACCTGAGCTGCAGAACTGCCATCACCTTACCCCCACTGATTAAGAAAATTCAGAGGAAAATCTTCCTGTTGAAAGCTTAGGGTGAACAGGTTCACTTTTGATGGGTGAATGTAAAAGGAAAAGGGTTTAATTTACCTAGAAGATTTTCCTCTTGCCCATATGAGAGAGTTCTGAAACCATCTAAAATGAATCAGATTCCAGAAGCAGAGGCTGCTGAAATGTGGGTACTAGGGGGAGAGTAGTTTACACTGAAAACCAGGAGGCCCAGTGCTGGCTTGTCTCTTGAGCAATTTCTGGTTTTCACAAATATGTCTGCAATGGCCTTGAGTCCATCTGTCCTCACTGTTCTGACTGCCCCTGTCTGAATCCAGGCCCCGCCTCTTCCTGCTGCAGAATCGCAGCCTCCTAACTGACCTCTGTACCACCAGCCTTTTCCTTCTCCAAATCCTCTGCCTCATGCCCAAGACATCTTTCTAGAGTGAGCATGTCATGCTCCTGCTTAAACATCCTGCCATGTCTACTTCCTTATTGCCCTGAAATAAAACCTAACTCCTTGGTACAACTCATCAAGTCACGCATGATCTAGCACACACCTACCTCTCTGGTTTCACCTCAGATTTCTCTTTAATCCCCCACCTGCCATGCCCTCCATGCCACAAGGAAATAGAACGACTTGTGTTGTGCCCTTTTATGTCCTGGGTCTTTGTTCAGAGGGGGTCTGTCTTTCTGGAACATCCTCTTCACCCCCTTCTTCTCTTGGCTGAGTCCCACTGGTTTTTCGAGAAGCTTCCTTGAAGCCCCTGGCCCAGGTCAAGAGGCCTCACTCTGTTCCTGAAATCCCCCAGGTATGCAGCTCAGTTACTATTCACCACACTGTATTCTGATCCCCTGTTTATTTGTCTGCTCTAGACTGTTATCTCTTCAGCACCATCCCAGCACCCAATCCACAGCCTAATACAAGAAAATAAACTTTTGTCCTAAGTGGCACCTGTTTTCCCTATGTGTTAATAAAATCTTGTTGAAGAATTAAGAGTAATTGCACTTTCTGGCTAAACATGAGATGGAGGCAAACAGCACGGGAAGGCTTAGGGATGGCATTGTGACCTTGGCCAGTGCCCATTCCACTACCAAGATGAGTCACCTGGAGGGCAGAGTCACTTGTGAGCTGGGTTTTCCCACACTTGACATGATCTGAATTTTGTAGCAGGTGTGATGAGCTGTCACTCCCCATTCTATTTGAGTGTGGGTCTGGAGAAACATCAGCCAGTCCAGAAAGCTGAGGCAGGTTCCATGCACTTTTCCTTTAGAGCTTAAGAGCTGGCAGGGGTCCAAGTGCTGAAGAAAGGCTCCAGGACCCAGGTTGAGAGACCTATTTCTAGCCCCAGATCTGCCACCAACTCCCCGTGTGACCTTGGACAAACTGCTTCCTCACTCTGGCTTCATTTTCACCGTCTATAGTTGGTCTAGACCAGAAGCTCTAACTTTTGGGTGTCTAGTCTATCAGAAATCCTCAAAGATAGTCTGTGTCTGTGATTTCCAAAGGCCTGATGGAAACTTACAAAGGGCTGACCTGATGAAAGAACCAATTTCTGGAGTTCCCACTGGCTCAGGGGGTTAAGGACCCAACATTGTCTCTGTGAGGATAGCGGTTCTATCCCTGGCCTCCCTCAAGGTTAAGGATCCAGCATTGCCACAAGCTGCAGCATAGGTTGCAGATATCGCTTGAAGGGCATTGCTGTGTGTGGCATAGGCGGGCAGCTGCAGCTCCAATTTGACACCTAGCCTGGGAATTTCCATATACCACAGGTGTGGCCCTAAAAAGAGGAAGAAGAAGAAGGAGAAGGAGAAGGAGGGGAAGGGAAAGAGGAAGAAGGAGAAGGAGAAGAAGAAACCAAATTCCATTGCTTTTGACTAGCATTGCACAAGATTGCATATATTGAGACACCCATGACAATTATAAACCTCTATCAGCAGTTATACATATTCTTACTAAATATTGGGGAAATAAATTTATGTAACAATATATTTAGTTTAATTAGCATAAAATCCTTCTAAATGAGAGGCAAGAATGAAGGCTATCTTTTGAAACATTGGGGGTTTGCAGGAGCCAGCATTCTCTAGCTCTGAGAGTCTAAGATGGGCTAAGGAACCCAGGCCCCCTCCACCCAACCCCCGCTCCCTCCTCCACAGTACACAGCACTACCTGCCCCTGGGATCACCTGCACACTTACTCACTTCAGACAAGAGCAGACAAGAGCAGGGGCCCACCTGTGTGCTCAGAAAAAGGTGGAGAACTTGGTGAGTTGAGATTCGGATCCTTGCTTGCCCAGAGAATCTCTCAAAAACCACTGACAACTCACTTTTATCCTCATTGCTTCCTTTTCTACAAAATAATGTCCATTTCTAGCTATCCGAGAGAAAACTTTTAACCCTTGGATAGGGAATGAAGAGAGGCAGGTGGTGAAACCAGAATTACAATTCACTGATATGGATCCACCACACATGTGCACTTTGCACACACAAACACACAAACACACACTCATGGTCTCCTACAAGGTATCTATATCCCTGACCTTCTTGCTTGAGTAAAAGTAGGCACTTGGGGTGTCAGGAGAAGAAACTGCTAGATTTAGAGCCTGAGACCCTAGAAAGCCTTTGAGCATCATCCCACCCACCCCAGACACCAGAAAGAGCTCGGCCTCAGGGTGGGACCAATGACCTGATTCCCTGATGCTCAAGGGGGGACATATAGGAGGGCCTTGAATTTGGCAGAGGGAGAAGGATGCTCTGAGACATTCCACCCAAACTCCCTCTCACAAAACTAAAAATGACCCTTCAGATCCAGGGTGGGACTACAAGGATGAATAAGACCAAGTTGGGCCATTCAAATCTCTTGGTGTGGGAGTTCCCGTTGTGGCTCAGTGGTAATGAACCTGACTAGCATCCATGAGGATGTAGGTTTGATCCCTAGCATTGTTCAGTGGGTTAAGGATCCGGCGTTTCCATGAGCTATGGTATAGGTCGCAGACAAGGCTCGGATCCCTAGTTGCTATGTGGTGTAGGCTGGCAGCTACAGCTACAATTCAACCCATAGCCTGGGAGCTTTCTTATGCTATAGGTGTGGCTCTAAAAACCATTTATAGGTATTTATAGGAGTTTGGCATAAAAAGTAGCTCAGCTGCCATTACCATCATCACCATCATCAGCATCACACAGAGCGAGGAGCAGCTGCTCATTGGCCTGTAATGTACAAAAACGGCCTCCACATCCATTATCTTATTTGAGCCCGTGATCACCATGTAAAGCGGGCACAGCAGGGATTAATTCCTGCTCCTCATCCATTTAAAGGATGAGAAAACTGCAACTTCCAGAAGAGGAGGGACCTGTCCTCCAGCCACCCAACAGTCAGGAGCAGAGACAGGACTAGAACCCAGGCCTCCCAGCGCCCGTCCAGGGTCCTTTCCCTGCAGACTTCTGCCTTCCCCAAAGCACTTTGGGAAATGGTGGGAACTGGGAGGGAGCCCCCAGGGGTGGACCAGGCCCCCGGTCATGCTGAGGACAGACGAGCAGGGACCCTGTGCCCCTGACGGAGGTCTGTAAACCATCCAGCCCCTCTGGGGTCACTGGTGGTCCTCGCCCCTCCATGAGAAGCAAGAGAGGTTCTGGTTGGCTTGCTTTTTTGATTGCAATGGAGCTGAATCTTCAAACTGAGTTTGTCAGAAAAATTGGTGCAAATTAAAGATGAGCCTTCTACTTTCCATAGCCCGTTGAGTTGAGAGGCCTCGGGGAGGTGTTCAGGAGGGGTCTCTCCCGGTGAGGTCCAGCCCTCCTCCACTGGCTCCCAAGTCTCCTTCTCTGTAATCTGAGGAGCATTCCTCACCATGAGCATCCCCCACTTTCCTCAGCAAGACCCCTCTGGGTACTTTCTTCTCCTGCAGCCTCTCTTGGGCTCTTTCTTCTCTCCTTTATTTATTTATTTATTCACTTATCTATTTATTTATTTAGGCTTCACCCACGACATGTGAAATTTCTCAGGCCAGGGATCGAACCCGCGCCACAGCAGTGACAATGCTGTATCCTTAAATGCTAGGCCACCAGGGAACTCCTTTCCTCTTGCCTTTAAATCAGCCCAACCTAGTCTCAGAAATGTGCTAAAAGCCCCTAGAAGTCCAACTGCAAACCTGGAGTCTCCAGTTCCAGAGGGCCAGGCCTTCAGCTGACCTCTCAGACACACAGTGCCTACATCTGCTCCTTGCTTCTCCAGCCCTCCACCTGCAGCCTGCTGGGCTCCCGTCCTGCAGATTCCATGGCTCGCACTCTCAGAAGAGCAGGTTCCAGCCTCTCCACTTTGTATGTGGAAGGACTTCCTTCTCATTGCTGCTCCTCCCACCCCAGGAAAGCATGCCATCCCTTTGGCTTTTAACCTTGTCAGCAATGTACATCATGAATCTTTGACTGCAAAGTAACTCTTGATTCGCTGATCAGAGTTTTTAACAAGACTGCCCCAGCTCATCCATGTTGGCATTTGGGTTATTACTGTATTAATACCTTTACTTTTTTTATGGCCACACCTGCAGCAAATGGAAGTTCCCAGGCTAGGGGTGGAATCAGAGTGCAGCTTCCAGCCTACACCACAGCCACAGCCACTGCAACACCGGATCCAAACCGCATCTGCAACCTACACCACTGCTTATGGCAATACTGGATCCTTAGCCCACTGAACAAAGTCAGGATCAAAGCTGCAGCCTCACAGACACTATGTCAGGTTCTGAGCCCACTGAGCCACAATGGGAACTCCTGTATTAATATTTTATTATGGGTTTCTGAATTCCTCAGGGCCTAGAACAGAGATTGCTCCAAACCTCCATGTTGACTGAGTTGAGGGGAATCTCTCAGTGAATGATGGGGTCAGGCTTTCCAGGGGCAGCCTTCTAAGCAGGGTTCTCCCTAGGTCGGTGGGGCTAGGGTGGGGAGGGCAGCTCCATCAGCGTGAGACCACCCAGGTGTGTGCACTTGAAAGGAAGCCTCACCGTCAGCATCTTCAGAGGCCTCCTGGCGTATCGGTCATGACATAGTTCATACTGGACTTCACAGGGTTCAGAAAAGAGGAAGGCGATGTGTCCCACAGCTGGCCACCCCTCCAAGTACTCCTGAGGGACAGACTCAAGTCTAAGCCCCACTCGAGCAGAGAGGGGAGGCTCTTCTGGACTGGTGGTCAGGCCAGAGCACCTGGCTCCTCAGGAAAGACCTTGGAAGGGAATTAACACGCTGCCCTAAGTCTTCCTTGACTCACCTCCTCCATCTTTTCCTCAGACGCTCCGAGGCCAGAATGTGTGCTTTGGACCGGCAGTGAGTTGCTGGGATGAATCATGCTTCCCTCAAACCTTCAGCAGGTAGTAAAATGGACTTCTTCTGAGTGATGTAAAAGCACATAGGATGAGGCTGGGGGAAATTCTGGAGCTGTGATGCTGTAGGAAGGAGAGAAGACATTCTGCTGTCAACACAAGGACGTCTTCCAGGCTGGTATGAACTAAGCACTTGCTCTTACTTCCTGCTTGTCCCTGAGCTTAGAAGCCTGCCAAAATGATGCTGTTTTCATCTGTTAGTTGTTGTCCTTTGGAAAGGTACCACTGATGAGATTTAAGATGATGTCACGAAGACTCTGAGACTTTAAATTTCCTTTTGCTTTGTGTTTTCATTGCGTAGGTGGTTAAGGGTCTTTATGTGAACCTATCTACATGATACATCCACATCTAATTCACTTTGAGGAAGAATTTTGTACCAATTTTAAAAACCAATAGAATGGAATCGCAGGGGAGGTACAGGGTGAAATTAATCAAATGCTGTGATACTGAATTTGACTACAGGTCAGACCTCATTACTGCAGGTTCAGCTTTGGCCTAAACTCTTTATCACAAGAAGATTTTGGACTCCAAACACGAGCCCTCTCCTGTGAAGCAATGAGTAATTCGACACTATTAAAAAATAGGACCACAAAAGCGTGGAGGCGTTTCATCTGTTACCTCAAACACACTTTGGAATAAGGTGAAGGAAGAAGACAGGAAGGTGGGCAGGAGGTGAAGGGAAGGATTCTAGTGAGTTTCTTGCAATTCATTTGTAAGAAATCTGGCCTATTAACACTTCCTAGTGCTCTCTGAAGGGAGGATTCCGGAAAACAAGATTAAGAAGTGCTTCACTATTAACCCCAAATTCCCAGTCCCTCCCACTTGACTGGGAATTTGGGGTTAATAGATGCAAACTACTGCCTTTGGAATGGATAAGCAATGAGATCCTGCTGTATAGCACTGGGACCTATATATAGTTACTTATAATGGAGCATGATAATGTGAGAAAAAAGAATGTATACATGTATGTGTGACTGGGTCACTTTGCTGTATAGTAGAAAATTGACAGAACACTGCAAACCAGCTATAATGGAAAAAAAATAAAAATCAATTAAAAAAAAAAAAAAAAGGCGTTCCTGTCGTGGCTCAGTGGTTAACGAACCCAACTAGGAACCATGAGGTTGCGGGTTCCATCCCTGGCCTCGCTCAGTGGGTTAAGGATCCAGCGTTGCCGTGAGCTGTGGTGTAGGTCACAGACGAGGCTCGGATCTGATGTTGCTGTGGCTCTGGCGTAGGCCAGCAGTTGTAGCTCTGATTCGACCCCTAGCCTGGAAACCTCCATATGCTGCAGGAGCGGCCCCAGAAAAGGCAAAAAGACAAATAAATAAATAAATAAATATTTAAAAAATTAAAAAATTAAACAATTAAAAAAAGTGCTTCACTAGAACCAAAGCCTCGTCAGGAATCCTTCAGGAATTCCCCCACTATCAGTTTCCCCTTTTTACCATTGAGATGTCCCATTACCTAATCAGCCCACATTCTGGTCCTACAAACGCTGCCTCAAAGGTCTTGAAGCAAAGTTTTCATTTGTGCTACCGGGTCTCAGTCTCTTTGCTTTACACCTGTCTATATGTAAAGAAAAAAAGGTAAAGAAAACTGAAATAGCAGCTGACCTTCTGTTTTTCTACCAAACCAGAAGCCACACATTCTCTTCAGAGTCTCGAGGTCTCCTTTGCCGTGATTTGAGCAAGCGTGTGCACAGGCACATGTGACACTTGCCAATGATTTCTGCACCACTGGAGAGACGCAGGTGAGCCACAGATAGGACAGCAGCCTCCAACAAGAGCCCTGCTTCAGCTCCTCGATTCTGGGACTTTTGAACCGTCTTGCCCAACTCTGTCTTCATAAGTACAAGAAGAAGTCTCCTCAAGAGCTATATGCTGAGCTGGAGGATGTCATGGCAGGGCTGCAAGGGGACAGGAGAGAGCTTGAGTTTTTGCCAAGCCCAGGAAGGGAGGCTCCAAGTTCATAGACACCAGCTTCCCCAGCTCAGAGCTCAGAGAGTGGCTCCTAGGAAAGTTAAACCAAAATCCACACAAGCTGAGTTTGCTCTTGGCTATACTTCCTTCTATCCTACTCAACTCAATCCACCCAGCTCACCTCCTGTCTTGGCCAGGCCCTGGGGATGGGAGCAGGACTGGCTGAGGGGAGACGGAGATGAATCGGACCCAGCCTGCACTCACCAGGACCTGCAGTCTGTTATGAGTGATGCTGTAGAAGGCAGTAAATTGTGAGTGCTGGCCAACAAGGAATCAAGATGGTCTTGCCATGCTGGTGGGGAGATGCAAAGGGGTATCATTGGTACAACCTGTGTCTGTTGAATGCTGCCTTGGAGCCAGGTCCTGGGCTGGGTGCTGATGGCGGGGAGAGTGGAGAGGGAACAATACAAGCCTAGGGAGTTTATGGTCCAGGGCATTGAGAAGGTATATACAGGGAGTTCCCCGCGTGGTGCAGTGGAAATGAATCCAACTAGGAACCATGAGGTTGAGGGTTCGATCCCTGGTCTTGCTCAGTGGGTTAAGGATTCGGCGTTGCCGTGAGCTGTGATGTAGGTCACAGATGTGGCTCGGATTCCGCGTTGCTGTGGCTGTGGTGCAGGCCAGCGGCTACAGCTCCGATTCAACCCCTAGCCTGGGAACCTCCATATGCCACAGGTGCAGCCCTAAAAGACAAAAGACAAAAAAAAAAGAAGAAGAAGAAGAAGAAGAGGAAGAAGGTATATATACATCTAGCCAAATTCCAGAAGCAGTCTGATAGGAGCTACAAAGCAGTGCCAAGTCCCTGAGAAGGCACGAATTCACATCTGGGTGAGAGTCACATGATCGACAGGACGGCAGTAGGAGGAGGTACCATCTGAAATGGTCTTGGAAATGTACAGGGCTTGACATAGTGATAAGGTACTTGGTCTCTGGGGGCATTTTGTTCCCAGGGACTTTAATGGGAGGGGTCAGAAGAGCCATGCTCGCCAGGCTCCTGGGGAGGGGTCCTCAGCCCACTGCCAGCCTGAAGGCTGTGGTGCCATTCCAGTGGCATGAGTGCTGCTTCCTTTCCACCACCCCTGGCCCTCAGGCTGGGAGCAGGAGACCGGGTTCTCATCCTGGCCCATTCTGGCATTCAGGGAGGCCAAGGACCCTCTCAGGGTCACAGTTCCCCATGTAGACCCCAGGGGAGCTGGGATGGTTAAGGGCATCATTGTTGAGGAAGGATGGGCCCACAGGGCTGTCTCCATCCCTCCACCCATCCCAGGGCAGAAATGCTGCGGGGCTGAGCTAGTGGATTCCGCCAGGGGGATGGATGCCCCATCCCTTAGGTTCATGTGTGTGTGTGTGTGTGTGTGTGTGTGTGTGTGTGTGTTAGGAAACTTACTGGAATGGCCCTCCTTAACCTTTTAGAATTCCTTTAGACTGACACTTGCTCCTGCCATCTCCCTCCCTGACCCACACCTTCCACCCCCAATCTAGGCACATGCCAGTTTGCCAGCATTACGCAATGAGCCAGGGCCCAGCTAGCTCTCGGGGAACTGGCGGGCTGCCAGGCTCAGCTGGGCTCACCCCATGAGCAGAGCTTCACGCTCTCCTCCTGCATTGGTGAGCCTGTGAACACACATTTCCATATGCCAAGAGGCAGCATGCGGCTCATGAAGGAATCATTGAGGTGCGGTCCTGAAAGGCAAATAGACTAAGGCTTCCACAAAACTCTTGCAGAAACCAACAAGAAGACTGATGGACTGCCAGTCAGAGAGGGCTAACCCCTTTGCTCACTGGCCCATTCCAAGTCTACAATGTTTTCTTACAGGAAGTTCTTCCTTGGATGGAGTTGGGGCTCATGATTTTGACCTCTGGTCCCAGGTGCGTCTTCTGGCAAAACCAAAGCCTCTTTCAGTGTCACACCTCCCTCTCTTCTGGGCTCCTCTCTGCCAGTTCCTGTAAGCTGCTTCTTAGAGGCAGGGACACTCCGGCTGGGATCTCTCTGAAGGGTGTTTCTTGGCTCTGTTACACTGCCTGCTTCTGCAGTCTTTGAAATGTCCAGCACAGCCTTTCCAAGGTCAAAAGGACATCCGGCCTATGCTGGGCACTGTAGGGGGATACAAAGAATGCGACACACAAGGACCCAGTGCTCTGATGACTTGCAGTCCAAGAAAGGAGCCATCATCCACGTGCAAATAAGTGCCTGAAAAGAGGTGTGGAAAAAGCGCTGGAGAGTACGGCAGGAATTCAGAGTCACATCCAGCCTGGTGATGGTGGTGTCTGCGGGGAGCGGGGAGGAGGGAGATGGGAACAAGAATCAGGAAAGCTGTCTGGGAGAAGGTGGCTTTGAACTGGGTTAAGAAGGATGTAGCTGATTTGGGCAGGGAAAGAGGGGAGATGATCCAGAGAAGAGTGAGCAGGAAGATGAAAAGGCCGGGGCAGGTACACACAAGATGGTGAAGATGCCATTTGGGCAGCTGGGGGGGTTATGATGGGGAATAAGCGGGGTTGATGTTGGGAGATAAGTGAGACCCACCCTCAGGGGTTTGAACACTGTGTGATAAAACTTAGACCTGAGAGCTGCACATTCTCTGTTTGTCTCTCCAGATCTAGTCTCCACTCCATCGTGGTAGATGAATACAAAAGCCACCATCAGTTATCCCCGTCCCTGTATCCATGTCCCCTTGCCACACACCTTTCACCACTCTCCTGCTCTGATTCTCAGCTCAGTTATGTGACAGTGTTTGCTCAGTGGGATGTTAGCAGTTGTGCATAAGAAGAAGCTCGAAAAGGACTTGCCCCTTGGGGTTTGTCCTCTCTTGCTGCTCTTGGCCTCCTGCCACCATGTGGATGAGCATGCCGGAGGACCAGAGGTCATGTGGAGGCACACTGACTGCAGAGGCACAGATAAGCCCCAGCAGGGATCAGCAGAACTGACCAGCTCAGCCCAGGCCAAACGGTTAACCTGAGGAATTGTGAGCTAAATAAACAGTGGTTGTTTAAGCTTCTAGGTTTTGGGGTGGTTGGTTATGCAGCAAAAGCCAACTGCTGCAGGAACACAGCCAGCTTTGAGAGACCCAGCCTGGGAAGTCCCGGGATATACAGAGCATATGGGAGAAATGTGAGTCATTGTGGCTGGAGCATAGACCACGGCAGGTTGCTAAAATATAGCCATCCCTTCTTCCCTCCACCCCGACCCCCACTCCACCCCTCAAGAGGTAGAATCTATTTTGCAGCTCTTTGAATCAGGATGGCCATGAGACTTGTTTGGGCCAAACATGCAGAAGCAAATGCAAGCGCTTCATGTTAGATACTCCAAGGAAAAACTAACCACAGCACCTAGCCAGCTTGCAAGACTAAGTCACCATTTTTCCCCACCAGCCCAGGCACAGGACCAGAGCTGCCCCTCCCCTGGGGGTGCAGCCCCTCCTCTCTCCCGGAGCAGCAGAAATTGCTTGGAGCCGAAAGACACTGGCATTCCACACCAAAGGTTGTCAACTGAAAAGACACACCACCTGGGGGACTTTGGGAGACTCCGGTTTGATTCTTTCTGAAAAGACGACAAAATCCAGATAAGGAGATTTGGTGACATGTGAGGGGATAGTGCAGGATGCATGCCTGCATTCACCTCTTGGGTAGGACAATTCTTTATCGTGTGGGACTGTCCTAGACATCACAGGCTGATTGGCACTCTGACCCCAGCCCACTAAATGCAAAGAGCACCTCCCAGTCACTGTGACAATAAAAAATGCCTGCTCCCATAACAATCACTTGCGGAGTGGGAGCAGAGGGACGATACAGCCCCAGGTTGAGAAACTCTACTGGGGAGAGAAAGAGAGAGAGAATTAGGGGAGAAGGAAGATCTTTGTGGGCAACTTTCAAAGCCCAAGGCATGCGCTGATAGGACAACCACATTCTCCAGAGATTTGGTGGCTCTGGAGTCCATCTGGGGAATGATGGAAGGTGGCCCCAGACAGGAAGCTGGGGGCCAGCAGTGCTCGGAGGGCGGTAAACAGCAGAGTGAGCATGTTAGACCTCGCCTTGGGCAGTGGGAGGTCCCCGAGTGACAGTGGTGACGGCTAAGACAACAGGAGCTGCTCCCCACCGGAGGCCACCAGTGCATCCTTTTCAGCAGGAAATCTCTAAAGGGAGACCCAGGGAAAAAGCCATGCTGCCAGAACTTCCTGGAGGGACTCCCTGAAAGGAAGGCGTGCTTGGGAAAGTCAGGGGCTGTTTCTCAGACATCTGTGCTCCTAGTTTCAGACCATTTCCCTCAGGGTAGATGGCAGCTTTGGGCCAGAGCCTGAGAGCTTTGGGGGCTGACTTGTCCCAAAATGTGAATTGGGATTCAGTCTGGCATTGAATGATGTTTCCAGCCTCAGCTCCATGGTGCCCTCCCCACAGTGGGCTAGCATGCACCCACCATGGCCGCAACCCACCCCCCCACACACACACACCCATCCATTGGGTGATCCAGTGACCCCCTGCTGCTCTAGGATCCTCCTGCAGCAGTCCCCACCCCCGCCCCCTGCAGGCAGATCCCTGTGACAGCCAAGCACTTTTTTTCCCTGCTCTTCTCCCCACCCCCCCAACCCTGCTCCGCCCCCCCCCCCCGCCCCTCAGTGACC
The DNA here is from genome assembly GCF_016906955.1 of Phacochoerus africanus. NCBI lineage: Eukaryota > Metazoa > Chordata > Mammalia > Artiodactyla > Suidae > Phacochoerus > Phacochoerus africanus. The sequence continues at coordinate 212,165,317 of NC_062544.1, read as the reverse complement.
CTGATGCTCCCGGAGGGGATCTCACCCCCGCGACAGGGCCCATGCCCAGCTCAGTGTCTGGGGACAAGGGGGTGTGGAGGTGCCTGTTGAATGAATGAAATTCTTTTCTCTGAAATGCCTTTAAAGTTGCTTTTTTTTCTGTAACCAGGGGCAGTGGCTGGAAGGGTTGGAATGTGGCCTTCGTTTTCCCCTGGTTTTACTCCTCTGAGCATTGGCCAGACTCCCTTGTCATTTCTGGTCCCAGGAGGATTTCACATTTTAAATTCCCTCAGAGGTAGGATGATTCCGGGGCATCTTTTCTCTCCATCCTGCCCTGATACCCTCTTCCTTCCTCACCAGAACGTTCTAGGACCATCAGGCACCAGTGAACCAAACTTCTGATCACTCTCCCAGTAGTCATTTAATGGCACCTCTTTTTTCCCTGAAGCCCAACCAAACAAGATTTTCACCTCAGCACCTTCCTTCTCATGGGAGCTGAAGTTCTCACTGTGTCACGATGCCAGCCAGGTTTCCTTAACCTGCTGCTTCCCAGGCCCCTCACTGAGATGGGAGCTTTTGAACATGCAACTAACGTCATCTGTGACCTATACAGCAATGCTGGATCCTTAGCCCACTGAGAAAAGCCAGGGATTGAACCCTCGTCCTCATGGAGACTAGTCAGGTTCGTTACTGCTGAGCCACAATGGGAACGCCTACAAACATTTAGATTTAAAGCCCATTATTGAGCATGCTCTTGCAGGCCCCTACCATAGTCACTTTCACATCACTATGGCAGGTCCTCCATTGGCTGTGGGTGAGGTGATGACAGTGCAGGCTGAGGCTGAGCCACCTTAGCTGTGACCCTGAGGGTCCCAGGAGTCTCCTTTGGTCCCTAGCTGAGGCTTCCATCCTGGGCTGTGTGCTGGGAGGATGGGGGAGGCTGAGAGAGGCAGGCAACCCAAATGTGTTCTTATACCATGAGGTCCCTAGCCCCGGACCTCCACTCTGTCTGCAAGCTGACTTGGGTCCCCCACAGAGCAAGACTTGGGGTTACCTACCTCAGGATCTTAGCCAGAGCCTCATTTGGAAGCCCAGGAGGTATGGACATTCACCAACATACTATGATTTGAACCTACTCAGTCTCCATAGAGATCCCTCCCAGGATCTACCAGCCCTGGAACACCCATTCCTACAGAGCAGCCCAGACACCTCATTCTGTCTTCAGCAGCCCCCATGGTCTAGCCCCCACGGTCTAGCCCCCACCCACCTTTCCACCGTCCACCTCCTGGCACTCGTCTCATAGATTTGCTCCTCTCACGTAGAATAAGCAGAAATTTTCCTCATATTCCCCAGGCCTTTCCACCTCCAGCCCTTTGCTTTTGCACTTTTCTCTGCTAACAAGGCTATCCCAGTTATCTGGTAACCTAACAACAGCACCACAAACTTAATGGCTTAAGACATTAACCCTCTCATCATTGCTGTGGGCTCATCTCAAGGTTCAATGTGAGAAGAATCCACTGCCCAGCTTTTGTAGCTGTTGGCAAGATTCAGGCCCCTGAAGGTGGATGGACCGAGGGCCTCAGCTTCTTCTTGGCTGTTAACCAAAGGCTGCCCTCATTCTTCGAGGGATTTTGGCCAGAACCTGCCCTCAGTTTCTTCCCACATGGGCTTCCACTAAAGGATCACTTGCTTATTCTAAGCCAGCAAAGGAGAGGGTTTTCTAATCAGATGGGCATTCCAATTACATCATGCAATCATGGAAGTGAGTTCAGCCATCTTTGTGTATGCTATTGATCAAGAAACAAGTCACAGGTCCTGCCCACCCTCAAGGGAGGGGATGGCACAGGCATGAGCATCAGGAAGAGGAGATCATGGGGCCACCTCAGCATCTGCCCACCACACAGGCCCTTCTACCCCCTCTAAGGGCCTGAGCCTAAAGAGGAATTCATGGACGCTTCCTTTAACCATCCCAACCAGAATTCTCTATCTTTTCTGAGCTCCCACGTGGTTTTGCTTGACTTATCCTCTGGTGTTTCATTCATCCATTCAGGATTTTAATAACTCCATTTTGAGGATTTACTATATGCCTGATCCTAGAGGAAGTGCAGATAATGGTTAAGTCTGCAAGTTCTGGAATCAGAGGCTCTCGGTCCATATCCTGTGTCTGCGGCTTTATTCTGGGCCTCAGTTTACTCACCTGTAACTACTATCAGCAGGTGGTAGAGTTTTAAAGTTTAAATGAAATCACCATGTCCGAAGCTTAACTTGGAGCTGGGCTCATAGAAAGAGATCAGGAATGGTTAAATCTTATTTTAGGTGCCATGGTGATTTCCTAGGATGTCATCCTGCCATAACAGAGCCCACATAGCCTTGTCATATGTGTTTCCATGGGTGCCTTACCTCTCAGCAGGCTGTCTGTAACTTCCCTGAGGACATGTCCCAGTCTTAGTGCTCTCTGCCACCTCGATGCCACTTAGCACAGGGTCTGGGTTACTGGAGGCTTCAGTAACTGGCTATGGGTGTAGACAATCTCTAAGCCATGCCCACTGGCAGTGCATCCTGTCAACACAGCCAATCTGCTGCCAGCCCTCACTTCCCCTGCCCTGCGCACCTGCAACCCTGGTCTGCCCACTTCCATGTTTGTCACCTGCAGTGTGTTCAGATGCGGAATTATGAAACTGATATGAAATAACGGCAGACTGAGTGTTCTGCCTTCCTCCTTCCCCTACTTGCTGTTTGACAAATGCAGGTGGCTAGTGTGTCCTGTGGAAGAATTTTTCTGCAGGGGAGCTGGGAGCCAGGGCTGGGAGTGAGTGGGCAGAGGGAGAAAGGGAGTGGCTGAGAGGCAAGAGGAGCCAAACCTCTGAAACCACATTGGCCTTTCACTTTTTGCTTGCCCAGAATCTAACCCCTCCTTTCCTGTTTTGCAAGAATCCTTGTTCTGTGGGTCTATGGGGGAGACAGGGCTCTGTCTCACCAGAGAAAATCAAAGTCCCAGCCACCCTTTCTCCACATCCTGGCCTTACAGGCCTGGACCACTAAGGTAGACTGTGGCTTCAGGTTGCCAGCTTGGGTTAGTTCAGGATAACCCTGGTTATATCAGGTTATCTCAGGATTCCTAGACACAGAAAGAGAGAAATCCACCAGGCATATTTCCACCCCATTTCGGCCTCTGCAATGTCTGTCCACCTTGGGGCTTTGAAGGACCTGGTTCAGAGAAGAATCAAAGAGGGTGTGTCTTCTGCAGCAGCATTTTTTTCAGCTCATGTTCACTTCTCATCACCTCTTACTTATTCCTTTTTTTTTTTTTTTTGTAAGGAAGTTGAGGAAGAGAATAAAACTGCAATTAGCTGCCTGCATTTACTGTCTGGGCTCACACCCAGCTCATCAGGACTGTGTTCACAGCATTCCCAAGCCAAATGTCTCACCAGGGCCTAATTGCAGCCTCTAAGACAGGGAGTGGGAGAGGGAAAATAGGCCAAAAGAAAGTCTGAAAAGCAGTTTTTTTAAAAAAAGAAGTGGCTACTTATAAAAATTAGGATTCTCAAACTGGAAAGAACCCTGGAAATTGAATCAAAGAGCTGGCATCAACCTCAGGAGGTGTCTAGTCAGAAATCCCTGCTATGGAGTTGCCATTGTGGTTAAGAACTCGACGTGGTGTCTGTGAAGATGTGGGTTTGATCCCTGGCCTTGCTCAGTGAGGTAAGGATCTGACGTTGCCACAAGTTGGGGCCTAGTTCACAAGATATGCCTCAGATCTTGTGTTGCTGTGGCTGTGGAGTAGGCCAGCAGCTGCAGCTCCAATTTGACTCCCAGCCTGGGAACCTCCATATGCCATGGGTGTGCCCCACCAAAAGAAATCCCTGCTACGGCAGACTGTGTACTTTGCCTATCCAGCAGCTCCCCCTTCTTCTTTGCTCATAGTACCCCAGTTTTGTTCAGGTACTGAGTACCCATGTGTTTCATGGACACGCCCCATACATGTTGACCAATTTAAGCTAGTTCAGTCAATTCCTTTCCTATTTCCAGAGACTGGGGACTCCACCCCTGCCAGTGAGGTATAAACAGAAGGCCATGAGGGCTTCTGATAAAATATTCTCCATCTATAAAAAGAACCTCTACACTTGCTCCTTCCCGTATTGGGATGTATATGTACGAGGAACCATTACTCCCAATGGTGCTGCCATCTTGGACCATGAGGGAACACCCAAGAGAAGCCCAGAGATGCTGCCCCAGAGCCCTGACACACTCCATGGGCTGTATCATCACCTTATTATGCTAGATAACAGCACTTCTTGTTACAATGGATAACAAATTTATTATTGTTTAAGCAACTTTTATTTATTTATTTATTTTGTCTTTTTATGGCCACACTTGAGGCATATGGAAGTTCCCAGGCCAGGAGTCAAATCAGAGCTGCAGCTGCAGGCCAATGCCACAGCCACAGCAATGCAGAATCCTAGCCACAACTGCAATCTACACCACAGCTCACAGCAACACTGAATACTTAACCCACTGAGCAGGGCCAGAGATCAAACCTGCAGCCTCATGAATACTAGTTGGGTTTGTTACCATTGAGCCACAATGGGAATGCCAGTTAAGCAATTTTTAATATGTGATGCTGTTAGTTACAGCCTCAAGCCTCCTAACTGACAGGCTTACCCACACTACTTTCATGGGCCTCTGCCAGGACCTCCAGGAATAGGGCACTCACTACCTTCCCACCTCAAGAAGAGGTTATTAGCATGTTGCCTCTGATATGGAATTGAAATCACACCCTGGTACCTGACCCCATAATGGATACTGGTTTCTGCCCTCTGGAATCAGAGAGAGTAAGCCATCATCCTCTTTCCTGAGCCTTCTCTGCAGGCCTTAGAGGACAGCTTCTATGTCTATCTATGTCCTAGATTTTGCAATCTTTTCAGGTCACTGAGAGACACTATATCCAAGGCTGGCTCAGAATCCTCAACTCATCATCCTATGGGCGACAAAACCAAGGCTGCAAGAGCACATAGACCCTGCTCAAGGTCACCCAGAAAGCTGGAAGCAGAGCCTCTCAATAATGGTAGGCAGATGGTGAAAATGTCATGGAAATAGTATAGACAATAAGAGTTATTGACCATTTTTAACTGGGGAAGGATCAGGCAGCCTCATGGAGGGAGGGAGCACTTGAGCTTGACCTTAAACTAGAAGTAGTACTTGTAAATAAAGAGGATCAAGAGAGAAGAATCCATAAGTAAATACAAGAATGACCTCGGCAACAATGTCAACATTCCCCACCTGAGTAGGTGTCTGGCAAAGAGCTGGGTACCTTGTGAGATAGCCATCTGTCTTAACTCTTAGAAAGTTCTTTCTTAGGCTAAACTGAAGCCTGCTTCTCTATCTCTCATTCATTGGTCCTAATTCTGACTTCCAGGTCCCTAGAGAACAGAGCAGCTGCCCCATCCCCATAGCAGATCTTTGCAGTGGGGGAGGTCCCAGACTTTCCATTTCTCCAGGCTGATTACCCCAGTCCTCCTGGTCGTTTCTTACAGAACATTTCAACATAGTCTTGGTCATTAACATTGGGATGCGTCCCAATTTGTTAATGTTCCCTCAAGTTGGTTGCCCAGAACCCAACCTAACACTCCAGGGTGGCCTTCCCAATAAGAATGGAAACCATCCACACCCTAGAGCTTGTGGTCTGTGTTATTCATTCTGCTATCGTCATCAACATAACTTTATGAGCCATTTTAGAAGACTCTTCATCAACAAATCTAAAACATTCTTTGCCAGCAAGGTAAAAGTTGCAAATCACTTTATTGTTCATTGCAAGAACTTCCTAAAAGATTTAGCAGCTCATTAATAGAAAACATCTAATGACAGTTTACACCCTTTTGAATCCCTTGCCTCAAAGTCTTTGCCTTGCTGTATCCATCAATCCTAAACTGTTATGTCATGAGCCTTGCCCAGCCCTAATCAAGCACTACCTGTCTGCCTCAGTTGAAAGACTCATCTTAAACTGGATTTCAAAATCCCTACAAGTAGCCTGACTTTGTTGGATTTCCTTCCGGATTCTGCTAAGACTCTATTGAAGTAGCACTCTCCCTCACTGCAATAAAAATAAATTCAGTGTTTTCTCAAGGGCAGGTTGTCTTAGGGGGCCAGCATTCTACACCAGCAAGCTATAGGAAAAGAAGGACCCTCGCCTCCCTGACTGACCCTAGCTCCTTATGGACCATCACCTCCCAAATCCTCACCATAGACTCTGAAGAAGCTTCTCCTCCCATGATTCCCAGAGGGATCCTGTGCCATCTCTTTCCAGGCTCTCCCATCTTCTTGCAACTTGGGTTTTTTTCACTGAAGCTTGAGAAATGAACCATTTAATCTCTTAACCAGAGTTCCCATTATGGCTCAATGGTAATGAACCCGACTAGTATCCATGGAGATGCAGGTTCAATCCCTAGCCTTGCTCAGGGGGTTAAGGATCTGGAGTTAAGTGAGCTGTGGAGTGGGTCGTAGATACGGCTCGTATCCTATGGTTGTGGCGTAGGCTGGCAGCTGCAGCTCCAGTTTGACCCCTAGCCTGAGAACCTCCATTTGCCATGGGTGTGGCCCTAAAAAAAACTGCTTGTCCTACTCCACCAGTCACACATCCCCCACCTCCACACCTTCACTTCACTCAATTGCTTTTGCTCTCTCTCTCAACAGACAGTTAAAGGAATACAGAAATATCAGTAGACATATAAACAGGGGCCTCCTTTAGCATGTTCTCTTAGCATTTTCTCATTCAGTTCTGAGCTTCAACAAGCCCACCCCCATAATGGTCACTCTCAGTTTTTAAGCACATGCTTAATTGCCTTTTATTTTTCTTGGGGAGATTTCAGTCCACATTCCATTGGATTATCTGTGGGGTAATTAGTTTTATAAATGAATGTATCTGGGAAATGGACTCCAAAGGCCTGCCGCCTGATGTTTGACCTTGCACTGGGTGACCTTGAGCAAGTCCCTCCCCTTTGCCACCCCTGTTCCCTGCTCTATCAGGGAAGGGGCTGGGCTAGATGATCTCCAAGGGCCCTATACTCCCCCGAGATCCTGCAGTTCTGATTCCATGCCCAAAGGAGAAGGCATTTGGAGGAAAACATTATTTTTGTTTTTAATTATAAAAACAAAACATGCTTGTAAAAGAAATTATGCAAAACCTAAAATATCATCGTTCCTTCCTTCTCCCATCAATTCCCCTGGAGAGTCTTTGCCAAGCACACTCAAAGCACACTTCTTTGATGATGTCGACCCCAATGACCCCTAATTCACTGGGATAACTAAGGACTATTCTGAGAAGAAATTGTGTTCTTAGAGTTTCTCTTTTTTTCCTGGAGAAAAAATACAGAATTTTTGGGGTCTTTTAGGAGGGCTTGCTGCCTGAGACCTCACCTATATCCTTGTCAGAAAACAGGACACAGCCACTTGCAGCAACACTGCTGGACCCCTAGAAATTATCAAACTAAGTAAAGTAAGGCAGACAGAGAAAGACAAATACCAGATGATATCACCTGTAAGTGGACTCTTTAAAAAATGATGTAAATGAACTTGTTTACAAAATGTAGATAGATGCACAGACATAGAAAACAAACTTATGGTTACCAAAGGGGATAGCGAGGCCAGGGCAGGGGCAGAGAAATAATTAGGAGTTTGGGATTAACATATGCATACTACTATAGATAAAATAGATAAACAACAAGGACCTATGGTATATCACAAGGAAATATATTCACTGTCTTGTAATAACTTATAATGGAAAAGAATCTGAAAAATCACTTTGCTGTACACCTGGGAAAAAGACAACGTTGTAAATTAACTATACTTCAGTTTTTAAAAATGGTTTTCGAAAAAAAAGAAAAGAAAATGGGATCCAGAATCCTGCCTTAACCCAAGACTTGGATTTGCAGGAACTTCGGGAATCAGTGACCAGGGCACTGACTGTCCCTCAGCAGCCGTGGCTGGATGGATATTCAGGCCCAGGACTAGAGCCTAGGACAGTAATATTAGCCTCAGCACTTTGCTCTTCCCACAAAACAAGAACATTACTTTCTTGGGTGTCTAAAGTTTTCATCACAGGAGTTGGGATCCATGGAGGAGAAATGAGACAACACAAATTAATGGAGACTAACATAGAGATGCATTTTTTGTTGTTGTTGTTATCCTGTCTCTGGGAAAGCAGCTTATTAGGGAAAGAAGGATTGAGGGCGCTGACTCCTGAAGGTCCAGCCACAAGCATCCCTTCTTTGCCCTTAGCTCACTCCCAGCCCTGAGGGCCATTAGATCTGAGAGAGGAGGAGTAAATAGAAGCCAGCATGGCCCCAGGAGGGAGATCTGGACAAGGCCATGCAGATGTGGGTGTGAGGTGTGGCTCAGTGGTGAGGAAGAGGTAGGTGCTGTGAGAGGCATGCATGCAAGGGGGACAAACAGGACTATTCATGAGGCAGAGGGAGCGGGGGGAGGAGGACTGGGCCATGGGCTGCTGCTTAAATAAGGAACAGATTGAGGGACAGTTAGTGGAACTTGGCCCATGAGAGAGCATCACCGGTCCTGGGCCTCCCTCCCAAAGGGACTTGGGAAAGCTCAATGGAAGTTACAGAAGCAGAGGACAAAAGAGCCCAGGACGTTAAGATCCTTGTCATAATACTATTCACTCATTCATTTGTCCATTCACTCTACAAATGTTTACCAAGCCCTTTCTATGTCTCAGGCACTGTGCTAGGCCCTGGGGATATCATGGTATTTAAGAGAGATGTGGTTCCTGTTCTTTAGAAGGCTTCAGTTTAGTGAAGCAGTCAGATATTGAATTAATTTCCAAGTGAATCATCAAGCAGAAGGAGTAGGGGGGAGGGGAGGGGCTTGGGTGTGAACAAGGTCAGAGAGTGGCCAGCATGGCAGACTAGAGGGCATAGGGAACAGGTGCTTGCAAAGAAATAAACCATGTGGGATAGGGTTGAGTAAGGTTGGTGGCCTGATCCTGGGGAGAGACAAAGTTCCCAGGGTCAGGGCTGGAGCTTCTAGAGAGTCTTACAGGTACATCTGGCTGGGTTGGTACTGGATGGAATGCACGGGGCATGGAGAGGGGGCAGTTGTCTATCACCCCTGGGATTAATGCTTGTAGGGGCTGAATGAGGTGCAGTGGGAGTGGGGAGCAGTGACATGGGAGATGCCTCACATGGTCTCCTCAGATCTAGGTCACACGATCATGTGACCTTTGATTCCGAGATGGAGATCAGAGGCTCTTTGGGATGAAAGTACTTCCTCTCTACAAAGCTACTAGAAAGGGACTAGCAATGTCTCTGCATTCCTTGCAGATCAATTCATTCTCAGTGTTTCCTTCTCAACAATGGAATACTACTTAGCCATAAAAAAGAATAAAATAGGAGTTCCCATTGTGGCGCAGTGGAAATGAATCCAACTAGTATCCATAAGGATTGCAGTCTGACCCCTGGCCTCACTCAGTGTGTCAGGGATCCAGCGTTGTCATGAGCTGTGGGGTAGGTCGCAGATGTGACTCAGATCCTTCATTGCTGTGGCTGTGGCATAGGCTGGTAGCTGTAGCTCCAATTCCACCCCTAGCCTGGGAACTTCCATATGCTGCACATGTGGCCCTTTAAAGACAACGAAGAAGAAGAATGAAAGACTAAAACAATGCCATTTGCAGCAACATGGATGGAACTAGAGATTTTCATACTAAGTGAAGTAAGCCAGAAAGAGAAAGACAAAAACCATTTGATATCACTTATATGTGGAACCTAAAATATGACACAGATGTTCTACAGAACAGAAGCAGACTCACAGACAGGGATAGCAGACTTGTGTTTACCAAGCAGCAGAGGAAAGGAATGGGATGAACTGGAGTTCAGAGTTAATGGATGCAAATTTTTACATTTAGAATGAATAAACAATGAGGTCCTGCTCTATAGCACAGGGAACTATGTCCAATCACTTATGATGAAACATGATGGAAGATAACATGAGAAAGAAAGTGTATATAGATGTATGATTGGACCACTTTGCTGTACAGCAGAAATTGACAAAACAATGTAAATCAACTATAATAAACATTTTTTTAATTAAAAAAATGAGTTTGATGACCCAAATTGGGGATTGGAATTTGGAGGTGCGTACTCAGGAGCACTTCCTTAAAAGGAAGGTGGATGAAGTCACCGGGAAGCCAGGGCCCCAGAGATGAGAGGAAGTGGGACAGTGCAAAGCATCTCAATAACTCTCTGGGAAAATCCACTCCTTCTATTATCTCACTGGCAGTGTTCAGTTTTCTATGTGCTCAATTTCCTCATCTGTCAAATGGAGTCAGTCATCTCACAGGACTATTGAGAGAAATAAGTTAGACTGGGTGCATGTTAGAGCCCAAAGCACTGCTCTGAAGTGTAGCAGGTACTTGGTAAGTGTTATCATCCTCTCTTTGCTTTTGGCCTCAACCAGCCCCTGTGGAATGGAGCATACTATAGACGGACCTGGCTCACCATGGGGAGTGAGGCAAGTATGCTGAAGCTCTCGATGACCTGCACAGTACCATGCAAACAGAAGTATAATTACCATCAGGATGATGGCATTCATGGTGATAATTATGATGAAATGTGGCCTAGGGGGTCAGTAGGCTTATAAATAGCAGGGAGAGCTGGGATTCCCTGTGTAACAACTATGGGTGGGAAAAGTGTGGCTGGTAAGAAGAGCTTGGATGTGGTTGGAAAGACTTAGGATTGAATCTTGACTCTGCCACTACAGCTGTGTGACCTCTGAAACTACTTGACCTCTCTGCATCTTATCTTCTCATCCAAACCATATGGATGATGCCATCTAGCTCATAGGATTGTCCCCAGCAAGTGCACTGATACATAGAGCTCCTAGTACCGAACAGGCAGAAGAACACAGTGTCGAGTCCAGGTAAAGGAGGAATTTAACCTAATGGTACCTCAGGTTCCTCAACTGTGAAATACAGATATTAATAGTATCTGCTTCCTTGGTTTTGATGACTAAGTCATATAATGTAAGGAAAATATATACAACAGTACCTCATCAATAATCATTATTAGCAAAATAGGTGCTCTGGAGAACTGGCTCTGTCCCCATTCCAGGTCCCCTATAACTTCACCTGTGGTCCTTACCTGAGGAAGAAGTCTCCTTTAGAGCAGGAGGGTCCTGGATTCCACAGAGGGTTTTGTACCATCTCATAGTCCTGTATGGAGCAGCCTGGAAGTCATTTGGGGAGTATGGCTGGACTCACAGTCTTTTGGTTACCTTGGAGCTATGATGCTTTTACAAGAGAGGCCTACCCTTCTCTTCTAGGGAGTAGAGATAGCTCCTGTACTAGTCAGGGTTCTCTAGAGAAGCAGAATCAGCAGGATATGTTTGTTGTTTGTTTGTTTTAAGGAATTACCCCTCTCCCCCAGTTTTGAAGGCTTAGTAAAGCCAAACTCCAGCAGGCTGGAGACTTGGAAGAGTTGCAGTTTGAGTCCAAAGGGCAGTCCACTGGAACAGTTGCTGGTGCTCCAGGGAGATCAGTCTTTGTTCTAGGCCTTCGACTGATTGGATGAGCCCACCCACATTACGGAGGGCAATCTGCTTTCCTCAAAGTTCACCAACATAAACAGTCATCTCATCCAAACAACATCTAACATCCAGAATAATGTTTGACTAAAGATCTGGGCACCATGACCCAGCCAAGCTGACAGACACATAAAATTAACCATTGCAGTTCCTTTCTTTCACTTTTCTTCTTTGTGAAAACTTCTGCGAGTTTCCACAGGAAACTGTGGCGCAGGAGAAACGAATCTGACTAGGAACCATGAGGTTGCGGGTTCTATCCCTGGCCTCGCTCAGTGGGTTAAGGATCTGGCGTTGGCATGAACTGTGGTGTAGGTCACCTACGCAGCTCAAATCCCGTGTTGCTGTGGCTGTGTCATACGCCGGTAACTGTAGCTCTTATTCTACCCCTAACCTGGGAACTTAAATATGCCACAGGAGCAGCCCTAAAAAGCCAAAAAAAAAAAAAAAGAAAAGAAAAGAAAAAAGGAAAAAAAAAAAGAAAGCTTCTAGGTTCAAACTAAGGCTTTGGGAGAAACAAGAACATCTTTAACTTCCCATGGGCCCAGAACAGACCCTAGGGCTGGGTAGGCCTCACCCACTTCCCTTGAGATGACAATATCAGTCTAGAGATTGGCAACTACAACTAGAGATGGAGAAGCAGACCAGAGAGGGGAAGTAACTTACCTCAGGTCATATAGCAAAGCCAGCCCTATAGCCTTGGGCTCCCAACCAGCCCTACATTCTCAGAGTAGACGTTGACTCCACTCTCCTAACCCCCAAATGCTGGGGAGAGAAGATCTTTGATGTCTACAGAGGCCTCTGGCTGCTCAATGCCTGTCTCTGAAAGATCGTCTCTTCCCAAAGAGAATCCTTCCAGCCTTTTATTTCAGGCATATTCTTTTTCCCCCAAATGTATTGCATTCTGCTGAGCTGGACTGGGTTGAGATCAATGACATTAAGATGCACAGAGGAGAAGTTAGTGATTTTTTTTCCCCCTTCAGACATCAGGAGGCTTCCTGAAGCTTGTGGTCAGATAAGCTGCTTTGTCTCCTCTGCCAAAAGTTCTTCAGGAGAATCACAGAATCTTGGAGTAGGAAGGAGTTTCTAGAGGAGTTTGTTTTAGCCACTTCCTTTGCTTTGCAGATAAAGGCACCAAGGAACCAGGATAGGGAAATAATATGCCCCAGACATCAGGAAACCCAGCTAACCAGGTGCTCGTATACTGTTCTCTTCACTCACATTACAAAGGGAAGTGTAAGAAAAACAAAACCAAACCTGACATTACTAAATGACTTGTTCTGTGTGTTACACCCACCACTGCCTTAAATTTGTGGCTTTTTTCTCTTCTTTTTTTTAAGGTATTGGCAAGGTGGCAACACGTTATTAGGCTGGGATGGCCAGGAAGCAGGGCAGAGTAAGCAGATGTATGCCCAGTGCCCATGGAGAGAGGGCTCCAGCATCCCCCACCCAGTACTCCCCACCCAGGGCTGGGCCATGGAGGGGACAGCACAGGTCCGGAAGCACTGTGAGCCTGCTGGTACACGAGCAGTCTCAGGGCCAGGGTGTCCACAGCCACCTCCAGCCCTGGCTGCTGGGTGCTCTTCAGGATTTGGTCCTGGGAAGAGGTAGCCCAGGGCTGGCTGAGGCAGAGGAGTGGAGAGACAGAGTCTACTGGAAGACTTCCATGGTCCAAGTGAGACGTAATGGGGGCTGGGCTCTACAGTTGCAGGGTAGGTGGGGAGGATGAAGGTGTTTAATGGGATCCAAAGACAATTCTGAGAGAACTGAGGGCACAGTGACTGCTTAGATGTGAGCTATGGGAATGATGGAGCTCAGGGCTCCTGTCTCAATTGCTCCATGGATAGACTGCTACCCGGGACCAGGGAGTTTTAGAGGATGAGCAAATGAGCTTTGGATACATTAAGAGAGGAATGTGTGGGATGTCCAGAGGAGAGAGCATGGAGGCAGTGGGATGTGTGGACCTGATGCTCAGAGTAGAGGATTGAGCCTGAGATGTGGGATTCCACCCAAGTGCTCTGGAAGCCAAACCCGTGAGAGGGAGCATCCACCGGAAGAGCTCACAGCCAAGTAAAAGCAGAGCCGGCGCAACTCCTGAATGAGAGCTGGTTGCACAAAGCAGTGTCCCTAAAGGAGGGTGATCAGGGCTCATAGACACCTCCTTAGAAAGAGTTTCTGCCCCATCTTCTCACAATCATCTCCTCCTCTGACCAGCATCCTGTATGTCTGCTGATAGGACGGGGTCTCTCTCTGCCCGGGAAGTAACGCCCCCAGGTTTGTAAGAGCAGCACATTCCTCTGCTACTTTCTGTCTTGCTAAAAAATTCCCTCAGAGTAGGGACAGCTTGAACAAGGAGAACACAGGTGTGACTGATATCTCAGTCTCCCCACCACCCAAAGGGTTCCAGGCCAGGCAGAGCATCTGCTGAGTTCTCTGACCCCGTCCCACCCCCACCCCAGGCAGACCCAGAGCCTCTCAGAAGGGAGAGCGCAGCCCTATCCCCCAGAGAGGCTAAGTGGCTTTCTCTGGTGCCCTGAGTGCAGCATTAAGAACCAGTGTCAGTAATTTGTCACCTTGAGTTCTTTCCAGCTGCTTGGTAATTCATGATAAATCTCCCATGAGTATGTGTGCTGCTTCCTGGCAGGTTTCAGAAAATAGAGGTCAAGAGAAAATGAAAGCATTTCTGAGATTCCTCAGATCAGGTGGCTTAACAATTTTTTAAAAAAATTTTTTAAATAACTCACTCTAGGTTAGCAGAAATTCCATTCAGAAGGACTCTGGCATAGCAGCATGAGTTGAATTATACATTATTTATTCAGCGCCAGCTATGAATTATACATTATTTATTCAGTAACTATGAACCCGGCAGGTGATTGCTAAACTAAACTTCCTGGCACACACACATACACACACAGAGCTCAGAAACAAGGGAGCAACAGCAGCCTCTTCTCAGGGTGGCCCTTGCAAGGAGGAAGACTAAGAATGCTGCTGGTAAGGGTCTCTGTTTGATCTAAATGGGATAGGAAACTTGGGTGCACCCCATGTGCCAAATACAGTGCTAGGCACTCACCATGTGTGATGACATTTGTCCACTACAACCCATGAGGTATCATTATCTCCCTTTTACACTTAGCGGATGGGGACTTTGAGGGTGGTAGCAACCCACCTAAAGCCTTGAGCCCAAGTCTCCAATTCAAAATCCAGAGCTCTTTTCAAAACTGCACTAGAAGAAGCTGATGGCTATTGTGGTAGCTCATCTCCAACATGGTCCCAGGGAACTACTCTTGGGGGTGACACCCTTGAGTAGGTGCCTCCCATGCTGATTCTTGGATGGCCCCCTGTAACCAAATGAATGTGGCAGACGCTCTGTGATCTCTGAGGCTAGGTCATAAGAAGCCTTCCAGCTTCTTGATCTCTTAGAATGTTTGTTCTGGTAGACGCCAGTTGCCATGTAAGAAATCTGACTTCTCTGAGACTGCCATGCTGTGAGGAAGCCTAAGCTAACCACATGAAGAGGCTACCAGGAGACAGAGAGATGCTCAGTCTGCACCCAGCTGTTCAGGCCATCTCAGGGGAGGACAAAAAATGCAAGCAAAGAAGCCGTTTTGAATGTTCCCACTCAGTTGAGTCTTCAGATGACTTTAGTCTCTCAGCTGGCCCCTGACTGCAACCACCTGCAGAACCTTAGGTAAGAATGGCTCAGGTGAGCCCAGGCAACCCTCAGAATCACGGGAAATCATACATTTTTGTTTTAAATGACTCTTTTCTAATGGTTTGTTGCACAGTGATAACTGAAACAATTGGGCTTAGGGACTATTTTGTCTATTATAGTCATTATGACCAATTTTTATTAACCACTACTAAGCACTCTAATTTATTATTCCAATTGATTTTCACAAGAACCCTATGAGGCAGTGTTTATTATTATTCACTTAAGCTGTTTGACATATGAGAACTGTTCAGAGATCTTAAGTAATCTCTGTGGCCAGAGATTGCTAACAGATTGTTAACTGTTCAGAGATGTTAAGTAATCTCTGTGGCCAGGGCCACACAACAAGTAAGTTGAAAGGCCAGGATTCAAACCCCAACAGTCCAACTCTGGACGTTATGCTATCACACAATGCTGACGCTGTGACTCGATGCCGGTGTCCCAGGGGACTGACCCCTAATGGATGAGCTCAGATCCGAGGGTTTGCCTTAAAAAGTCTCACTTTGCCTATAGAAATTGTTCTGGAAGGTCTAGAGCAGCCATCTGGGTTCATGCTGAGTCTTTCAGGGACAAGCAAGCCAGGGTTTTCTGAATTCATTCACGTGGTGAAACAAATGGTCCTGACCTTTTCTTTCTGAGATATTTTTCAAGGGAGGTCAGTGCTGCCAGCAGGGTCTAGATTGATGGCATCAGAGGCTGAGAAGTAGAGCCTCCGCCCTGCATTGCTTCACGTGGTACCTTGGGTCAGATCAGCCAGAGACGCCCTGGGGCTCAAAATGTCATGTCAATTGCCTGTTCAGAACAGACTTCCTCCCTTTTGTCCCCACTTTTATTGCTTTTCTCAGCTGGGGACCCCTAGAGCTGCTTTAGATTCCCTGTCCTCGGAGCAAAAGAGATGGGAAGGGCAAGAATCATGCCACAGGAAGTGAGATTAGGGCTGGAGGACCACGCCTCTGCTTGAGGACCTGTGCACCAACACTGCTGGGGCCCCACGGCTGGGCCCAGGGCAGGGACCAGGGTGGAGTGATACAGGCCCATGCTCCCCCATGACGTGGCCCTCTGTGAGCAGCTGGGCACTGGGGACTGTGGCCCTGATTGATGGTGGCAGCTCTTGTTCAGGGTCGAGGTGTTGAAAAGGGCTGATCTGCATGCGCCTCTGGTTTTCGGCTCCATTTCCTCCAGCCGGACCTCTCTGCGCTGCCTGCCCCCCACGCTCGCAGCGCTAGCCTCAGAGCGCATCCTGATGCCCGCACAGGGGAGAGAGACCTGCATCAGGAATGGCACTGGGACACCATGAGAGGCACAACAGCTCCTCACTCACGGGAATAAACATGAGCATGGTGGGAAAGTCCTCCACATTCCAGCCTCCAGAGAGCCGCCAGCCTGCCCGCTGCCTCTCCATCCCCTCCCGGTTCTGCCCTGCTCGCCCTCTGCCTGCACAGCCTTCATCATGGTGGGGAAAGTCGCCATTCTCCACTCCCTCTGTCATGATGCTCCCAAACTTCAGTCCCTTAAGTTCCTTTGTACCATTTTTCCCATATCCACATTCCACCTGTACTGTTATTTACTTACTAGTTTTCTTTCAACCGATTCTTCCTTTAAAATTTTTCTTCCTTTTAGGGCTGTACCCACGGCATATGGAAGTTCCCAGGCTAGAGGTTAAATCGGAGCTGCTGTGCCAGCCTACTCCACAGCCACAGCCACACCAGATCCAAGCCACATCTGCGACCTATACTATAGCTCATGGCAACGCTGGATCCTTAACCCACTGAGCGAGGCCAGAGATCAAACTGGCATCCTCACAGAGACGATGTTGGGTTCTTAACCTGCTGAGCCACAGTGGGGACTCCTCTTCCTTTACGCTTACATGCGTTGATTTTAAAAGTCAAAATATATGATGGGAAACAATTATCACTTGCCATAAATGGAAGATGCCCGCACCCATGAATTCCAAAAAACCCAAAGAGTTTCATTAAATTTTAGCTAAATATTGTAGTCTGCCAAGATCTAGGCTTGAGATTTGTCCTGTGTTTATTAAAAGGAATGTTACTCTCTGTTAAAAATGTAACATTAGAGACTGCCCTTAAACTAAAAAAGCTAAAGAGAATGAAAAAGGGCAAAGTTGCCTTACTCTGCAATTTAATGCTATTCAGTGTTGTCCCTATATCACCCTAAAATCTTTTCTCCTCCCACCCATGGCCTGTATTTCATGCTTTGATAGTTCCTTGTCCTGCCCAATCCTGCTGAGTTTTTAAAGACGACTGAAAGGTCTTACCACTCCTGCCTGTACCTTTCTCTTCTTTCTCTAAATATATATAGTAACAGATATCATTTGATAGTGACCAGGTACCATTTATTAGGACAGTTTTTTTTAATGGTCACACCAGCAGCATATGGAAGTTCCTGGGCCGGGGATTGAATCCAAGCCACAGCGGCTACCAGAGCCACTGCAGTCAGGTTCTTAACCCCAGTGCCACAAGGGGAGCTCCTATTATGACAATTCTTATAACCCAATTGTCACCTAATTGTTTTGGGGCTCTGTGTTCTATTTTTACAGGGTCTCACCCTCCTAGAAGGCAGTAACTGTGAACTCGTGTGTGTGCGTGTGTGTGTGTGTGTGTGTGTGGTCCATCTGTCTGTGGGGAAGAGGCGGGTGTGAAAGGAGAGTGATGGGGATTTCATACAGTATCTTTCAAGTTACTAAGCACAAAGGTGATGTTTGATGTAGCCATGCTGTTTTAAATGCAACTCCATCACTCCTATTTATAACTGTGTGGCTCTGACATTGATTTTTTTCCATCATATCAAATAATATGTATAAAAATAACAAAATAATTTCCCAGCTCAGCATACTTATTTCATTACATGTTTATTTATTACAACACAGGTCTAGCATAACAAAAACCTTGCAATATCACCTCCATTTTCTATAAAGGCTGAGTTGTCTTCAGCTGGAATTATTTACATTAGAGAGGGAAAGCATTAGAGATTTATTAACTAACTTTATCTTTTACTCTCTTACTTATTCATTCAGCAAAACTTGACAGAGCATCAACCACATAACAAACACTAGGGGAATAAAAATGAAGAAAAAGTTGTGTTTCTGATTCAGAGACTCATAATTTAGAAAGAGAGATGACACAAAAAGCAGTCATTACAATTCAACACAAATGCAGTAATGCAGGCATCCACCATGGGCTATGGGCACTGGAGAGAGATTTCGATTCTGACTAGGAGAGCTGGAAAAGGTAACACAAAAGCGATGACCTTTGAATGAAGCTTTGAAAATGAGTCAGAGGGCATTCCAGGCCAAAGAATGAGCAGAAGTAAGGGCATGGCACCTTGCATCTTGGGTGTTTTAGAAGTGGCAGTGACTAGAGGTGGTTAGACCCTGAAGTATCTGGAGAGGGGACAGGAGGTAAAACTGGAATGAGAGCTTGGGGTCAAACTTCGAGGTCTCTATGTGCCTGGCGGTGGGGAGCGTTGAAGGTCTTTAAGTAGGAATATATAACAGAGATAGCTTGTTACCTCTTGCAGTATTTATTCTCCCCTTCCCTCTTTTTTTACAGAACTCTGCTGTTTTGCTGGGCTGATTAATTTCCAAACCAAAAGATGATATTCCTCAGTTTCCCATGCAATGGGAGGCAGCCACAAAAACATGTTTTGACAAAAAGATATAAGCTGAATGTTGTATGGAACTTCTAGGAAGGCTACTGCAAGGGAGATGAGTTAGGGTATGAGTTAAACCCCATTTCTCCTCTGCATGTTATCTTCTCTTGTCTTGCAACTTGGGTGTGATGGTTGGAGTTCCAGCAACATTTTTGGACTACAAAGTCACCTTGATGATGAAAACCAAAATTGAAAATAGTAGAGTAGAAAGAAGAGCCACCAGCCTCGTGTATTGTTTTGTCTTTTAGGTGAGAAACGAAGACATTTTCATGTTGTTGAAATTATTATAAAATATCTAAATACATACATAGACACACACACATAATGAATAAAAAATAAGGTGCTACTATATATAGCACATGGAACTGTATTCAATATCCTGTAATAAACCAAATGAAAAAGAATATATAGGCGTTCCCGTCGTGGCTCAGTGGTTAACGGGTCCAACTAAGAACCATGAGGTTGCGGGTTTGATCCCTGGCCTCGATCAGTGGGTTAAGGATCCAGCGTTGCCGTGAGCTGTGGTGTAGGTCGCAGACGCGGCTCGGATCCCAAGTTGCTGTGGCTCTGGTGTAGGCCAGTGGCTACAGCTCCGATTGGACCCCTAGCATGGGAACCTCCATACGCCATGGGAGCAACCCTAGAAAAGGCAAAAAGACAAAAAAAAATATATATATATATATAAATGTATAACAGAGTCACTTTGCTGTACAGCAGAAATTAATACAACATTGTAAACCAACTATACCTCAATACAATTTTTTAAAGATTATTGCTATTTGCGAGTTTTATAGTATTCAGCCAAATCTAAACATACTTAATTCTCTCTGACTTAAAGACCATGTCTAATGATTCCAGTATTTGGATCTGTTTCTGTTTCCCCTTGGTTTCATCATTTGGTCTTGCTTTCTGGTATCCCTGGCCATTCCTGATTGCAAACCAAACACGGTATAGAACTGTCCTATTTTTAAAAGCAGCTACCAGCCACATAGAGCTATTTGAATTAGAATTAAATTAAATCAAGAACTCAGTTCTTCAGCTGTATATATCACATTCCAAGTGCTCAAGAGCCGCATAGCGCTAGTGGCTGCTGTATTGGTCAGTGCAGATAACAGAACATTCCCATCAACGCAAGAAGTAGATACTGCTGGAGATCATTTGATGGTTTGGAGGATATCCTTTCCTCCAGCGAGGAAACTCTGGTTTCTGACAGCAGTGTGGCTAGGAACTCCTTTGGTTTGATAGCCCCTCCACTCCGTCTTTGGTCTCTCTGGCCCCATGAGATTGTTGAATGCTCTGCTCAGCTTCTCAAACTCCAGATTGCTGCTTACGAAAGGACAAATGCCTAGGAGTTCCCGTCGTGGCTCAGCGGTTAACGAATCCGACTAGGAACCATGAGGTTTCAGGTTCGATCCCTGGCTTTGCTCAGTGGGTTAAGGATCTGGCATTGCCGTGAGCTGTGGTGTAGGTCACAGGCATGTTTTGGATCTGGAATTGGTGTGGCTCTGGAATAGGCCGGTGGCAACAGCTCTGATTAGACCCCTAGCCTGGGAACCTCCGTATACCACAGGTATGGCGCTAAAAAGCAAAAATAAAATAAAAAAATAAAAAATAAAACAAGAGGGGTAATTAAAGCACAGGAAGAAAAAGTGGGGGGAAGTGGTCCAGTGGTTAGTTATCTAAATCAACCAAAGACTTTGTGGGGGGTACCCCAATGGCTTGTAGAAGGTTCCCTGGCCAAGGATGGAATCTGTACCACAGCAGTGACAATGTCAGATCTTTAACCACTAGGCCACCAGGGAACCTTTAAATCAACCAAAGATTTTTATTTTATTTATTTATTTATTTATTTATTTATTTATTTATTTATTTATTTTGACAGCTGCACCTGGGGCATGTGGAAGTTCCCTAGCCATGGGTAGAATCAGAGCTACCAGCCTACAGCAGAGCCACAGCTTACATCAATGCTGGATCCTTAACCCACTGAGCCAGCCCAAGGATCTAACCTGCATCCTCACGGAGACTACAACAGGCCCTCAACCCAATGAGCCACAACGGGAACTCCTCAGCCAAAGATTTTTAAACAAAGGAACGTCAAGGGAGGCAGCCTGGCCCTTTACCCAGTGAGGCTGTCTATTGGAGACCGCCATCTCTGAAGTGGAGGCCTCGACAATCAACATGTAAGTCAGGACTCACACTGCACAGGGTATCCCTAAGGCAGCATGGCCTTCAAAGCCCAGCAGACCACAGGGGGAGCAGGGAGGATGCCTGACACCTGGGCTTCTGCTGTCCAGAGGTGAGCACAAGTCAGATCCTGCAGTATCCTCCTGGCCAAGTTCAGGCATTTGGGCTTTACTCTGGGGGCGCTTGGGGTCAGAACATTATGTGATGTGATGTGCACATTCCAAAACAGATTCCAAATGGAAAGAGATGGGAGAGAAGAGATTGTACAAAATGATTTAGGATCTGCTGGTTAGTCTCCACGTGAGAGAAGATGAAGATTTGCTCAGGAGAGGGTGGAAGGGAGGCAGGGGGGTGGGGAGAGCTGGCAGACATTTCAGAGGCACAAAGAATAGAACGTGGGCAAGACCTAGCGTGACTGCTAGGTGTTCCTCCTTAAAGCAGGTCCCCAGGAAGAACCACGGGAGGTGGAGGAAAGGCGATGAGCTCTGTGTGGACACGGTGGCTTGAGGTATCTATGGGCACTTCAAGGCAGTGGGACGGACTATGAGTCTAAGGATCAAGGGCAAGTGCCAGGGGAGAGATTTGGAATCTGGAGTCCCTGGTCCGAGCTGGCTTCTGTCTGCATCACCCCTCCTCTAGACTCCCTGGAGGTGGCCTGGTATCTGCCTATGGGCTGCCCCTGACCCCCTGAGGTTGGACTTCTCACCATCTTCTTCTAGGACCTCCCTAGATGACCCATCCTGTCCTGTGGGCTGGCCATGCCTGTGGGCCCCAGTCTTCACAGTCTGTCTCAACCTGCCTGCTAGGAACTGGAGTTCTGACAGGGGTGGCCCCAGCCAGCTTAGTCCTCCAGCTGAGCCAAGAGCTCACCATCTAAAGGGGCTTCTGTCTTCTCAGAGCTGACTGTGTGGGCAAACTCATAGCCCTAATGAGAGCCACCCCAGAAGGCACTTGGATTCCCCTTCTCTGGGCCTCAGTTTCCAGTTCTGAGAGAGACTGGGTGGGAAGAGACAGTATTTAATTGTCACAAGCATAGTCTCTCTCCACCCTGGCCTGCAGTCTCTCTAATAAACATAAAGAGGTGCTGCCTCTCTAGGGCTGGCTGTGACGTCACAGAGCTGGCTCTAGTCACGACTCCAACAGCCCTGCTGAAATGATTCTCTTCGGAAATGTTCCTGCTAGAAGTGATTTCTGTGCCCACATGAAGCACATTTGTTCTCATGTGGCAGGAAGGGGCCATTTAGTGAATTACTTCTTTCTCTAACCACTCGGTGCCCTGGGAGAGTTCATTCATTTCACAGAGGTAAGCAATTTACTCCTGTAGTTTCACCATGAGCTGTGCCAGGCCTCCAAAGCTCTGGAAAATTCCCCAAGTCTCCTCCCACAAATGGCTGCTATTGCTCAGCAGGCTGAACAGAATCTTTCAAGGTTCTCTGGCTGGTGGCTTGTTCCTGACGAACATTCATGAAACACCTCTAGGTGCAGAACACTGCGTGAGACACCCGGGAGATATGGAAGACGGTGTGTCACTCCCCTAAAGACTCTCAGATAGGGAGTTCCGGTGTGGCTCCGTGGGTTATGAACCCAACTAGTATCCACGAGGATGCAGGTTCAATCCCTGGCCTCTCTCAGTGGGTTAAGGATCTGGCGTTGCCATGAGCTGTGGTGTAGGTCACAGACATGGCTTGGATTCCGTGTTGCTGTGGCTGTGACGTAGGCTGGTGGCTACAGCTCCAATTTGACCCCTAGCCTGGGAACCTCCATATGCCGAGGGTGTGGCCCTAAGAAGACAAAAACAAAAAACCTGGGAGACAGAACCCAGGCGTGGAGTCTGGAGACCATCCACGAAGCCCTGGACCAGCCCTGTTATCCTCCATCTCTCCAGCTGAGCGATGAGGAAACTTGGTCATTCATGTCTACATCCCCCTCTCTGCCTTCCGAAAGGCTGCACAGAAAGCAGCAAGCAATTGCAGTGTTTGATGGACGGTTAAAGGGCCTAGCTGGCTCCCCCAAAGCCACCTCTTTGCTGCACCTCAATACACAGAGCAAATGATTTCCCTTCTGTACCTTTGCTTCCTGCACCTGCAATGGCTCCTTCCCCACTCTGCCACGCCCAGCTACTCTTCCCTTCAGCGTCCCCTGACTCCTGTGGGTATTGGTCTGGCAAGATTTTAAGGCCTTCAAACCTTTGAGCTCTAATTAGAGCTTTCTGTCTTTGAGATCCCATTATTTGCAGACTGCAAGCTATAGGGCAAGGTCAGCTCATAGGTGACAGAACGGTATTATGCACTATACACATGTGTAAAAAAGTTGAGTGAAAAATTAAGACCCAGAAGAATTGTGTTTCCTGTTGTTAGAATTTTAAAAACTTCACATATAATAAAAATAAACAAAATTGCTTATATAACAAAGCTTTTTAAAATCAAGAAAATAATAAGCAAGTGGTTGACTTAGTAGGGGGAGGAAGAGGGATGGGACGGCAAAGAAACACACAGGCAGATATGCTACTGTCAAAGCTAAGGCTCTTTGAAGTGGTTCATCAGTGTTAACTACATCATAAAGAGATGATAATCAATTCACTGACTAATTAAAAAAAAAAGGCCATTACTTCATGAGAGTATGTCAGGAACCAAGACTATAATAAGAAAAAGAAGACAGAGAAAAATGAAACCAATGCCAAGGAATAAGAGATGAGACTCCAGTGCTGGGAACCAGGGTTCTGTCTGATGACAACACGGGATTCTCAGCCTCCTGGGTTTGGATCAGGGTATTTGTGGAGGACATTGACCCATTAGGTACAGAGTCCTTGGAAGAAACGCCATGGACTCTTAGTTGTGGCGGTTCTCTCCATGGATTGACGTCATCAAGGGCTGTCATCCTGAAGGTCTGGGAATGATTGGTTTCTTCCTATCTCATGTGTTTCATCCTTTGGGGAACAATATTGTCTGGAAATGCTTATCTTGCCCTGCAGTAATACACCCATTGATTGATATGAACCAGCACTCAGCGGTCACATGCTTTTGTTGAGGAGACAGCCTGAGGCTTCTCAGCAGGGTGAAGTGCCTCAGAGGGATGCCCTGTTCACTTGCCGCACAAAGGGCATACTCACCTCCACATCAGCTCTCTGCTGTCCCAGCCAGCTGGCAGTACCTCCGTACCCAGGCAGGGCATGGATGAAAAGGCAGAGTGGAGTGGAATGGGGAAGTCTGACGTCAGGGCCCTACTCTTTCTGCTTGGGCATCTTGGCTTCACTACAGGGTCTTTGGCCCCCTCAAATGATCACCTTCCCGCCAAAGCTGGCTTGGTTGCCAAGCTTCCTCAATAAAGAAGGGACTAAGTTGCTAATTGTGGTCTGGTCCAGGCAAGATAGATCAGGATGGGAGCACAGATTTCCCATCTGCCTCTGTATGCTGGGGCTTGGAATGGCATTGTCTAGGAAGCAGCTGTAATTGTGTAATGACAGGTGAAATACTCACTCTCTTCAGCAGGATGAGAAGATGGTGAGCTGTTATTGTTATTATTTTTGCTTTACCAAAAGAGAGAGTCATAAAGCCCCAGGGCCACTTGGCTAATAGACACATAATTCACCAGGAGCTCTCTAATGCATCATGTAACAGGCATGCCAGCAAGCTCTCTGCTCTCCTCCTAGCCCTGGTCTGGCTGAACAGTTGGGGCCAAAACCAATGCAATGTGGACTGTCCCCCAACGGTCCAGATGTTTGCACCAGGCGTCAAGCCCTCCCCCCCGCCCCCGCCTCTTGAGGCCTGTGTTGCACCGCCTTGACCCTCAGAACCTCTTGCACTAGTGAATCTGAATTTGTCACCAAGAGGAAAATTGTCCACTCCAGAAGTTAAAACCCTGTTGCTAATCATTTGCCTGACCGGTCATCACGGCAGGAACTGCAAAGAGAGGACCAGTCCTCCCCACCCTGACTCTTCTCCCTCATAATAATGCATATAATTTTTATATGTAAGACCCAGCCACATGGGTTTACTTGGTCTCTAAAAAAAAAAAAATCTTTAAACTTTGGCAGCATACTGTGTCCACAATAGCCAGATTCTCCTTCCCAACTTCCTATCTTAACACTCTGTTCCTTCTTCAAGCCCCAAGTTGAATACTGCCTCCTCTTTGGAACCTGTCTTATTTCTCCTGGTTGGAATTAAATTCTTCTCCTTCTGCACTTCCCCCTCTCATGGCATCTAAACTGTATGCCGTGGGTAGTGAGTACATTGGTTTGCTGATAAGTCCCTGATAGGCAGGGAATGAGATGCTGAGAGGTCAGACACATGAAGCAGTAGCAGAGTGAGACCCTGGCAGGTGCTAAAGGGACAGTAGCTCCTCTTTCTTGCACAGCACCTTGGAACAGAGGGGACTTCAGAGTATAGCTGGCTATTCATGGGACTGAGAGAAGGTCAAAATGACAGATAAGCCCAAGCAATAAGGAAAAGGATACAAGTTTTCTAAGACTTCTGAAATATTTGTTCTGAGTGGAAAAAGATAAGAAATGAATTCAATTTATTTATAATACAATTTGGAGGGGGTTGTTTCCAATTTAGTTGCATCAAGTACAGGAAATGAATCAAATGGTGTGGTTTGAGTTTCTTAATTTTGAATATTTGAAATCGTCCCATCTGTTGTCCTCTGCCAGCCTATGCAGTATCTGACCCACACGTTCTGCCAGAAGAATGAGAGAAGGTGGCCACGTCTTTAATTACAATGAACCCCACATGTCGGGTTTCCTCTTTGGCTTAAAGTGAGTGCGGGAATCATCATTTACCCTTGCAAGATTTTGTTAGATTGAATTTTTGCTGTCATATTTCTAATAATGGGATGCAGCCTCCAAATCCAGCTGAGCTATTAGAAGATTCTATGGCAAAAAACACAAGTTGCAATTATTTTTGTTTCCTTCTTCAGAGAGTCTCAATCTTACTGTTTATCTTCAGATGGAATGATGTAAGGGGAATGAGCTCAGACCAGCTCAGGGGGGGTTGGCAATGGTTGCTGCCCCTGCCACTAGCACCCCCATCAGCACCCCCATTTAAGGAGCACCGGCTCACTGTCAGTCTCTACACTGCATGCAAATTCTGCAAAATAAGTAATGTTTCCTTTGTTTTAAGATAAGGGAAATGAGGCCGCCAAAGGGCAAGCGGTTTCAGCTTAAGGCTGAAGTTAGGATTCAAAATCAAACCTATCAGCC
Organism: Phacochoerus africanus; assembly: GCF_016906955.1. Classification (NCBI taxonomy): domain Eukaryota; kingdom Metazoa; phylum Chordata; class Mammalia; order Artiodactyla; family Suidae; genus Phacochoerus; species Phacochoerus africanus. Next base: position 212,138,993 of record NC_062544.1, on the reverse strand, counting down.
TTTGATGTGTGTCTCATTCCCAGCACTTCCCAGCCCAGACCTCCTCCTGCCCTGAAGCCAGGATGACTTTTGGGCGGAAGCACGTGGCAGCTGGGTATGGGCATCGCTTGCCTTAACTGCATCTGGAGATTGTGCTCCAGAGTTTATGGAGCACTGGGGCTCCTCTTCTTTGAAACTCTTCTGCTCTTTTGACATTATGAGAAGAGTTTCCTCTCCTGCCCGACCCCCAACTTAAGGACTTAAATACCAATCAGGACAACATCTCCTGTAGCTTGAGCCCTGGATTCCTTTTTTTTTTTTTTTTTAATTTTTATTTATTTATTTATTTTGTCTTTTTAGGGCCACACCCGCGGCATATGCAAGTTCCCAAGCTAGGGGTCCAATCAGAGCTGCGACCGGCCTACACCAGAGTAATAGCAACACCCGATCCCTGGCCCACTGAGTGAGGCCAGGGATTGAACCTGCATCTTCATGGATACCAGTCAGGTTGGTTCCCTCCGTGACACCACAGGAACCCCGAGCTCTGGTTTCTTTCTGAGTCTCGGCATTGAGTGGAAAGCACTGCGTTGAGTGCCCGCAGATTCACGGGCGGTTTACCTGGAGCAAGTTACTCAGTGTCTCTGAGCTTCAGTGTCCTTAAAATGAGGCTAATCGAATGACAAAAATGATGCGTTGAGTGGTCGTATCTAGAATAACACACAGAACATACTAAGCACGCCCTAAAAGGTATATTAATTAATTGAGTAAATAAGCATAACGACAGTCCCCTCGAGGGTTGGTGTATATCCTGAGAGATGCAATAAAGACCAAAGGGCTCTGTCAGCGCAGCACCCAAGATACATACCTGGGATGATTCCAGATAGCCTCACGGAGGTGATGCTGACCCCTGGAGCAGGTAGTGATTTGTCCAGGGTGCCTTTTGCTCATTGGGGAGCAGATGTGCTGCCCTCCCCTGCACCACATAGCCCTACAGCCCTCAGTGCCCTGCCCCGGGGCAGGAAGTTCTAGACAGCTGGAGCCCAGCACCTCCAAGGACAGAGAAGACGAAACCAGCCTTCAGGGTGGGGTGGGAGGGGGGAACGGTCTCCAATCTTTCACTTTGGTGGTCGCCGCCTAGACCTAACTTTAAAGGACTGCAGTGGACAGAGGCTCCAGCCTATTTAAATAACCCAAATCTTGTATCCAGAGAGACCCAAAAGTAGTTAAAACCCAGCTAATATTTGTCAGTCCCAGAAGCACCCCCAGTGTTCACTCCAGCGACCGAGAAGGCAGCCGTTCAGGGGAGTGGGTGATTGATGGGTGTAATATGCTCCAGCAGCTCCAGGCTGAGCCTTTATCGCATTAGCTCCCACGCCCTGGAGCGGGATGCGTTGATTCAATCCGCTGCACGTGGTGGATGGGCCTGCTTGGACACGAGGGCGCCTCTCTCCAGACACATTCTCAGGGCCAAGGAGAAGATCACGAGGAAGGACACAGGGTGCTAAAGGGAGGGCAGGAGACTTAGGCTGGATGGCTGCCACCCATGCTGACACCGGTCCCCTGGGGCTGGAGGACCACAGGCAAATGGTCATTTCTGTAAAAAAATCAAGCATCCCTACCTGAAAAGAGTGAAGTGGTTATTGTGATGGTGATGTGGGACTGCAGGTATTTTTACTACCTTTTTCAGATAAATAAGGCTCACATTCTTTCTATCATTAAAAGAATGAAAATGGATCATTCTTTTTAGGATATAATCTCCCAACGGATGAAAAACCCTCCAAAGTTTTCAATGGTGACACCGGTAGAGAGAAGTCAGGCTTCAGATGGTTAAGAGGACTCTTAGCAATTGCGAACATGCCTGTAATCTTCAGAGATATAAGATATTTTAAAAATTTCTTTAAATAAATGTTAAGCCAGAATCTTTTTTTTTTTTTTCCTTTTAGTGCCACACCCTTGCCATATGGAAGTTTCCAGGCTAGGGGTCGAATCAGAGCTACAGCTGCCAGCCTACTACCACAGCCGCCGCAACTCGGGATCCCCTACCCACTGAGCAAGGCCAGGGATTGAACCTCATCCTTATGGATACTAGTCAGAGTCTAGTATCTGCACCACAATGGGAACTCCCAGAATCATTTTTTAAAACTAGAGCATCCCTTCTCCTGGTCAGACCCATTTGTTCCATTTAAGATGCAGTGGGTGAGGCAGTCAGGGAACAAGTAGCTTCATGGATTGAACCTGCTCGTTTTTGCTTAAAACTTGTCTGCTTTCATGCTTCTGGCTTGTTTTTCTTTGGAGTTTTTGAAGTTACTATGCTCTGCTCATTTATTGTTCTCAAAGACTTGGGCTCACTCAGACAAAGAGAACTTGGACCAGTGGAGAGAACATTTGATTAGGAACTCAGAGACCAAACCAGCTCTGTGATCTTGGGCAATTTCACTCTTCCAAGGAATATCTAGGGCCTTCATTATGTGCAGGGGATCCAACCAGATGCCACAGAAGATGCCAAGATGTACGAAACAGCCTCTGCCCCAAGGTGCTTACAACCCCCTCCTGAGTCTCTGTTTCTTTATCTGAAAACTGAGACTCAGGGGAAGTGCCCAACTTTCCCCACCAGGTTGTGGTTCAGATCAAGTGTGAAAGCAGTGAGCTCAGTGCCTGGCACACGGAAGGGGCTCAGCCCACCTGACAATGACCTTGGAAGCGACCGCTTTTCTCTTATCCCTGTATATGAAGTGTCTAATTAAACAAAGTGTCATCAAAATCTGTTAACTTGCCTTTTTATTTAAAAGCAAGACATTATTTATAACGCCATGTGGTTATCCAAGGATATGGACTTAAAGAACCAACCCATCTTTGTCTGAGGAAGTTGGCAAGGAGGGCAGACAGGGGCAAGTGGCTCCCTCATTCAGCAGGTACAGAGAACTGCCTGCCAGTAGGAGTCTGCTTTTATGCCATTAAAAATAAATAATTCCCCCAAAGTGAAGAAGAAATGTAGTCTGCAATTATCCTAAGGAAAAAAATATCGGTCAGAGAAAGACCCCCTGAGAAAAATCAACACCACCTGGCAACCCCTCTTCATCAACTGGGACGGAAAGGAGAGATCTAAAACCGTGCAGTGAGTATAGTGGGTGGGCCGTAGCTCGGATTTTCCACCATGACAAATCGAAGTGGGAGAGCAGATGGCAGGTCCTCAGAGCAGCACCCTCCACTGAAGAAGAGGAACTCCCTGGATTCAGAGGCTCAGCTTGGTTGACAACAAATGAAAAAGCAAAGCCCAGGAGACAGGTGCTTCCCCTATAAATCGCTGTTACCCTTTCATGTGCAGGGTCCCTCAGGATTACTCTGGCTGACCCATCCTGCTGGAACATCACAGGTCAGTTCAGGGAGAGGCTGAGGACCACCAATGCACAGCCACCAGAGAGGGACATATCGATCTGTCCTCAAAGGATTGACAGCCCTGGTGGGAGAGGGGACTCAGGGCTGCAAGAAGCCAGGAGAAGATGGTTCTTTGAGATACTAGTCTGCCATCTTCTTGGTCTGCTGGCTTTCTGATTAAAGTCATTATTCCTTGCCCCAACAGCTTGTCTCCAGATTTACTGGCCTGTTGTGCAGTGAGCAGAGTGAGCTTGAACTCAGTGTCAACAGCTGTCATGGTTGGGAAGAAATGAGAACTTGACGTGGCCCAGGGATGAATCATAAATTTGAGGTTTCTGCACCTGCGGAAGAGACCACTCCTCCCTACTGAAGGTTACTATCCTCCTTTGATTAAAAATGTTGTAACAGGAGTTCCTGTCATGCGCAGTGGTTAACGAATCCGACTAGGAACCATGAGGTTGCAAGTTCGATCCCTGCCCTTGCTCAGTGGGTTAAGGATCTGGCATGGCCGTGAGTTGTGGTGTAGGTCGCAGACACGGCTCGGATACCGCATTGCTGTGGCTCTGGCGTAGGCTGGCAGCTACAGCTACAATTCAACCCATAGCCTGGGAACCTCCATATGCTGCGGGAGCGGCCCAAGGGATGCCAAAAAGACAAAAAAAAAAAAAAGTTGTAACAGCCTTTGCTTTGCAAGATAACAAGTCTCCACTCCTCTTCCTTCCCACCCCAGGATCTAGTCCCACTTCTCCTCCTGGTCACCAGAATATCTATCAACTCACCAAATAAACACACACACACACACACACACACACACACAAACTTGGGGGAAAGTGCAGAGCCTATTAAGGGGAGAATAGGACTACATGACAAAGGAAGCACACAGCCTCACCAGCATGTCCCAACAGAAGCCTAGAGAACATGCTGTGGGGTGGATTCCAAGGTTGCCAGAGCAACAGGGACAGAATGTAAAGCTGGTTAAGGAAGAATTTATTGCTATGGGAGCGCTCTGCACTGATGTCGGCCTTAACACCCTGGCAAGAGCCCCAGGAGATGGTGCTAATATGTTGTGTGCTCTGTCTTAGAAAGCTAGACAAAAAGTGGAAGTGGAAATTCCAAAACTGCAGTGAAGGAAGAGATCCAAGGGCTTTGGGCATTTTAGATTGGCTGTATCGCATGACTCCAGAAGGCACACCAGTTGACCACACTCCATGAGAGGGTCTAGAAGACCCTCCATTTACCAAGGCAGTGAGAATGGTTATCGGCACCAGCATCGTTGAGAAGCTCAGGGGTCCCCACAGGCCAGGGCTGATGGTAGGAGATGCTGCTACTGAACCAGGCTCCCTGGTAGCAATGGGAATAATAGAATCCTAATGTGACAGATCAGCAGACAGTACTTGAGACTATCAGCAGTGGGGAAGTACAGTTATCTCAACAAACAATGAGGACGGAGTGATAATCGAGGGGCTTAATCCATAGAGCCGTGCAGATACAGTTGGTAGAATACTGCTGTTTTGGAGTTCCCATTGTGACTCAGCAGGTTAAGAACCCTGCTAGTATCCATAAGGATGCACATTCAAGCCCTGGCCTCACTCAGTGGATTGGGTATCTGGCGTTGCTGTGAGCAGCTCTGATTCCCCCCCTAGCCTGGGAACCTCCAGATGCCACAAGTGTTGCTCTAATAAAGGCCAAAAAAAAAAAAAAAAGAATATGGCTTTTTTAAGTGCAGGATATGGGTAGCAAACCAGGGTTTTAATTAATCTGCACAATAAAAAGAAATCAAAGATGGATGAGACAGAGGGCAGCTGCCCCAATAAAAAAGCCATGATCCTCGCTTGGAGCCACATTAAATTAAGTATAGGGAAAGTATTCATGGCTATAGGCCAAAATGCTAGTATGATCAGCCTTGAGAATAATCAAAAATGGGTGCCTGGAATGAGGGTGAGATGGAAGGGATGGAAAGAGGAGGGAAGTTCTAGCATCACTACCAGTCACAGTGAGAAGAGATAGTCCCCATCGTGGCATAACAAGAAACAGAGGTTCGGAGTTCCCACTGTGGCTCATCGGGTTAAGAACCCAACTAGTATCCATGAGGATTCAGGTTCAATCCCTGGCCTCACTCAGTGGGTGGGGGATCCAGCGTTGCCCTGAGCTATGGTGTAGGCCAGCGGCTGCAGCTCCAATTTGACCTCTACCCTGGGAACTTCCATATGCCACAGGTGCAGCCCTAAAAAGAAGAGAAAAAAAAATAGAGCTTCAAATATACTCATTAAACTTACCAGTAAGAGACTAAACCCAGTGCGGCAGATATACTGGGAGGGGGCAGTGGGGTGGTAGAGGAAGTAAGTGAGCTAAATCTCTCTCCATCTGTCAAGGCAATAAACAATGTCTAAAGTTAATGATTGAAGAATTAATCATACAAGCTGTTTAGTTAGAGGCATGAAGGTAACTACTAGGAAGCTAATTAAAAACAATACAGTTTCCCCAACCAAATGGGTATCAATGGTTGTCTTTGGGTTGTGGAACTGGCTGGAGAGAGGCAAAGAAGAGGCTTGGCCTGTTGTTTTACTTACTCTTGCATATTCTTATTTTTAATCAAGCATGTGTATCACTTAGGGCATCTTTAAATAACAGTATAGAAGAGAAAAAACAGACAATTCTCATACTGTCAAGCCTGCAACCAAAAATGGAATGCTCACAAGGAATTTGTTACATGTTAAGTTGTCCTCCATAAGACTGAACTGGCTACTAAGGGCTAGGCAGAGAACTGCAAAACATTTGGCTTCAAATTCCAAAAGAAAGAGCAGTTTAGGATTGCGGTGTCTCTGCCACTCCAATGAATACGTATCAGGTAAGCACTGCTTCAGGTCCATTCTTGGAGTGTGAAGACCAGGCAACAGTTGCTGAGATGGAATTGGCCCTTGAGTCAACTGGTCCAGTCCCAGTTTGTGGCAGGTTCATGGTCAATGCCTTGGCCTCCAAAGAGGACACTGTTTACATGAAAGGACCCTGGGAGCTGTCAAAGTCATAGGATCTCTTTCCTCCATCTTCAGGAAGTACTTTAGTGATGATTCCGTCACTAAAGTACAGGCACAGACGCAAGTCAGGCAGCCCCTGCTGGGTGGGTATCCTTCATCTTTCTGCCTCTTGCAGGTTGTGTGACCCCCACCCCCCGCCATCCGAGCCAGTTGCTTGGCGTCATCAAGCCTCAGTTTCCTCACTGGTAAAACAAGGCTAATAAAACCTCCTCCCAGAGAAGCTGAGAGAATACAGAGAAACACAGGATGTTTGGGGTTAGTACATGCAAACTATTGCATTTAGAGTGGATAAGCAATGAGGTCCTGCTGTACAGCACAGGGAACTATATCCAGTCACCTGTGATGGAACATGATGGAGGATAATGTGAGAAAAAGAAGGTACATATATATATATATATGTCTGACTGGGTCCCTTTGCTGTACAGCAGAAATTGACAGAACCTTGTAACTCAACTATGAAAAAAAATTTTGTACAGCATCTCGCCTGCCACAGTGGGACAGATGCAGGGGAAGGTGGAGAGGGCAGAGATCTCCTATCGCCCAGCCTCAGGAGGGCCCGAGGGCAGATTCGCAGGCCTCTGGGTTGGAGAACACCACCGAGCCTGTGAGGAGAGGCCCTGTGCAGCTGGGAGGGCAGAGGGGCTGAAAGGGCAAAGAGAAAGTAACCATCTGATGGTGTCTCTGTAACCAGACAGCAGCCTGTCAGTTACCTGGCTGGGATGCCTCACAACTTCATAAATAATCAAAGGGCACTGAATCATAGAAAGTCATAGAGAACAGCTTCCCTGTGCTAATTTTATTTCCCAGGGCAGCCCAGCTTGACGCTCCATCTGTTTTCAGCATGACCCTGATTTCTACCTAATTTCTCAGTTGGATTTCTAGCAAAGAAAGGATAAGGGCTTTGCTCATAAGACCTCGATGTGGTTACTTTTCACAGCAATCCTTTAGTTTTCAGGGGAAAGCGTGAGGTATACGGACAGACCCACTTGGTTTTGCAGTCCCCTCGGAATATACAGCCCAGCTGTTCATGCTCTCCAAGTCTCAGGGTCTCCGTCTGGTAAATGACACCTCCCCTGCCAGACCGCTGGAGACACATAGGAAATGTCTATCTGTCCTCTGAACAGCTGAAAGGATTTGACATCAGGTATATTATTTTTGTTATCATCGTACTGACACTGACAACTGGCGAACTCTTTCAAGTTGCTTATCTTGGTGGTTTTTCTATAGACTTAATTTCACAGACCAGTAAGATTTCAAAATGCAAGGAACAAATATAGGGTCGACACCTTAAATTTTGCTGAATAAGGTCATTAAAGGCAAACTACTATCCATTAGCAACATACTTTCCTTTTTTTTTTTAATAAAAGGGATATTTAACATACACACAGAGAGAACAAATGACATAATATTAGAATAAAGGACATCCTTTTTTTTTTTTTTTGCTTTTTAGGACTGCACCTGCAGCATACAGAGGTTCCCAGGCTAGGGGTCTAATCAGAGTGACAGCTGCTGGCCACAGCCACAGCAAGGCCAGATCCTAGCTGTGTCTGCGACCTACAACACAGCTCACAGCAATGCCAGATCCTTAACCCACTGACCAAGGCCAGGGATCGAACCCACAACCTCATGGTTCCTAGTCAGATTCATTTTTGCTTCACCGCAATGGGAACTCCCAAGGACATTCTTTTTAAATTGATGATAATTTGCTTTGGGAAACCTGCGATGTTAGCATTTTTCTCATTTCTTCATTGGTTGGTGAGAACTTTGTTGTAAACTGACTCCATAGATCTGTAGCCAATAATCACAAGCTCAGTTCTTTTGATCCTCAAAACAACAAACAAGGAAGATGAGGAAAGGACCGCAGTATTATTTCCATTTCCCAGGGGAGCGAACTGAGTCAAAGAGAGGGGAACTAACTTCTGAGGCTTCTTAGAGCTCTAAGTAGCTGTTCTTTTACTGCCATCATTTTCATCATCATCAGAACCCTTAATGCAGTGTTTCCTAAGTGCCAGGCATTGTCCTAAGCGCTTTACAAGCATCACCTCATCTCATCCTCACAGCAGCCATTCGACTGAAGGCACCAGTATCCCTGTTGGGTAATGGGTAAAGTGCAGGTTAGAAAGGTGGAGTCATGTGATCATCTATGTGGAAGTAGCTTGTCCAATGTCACACAGCTAGTACCAGGCAGAGCCAAGATTCAAACCCAAGTTTAGGCAGCCCTAAAGCTGCTGCATTTTATAGCTTATCTCTCCATAAGGTCATGAGCTAGAAGAGGGAATATTCGCTCCCCATCCCAAATCTTCTGACTCTTGGCCCACTGCTCTTCCCCCAAAGGAAAGGTCTGAAGAACCTGCAGAAAGTAGAGGTCTCTGTCTCTCCCTGCAGCTCCCATCTGTCCCTATACACCGACACTTGGCTCCATTGCCATGAATAGCGGGAACCCGGAGATGGGAGTGAGAAGCTGAGTAAAGAATCCAGAGTAATTGCCCCTGACATTGGCTGTCAGATTTCATTATCAGCAATGAACCCAGGGCTCTTGCCTCTTCTGTTTAGGAAGCGTTCATCCAGGCAAGGCAAAGCAGCTCTTGGCATTCTACTACTCTTTAAGGATTAAGACTCAAGCAGATTCAGCGGAGGCAGAACTCTCTAATGCTCCTCGATGGAATCTGTTTTATTTCCCGAATGAGGAGTCAAAGTGTACCCCCGTGCTCTGGATGGATGGGCAGTTCCCTTCTGGTAAGTAAAGGATGATGTACAGAGAGTAGGTTATTCGTAACCTTCTAGTTAGCTGAATGCTAATTTGATGCAGCATCTCCCTGAGAGCCAAGCAGTGCAAGACTCTGCCCTTCACCCCGCACCAGATGCCCCCATGAGGGCCTCCTACAGCCCCAGGGTGAGAGTCCCCAGGCTGACGGATGCCCAGAAAGAGCCCATGAACCCCCTTCTAGACCTTGCACCATGTTCATGGGACCACAGGGTCCCTGTTCACATAGTCTGGAGCCACTTCCAGGGCCCGAACTGGCACTTTTTTTTTTTTTTTCGTCTTTTGTCCTCTTAGGATTGCACCCATGGCACATGGAGGTTCCCAGGCTAGGGGTCTAAGCAGAGCTGTTGCTGCCGGCCTATGCCAGAGCCACAGCAAAGCCAAATCCGAACCGCATCTGCGACCTACACCACAGCTCATGGCAACGCCGGATCCTTAACCCACTGATCGAGGCCAGGGATCGAACCCGCAACTTCATGGTTCCTGGTTGGATACATTTCCGCTGCGCCACGATGGGAACTCATGAACTGGCTTCTTACCAAATCTGCAGAGGTCAGGGTGTGTCAGGTGTGAAAAGAGAAGCATAGTTTTAAAGACAGTCTGTGGGAAACATCATATGATCTCATTTACATGGGGAATCTTAAAAAAGGATACAAATGAACTTACGCAGGAACTAATGCAGGACAGAAATAGACTCAAGACTTTGAGACACTTACAAAAAGGGACAGGTAGAGGTTGGGGGAATAGATGGATGGGGGGTTTGGGACTGGCATACGCACACAGGTGTATGGAATGACGGGCCAACGGGGGCCTGCTGGACAGCACAGAGCCCTCTACTCAATATTCTGTGATCAGCTATGTGGAAAAATAATCCGAGAATGGATGTGCGTGTATAACTGACACACTCCGTTGCACAGCAGATATTATCACAACCTCGTACCTTAACTCTACTTCAATAAAATCTTTAAAAAATGAAAAATAAAAAAATAGCCTCTGTCTGTGGGTTGAATACTATGTTCCGTATACTCCTCCCCCCATCACACAGAGGGAGGGGGCTTACACCCTCCTACTCCCAGCCCTTCTCTACCGGTGCCAACAGGAGAATGGAGATGGAGTCTTTAAATAAATGTAACAGAATGAACTTGACTTTAGTGTCACTAGACTCAATGGAGGGTAGTGGGGGTGACACATAGTCTGCAAACAAGAGGTTTCAGTGAAATCTGTACGAGGACCAGTGAGACCCTACCTCTTTCCTCGGTCAGGCATATGCCCTCCAGAAAGGAGCCAGACTCTGTGTCACTGGAGAAACTGAACAGATGGCAAGAACAGACCCCGAGAAACTGGCACCTTGGGGGGCCCTCAGTGAAGGAGCTCGCCTATGCTCTGATCATGCTGCAGCAACACTCCCCAGGCAAGAATCTAGTGTTACAATCACTCACCTGAAACTCCTCCCCATTCTTTCACCCTCCTGCCTCCATAGCACTGACAACCACATGCCCCTCTGTCATCTTTGCAGTCCTCTGAAGTTCTGGAAAGCTTGCTATCCTCCTCAGCAAGAGGACAATTGTGTGCTTTGTGCTTTTCCTAAAGCTCCATCCCTTGCACCCAATGACCTCATCTCATTGGTCTTTAATAGAAGCCACAAGAGTGCAACACCCTCCTAGCCTCACAACCCTGCAAAGTTGAAACCACTCCTATATCCTCACCAGCTTCTTCCCTCCACCGTGATGGACAAGGTACCCTGCCTCCTGCCTGAGGCCCTCTCCTCCTGATGGCCTCCCTCCTGCTCTCGGACTCCGCTCCTACAGCGATCTCCTCTCTCAACACATCCTCAGCTCTTCCTGTCTGCTTGACCACCCCTCCAACAAGCAGTCCCCCACCTCCCAGTGCCACCTGTGCCCTTCTCCATTCCTGCCCAACTATTGCCCCATTTCTCTTCCTCTTCACAACAAGACATAGTGAAACATTGGCCACACCCAGTATGCCCTTTTCTCACCTTCGTCCACTCTGGAACTTACTTCTTCAGTCTGGAACTTATCATCATCATCATCATCATCACTCTGGAACTTACTATCCGGACCTTCCTTAGCATTGGTTATGGCCCCTGATACTCTGCACTGAGGTCCATTTTGTTATGTCAATGTCTGGTTTTGACTATCAAGGGCAATCGATCTCCAGCAGGGGTTGTTGTCTGTGAATATTCCATGTGCCTAAGTTGATGAAGCGATGGCTCAGGGTGGTCGTGCCCTTGCTTCTGCTAGGGACATTGGGGTTCTGTGGCTCTGAACTGGCTTTGATATCAATATCTTGGTCTTGGGTTTCTGCCCATCGCGGACATGTGTGTGGTGTGGCACAAGCTTAGTTTTCCAATTTCTTTCAATATCTCTTTCTCAGCAGATCTCCAGCTTACTCACTGTGGACCCAGAGCCATGAGTGCAGTTTCTCCAGTTCATTTCAGGGGCAGCAGGCTCTTTATTTACCTTCTCCTCCATTCACATGCCCGTCACTAGACTCCAGGAGAGACGGTTGTTCCTTTGAGATTGGACAGGAACAGGAGTGACCCTTAGAGCACAGGATCATGTGCTAAAAAATTCTGTGTGACCTTTTAAAATTGCACCTCACAAAATCAAATACCTCGGAATACACCTGACCAAGGAGGTAAAGGACTTATATGCCGAGAACTATAAAACTTTAATCAAAGAAGATGTAAAGAAATGGAAAGATATTCCATGTTCCTGGATTGGGAAAATCAATATTGTAAAAATGGCCATACTACCCAAAGCAATCTACAGATTCAATGCAATCCCTATCAAATTACCCATGATATTTTTCACAGAACTAGAACAAACAATCCAAACATTTATGTGGAACAACAAAAGACCCAGAATCGCCAAAGCAATCCTGAGAAACAAAAACCAAGCAGGAGGCATAACTCTCTCAGACTTCAAGAAATACTACAAAGCCACAGTCATCAAAACAGTGTGGTACTGGTATCAAAACAGACAGACAGACCAATGGAACAGAATAGAGAATCCGGAAATAAACCCTGACACCTATGGTCCATTAATCTTTGACAAGGGAGGCAAGAACATCAAATGGGAAAAAGAAAGTCTATTCAGCAAGCATTGCTGGGAAACGTAGACAGCTGCATGCAAAGCAATGAAACTAGAACACACCCTCACACCATGCACAAAAATAAACTCAAAATGGCTGAAAGACTTCAATATACGACAGGACACCATCAAACTCCTAGAAGAAAACATAGGCAAAACACTCTCTGACATCAACATCATGAATACTTTCTCAGGTCAGTCTCCCAAAGCAATAGAAATTAGAGCAAAAATAAACCCATGGGACCTCATCAAACTGAAAAGATTTTGCACAGCAAAGGAAACCCAAAAGAAAACAAAAAGACAACTTACAGAATGGGAGAAAACAGTTTCAAATGATGCAACTGACAAGGGCTTAATCTCTAGAATATATAACCAACTTACACAACCCAACAGCAAAAAAACCAATCAATCAATGGAAAAATGGGCAAAAGACCTGAATAGACTGTTCTCCAAAGAAGATATACAGATATACTGCTTGGGCATATATCCGGACAAAACTCTAATAACAAGTGGCCATGGACTTGGAGAAGAGACTTGTGGCTGCCTGATGGGAGGGGGAGGGAGTGGGAGGGATCGGAAGCTTGGGCTTATCAGACACAATTTAGAATAGATTTACAAGGAGATCCTGCTGAATAGCATTGAGAACTTTGTCTAGATACTCATGTTGCAACAGAAGAAAGGGTGGGGGAAAAATATAATTGTAATGTATACATGTAAGGATAACCTGACCCCCTTGCTGTACAGTGGGAAAATTAAAAAAAATAAAATAAAATTTAAAAAGTATAAAGATAAAAAAAAAAATTCTGTGTGGCACTGATCAGTTTTTCCAGGAAAACAGAGTGGAAGAATGGAAAGAGTAAAACCAAATCTATGTTGTTAACACTAAATATGTTTCTAAATTAGGCTAATTTTATGATTAAAAAAGAAATAATTATTTAATTTCTCATTACCAGCTTTCTTCCTCTCTCCCCTCCCTTCCCCCTAATATCCCCCCCGACCCCCGCCCTCTGCTTCCTTCCTTCTCTTTTTTCTTTCTCTTTCCTCTTCTTCAGGCTTAGTGGTATAACAGTAAACCATCTTGATTGATATTATTTTTCCTCTGACCAACCCCCTTCTTTTCTAAAAGCTTGAGGGCATATTTATAATTCATACAGATCAGTTTCTACAATCATTTGACTTTTTCCTACATTTCCTTCCTCCCCTCCCTCCCTTCTTTTTTTTGGGGGGGGATCTTTTTTTTAGGGCCACACCTGTGGCATATGGAGGTTCCCAAGTTAGGGGTTGAATCAGAGCTGTAGCTGCTGGCCTACACCACAGCGACAGAATGCCAGATCCTAGCTGTGTCTGTGACCTACACCACAGCTCACAGCAACACCAGATCCATAACCCACTGAGCAAGGACAGGGATCGAACTGGCAACCTCATGGCTACTAGTCAGATTTGTTTCCACTGAGCCACAACAGGAACTCTTCCTTTTTTTTTTTTTTTTTAATAATGCAGAATAACCCCCAAGCAAATGAATAACAAGCCAAATAAACTATTTATTTATTTATTTTGAGATGGGGGAAAAAGCACTGCTTATGACAGTGGCTTTCCTGTGTCCCTTTTCACACACCCCATTAGCCAGCGGGTGGCGTGGGGGTTCTCCTTCAGTTTTCATCACAGTATACACTTTGGCTATATTTTAAGAGCCTCCAGAGATGGAAATGGCCTGAGTTATTCTTTTTTTCTTTTCTTTTTTTTTTCATAGGCAAAAGTTTACTCAAAGTTTTCCAGAAGATATTTACATTAAAAATTGTGAGAAGCTTGCCACTAAAAACAAATGTCATAACCAATGTGCTTAGACTACTGTTTAGTACTTTGTTTATATATATTAAGCACTTACCATCTTTGTTATTAAACTATTTTAAAATCTTATTAAAACAATATTTAGGCTAAATTTAAATACTTAGGATTCTATATTTCCTTATATGCATTAACATGAACATTAAATCTCTTACGGCAAGTTAGAAGTTTCATTTAAACCTCCGTGACATACCATATAATATGTTTGGTTTTAAAGAAAAAGAATAGTGATTTAGGCTACCTCCTTGGCTCTTTCTGGTGTAGCAATATCTAAAAGAAAATGAGGTTGTTTGAACTTTTTGGTCTTTTGGATTCCAAACGAACTTAAAACTTCATTTATTGATATAACTCTAGTGTATCCCAAATTAAACAAAACCCAACTTTCAGTTATTGGAATTAAATAAAACCTTTACCATATAGGTAAATTTGCTCTTCCCCCCCCCCCCCCAGGGCTGCACCTGCAGCATATGGAGGTTCCCAGGCTAGGATTTGATTTGGAGCTGTAGCCGCTGGCCTACACCACAGCCACACAGCAACACAGGATCCGAGCCAAGTCTGCAACCTACACCACAGCTCATGGCAGCAGCAGATCCTTAACCAACGGGGGAAGGGGGCAGGGGGCAGGGTACGAACCTGCTTCCTCATGGATATTAGTGGGGTTCAGAGCCATGGGAACGTCTTCCTTGAGGTATTATTCTTAAGGGTGAATTTCCCATAAAGTAATCAGCTTTGTAATGAAAAGGCTCTTGCCCTCAGCGCCTGTGTGTTCAGCATCCTGAGCTATACCCCTCCATGGATCAAAACACATCGGATTTCAGGGGACATGGCTACATCCCCTCCTCCACCCACTGTTTGAGTAAGATTCCATTTCCCCCAACACCCTGCCCCATTTAATTTTCTCCTCAGGAAATAATCCCGCTTCCCTCTTCATCCATGTGTCATGGATTCTTCCCCAGGGATGAAGTAGAAGACCTGTTTAAAGGAGGGAAGCTACAGAGAATTCTGACTCTTTGAAAGCCTTTCCTGAAAGGTTCCTTGGAGAAGTGGGTCATGGAAACTGTGGTGGGAGTTTCCCACCCGGCCAGTGTGAGGCGCCCAAGGACACACCCCCACGTGTGTGAGGAGTGGACACCGCCACCTCCCTGGTCACAGAGAATGACCACTTTTAAACCAAAGGTGAAGGATCCGACCTGTGTGCCCAACTATCCCATTTTCTGGTTTTATCCCTGAGAGCATGGACGCCCAAGAGGGAACCTGACCACAGGGTCAGGCAGTGACTCAGGGGCACAGCTTCTAGGCTTCTCTCAGCACCTCTCACGTGTCTAATTTGCATTCCTTCCTGATTCCTGCCCCAAGACCACCCAGAACATCTTGTTGTCCCCCCATATCGGACAGAATATGTGGAAACAAAATGTGGTTTCGTTTGCTTGCTGTGCACCTGCACATCTCCTTCTCCTCCAGAAAGTCTTTTTAGGAAGGAGGGGGAGGATGGATTACAAAATCAAATAAGCAATTATCAGGTATTACAACTCCCCACAGTGTGGTAATCCTTAAACTATGTGTCTTGGGATGAAAGAGAAGAATGTAGGAAACCCAGAATTCTGTGGGTGGAGCTGGGGGTGAAATCATATCTCCCTAAACACAGTTTTAAGGAATGTATTCAAAAACTTGGTTTACAAATAGATTAAATTAAGGGGAGTGATTATTTACATACCTAAGTGTGCCTTTAAAAATCGACAGGGCCTTGTGCTGGGAACCTGGACCAGACTTCCACTTACCAACTAATTACATAACCTTGGTAAGCCCTGCATTTCTCATTAGATATAAAGCTATTTATATCTTTCTCATATGGTCAAAGCCAGGATGTTGGGTTGTAACTCAGCACCGGTGCGGGCCCCGGTCACTTTTAGTGAGCTAAGGTCATAGGTCAGATAGGGACACAGAAGGAGAACAGTGCAGACAGTCCATCCTTGAGAGTCTTGGGAACCCTGTCTAAACAACACAAAGAGACGGCATAGGAGGCCAGATTGGGCTTCAACTCTCGCCGGTAGGAATGATCACACCGGCTAATCAACAGCAAAGACTGGGGGGATCCTGACAATATTCCCACAGCCTCTGCTTGAATCTCCCAGCACGGGGAACTCACCACCTCCCCAGCAGCCTGTACCATGATTCTTGCTTTTAAGGACTTAAAAAACACACTACCTTCTCTCTCTCTGGGCTCTCAAGGAGTAAGTCTACTTCTGGACCACACGGAGGATGGCCATTCAGCTATCTGAAGATAGTTCCCATGTCTCCCTTTATTGATTGATTGATTGACTTGATTTGATTTGATTTATTTATTTATTTTTTTAAGGATGCACCCATGGCATATGGAGGTTCCCAGGCCAGGGGTTGAATTGGAGCTACAGCTGCCGGCCTACAACATAGCCACAGCAACACGGGATCCAAGCTGCTTCTGTGACCTCCACCACAGCTCACAGCAACGCCGGATCCCCAACCTGCTGAGAGAGGCCAGGGATTGAACCCACAACCTCGTGGTTACCAGTTGGATTCATTTTTGCTGCGCCACAATGGGAGCTCCCCCGTGCCTCCATTTAGACTTCTTCGTTCCAGGATCCCTCTTCCTCCAGCTGCTCCTGATGGAACTTCATTTCGAGCGTGAACGAAATAGGAGCTGGGTGTTCCCCTGCCTGGCATCTGTTGTGAATCTGGCAAAACTGCCGTGATGCATAAGCGCCCATCTTGATGACATCATCTCCACTGAAGAGTGGGCCTCTGTTGACACATTACCTGTTGGTTCAACGTCCCCAGTCAAGGGTTGCAGCTATAGGATTTAGCCAGTGTCAGGAAGGCCTGGGTTCTGACAGATTGTTCCAGCACATTCCAGACAGGAGGAGAAGTAGGAACTAGAAAGACCTTCCACTGCTTCCTTCCTTCTTCTCTCCCTCTGTCCTTCCCTCCCTCTCTGTGGTCACTTGGGACTCCCCCAGCTCCCTTCTGAGGGGGAACCAGGCTCCCTGTTCTTGCCTCCTCAGACAAGCCCTGGAGCTTCATCTTGATTTCCTCTCCTCTTGATACAGCCACTTTACCCCTGAGATTCTGTCCTCCTCCAGCCCGGCTCCTACCCCCACCATCTTTTATCCACCTGTCTCCATGCAGACACTCAGGCTCTGAGGCCTAAAGATTGTCACTGATCAGGACCTCAGGAAACAATTGGCATGGGAGGAATACAGTCAATAATTATGCAGTAGCTCTGTAGGATGACAGGTCATAACTAGACCTCCCCTGGTGATCATTTTGAACTCTACAGAAATAGCAAATCGCCATGTTGCAAAAAAAAAAAAAAAAAAATGCCAGAAAGATCTCACAGTTTTAGGAACATCTGTTCCCAGATGCCCTTCTGAGACAGAAAATTGTAATCTCATTGGGCTTCCATCCTTCTTTTCCAAGGGAGAGAATCTTGCCTGGTCATTCGAGCAGTCAGGCCAGAGGCAGGAACACGGCAACCTCAGGACCTGGGAACATTCTGTGCTGCAGGGTGGCTGACCAGTGTCAGGGCTCCGTGGCCACACAAAGCAGGGAGTAGAATGGAGTGGGGGACTCAAGTGGCCTCATTAGCACCAGTGTATCTTGAGCCAGTGGCCTGAACTCTCTAAGAAATACACCTGTGTGCTGACCTGGCTCAAGTTCACATATCTTACATGCCATTGTACAGTGGGGGGTGTGTGTGTGTGTGTGTGTGTGTGTGTGTGTGTGTGTGTAGTGGGGGGTGTGGGTGTGGTGGGGGGTATCCAGGCATATACATGGCCCCTCTCAATGACCTTCATAGACAGAAAGGATAGTGTCTCTTTTCTCAACCAAAGTCCTCCACGTAAGATTTAAAAAATCCAATATCCCACGATAGCCTATCATCCCTGTGCTTACTATTTTTGTCTGGAATTAAGAAGTTTTTTGGCTTAAAGAGAGCAATTTGTGTGTTAGAAAAATTTTGGATATATTTAAATAAAATATGCTGAATTTGGCTTTTAAAAAATGTTTTTGCAATATGCCCTAACATTTGTTAGGAGAAACAAGAGTTGGAAGCTTGAAAATATTAGCCTGCCTGCTTTGCTGGACATTCTTTTACAGCTCTTATAAACTAGGAAATAACACTGCAAGTTGAAATTGAGTCACTGCTTCTGCCATATGTTTCGTGAGCAAGCTGGGAAAGAGGATGAGCCCTGGAAAGACGCCTTTTCCTGTTATCTTCCCAGAAGCCATTTAGTGCTGAAAGAAAAAGTGAGTCTCGTGGAGCATAAATTCCATATCGTGATGGCGAACTTCCTTCCCTTTAACCATATGTCAGAAGCACTTGCATTCCAGAATTCAAAAACCACCTGTGATCTTTCCTAAACCAGAACAGATGTATCCAGGAAACGTGGCTGGGCCAGGCCCTGTGTCCACGGATGGCTTCTTTCCAGTACGTGGGCGCATGGCACAGAGGGCGGCCAGAGGCCCGTGGAAAGACCTTGGCAAGCACACAGGCCGAGTGTGGGCCTATGGGCCTCCCTGTGGCAAGCAGGCACTGTGGGGCATATGTATAGAACATACACGTATATGTATTGATTTTTAGCACACATTTATGCTTGTGTGCATGCGTGAATTCATACAACCAGTGTGTATTAAGACCTACCATAAGTTATTACCAAGGACCTCAGGCAAATTCTAAGTCCTTGCATTCAAGACATTCCCAGTCCACTTAACAGTTGATGATTGAAAAAACAAAAAAACAACAACCAAAAAAAAAACACCCTGGGGTCAAGGAGTGGGCAGAAGGGGAGATTCATCTCCATCAAGGCAGTGCCTGGCATCTCCAGCTAGGGTGGGGGTGCAGGGAGAACATGAAGGGGAACACGAGAAAGCACAGGGGGGAGGAGGCGTGGAAGGAGGGGAGCAGCAGTGTCTGCCCACCTGTCAATACTCCTCGTGGGGCAGGCACAGGTGCTGGGACCTATGGAGGCAGGTGCCGCCCAGACAGGAGAGCCACCCTCCTCCTCAGGTTCATCTGTCCACTGGCCCTCAGCCGTCTCAGAACTGCCCTCTAGTCACCACGCTCTGCCCTTTCAGGGAGTGGTCAGCTTGCCCTCCGGGCCGCCTCACCCCAGGACAGACACCTCAAAGCTGTCCCATCATGACTGCTCCCTCTGTTTCCCTCTAGCTATTCCCTCTGCTTTGGTGCAGAGCCACGTTTCTTGACAGAGTCTCCCACCTCAGGTGGTCTTCACTGTCCCCTCCACTCTGCCTGAGTCTGGTCCCATCTGCCTCTGCAATCCCCACCCTCACCGGGTCCATCCTTAGACACCCTCCAGCCCTTACACTGCCCGGCCCTCTGGAGCATCTAATGCTGCTCACAGGGCCCCCTACCTGGGACCCGCCCTCCTTGGGCTGGTGAGATGATGCTCTCTCCTGAGGCTTCTTCCCTGGAGGCCAGGCTGATCCCAGGGTCTCTGTCTTCCTTCCTGCCCCACCCCCATGTACACCACTGGCCTGTCCATCTGCCATCTGTCCAGGCCATCTCTGCTCCATCATCACAACTCCATAGCCGTGTTTCTCAACCCTGGCTACTAGTTACAAGGTGCACCTGGGAACTTTTAAAATACACTGATGCCTCAGGGAGCATATTCAATATCTTATAATAATCTATAAAGGAAATGAATTTAATATATATGTACACAAATATATATATGAATCACTTTGCTATACACCTGAAACTAATACAACATTGTAAATCAACTATATTTAAAAAAATTTTTTTAAAGACACCAACAAGTGCTGATGAGGATGTGGAGAAGTTGGAACCCTCGTGCATTGCTGATAGGATTAAAAACTGATGCAGCCACTCTGGAAAACAGTCTGCCTCAAAATGTTAAACACAGAATTTACCCTATGACCTAGCAATTCCACCCCTGGAATATAGATAGTCAAGAGCAGTGAAAATATATGCCAAAAAAAACTTGTACATGAGTGGCTGTAGTGATATTCATATCAGCCAAAAACTGGAAATATTCAAAATGTCCATCAACAGATGAATGCATAAAGAAAATGTGGCATAGCTATACAATAATAAAATAAATAAAAAGTAAAAAAAATAAATAATAAATAAAAATAAATAAGTAATGATACGTACCTTAAAACATTATGCTAAGTGCAGAAGCCAATTACAAAAAGCCACATGTTACATGATTCACTTTATGTGAAATGTCCAGAGTAGGCAAAATTATAGACACAGAGAGTAGATTAGTGGTGACCTGGAACTGGGAGTCTTGAAGGAAAATGGGAAGCGACTGCTAATAGGTACAGGGTTTCTTTTCAGGATGATGAATATATTTTAAAATAGATAATGATGATAGTTACATATATTCATAAATATTGAATGTACCCTATAAATGAAGGAATTAAATGATTTGTGAATAAATCTTTTATTTTAAAAATGCTTTCTGAAATATGCATATGTATACATATATATCTATAATAAATATAGTTATATACTTGCATTGGTACGTGTATACATATATATGTGTGTGTGTGTGTGTGTGTGTGTGTGTATACACACATACCGATGCCAAGGCCCATATCTGCAGTAACTGAATCAGTAATTGAATTCTGGAAGCAGGCCCCAGATACCAGTATCTTTCCTTTTCTTATCATTTAAGCTCTCCCATTGGTTTCAGTGAGAGTGAGAATGAGACCTACTGCTCTACAGATTTTATCAACTCCCCACCCCCTTCCAAACTGATACATCCATGCCTAATTTCTCCTCTGAGCTCCCAATTATATATCTGACATCCTGCTTCATGTGGCCACTTGGATGTCCCAGTAGCTCCTTACCACAGCAGACTCAAACCAAGCCTGCCCTTCCCCTCCACCTACTCCTCCTCTGTGTCCCCTGCTCCCCGAAAGGCACCCAGTCACCCAGAGTTGACCCTGGGCAGACCTCAGACTCATTCCTCCTGTCTTCACACATCCAATGGGTCACTAAGCCCTGTGACTAATTTTCAGCCTACCTTTTAATTACTTTTAAGTACCTCTAGGATCAGATTCTGCTTTTTCATCCTCTCTGACTCCACCTATCTCTGTCCAGGCCCTGATTCTGTCTCACCTAAACTATCTTAACAACCTCCATCTGGCCTCCTTCTCCCCAGCCTTTCTTCCCTCCAGTCCTCCACACGGCCAGCACAAGGACGCCTCCAAAACCCCCATGCAATCATGCTGTTCTCTGCTGAGAACCTCCAGTGACTCCTGCCACCCTCCAGACAGCCCTGTGCCTCCACCCTGACCCTGCTGATGGACCAGCCTCACGGTCATTGCCTCTGGCCACACCGGATCTGACCTGCATTTCCCTTCCACACACTCCCAGTGCCTCCCGCTGCTTCTCTCCCATCTGGCTCTTCTATTTGCCACTCAGCCTTCAGACACCCATAGGGATGACCTCACTCCTGAAGCTTTTCATGACGTCTGCCACCACCCTGTGCCCAACATGTACTTAGGAATTGTGTCCTGTCGTTGTCACCTCCCCGAGACAGGGGTGACATCATTTACCTCTGAGCCTAGCACAGGGCGAGCCTGGCCTGGCATGGATATTCAGGGAATGGGTATTCAAATGAATGAATGAATGAGTGAATGGATAGTGAGAAGTCTGATTCTAGGGGAGGTGAGTGTGGCCACTGTGTAGCCGTCTAAGAAGGGAACGCTGAGCCTATCTTGTGCTGGCCACGGTCATCCCACCTTCAGACACACCCAAGAATTTGTTTTGCATTCTATACCCTAACAGGGATGTTGCAAGAGCACAAATAATCCTTTATTTTCCTAATCTGAGAAATGGGGATAGTAATATCCAATTAGCAGGAGTGCCATGAGGATCAGGGAAGGAATAGATATGAATATGCTTTCAAAATTATAAATGATCATTTGAACATGAGGGATGAACGTCCACTGCCCTGGCTTGGCAGAAGCCTCTTTGTCAGTGGTTCAGAGACTGTCCAGTGTGGAAAAGTTGACATAGCTGACATAATGGTGGCCCTGTCTGCCTGGCAGTGTCCCCGGAGAAGGCAAGGCTGTACTTGCAGGGTGGCCTTGCACCATCAGCTATCCCTGTGGTCAGAGAGGAGGATGTGGGGGTTTAAGTCCAGCTCCTTAACTGACCCAAGGCCCCACCTGGCCATAAACTTGGAGTTTGCATGCAGGCAGTGCGGAGTTCTCTCTCCACCTGTGGTTAGCAGCCTGCAGGGCCTTAAAAATAGCGCTGGGAGGATATTTTTAGTACATCATCCTGAGGCATGGCTGGAGCCTGTGGCCTCCTGTGACGCATGAAAATTGTTTTGGCTCTGTTCGGGAGTGATTCAGACAGCTGGTTTTGGACTTCGGAGGCGTAAAAATAAAAACAAGGTGGGGGAGGCTGGGTTCCAGCCACAGGGAACCCCTGCCCCCACACATCTGAATAATTGCTCTTGAGAAAGTTGAAGCCAAGCCTTGGTTCTCTGGAGATTCCACAGATGACCGTTCCGGCAGGAAGGTTTCAGGTCGGTGAGCGGGGACAAAGAGCAGAATGAGCCCATGTTACAGGTCTGAGACTGAGGCTGTGAGCAGGTACTTGACTCACCCAAAATCTCCTGATCTTTACGTGGTGGAACCTCATCTGGATCCAGGTCTAATCCCCAAGCCCCTGCTGTCTTGCCAATTTCCCTACTGTAAGAAGGCTTCAAAGTCTACAAAGCACTTCCATAAACATCATCTCTTTGATCCTCTGTGAGGTAGATTATGATTCTTATTTACAGGGGAGGGACTGAGGCTCAGAAAGCAAAGTGACTCGCTCCCATCTCACACCCGATGAGCCCTCAAGACACACCAGGGTCCCCAGAGGACAAATTCCTGGCACGTGGGGGGCTAAGGAGAATGACCAGTGGCCTTGTGCAGGAAGGGGGCTGTGGACGCAAACTCTGCGACACCTGACAGGCCCGGGTCCATGCTCGTGGGAGCCTCCAGGAGACAGGGAAGCAAATGCAGAGGGACCCAGAGCCTCTGTGGAAGAGGCGGGAGGATGGACTAAGGGCTTGACACTGGCTGGGGGACCTGCTGCTCCCAGAGGAGCCTGGTGGGCAGCGCTCAGGTAAACAGTGAGCACTGAGAGGGAGCCTGAGCCAGTCGGTGGTGGCCCAGTCACTTCCACTCCCACTACAGCCCTGCACGTGGCTGCCAGGGCTGTCACCTTGGTCACTGAGAGAATGAGCGTGTCCACTCGGCTCTAGATGTCATGTGAGGAATGGCTAATAAAAACCACCAGCCTGTGGGGATGCATTTCACTCTCTGGGATCAGCAACACAAGTGGACAAGAGAACATGCATCTGCAGCACCTCGTCATGTTGACTCAAAACAACACGGAAGCAGGAGAAACTACATGAAATCCTGCCATGCAGACCTACTTAAAGCTTGGAGACCATCACTCACCCCAGACATGTCTTGCACTTGTAAGAATGTGTACAATTCTACACAAATGAGAAAATTCCATGCTGTACTATCTGCTCTCTTTTGACTTACATTAACTAGTCAATCATATATCAATAAATACAAATCTGTATCATTTAAACGACTGTAGCCCATCCCACGGTACAAGTGCACCTTCCTTTAGTATTCTGACTGTGATTCACATTGTACTTCATGTCTACACCATCTTTCACAATCCTTAAATCGTGCACCTCAATCAAAATGCACAAAAATTGGAGTTCCTGTCATGGTGCAGTGGTTAACGAATCCGACTGGGAACCATGAGGTTGTGGGTTCAATCCCTGGCCTTGCTCAGTGGCTTGAGCATCCGGTGATGCCATGAGCTGTGGTGTAGGTTGCAGATGCGGCTCAGATCTGACGTTGCTGTGGCTGTGGCATAGGTCAGTGGCTACAGCTCAGATTAGACCCCTAGCCTGGGAACCTCCATATGCTGCAGGAACGGTCCTAGAAAAGGCAAAAAGACAAAAAAAAATGCACAAAAATAAACACTTTGCTTAACAGAGCCTCCCACCCACTGCCCTCCACTCCAGCCCAGGATTCTGTGGCCCCCAGCCTTGAGCTCTGGAGGATTTTATCAACTTTCTAGACATTTTATGCTCATTGATGGAATCTGAAACCTCTTCCAGCTCTTCTCAAGCTCTGATTCTGAGTCATCCTTTCACTGCCCATCTTTGAAATTCAGCAAACATACCAGCCCTGCAGGAAAAAGATGATGAAGTCTTCATAGAGAAGCCTCAGGATGCCAATTAGGAGGAACTAAAGGCTGGAGTTCTTCAATCCCACGGAGAAGTCAGTAAGAAGTGTTGACAATTGGTCTTTGAGAACAAAGTCCCGTTGTGACCAAGGTAGCCTTTGTTTCTATTTTTGTCTTTATGCTTATTTATGGATTTTTAAGAGAGTCCTCCTGGATATGACAGTCTTCTGACATCCCTTCTAGGCAAACTAGAGGAATAAGAGTAATTCTCAAAGAAAACAGGGATGAATCAGCACTGTGGACCACAAAAGGTTGACAAGCCCCTCTGAGATGTGGATTCCAGGGTTTTATATGGAGAAAAACAGAAGTTCTCTGCTGAGAGAAGGGACTTGCCCCAAAATATAAGGAACTCAGAATTCATGACACTGGGCTAGGGTTTTTCTTACTGTGTTACCTGCTGTATCAAGATCATCCTCGATGTTAAAGCCTAGGAGTTACCCATCCCAGCAAATCTCTTTAAGAATAAGTTAATTCAACAAACACTTATTGAGTTCTTCCCTGTTATATGCTGGGAACTGTGCTAGCTACTGGGGATATAAAAATGAACAGGAGAGAATCTGAGCTTAAAGGTCTTACCTTCTGGCAAGGGGAACAGTCGACTAAGCAGGCAATTAGCGTATCTTATGGTAATGGCCCTACAGAGGGTTATCAGAAGGCTCTGAAAACAACAGCAAGCTCTCCTATTCCAGCTGCTGGGAAAGAAGTGGTGGTGGTGGAGGGTGTTGAGTGTTCTGCCCTGGTACCCTCAGGTCATGACTAACCAGGGTCTTCAAGACTGACTAGAAATTAAGGAAGGGAGGACTGGGCGCTCCAAGAGTAGTGCAGCATGTTCAAAGACCTGAAGCAAGTGCAAGCATGAGATTCAAGTATTTGAAGCATGACTACAAGAGTTAAGGAATAAGGATGTAGCTAGAGTTAACAGGGGTCAAGATGGGAGTATTCCATGGAGAAGGTCAAAGAGGCTTAGATCTTCTCTTGAGGTCTAGGGAGGCCATGGAGGGACAATGGTGGCCGGTCGATCTGTGGTTTCAAAGATAGCTCTGGGTGCTGTGTGGAGAAGGAATTAAAGGCGAACCAGAGTGGCATCAGGAAGGCTGGTCGGGGAGCCATGAAGCATCCGGACAGGGGGTGATGGTGGCAGGGGGTGAAGAGAAGAGGATGTACCAAGAGATATTTAAGAAAAAGAGTCAAAATGACTTTGTGAATTATTGGAAGTCCATGTTCATTATAGAAGCTCTAATTCTTTGCCAATGACATTTAAAATCCTTCAATTAGTAACTCAGACGTCTTGGTTCACTTAGAAATCTAACACAAAAAAATGTGCATGCCATCTCCTGGCTGGTTCCGGCCATACCCGATACCCTGGTTTCACTTCCTTCAGGCCATGGACTCTTGGGGCTCTGCATGTGTGAACATCTACATAATTAATTTCCCTCCCAGAGTACATCAGGAAGTCTTACAGGGAGATAACTAGTAATGAGATTGCAATAGATTGGAGAGAATTCCAGATAGATACAGAGAGAGAGCCATACATTATATATAAATTTTTTATAGACAGAGATGTATGTCTATGTATATATTTTTCAAATATATAAATACATATAAATTTCCCCTCAGTAATTTATATATGAGCCCTTTCACAGGAAAACTCCTAAAGAATGAGTTCTAACAGTGGTCTGCTTCCCATCCTGAAAAACTCCTGTGGTGTCATGTAGGACAAGCCTGAGGCTAAATCAGCACCACAACCCTCCATCAGATGGGGGATGTGCAGACGGAGAAGGAGGGGCCTGGCAGGCACTTCCAGTTAAGCCAGAAAAAACAAAGAATGAAGCAAGATATCTATAAATCAGGGCAGGGTGTTTTTGAGATAAGTGAACAAATTGTAAACAGATGATAAGAACTTGACAGAGCTGAGGTTAAGGATCCCTAAGGGCACCCACCTGATAGGCTATTTAAGAAAGAAAGGACTGTTCTTAGAAACAGGAAATTCCGGAGTTCCTGTTGTGGTTAATGAATCCAACTAGGAACCATGAGGTTGCGGCTTCGGCCCCTGCCCTTGCTCTTGCTCAGTGGGTTAAGGATCAGGCGTTGCCGTGAGCTGTAGTGTAGGTTGCAGACGCGGCTCGGATCCCGCGTTGCGGTGGCTGTGGTGTAGGCCGGCGGCTACAGCTCTGATTAGACCCCTAGCCTGAGAACCTCCATATGCCTCGGGAGCAGCCCCAGAAAAAGACAAAAAAAAAAAAAGACGAAAAAAAGAAACAGGAAATTCCTGGGTGGCATGGCACATGCGCAGTACTCTGAAAGCGAAGACAGAGGGTCAGAAGCCATCGTCTGTGCTCCCAGCATGTTGCCTGCTTGGCACAGGGGTCGCACTAAATATGAATGAATGAATGATGAATGATTACTTCATGGAATAAATACTTCATATTTACAAGTATTGATAAGTCAAATACTGACTTTGACCTAATGGCACTTATGGAAAGCCTTACAGGGGCAGGTGCCAGTACAGGTATGTATTCTTTTGACAGGGCAAGGTGTGCCAGACAGAATCCCTTAGTGCTGTAGGGATCTATCCATGAGCTACTGCGGTGTCTTCTAAGCTTTTGGAGGGCAGGGATTCTGGACAAGCAATCCAAGAAGAGCTAAAGGAAACCCAGCCTCCCTGCTTTCCTGGATCCCGGAAGGAAGACCTCCTGAAATGGACCCCTTTGGGCATCCCACGCTCCTAGCAAGACACCAAGGAAAGTGCAGTGCCCTCCTAGAGGGAGACACATTGTGTCCGATGATGGCTGTAGGTGAGTGAGCTAGAGGATGTGGGGTTCATGTGTGTGTGTGTGTGTCTGTGTCTGTGTGTCTGTGTGTGCGTGCGCACACGAGGGGTTGAGACTGTGATTTATGAATACATTAAAGTGTATACATACATGTATGTCTATTGGGATTTTGATTAAAATTTCCTTTCTTGAACTCTTCTGTTGGAAAAGGTAGCCATCATTTAATGGTATCCAGCAGCACCTTTTCCCACCGACAAAAGAGATACACCTAATTAGTCATAGGTTTGAAGAGCAGATCTTCTTGCCTCTTGGAAGTGTGTGAAAATATTAAAAATTTATCTAAATGAAGACCCCAAAAGGCTGGTTTGGGGTTTATTGCAGAGGATTTTTGGCTTCTTTCCAGCTTCTCAATTGAGTTGTATATAGACATGGATGACATTAGCCCATCAGATAAGCATGATGTTACTATGATAGAAAAATAATGCAGGAACATAGAAAGTGCTTAGCATATAAGTATAAATGAAGGGAATGAAGTTAATGAAGGAGTGAGGGGGAACCATACAGTATTTAAAAGGCAAATCATCTTGCTTAGGAGGACACACGTGGGAAGGATTCAAGGAAGGCTCGTTCATGCATGCACGCATTCATCCTTTTTTTAAAACTTCATTTAATAGGAGTTCTCATCATGGCTCAGCAGTTACAAACCCAACTAGTATCCATGAAGATGTGGGTTCGATCCCTGGCCCTGCTTATTGGGTTAAGGATCCAGCATTGCTGCGAGCTGTGGTGTAGGTCACAGACTCAGCTCAGATCTGGTGTTGCTGTGTCTGTGGCCTAGACCAGCGACCACAGCTCTGATTCAACCCCTAGCCTGGGAACCTCCCTCTGCTGCAGATGTGGCCCTAAAAAAAAACAAAAAAGGCAAAAATATAAATAAAATAAAACTTCATTTAATGGACTTTGATGTCTGCCATGTGTCAGGTACTAGACTGGGAGCTGGCTAAACAGTAGCAGACAAACATATCTGGTCTTTGTGCTCATGGAACTTACAGTCTAGTGGAGAGGCAAGAACGCAGATGAGTAAAAAGGACATAATAAAAAGTACTATGAAGATAAAGGACAGTAGACATGAGAGAATAACAGGGAAAACCCACCTTGGACTGGACATCCTCTTGGGGAAGCTGCCACTTAAGCTGATACCTAAACAATGAGAAGGATTCCGTCACATGCAAAGCCTGGAGAAGGGCATTCAGGCAGAAAGAATAGCATCTGTAGTGACCTAAGGCAGGGAAGGACTTGGCATTGGAAGAAACTGAAAAGAGAGGACAGTGTACCCAAGAGCTGGAGGGAAGAGAGACAGGAGATGAAGAGGGAAAGAGAAGAGGGGCCAGGTCACATAGGGCCTGGGAGATCATGGGAAGGAGTCTGGATTACATTCTTCTTTTTTTGCCTTTTTGCCTTTTCTAGGGCTGCTTCCTGCGGCATGTGGAGGTTCCCAGGCTAGGGGTCCAATCGGAGCTGTAGCCGCCCTCTGTCTTACACCACAGCCACGGAGACGCCAGATCCGAGCCTCGTCTGCAACCTACACCACAGCTCACAGCAAGGCCAGATCCTTAACCCACTGAGCAAGGCCAGGGATCAAACCCGCAACCTCATGGTTCTTAGTCAGATTTGTTAACCATTGAGCCACAACAGGAACTCCTGGATTACATTCTGATGGCAATAGAAAGCCACCGATGGGTTTGACTCTGAGTAAAAGCATCATGGGGTTTAGGTTTTTCAGCAGTCTGGCTGCTCTGAGAGGAATGGATTGCATAAGACAGGAGTGGAGGGAGTGAGAACAGAGCGACCGTCGTGATGATCTAGAGAGGAGGAGGTGGAGGGGGTGAAGCAGGAGGCAAGTGGACTCCACAGGTATTTCATAGTTTTATTTTCAATTTCATTTTTATTATATTTTAATTTTAATTTAATTTTATTAAACTATAGTTATGTACAATATTGTGTTAATTTCAGGTGTACAGCTTCAGATTCTTTTCCATTATAGGTTATGACAAGACATAGAGTGTAGTTCCCTGTGCTATACAGTAAATTCCTATTGTTTGTTTTATATATGATGGTATATATCTATTAATCCCATACTCCTAATTTATCCCTCCCCTTCCTCTTTCCCCTTAGGTAATCATAAGTTTGTTTTCTATGTCTATGAGTCTATTTCTGCTTCAGAAATAAGTTGCTTTGTATTATTGTTTTAGATTTCACATAGAAGTCATATCATATAATATTTGTCTTCCTTTGCCTGACTGATTTGACTTAGTATGATAATCTCTAGGTCCATCTATGGTGCGCAAGTGGCATTTTTTCATTCTTTTTTATGGCTGAGTGGTATTCCACTGTATACATGTACTACATCTTCTTTATCCATTCATCTGTTTATGGACATTTAGGTTGCTTCCATATCTTGGCTATTGCAAATACTGTTGCTATGAACATTGGGGAGCATGTGCCTTTTTAGTTTAGAGTTTTTGTCTTTTCCAGATATATGCCCAGGAGTGGGATTGCTGGATCATATGGTAACTAATTTTTTAAGGAACCTCCATACCGTTTTCCATAGTGGCTGTACCAATTTTCATTCCGAACAACAGTAGAGGGGTTCCTTTTTCTCCACACCCTCTCCAACATCTATGATTTTTAGACATTTTAATGGTCATTCTGACTACTACTTCATTGTAATTTTAGGTATTTTGAAGACAGAATGGACAGTACAGGGGCTGGTTGGACACAGGGATTAGGAAGAGGACACGGTTAAAAGAGTATTTCAGGTTTGGACAACTGTTCTTCATTTGTTTATAACAGGTCATAACATTAGGGGAAAATGAGGAGTAGGATAAATTCTACAGATATTGAGTAAGTCTTACACTGTACCAAATACTGCAGCAGATGAGAAAAAATTTCATGAGGACTGAGTTCTTCTCATCTGCTTCAGGTTGCTGGAATTATTGTCCTGTCTTTTGGGTTACTGGACCAATAAGGTAAATAGAGCAATTGCTCATACCTCGGAAAAATAAATCATATCCTGAACAGATAATGATTAAATTAAAAATAAGATGGGTTGTTATTTTAAATTAGAATTTTTCTGCCTATCAGAAATCTTTGGGAGAAAGATTGTCGCATGATGAATTTGGAAGCCCAAGTAATGGAAGAAGATACAATTAACCAGGTAAAGAACATCATTTTCCACAATAGGAGTCTCAAGCAAACTGGGAATAAAACATAACAGGCGAAGAAAATGGAAAGATGATCTCAAAGACAAAAAGCATTCTCAGGACTTGAAAGTGTATGAGGAAGAGACTCAGTAGCAGTAGAACCTGGGCTAAGAAAAGCCTTGTTGGCTCAGTCCTGAAGGAAAGGGGACAGACCATTGTCTTCTGTTAAAAGGGAGGGAATGAAAAGATGGTGGGCACACTGGCAGAAGGCATCCAAGGTGACCATGAGTCCGCAGGTGGCCCTGCTGCCTTCCTCTGCCCCAAGGAAGGGAGGCAGAGCCCCTTAGTCACTGGGGTCCCACAAAGAGTCAAAGAACTCCAATGCTTCCTGCACTGCCCACCACAGCCTCACCCTTTCTCCCCTCCTGCCCTACAGAACCAACCTCCACCCAGAGCCTTCTTGTAGGCTGGCTTCTCTCCCATTCCTTGGCTGAAAGGCCTTCCTTTCCACCGTTGTCATAGTCATGAGCAACAATATTGACTTAGCATGAGGGTGCACAGTTGTATGAGCAGCAGTGTGACCACAGCAACCCACTGCCCTTCGGAATTACTGTATAAAAAGAGCTCTCCCAGCAATGAACTGACAGCAATTAATCAAGAAAACTTCCATCAGAGAATGAAAAAATGGAACTGATTGACAGAAAGTCTAACCCAAAGTGGCAGCTTAGGCTAAGGAGAGAAGCTGGGTGCACCTGGAGGAGCTGAGGGAACAAGAAGTCAGGAACCTCAGTTTTCCAAACCATGAGGTAGTGAACTCTGCCAATCAGTTGAGCACGGAAGTAGATTCTCCCCTGGCATCCCTCCATCCCCCAAACTGTCTCCTTTGGAAACCATAAATTTTTCAAAGTCTGTGAGTCAGCATCTCTTCTGCAAAGAAGTTCATTCTGTCCTTTTTTCAGATTCCACATATCAGTGATAGCATTTGATGTTGGTGTCTCATTGTCTGACTGACTTCACTTAGCATGATAATTTCTAGGTCCATCCATGTTGCTAAAAATGCCATTATTCTGTTCCTTTTAATGGCTGAGTGATATTCCATTGTGTATATGTACCACATCTTCTTTATCTACTCCCCTGTCAATGGACATTTAGGCTGCTTCCATGTCTTGGCTGTTGCAAATAGTGCTGCAATGAGCACTGGAGTACATGTGTCTTTTTGAGTCATGGTTTCCTCTGGATAGACGCCCAGGAGTGGGATTGCTGGATCAAATGGTAGTTCTATGTTTAGTTTTCTGAGGCCTCTCCATACTGTTTTCCACAGTGGTTGCACCAATTTACAATTCCACCAACAGTGTAATAGGGTTCCTTTTTCTCCACACCCTCTCCAACACTTATTGTTTGTAGACTTTTTGATGATGGCCATTCTGGCTGGTGTAAGGTGGTAGCTCATAATGGTTTTGATGTACATTTCTCTAATGATGAGTGATGTTGAACATCTTTTCTTGTGTTTTTTGGCCATCTTTGTCTTCTTTGGAGAATTGTCTGTTTAGGTCTTCTGCCCATTTTTTGATGGGGTTGTTTGTTTGTTTGGTATTGAGTGGTAGGAGGTGTTTATAAACTTTGGAGATTAACCCCTTGTCAGTCAATTCATTTGCAAAGATTTTCTCCCATTCTGTGGGTTGTCTTTTCACTTTGTTGAGGGTTTCCTTTGCTGTGCAGAAACTTTTGAGTTTAATTAAGTCCCATTTGTTTATTTTGTTATTATTGTCGCTACTCTAAGAGGTGGATCTGAGAAGATGTTGCTGTCATTTATGTCAGAGAGTGTTTGGCCTATGTTTTCCTCTAAGAGTTTTATAGTGTCTGGTCTTATATATAGGTCTTTAATCCATTTTGAGATTATTTTTGTGTGTGATGTTAGGGAGTGTTCTAATTTCATTCTTTTCCATGTGGCTGTCCAGTTTTCCCAGCACCACTTATTGAACAAGCTGTCTTTTCTCCATTGTATATTCTTGCCTCCTTGGTCATAGATTAGTGGGCTGTAGGTGTGTGGGTTTAATTCTGGGCTTTCTATCCTGTTACACTGATCTACATTTCTGTCTTTGTGCCAGTACTGTATGGTTTTGATGACTGTTTCTTTGTAGTATAGTCTGAAGTCAGGGAGCCTGATTCCTCCAGCTCCATTTTTCCTTTTTCAGGATGTCTTTGGCTATTCTGAGTCTTTTGTGCTTCCAAACAAACTTTAAAATATTTTGTTCGAGTTCCATGAAAAAATGTCCTTGGTAATTTGATAGGGATTGTATTGAATCTGTAGATTCTCTTGGGTAGTATAGTCATTTTGATGATATTGATTCTTCCAATCCAAGAGCATGGTATGTCTTTCCATCTATTTGTGTCATCTTTGATTTCTTTCATCAGTATCTTATAATTTTCAGAGTACAGGTCTTTTGTCTCTTTAGGTAGGTTTACTCCTAGGTATTGTATTCTTTTTTTTTTTGTATTTTTGCCTTTTCTTGAGCCGCTCCTGCAGTATATGGAGGTTCCCAGGCTAGGGATCTAATCAGAGCTGTAGCCATGGCCTACGCCAGAGCCACAGCAATGCGGGATCCAAGCCGCGTCTGCAAGCTACACCACAGCTCACGGCAACATCAGATCCTTAACCCACTGAGCAAGGCCAGGGATCAAACCCACAACCTCATGGTTCCTAGTCGGATTCATTAACCACTGGGCCATGACAGGAACTCCGGTATTTTATTCTTTTGGATGCGACGGTAAATGGGAGTGCTTCCCTAATTTCTCTTTCTGATCTTTCGTTGTTAGTATAAAGAAATGCAGTCGATTTCTGTGTATTAATTTTGTATCCTGTGACTTTGCCGAATTCATTGATAAGCTCTAACGGTTTTCTGGTAGAGTCTTTAGGATACTCTAGGTATAGTATCATGTCATCTGCAAATAGTGATAGTTTTCGGAAACTGTGTATTCTTTTAAGTTGTTAATGTGTGGTTATTTGTTACACAGTGATAGATAATGAATACCACTTCCTAGATGTTGGGAAAACTAAATGAAGTCCTGCTCATAAAGTTTATAGCACAGAATCTGACACATAATGGGGCCTTGGTAATGGTGGCTATTATTAACGTCACCATCACACCTTTGTGGTACCAGAGACAAGGCGGGGAAAATTGTGCTCTTGTTCTTTTGGGAAGGGTCTCACAAGAAGGCCGACTTCAAGGCGAGTTATAGAGAAGGACTTAGATAAAGAAGAGGATGGGGGAGGTGGGAGAATGGAGGTGGGGATGAGAGATATTATCCAGGGGACAGTACGGACATAGAACTTATATGGCAGTGACTGTTTCCTTCCTTCATTTGTACATTTAAGGTTATTTCTAGCAACTGTGGAAACAATTGTCAATAGGCAAAATTTTTGTATCAGTTTAAGAGGACACACACAAACCATGTAATGCACAGAGGAGGAGAATGTTCTAAGAGCCCTCAGACCCAGAAGGAGTGACTGATAGGTTTCTGTACAATAGGTTTGGCTCTAGTGGGAGATCCATATGTGGGAAAGGTGAGAGGTCATGGAAGAGTAGGGGAAGGTCACTTGGGTCACCAGTCTCCTGTAGCACACCTTTGTGTGAACTATAAACAATGTCCCTCTGAAAGGACCACTTAGGACAAGGCATGCCTTTGAATAGCCCCTTGGCATTACGGTTGTCAAACAGAAGGTGCTTTGTGCGAGAGAGGAAAAGAAAGCCTTCCTGTGGAGAGGCAGGATGGAATGAAGTTCCATGACATGGAGCAGGGTTGGGTAAAGGGAGTGTAGGCTGGATTTCAGCCTGCTTGCCCCATTCAGCCAGGTGCCTATGCGCAGGGCACACACTGCCAAGCTGTGTGCCAGGACCCTCCTAGGCCAAAAAGGGGAAGGCTCTGGGTCCAGGGGTCTGTCCCCTGCAGTCCCACTCCCAGAGCTGACAGCAGCCATCTAAGTGTCAGTACTCAGGCACAGTTCTGCAGAGCATTGTCAGATGTCCTGCTTTGATACACATTTAAATTCATGTACTTATCACGACAATGCTATGAGGTAGGTACTTGCTATGGTCTAAAGGTTTGAGTACCCCCTCCCAAATTCATATGTTGAAATGTTAACACCCAAGGTGACTGTATGAGGAAGTGGGACTTTGGGGATGTAATTAATTCATGAGGGTGGAGCCCCCATGCGTGGAATTAGGGCCCTGATAAAACAAACCCCCGAGAGCCCTCTTGCCCCCCTACCATCTGAAGACACAGCAAGAAGACAGCCATCTATGAACCAGGAAGTAAGTTTTCACCAGACACTGACTCGCCAGCACCATGATCTTGGACTTCCCAGTCTCCAGAACTGTGAAGAATAAACTTCTGTTGTTTATATGCCACTCAGTATCTGGAATTTTGTTATAGCAGCCCAAACTAAGACAGTTCTGTTATTACCCCATTACGAGGATAAGAAAAGGAAACACAGAGAGGTAAGTGGAAAGGCAGGATTCCAACCCAGGCAATCTGGCTTCTGAGCTCCTGCTTCTAACCATGCACGCGGCCTCTCCACATGACATAGAGACACGGTGCTACCTTGGGGAGGTTAGAGCCTAGCAGCTGCTAGAAGACCTCTTCACAAGGGCTTGAGGACCATGCCTGAATGCCAGCACCTCAGTGTCCTTCCTCACAGGGCCTAGATCCCTCCGACGGGCAGGATAGCCCACGCAGTGCTGCTTGAACAGCTGTCAGGGTATCATAGTGTGGGTGATGAGAGCCTACAGACAAAGAATTGTAGGGTCTTGCACCTGGTCACATAGGAAATGTCACTCCCATTCCACTGGAGCTGCCAGAAAGTGAGCTAATCCAGTGTTAATCAGTGTCCACTCCCCATCCATTACCAGGCCCTGCCTTCAGCTACTGGAGGCTCTTGGTTCCAAGCACTGGGATTCCTAGAGCTTTAGTTAAAGAAGGCAATGCCTATGTGGAGGATCCTTTCCATTCTGATGAGTAACAGATTTGTCCTGTTGATAAGGGAGTGTGTTCATTATCTGAGTATATAACCCCCTACCTTTTTAACAGAGATTCATAGCACACAAGGCATTTTTGTGAAAATCATGTCATTTGGTGCTCAAAACAACCCTATGAGCTGTATGGCACGTATCATGCTCATTTCATGGATGAGGACACTGAGGCTGAGAGACATCAAATGGCTGGACTGAAAGACCAGCTATCAAACATCAAAGAAACCAAACCCTGCTCTTCTGTCTTCAAATCCAGGACTCTTCCCTTTATACCATAGCATCCCAGTGTAAAGTGAAATGTCAATAGCATCTATGGTTTTTAATCACATGTGATTGGAATTCCCTTTGTGGCTCAGCAGGTTAAGAACCCAACATGGTGTCCACGAGGATGTGGGTTCAATCCCTGGCCTCGCTCAGTAGGTAAAGAATCTGGCGTTGCTGTAGCTGTGGCATCTGATTGCAGAGGGGATCTGGTGCTGTGGTGGCTGTAGCATAAGCTAGCAGCTGCACCTTGACCTCTAGCCTGGGAACTTTCATATGCCACAGGTGTGGCTATTAAAAAAATTTTAATTAAAAAAAAATATGATGAACAGTCAGACAAGAAATTTCTATCATTGCCATTGGCTCCCAGTCCTGAAGCATCTCCCAGTGCATCAGTATGCTTTGCTGTGGTTTTGAGGACAAACACAACATGCCAGATTGGCCAAGGAAGCTGAGAGAGGTAAGGTGTGTGTGTTGCTAAGATACAATGCATCCCCTTTGGGATTGCCAAGACTCCCTGGGCTCCCTGAGTACCGCAATCTGATGAGCAGCACTGAGGGGAAGGAGCATAGGTTCTTAGATAGAGCCTGGGACTGTGACCTTGGAGCCCTGAGTTCAGTCCTGCTCTCAACTTACTAATGTGTTCTAGGCAAGTCATGTACCTTCTCTGGGACTCACCTTCCTCATCTGTAAAATGGAGTAAAACTCTGTGTCCTGACTGTCTCACAGGGCTGTCATGGGAATCAGACGTGATAATGGACATTAAAGGAGTGTATTTTTCTACTAAGAAAGGTGGATGTGAGTGAGGGGTCACATCTCAGCCACTTGGAATCTTTCCCAAATCAAAGTCATTTGCTGATCCTAGAAAAATGACTGGCAATTCTTGGACCCCACCCCCCACCCCACTCCAGCTGATGAGATCTCCCACCAGTTTACCTGAATAATATCCTATGACTTGGAGTCTTCCTGCCAGCCTCTCTCAAAACATTGTCAATAGACCACAGATCCATTGAATAGCTGGCTTCCTTTTGAGGGAGGCTATCCCACTGAGAGATGTGGAAAGGAATATGGAGCCACTTCTACGAGGATACTTAGTGAATTCATGTGTAGTAGCAGCTCTGCTGGAACCCAAAGTAATCTTTCCACCATTTCCAACTCAACTTGTCTAGTTGGCTTCCAACTTCACTTCTAGCCCTAAGTCTCCGAATCTATGAAGCTGGTTCACTCCACTACTGTTGCCAATGCAATTTACCTCTCTAAATGTCATTTTCCCATCTGCAGAAACCAAATTGCGCTTCCTTCTCACCAGCTGCAGCGTGCTGCTGCGTAGTTTAATTAGACAGCCACTTTAAACCCGATGATCTCCTTGGAGGACGCCTGCCTCACTCAATCACTCAGTTGTAATGAGATCATTGCTGGAACTGGCAGCTCACACAGCCTCAGAATTCAAGCAAAGAACACGAGACTGCTTTACACAAAAGCTCCTTAAGCCTCAGGTGCCCTGGGGGGTGGCTGCTGCCCAGCTGATGTCAACCTTCCCACCAGCAGCCTCTCCAAGATGCAACAATCACAGCTAGCCTTGCCAGCATCTCATAAACTTCTCCCCACGTGAGTTCTCTTGGGCTCTCTGCTGCTCTTCCTTAGAAGTCAAACTTCTACAACCACTATGGAAAACAATATGGAGGTACCTCAGAAAACTAAATATAGAAATGCTATATGATCTAGCAATCTTGCTCCTGGGCATTTTTCCAGACAAAACTTTGATTGAAAAACATACAATTACCCCTATTTTCATTGTAACACTATTCACAATAGCCAAGACATGGGAACAACCTGAATGTCCATCCACAGAAGAATAGATTAGGAAAATGTGGTACATATACACAATGGAATAATACTCAGCCATAGAAAAGAACAAAGTAATGCCATTTGCAGCAACATGAATGGAACTAGAGACTCTCATACTAAGTGAAGTAAGTCAGAAAGAGACAAATATCATGTGATATCACTTATATCTGGAATCTAATATATGGCACAAATGAACCTATCTACAGAAAAGAAACAAACTCTTGGATGTGGAGAACAGACTTGTAGTTGCCAAGGAGGAGGGAGTGGGATGAACTGGGAGTTTGGGGTTAGTAGCTGCAAACTATTGCTCTTAGAGTGGATAAGCAATGAGATCCTGCTGTATAGCACAATGAACTATATCTAGTCACTTGTGATGGAACATGATGGAGGATAATTGAGAAAAAGAATGTGTATATATATGTGTATATAAAACTGGGTCACTTTGCTATACTGCAGAAATTGAAAGAACACTGTAAATCAACAATAATAAAAAGAAAATTTTAAGTCATATCTTCATGGACAGAGCCTAGAGAAGAAGAGGAGGAAGACTGGAGTTCATGACATACCATTCCTGGTCTAGCTGGTCTTTAGCCTACCAAAAGTGAGAAACTTTGAGAGTTGAAGAGTTAGTACTGCAGTTCTCAAAGTGTGTGCTAGGGATCCCTGGAGCTCCCAAGACCCTTTCAGGGGTTCCTTGAGGTCAAAACTATGCTCCTTATGGTACAGAAAAAGTTATCTGCCTTTCCTCCCCATCTTGGTATTTGCAGTGATGATGCAAAAGCAACAGTGAGTAAAACTGCTGGTCCCTTAACACAAACCAAGGTAGCAACACTACACTATACTGGATAATCATTTTACCCTTCACTATCACGCATTCATGATAAAAAAATAATAATAAATAAATGTTTTAAAAGTCAGTTTCACTCAAGATGGTCCTTGATGAAACAAGAAAGTATTAACTTTATTAACTTTATTAAATCTCAACCCTTGAGTAACGCATTGCTTTAAAATTCTGTGTGATGAACGAAATACACGTGAACACTTCTACCTTAAGTGGATATATGATGCTCATCTCAAAGAAAAATCATTCATGTAACTGAGTAGTGAGCTGTACCAGTCAGCTTTTTCAGAAAACATGTTTTAACTGGAAAGAAGCAACTGACAAACTATGGTTATTCAGACTCGGGTTTTGGCAGATATTTTCTCAAAAATGAAACTGATGAGTCTTCCTGAAAGGAAAGCAACTGATATTATTTGTTGCCAATGGCAAAATCTGTGCTTTCAAGTGAGAATTCAAATTTTGAAAAAGTTATGCCTGCCATTATAAGTATGACAGCTTCCTAATATATCATGACTTTTCCAACGATATTCCAATAGTGATATTATGAATGTGATTTTTTAAATAGTGAATAATGAAATGTGGCAACATTTGGAAAATGTGTATATCTCAGTGAACCAATATGCTTCAAATGACCAATGCCCAGTGTTTGAAAAAAAAAAAAGATACTTTTAAATTGCAAAACAAAAAAAAACTTTAATGTATAAGAGTACAAAGAA
This sequence comes from Phacochoerus africanus, assembly GCF_016906955.1. Lineage (NCBI taxonomy): Eukaryota > Metazoa > Chordata > Mammalia > Artiodactyla > Suidae > Phacochoerus > Phacochoerus africanus. The sequence goes on along the minus strand of NC_062544.1, from coordinate 212,099,915 downwards.
TCACTGATACAGTTTCAGATTTCACATCATAACTGACCTTTTTAAGAAACTACTACTTCCTAAGTTTGTGTGTAGTATCAAAAAAAGAATATCCATCATTATCTAAGAAGGCCATGAAAATACTCCTCCCTTTTAAACTACATATATGCATAAGGCCAGATTTTTCTCATATATGTCATAGTATAACATAGCACAAAAGGACATAGTCCAACAGACTCCAGCTTAAACTATTAAGCCAAATTTTCTTTTTTTAGGGCAATACCCACTGCATATGGAGGTTCCCAGGGTAGGGGTTGTATTGGAGCTATAGCCTCTGGCCTAAGCCACAGCCACAGCAACGCCAGATCCGAGCCTCATCTGCAGCCTACACCACAGCTCACAGCAAAGCCAGATCCCCATCCCACTGAGCAGGGCCAGGGATCGAACCTGCATCCTCATGGATACTAGCCAGATTCATTTCCACTAAACCATGACGAAAATCTATTAAGCCAAATATTAAAGCAACTTGCAAAAAATATAAAACAATGCCATTCTTCTCAGTAATTTGTTTTTGTTGTTTGGAGAAATATAATTAGTTTTTATTTTTTATATTTTTAAATGTATATAAATATATATGCATCATGATGTAAATGAATTCTTTCAACTCTTAGTTTTGCCAAATATAGTCAACTACCAAATTACAGCAATATATCCCAAGGGTGTTTTGGGGTAACAAAGTATTCACTTTTGTGTCATTTATCCTGAAGTTATTGTTTCTCAGGAGACAATTGGAGTCTGAGTGCTCTAATGTATTTTTGATATGATGAAGCAAAAGAGTTTTCCTTTATAAATGTTATCATATTAAACTTTACATCCAGTAAATAAGGATGCAAATAACTTTGTTATCAAAAGATTTGATAATTTGTATTATCAGATACCCAACCTTGAAAGCTAAAAGGTAAAAAAAAAAACAAAAACATGTTCTCAGGTCCCATATATTACCTATTTAGTAATTGGGGGCAGGATTTGATAATCTGTATTTTTTTGTTTTTAAAATAAATTTTTTTGGAGAATAGTTGACTTAGAAAGTTGTGTTAATTTTAGGCGTACAACAAAGTAAATCAGTTATATATATATCCATTCTTTTTCAGATTTTTTTCCCATATGGGTTATTACATAGTATTGAGTGAATTATCCTGTGCTATACATAGTAGGTCCTTGTTACCTATCTATTTTATATATAGTAGTGTGTCTATCCCAACCCTCTAATTTGTCTCTCCTGCCCCATGTTTTTCCTTTGGCAACCATAAATTTGGTTTTAAAATGTTTGAGTCTGGAGTTCCCGCAGTGGCACAGCAGAAATGAATCCAACTAGGAACCATGAGGTTTTGGGTTCAATCCCTGGCCCCACTCAGTGGGTTAAGGATCCGGCGTTGCCATGAGCTGTGGTGTAGGTCACAGATGTGGCTTGGATCTGGTGTTGCTGTGGCTCTGGTGTAGGCCCTCAGCTACAGCTCTGATTAGACCCTAGTGTGGGAACTTCCATATGCCGCAGGTGTAGCCCTAAAAAGACAAAAAGACAAAAAAAAATTTTTTAAATAAAATCTTTGAGTCTATTTCTATTTTGTAAGTTCTTTTGTATCACTTTTTGTCCACATATTGGTGATCTCATATGATACTTGTCTTTGACTTACTTCACTTACTATGATAATTTCTAGGTCCATCCATGTTGCTGCAAATGGCATTATTTCATTCTTTTTTATGGCTAAGTAATATTCCTTTTTATATATGTACCACACCTTTTTTATGGTCACACCCACAGCATATGGACATCCCCAGGCTAGGGATTGAATCAGAGCCACAGCTACAGTCTAGACTGCAGTTGCTACAGTTCCAGATCCTTTAACCCACTGCAACGGGCTGGGGATTGAACACTTGCCATTCCTCTATTGATGGACATTTAGGTTCCCATGTCTTGGCTATTGTAAACAGTGCAGTGATATATTTTGGGGTACATGCATCTTTTTGAATTATGGTTTTCTCTAGATATATGCCCAGGAGTGGGATTGCTGGATCATATGGTAGTTCTATATTTAGCTTTATAAGGAACCTCCATACTGTACTCCATAGTGGTTGCACCAGCTTACATTCCCACCAACAGTGTAGGAGGGTTCCCTTTTCTCCACACCCTCTCCAGCATTTATTGTTTGTAGACTTTTTGATGATGGAGATTCTGACTGGCATGGGGTGATACCTCACTGTAGTTTTGATTTGCATTTCTCTAATCATTAGCTATGTTGAGCATCTTTTCATGTGCTTTTGGCCATCTATCTGTCTTCCTTGGAGAAATGTCTATTCAGATCTCCTGCCCATTTTTTGATTGGGTTGTTTGGTTTTTTTTTATATTGAACTGCATGAGTTGTTGGTATATTTTGGAGATTAATCCTTTGTAAGTCATTTTATTTGCAAATATTTTCTCCCATTCTGTGGGTTGTCTTTTCGTTTTGTTTCTGGTTTCCTTTGCTGTGCAAAAGCTTTTATGTTTAATTAGGTCCAATTGGTTCATTTTTGCTTTTATTTTCATTACTCTAGGAGGTGGGTCAAGAAAGATATTGCTGAAATTTATGTCAAAGAGTAACACGGTATATATTGATAGACATAACTTACAGAAATAATAGCTCTTTGGAGTCTTCAGTAATTTTTAACAATATAAAGGAGTTATGAGATCCAATAATTTGAGAACCCATAGATTATTATATTTTGTAGTTTTAGGATCCTGGACCTGCAGAAGAAGACTATCTGTGGTCAAGAATTAGATGGAAGCCTTCCACTGCTGGCAAGAGCTGATGAGGGCCAGAACTAAAGCAGTGCCAGAAGGACTGGCCAGAGGTGCAATGTGTATTATTTTGTAGTCTTATTTTGGCTTGATGGCAACGCTGATGTCTCTAGGACCATAGCTCTGGTGTAGACCTGGTTCCCTCTGAAGGAATGGTCATTTCCAACACCAATTATTATTGAGGATAAAATGGGTGCCCTGACAAGAAGCAGAAATGGAGCATATCTTGCTCTGGCTGCCTAGTTAGAGCCTTGTGGAGTCAAGGGAACTGGGCACATATTCTGCTTGGCAAGTGCTGCAATAATGCCCATTACAGGGATACAGAAGAGGATGCCATGATGAGGTAGGATCTGCAGGCTTCCAAGAGAAATTCCAGGGTGTCTTTTGTCATGTTATGTCCTGCGTTCACTTTCTTGTTGTTATCAATGATCCTTTGGTGAAACAAATCTTGTCAAACCATCCAGCTTTGTCTCTGCTGGAGCAAAGTAAGGGCAGAAGCATATGTTTATGCAGGGAGAATAACAAGCCCTTTCCCAGGTCACTGTGGATGGGAGTGATGGTTAGAGAGGACGTCTCAGGAGGGGGAATCTTGTGAATCAGAAAAATGGCTGGAGTTCCCATCGTGGCGCAGTGGTTAACAAATCCGACTAGGAACCATGAGGTTGCGGGTTCGGTCCCTGCCCTTGCTCAGTGGGTTAACAATCCGGCGTTGCCATGAGCTGTGGTGTAGGTTGCAGACGCGGCTCGGATCCCGCGTTGCTGTGGCTCTGGTGTAGGCCTGTGGCTACAGCTCCGATTGGACCCCTAGCCTGGAAACCTCCATATGCAGAGGGAGCGGCCCAAAGAAATAGCAAAAAAAAGACAAAAAAAAAAATTAGAAAAATGGCTTCTCCACCCAGCTACAGCTAGACAAAATGAATGGAAGGAGCTGAAGGCAGCTGGTGAGTGACTCCCACACCTCTTCTACTTGGAGTTTGAGATGCCCATTAGGCATCCCCGATGGAAGTGCCCGGAAGACAGAAAGTTGCAAAGTCTGGAGTGGGGGTGTCAACTTGAGAATCATCCACCTCTTATAATTAATGGTTTTCAGGCTTTGGAGTGATTCAGCGTCACCTATGGAGAATTTCAAAAAGGAAAATGCTGGCCCAGACCAACTCAATCAGAATCTCCAGGAGTGATTCTGATGCCCATCATAGGGTGGGAGTGGGGGGGGAGGGGGGAGGGGAGGAGGGTGGGTTCATGAAGGTGGAGGAGATATTAAAATCTCCCAGGAAAAGGAGAAAGAGCGAGTTCAAAATGCAGCCCCGAAACCCCAAAACATCTCGCTGTTGAGCACCAGAAATCCGCACTTCCTGTCAGTAAAGAATGTGTTTGATTAAATTCTAATGAGTGTTCAGCTACTGGCCCACTCCAGCACATGGAGTACGTGAATCACTCATCCTTAGGCAGTACAAGAGTCCTCTGCTAATGTTTGGAGCCTTAAATGTACCCACTTAAGTTTCCCATATATCAGGCTAAATTAGGAATCCCAGAAGCTGCACATGGATCTGGCCATAAACAGGAGAAAAGCTGGGGACCATACGGGACAACCCTCAGCCTTCCCTAGATGCAGCTGTGGAGAGTGGACAGTTTCTCTTAGGAACAATAGCTTTTGCCTGCAGCCCTGGACTGAATGAAATTAACATCTCTGAAACACATCCAGGGAACAGACTGTTCTCTATAGTTGCTCTTCTAGAAAAGGAGGGGGGAAAGGTGAGTAAAACCATTTTCCTTTTTTTCTTTCTTTCTTTCTTTCTTTCTTTCTTTCTTTCTTTCTTTCTTTCTTTCTTTCTTTCTTTTTTTCCTTTTTCTTTTCTTTCTTTCTTTCTTTCTTTCTTTCCTTTTTTTTTTTAAGCATGCAAGAAAAGTTTTTATTACAGAAAATCAAACAGCTCCCAGGACAACTGGGAGGGGTAGAAGAGCCCCTCCCCTATTGTCCTATAGGGGTTTTTATCCCTTAAAGATGGGGGGATGTCATGATGGAGTTCCCGTCATGACTCAGTGGTTAACGAATCCGACTGGGAACCATGAGGTTGAGGGTTCAATCCCTGGCCTCGCTCAGTGGGTTAAGGATCCAGCGTTGCTGTGAGCTGTGGTGTAGGTTGAAGATGCAGCTCGGATCTGGCATTGCTGTGACTCTGGCATAGGCCAGTGGCTACAGCTAAGGTTAGACCCCTAGTCTGGGAACCTCCACATGCCACGGGTGCAGCCCTAGAAAAGACAGAAAGACAAAAAAAAAAAAAAAAGATGGGGGGTACCAACACGGGGTCCAGAAAGATGTGGTTTTCTCCCATTGGCCTTGCCCAGTTACCTTTATCATCCTCGTCCATTACGGGTCTTATTACGGGTCTTAGGGGTGAAAATGTCCCATAAGTCTCATGGTTTCTTTGCCCGTCCCTTCCCATAGATTGAGTCACAGGGGGTTAGAGAGTCGTGTCCATCTGGGCGTGGGTACACTCCCTACAGTAAACAAGACCTGTGGGGATGTTACTCCCTGGAGCCCTTAAGCCACAAATGTTAATCCATAGCTATGTCAAAGAATGCATCAAAGCCCATGCTCCTATACTGACTACCTGGGTTAATATTCTGCCTCAATGCCCCCTCTAGAGTTGGAGACTCTAACTGCGGGGGTTTGGGGGGGGAATGACGACCACTCTGACTGCTTCCTGCTGAAAAGAGGCATTGTTAGGGGAAAGCAGATAGGTCTTCACTCATGGGATAGTCAAGTGGGCTTCAGTACATTACACTGGGCACCCCTTCCATCACCATTTGAAGGTCGATAGCTTTTAATTGGGATGTAATGAAGCAAGAAATACAATTAATTATACGGGGTCTGATTAAAAGGATCAAGATCACTATGATGACTATGGTGAGCAGATATTTCCACCAGAAGGAGGAGGTCAACCAGTTCCAGAGGGCAGCTCCAAAAGCTGGAGCTGGGATCGGACATCTTAATGAATCTACTGCCGGAGATCTCACAGGGAATCAGACGCGTTCTTGGGAGCACTGGTGTATTGGATCAGATCCCAGACAAGCCCCCAAAAGATGATGCCAGAAAGATGTTAGTGGAAATCCGGGTTCTTGTTCATGCAGTGGAAGCATGAACTTCACGAACACACAGGCAGCAAGCAAGCAAAGTCTTTATTTCAGGAAAGCCAGCAGCTCCCAGGACAGCTGAGAGGAGGGAGAAGAGCCCCTGTTTTCTTTTTTTTTTTTTTTTAAACAACCTTCTCTAAGGTCACACACAAGGAGCTAGATATCTTAACCAAGATTTCAAACTTCTTTTAAATGCCATTATTTTGTTCCCCTTATGGAACATAGGTTTGGGACAATATTGCCTGTTTCAATGCAATAATTATTAACAGGTTTTCCCATGAACGGATGAATTAATGAATGTAAATATATAAGTTGCATATCAGCTTTGCCTATGTTTGCTGGAGCACTAGGGTTCCAGGTGACCCATAGCAGGAGCATTTATATATACTGTGGGCCCCCCAAACTGAGCATTGATAAGGCACAAACTCCTTGCCATGGGGACTTGCAGAAATGCACTGCAGGACTTCTCAGTGCTACCTGGGAGAGAGGTAAACTCCTGCTCAGTGTTGGTAATAGAGATGCCTCAGGTGAGCTTCTGAACCAAAGATAAGATGGCAGTGGTCCAAGCACATATTCTGAAACCTGTAGAGTTATATTGGCTGCAAGCAAGCCAGATTAACCTGTTGGCTGAGTGATTCCCCGCAAGTGTGGTCCAGGCACCACAGGCATCAGAAACATTAGGGGAGGAAGTTCCCATTGTCGCACAGCAGAAACAAATTCCACTAGTATCCATAAGAATGTGGGTTCAACCCCTGGCCTCACTCAGTGGGTCCAGGATCTATCGTTGCTGTGAGCTGTGGTGAAGGTTGCAGACGCAGCTCAGGATCCCGTGTTGCTGTGGCTGTGGTGTAGGCCAATGGCTACAGCTCCAATTCCACCCCTAGACTGGGAATCTCCATATGCTGCAGGTGCAGTCCTAAAAAGCAAAGAAAAAAAAAAAAAAGAATCACCAGAGGAAATTGTTAAAATGCTTATTCCTCAACATCACCCCAGACTGAAATAGACTCTCAGAGACGGGCTCTACCACCTGCACTTTAAACGTTTCCAGGTAATTCTGAGGCACCTTCCCCTTGAGAGCTACAGGCAAGTACTCTGTACTGCCAGCCATCCCAGGGCGGGTTGCTTTGTGAACAAAGATGGTCAATCCTGGGGAAACAGCTGAGTCACCCCCACAGCCCCTCTTCATTATGATGTTCATCACATGCCCTCACAGCCTGAGTCTTATTCCGCCCTCACTAGCTCAGGGAGGTTGCAGAGGAGGGCAGCACCAGGGAGGGTCTCAGCTCTTCTGTCACCCGCATTTCCTCCCTTTGAGGATTTCTCCCTCACAACTCGCACTCCTCATCCACACTTGGGCCAAACAGACCACATGAAAATGTTCTACCCTGTATCCTCCCCACTCTAGCTAGGGAATACATTCCCACCCCCACCAGTGGAGTAGACAGCACCACCCACAAATTGGAGGGGCTTGGACAGAGGACCAGGAGAAGGTAGACATCCGGAGAGGGGAGGGGCTACTGCAAAAGGGTGGACAGGGCGAGATGCCCTGGCACTACTCAAGCCTAGACTCCCTCCCCTTCCCCTACTCTGGAGGGAGAGACACACACTTTTCCAACACCAGACCCTCAGCTCTGACTCCATGAGCCCAGCTCACCTGCCCTCCCCCCACCTCCAGCCTCCATGGGAGCTTCAGAGACAAGGGCTGACCTTCTGCCTGAGCTGCCCTAACTCAGGGCCACCCAGCCTGCATTCCTCTCTTGGGGAATCTGAGCTTCTGAAAGAGGATAGAATGAGCAGGACGCTGGTGTTAAGGCAGATGGGAACACCGAGGACCCTTTGATGGACTCTCTGCCCCTTCGCTGGCACCAGACGGACAGCCCCTATGGGAAGGCTGCTATTTCCTTCTAGACTAGGGCAGTTCAGTAGTGACAGTGCAGAGGGGGACGTGTTCCCCCTGGCTCCTGGAGCCCACGACCCTCTCCCCACCACACCTTGTCCCCAGCTGATGCCACTCACCTCCCACCTATGAGTTCCAGGACACAGCCCTGCTATAAGAAACCCAAGGCCAAGTCATCCAGAAACCCTGGAACCTCTCTGTGGGGGTTCTCACATCTCCCCTTTCCCTGCTTTAGCCAGAGGAAAGGGGTCGAGAACCTCAGGCTCCCCTTCTGCCTTGAGTGGGAGCCATCTGCTCTAATAATACATGTGGTAAGATGCCTAACAGTTACCCTGCCTCCTTGGTCAGTCTCGCTGCTGTGGCTCTGAGGGGCAAGGCACAGGCAGTAGGGGCTCTGTCACTGAAGCCAGGAGCTCAGTTCCCAGTGCTGGCCCCCACTCAGGTAGAAACTTCCCCTTCCCTGCCCTCCCCAGCATCCTAATTTGTAAGCAGAGTCCAAATCGTATCTAATCCTTGGGGCCATTGTGAGATCTGATAATAGATATTGAAGAAAATGCTTAGAAGACGGTAAAGCAAGCTGTGTTTAAATGTATCTTTCTTTCATTTTTGATGATGATTTAAGCATTTTTCCTACTTATAAAAGTCATATATATAGTGTATATATGTCATATAAGTGTATATTATTTATAAAAAGTCATATATATAATGCTTATATGACTTTTATAAGCCATATATATGTGTGTGCATGCATATAGAGTATATATATAGCAAAAATCTTGGAAAGAACAGGAGAGAATAAGGAAATGATTATCCACAAGCCTACTCCCTGAGCACCCCAAGTCACTTTTGGTTTATTTCTTTCTTCTTTTTTTAAACAATTTTTTTTCTTTTTACAGTTGCATCTGTGGCATATGGAAGTTCCTGGGCCAGGGGTTGAATCAGAGCTGCAGCTTCAAACTACATCACAGCTTGCAGCATCACTGGATCCTTAACTCACTGAGCGAGGCCAGGGATCAAACCTGCATCCTCAGAAAGACAACATCAGGTCCTTAACACGCTGAGCCATAGCAGGAACTCTTTTTTAAACAACTTCTAATTCAATGTAACATAATCATTTTCCCATGGTATCAAAAAATCTTCTTAGATGGAGTTCCCACTGTGGTGCCAGAGGATCCATAGCATCTCTGCAGCATCTGGGACACAGGTTCAATCCCCATCCTAGCACAATGGGTTAAGAATCCATTGTTGCCACAGGTGTGATGTAGGTCGGCTTGGATCAGATCCCTGGCCTGGGAACTCCACATGCTGCAGGGCAGCCAAAGGGGGAAAAATCTTCTTATATATGATGTGTAATAGCAGTGGACATTTTTAAGTATAAAATGCTTTGAGATACTTTTACAGGATAACTGCCCAGAGTCAGATCACTGGGTTAAAGGGTATGAATATTTTATGACCTCTGATGCATATGTAGTAGCTATTGTTATCCCTTTTTCCCCAGGGCTGGAAACTGTAACTTAAAAATTGAAAGCATGTGTCCTAGCTTATACAGCTCATCCCCAGCAAGGCTACGACCAAAGCACAGGGCAAGTGGTCCACATTCTGTGATCTGTACTCATCAGCATAGCATAGGAGAGAAGGCTTCAACTGTCCTACAGAGCATCTGACCATTGCACTGATGAGGACAAAACGCCCTGGGGGTAATCGAATATGGACCAAGGGCTGATGAACAGAAAGATCAGCCTGGGGGCTGGGGCATGTGGGTTCTACTGGGGGCTTTTCTGCTAACTCATCACCTGGAGCAAGTCCTTTTGGCCTCAGCTTCAGCCATGCAAGAGGAAGAGCTTGGACTGGGTCTAATACAGTGCCCCCTACCCAGATACATCACTACCAAAACAAAACCGGAAACATTTTGGTTTTGTTTTTGCATAAAAAGACCCAAGATAATCCATTTGCTCCAGCTCAGTGTAACTGTTTGCTCTGTTGGCCGCAAAACTGATCCAGCTGGATACCAAAGCCAACAGGTTGGGGTTAATGAGGCAGCCAGCTCCGGAAAACATGCCTCAAGCCGGAATCTTCCAGCAAGAGGCAGAAAAATGCAGTCCTTTCAAGATCAAGTCGGATGGTGGGAAACAAGGCTCAGCACTGGATCTCAGCTCCAGGCTCCACCGTCAGCACTGTAAAAAGATCCCATCGGCTCCAGTCCTTGGGATGGAGGACATCAGCACCAGTGGTCCAGGATTCCTGGCTACTGCCTGTCCCTGTGTGTGCACAGGTGCGTGCACAAGTGTGCTGATGGGGAGCCACCCAGGATGCTCAGAGTGTAAAGAATGGTGCTCTGGGTTGTCTTCCCAAATGACCAAGAACTTAGGATGCCACATCAGCAGTTGTGAAATCAAGGCCAAGGGAACAAGGCGAGTGGGGCAGCTGTTTGTCGGATGCTAACATGCAGAGGGCAGTTTCCCAGGACTCAGAGATGACTGCCTCTGTTCTGAGTGCAGGTCAAGTCCCGAGATCTGTGGGAAATGATGCTCCACCTGCATCTCTGTCCCATTCCCAATACAGGGCTATTATAAAATGTATAACTGTTATAGACTATACATAAGAACTATGTATCCTATGGTATATAGATATTCCTCAACATTTCTGGGCCTGGAGGAAGATGAGGCAGGGGAATGGTGAGTCCAGGGAAGAAACACAGGAAGAGGACTGGATGCTCTGGGTGAAAATGCACACGTGGAGTGTCAGAAAGACAAGTCACTGACACAGAACAAGCCGCATGACATGTCACTTGCACAAATAAAGGCACTTATACACAAAAGAACACACCTCTTGCAGAACATATGCAAATAAAAATATAAAAGTAAGTGCAATAAAATGGTGGTCTATGGGTTAAGAAAGGGAATACAGGGTGGGGATAACCTCCTTTCATCCAATGATGACTGTACCATGAAATGAGGAACAGCCTTAGCTCAGCCTTCTTGACTTAAGGTCCAAAATTTTAGAGGGAGTTCCCTGGTGGCCTAGAGGTTAAGGATCTGGCACTGTCATGGCTGTGGTGCAGGTTCTAACTTAGGCCTGGAAATTTCCGAGTGCTGTGGGCGTGGCCAAAAAAATTGTTTTAAAGAAAAGGAAGAAAAAGAGACCCAAGTAAGCCAAACCCAGGAAATGTCAGTAAGCATGGCTTGGAAGGTTTGTTTTTAGGAAAGGAGGAGAAAGGTGATTTGAACCCCCAGGGGTCAGAGTTCAGGCCACCCTTAGTTCTCAGCCCTGGACTCACCTTGGGGCCACCAGGAGAGCTTTTAGAAAACACTGGACACCTGCCTTAGTTGTCTTGGGGTGAGCCCAGGCTTGATAGGGAAAAAGACCCGGGTGGAGCAGCCAGGGCTGAGAGGATGGTGCTGAAGCATCCCTACCGTGCCTTGGGGCTCCAGCATTCAGGACACACAGGAAGGGAGGGCTTGCCCATGGCTGGAAGAAGAAGCATTTTCAGAAAGGAAGGCTCAGCTGTGGCCTGAGAAGAGGGGTGATCACATTGAGCAAGGCTCTGTTTTAGAAGGTGGGGTAGGAGTTCCCCTCGTGGCTTAATGGTTAACGAATCCAACTAGGAACCATGAGGTTGTGGGTTCGATCCCTGGCCTTGCTCAGTGGGTTAAGGATCCGGCATTGCCGTGAGCTGTGGTGTAGATTGCAGACACGGCTCAGATCCCCTGTTGCTGTGGCTCTGGTGTAGGCCGGTGGCTACAGCTCCGATTGGACCCCTAGCCTGGGAACCTCCATATGCCGTGGGAACGGCCCAAGAAAAAGGCAAAAAGACAAAAAACAAAAAGACAAAAAAAAACGGGGGGGGGATAGAGGAGAAACCAGAGGGGGGAGGTGTATCCAGGGGAAGCCTGGGGTGGGGGAGGGGAGATGGCAGGATCAGAGGCAGCAGTAGGGAGCAGGGCCAGGGCGACACCTGCAGCTGACCCCGTCATGTTACAGAAAATACGAAGATCGTGAAAAGAAAGTGACTTATCCAGGAGTTTCCATTGTGGCACACAGGAAACGAATCCAACTAGGAACCATGAGGTTGCTGGGTCAATCCCTGGCCTCGCCCAGTGGGTTAAGGATCTGGCGTTGCCGTGAGCTGTGGTGTAGGTCACAGATGAGGCTCAGATCCCGAGTTGCTATGGCTGTGGTGTAAGCCAGCACCTACAGCTCCAATTAGACCCTTAGCCTGGGAACCTCCATATGCCCCAGATGCGACACTAAAAAGCAAGAAAAGGAAGAAAGAAGGAAGGCAGGCAGGCAGGCAGGCAGGCAGGAAGGAAAGAGAGAGAGAGAGAGAGAAAAAAGAAAGAAAGAAAGAAGAAGAAAGAAAGAAAGAAAGAAAGAAAGAAAAAGAAAGAAAGAAAGAAGGAAGAGGAAGGAGGAAGGAAAGGAAGGAAGGAAGGAAGGAAGGAAGGAAGGAAGGAAGGAAGGAAGGAAGGAAGGAAGGAAGGAAAGGAAGGAAAGGAAGGAAGGAAGGAAAGGAAGGAAGGAAAGAAAGAAATTATGAACGAGACTTATCCAGAGATTGGGGGTCCAACACAGGTACCCCATCCCACTGCTCCTTCCAGGGGTCTTCCCACTGCCCCCCTCCACTCAGGGCTCCTCCCACTGCTGCGGCCAAGTGTCCCCCATCTTCCCCTGTCTGACCGAGCCCCATCACAGAAGCAGGGGAGACGCTGCCCCAGGGGGAGCTGGCAAGTGAGTTGAGCTTCCTGAGAAAATATAAAGGAGCGTTCAGGGAGAAATCTGACGCGTTATCATTGTTTCTTCCTTTCTCCTCCTCCAGTAATGGTTTTCCCTCATCACCCTCGGAATCCGGGTCTCTTCTTCTTCATCCCTTCATTCTGGAAGCTCCCTTGTGGTCAGTGCTTTCAATGTTGCCAGCCAGACTTGGCGACTGTCCTAACAATTCTTGCTTTCCAGGAGCTCTAGTGGTCCGTTTGGCCACCCTAGTGAAAAGGGTGAGGGTCTGAGTGGGGCGACTGAGAACATTTGGTTTCAACCAGACCTCATGGAGTGGTTATGTCCCTGCCATGCAAAATGTTTTCACCTTTGCTCAATTTTTACTGACAAGAAAAGTTAAGGCAAAGAGAAGTTATATACATTTCCCAAGTGCTGTGCAAGCTCCTAGAAAGAGACTGACTCTTAGTCATTTGTGCTGTGCGGAGGCCCAGCGCAGCAGCAGCAGCAGCACATGGCAGGTAAATGCTCGTCAAGTGCTTGCTGAAGGCACTGGCCTGGCTGAGACCTGCCCCAGGCCTTCTGACTTACAGCTCAGCATTGGAACCCCAGGCACGGACTAACCCAGCCCCTGCAGGCCATCCTGGCAACACTTGGCCCTGGCCGGCTCTGCTGCATACAGCCCTGACCTCGCACAGCGCTGGGCCCACTGGTGGGGCTTGGTCAGCCTTCACGGCACAGCCCTCATAGCTCTGTTCCCAGCTACCTTGGCCCTAAGAGTCAACGTTCTGTCAGGATGTGTTGGCAGAGAGCCTGTTACCACAGTGGCTCTAATGAAGTATCCCAGAGGAATTCAGGGCTGAAAGGGAAATTAAAAGTCATTTAGTTTTACAGACTCAAGACAAAGAGAACAGACTTGAGGTTGCCAAGGAGGAGGGGCTGGGGGAGGGATGGAGTGGGAGGTTGGGGTAAGCAGATGGAAGCTATTCTACATGGAGGAGGTAACCAATAAGGTCCTACCATAGAGCCCAGAGAACTATATTCAATGTCCTATGATAAACCGTAATGGAAAATATTTTTTTTTTTTTTTTTGCTTTTTAGGGAGGGCCACACCTGAGATATATGGAGGTTCCCACGCCAGGGGTTGAATCGGAGCTACAGCTGCTGGCCTATGCCGCAGCCACAGCAACACCAGATCCGAGCTGCATCTGTGACCTACACCACAGCTCACAGCAATGCTGGATCCTTAACCCACTGAGCGAATCCAGGGATCGAACCTGTGTCCTCATGGATGCTAGTCAGGTTCATTAACTGCTGAGCCATGAAGGGAACTCCTGGAAAAGAATGTTTTTAAAAAGAGTGTCTATATATGCATAATTGAATCACTTGGCTGTACAGCAGAAATTAACACAACATTGTAAATCAACTACACTTCAATCTTTAAAAAAGTTTTTTAAAAAGTCATCTAGATTTAATGCCCACTTTGCTCCCTGCCTCTTCACCTCCAAACCTACTCACACACGCTGCTTCTCTCCCCTCAAACACACATACATTCTCCCACTGGTTGGTTGGGCATGAAAGATACGTTTCTTGTTCACAAATATTTACTTATTTGTTATTGCTAATGAAGAAAGGCCACACAGAGAGGCCATGCAGAAGTGTTCTAGCAACAGTCCAGCTAAAGATCCAGTTGACAGCACGAATCACTAGACGAGCAAGTAGAGATGACTCCATAGAACATACTCCAACAGGAGTTCCCATTGTGGCGCAGCGGAAATGACTCCGACTAGCATCCATGAGGACGCAAGTTCGATCTCTGGCCTCACTCACTGGGTTAAGGATCCAGCGTTGCCGTGAGCTGTGGCGTAGGTTGCAGATGTGGCTTGGATCTGGCGTTGCTGTGGCTGTGGTGTAGGCCAGTGGCTACAGTTCTGATTAGACCCCTAGCCTGGGAACCTCCATATGTCTCAGGTGCGGCCCTTAAAAAAAATATATATATATATATATATATATATATATATATATATATATATATTCCAATAGAGTTAAAGCACTGTTGGAGCTCAGGGAGAGAAGGATGGATTATTAATAGTGGAGACATAGGGAAGGCTCTGTTGAGGAGGCAGCAAGTGAGATGGGTCATTGAGAATAGCTCGGTTCTGGGCTTGCCTGTGGGTCTAATGAGGAGTTAGCCTAGACAAGCTATGACTTGACCACTGTCACGGTGGACCTAGGATGCCAGGCTAACTGCAGTCAACCAGAGAAGTGCATGTTCTCAGGAGCCCCAGGGTGCCCAGCAGGGCGGTGCAGGGGATGAATCCTCAGTCACTGGGTGCTGTTTCCTTGCTCCAGGGACTTTGAACAAGGCATCCAGACTCTGACCAGCTTCCTCATCTATCAGGGAAGGGCAGGAGACAGGAAGGGAACTGGGGTACCCACCGTAGGAAGGATTAGCTGGTGCTTTGCTGGGTGGGGGATGCTGGCTTGACCTGCTGCCACGTACTCGTTGTAGGGCCTGGGCTAGCGTGTCTCACTGAGTCTCGGTTTCCTCCCCTGTAAAGAGGGATGGCGATCTCTGCACCACCTGACTTGTTTTCATCCATGAAAACAGAGAGGTGACTGCCATGATGATCACTGGGACCAGCTGCTCAGGGTGCCTGGCACTGCCCTGAGCATGTCTGTCTGCCCCATCCTTTAAAGGCTTCTCACTGAAGTGCATGTTTCTTCCAGCGACTCTCGCTACATAACAAACCAACCCCCAAGATCATCTTGGGAGTGGCATAAAATAGCCACTATCTTTGCAGGCAGTAAGTTACGAATTTATTTATTTACTTACTTACTTGCTTATTTATTATTTATTTTTTAATTTTTTTAAGCCTGCACTCACAGTGCATGGAAGTTCCCAGGCTAGGGGTCGAATCAGAGCTGCAGCTGCAGCCTACTCCACAGCCACAGAATGCCAGATCTGAGCCTGGTCTGTGACCTACACCACAGCTCACGGCAACACCAGATCCTTAACCCACTGAGCGAGGCCAGGGATCGAATCTGCAACCTCATGGTTCCTAGTTGGATTCGTTTCCCCTGCACCACAATGAACTCTGAGAGAAATTTAAACAGGATCAGCCAAGGTGGTTTGGCCTCTGCTCCAGAATATCCGGGGACTTACCTGAGAAGACATGGGGGTAGGGGTGAGGGCCATGGTGTTACTCAACAGCTGGGGTCTGGAAGTATCTGGAATTATCTTTGCTAATATGTCTAGAGATTGATGTTGGCCATCAGGGGGGTCTTCGGCTGGGTGGTTGCCAGAACATCTATGCATGGCCTCTCTGTGAATCTTACAACCCAGGCTAATTTGGGCCTTTTCCGAGCATGGTGGCCAGGTTCTATGAGAAAGTCCCCCAAAAGAGAAAAATGGAAGGGCATGGAATCTTTATGACTTAGCTCAAAATTCGCCTGATGCCCTCTCTGTCATACTCCAGGGGTTGAAGCAGTCACAAAGCTCTGTCTGGGTTCAAGAGGAATGGGTGCCCCTCACGGAGAGGGGTGCCAAGGACACATTTTAAGAAGAGCAAGCCAGCTGAACAATGCAGCCATCTTTGAAAAATACAACATACAGCAACATTCCTCACCTTGGCATGCAGAGCCTGTGCCATAGCCTCTCAACAGCATCTCCTGTCACCTCTTGGCACGAACCCCCACTCCAGGCAGACCAGCTTCCCACAGCATGCCATATCCATCCCAGCCTGTGAGGCTGGGCAAATATAGTTCCTGGGGTCTTCTTTATTGCTCTTGAGTGAAAACTCCTTCTCCCTTAGAATTAATGAAAATCCTACCATGCTGAGAATGACTGGTTCTGAAAAACATCTACCAAGCTGGAATCACTGCACACATACTTACAAAATGCAAGTTCTTTATCTTGCTCAGACAGAAATAATGACTCTAATAAATTAAAGTCAGCTTGTTTTAAACCAACAACTGGTGTGGCTGACAATAGAAGTGTAAATATGGTTATGGCTAATGAATTTTTCAGCCCTGCTCCATTTCAGCTCATTAGACTTATGACTAATAAAGAGCTGGCCAGAATCACTTACTAATTGCTGCCAATTAAGTCAGGGGCCAGGCCCTGCCTCCGGCGCAGACCCCAGCCCCTGGGAGTTCTGAGCATCTAACAGAACTCAGGAAACCCTGGGTGGCTGCTTGATAGGAAAACAGAAGCATACAAGGCAGCCAAAGCATGCAGTTCTCTTACATCCCAGCTGGAGAGGTGCATCCCCACCGAGCATGACTGCCAACCACCAAGGCTACCAGTTGCCTTTTAAGAAGCTTTTGCATCCTTTCCTCACTCACAATCTGCCAAGGCACAGAGGGAAGGTATTGTTGTCCCCATTTTTCTGATGAGGAAGCTGTGACTCACAGAGGTGAAGGAACATCTGCAGAATCAATGGCTCCCATGTAAAAGCAAGGACTTGATGCTAAGTGTTTTCATTCTTCAGTCCAGATTATTTTCCACTGTGCTGCCTCCAGTTCAGCTGGCTCATTCACTCATTCAGTTATGCATTCCTTGACTTAGTTGCCAAGTGGTTATTAAGCACATACTTTGCACACCTCACAGCGTAGGTCCTGGGGCAACAGCGGTGAGCAAAGCAACATCTCTGCTTTCATCAACCGTGTAATCCAGAAGAAGAGACAGCAGTCAGTACCTAAGCAGTTATCCAAATAAAAGAATTTAACAGAATGGCAAGTGCTATTAAAAAACAAATAGAACAGAGGAATGGAATAGAGAATGGCCAGGATTGTTGGGGCAGGGAAGTAAAGAGGGGGCTCTTTAGCTGGGATTGTCAGGGAAGGCTTCCCTGCGAAGGTGATGCTAGAGCTGGGACCATAGTGATGACAGGAAGCCAGCCATTTAAAGATCTGGAGGATAAAGAGTTTCAGGAAGTGGTTACGGCAGATGCAAAGGCCCTGAGGCAGGACTAGAAGAAACGGGCTGGTCATGTTAGAGTGACAGAAAGGAAAACTGGGCTGAGCAATGGGGAAAATGAAAGGGACCAGAAGATGTAGGGCCTTGTAAGCCAAAACATAGTCTGTGCCAAGCAGTATAATACACGCTGCCATGCAGAGGTGAAAAAAAGGGCATAACCCTTTCAGGAAGAGCCAGTGCAAGCCTCCATGAGCCTCTAATGCTTGATGTCACTACTGCTCCTGCCCTCTGCATCAAGACAACTGTAGATCCACTCTAATCCTTTTGCTGTCAGGGTTGTCTGAGGGGTGTAGCTTGCATGGAAAGATTAATTCGGGATTCCCAGGAATTCTGATGGGTTCAATCTGTAATCTGCTGGTCCCTTCGAGCCTTTGCCTGCAGATGCTGGAATTGGAGGAGGAAATGCCTGGAATTCCATGACTGCTTCCTATGATTCCGCCACCTCTTACCACATCCAGCCTGAGGTCAGAGCCACCCTGGCCAGCCTGAAAGGAGGACGTCGAGAAGCAAAACAGCATCTCAGCTGCCCAAGTCCCTTTGCAGCATCAGGGGGACAGACACACTGATGAGGATACACCCTGCTGGACTCTTCATGGGTGTAGTTGTCTCCCAAATCGAAAACAGATTCTCCTGAAATACAGGAAGCAGGGACAGGAACCAAGCCTGCTCAGGTAAGAACAACAACTTACTCTGTGTGCTCTTCTGTTAGACGCTTTACCTGGGACCCAACAGCAGGTCATCTCCAAGTCGTGATAAAGATGTACAGGTAAGAGGCCAGGCAATCAGTCTTTTCTAATGATGCCCTTTCCTTCTTTCATCCTCCACTCTGGCCCAGACACCCTTTCCCTCTGTCTCTGTCTCCATCTCTGTCTCTGTATCTCTCTCTCTTACACACACACTTTCCCAGTTTCATTCCATCCCCTCTTGGTTGCTGTGAGTTTGCACTGCCCCTCCCCCAACCCTGCATCAAACCAAAGACCATGTTTACTCACAGGCCGACCTTCAGGAAAACAGACATCCTGGATTTGCTTCCTAAACTTCCTCTTATGCATAAAGAACAATTGTCCTTTCAGAGCCAGGACTGAGACCTAATATTTGTCCCGTGCATGGCCACATTACATGGCTACCACAAACATGGACAGCCTGTCAGCAGCCTTGCTCATCCCTTGGGACCTGAAGTCACAGCCACTTCCGCTCTGGCCAGACACATCCAGCTGAGCTCACGAGTTTTGTGTTCGCTGAGGAGCTTGTGTCAACCCCGTGAGGTCACCAGCCTGCCCAAAGGCAGCTCTTGCCCCGGCACTCCTTTATGAAGGAGCCAGCTGTGGGCACCGTGGCCAGCCCAGGGGGACAGACAGGCAGAATGTTGTGGCGAGACTTCATGTAGTGCGATGCAGCAATGAGAAGTCCCTGACCAGACATACAATGGGATGGATGGTTCTTAAAACCACAGTGCCGAATAAAAAGTCAGAAGCAGAATGAGACAGCGAAAACCCAAACTCATTTACATACATTAAATCAACAGGCCTTCCAAGCAATTCACCAGCAATGCACCTTATACAAGAACACATACACACAGAACAAAAGACGTCGAGCATATTAGAATGCGTGGCTTAGAGATGGGGAAACAGGACTACATAAGGAAAATAGAGAGGGGATTTGTAGGGACCAATGATGACAACGTGTCATGAACTGGAGAGTGTGATTAGCGTAATCCTCTCCACTAGAAGCCAAAAAAAAAAATCAAAAGGAAGGACACAGAAATCTTGGATCTGGCCCAGGCGAAGATTCCCAACCTCAGCTGCCACCTCTCACTCACCTCAAATAGGAGGGGACTGGCTCCTCACACAGTGCTGCCTCCTCATCTTGGACGCTGCTGCTCTCCGCATGGCAAGGTCCGCCCCACCCTTTGGTGCCTGCCCCCACATCCACACGCCTCCTCCAGAGGTTCTCTGAGCAGCTCCGCCCTTCCTCTGCACCACACAGCAGGCCTGATCCACGTACCTGGGACCATGTCCTTATCAGTAGGCAGAAGTGGTTCCAATAGAGTTCTTTTCAGCTGGGGTAGGGGATGGCGGTGGGCATGGGGTGCAGCCATAGCATGCTCTGCCTTTGCCTTCTACATGCCTGGATTGCAAGCCATGCTTTCAAAGACTCCCTGGAAAGAATCTACTGGGGAGGAGCCCTTTCTCTCCAGAGAGCTGCAACGCTTTTCCAGGAAACTCATCACAAAGAAGAGGCACACACATGTTTGGTGAATGGCTAAGTAACAAAATTACTTCCACAAGCCCTTGTATACAGTTAAGCCCTAGGCCCTCCTCCAATGTTCAAGACATCTCTCTGGGGTCTCTTTTCCTTCCTCCTGCATGCCCATCTTACTTCTCCCCTTTAAAAATACCTCCATTCCCCTAGCATTGCCGCAAGCTGCAGTATAGGTTGAGGATGTGGCTCAGATCAGGCGTGGCTGTGGCGTAGAGCAGCAGCTGCAGCTCCTATTTGACCCCTAGCTTGGGAACTTCTATATGCCACAGGTGCAGCCCTAAAAAAGGAAAAAAGAAAGAAAAAACTACCTCCATCCCCTTATCCTCTGGGCCTCCTCTCAAATCAAGCCTGACCGTAAAAGCCCCTTTATTCCTGATATTGACACCAGGCACTCAATCAGAACCCACCAAGGTCCTACAGATATAGAGATGCTGGATTGGAAATGTAGTGAAATCTCCTTCCCCGGTTTTAGCATGTGTGCAGTCAATAAACAAACATTTTAAAACACGGGTTATATGTTCGGGGCTGGTTTTAGCCCTGAGGATTGACAAAGATTCCCTTCTTGTCTTCTTTGCTTGTCTCCGCATTGTCCAATTTTGGCAAGAATCCTGCTGGTCAGTTTAGCCAGAATCCCTCCTCTTCCATATCTTATCATTCCTGATGTCTAGTCAGGGTCCTCACTGTGATATTGTGATTTACAACAGGAAATATGCATTTGCACTTGCTCCCCATTTCTGACACAGGGCACCCCAAATCCTTGAAATGTCCTAAGTGATAAGAGATAGAAAGGTGTCTGAATGCTCATAACAAACCGCTTTCAACTGCATTTGAGTTGATGTTAATGAAGTGATTTTTGGAGTCACCTAAGGATGTAGGCTGGTTGCCAGGGGAACCGACTCTGGGATTGAAGGCATTGGAGCATCCAGGGGAGGGAAGAGGGGCTAGAGGTTGAATCAATCACCAATAGCCAAAGATTTAATCAATCTTGCCTCTGTAGTGAAGCCTCCATAAAGACCCAAAAAGACAGGATTCCAAGAGCTTCTAAAGCACGTGGAGGTGCTGGGAGGGTGGCGCCTGGAGAGGGCATGGAAGCTCTGCTCTCTTTCCCTGGGCCTTGTCCTGTGCTTCTCTTCCACCTAGTTGTCACTGAGACACACCCTTTTACAGTAAACCAGAATGTACTAAGTAAGATCTTTCTCTGAGTTCTGGGAGCTACTCTAGCAAAGGAGGGGGAGTGGGAACCTCTGATTGATCGCCAGTCAGTCGGAAGCACGGGTGATGCCCTGGACTTGTGATTGGCACCTGAGTAAAGGCAGTCTTGTGGGACTGAGCCCTTCGCCTGGGAACCTGATGCCGTCTCGAGGTAGATGGTGTCAGAACGGAGTCCAACCGTAGGACACCCAGCTGGTGGGAGAATTGCTTGGTGGTGGGAGTGCCACACACTGGAGCTGGTGATCAGAATTGGACTCACCCTCCACCGCCCCCCACCCACCCCTGCTGATATCTGATCACCCTGGTCTCCTTCAGCAAGAATTCCGTTGAGGCAGCTCAGCCGGAACCCCCCTTTTGCCCAATGTTTCCTCTTAGTAATTTTCCATCCGTAGATCCCACCCTGCTCCCTGGCTGTAAACCCCCTTGTGCTCTTGCTGTATTTGGAGTTGAACTCAATTTTCCTGCCCCACTGCAATGGGACTTCCACCTACCATGTTGGTCTCTCTGAATAAAGTCTGCTTTCTCGCTCTTGAACAGAGGTCACTGGATCATTTTTTTTCTTGAACAGGATAAGCTGGTTAGTAAAAGCGAGCAGGGCCTGCCCTCAAGGGGCAGATTGATAATGTACTATTTCCCACCCGAGAAGACCGCCTCTATCTACTCTCAAAAGATGAGCTGTGAATTTTGGCAAATTGCGTTTCCATTCTCCCGGGGCCTGTGCAGTGCTGGCAGCGGAGGGGAGTGGCTGGCTGGAGACCAGCTGCCTAGTGAGGCCCTGCCAGGATGGGTACAGAAGGGCCAGCGTTTCTATTCCCAGAGCCTGGCTCCCAACCAGGATGGCATCTGCTCAGAGCTTGGAGCCCAGTACCCGCTAATTGTCTTGTGGCCCTGCGGCGATTTCAACCTATCAATTGAATCTTTCTTAAAAAGCTACTCTTGTGTGTATTGGTTTTCTGCCCTGAATGGAGCCACTCGAATTTTCCTTCAGGATGGAAGAGCTCAGAGAACCAGATCTGGATGTCTCTCTTGTGCCAGGACCTAAGTGAGAGGGGCTGGTGACACACTGAGGAAAAGCAGGCCCAGTGCCCACCCCCTTCCACTCACCACCCAGCTGCATTTCTGAATGACGCCAGCCCCTCTGAGCCCTTGGAAAGATGCTTGGCCCCTCACCCCAGTCAGATGTCACTACCTTGCTATGTGGCCACAGCCAAATCCCTTCCCTCTCTAGGCTGATATTCTCTCTGTGTCTCTAACAAGTGAAACCATAGATGCAAAGAACTTTTTTTTTTGTCTTTTTAGGGCCGCATCTGCAGCATATGGAAGTTCCCAGGCTAGGGGTCAAATTGGCTGCCAACCTACACCACAGCCACAGCAACACAGGATCCAAGCCACATCTGCAACTCACACCACAACTCATGGCAACAATGGATCCTTAACCCCAGGGATCGAACCCACATCCTTATGGATACTAACTAGTCTGTTCATTTCCCCTGCACCACAATGGGAACTCCCGAAGGAACTTTTTAGGTTTTGTAAAAATATAAGACCCTGTAGGGACTCTTTGTACTTGCCAATTTTGCTATGAACCTAAAACATATCTAAAAAGTACAGTCTATTAAAAAACAAACAAGCAAACAAAAATGTTAGGCCCTGTTGTGAACCCCAGGCAGGGAGTAAAGCCCTAAGTCCTAGTAAAAGCTCTGTACCTTTCTGTGTGGCTTTGGGAAGTATGGAAACCTCTCTGAGCCGTGTTCCCCTGGTCTACCCACTGTGGCTACTATGAAAATCAAATAAACTCACCGGTTTTTAAATACTGAGTTAATTATAAAATCTTGTCCCTCTGTGAGCGCTTCTTGTGAATATTTGTCACTTACTGAAGAGTGGCCAGGGTCAAGGGTGAGAAGACACTGGGCAGGCCAGGCTAGCTGGCGCTGGCTGCTCCCCGAAGCCCCTTTTCCTCCTAGAGCCAAAGAGGCAGGTGAACCCGTGAGATGCTTTGGCAAGTCTAATTGTTCAGACCCTAAAAATGAGGCCAGGGGCCAAGCAAGAAAAGTTCTCCAGACAGAAATGAGAATGAAGGAATGAACTTTGATCAAGCATCTTCTGAGGGCCAAGCAGAGACAACGGAGACTCAGTCCTTGCTTTCTGTGAGCCCAGAGTCTGGGGCAGGGCAGGGCACTGCTGGTGGTCAGAAGAGGACTAAAGACCTTTCAGGTTCAGAATTTGGGAAATAAGGAAATATCAGAGAGGCTTTAGAAAGAGGTGATGCTTGAGTTCCAGGCAGATAGTAAATGCTCAATAACTACAGTTTCCATATTGTTCAAGAAAACACATAATAGGAGTTCCCATCATGGCACAGCGGAAACGAATCCGACTAGGAACCATGAGGTTTCAGGTTCAACCCTTGGCCTCGCTCAGTGGGTTAAGGATCCGGTGTTGCCCTGAGCTGTGATGTAGGTTGCAGACAAGGCTCAGATCTGGCATTGCTGTGGCTCTGGCTTAGGCGGCAGCTACAGCTCCAATTAGACCCTTAGCCTGGGAACCTCCACATGCCGTGGGTGTGGCCCTGAGAAGACAAAAGACGAAGAATAAAAAATTTTAAAAAAAGAAAGCATATAATAAATGCCTTCTAATTGACTGATTAGAAAAATTACGTTAGGAGTTCCCATTGTGGCTCAATGGGTTAAGAACCCCACACAGTAGCCACGAGGATTCGGGTTCCATCCCTGGCCTCACTCAGTGGGTTAATGATCTGGCATTGCTGTGAGCTGTGGTGTAGGTCCCAGAAGTAGCTGAGATCCACAGTTGCTCTGGCTGTGGTGCAGGCTGGCTGCTGCAGCTCCAATTCAACCCCTAGCCTGGGAACTTCCATATGCTGCAGGTGTGGCCCTTAAAAAAAAAAAGAAAAGAAAAAAAAGAAAGAAGAAGAAGAAGAAGAAGAAAGAAAGAAAAGAACAATCATGTTAAAATCTGAATGGGTAGCAAACATTTCCATTCTAAGCAGGTCAAAGGTGAAAGTATTTCAGGGCTGAGGCGCTGTCCTCCTTAAGCATAATGACAATAAGATGAACTGTGACCATTTTCTCAAACCGGTCTTGACTTTGAATCCTATTTACTTTGGGTGAAACAACCAATAACTGTGTATCCACCTGGGTTGCCTCCAAGTTTACAATTACAATAAAATCAGTCTCTTTTCAAGTCACTTAGTGGCAGGCCATGCTGTCCGTCCCACCCCGCCCATGCTGAAGCATCTTTGTAAAATGCTTTAAGGGCTATAGACAAAAGAAGCTTGTCTTCTTGTTATGACGGAGGAGGACCAAGGCTCTGGGGCTGCTCCAAGTGAGAAAGGAAAGAGACCCAACTGCTGTGCATCATGCAGCCATGATTCATGAAATTCCTCGACTCACCTCCCCGGCCAAGTTTCCAATCTGACTTTTTCCTCAGATGTTGAAACATCAATGAGCCCTGATGATCGGCCAGGAGGACATCGTCTCTCAAATCTGCCTGTTCCTCTCCATGTCCAGTCCCACCACTCTGGCCCAAGCCACAGTTATGGATCTTCTAGAGCCCAATAACCTTGATAGTCTCAGATCTGCAGCCATCAGAAGAATGTTTTTATTTTTTAACTTTTTATTCAAGTATAGCTGATTTATAATATTGTATAAGTTTCAAGTGTATAACATAGTGATTCAATATTTTTATAGATTATACTCCTAATATAAAGTATTAAAGGAATACTTTAATGTAAAGTATTAAAGTAAAAATATTTTATTTTTAAAATTACTTTAAAATATTGGCTACATTCCCTGTGCTTACATTATGTCCTTGTAGCTTGTTTTTCTATACATAGCAGTTTCTCTTAATGCCCTACCCCTACCTTATCCCTCCCCACTTCCCTCTCCCCACTGGTAACCACTGGTTTGACCTCTATATCTGTGATTCTGTTTCTGTTGTGTTCTATACAGCCATTTGTTTTATTTTCTAGATACCACATATATGTGATAACATACAGTATTTTTATTTCTCTAACTTATTTCACTAAGCATAATACCCTCCAGGTCCACCCATGTTGGTGCAAATGACAGAATGTCATTCTTTTTTATGGCTGAGTAATATTCCAGTCTGTGTGTATGCATGTTTCATATCTTCTTTATCCATTCATCTGTTGATGGATGCTTAGGTTGCTTCCATATCTTCACTATTGTAAATAACACTACTCTGAACATGGGGTACATGTATCTCTTCAAAGTAGTGTTTTGTTTTCTTTGGATGTAGGGTGTGGCCACTATGGAAAACAGTATGGAGGTTCCTCAAAAAACTGAAAATAGAACTATCATATATTCCAGCAATTCCACTCTTGGGTACATATCCAGAGAGATCTTTTTTGGTGTTTTTAGACCACACCAGTGGCATATGGAAGTTCCCAGGATAGGGGTCAAACTGGGGCTGCAGCTGCCAGCCTATGCCACAGCCACAGCATCTTGGGATCCAAGTCCTACTTGCGACCTATGCCAGAGCTCACAGAAACGCCAGATCCTTAATGAGCAAGGCCAGGAATCGAACTTGCGTCTTCATGGATACTAATCGGATTTGTTTCTGCTGTGCCACAATGGGAACTCCTCTTTTTTTTTCCAGAGAAGTCTTTTTAAAATGCAAATATAATAGTATTTTAGCCCCTCTGTCTTTCAATCAATCCTATGACCTTAAACAAATCCCTTCCCCCATGGGACTAGGACTACTTAGAATGATACTCCTCAGTTTGGGCTATTTACTCGGTCCACGGTTTTCTCTTGCTGAGTGTACTGATTTCAGACTCCTCCTCCCTCAAACAGACTTTGTCTTTTTGTCTTTTTAAGGCCATTCCCCCCTCCCTGCAGCATATGGAGGTCCCCAGGCTACGGGTCTAATCGGAGCAGTAGCCGCCCACCGTCTTACACCACAGCCACAGCAATGCAGGATCTGAGCTGCATCTGTGACCTACACCACAGCTCACGGCAACACCAGATCCTTAACCCACTGAGCGAGGCCAGGGATGGAACCTGCAACCTCATGGTTTCTAGTCAGAGTCTTTTCCGCTGCACCACGATGGGAACTCCCAAAAAGACTTTGGAACTAGCAGTGACATGGCAGAAGTGGAGGGGAGAAAAAAAATCTCCCTAAAGAAACCAATTCTCGTGCTCCCTTTGTTGTCAGAATATTTGTGCTTGAAAGTGAATTTCACAACCATAGCCAAGGGAATATTTTGTCATCTGCAGTTTAATTCTTGGTTCCATTACTTAAACCAGTGACTTAAACTTTCCACTTCCTCTCAAGACAGCCAGAAAGTGGGCATGACCCACCGCAGCATGTTCCAAAGGCATGATATGAGTCTATAGGTTAACAATTCAACAAAGGCAAGTCTTTACAATAAATAATTTACAACCGCTGATGTCATATCAAAGAATAAATTAGGATATATTGTGTACATGAGCTTGTGGAATCCCCTTTCTGCCCTAGGATGTATTTCTTCTCCATTTAATTTGTATTCCTTCTAACTTCCATTCTTAGAGCTCTAGAATTAGAATATCGAATCTTCTTTTGCTCAGAACACAAAGTAATAATTATCCCCACGTTGTTTCCACAGTAGCAGCCCGTGCCTCATATCCGTACTCTGTATTTCCAAACATCATTTAAATGCAGCAGAGAGAAAATAGAGCAATTCAAGAGGATCAGATAGGAACCTGATTCCAGCCATTCCCTGAACAAGATATTTTCTCTCAACAATTCAGAGGCTCTCGAAATTTGCACTTTCCCATACAGTACGCTTCGTGTGCCCATGGAACAGGCTTTTGGTTGGGAATTCATTGCATGGGCCTTCACTCTTATTGAACCTACCTGCCAAGAGGCCTGGAGGTGTGCCAGGGACCACCGCTTCTGGGGCTGACACTCAGGGTCAAGGACTTCTTAGTGACTCAGAATCTGAGAACCTGACATTCACGGCAATGTCCCTGCTTGAAAGTCGTCTTTGCTGTGAACACTGCAAGAGAAGCCATTGCTGTGCAGAGCAAGACCGGTGGGTGACGGCTCTTCCAGTGTCACTTCAAGGGTGCTTTCTTTGCATTAGTGCACATCAAACAAGCTTGAGAATAAGATCATAGCCCCCTGGCCTGGCCCTCAACTGTGAGCATCCTTGAGGACATGAATTGAACCCAGCACCTGCCATGTAATTATCCGCACTTCACAGGATCCGTCCTTATTTAGGTGATCCTCAGGCATTTAAAATGAGTGCCATCTTGCGAATTCGTGCTGTGGCTCAGCCAGTTAAGAATCTGACCAGTATCCATGAGGATGCAGGTTCGATCCCTGATCTTGATCATTGGGTTAAGGAGCTGGTGTTGCCACAAACTGCAGTGGAGGTCACAGTTGTGGCTAGGATTCCATGTCGCTGTGGCCGCAGCATAGGTACCAGACACAGCTGTGATTTGCCCCCTGGCCCAGGAACTTCCATATGCCTCTGATGCAGCCCTAAAAAGAAAAATAAAATGGTAAGTCCCACCTTATTAGGCTCATAAAAGCTCTTCTAAATTAATTTGTTCCAGGTAACTTGCACAGAAAGCCTGGAAACAAAGGAAAATTAAAATAGCCCCAAAGTGATAGTGTTCTCCATATTATTGTGAAAGTGATAGCCATTTAGATTTTAATCAGAGGAGTAACTGAAATTCTTAACATCTCCACTGTGCACCAGGGAAAACCGAGAATAGTTTCTCAAACAGGTTGGAAATCTCTGCTGCAAAACTTCCATAAGACCACTGTGGGGATAACAATGAAACTATGATATTGCCACACTTAGTCTCCTCCTGACACATACCAGACACTGACCTTCATTTCTCAGGCCTGAGTCGTTCCTGACAGTGTACAAACAGCTTTGCCACGTGTGGACACTGAGATAGAGCCAGGTGACATAGGCAGGTCATGCAGTTAATTAATGTGCTGGCTCTTAGCTGCCATCTGAGGTGACTCTATTACCAACGTGATTGATATTCATGTCCCCAGTGGTAAAAGGAGATTGTTAGAGGGAAAAGAAGCACATGTGAAAATTTTTCTTTTTCTTTTTCGCCTGCACCAAAGATCCCAGGCTTCGGCATACACCACAACTATGGCAAGGCTGGATCCTTAACTCACTGCACCACCAAGGAAAAGCTTCTTCTCCTTCCTCTCCCTCCTCCCCCTCCTTCCCTTCCTCCTTCTCCTTCTTCTTCTGTCTCTCTGTCTTGTCATTGTCCCTGTCTCTGTCTCTCTCCTTCTCTCCCCCTAGACACATGCACAAGATCATTCAGTCCATGGAGGGAGTTTGGGAGCATAGAGATAAGCCAGCAGATTTTTAGGTGCTTTTCACATTCCCCTTTCAGTGAACTTAAGTAAAACAGCTGTCTTCCTCGGCACATGGCCCAGAGAGTCACCTGCTAATTCTGCAGATCTAGCAGCGGCTCTTTAGTTAATGCCAAGTGCAGAGAAGCTAGACTGGCAGGAAATCTGTATTCCCACAGAGATGGATCACTTGGTGATACACTGAATTTCCATCTGGAAAATAGAGGAGGTGAACATTTAAAACCGGAAATTTGTTCTCTTTATGTGGCACCCTCCTCCATCTACGGCCATACCACCCTGAACTCGCCCAATTTCATCTTTTTATTTTTTATTGGCCACACCCATAGCACGTGGAAATTCCCTGACCAGGGTTTGAATCCTAGCCAAAGCTGCAAAACCCTGGATCCTTTAACCCACTGCACCAAGTGGGGATTAAACCCACACCTCTGCAGTGATCCAAGCCACGGGCAGTCAGATCCTTAATCTTAACCGACTGCACCACAAAGGGAACTCCTGTTCTTTTTATAAAATAATAACAAAACAAAAAATGAAGAGCTATGCCCTAATAGCATCTGTCATTTCAAAATCCTTTCAACATTTTTCAAAAACTCTAAAAGTAAAAGCCGCAGACACAGTTACCCAACCACCTGCTACCATGAAACCCTGTCAACAGAGAAGAAGGTGAAGGACGGTCCATCAAAGAAGATGCAGAGGGACCAGTTAGAAGCTAAACCAAACCTCATGGCTGCATGATAGCCTCCATGCTATCCAGTACGCTCCAAACCCCGATTCTCCCTGACCTGCTCTCCCTCTCTCACCCATCTCTTTCTTAGCTAAGTTGATTATCTAAGCTGATTTCAGTGAGAAAGAAATCCCCCCTCTTTCCAAGGTGGAGGGTAGGGGAGAAATGCCACCACAAATACAAGACTGACTTTGTTAGCTTGTGATGATTGTGAGAAGACTATGAACATTCCCAGATGAATGATCAATAAAACAGGAAGACAACAATAAAAACCTTAGGAGTTCCCGTCGTGGCTCAGTGGTTAACAAATTCGACTAGGAACCATGAGGTTGCGGGTTTGATCCCTGGCCCTGCTCAGTGGGTTAAGGATCCAGCGTTGCCGTGAGCTGTGGTGTAGGTTGCAGATGAGGCTCAGGTGCCACATTGCTGTGGCTCTGGCATAGGCTGGTGGCTACAGCTCTGATTCGACCCCTAGCCTGGAAACCTCCATATGCCATGGGAGTGGCCCAAGAAATGGCAAAAAGATGGAAAAAAAATTTAAAAATAAAAATAAAAACCTTAATCAAAGGGAAGTATCAAGTAACAAGCATTTTTGGTGCACCTGAGTATTAGTTCAACCAAGGACGGAGCACCACAGCTTCACAGGCCCACACTGAAGCCCCAGCTCATCCATTTAATATGTGCCCTTGGGTCAGTTACTTCATTGTTCTAAGCATGTTTCTTCATCTTTAAAATGGGGATAATAGGAGTTCCCATTGTGGCTCAGCGGGTTAGGGACCTGATGTTGACTCTGTGAAGATGCAAGTTCCATCCTTGGCCTGGCCCAGGGGGTTAAGGATCCAATGTTGCTGCAGGTATGACTGTAAAAATTAATTAATTAATTAATTAATTAAAAATAAAATAAAATGGGGATAATAATAGTACCTACCTCAAAATGTGGTTGGGAGGACTAAATGAGATCATTTATAAGAGCAATCAGTACATGGCACAGTATAAGTCCCTAGGACATGTTGATGATGCTCATTTATCTTTTTATTATCTTTTTTGAGATATCACATGGGATATGGGACAGGAACAGGAAAAGGATATTTATAAAGATTCCTGGAATAATGAAACCCATGTTCTAGCTCCTCTGAAATGGGTTCAACTGGTTTCTGAACATCCAGTTTCACTATCCCAGAGGCTTCTGGGAAGAGCTGGAGGAGCAAGGGTGGGGGCCCCTCTGTAGTTTTCAAATTGAGCTGTTTATCAACACAATGGCCATAAGCAATGACCTGCAGGGAAAGCTGCATGTACATTAAGCGCACATCCGTCTGTTGAGTTGCCCTCTTTTAGTCACATGGCCTGAGACAGAAAACTGGACTCTCTGCACTTGAGAGGAGCCCTAGGACCTGAGAAAGAAAGTGCTTCCCTGCAACAAATAGCAATAGCTTCCCAGGAAGGCGCTCACCCCTCTTGCCTCCCAAGAAATTACAAGCAGCGTTCAGATCCCCCCTCTGCCACTTCCTGTGGAAACCCCAGCAAGTTACTCACCCTCTCTGAGCTCATGTTCCCATCTGAAAAGGAAAATTGATATTACCTGTCTTGAAGGGTTGTTGTAAGGATTAGAGAAAACTTAAGATATAAACATATGACACACATCAACATATGACACAATTTGTCCAGCAATTTATGGATACTTGATAAACACTAGAGTTTGTTAGACAAATTGCAATGGCATGTCATCATTCCTGGGTCAGGGAGGAGAGTTCCCATAAGAAGTGTTTGACCAACATGAACCTTGATTCATACTGGCCCAAAGATAAGGAGACCTGGGGAAAGTCACAGCCTGAGTTTTGGGCTCCTTGTATGAAAAAGAAGGGGCTGGACTAATCTTCTCAGAAGCCAGAATACAGGGTCTAGAGCTCTGCTCCTGGGTTTGTTGAGGAATGAGAACATGATCAAAAGCATGTGTAACACTTGAATACATGACCTAGCCATCCCACTCTCGAGTATATATCTAGCAGAAAAGTGTAAAAGTGTTCAACAGCATGTGCAAGAACATTCACTGCAGGGATACTTGTAAAAGCCAAAAACAGCCCAAATGTCCAGCAGCAGTAGAATGGATAAACAATTGTCCTATGCTCACACAATGGAACACCACACAGCCACACAGATGAAAACTACTGCTACACACACAAAGTGTATGGGTCACAGAAAGAAAATAGCCAAGACATGGAAACAACCTAAATGTCCACTGACAGGGGAGTGGATAAAAGGAGGTATGGTACATATACACAATGGAATATTACTCAGCCATTAAAAGGAACGAAATACTGACATTTTTAACAACATAGATGGACCTAGAAATTATCATGCTAAGTGAAGTCAGTCAGACACCAACATCAAATGCTATCACTGACATGTGGAATCTGAAAAAAGGACACAATGAACTTCTTTGCAGAAGAGATACTGACTCACAGATTTTTGGAAAACTTATGGTTTCCAAAGGAGACAGTTTGGAGTGTGGGGGATGCTCTGGGGTTGTGGGATGGAAATCCTATAAAATTGGATTGTGATGATCATTGTACAACTATAAATGTCATAAATTCATTGAGAAACTAAAAAAAAGAAAATGCTGGGAGTTCCCATCGTGGTGCAGTGGTTAACGAATCCGACTAGGAACCATGAGGCTGTGGGTTCGGTCACTGCCCTTGCTCAGTGGGTTAACGATCCGGCGTTGCCGTGAGCTGTGGTGTAGGTTGCAGACGCGGCTCAGATCCTGAGTTGCTGTGGCTCTGGCGTAGGCCGGTTGGCTACAGCTCCGATTGGACCCCTAGCCTGGGAACCTCCACATGCCGCGGGAGCGGCCCAAGAAATAGCAAAAAGACAAAAAAAAGAAAAGAAAAGAAAATGCTGAGCAAAAGAAATCAGACATTCAAAATTACATACTATTTGGAGTTCCCATTATGGCTCAGTGGGTTAAGACCCCAACGTAGTGTCCATGAGGATGCAGGTTCGATCTCTGGCCTTATTCAGTGGATTAAGGATCCAGAGTTGCCACAAGCTGCAGCAAAGGTCATGGATGTAGCTCAGATCTGGCGTTACTGAGATGTAGGCCAGCAGCTGCAGCTCCTGTTCAACCCCTAGCCTGGAAACTTCCATATATCACAGGTGGAGCCCTAAAAAGCAAAAGCAAACAAACAAACTTACTGTTCGATTCCATTTATATGAAGTTCTAAAACAGAAAAAACAAAACCACGATGTTAGAAGTCAAGCTAGTGGTTACCTTTGAGTAATGAGATGGTACAAGGGAAGTTTCTAGAGGGCTGGTAAGGCTCTATTTTTTGATGACGGTAGATCTGCTTTGAAAACGCATATACTTTAGCTAAACACTTATAATTTGTGTGTAAACATATATGTATACATGTTATAGTTCAATAAAAATATACGTTGAAGTTCCCTGATAGGTTAGCAGCTAAGGAGCCAACATTGTCGCTGCTGTGGCACAGGTTCAATCCCTGGCCCAGGAACTTCCATATGCCTCAGGCATAGCCCCCCCAAAAAAAAGTTTACATCAAAAGCATGCCAGGCTCCCCAATTTTTATTTCCTCCTCCGTATCAGACACTGTCCTGGGGGGAGGGGTGGGGGAAGTGACTGCATACAGAGGCAAGTATGAAGACAAAGCGCCTGTGATCAAAGAGATCACAGCTTTGAGAGAAGACAGATGGTTAAACAAAAAATTACAGTGCAATAAAGGGCTATGATGCAGATTCAAGCCAAAAATATGGGAACTTGGAGGGACAGAGGAGGCGACGTTTGACCTGGGTCTTGAAGAGCACTCCAGGCAGAGACAACCATGTTTGTAAGTACAGACAGAGAAGGGGATTAAGAAGGGTCAAGGGTAGGAGTTCTCGTCGTGGCTCAGCGGTTAATGAATCCAACTAGGAACCATGAGGTTGTGGGTTCGATCCCTTGGTTAAGGATCCGGTGTTGCCATGAGCTGTGGTGTAGGTCACAGATGTGGCTCGGATCCGGCAGCTGTGGCTCTGGCATAGGCCAGCAGCTACAGCTCCAATTAGACCCCTAGCCTGGGAAGCTCCATATGCTGTGGGAGCAGCCCTGGAAAAGGCAAAAAGACAAAATAAATAAATAAACAAACAAACAAACAAACAAATTGAATTTTAAAAAAAAAAGGGTCAAGGTTTGATGAGGAGAAAGGTACACCCTGTATCCCAGGCTGAGCTTAATGGACTCTACAGTGTAAGGCACATTCGGGAGCCAAGGAAGGGTCTTTAAGCATTGAGAACTTGCAAGAGTATGTCCCGTCACATCAACTTTTTGTCTTCCAGTCATGTGGATGAACTGTCCTCTCCTAGCAAAGACAAGCACCTCCGCACAGAGACGCAACCCCATGCCTCTCTTCTTACTCAGGAACACAGCTCCAGCAATGGCCCTCTCTCCCCTGCATCACCAACTTGTTCTCTCTACGGGGCCTTTGACACTTACACGCAAACATGCAACTATTTCTTCCATTCTAAGACAAAGGATGTGCTCAGCCTCATTTTCCCACCAGCCATCACTGCACTTCTTTCTCTTTTTGGCAAAACACCTAAAAACACTGTTAATGCTTGCAGCTTCCTCTTTCTATCCTTCCATTATCTGTCGAACACACCTCAACCGAGTTTTCACTTCCAGAACTCCCTCAAAGCAATAATCTCGGGGAGTTCCCGTCGTGGCGCAGTGGTTAACGAATCCGACTAGGAACCATGAGGTTGCGGGTTCGGTCCCTGCCCTTGCTCAGTGGGTTAACGATCCGGCGTTGCCGTGAGCTGTGGTGTAGGTTGCAGACGCAGCTCGGATCCCGAGTTGCTATGGCTCTGGCGTAGGCCGGCGGCTACAGCTCCGATTCGACCCCTAGCCTGGGAACCTCCATATGCTGAGGGAGCGGCCCTAGAAATAGCAAAAAGACAAAAAAAATAAAAATAATAATCTCCACATTGCTATACCCAATGGGCACTTCTCCAGTCTGCACCTTACTCGACCTCTCAGCATCATCTGACCTACTTTATGATGATGCCTCCCCCTTGAAGCCCCTTCTTTATTTGGCTACCAGGGCACACTGCTGGCTTTCTTCCTACTTAACACTGTGCTCTTTCTCCATCTTTGCTGGTTTCTCCTCATCTCTGGATCTCTTTATCTTGATGTTATTCCAAAGCTCAGTCTTTGGACCCCTTCTCTATCTGAGTGCATTATCCTGGTGATCTCATTCAGCTCCAAGATTTTAAATGCCATTGATGAACTGATGACTCCCATATATATATCTACGGCCCATATCTCCCCCTCTGGATTTTCAGACACATCTATCCAACTGTCCACTTGGCATCTCCACTTGGATATTTAAGAGGCATCCCGTATATAACTTACCTCAAACTGAGCTCATGATTTGTTCCCAAAACCCACACCTCCTCCAATTGTCATTGTCATCTCAGGAATGGCAACTCCATCTTTTCAGGTCCTCAGGTCAAAATGGTCATCCTGGCTCTTCTCTCATGCAATGCATCCAAGCTATCAGCATCATGGTGCTGAATGATGGGAAATAAGAGAGGATGGAGCAGAAATGTCATGTGTAGCTTTTTAAAGGATGGCAGAGTACAAGCTTGAACATCAAGGTTGGAGGTTGACCATTGTTCTTCAAAACAGAGTGTTGCCTCTTGTGCTATACTCTTCTTTTTTTTTTTTTTTTTTGTCTTTTTGCCATTTCTTGGGCCGCTCTCGCAGCATGTGGAGGTTCCCAGGCTAGGGGTCCAATCGGAGCTGTAGCCAACCAGCCTACGCCAGAGCCACAGCAACGCAGGATCCAAGCCGCGTTTGCGACCTACGCCACAGCTCACAGCAACACTGGATCGTTAACCCATTTAGCAAGGGCAGGGATCGAACTGGCAACCTCATGGTTCCTAGTCGGATTCGTTAACCACTGCGCCACGATGGGAACTCCATCTTGCGCTATATTCTTAAACACCTCATTAAACAGCAAAGTTCTTTATTATGGATGACTAAAAATAGAATAATTGGAGTAGAGAGCAATTGTTCAGATTTAGATGGAAAGAATGGTCAAATCTTAGCTGGTTTCAAACTAAATGCTTCACTTTATTCGGGAACTTCTCAACTGAGGCTCTTAGCCAAAGGTCAACCAGCTTTATACCACACACTAAATTTCCCATGTGGCCATATAGTTGTTTAGAAAATAAGCAGGACTGGATTTCCCACTGTGGTGCAGTGGAAACGAATTTGACTAGTACCCATGAGGTTTGGTCCCTGGCCTCACTCAGTGGGTTGGGGATCCAGTGTTGCCGTGAACTGTGATGTAGGTTGCAGGTGCAGCTCAGGTCCTGTGTCGCTGTGGCTGTGGTGTAGGCCAGTGGCCACAGCTCCGATTCGACCCCTCACCTGGGAACTTCCAAATGCTTTGGGTGTGACCCAAAAAAGCAAAAAGGGAAAGAAAGAAAAGGAAAGGAAAGGAAAGGAAAGGAAAGGAAAGGAAAGGAAAGGAAAGGAAAGGAAAGGAAAGGAAAGGAAAGAAAAAAGAAAAGAAAAGGAAGGAAACAAGCAGGACTTCCTATGACTTGCATAAGGCCTATTGGCTAACCAATGGCTGTTGTCTTTCAAAAAAGGACCTAAGATGATCATAGCAAATGCTTGGCATCCATGCTTCTGTTCCCTCCTCTCTGTGCCCTAAGAAATTGCTAACCTAACTTGGTTCTCTCTCCCTCTGAATGTGGATTTGGCTTCAGAATCATTTTTGAGCTCCAGTAGCCCAAGAGCTCACTACCAACTGATCTATCCATTTTGACAAAAAAGTTTAAGCCTAATGGCCTCCCTTGTCTGGTCCTTGCCAAGTATGTGTATAGTCACATATACTGCTCAAAAACAAAAAGAGATGACAGCAGTCGTGCTATGCCATGAAAGGTTCAACTCAAACCCATCGACCTCCAGGGAAATGGGTTTTTCTATCCCACAATAATTCCTCCCTTGAACTGTTCGCATAGCACCTATTAGTTCATGTGAGGATGGGCGATTCCCACCTTCTACCAAGGTGTGTTCCTAAAAATCATGTAAGTGGATTATATTTTCTTATAACAATGGAATAATTGGTGGTTGTGTTTCTAATGAAGAACCTGGCAGCAAATAAATCACAAAGATGATCAGCAGCATGTCATACAAAGTTATCCAACAACAGCCTCCTATGATTAATTAAAGTGTGAAATCTTTAAGACCCTTAAAATGGGCTAAGTGTATATATGGATTAGTCAGTGTTCATAAAGCACTCATGTACTGCATAAGAATACTCAAATCTCCTGAATCATCAGTTTAGCCCATCTAAAATGAATATAGGAACTTCAGTAAATGGTAATTAAATTTTTAATTGAAAGAATTGGGTTTGCCTTCTTAGGAATTAAGAAGGCTTTGGGGAATAATTTAGATGATCTAGATTTCTTTGGAGAAGAAGAGAAGCTGCCAAAGGAAAGCTGAACCTCGGCTTTCTCTTTTTCTTAAAGAGATGACATTGGCTAATGTTTCTTAAAGCCTGCTCTGAGCCAGGCATTGTGCTGACAACTCCAACAAAACCAAATGATTCAAAATCATTCCATTAACAAAGCTGCACCTGTGTGACCATTCTTTACAAAATAGTTGTTGCTCTGTTTAAATATTTGAGGACTGGGAGTTCCCATTATGGCTCAGCAGTAATGAACCTGACCAGCAACCATGAGGATATAGGTTCGATCCCTAGCCTTGCTCAGTGGGTAAAGGATCCAGTGTTCTGTGAGCTGTGGTGTAGGTCACAGACAAGGCTCAGATTCAGCTTTGACTGCTATGGCTGTGGCATAGGCCACTAGCTGCAGCTCTGATTCAGTCCCTAACCTGGGAACTTCCATGTGCCACAGGAGCAGCCCTAAAAAGCAAAAATAAATAAATAACCTTACTACGGAGTTTGATATCATCCTAGATGTTGCCTTTTTATCTTATTCTCTTTCTTTAATATATATATTTTAATTATTTTACTAGTTTTCCTTAATTTACATAATCATTGGAAAGTTTCACCCCAATAGCTAGAATCTACAGGTATTTCTGCCAGTACTTCTCAACCCTAACTGCACTTCAGAATCACCCAAGGGAGCTTTTTAAAATCCTGATGCCCAGTGGCACCCCAGACTGGTTAAATCAGAATCTCTGGGGTGGGATCCAGCCATTAGTATTATTTTAAAGTTTTCTGGTGCTTCCAATGTTCCCTGGTCAAACACCATGTCAGGCTCTCTTCTCTAAATGACACTAGACAGGTATCCTCTTTTGTTACTCAGTAAGTACATGCACATGCCCAAAGCAGACCTCCCAGTGCTATTGGATTTAGTCAGCTCAGTTCGCTGGGAGGAGCATGTATTTCTTTAAAATAAATTGGCTTCTGGTCCCCTGTCATCAGTTAATACGGTAATCGGGTGACTAGAGAAAACCTTTGTAAATGTTGCCTATTTCTGTTTGGGTTACTTTTTCTCACCATTCGATGAAATGGGAGACTGTGTGTAGAACACTTTCCCAGATCAACCTCCGTCTAAGGGTCTCTGAGAAAGAAGTTTTGGAATGAAGGTCAGCCCAACTTCCCTTATTTATTACTTTTGTAGACTGTTTTTTTGTGTTTTGTTTTGTTTTGTTTTGTTTTGTTTTAGGGCCACACCCGAGGAGGCATATGGAAATTCCCAAGCTAGGGGTTGAATCAGAGATGCAGCTGCTGGTCTATGCCACAGCCACAGCAATGTGGGATCCAAGCTGCATCTGACCTACACCACAGCTCACAGCAACATGGGATCCCTGACTCACTGAACAGAGCCAGGGATCAAACCTGAATCCTCATGGATACTAGTCAGATAGTTTTCCACTATGCCGCAATGGTAATTCCTGGAGGGCTGTTTTAACAAAGTGCCACAGAGTAGGTGGTTTAAACCCACAGAAATTTATTCTCTCACAGTTGTGGAGACTACAAGTTCAAAATCAAGAGGTCGGCAGGGACATGCTCTCTCTGAAGGCTCTAGGGAAGAATCCTTCCATACCTCTTCCTAGTTTCTGGCCACTAGCCATCCTTGTCATTCCTTGACTAATATCTGCCTCACCACATTGTCTACCCATCATCACATTCCGTTTCTCTGTGTCTCTCTCTCCTTCTAAGGACCCCAGTCATTAGGCACATGACCCAACCTCATCTTAACTTAATCACATCCCCAAAGACCCTCTTCCTGAATAAGATCACATTCATGGGTTCCAGGAGGACATAAACGTGTGGTGATTCTACAGAACCCAGTTCACCTCACATACTACTTGTGGGTGTTCTTGTTCTTCATTCCCAGGAGGCAAGCAGTAGAAACATTTATTGCAGCCTACCTGTAAGTCTAGGTAGATACTTAATCCTTCTCTAGAGTATCAGAAAGAAAGCCATCTGCCCATGGTCAAAGGAAAACAATTTGGCTAAGTAGGTTGGCCTTTTACATGTTTTCAAGATAGAGAGATGAAAAGGGCAGGTATTATGTGTGGAGGATTTTTTTTTTCAGGTTTTAGTCCACATTTTTAGCCATTTTGACAGTTCTATGCCTGTTTAGAAATAGGAAATATATAATATTTAAAGTGCTATCAATTCATTTTTTTTTCCTAATGAGGTTAGAAAGACTATGTAACAAATGAACACACACACACACACACACACACACACAGGAATTGCAAACTTCTCTTATTGCTCAAATGTAATGTTGTAACTATTCATTTAGTGGGCCCCAGGAAACTCAAAGAGGGGCCCAGGCTGCTAGATTTTGTAGGAATTCCTATGAGACAAGCATTTAACACCAGTTGCTTCTACTTCATCAGCACCTTTCTCTTACAAAACCTGAGGCGGATTTTAGCCAGATCTATTGTTTTTATTGCTCTTCAGCCCCAGGCCCCAGGTGTATTTGCAAAATTAAACTGTGTTAGGCTTTGAGGAATGAGAAGAGGCATTTAGGAAACCCTCAAAGTCCCGGAGGTTCCTGGGCTGACCTAGAAGTCTGGGTTTGGGAATTTACTATACTCCCTCTCCCATTTCTTCCTGTCACTTGAGCTGTCACCTTGGAGATGTCACAGCCCATATGTGCTTCCTTCTGTGAAATGAGGCTCATGATCATTGGCTATGAAATATCAGGGGAGCTGGCCAAGTAGCCAGGAGATATTAACTTATTCTCACCTGCAAGTTGCATCAGCTCTGTGCTCAGAAGGGCAGAGGCTGTAGCAGCTCAGGAATGGAAAATAGAGCAGTAAAGAGTGAAAGAACAAGAATGCAGGCTCTGGAGTTCGACTGGCTAGGCTCAAATCTTGGATCCATCTGGTTGGGGGTGGGGGGAAGAGCAAGATACTTAACTAGTCTAAGCCTATTTGCTCATTTGTAAAAAAGAGGATAATGACAGCTGCTACTTCCTGGAATTGTGTGGAAGTAATGTGACAATGAATGTAGCATAGTGCCCAGCATATAATAAGCACTTAGCAAATTCTAGCTCTTATTAACTTAAGCATCAATTCTACTGAAAGTTCACAAATGCCTGGATCAGTGTCTTGAGAGGTCATGTTCAGGCTTAATGGGAAGGAATGACCTGATAGATTAGTGATGTCTGCCCTGGATGCAGAAAAGGAGAGCAGGTCTACTGCAGCCCCACATTTGCCATTCCTGTGAGGACATGTCAAATTCATCTCTGCCCATGAACCCTTTCCATGACCCTCTACATGAGATATACTCAGCAAATGTGTAGAGAAATAATTACTTGGTTAGTGCTTCTTGCCATCATGGTGTAAATTACATGGGAATAAAGTGGGTTCAGAGCCTGAGACAAAAATCTCTCTCCCCAAAATAGTTTTTGATATCTCCCTTTAGTGGTTCAAGCAATCACCTGGACTTGCACAGAGTCTTACCAGCAGGAAAATCTTTGCTTTGAAATGGACTGGGCTGGTGTGCAACAGTGAAATAAAAACCTGGAAAACTGTGGGCTAATGTTGAATAACTGGAGGCAGAATGCTATAGAGGAAGAAGCCACGGCCAGTCCCAGCTCCTCCAACAACCCAGCCCACATTCAGCCCTTCTCTGGTCCTCAGCTCCCTTAGCTGTGCAACAAGGATGATGATCTTAACCAGGGGTGTTGTGAGACTCAATGGCATAAGCCATAAGAACATGCTCTACAAAAAGCTGTTATCCATGACGAGGAAGTGAAGTGTGAAATCTCACTTCCTATCAAGAACCTAACCAAATACCAAAAAATATATAGTCAGGTATATTCGATCTGTTGGTATTTTCCCCAAATTTCAGCCAACCCTTGTTGGTACCCCTGTCTCCTTCTCTGTCTATCCTGATCCTGGGATGAGAATTAAGGTGTAAGTGAGGCTAGCCTTTATGTCCCAGAGCAAGTTCTTAGCCAAGGTCTGTGGAGCCTCCCAGGAGGTCCCCACCATACTTTGCCAGAAGATAGTTTTCAGCCACGCTGCTCATTCAAAGCTAAATGCTGCCGATGTTACGTATGTGGCTCCAGATGCAACATCCCAACCCAAGCCTCTAGAGAAGTAGGAAGCAAAGCCAAGAATTCCAAGGACTGGCCCACCAGTCACACCATTTTCCATTGCTGTGGCCACAGCTGTGACTTTGGCTAAGTCACTTCCACTGTTCAGATCCTCCTCACAGCCTGAGGTCCGTGCCTGGAGTTGGAGAAGCAGTTTAAGAGAGAACGGGGGCCACCCAGGTTTGCTGCATCATACACGGCTGGGAAGTCCAATGAGCCAGGAGGAGCCATAGAGGGAAGGACACAGGCTAAGGAGGAAGATTCCTAAAGGACCCCCAAGTCCACAGTGCCTGCAAAGGCCAAACACCAGGGCTGCTTAAAAGTATCCACCACAGTGTAACATTGGTGTCTGAGGAGTAGATGAGCCAAAAATAAGCAGGAAACATCACTTGAATACAGAGTCTTCACAGTGGGCTTAACTTAGCTGGGTTTGCTGTTGGCTATTTATTCCAGATCTGTGACAAAGGAAAAGTATGCAGACAAGCAGCTGAGTCCCAGGGCAAGCAGAGCAGAAGTACATATCAGCTCTGGGAGGAAAACACAATTGGCCCTTCAGGACAGGCTGGGGGTTATTTCTGTTCTGCCTCCCATACAAGTTATCCAAGGTAAAAGTTAAGGAAAACCTTCATGAAGAACCCGTAAGTTATTTTTACTTTTGTTTTATTTACTTATGTAAATGTTTTTCAACAAATAGTTTGGGAAATGGAAAAAAGTGAAGGTGTGGTGGGTTTTTTTCCCCACTAATGAAAGTTATGAAGATAGCGGCTTGCAGAGACCAGTCTTAAAATGGACTTGAGGATGACCTCCCAGGGTGGGGTGGGGAGGAAAAGAAAAGGCAGTGCCTGCTCCACCCCACCCCCACCCCAGACCAAGTGAATTGTGTTCTCCGGGGGTGGGGCTGGAGCTTGGGGTAGGGGGTTATTGCTGAGCTATTTTGGTTTTGGGGGCTCTTAGCTCCTTAAGGGTTTCTGAGGTTCTACAAGGTTGAGAAAGTCTTATCGGGGCTGGAGGCTGGGGTTCAGGCTATTCTGTAGCAGCCTGAGCACCCAGAGGTAACCTGGAGAAAGAGGGTCGGGAGAAGAGAGAAGCAGAAGAAAGAAGAGGGGGAAGTAGCTTGGTGGGAAGAAAGAGACGATCAGAACGTGAGAGGCCTGCCAACATTAATTGCTAACTTTGCCCCAAGGAAAAGTTAATGCGTTGTGTCTTGCGCAGACACTGTGCTTGGAGCCTTGACAAGTGAGACATTATGCAATCGTGACATCATGCCAACCGGGTGAGGCAAGCATCCATGCCCCATTTACCAGGGGAAGAAAGGGAGGTCCGGAGGGTGACATGGTTTGCCTAAAGTCATCCAGCTGCTTGCTGGCTGAGCTGGGATTCCACAGCAAGTAGGTCTCCAGATTCCAAGATCAGATAAGGAAGCCCAGACTGGATTCTTTTGGAATGCTGGCACTGACCTAGACTGAACCCATTTTTATGAGGAATAAAGCAGATGGGGCAGACAGATTAATAAGGGCAAGAAACCAGGACATTGGAGACCCGTGAGCTATCGTGGAGGAAGCCTAAAGGGGATAAAACAATCAAGATCTCCTGGAGGAGTTCACGTCGTGGCACAGTGGTTAATGAATCCAACCAGGAACCATGAAGTTGCGGGTTTGATCCCTGCCCTTGCTCAGTGGGTTAACCATCCGGCGTTGCCATGAGCTGTGGTGTAGGTTGCAGACTCAGCTCAGATCCCACATTGCTGTGGCTCTGGCATAGGCCAGCAGCTACAGTTCCGATTAGACCCCTAGCCTGGGAATCTCCATATGCTGTGGGAGCGGCCCAAGAAATGGCAAAAAGACCAAAAAAAAAAAAAAAAAGATCTCCAGACCTCCAAGATTCCCCATCCTTTGGCAGGAGGTGGGCATGAACTTGTGCTGTTCTTACACAAGTGTCAGGAGGACAAAGCCTGGAGCCCCTCAGGGAGGCGCAGGCAGGCATGCAGCGCACCTGTGCAAAGGTAGCCAGAGGAGGGGCTGAGGCCAGTGATTCCCAGCAAACAGCAGATCCAAGAGGAACTGCCAGATGGGACATGAAAACAGGATAGGGAAAGAGGCTCCCCAGTGTGACTACATCTAGACTTGCATCTATCTCATGTTCAGAACATCCTGGGTTGGTGCCCTACTTTCTATTCCTTACTTTATTTTTTCTTTATTATGAAATAGTTCCAAAGAGCAGAGAGTATAGAAAATGATATAACTTGTGTACATAACCAGGCTTTGTCAAATCCTAATATTCTTCTCCATGCTTCCTTCAGATATATATTTTTAAAAGACAAAACTTCACAAATATCCTTTTTTTTTTTCTTTTTAGGGCTGCACCTGTGGCATATGGAAGTTCCCGGGCTAGGGGTCTAGTCAGGAGCTGCAGCTGCCGATTATGTCACAGCCATAGCAGTGCTGGGTTCCAGCCACATCTGTGAACTACACAACTGCTTACAGCAGGGCCAGGTCCTTAACACACTGAGTGAGGCCAGGGATCAAACCCACATCCTCACAGAGACAACATCGGGTTCTTAACCTGCTGAGCCACAATGGGAACTCCCCACAAATATCTGTGAAGCCTCCATATGCCACTCCCTGATTTTTTTTCCTTTGTCTATTCCCAGGGGAAAATACTCTCTGGAATTTGATGTTTATTTTTCCCATGCATGACTTTCACTACACGTGGACATCCATAAATAATGGTATT
This sequence comes from Phacochoerus africanus, assembly GCF_016906955.1. Taxonomy (NCBI): domain Eukaryota; kingdom Metazoa; phylum Chordata; class Mammalia; order Artiodactyla; family Suidae; genus Phacochoerus; species Phacochoerus africanus. Next base: position 212,056,483 of record NC_062544.1, on the reverse strand, counting down.
GTCACATATTTTTAACTTAATGGACTCATAAAAGTAAATGGTATAAATTAATATAGTATTAATAAATTATAATATGTTTTATACAATATAATAAGTAATCCATTAAATGTGATATTCATATAGATGCTTTGTTTTTGCTGATATTCTGAATCAGGGATTCATCTATGTTAATGCTAACTCATTCACTTTGATGTTGAATAGTATTTCATTGTATAAAAACATTATAACATATATCCATTCTCCTTCAGATGGAAGGCAGTTTGTCCACTTCTCTCCCCAGTGTTCCAATTTTTGACTATGGCAAACAACGGTATAATGAGTTTTCATGTATATGTGTGGCTGTGTCCAGGCTGTATACTCAGGAGTGAGTTGCTGGGCTGGGGACTGTGTGTCTTTCACCAAACGTCTCAATCTCCTCTGCGTCTCCTTGCCCACACCTTGCTATCATGGATATTTCTGCAGACAGGGGCACTCCTGGAATCAAGGATGAGATCAGGAAATGCTACCCACAGAAACAGAAACTGCTGCATGTAAGCTCTCAGCGCATATGTGAGTACCCCCGCACTGAGTGGGGCTGGGTATGCTTGTCAGTGAGTCGGAGCCTCTGGCCCGGATGCTCTCCAGGAGCTAAGAAAATCACACTGCTCCACGGGGACCTGAAGCCTGCAGTGAGCCTACCATTGATGTTCTGGGGCCAACCTCAAACACATACACTACCCTGTCTTTCTTTTTTCGGTCTTTTGTCTTTTTTAGGGCCACACCTGTGGCATATGGAGGTTCCCAGGCCAGGAGTCTAATCAGAGGTACAGCCACCGGCCTACACCATAGCCAAAGCAATACCAGATCCTTAACCCACTGAGTGAGGCCTCATGGTTCCTAGTCAGATTTGTTTTCGCTGCACCAGGAAGGGAACTCTTTTTTTCTTTTTTCGTCTTTTTTCTTTTTAAGTACTTAACTTCATTTTCCTCTGACTATCAAAGTGATATATACTCAAAATAAACTTTAATATATTTTATGTTAATCACCCAAAATATCCATTCTGAGATACTTGCTATTTTAACATTTAACATTATAGCCTATTTAGCTTGTCTTTTTTTTCTTAGTGTTTTCCCCTTACATAAATACCTTACTGTGTTCTAATTTTAACCTAATATTATATAATCTTCCATATTATCATAAACATCATTTTAATGAATTCAGATTCTTCTTTCCCATAGTTTTCTATTATCCACTTTAGATATTTACCTGCTTAACCCCTCTGGTATCTGGGGGGGATTAGTTCCAAGAGCCCCTGTATGTACCAAAATCCTGGGATGCTCAAGCCCCTTATACAACATGCTAGAGTACAATGGATACAGCTGGTCCTCCCTACCTGCAGTTGCGAAGCCCACCCGTAAGGAGTTCTGACTGTATATTTATTGAAAACAATCCAAATGTAAGTGGACTCACACAATTCAAACCCCTGTTGTTTAAGGGTCAATTCTATATGGAATATTCTTCCCATTATTCCTAATTCCTGTTTTTAAACACAGCAGCCATCTTTGGCCATCTGTGATGACCTTTCAGATTCATAAGAGAGGATCTCGGAAGTATAATTTTTAAAAGGGCAAAGGACATTTTTAAAGCTCTAAGTATCACTCATTCTAGAAAGACACCCATGTTACGGGCCCCCTGACAGTGTTCAGAATGCCCGGCTGGCCCCCCTTTACCCACGCTGATTGCAAGAGCTTATTATACTGGAGCTCAGATGTGGAAGGAAGGGAACATTTAAATGGAAGCATGCCTGGCCACAGACTGTCCGGTGTGGTGGAGTAGAATGGTTGGCATCCTCCCAAGCAGTGTGTACCAAGCTGCTTTCCTTCCATGAGAACTAACAAGAGAGCAAAATGAGTGAATCATGCTGTGGGAAGGTCAGACTCCAAAACCAGGTCTCTTCTATATAGTAGACAGTTGAAATAGGTCACTGGGACAGCAGAAGATCTATTATTTAAATATCCTTTGGTTGAAAGCAACAGCAACTAAAAGACTCTGGCTAGTTTAGGCAAAATAAAAAGGAATTTGTTGGAAGGATACTGGGAATAAAGAACTGTGTCTACTGTTGGGCCTGTTGTGGTCTGTACAACTCAGGCAGTGTGGAATCTTTCCCGTTGTCATCTCTATGAATGGTACTTCCTAGAGTTGTGCAGTGCACTGCCTACACAACTGTATGTAGCAGCCCAGCTGGGATATCTCATAAGACAGTGTTTCTCAAGCTATCTGTGCTGAAGGGCCAGGTTTTTATTATTATTATTATTCATTGTAGATCAATACTTTGGTAAATTAAACAAATCTGAATTACTAGAAAAATAAAATGCCACTTGCTATCTGGCCAGTATCAATTACTATAAAAGTTACTAAGCTCTCAGTTTCTGAATTTATTTCACGGTGCACAGGTCATGCACAATTTGGGAAATAGCACTCTTCCACAAACACAACTGTGTACTCTCCGAGCAGTACTGACGTAGATCACCCCAACTGTACAAGAGTGGGAATGGAATGAGAAGCTCAGAACCAGAACCAAGTAGTCAACTACATCTGGACTTTCCATCTCCCATGTTTTCCCCTCTGCCTGTTAGTACCACTAAACCCCACCACAGGAGAGCATTCTCTGGAGAGGAGACAACACAAAAAAACAACTCTTCACATTTTATGTCTTCTTGCCTCTGCCACCAGGGAAAGAATTATTGGTCCCAAATCCAACTTCAGAAATGAGATTTAGTGGCCCAGCCCAGGCCTGGTGCTCACTTCTATGGCTAGGAGGTATGTCTCTTGTGGTCAAGAAAATGGCAGCTCCCTTGGGGACCATGTGAATGGGGCTGGGAGCAGTTTTCAGAAGAGACATAAGATATATAGAAACAGGCCAGTGTGGATGTGCCACATTGTTATAACAGTAGGTTTCCAATTATTAGTTTTTCCTATATTTGTATTCCTGTCTGTATTCTCTGAAATATATTTTCCCCAAAAATGGGTTGATGTCAAGTAAACTTGGGAAAAACTTTATATTGTACCACCCTCATAGAGAATCATAAAGCTTATTAGCATATTAAAGGCTCTGAGAAGTCCTTCAGATTAAACACTGACCTGATTTGATCACTGAAACCCTTTTTAGTGGAATATCCAGTAATTAATGGGATTAATGTTCCAAAAACATGTTTTGGGAAAACCTTCTAGGTGATAGATGTTCTCCAAAGAGATATGACTCAAATCCTTTTAAAAAAGAAAACAGGAGGAGTTCCTGCTGTGGCACAGCAAAAAAAAAATCCAACTAGTATTCTTGAGGACAAGGGTTCAATCCCTGGCCCTACTCCATGGGTCAAGGATCTGGCAATGCCGTGAGCTGTGGTATAGGTCACAGATGCTGCCTGGATCTGGCATTGCTCTGGCTGTGGCCTACTGGCAGCTGTAGCTCTGATTAGACCCTTATCCTGGGAACTTCCATAGGCTGCAGGTGCGCCCCTAAAAAAAAAAAGAAAGAAAAGAAAGAAAGAAAGAAAACATGAGTTTCCCATGTGTCTCAGCTATGGTTCAGGCTGCAACTGTGGCATGGGTTCAATCCCTGGCCCAGGAACTTCCACACGCCATGGTTGCAGAAAAAAAAAATTTAAACAAACCAGAGAGCTGAATATTTCCTGAAACTGGTAAATTATTTGCCAAGAGTCATTTTATACCCTAAGTTAAACACCATCAAAGCTACCTGTTTCTAGGCTCAGAGTTTTGTATATTCAATCCTATTAACATGGGGTACATCTCTGCAACTCCAAACCTTCCCACTCTAGAACATTTCTTTCCAAGGGCCTTTTCACAGGTTGTTCCGAACGCTTTTCATGTGATGTCTGGTACCTGCCCCCTTTGAGGTAAGGTGTCTCTTTGTGCTATTATGTGGTTGGCCACTGTGGTTTGCAAATGCAACTTAATAGCACAGGGCATCTGCTCTACCCTGGGTGCTCATGCAATCAAAAGGCCCACTGGGGTGAGCAATATACCGGAGAGCAGTGTTAACAGCACCCACATCTGGGGAAGCTTGAAGGTGGGGCTGACATTAATAAGTATAATGATGGCCTTCTCCTCGCTAATGAGAGATTAGAATCCTATACCAGGTCATCCATCTGGATTACAGGCACAGCTAAAGGACAGAGAAAACTGCCCAGACAATCAGGATCAGAGGCATAATATAGGTTGGCCACCAAGTCTGGAAACAGGCAAATATATAATAAATGGTTTATGGATCTCCCATGATAATGCATGATAAAATAGTATCTACATTTCCAGACTTTGTGGCCACTCCTTGACAAAGCTAGGATTTATATCGAGCAGTCACTACTAAGTGGCAGGAAGCACCCTTCTAAATATTTCCCCTAAATTAACTAATTTAATTTTCACAACATCCCTTTGAAGCAAGCGTTGTCATCATTTCGATGGGAATAGGTGCAGAGACAGCAGCACGAATGGATGGCGTATCTGGCCCTAGGCCTCACTGTGGGTGAGAAGTGGAGCTGAGCTTTGAGCCCACGCAGCCTCACTCTAGAGCCCATCCTTGTACCCTCTGCACTACAGTTGCCTACCCTGGAGGCCTAAATCCCTATGCTTTGTGAATAGCCATCAATAAGCTAGGATGTAGGGTTCTCTCTTGCTTTTTCTAGTTTTGCAGTTTTTTAAAAAACCAAAGATGGCTTACGAATAGTCACTGGAGCTAGCATTTGTAATGTTCTTTGCAGTTTTGTCCTCATCACACCCCATGATGGCAAACCAGGCAGGACCAATTGTCCCACTTTATAGATAAGGAAGTTGAGCCTTTAACAGGATCCCTACCTACCAACAGCAGAACCATGTCCTCTGATTCTAAGAGTCTCCTGGTTTTAACTCATTTCCTGTGTTGGGTTCCATGGTAACCAACATGAAAGATGGTCCCCTGTGATGCTAACCTCTGGTGCTAACCTCTTCCATGCTGAATAGACTCACTTGTGTGACCGCTAGGATGCTGTGAAAGATGATGATGACTTTTTTTTTTTTTGTCTTTTTAGGGCTGTGCCCACAGCAAATGGAGGTTCCCAGGCTAGGGGTTGAATCAGAGCTGCAGGTGCTGGCCTACACCACAGCCACAGCAACGTGGGATCTGAGCCACATGTGCTATCTACACCACAGCTCACACTATTGCTGGATCCTTAACCCACTTAGCGAGGCCAGGGATGGAACCCCAGTCCTCAAGGATACTATTCGGGTTCATTAACCACTGAGACATGATGGGAACTCCAACTATTAATCACTCAGGAGGAAGTCAGCTACCTTGTTGTGAGCGGCAGCCCCCCAGAGAGGCCCTGAGGGGAAACTGCAGCCTTCTGCCCACACCAGCAGGAATGTGCCAGCCATGTGAGTCAGCCCCTATGGAAGCAGGTCCCCCAGCACCAGTCAGAGGACTGCAGTGCCAGCCCACATCTTGAGTGCAGATTCACCAGAGTTCCATGATGGTTAATTGTCTGTGCCCATTTGACTGGCCCTGGGGTGTCCAGACTGAACATAATTGTGAGGGTACTTCCAGATGAGATTAGCATTTGGATCCATGGACCCAGTAGGGCTGACCACCCTTCCCAGTGTGGGTGGGCATCATCCAATATGTTGGGGGCTGGAATAAGACAAGCGGTGGAGGAAGGAGGAATTCATCTCTTTTCTTCCTGCTTGATCATCTCATATTCTCCTGCCCTCAGACTTGGATTTACACCATTGGCTTCCCTGAACCTCAGGCCTTCAGACTCAGACTGAATTACAGCACCAGCTCTCCTGGGCACCAGGTTGTAGACAGCAGATCATGGGGCTTCTTAGCATCCATACCATGTGAGCCAATTTCTCATAATAAATTGTATATATAATATACATGTTAAGTATCAAATAATTTATATATAATGTAATTTATAATTTATCTATATAAACTATTGTATACATTTTATATAGTATGTACAATAGGTTATATGTTATATTCTATTTAATATATACTATGTTATGTATCATATAATTTACATATAATAATAATTATAATTTGTATATCTATATAAACTATTGTATATATTTTATGTACTATATGTAATATAGGATATCAATAGTTTATATATTATATACTATTAAATATGTAGTATATAGTATACATTATTATATAATTTATATATTATGTATAAACTACATACATAGCTATATAAAGTTACACATATAACTATGTTATATATTGTTTTTTATATATGTATATATATACACACATGCACATATATATAAAACTATTGGTTCTGTTTCTCCGGAAAACCATGACTAATACAGACCCCAAGCCAAATCCACCCAACTAAATTACTCTTGAATTGCTAACTCACAAAAACTGTGAGATAATAAATGTTTCTTGTTGTCTTAAGCCAAATTTTAACTGGTTTGGGGGGGGTTGTTTTTTGTGTTTTTGGAGGGGTTTTTTGTTTTGGGGGGGGGTTTGCTTTTTAGGGCTGCACTTGCAGCATAGGAAAGTTCCCAGGCTAGGGGTTGAATCGGAGCTGCAGCTGCCAGTCTACACCACAGTTACAACAACGTGGGATCTGAGGTGTGTCTGCGACCTATACCACAGCTCACAGCAACACTGGATCCCCAACCCAATGATCAAAGCCAGGGATCGAACCCACATCCTCATGGATACTAGTCAGGTGCACTACCACTGAGCCATGACGGGAAATCCTGATTTTTTTTTTTTTTTAAGTTAGTGGGAAATGTATTTTGCAGCTATAGGTAACTAATATGACTTCCCGCTCCAAAGTGCTAATCCTGGTGAAAGTCATTAACTAGCTGTGAACTTGAGAAAATCTTTGGGGCACTTCCTGGTGCTCCCCTGATAAAAATAATGTGGGAAAATTTCTGATTCATTCTTAAGGTAACTAATGAGCTGTCACAATGGAATTCAGAGGATGCTCCGTGTAAAGAGGAACTCCTGGCCCAAAGAGGCTAGTTCATGGCAAAAGTGCATTACGTACCTGTAAGAATTTAAGGATTTCATCAGTGCATCTGATCTATTAGCTCATAAAGTTCCACTTGAAGACCCTACTGGCAACAGTCCATCCATGTTCACCAAGCATCTCTTAAGTTCCCTTTGTCTGTGCCAAACAAAGGTGGGCTTTGCTCACACTGAGCACACACCAAAAACATCTTCCCTTACCCCCTACTAACAACAAACCTATCCCTTGCCCAACGCTCTCATCTCAAATGTCTCTGAAACCTGCCAAGGCCACTTCCTCTGACTGCCCTCTGTACCACCCGCAGCAGAAGTGCAGCAGTGGGGTGTTGCTAAATGGTTAGCAGCCAGCTCTCTGAGGAGAAAAGGTCCTGATATGCAGACTTTTTTGATTTCTGTGGTGTGAATGCTTCTCCCTCAGCTGATTTAAAGCTCCCGACATGAGGGAGTTCCACTGTGGCTCAGGGGTAACAAACCTGACTGGTATCCATGAGGATGCGGCTTCGATCCCTGGCCTCACTCAATGAGTTAAGGATCTGGCGTTGCTATGGCTGTGACATAGGCCAGCTGCTACAGCTCGATTTGACCCCTAGCCTGGAACTTCCAAATGCTGCATGTGCAGCCCAAAAAAGACCCCCCTCCCCCCAAAAAAAAGGCTCCCAATATGTCATCCCTGTGTGCAGAGCTGGGAAAAATGTCCACGGTCAGTCTCCTCAACCAGCGCCAGCAGGCACCAGCACACCCCTGCATTTGGGACACCTCACTCTCCCTTATTCTTGTCCTCTTGATTATTTCAATGTCCCTAGGACCTGCCCTCCTCCCCGATGCCCAGCGTCTCTCCCTCAGCCCAGGTCTTCATCATCTCCTCCCTGGACTGTTGCAAGGGCCTCTTCCCTGTTCCATCCACCCCCAGGCCCTCCTCCCTCCCTCCCCTGCATCAGGAGTGAGCCCTCTACACCTTCCTCCCTCAGCACCATGCTGCCCAGCCTTCAGATCCCTCACACCCGTGGTTTTCAATGCAAAGGTCAAAGCTGTCACAAGCTCTTTTTTTTTTTTTTGCCTTTTCTAGGGCTGCTCCTGCAGCATATGGAGGTTCCCAGGCTAGGGGTCTAATCAGAGCTGTAGCCGCCGGCCTACGCCACAGCCACAGCAACGCCAGATCTGAGCCACATCTGCAACCTATACCACAGCTCACGGCAATGCCGGATCCTTAACCCACTGAGCAAGGCCAGGGATCGAACCCACAACCTTATGGTTCCTAGGTGGATTCATTAACCACTGAGCCACGAGGGGAACTCCTGCGCAAGCTCTTCATGACCTGACGCCCATCCACGTCTCCATCTTCACACACACTCTGAACCCCGAGGCACTTCTCTGCTGGACCATGATACTCTTCATGCCCTCCTGGATATTTCTCCAGTCTAAAATGCCGTGGCGCCAGTCACAATCCCTCTCCTCCTCCCACTGGACTCATCAACACTGTCTTCTTCCTCCAGCCCCTCTTGCCCCACATTCCCATGGGCTTTTATTGAGAACTCAGTGGGGAACTTACTATGGGGAATCGTGGCTGGTTCTGTGTACCTCTGCCTTTCTCTCCCTGCAGGAGCCTCAAGCAAGTCTCCTATTCTCCCTCCCTAGCGCTGCATCCCTGGCTGATGGGACAGTCTGTTTGGATCTGGAGATGGGAGGGTGGTGCTAGGAGGGCAACGGGGTAAGGCAGTGGGACTGTGCAGAGCCAAGGACCTCTCCCATCCCAAAGCCTGGCAAGGCTCCTGGCAGAGAGGAGTACAGGTGGCTGACTCGGGGGAGGGTGGAGGGAGGGGCGTGAAAACCAGGAGCCCTTGCAGAGCCCTCTGTGGTGGCTGAGGCTCCCGGAACTCCACTTCCACCTGTTTTCTCTGTCCCACTTCTGGGACTGAATGCCCCACCCTGCAGAGTTAAAATCCCATCTCTTAAATTCTAAGTCTGTTACATTGCTTTCCGTCAAGTAATTATGGACTCAAAACCACCACATGGCCGAAGTTAAAGGCTCTTACCCAGGCCCAAGCCCCTCCCCTTTCCCTCAAAACATTCAAAAGTAAGTCCCAGATCAAGCGGTCAATGTCTCAGAGTGCAGGTAGTTTCCTTAAAATAATTGCGAGAAAATACCCCTAGCAAGGTAGCTCTGCTCCAGTTACTCAGAGACTTGGCGAGGCTTTTTCCTCCAGTGGATTTTTCCATTTGAAAAGGAAAGTCAGTGGCCAGATGATCACTAATTTCTCTGACACTACAGTCCTAAGCCAGTTCCCCATCTCTGTGCCTCAATCCCATCATCTATAAAATGGGAATAACATCTACCCATCTCAGAGGGCTAGCGAAGGGCATAACCTAATGGATATAAAAATACTCTCGTGTGCTATAGCTATAAAATATTAGTTGTTATGATTAATGAAAGTGATTAAGTGTGCCAAAAGTCTTTTATAAACGTTCCTGGGTGATTTGAATAGATTTTGACATGATGGCAAATGTGAATTCAGGAGAAAAGCAAGAATACATAAAAGGTAAGACCTCCAAATGGGGACCCTTCACGCAGTTGGGTAAACTCACCTCTGAGCTGAGCTAAGGACAGTCATTTCAGGCCAGACCTGTGGTTTTCATGATGGCTTTTTTATTCCACAAGATCTATCTACACAAAGGATTGGCCATGACAATCCAGGCATGTCTGTTTTTTCTAAGGCTTGTCCCGAATGTTCAGTCAGTCCTTTAACAGATGTGCTGAAGAGAATTAAAGTAACTCATGCCTGTTTGCCTTTCCCAGGTGGAGCGTAACTAGGTCACTATGGTATCTCAAAACATCTTCGCTCCACCATATTTATTATCATTATTATTCAGCCCTTCAAAAACAAGGTCAGGTCCCCATTCTCAAGGACACCATAATGATTTGCTAATTAGACTTTTATGGTGCTTGGAGACCCAGGGTAGGCTGCTAGACAGAGTGTGCCCATGATCTTCAAGATCAAAGTGAGACATGGCTTACCTCGGAGTCTTGACCTTGTCCATGTTGCTCCATAGCTTTCATCTGAAAATGATGGCTGACCACTCCTCCAAGCCCCAACTGAAGAAGGCCACTCTCTTTATTTTTGTTCAGCAGACTAGCAGAGAAGCTCTAGTTGGTAAATACACCTGTCAGTGAATAGTCATTTGACCCAAGACCCCCTGTGGTCCCCCTGCTTGGGTCACTCTGGCTGCCCAGACCCTCCCTAAATGCCCCTCACCATACACGTGATATTGAGAGTGCAGTTTCTGTTCATTCAAGCTGATGCACAGAGTAAAAGATTGACTCCTAAGCAACTCACTTTTTCATCAATATTCAGTCACTTGATCTACAAAGGCGGACAAACATTGGTGGCCTATTCACAGCTGATGGTCTATCTTGCAACGGTGTAAAAACCCCTGCAGGGAGTTGCCGTTGTGGTTTAACGGGTTAAGAATGGGACATAGTATCTGTGAGGGTATGGGTTCAATCCCTGGCCTCGCTCAGTGGGTTAAGGATCCGGCCTTGCCGCAAGCTGCTTCATGTGTCACAGATGTGGCTCAGATCCTGCTTTGTTGTGGCTGTGGTGTAGGGCAGCAGCTGCAGCTCCAAATTGACCCCTGGCCTGGGAACTTCCATATGCCACAAGTGTGGACTTAGAAAGAAAAAAAAAGTGTAATTAAAAATAAAAACTCCTGCCGATGGAAGAGATTGAGGAAGAAAGAATAATTTACTCTCCCGCAAAAGCAAGAGTTAACCAAAACTCCAGATCCACTGACCAGCAAGTCAGAAACATCCTCTTGGTATCTGAAAGGCACCCCATTAGAAAATAGGCATAAGGAGTTCCCACTGTGGCACGATAGGTTAAGGATCCAGCATTGCCACAGCTGTGGTGTAGGGCACAGCTACAGCTTGGATTCCATCCCTGGCCTGGGAACTTCCATATGCTGCTGGTGCAGTGAAAAAAACAGAGAGAGAAAGAAAATAGGCATGAAAGCAAAGTCCAATGGTGCCATTGTAAACAGATATAATATCATTATTATTACTGTAAACTCTTTGATATTTGTAAATTAATTTACAAATTAAAAAGTACTTTTCTCATGATTGCTATTCTGCTTGTACAGCCATACTGACTGATAAAACATTGAATTATTTCCATATCTGTTGGTAAATAGCCACAGACCCAAGCCTCCATGCAGTACAGCTTCTTGGGTCATCTTGACTGCCAGGCCCTTCCTCTGGAACCCCTACACACACACACACACACACACACACACACACACACACAAATGCACACACATATACACGCACACACACATACACCTGTCCACGATCCAGCAATCAAAGAATTAGCACCCGGCCTAACAGGGGCTGTCAGGACCTATTCTAGGCCAGCGCTATGGCCTGTGTCCATTCAGATGGGTGGGTGAACACGGCATACTGGTTAACTTTTTTAACTTTTTATCTGTAAGTTAATTTACAAATATGAAATATTTTACAATAATAATAATAATGATGATATTATATCCCTTTGCAACAGCACCCCTGGACTTTGCTTTCATGCCAATTTTCTTTCTTTCTTTCTTTTTAAACAACCCTCCCTGCCTCTCTGCACTGAGGACTTTAGGATGGAACAGACTGCAGGGTTGCTGAGTTGTATACCCCGCACTCTGGCTCTGTGGTAGCCTCATTGTGGGAATACAAGTCCAGTGGCTTTAGAAAGCCACAGGGCAAACGCTGAGTGCCTGGTTAAGCCCTTCCTTAACTGGGAGGGAGGAACGGGAAATGTCCTCGGTGACTAGCACTTAAATGTGGCCTCCTTCCCTTCGGCTGTGCCCCAAAGCCCCAGGTTAGGTGCCTCTTAAAAAACCAGAAGTAATAACACACAACAGCCACATGGGCAAGTCCCCAACCTGCCGTCTGCATCAGTTTCCCTCTGTTCAAGCCAATGGAGAGAGATAATAACCTACCAAAGGCTTAATTAACATCTGGGCCCTGCTGCTGGGAGAGTCCCAAACCCATGTCTCCCTGTAATTGCAAACCTTTATTTATTTGGGCACTTTGATGATAGCTACATAATGGGAACTATGGCCCCGACCCCACCCATGGCCTTATACTTGCCAGCTACCAACTTCCCCTCCCCACCCCACCCCACCCCTCCCTCTTACTTTCCTGCCTGTCTGCCCACCCATCCCCCAGGATCCCTGGCCCATAACCCCCCTGCCCCAAGTCAGTCTGTGCTTATAGAACACTTGGAATCTGGAGACCTGGGGCCCAGTCCCAGATCTGCCCATCACCGACTCCACCACCAGGAGATGCATGCACCTGAAGTGCCTAGCACTTTGCCTTGAATGCAGTAGGGGCTAAACACTTGTGGTGGCCTTCCTTTCTACACAATTCCACTTTTTTTCTTTTCTTTCTTTTTTCTTTTTTCTTTTATGTATTTATTTAGTCTTTTTAGGGTCACACGCACAGCGTATGGAAGCCTCCAGGCTAGGGGTAGAACCACAGCCACAGCAATGCCAGATCCAAGCCACCTCTGAGAACTATACCACAGCTCACAGCAACACCAGATCCTTTAACCCACCAATCGAGGCCAGGGATGGAACCTGCATCCTCTTGGATACTAGTCACGTGCCACTGAGCCACGACAAGAACTCTCTACTCTATTCCACTCTTTAACCCCCAGCTCTCTCACCTGAAAATTGAGTTATTGATGCCTCCCTTCCTGCCTCCCTGAGTAGTCAGCATCAGAACCACATCAGAAGAGGAAATGGCTAAGAGCATCCTTTGTAAGGTACAAGGTACCACCTACACTGGAGCACGGCCTCCTCAGAAGGCGGGAGGGTTGGAGTGCCAGAGGGATCACTGACCACAGGGGCCTCCCAGGGGGACAGTCCATGGTGGGGCCACTCCGGTCTAGGGACCAGCTGTCAGTAATGCAGATCCTGAGGAAATACTAGATCTCCATCCTCCAGAAGTCTGGGGGAAGTGGAACTTCCAGGAAGCAATTAGAGAAAGATAGAGCAGGCTCAGCTGCCACATGGCCAGAATCTGTCTCCAGCACACTCCCCAATCGGAGCCTGCCCTCCAGGTTCCTCCAGGAGGACAGCAAGGAAAAGTCCTCACTTTTGTATCATGCTTTTCCATAAAAATTGGCTTATATTTGTAATTTCCTTTGAATTGCACAGTGCCATGCATTATCCTTATGTACAAATTTACCAGACCTCAGAGGATTGTGCCTCTTTGTGCAATGTCACATAGGGACCCTTATAGAATGGAGTACAAACCCAAGCCTCCAAGTTGCAATCCTGTGCTTCTCCCTGAGTGGTCGTTCCCTCTGGAAGACACAGGGCTGGTTGCCTTTGTTTTCTTTTTTTTCCACCCTCCCTCCCTCCTTTCCTTACTTCTTTTTTTTTTTCTCTTGATAATGATACACTTTTTTCAACTATGTACTAATTTATCGCTAAGCTTATCAAAGCATAATAACTAATAAAGTGACACCATATTCCATTAACACCCATACCAATAAATTTCCCAGATAATCCTGTTAGGTACCCTAAGCCTTTTTAAAAAATACTATTTTGAATTAAAATATTTCCAAATGCACTAAATACAGTTCTTTATCCTTAAAATTAGATTAGTTTAGATAGAACATTGTAAATCAACTATAATTTAAAAAGTTTAAATAAATAAAATTAGCTTATTATAAATATAGCATGCTAACAAAATGAAAAAAAACCCAACCAGTCCAGTATCATATAAAGTAAAAGTCCCCCTCCCCTGCCTTCCCTCAGGTCAGTATGCAATAGAGGCACTTCTGAGTTGGGACAGTAGAACCTCTATTGGGGGGTGGGAGGTGGCACTCAGGGCCTCTTCCCACAGCCTAGGGTGACCAGTGTCTCTCCAGGTGGTGCTCTCACTTCCTGGTGGGAGGACCTGAGGCCCTGATAGGAGAGAAAAACCCAGGCATCTCCCCACCAGGTGGCTGGATTTGACCATGGAAGAATTAGTCAACTCCCTCTCTGCAGCCTCACTGGGCAGTGTGACAAATCTTAGAAAAATTTTCAAGAATCAAAATTGTCCGAAGTTCCTGTTGTGGCTAAGTGGTGATCCATGAGGATGAGGGTTTGATCCCTGGCCCTGCTCAATGGGTTGGGGATCCAGCATTGCCATAAGCTATGGTGTGGGTGGCAGACACAGCTTGGACCTGGAGTGGCTGTGGCTGTGGTGTAGGCTGGTGGCTGCAGCTCTGATTCAATCCCTAGCCTGGGACCTTCCATGTGCCACAAGTACGGCCCTAAAAAGCAAAAAAAAATTAAAAATTAAAAAAGAACTGTCCATCCAAGGGCTGGGCTTTCCCAAGAGGCAGAGAGATCACAGGAATTCACAGACCCCCAGAGAGGGACAGTCCCCTTCAAAATTTCCTTCTAACACAGGGCTAATGTTTGCAGCAGCTATTTCTGAAAAATTACTTGATCTCTGGGTCCTGAGCTCTTTAGAATAGCTCTTAGGACCACGTGCAGACTGAACGATGAAAGTTTTCACAAACTCTTATAAATAACAATTGTCCCCAGATCCTCCTAAAGTCTCAGCTCATATAAACCTGGGCCTGTCATCATAAGATAAAGACGCTCTATTGCAGAGACTATTTCTCTTCCCCAAGCCCTTTTCCTTTCCTTTTGAGCACACTGCTGGACTACATTTCCAGCTGCCCTCGAAATTACATGTAAACAGGAACTGAATTCTGGCCAATGGAACATGCTGAGAAGTTGTGTGTGTCAGTTCTAGGCCTGCCCATTACAACCTCCAAATGATCATGCACTTTTTCTCTGTCCACTGGAAGACATTCTCTGGCAGGAAGCAGATGATCCAGAGAGAATTCAGAGGCACTAGGATAGGGGTCAGCAACTTTTTTCTGTAAAGGGCCAGGTGGCAAATGTTCTAGACTTGTGAGCTATACAGTCTGTTGCATCCACTCAACTCTGCTGTTGCAGTGCAAAACAGCCACGGGCAGTATGTGAATGGATGAGCATGACTGCATTCCAGTAAAACTTCATATGCAAAAACAGCCAGCAGGTCCAATTTGGCCCACAAGTCCTGCTTCAGAAGATGGTAGAGCCACAATGGAGACAGAGTCTGGGCCCCTGAATGACTGCTTGACAACCACACTGAATCCTAGATAGGTGAGAAATAAAATTTCCTTATGTTAAGCCAGTAAGAGCATGGGATTTATAAAGCAGTTATTTTTGTTTGTTTGGTTGGTTTGGTTTTTTTTTTTTTTTTTTTTTTTTTTGGCCATGCCTATATGGAAGTTCTTGAGCCATGGATCAAACCCACATCACAGCAGTAATTCAAGCTGCTTCAGCGACAACACCAGATCCTTAACCCACTGCGCTGCAAAGAGAACTCCAAAGAAACTAGCATTATTTACGCTATTTAATTATACTCACCATATTCTAATTCTTCTACTTGCCAAGTTCGTGAATCAGGAAATGGACCAGTGTGGAAGAAAACCCAAATATTCTTCTGAAATGGCCTTTATAAGTACAGGACTGGAGAGAGAGGTTGCAGGTAGGAGATTTTCATATACACCCTCCAATCCCTCACCCCTTAAAATAAAAAAAAATAAATACATATTAAAAAAAATGGGAGCTCCCATCATGGATCAGTGGTTAACGAACCCGACTAGGAACCACAAGGTTCTGGCTTCAATCCCTGGCCTCACTGAGTGGGTTAAGGATCCAGCGTTGCCATGAGCTGTGGTGTAGGTCACAGACGCGGCTCGGATCCCATGTTGCTGTGGCTCTGGCATAGGCCAGCGGCTACAGCTCCAATTAGACCCCTAGCCTGGGAACCTCCATATGCCACGGGTGTGGCCCTAGAAAATACAAAAAGACAAAAAAAAATTGTTTTTTTAAATGTTGGAATTCCCATTGTGGCTCAGCGGGCTAAGAACACAACTGGTATCCATGAGGATGCAGGTTCAATCTCACCCTACTCAGTGGGTTAAGGATCCTGCGTTGCCATGAACTGTGGTATAAGTGGCAGAGGAGGCTTGAATCCTGTATACTGTGGCTGTGGTGTAGGCCAGCAGCAGCAGCTCTGATTTCTTTTTTTTTTTTTTTTTGTCTTTTTGCCTTTTCTAGGGCCACTCCCACGGCATGTGGAGATTCCCAGGCTAGCAGTCTAATCGGAGCTGTAGCCACCGGCCTACTCCAGAGCCACAGCAACTCGGGATCCGAGCCGCGTCTGCAACCTACACCACAGCTCACGGCAACGCCGGATCCTTAACCCACTGAGCAGGGCCAGGGATCGAACCCGCAACCTCATGGTTCCTAGTCAGATTCGTTAACCACTGAGCCACAACAGGAACTCCACTGCAGCTCTGATTTGACCCCCAGCCTGGGAGCTTCCATATGCCACAGGCACAGCCCTTAAAAAAAAGGCAGAAAAAAAAAACTTTTTTAAATCTCTGAAGGACTGTGATTTGTCCAGAACCTAGATAAGGCAAAGTTCTATAATGCAGGCAGAGCCTCTGAGAAGACCACCTGAGTGGCTGAAAAGGATGATCATCTCTCTTGTGAAGCCCTCTGTGACCATCTCTCCCTCTCTTGGGTGGGCTGGGGCGGGTCAGCTGCCTCTCCTCTGTTTTCCCTCAATACTTTACACATAAACTGACTATACCTCTTGAATTGTTACAGTTATTACATGTTTGGATCTCTTGCACTAGATTACAAGCTCCATGAGGGCAAGAACGACTTCTTGTTTCCCTAGGTCCAGCTCATCTCCACTCCAGCTCACAAGAGGTACCTTATAAGTGGTTCTTCAGTGAAGGAGTGAATGGATACAGACATGCATGGGTTAAGGTCAAAATTGTCTAGGTCATAGGTAGGAAAACATATCATCCAAACCAGGACACTTTTGAGAGAGAAAGGTGGTGCTACCATAATTACGTGAGGACATTGGGCATAAACAGGGACAGTCCTGAGAAACCCCGAGTCTCCAGTTACCCCAGCAGAGGCTTTGGTGGATCATGGTCTCCAGCAATACAGAGCATTCCTCAAGGAAACTGGTGATTTCTAGTAAAGACCCTTGAAGATTAAAAGCAAAGAAAAAGGCAAACTCTGAGTACAACGGAAAGGAAAGGGTGATGGGGTTTGAAGTTTTTCTTGGCAGAAATCTGGGAAGAACAGCACAGCTCCCTCATTGCGCTGTGAGTTGTCACTGATAATTTCACACAAATGCCAACCACAACAGCTTGAGTTTACAGTACAGCTCAGCTTCGCCCTAGAGCACAGTCCCAGACGTATCCACAGGAACACATGCACACACACACACGAGTTCCACCGGAGACAAGAGGATCCTAAGCATTCCTGTGTATCTTCTGTCTATATAGCATGCCTCCAAGGAAAACCTCAGAACTTCCCCATCTCTAGAAAATAGTCTTCACTTTAAGAGAAATGTGTCCATTTCATGGACATCTATTTGAGAGGCAGATGAAATCAGGATTGTAAATATCTGTGGAAAGGTTGGGGAAGGAGTGTGCATGTGTCTGTCTGTCTGAGTATAGACCAGCAATCACGCTAAAAATACTGATCTGGGCTCATCATCACAAGCTGACAAAATGAATCCCATTACAGGGAACAAATAAAAATCCAACCAGAGAACACAGGCAGTTGCCACGCTCTCCTGCCACTGCTGATGGAGGAGACGGGGCTGGAGGTGGAGCTGCATAGTTCAAGTGGACATCTAGAGCTTTGGATGGAAAGTTAGCCCATACTCTTTCCACGTAAAGTGTGCCATTTAAACACCCACCAACTGTTTCCTTTTCTTAATAGATCACTTCCTCGTTTTTGCCTGTTTTCCCTCCCTGGGCCATGGAATATATTTCATGGAAAATATCCCTTCCCAGGAGCCCCACTGAGGCTCACCCATCCCAACTGTGTTATTTCAACTGAATATCCCAGCAGCCACCACTCCTTTCCTGGACTGCGCTTTATATAAAGAGCACTGACTCAACCAACATTTCAATGGAGCCTCCACACAACATGAAAGATCATTTGCTCAGCCATTATCTCCATTTCACAGAGAGAACTGCCCACAAAAGGAAATCCGCCCAAGGTTAAAGAGCTGATGTGGGAAAACCAAGGTTAAAACCAAGTCTCAAGTCCACTTCTCTTTCAGCTATACCCACAGCCTCGCTCATAGGAATGCTGCTCCCCAACACCACCCTAGCCCCCAGTCCCACATTTGTCAGTCAATATTAGATATTTGCCAAGAACTGAGTCAAAGGGATGAAGTGGCACAGGAACAGCGTAAGACTAAAACCTCTTTGGATTTCACGAGTGTGAATACATATAAAAGGGTCTGACCAGTCATGGGCTCTGTGAGCTTCCTTTATCAGCAATGACTGCTACAGATGCAAAAGGAATGGCCCCACATACCTTGGCATCACTGTACATCTCATTTGGACAAGAAGCACAGTTTTGTGCAGGCACAAGCAGAAGCACCTCTACTGGAGCTCTAAAGAGCTGATCTCTACTGAAAATCAGGTGGTGTTTGTGGTTTTCCCTGGGAATCAAGGACACTGAGGACAAAGTGGCATGCAAAGGCTATGACAGCCTTATCTGCAGAGGAAGACTTGGGAGAGCAACTGTGGATAAGGAACTGCTGATGGTTTTGTAGATCTTTAGATGGTGCCATTTGCAAGCCCTGAGCTGGCACACAGAACTGAGAGTGTGCCAATGCAGGACCCAGTGGACCTACCCACCCTTCCTCCTTGAACTCATATGACCTTGGAAACATCACTTTCTCTGTGTATGAGTTCAGCTGCAAGAATGCAATCTTCAGGAATGTGGCTTAAGATGCTAGAACATATGTAATGTTAGGAGAGGTATTCCCTGCCCTAAAATATTTCTTCCCGCCCATTCTAGCCTCCTCCCATCAAAGCACCTGAAATTCTCATCATTCAGCCTTTTATATCTCAAAGGCTTTTAATATTCGAGTCCCCTATTAAAATGTCAGTTTCTTGATAAGACCATTTACGTAAGAGCTTGGGACTCACTGTAGGCTGGGGAACAATAACTTAAGGAGGCAAAAGTGTGCAGGTTACCACTTAGGGAAGGGAGGAGGGCTCTGCCCTTCACATGCACATGGTTGGCCCATGTCACAAAGGAAGTGGGGCTCCTCTGTGTTACTACTGAGGGTTCTTGAAAGTCATCCTGAAAAGAAATTGGGAGGAAGTAGAAGCTTGAATTCTAACTGTGGCTCTGCTCTAAGCTCCCTGCAATAACTGGACAAGTCCTTTCCCTTCTCTGAGCTTCAGTGTCCTCATCTATAAAAGGAAAGGACTGGTCTAGAGAAGTGCTGAAGCTCTCAGGCTCTCAGGGAGGGTAGATGACCTTGGCCTTGGGGTGAGCTGGACCTCTTGAGCCATTCACTGTTGGCTAATCCCGGAACAGAAGGGAGGGAGAATCCCTGACAGGAGGCAAAGAAAAAATTCTTCTGGGAGAAGGATTCCAGGATTGGAACGGATCCTGGGGCAGGGAAGAAAAAGGGGGTGGGGAAGCATATCCCAGGATGCCAGGATTGGAACGGATCCTGGGGCAGGGAAGAAAAAGGGGGTGGGGAAGCATATCCCAGGATGCCAACTCCTGCTTACTCTCAGAGTTGTTGCTGTGGGTCCTGGTCTCCATTGTTAAAAAAACAAAGTGCCATGCCACCAGGTAGCCTCAGTGGTTAATCAGACACCTGGGCTCTTCCAGATTTCCTTGGATGTGTCTGCATTACTTCCAAACTAACTTATCCCAACCTAAAAGATACAGGAAAAAGAGTATAGGACATGGAGTCAGGAGATCTGACTTCCGGCCCCAGGTTGCTGAGTGGTCTTAGGAAAGTTACTCTCTATTTCCTACCCTGGCCCTCAGATTCATTATCAGCCTGCTTTGTAGGACACCTCATGGCCTCCAGGTTTTGAGGTAGTGTGAAACGGATGCCTAATAGGCAATTCCTGCTCTGACCCAACCTAGGAAATGTCACTTCCAAATTAGACTCTGGTGAAGGTCCAGGCTATAATGAGTCCTAAAGATGTCCTCAGATCCCCAGAAAGTTTCTAGCCCAAGTCAGAGGTTTCTTCTATTCTCACCCACTAGGAGAAGGCAGAAACACACTTGACCTTAACCTCTGTTCCTTCTTTAGTTCAGAACATTAGTTTTGCTCCTATCTGATCCAACCCATCCATTTTACCTATGAGGATCCTGAGGCTAGAGAGGGGAAGTGACCAGGTCAATGCAGACAGAGTCCAGATCACTTCAAGGCCTGAGTCCAAGGTTCTTTCTATCAGCTTTCTGCCATGCCACTTTATGTGAGCCTTTATTGGGGTCGAATTATAGGGATTTGGGAAATAACTTTGGTGACTGCAATTCAAAGCCATGTTCAAGTTAACCTTCCTTCTCCCTTCACCCTAGGAAGGTCAGGGAAGTTCTAGGAAAATCTTGAGAACTGAATCTATCTCATGTAGAGATAAGGAGTCAATTTATCCCAATCTTCCTTCCTCTCCAAACATATATCCTTAAAATATTAGCTCCTCCATCTCGGTGATGAGGGCTTTATCAGCCCTGTTCTAGCCTCAAGTGGAATCCTCCCTTTTCTCTTTCTTTAGCATTTCCTAAGCACCTACTAAGTGGTGGGTCCTGTGCTAAGTTTGGTGAATCAGAGATGCTTAAAGTCACATGCCTCTCCTTGGAGAACTCAGCCAACCAGGATGGATACAGGTGATTAATAAACAGGGTGCAGTGGCAAAGAGCCCTCCTATCCTCAAATACACCTGCTCTTCTAGATTGAGGTCTTGCCAGACCAGATCTCAAGGGTGGAAGAAAAAGGAAATCAAGTTTTTCTGGGGGCTGTCACCACACCCACTAGCAGCATCCTTGCCAGAAAGACAGACACCTGACCCCTCTACCTCCAGTATCACACAGCTAATAGACACTCATGCATGCTTGGTGGTAGGAGTGGCATGTTGATGAATGGCACACAAGTTTATCATCTAGCATCTACCATGTGTAATGTGTAGGGGCACATAAAAAAAAGGAGAAACAAAGAACAATTCAACTGCCAGTTTCTGCCATTCCAAAGCTGAAAATCTGGAAGAACGTGAAAAGAGCACAGGTTTAGGAGTTTGGACCCCTGGGTCTTGGTGTCTCTGTGTATAACCTTGGGCAGGACATCACTTTCTGCGCCTCATTTGTTCATTTATAAATGGGGGCAAGGGCCAGAGCATGTCCTGGAATTGCAGGGTTGGTGCTGACTATGTTTTTAGTTTGTTTTTCCCTTCAAGTTTGGGCTTTCTTTTCTTTGTTGTGATTAAAATCTGAGCTAGGTTTGTGAGAAGGAGGAGAGAAATGAATCCAGGGTCTCATAAGAAGCTGGGTAAAAGAAGAAGCCTGAGGGGAATAATGTGTTACAGGAGGAAGTAGGGTTGGAGAGAGATAGAGAGACAGGAAAGGAGGCCATCTGAAGGGCTGCTCTTTCTGGAGGTCAAAAACAAGGGCCTTTGCTGGTGCCACTGAACAGCCCTATAGAAGTGAAGGAATGGGGTTTCACCTCCAGGGCCACTTAGCCATTCAAACCACCAAAGTGATGGTTAGTCAAAGCTGTTCAAATTGGGTCACTCCAGAGCCGGGGCTGGGGGCCAGGGGCAGTGAGAGTGGTTCCAAACACATTGTGGATGGGTGACATGGATATGCCAGCAGAAGCAGAAAAGGCCCCAGCTAACAATAAAGCCAGATCCGGATGTGGCCAAGCACATGGAACACTCTCCAGGATAGATCACATGCTGGGTCACAAAGCAAGCCTGGGTAGATTTAAGAAAACAGAAATTATATCAAGCATCTTTTGCAACAACAACACTGTGAGGCTAGAAATCAACTACAAGAAAAAATCTGCAAAAAACATGAACACGTGGAGCCTAAATGATATGCTGCTTAACAACCAATGAATCACTGGAGAAACCAAAGAAGAAATCAAAAAATACCTAGAGATAAAAAATACCTAGACTATAGAAAAGTCTGGTGCCAAGAGTGCAGAGCACCCTGGCCCTGGTGGCCTGCCTCCTGCCCACCTGGAGCCCAAAGTAGTTTCCCATACATCAGACAAGGCTCCTGCCCCAGCAGTCCACACACATTTCTGGTTCCGTCATGCATCACTTACCAGCAGATGCCAGGGCCACTGATGCATACCACACAGAGGAAAGAGTTCTGTTCATTACTTGACTAAATCCTGTTAAAAATGAGGGCAAGGAGCTCCTAATAGAATCATTATGTTTCTCATGGTGACTCTCATGAGGTTTTTTCATCTCCAGTGTAGTGCCACGGATGGATTTCACAACCAGTTCTCTCTCTGTTCACAAGCAGAACTCTTAAAAGTGGCTCTGTCCCTGGAAGGGCATTGTGCTCTCTTGGTATAACAGAGCCTTTCTAATTTGTTTAAAACCTACTCTTCTGCTGACTGTGGTGCAATGAGAGGGAGGTTTTCTTTGGGGAGGAGCATGCATATAGATAGAGCTGGTGTTCTTTGAAATTGTAATAGTTGAGAGAGTACGTAATACTATTGTTTATTTTACACCATCCTACTCCTCCCTCCTTCCTCAACACACACCACAAATTGTACAAAGGAATATGGGAGTTGGTGCCAAGAGAGGCTGAGGAACACCTCCTCCTCTGTGAACACACACGGCCAGCCCTGCAACCATCTCTCTTGCAGCAGAAGTCAGTCCGTTTTTCACGCAGTCAGTACTGCAATGCTGGACACGGAGGATTACCGAGGCTGGGGAAGAATGTGGCAAGCATCTCACTACATTTAAAGCACCATCAGATTGTAAAGGAGAAATGCAAGCTTCACCTTGTAAAACTAAATTTGATGAGTACACCAGACCTCGGGTGCTTTTCTGGAATGTGTATTTCCTCTGCTTTGTTTTGCTTTTGTCACACCACTCTTTTCCCTTTGAGTGTTAGGACTAAATTGGTTTTCAGGTTTAGGGTTTTTCATTCAAAACATCTCTCCTTACACCAGTGATATCCTCCCTGGAAGACTGAGATGTAAGAAGAGGTGAATCATGTATCACCTTTGCATCTCTTCTAGAATTACATCAGCCAGAGCCCTGGGGTGCAGTGGGGATAAAAGCCAAAAAGGAGAGGAGAGGAAGGAGGGAAGCGAGGGCATCAGGGGGGAGGGAAAGAGGGAGCTGGTTCTTTTGCTGGTTCTTTCTTTTCTTCCTCCTCTTTCCTCAGCCCCTAAGCCCCCTTTCCCTGTTAATAAATCAGATGACAGGGGAAATCAGGCTTTAAGGAGACAGTTACTTTATATTTATTGATTGTGTTGCTGTAAAGGTCATTTGTCTGAACTCTCTTGACTAATCACCATATCCCAGTCGGTCACAGACAGAAGCCACTTTGGCATTCTCACTGGACACATCAGTTGAATTAAGAAGGAAGACATGCAGGAGTTCCCTGATGGCACAGAAGGTTAAGGAGCTGGTGTTGTCACTGCAGCAACTCCGGACACTGCTGTGGCATGGGTTCAACCCTGGCCTGGGAACTTCCACATGTCATGGGCATGGCCAAAAAAAAAGGAAGACATGCAGACCCTGCCCCACTCCCAGTATTAGCCAAGTGATCTTCACCCTGTCTAATGTTCTCATCAGTTTCAAACAAGAGAGGAACTTGGTAGTGTGTGGAAATAAATTGAAATGTAAAATCTAATCATGCAAAATAGTGATGGCTCCCACAGCAGACTTTCCCTGCCCGCTCTCTACCTGGGGGGTTGAAAATATCATTCAATACTGTGACATGTTTGGGAAAGGGTTGGGACTCCCAACCCAACCAAAAATATAACAGAATAGAAATAAAAGATGGATCTTAATCTAATGCCGCAAGAAGTGACTATGAATATTCTAAGATTTCCCATCCACCCACCCTTTGCTTTTCTAAGGATCATCTGATGCATGACCCATTCCTATTAATTGCTAGAAAATCTTCCCCATCTCCTTCCCCCAGCCTCCCCCACCCACCTCACCTTCCTCTCTGGTTCCAATGAATTACAGATTCCTTAGGATCACTAGGTCTAGTTACTCAGAACATATTTATGATAAAAACAAAGCCAAGGGCCTCCGGACACCAGGGAAGGCCAGGAGGGCGATCTGTTTCTGCAGCACAGGAAAGGGGGCCCACAGGGGCAAAGGGAAAAAAATAATTTGCAGAAGGCATAGTTTTTGCAGCTCTTGTTACAGCTTCCAGCTGATCGGGTGTAGCCAAACTAGAGACATCTGTTTGGCATTTACAACAGAAACAAACACACAGAAAGCATGAAAACGCTAAGACACACACACAGCCCAAGCTCTAACAGTCCTTCTCGGCCTTGACCTCCACACCATTCTCCCACTGGGTCATGTTGGGGTGTCAAAGGAAAGGAAACAGGCTCTTCCACCTGCCCCCCGCCCCCCGCCCCAAGCCCACCTGCACCATGACTCACTCAGGCCGTGACTGGAACTTCTCCACTTGCCTCTCTCCTTTATTTTCCTCCCAGGAAAAAGCAGAGATGGTCTCACTCCTCTAAGACCCCTCCTCTCCCTCCCCACCCCTCACCAGGACTTTCGTTAGGTCTCTAATTCTCATCTCTAAAGCTCCTTGAGCTGTTAGGAAAGGAAAAGATGAACCACAGAAAGAGGTGGTAAAACCTCAGAAGACGTTGAAACTCACCCCGCCCTAAATAACCTCACAAGGTCTGGGAATGGGGCACAGAATTTGCCCAGCATCTCCAAGAATGAACTCAAAAGTGGCCAGGAAGAGTCCGAGCTCACACAACTTAATAAGCAAAGAATAGGGCCCAGAGTTGCAGAGGACCAGAAAGCCCACAGACCACACATAAAGTGGGTTCCTGTTCCCCCATCACCTCCAAGCCCCACCATGGCCAAAGGCTGTCCTCCCACCCCCTCCCAGCCATGGGCATATGCTCTCCCGCCCACCAGGCCAAGCATTTGCTGAAGCAGCTCTGGACACTCACCTGTCTGTTCAATTTTCCTCTTTATTCTTTCCCCACTGGCGTGCAAACAGAACCAGGGCAGTGCTACTCTTAAAAAATAACAAAATGTTTTATACACATTTCCGTATATACAACTGAACAACATTTTACATGTCCCTTTTGCACAGCAAAAGATATAAACATTCGACTCTGAGAACACAGTTATGTACAAAAAAAAAGTCAAAAATACTTCACGACAGTGCAAAAATATTTTACACAGTATCATGGAGTGTGATCTTTTGAGTAGGAAGGTGTGTGTGTTTCTAAAGGAAAACTCCTTTTTTAGATATTCGATGTCTTTAACTGTAAACAAAATGCAACTTTCTTTCTTCCCCCCTCCTCTCCCCACCAGTTATTTGAGGAATTTGGCAAAATTTCAAGGGTCTGAATCTGAGGTAAACAACCCAAGCGTTCGCACCAAGAAGACGAGGGGCAAGGAGGTGGCATCAAAGCCTCAAACATTGTGAGAACAAATTCTTTTTTTTTTTTTTTCAAATGACTTGTCAATGACAGCGCTAGGCCGCTCCCAGTTGGGGGGTGGGGGAGGAAGTTAACCCCTCCTCCTGAGGCCCCAGCTGCCCCACAAACAGGAAACTGGCCGGCAGGCACCTCACGCCTGCAGGGCTTTGCTAACACCAGCGGCCCTTCCTCTCTCCAGACCCCAGAGGCCTGCCTCTCTCCCCTGCCTTGTTAGGGTTTCTCTCCCCCATATCTCCACGTGCAATCTGAGCCCCGCTTCAAACAGAGCCAAAAGTATGAGGGGGCGGGTCTGGGCCTCAAGTGTCCCGTTTCCCCTTTCCTGGGGGGTGGGGGACGGTAAGGAGATGATGGAGAGGGTAGGGGGCCAAAGGGGCGCGCACAGTGCATGACTAGGAGTTCAGCCCGAGAGGGGCTCATCTGGGCTGGCGCAGTCGGTGGACTGGTCCTCGGTGGTGGCAGTAGTGGCGTCCGGGCCCCCGCCTTCGATGGAGCTCTCGCTGCCGGTGCTCTCGCCCGACAGCAGGCGCGTCACCCGCAGGTCCGCCTGCAGGCTGCGCACGTCGTTGCCGAAGCTGAGTTCGCCCAGGTCGTTAATAAGCTGCGAGAGCTCGGCCTTCATGTCGGAGGCACTGCCCAGTAGCAGAGGCGGCGGCCCAGCCTCAGGGCCCGGCGAGACCCCGCCCTCCCCCAGCGCCTCCTCGCGGCTGCTTTCCAGCGTTTCCAGCAAGTCCCCGCATTCGAAGTGCATGGCCACCACGAGCTCCTGCGGCGCCTCTGCCTCTTGCTCTGCCGGGCCTCCCTCCCCGGCTCGATCCTCTTCCTCCTCATTCAGGCAGCCCTCCGTGTGCTCCTCCTCCTCTTCCTCCTGCAGCTCCTGCTCCTGCTCCTGCTGTTCGCCAAGCAGGTCCTCGGTAATGGAGCCGAGCTTGGGCGCGCTGCGGCTGCGCTCCACTGGCGGTTTGTAGCAGCAGGGTCCGTGCAGGAGCAGCTTGCGCAGCGGCACCAGGGGAATGGTGTGCGCGCCCACCAGCTCCTGCTGCTGGTGACGCGCGTCGTCCCGCCGCTTGAGCCGTTTAAATTCCGCCAGAGCGTTGGCGGACGTCTGGTAGAGCAGGAGGGCCATGGCCTGCGCCTTCTCGGGCTTGGACACCAGCACCGCGTGGCAGCGTAGCATTACTGCCTTGTGCTTGAGCTCGTGCCGGTACACCCAGGCGAAGACCTTGGGCAGTCGCGCGTCCGCCACGCAGTAGGTAACACGATGCAGCAGGTAGAGGTGGCCTGGGCGGCGCAGCGCGCGCTCCTCGGCGTGCACCATGCGGATACCCTGCGCACTCACAGTCAGCTTCATCTTGGTGCCCTGACGGCCCGCCTCGCTCTTGCTCCAGATCTTGCCCACCGCTAGGTCAGTGCAGCCGTCGCCGCGCGCCTGGATGGTGGTGGCATTGCCCAGGTAGAGCACGGTGTAAGTAGGGTCCTCGCTGGTGATATGCAGCTTCTTGCGCTTGGAGCGGAACATGCTTCCCACCCTGCTGAGCGCGCCTTCGGGGCAAGCCCGAGCCAGCGAGCTGAGCGCCGAGTAGTGCAGGCTCACCGCGTAGCCCTTGGGCTTGGACGCCTGCCGTGGCGGCGCCTCGGCCAGCAGCTCGAACTTATGCTTCTTCCACGGCAGCATCTCCGGAGGGCGCCCCCGCGCAGCTGGCGGCGGTGGCGGCGGAGCGCCGGGTGGAAACCCGGCTGAGCCACCCGCCCCGGCCGGGCTGGGCCCGGGCAAGACCGAAAAATAAAACTCTGCTGGGAGTGGCCCAGTCGGAGGGAGTGGGGGCGGGGGCGTGTATAGCGCTCCGGAACCCCGCCGAAAGAGGTAGGGAAAGAATTTTTAAAAAGAAGAAAACGTTTAACTGCGGGAGTGGGGGGAAGGGGGGGGCGAACACAGATTTACCCCAGCCTGGGCAGAACGAGGGCAAAGAGTCTTAGGCAAGCCAAATGAGAGAAAGACAGCACGAGAGTGGAGCGGAAAATGTCTTTAGGAAAAAAAAGAGAGAGATACGCGCGTGCAAATAAATGAGAAAGCCCCAGCAAAAGCAGCCGGGATGGTGCGAGAATACGCAGGAACTCCTCGGCGAAGGTGAAAAGGGCCCCCCTCTCACATTCACACACTCAACCCCCAGGGCTAGGGCCAGAAACCGAGGAAACAACCGCGAGTGTGCCCAGGAGCCAGTGCTCCCCACCCCAAGGGGTGCTGGAGGCAAAAAGCCGCTCGGCCGAGCGGGTCCCAGAATCAGCTGCTTGCCCCAAGTGCACTCAGATGGTGGGTCCGGCTGGCCCCGGCGGGCCCCGCGCAGCAGTCCTTCGGTGGGTCACTGCATCTTCGCTCCGGCAGGACGCCGGGGGCTCCGGCTCCGCCGGCTCACTGTCCGGGCTGGCTCGGCCGGGGCAGCGCGGGGCTCAGAGGGCAGGGCACGCGCATAGTCCGCTCCGGGGACGGTCGCTACCTCATTTCTTCCCTCCGGAGAGTGTCCAACTCCGCTCCCGGGATCTCTTAGCTCGGCTGCCCGCCTTTGCAGCGCGCCCCCTGCGGTGCCACGAGCAGTAGCCGCCTCGCCAGCCTCACATCCTTGCCGTCCGAGAGGAAGATCTCGGGTAAATATAGGCCGGCACAAACCATTCGCCGCGCGGGGACAGGGGAGGAGCAGCGAAGAGGCTCCGTTTCGGACTCCGACGCCCCACGGGTTCCTGGTCTCTTAAAGGGACCTGGTTGCAGCCCTTGGACGAGGGAAAGGGGAGACCAGTCCAATCTGGCCATTACAACCCAAATTTACCTGCATCTCTTTTATCTGCGAAAATCGCCAAGACCTGGGGTTACCCCGCAGGAAAAGCAACCTGAATTCTGACACTCCACCCCTAGGCTGAATCGCAACTCACTGAATAAATGTGTCTCCATCGAAACTTCTGGGGAAGGTGGTGCAAGATGGGATTTAGGCTATAATTCGATATGCCCAAAGGTAGGGGAAATAGTGATTCCGCGTGTGACTGCTGAGAATGACTGGGTGACGTTTAATTTTTTTTTCAAAATTTTATTTTATTAAAATAAAGAGGGGCAAGGAAACCACTGAGACTTATCTTTTACTATGTAGGAGCCCTTTCTCCACAGGTACAGAGCAGACAGTGAACAGTGAGATGAGTGGTAGTAGACGATTAGAAGGAATACTATAGCATAGATCTGACAAATAAAGTCTTACCACTCCTAACACCCAGCAATGCTCCTTCCATCAGCCTCAGAGTAGAGCGGGTTATAGAGATGTATACCATTTCTAAGTAATGCTTGGGTCTGGTTGGAATTCATTTTACTTTGTCAGGCCAGTCATTTGGTTTTATTACATCCTTGTCATATTATGGATGAGAATTCCTAGTAAAAATTCAAAGGACTTTTTAAATTTGTGTCAAATAATGCCCGGCCGCCCTCCACCAAGAATGATTAGCATTAATCATTCTTTTCTCTAGTGCCATCTGGACAATGTCGCTTTAATCATCTAACCGGCCTGACCCTTGGCTAGTAACTCATTTCTGGGCACTTAAAACAACCGGCTTGCCTCTACGTTCTGCTCAATCAAAGCAAGACCACTTCCAGCTGGAATGGGTCATAAATGTCTGGATGACTCTGCCTCAAATTCCCAAGCTCATCCCAGAGGAGGGCAGTGGACCCTCCTGCTCCCCAGACCCCATACCCTGGAGATCTGGATGTCTTGGCTTCCAAGTCAGGTCCTGGTTTCAGAACCAGCATAGCTCTTCAATGTAGATGAAATTCTCTGGCCATCTACCCTTTTAACCTTTCTTTGAACTCTAACCCAATTTTCTCAGTGTCATTTGTGCTGAGTTTCAGTATAACTAACTTTCCTGAGTACCTTTTGGTGCTAGTCCCAGAGCTGAGAGCAGACTCAATTCCTGTCTCCAACAACCTCCCAGTCCAATGAAGGATGTAAACTTCACCCAGCTCTGGGCTCCTGCTGTAATGCAGGTTCTATGAGAGCCCCTTGTTTCCCCCAGTGCCTGGCATCACTTAATTTTTGAATGAATGAATGAAACATGCATGTGCACAGGAATTCAGAGTGAACAAAATGCCCTGAGAAGGACCAAAGTACTCTGAGAAACGGGGAGAAAAAAGTTCTTTGTGACTAGGAAAATCAGAGAAGTTTCCACGGAGATGGTGATGTTTAAAGGATGAACAGGATTGTGTCAAGTAGGGAAGAATTGAAGGGCTTTCCAGATATAGAGAGCAGCAAAATTAGAGACCATAAAAATGCATGCCCATGTGCAGGTTAGGGTGGTGTTTAATGATTGCGACAATGAAAGAAGAAAATTTCCTGATCAAACAAGAAAGTCTCCTGATCATGCATTTGGGGCCCTCCTAGTCCCTGAGGGAAGGACTGGCCTTTTCATGGCTGACTGGCCCCAAAGTGTCATTAGACCAGAGCTATAATGCTTTGCTCCTGAGCTGCACTGAGGGTTAATGGAGGCAGGGTGTTGGAATGAGCTGGTTAGGACTCTAATAAGCCATTGAAACCCAAGTGAATTTCTCTTCTACTTGCATTTCTGGAATATCTTGCAGGGGCAATGAAGTAGATGGCATGTGTTCCAAACAAAAAATTCCAATAAAAAACACCAAATGAACCTGTGCTAAGTGACCTTTAGCTGGTCCGTAGTCTAAGTGCCTGAACTCTATTAACACAAACATCATGTTCAAGCAGTTAGCATTTCCAAATTACCCAGAGGTCCAAGGTCAGAAGGGTTTGGAGACAAGATGAGGAACCAGGGGTGGGAGCTAAGGCTGGTCTTAGCCTCCGCAAAAGGCACCTCCTTGGGCTTCATGAAGTAACAGGGAAACCAGTGGACCACCGCGCCAGGGAGGACTCCAGTGATCGACAGAGCTTTCCAATGGCAGCCAGAGTGTCAGTCCCAGATGTACAGGCCTGCAGAGGTGTTATTGGACTACCTTCTTAATAAGAACGTTTTCAACCTCTGGAGGACAGAAAAGTTCTAGGCAAATGTGGACATTCCAGCACGTGAGTCACACTCTGTGCAGATTTGAGACACAGAGAAGTTCCAGAATAGACCTCAGCAAAGCCTGCTGGAAAAGGCTTAGAAACTGCATGGGACTGAAGACTGCCCTTGTTTTATGACACTGCGCCATCTACTGGCGCCAGGCAGAAGTGACCCTTGGTGAGATGGTTTCTCACAGAATCAGACAAGGGAGCAGTTTAAAAATGCAGTCAAGCCACAGCTGGAAAGAAATCCAGCCTCTAAGTAACATGCCAGAGCTGGCCTTTTAACTCGCAGGAAACTTTCAGGCTGGCTTTCTACCACCTTATTTCTCCCAGAACACTCCCTCTTGGTCCCCCTCCGGCTATGTCCCACTGAATGAACATTGGCTTCAGAGAGGGCAAATGACATATCTGGAATCTTCAAAGTCATGGAGTTCCCGTCGTGGTGCAGTGGTTAACGAATCCAACTAGGAACCATGAGGTTGCGGGTTCGATCCCTGGCCTCGCTCAGTGGGTTAAGGATCTGGTGTTGCCGTGAGCTGTGGTGTAGGTCGCAGACGTGGCTCGGATCCTGCGTTGCTGTGGCTGTGGCGTAGGCCGGTGGCTGCAGCTCCGATTCAACCCCCTAGCCTGGGAACTTCCATATGCTGCAGGAGTGGCCCTATAAAAGGCAAAAAAAAAAAGACAGTCATTCAACAAATATTTGTTGAGCATCTGTGGCAGATGTGATGTAGTTGCTGTGGATACTGCACCAAAGCAGACAGACAAGTCTTGGCCCTCATGGGATTTATATCCTATGAGGAGGTAGATAATAAGCAAACAAATAACTAATAAAATATCAGTTACTGGCAAGTGTCTAAAGAAAAGAAAGCAATATTAGGAGTGGAAAGTAGCTGGTTTAGACAGAGAAGACATCTCTGGGCAGAGACCTGGATGAGATGGAGCCAGCTGGGCAAAGATACAGACAGAGAACTTTCCAACCTATGCTGGCCAATATTGTACTTGGTCCATACTGACATGTGATACAAGCATGAAATACACGCTGGGATTTTTTTCTGAAGAAGAAGAAAGTATTTATTTATTTACTGGCCACTCCCACAGCATGTAGAAATTCCCGGGCCAGGGATCAAAGCCACACCACCGCAGTGACCCAAGCCACAGCAGTGACAACACCAGATCCTTAACCCACTGAGCCACCAGGGAACTCCTGGATTTTAAAGACTTAGTAAGATAAAAAGAATATAGACTATCTCCATAAGTTTGTCATAAATATATATTGAATGAGAATATTTTGGCTGTATTGAGTAAATACACACACTATTAAAATTAAATTTGCCTGTTTCCTTTTACTTCTTTAATGTAGCTGCTACATATGGACAACTTTGTGTTAGGCAAAGAGCTAGTGTGAAGGCCCCATGGTGAGATGACTCTAGTGGGTTCAAGATTTCTCCAACTTCGAAATTCCACATGTGATTACAGCCTCTTATTCTAACCAGCCCTCTTCATTCCTGACTCCTCTCACATCAGTTATTTAACCCCCTCGAGACCTCCAGGGCGGTCCCTCGCGGTCAGTGTTTTCACTGTTGCAGCCGTGGTTCAGCCCCTGGTCTGGGAACTAAGATCCCACATCAAGCCACTGCATACCAGAGCCAAAAAATAAAAAACAAAAAATAAACTAATTTTAAAAAAGGACCTCCAGGATGTACATCAGCATTCCTCAGAGAAGACTCACCCACCATTCTGTAGCCCATCAGAATTCCCTGGGCCAATCCCTGGATCCCAACCCTACCTTGGAATTTTCTAGCTTTGGGTGCTGGGAGTATACATGACTGAATAGATGCTAAAATTTGGGAAGCCCTGCACTAGCCCACTTCATTTTCCACCCCCGATAACAATCACCTCCTTCCTAGCCTCTTATCCTTGCCTTCCTCCCATCCAACGCCTTCTGCATGAGCATCAGGTCCACAGTTTCTGTGCGCTGCATCCACCCTATCCCTGGACCACTACCACATTCTCTCTGCTCTGCTTCTGCAGCTGAAGTGTTGAGTAGAAGCCCTTATCTGTTCAGGCAGTGCCTCAACACATTCTGACCTGTCCTATAGAA
Organism: Phacochoerus africanus; assembly: GCF_016906955.1. NCBI lineage: Eukaryota > Metazoa > Chordata > Mammalia > Artiodactyla > Suidae > Phacochoerus > Phacochoerus africanus. The sequence continues at coordinate 212,023,757 of NC_062544.1, read as the reverse complement.
AGCAGAATAATGACCCCTAGAAAGATGTCTATGCCCTAATCCCCAGAACCTGTGCCTATGTTACAGTACATAGCAAAGGGGAAGGAAGATTGTAGATGGAATTAAGATTGCTAAACTGCTAACCTTAAAAGGGGGAAATATCCTGAATTATCCAGATGGGCTCATTGTAATCACCAGGGTCCTTAAAAGTGTAAGTGGAGTGGAGTTCCCATTGTGGCTCAGCAGAAAGGAATTTGACTAGCATCCATGAGGATGCAGGTTCCATCCTTGGCCTTGCTAAGTGGGTTAAGGATCCAGCATTGCCGTGAGCTGTGGTATAGGTCGTAGCTGTGGCTTGGATCCTGAGTTGCTGTGGCTGTGGTATAGGCTGGCAGCTGCAGCTCCGATTCAACCCCTAGCCTGGGAACCTCCATATGCTATGCGTGCAGCCCTAAAAAGAACCCCCCAAAGAAAAGTGAAAGTGGAAACCTCAAAAACATTATGCTGTGTGAAAGAAGACACAAACTAAATGAGTCCATTTACATGAACCATGCAGCATGGTGCATCCATAATCACAGAAGACAAACTGGTGGTTGTCAAGGGCTGGAGTGATGAAGGAATAGGAGCAAGTGACTATGGGGTTTCCTTTTGGGGTAATGAAAATGTTTTGGAACTAGATGGAGGTAGTGGTAGCACTATTGTGAGTATGCTAAATCCCACTTAATTATTCCCTTTACAGAGTTAATTTATGTTATATGCATCTCAGCTCTATTTTTCCTTAAAAATGAAAGGAGGCAGAAGAGAGGGTCAGAGTGATGTGATATGAGAAGGACTCAACTCTCCTTCCCTGGCTCTGAAGCTGGAAAAAGGGGCCATTGTCCAAAGGATGCAGGCGGCCTCTAGAAAGTGGGAAAAGCAAGGACAAATTCTCCCCTAGAGTTTCCAGAAAAGAGGCTCTGTGAGACCTATGTTGGACTTTTTTATTTTTTATTTTTTTTTTTGTCTTTTGTCTTTTTAGGGCCACACGCATGGCATATGGAGGTTCCCAGGCTAGGGGTCAAATCAGAGCTGTAGCCGACAATGTACACCACAGCCACAGCAACGCAGGATCTGTGCTGCATCTATGACCACAGCTCACGGCAACGATGGATCTTTAACCCACTGAGCGAGGCCAGGGATTGAACCCTCAACCTTATGGTTTCTAGTTGGGTTCATTTCCGCTGCACCACAACAGGAACTCCCGACCTATGTTGGACTTGTAACCAGCAGAAATTGTACATTAACATTGATTTAAGCCAAAATTGTGGTAATTTGTTATAGCAGCAAAACACCTCCCATCCGACTGTCCATTCCTCCTGCCTCTTCTCTCAATGAGTACCCTGAAACTTCACCACTTTCCGAAGCCATGCACTCCCCGTCAGAACCACCAAGTAGAGGACCTGCTGCTTCCAAAAAAAAAAAACAAACAAACAAACAAAAAAAAACAATTAGAGTAACATTAACTGTATACCAACTGCAACCGCAATTAACCCAGTCATTTAGCCGCATCTGCGCCCATTCCTGCCTTTTTACTCCAGCCTCAAAATTCTCTCTCTGCCTGCCCACCTCAGATTCATCCTTCACTCTGTCACCACCTAACCACAAATCTGACCTTGTACTTCTTCCCACTATAACCATGCACCAGCTTCCCTGTAACCACAGGTTACACTCCCAGCTCTTTAGCATAACACATGAGAATGTTCAGGTCTGGCACCTGCCCTCCCCTGCAGCCCATTTGTCACCTCTCTTGACCTTGTAGTTTATGCTCAGTGATGGAGAATAGTTTATGCTTCTCGCATGTTCATGGGACAGTGTCTTGTCCTCCTGCCATTGCTTATGTCCCCTGGCTCCTCCTGCTATATCCCCTGGCTGACCCTGCCTCATTTTTAAAGAGTCAGCTCAGGTCCCATCCTCTCTAGGAAAATGTTCTGGGATCTGTAACTCCTTCTCCATGCCCCCTCATGTGTACCTCTCCTCCATGCTCACCTGCTTGCAATATTGCTGTCTTTAACTCTCTGCCTCCCTCAGTAGATCAGGAGCTCCTTGACAGAAGTAGCAGTATTTAATTCATCTTTCTGTCCCCAGCTCCTAGCCCAAGGCTTGCCCCCAAGTCAGTATAACTGTGTATGGAATGGACATAAACCATGTGTTTATTTTCACAGCAATTGGACTGTCATAAGCACAGACGGTCAGAACTGGATGGGCCCTTCAAGATAAACCAGTCAACCGCCTGGTTTTACAGACAGAAGACTGACGCCCTGAGAGTATAGGTGCCAGCCTTACAGTTACTTACTGGCCAAGGTTAGGACCCATGTGGCCTGAATCTCAATTCAGGAAAGTGCCTTCAACTAAACATAACGCCAGAGGCCTTTCAGCACATACATGTGAGGCACACATATTCTGCACGCTCTCCCTTCCATGAAGGGCTGGGTCTGGGGGCTCACAGGTTCAATAGTAGATGGGGCAGAAGCTGCCCTCATCAGCCAAACACATGTCTCCCTGTGATGCACTGAGCTGCCACTCACTGAGCCCCTTAATAAAAAGGCCCCTTGCTATTGGCCTTCACACCACCAAAGACATTCAAGACCAGCATGGCTGTGACCCAATCCACACAGTGGTTCTGTGGTCTCCCCCGTGATGGAGCTCTCGCTCAAGTCCATGGAAGTCTGGTGGCCCACTGGGCTCCTCTGCTCTGCCCTGTGACCCTCACCCTCACTGGGATTTTCACGTCTAAAATGATGAGATGTCGCAGTTCTTACGTCTCAGGAAATCGCAAAAGAAGTACAAGTACAATGAAGGTGTGTCATAAATCCTTGGAAATTTTCAAAATGAGGGCAGAGAGGATATTACACAATTGGTGTTTTAGTTTGTCTCTTGGTTTTGAACTTGTCTCTGGGCATGTGGGCCTGTCACATCTTAGCTGGGCTGTGCAAATGCGCTGGCAGAGGAACAGCTCTTCAATCACAGATATTAACTTCGCTGGCCTCTCCTCACTGAATGCCGAGGGGAGGCACACATTCTCATCCCTAAGGAGGTTACAATCCAGTATTCATTGATTCAGAGATGACTTCTGGTATGTTGCAGGGGATGGAACATCGGTGCAAATACGTTTGATCTGAGATGGTGGAGGGCTGAGCTAAACGCAAAGTGCTCTGGGAGTTCAGTGGGGAAAAGAATATTCCAAACAGTGAGAGACCGGGGCCCTCTTCATGGAGAGGGTGGGCTGCAGGCTTCACTGAGGGATGGGCAGGTTGTTCTGGACAGAGGCAGGAGCGAAAAGTCCAGAGGGAGGAAAGGGTTCAGGGTTCATGTGGATGGTATTAGCGTCGAACGCTAAGACAGGGGCAAAATCAGGGAACTCGAGCATATCGAGAACCTACTACACGTAGTCACTGCACTGATGCTTCAGATCCATCCAGATGTTTCACTCTCTTGAGAGTGTTGGGAGGTCCATGACAGCCCCTTCATTTTACAGAAGAGGGAAAGCACTGAGTGAGGCTTGGGGGAGTTAAGAAACCTGTATGATATCACCTATATGTAGAATCTAAAACATAAGATAAATGAATGCATATCCAAAAGAGAAACAGACTCGCAGAAAATAAAAGTAGCAGAGAAGAAAGGGCAGAGGAACAAATTAGGGGTGTGGGATTAACAGATACAAACTACAAACTAAAAAAAAAGGAGTTCTTGTCGTGGCGCAGTGGTTAACGAATCTGACTAGGAACCATGAGGTTGCAGGTTCGGTCCCTGGCCTAGGTCAGTGGGTTAAGGCTCTGGCGTTGCTGTGGCTGTGGTGTAGGCCGGCGGCTACAGCTCCGATTAGACCCCTAGCCTGGGAACCTCTATATGCCGAGGGAAGCGGCCCTAGAAAAATCAAAAAGACAAAAAAAAAAGATTAAAAAAGAGATAAGAAATGAGAATATACTGTATGAGGGAGTTCCTTAGTGGCCTAGCAGTTAAGGACTCAGTATTGTCATTGCTGTGGCGCGGGTTTGATTCCTGGTCTGGGAGCTTCTGCATGCCAGGGACAAGGCTGAAAAAAAAGAATAGACTGTATGGCACAAGGAATTACAGCCATTTTTTTGTAATAACTTATAATGGAGTATAATCTGCAAAAATACTGGATCACTATGCTGGACACCTGAACTAATACAATATAATGTATCAACTATACGTCAGTTCTTTAAAAAGAAAGAAAGAAAATAAAACTACCTAATCTCTCCAAAGCCTATGCACTTTGTGTTGAGTCAGGCCAGGGCCTAACTCTGGAAGACCTTGAATAGCAGGTAGAGGCATCACACAAGCTGGGCGAGTCACCTGAGGCATTGGTGTAGGTACCTGCCGTGATCAGAGCCAGAGTTCAGACACCCACGTCCCAGCTCTGACTCACTGAGGGCCCCAGGGCAAGATGCTACCTCTTTCTGGGCCCTCACCTTCCTGCTTGTGAGCTGAGCAAATCCCCCTCCAGTTCTAAGACCATAGGAAGCTGTGTCGGATTTCTAGAGCTGCCATAATAATTGACCATAAGCAGGTGTGGCTTAAAACAGCAGACACTCTCTTTTTATTTTGTGTTTTCCCAGGCTAGGGGTGGAATCAGAGCTGCTGAGTTCCTCTGTCTGGCTGATCACCATCAAAAGGTAAGCTCATGGGGGCAGGGAGTTTGTCTAATGCAGAATTCCCAGAGCCTAGTGATGAATGAATGGATGGATGGATGGATGGAAGGATGGCTGAATAGGAGAAACCTAGCATTTTTCATCTGCAGACTTTAGAGCTGGTGATTACTAATTCTACTTAGAAACTTCTTTACTTTGTATTACTTCACTGAACTTTATAAGGTCTCAATGTCTACAACTAAAAGTTCAGAAAAAATGGCAGTGCCGCTTCTCACTTTACTGTTGTGAGGGAAAAAAATAATTGCAAAGTCCTCTATAAATAAAAGACCCAGATATTTCACATATAACTATAAGAATTGGGGGAAAAAATCGTAGGTTCAGATACAGTATACGTAAGATCCTGTGGCCACCAAAGCAAGAGATCTTTTACACATTTCATTGCACACACAATGGCTTGCACAAGCAGGCAATCGATGTTTGATTGAAATGACTCAATTATTTACAATAACCACAAATAAAGGGCTGCTGAACTATTGCAACTCACTCATGTGTGAGAATTGACCTGTTTTCAACAGGGATAAATTGAGAATCGCAGATACTTGAAGGGAGTTTCCCTATTGATTCAATGATTCCACAGAGACTGCCAGACTTCTATTTTCACAACTCTCGGCCTTATGCAAACTGCTTTAATGGCCTTGTGGTGGAAGGTGGTGTTGAGAATGGGAGAGAGGGAGGGGCAGGGCTACAAGCTTGCTTTGAAACCATTTTTCTGCCACTGACACATTGTTGGCCAAGGGGTAAAGAGAAACCCATCCACTCACGCCTCTCCCTCCCTGGAGAGATGTGTAGCCCGGAGGCACAACAGTATTGAGTTGGACAGCAGAAAACCCTTCCAAGTTTTGTGCCTGGGTGTGGGTTTGGGGGAGCTTGGAACTACATTTGTTGAATCACAATAAATCAAGCATTATGCAACTTCATGAATGAGGAAAACTCTGTGTTGCTATTTGGAAATTGAATACAAGGCTTCCAATCCCCAAATCAATGCAACTTCTTCCAGGGGTCAGCTCTTCCGAGACTCTTGGCTTTGACAGAAGGTCTCAGCTACGTGGGGAACTGGGAGGATCTGACCAGTCCTCCAGACACAAGTATTTCCACTGTCATGACAAAGTAATGAGGGGCGTTTGGCTGAGCTGTGCTGCTCCCTGACTCGTGTGGGCGGGATGGCTTCTGGAGTCAGAGGGCAGGGACCAGGATGATTCATCTTTGCAACCCCCTCACTCAGGCACCAGCCAACACCTTCCCCACCCTTCATCGCCACCATCATCACTCCCCCTCTTCATCACACTTTTTTCCTCTGAATCTGGATCTCATCAGCACCCTCAATTCCCCTCTTCCTTGCCCTTCTCACTGAACTAGCCTCATAATCCCTCTACATGGACCAGCTATACATCTGATTCTCATCTGCATTGTCTTGTTGTTGGGGAAAAATTGTTCAGTTATGAACATAGGTACCTCCATAAAATACTAAGCAATGACCTTGCAACATTAGCTCATTTGCTACCTCTGCAGGACAGGAATTATTATTGTGCCCATTAATCAGATAAGAAAACTGAGACATAGTTCTTTTTCAGTGGTAGATTTGAGGAGCATCTCGAGGGAAATAGAATTATTTATGCCTTACTTATTTGTCAGCTAAGACTAGTGTCTGTTATTATTTTTTTTTAATGGCCTCACCTGTGGCACGTGGAAGTTCCTGGGCTAGGAGTGAAATTGGAGCTGCAGCCACAGGCTTACACCACAGCCACGGCAACATCAGACCTGAGCCGCTTCTGCGACCTACACCACAGCTCTTGGCAACGCCAGATCCTTTAACCCACTGAGCAAGGCCAGGGATGGAACCTACATCCTTATGGATACTAGTTGGGTTCTTAACCCACTGAGTCACAATGGGAACTCCATGGCTACTTTTTTTTTCCCTTTTAGGGCTGCACATGTGGCATGTAGAAGTTCCCAGCCTAGGGATCGCATTGGAGCTACAGCTGCCAGCCTATATACCACACCACAGCAATGTCAGATCCAATCTGCAACCTACACCACAGGTCATGGCAACACCAGATCCCCAACCCACTGAGGGAGGCCAGGGATTGAACCAGCATCTTAACAGATACTAGTTGGATTCGTTTCCACTGGGCCACAATGAGAACTCCTGTAGCTGCTATTTTATTTTTACAATGTCAGTGTCTTTTTGACCCCATCTGTCTTGATTAAATTATAACTTTGGTCAAGATTTTTTGGAGCCCACAGTAAGAATAACAACAGAAGCCCAAAGCGTGTTTTTTTTTTTTTTCCCTAAGTCTCTGAAGGTGACAAAATCTGGAAAAGGAAATGAGAGCTAAGTCATAAGTTTCTGACTGACATCTAAGAAGGAGAGAGCAGGGGTCTTTATATCATATATTATTATTACTATTATGACTAGACTATACAATGCATTGAATCTTACTTTATGAGTTAGTTTTATGTTTAAATACTTAATTCCAAGACAATGACAGAAATTGCTAATTCTCTTCCATGGGTCTTCTCCGTATCTTACTTGTGGAGATTACATTCAGGTTTTTTAAAGATATACCGTTCCTAGGTTGGGAAATGGGAGAAACCATGTTCTGATGCATTTCTTCTCTCACCTGCGAGCACTGCCTTCCCAAAGCCTTGCCAACTGCTACATGAACTGTGGACAATCCTTTGGGGGTTTCCCAGAGTTCACTCCAATTCAGCAGAAGTCATTAGTGAGGGGTAGCATACAGTGGGGCTTAACAAGGATGCAGAGATGAGGGGAGAATGTTGTCCCAGCTCTGCCTGACCCAAACTTGCTGGGACTGACTTTACCCAGTCCACTTCAGGGCTTTCATCTGCACCAGAAGGAAGTGGGCCTCTCTTGCTATTCAGAGTGGCCTTCCACCAGACCAGCATCATCAACATCACCTTAAAGAGTGCCCGCCCCACCCTAGACCTTATCAATCAGAACCAGCACTAATAAGATCCCAAGGGGGCTTCACATGCACATCAAAGTTTGAGAAGAACTGGCTTCTAAAATTCTTGCTAACAGCCCTCGTTCTCCCCTTTCCCCGGGAATGAATAAAATAATGAAACTTGGGTTTGATGCCTGACTCCGAATATTTTCCCTGGCTTGCTAAGCTTCTTCGTCTCTGAGCATCACAACACTGAGGTAATTTTGATTGATGAGGATGGAACTAAAAGCCCAGCACCCACACATCTCTAACCGGACTTTTTATATTCTCATCATAGGGAAACCTAACGATAAAATGAGGAACAAAAGTCAGGCGGCAAAGAGTGGAACCCAGCCACAGTTTTCACTTTATTTTAATTTACAGGAAAATTTAAATACAATTCTAGGTTTAACTTTTAAACTTTTTTAAAAAGTTATTTGATAAAAGCATTCAGGTCAGATCCCTTTGGCTTTCCTTGCAACTTTGACAAGCTCTTTCCATTCTTAACTCCCATCCGGGCAGGGACTCTTCTCTCCAAATCGCGGTTCAGAAAAGCTAAGTAAACAAAAAGCTGTTTAGTTGCTGGGCGTGAAGGCGGCGAGGCCACACCTTAGAACACCGACCGAAATCTAGCGCCAGGAAGCAACGCCCCCTAGCGCAGCGGGGGGACTCTTCACCCGGGTCCCCTCCTCCTTTGACGAAACAGCCGGGAGGCGGGGCTCGTACCGCGAATATGAACGGCCGCTTTTTTCCACGTCTCCTAGTTTCGCACCGGACACTAAAGACCGACGCACAAACTTGGAAGGTACCATCCTTTTGATTTAATCAACTTATCAAAATATGAGATATTGGTAGGAATATACATAGAAATTTAAGTCCCAAGACCACTTTATATTCTTTTCTGTCATAGTGGTAAATGTGAGGCATATAAGTGGCAATTTGAGACAAATTATTCTGTTTCCCTTCAACTTCGGGCCTTAATTACTTGGGCTCGCTCATACATCACTTCCGGAGATCGCACACCTAAATACCGAAAAAACCAGGCGTGGGTCCGGCAAAGAAGATTGGCGTCCCGGCTGCGCTCTAATGGGTCGGAAGAGAGCGCCAGATGCTGGGTCCCTCGGCCGGGCCCTTATCCGTCAGCAAGTTCAGCGGAGCCGTAGCCATCGTCACACCGACGCCTGGGTAAGACGGACCCTGCCATCTTTTTTAGTCTTTCTGTCTAGTTATGAGAGTCTGAACCCTGCGAAGCTTGGCGTCAGAGGTCACAGTGTAATTTTCCAGAGGAAACGCCAAAATACTGTTTTGAAGGGTGAGTACTGTCGTCCTCCGGTAACTGCAGGTAAACGCCCCCCTCTGCCCCAGCGGCTACCAAAATGCGCAAATACTCAAGTCCCTTAGAATCGACCAGGCCGTGGTAGCTAGGCACAGGGACCAGAGGTGGCGTCTAGTGTGGTGAGGTTGGAGTGAGATCTTGAATAAGGTAAGAGTTTGGTTTTTGCCCTGTAAGCTTTGGAAGCCTGCACAGAAAAGTCGCAAAAACTGCTTTTTGTATTCATTTGTTCAAAGAATTGACCCTGCAAGAGCTGCTGGTTGGTGCCAGAAGTACAAAATAACTGCTTCGCCCCTTTTTTCCCTAGGGGCTTCACTCATAGATGAACGATCTATCTCCAAAATTTGTCGGGCTTAATAGTTCCCTGGGCCTGGGAACTATCATACTTTGGGGATCCTTGAAAACGGGATGAAGCTTGACTTGTGTTCGTCATCTTGGCATTCATTCTCCCACTTATTTGAGAACTCGCTAAGTTCTCAGTAAGAATCTTTGGGGAGTCAAAAGTGTCCCTAATTATCCACGTGCACATCACACTAACTTCCATCTGTAATCTGCAGAGTGAACAGCATACAGAGCTCATCAATATGCTCTGGATTTTAGCATATTTATGAGAGAGAGTTACTCTGGAGTTTATTTATTTTTGCTTGTTTTATTTTTTTGCTTTTTAGGGCTGCATCTGCAGCATATGGAGGTGCCCAGGCTAGGGGTCTAATCAGAGCTGCAGCTGCCAGGATCCAAGCCCCATCTGTGACCTACACCACAGCTCATGGCATCGCTGCATCCTTAACCCCCTGAGCAAAGCCAGGGAACGATCCACATCTTCGTGGACACTAGTCAGGTTCATTACCTCTTACCCATGCTGGGAACTTCTTGATTTTAGATTACGGATAATTTTAATTGATTTTGAAGCAACTTGTTAATGTACCATTTAAAAAGTAATGGGAAGACTCGATAATGAATTCTCATCCTTAGTTCCGGTTTTTGTTAGTTCCTTGGTCTTGGACAAACCACCTAACCTTTTAACCTTCAGTTTTTTCATTTCTTTGTACCTGTACAGAGCATATAGCTTAGGATGGTGTTTATCTTATCACACTGTGGTTTGTCTTTGGAATTCAGTTCAATGGGTGGAAAGTAGGCAGGTTTTTCCTGCAGAAGAGAATTAGAGAAAATTCCAGAGTGTATTGCATGTAATAAGGTAACTGTTTCAGGATTCTTTGGTTTCCATTTTACCATACTGAATGGTACACAATTGTATCACTAAGTGTATCACAGTATTTGGGTCACTGTATGAAATGTATTTCTTGCTGTGGGTCTCCGTCAAAAAAATTTAACTAACAGTGGCTGCCAGGACCAGAGAATACAAGTTCAGATTCTCATCTCTACCACTTACTAGCTTGCAACTATAGGCAAGTTATTTTATCGAATTTTATCCTGTTTCCTCATCTGTAGACTAGAGATAAAATTTATTGCAAGAGATTTTGAAAATGAAATGAGAAAATAAATGGAAAGTAACTATTATGAGGTAAGAAAGTACTCATTTAAATGTTAACTGTTAGTACTGACTCTCAGGGGGCTGACACCACCCTCAAGACCTAGAACAGTTCCTTGGGAGTATTATAGCCTTTGGATGTCAGGAGCAGAAGAGAGCAGCTGTATTTATCACCCTGTGTTTTATTCATAGTTGCACACAAGTGAACTCAATGATGGCTATGATTGGGGTCGTCTCAATCTTCAGTCAGTAACTGAACAGAGCTCCCTGGATGACTTCCTTGCAACTGCAGAACTTGCAGGAACAGAGTTTGTAGCTGGTAAGTTTTTTAATAGCTGAGGGCATAGGGCACATTTCTATTTTTACTGACTAGATAAAAAGAAGTCTACTTGGAAGTGTTTTGTGGATCCTACTAAACTCATAAAGGAGCTGTCTTTAATCCAAAGGCAGACATCCCAGGAACAGTGTGGAAAGGTCTAGTTGCACTCAACTGGGAAGTATGGAATGTGCCAAGTTTTAAAATATAGCCCTGAAGAACACTCCAGGGGAGTTCCCTGGTGGCCTCGAAATTTAGGATTCGGCATTGTCACTGCTGTGGCTCAGATTCAGTCCCTGGCCGGGGAGATTTTCTATGCCATGGGTGCTGCCAGAAAGAGGCCCCAGTCTTCATGTCATCCATCATCATATCAAGTTCAAGAACTCAGAATCTAAGGAAAGAGATCAGTCAACATTATACTAGACAAGACCAGCATTTTCCAGAAAATATTTTCTGATACCATTGTTAGAAGCAAAATCCTAGACCTGCTGCTGTTACTTAGGCAATTTGAATAGTATTTTACAGTACTTGTCAACATATGGTAGTAAATTTTTCCATGCATATGATTTGTTTTAGTCACTGCATTCCCTTATTGTTGTTTTGTTGTTTTGGTATGTGTCTTCTAAGCACTTAGAAAACTACTTGGCACAGAGGTAACATTATAAACGACTATTTCTATTTCACCTTTGTTTTTTCTTTTTGGCTGCCCCATGGCATATGGAGTTCCCAGGCCAGGGATCCAAGCCAAGCCACAGCTGTGGCAATAACCAATCCTTTTATCCACTGTGCCAGGCCGGGATCAAACCTGCATCCTGCTGCTACAGAGATGCCACTGATGCCATTGTGCCACAGCAGGAACTCCTATTATAAATGTTAGATGGTTAAGCAAATTCATTCATTTGTTCAAAATGCTTTTACTGAGCCCCAGCTACTCTCAGGAATTGTACTGACTACTTCAAGTATGGTGTTGAATAAGGCAAATTTTGTTTTTGCAAAATTTTGTTTTAGGTGCCTTAAAAGAAGTCTGTAGCAGAGAATGGTGTCATCAAAGATGGAGTTAGTGTTTGTCTCTATCTGAAGGAAAACTGGGACTTACTCCGGGGCTGAGTCTTAAATGATGAGTAGATGTTAGGACAGGTGAGATGACACAGGAAGTTATACACGCAGGCAGAGGACTCAAGCTAGGATCTGAGCAGCAGCCTACTTTGTTCAGAAAATGGTTAGAAGTTTCGCCTTGTTGGTATTTAAAGTACCTGGGGACAAGCTGTAAAGAACAAACACTGGGGAGGAGGGCAAGGGCCAGGTGCTGGGGAGAGTAAGGGCTTTTAAGGAGAGATGTAAGCAAGTATAAAACATTTTTTTAAAGATCACTGATGGGTTGGGGGAAGAAAGACCAGTTAGGAGACTGTTGCTCTAGTCCAGCGAGAGAATCAGGCCAGAACTGCCATAGGAGTTGTAGAATGGAGAAAAGAATAAGAACAATATTGTTAGTGGGCTATAATAAATCAGACTTTGGTGGAGGGGGTGCAGTGAGTGAGGAAGAGTAAGGAGCATCTTTTTGTTCGCTAATGAGCACCTTTAAATAGCTCCAGGATAGGGATTGGTGTTCAGACCACTGTAAGCATATTTAGAAGGTGGGGACTTTCAGCCCCACCACTGGCCAATGACTTGATCAGTCATGCCAACGTAAGGAAAATTTCCATAGCCTTTTAAAAATACAGAAAAATTCTTGAAGTTAATTTCATACCTTTTCTCCTGAAGAAGTAATAGAATTTTGTCTCAATTCTTTATGGCCTTCAGTTCGCACTTTCCTACTGGACACAGGGACAGGGATTCTTAACCTGAGGGCTGCAAGTTCAGCTGCCCTTCAGATTGCAGGCACAATTGTACGTGTGTGTGTGTGTGTGTGTGTGTGTGTGTGTGTGTGTGTGTGTGTATGTATACGTGTGTACAGGTAGTGCCTTTTTGGATAGTGTGATGGCCCATGGATTTTAAGCAGGTTCTCATGGGGAAAAGCTGACCTTACAAAGGAGAGCAAAACAATGAAAAATACTAAGTGCTCACTGGGAACTCTTTACTTTTAAAAGTTGGACACAGGCAGTACTCACTTATATTCAGCAAATAATCAAAAGGCGTGGGAGTTCCTGTCGTGGCGCAGTGGTTAACGAATCCGACTAGGAACCATGAGGTTGCAGGTTCAGTCCCTGCCCTTGCTCAGTGGGTTAAGGATCCGGTGTTGCCCTGAGCTGTGGTGTAGGTCGCAGACGTGGCTCGGATCCCACGTTGCTGTGGCTCTGGCGTAGGCTGATGGCTACAGCTCTGATTAGACCCCTAGTCTGGGAACCTCCATATGCCACGGCAGCGGCCCAAGAAATAGCAAAAAAGACCAAAAAAAAAAAAAAATCAAAAGGCGTGTGATACTGTGATATAATAAGAAGTACATTTATATTTGGTCTTCACGTCCAGTTCCTTGATTCAAGAGCTTCTAAAACCCTTGTAATTTCTTGAGTGAAGGGGTGAGAGGAGCATCTTTTGTTATTCATAATAAGTCCCTTTCAGCCTTACTTGAGTTTATGCTAATGAGGTGACTGATGGGGCCCTAGGTAACTTCTTGGGGGGGGGGGTGCTGGTTGCCACAGGAACCAGCCCTTTGATTAGAGGATTGGAACTTTCAAAAAACCACCCCCAAACTCTGGGGGTAGGAGACGTCCTGGAGATGGAGTTAATCACCGGTGGTCAGTGATTTAATCAATGGGGCCTGTGTAATTGGGCCTCTGTAAAAACCCACTCAGAGACTTAGCATCTGAAGTAGGGCAGTGTCTTGACAGTGTAAGAAAAGAATAGAATAGAATTGAATTGTGGGACACCCAGTTGGTGTCTGGAGAGTTGAAGAACTGGTTGTTGGTGTGGGAAAACCCACACATTCCATGACTCGTGTTGGTCATAAAAAGTTAAGAGACAGGCAGCTGCACTGGTGTGTGATTACCTCCAGCAGCACTCAGGCATCGCTACTGAAATGAGAATGGATACTCAGGTTTCTCTAAGGTTGGAGATTTGGGAGTGCTTGCAGTGGGCTAAGAAATTTGATGTCTGGTCAGAGTGATGGAGTGGATATGCCATGTGGCTTTTTACCCAAGTAGGGAAAGAAGTGAAGGTGAATAGAAGGGGATCAGGCAGCTAGAAGCATTTACAGAGGTTGGACTCCAGGTGACTGGACCACAGTACTGGTGATCTCATGAGAGAGGCAGACTTTGGTCTTTGCGTAAAGGTCAAAAGGAGCATTTTGGGAGTCCCTGCAGTGGTGCAGCAGGTTAAAGATCCGGTATAGGTCACAGCTGCAGCTCAGAGTGGATCCCTGGCCCAGGAACTCCTGTATGCCATGAGTGTGGCCAAAAAAATAAATAAAAGGAACATTGCTAAAGATGTCCTGTTATCTTTGAATAGGACCTCCCCTAGGCATTTTGGTAAGAAGCTTAGCTGGCTTCTCTGGTGCTTGTCTCAGTGGAATCACCTGCCCAGGAGACTAGGTGTCTGGGTGTGGTGCATTAGAGAAGCCTGGAGCAACTTGGGGGTGGGGTAGAGCCCTAGGGCAGATGTCACTGTAGTTCATACAGAGACTGAGTATTTTTTTACTCCTTTGGAGTCTTATATAGCTTAGTTATGGATGTTCATAAACATTTTATATAAATTATAGCATTTGTAGAAGTTCAGCAGTTCTAACAGGAGTGAGTCTCCTTGCTTCACTCCCATTGGCTTACAGTTATTCTCTACATGTAAAATGAGGAGATTAGTTATAATGAATGTTTATAATCCCTTCCCACTCTTACTGTTTCTGTTTCTGTGAAATACATTTAGCATGTGGAGTTTTATAAAATCAGTAATTAAATGTGGTTGAGGAGTTCCCATTGTGGCTCAGCGGAAACAAACTCGACTAGTATCTGTGAGAATGCCAGTTCGATCCCTGGCCTCGCTCAGTGGGTTAAAGGATCTGGCGTGGCCGTAAGCTTCCTTGTGGGTCGTGGACACAGCTCAGATCCTGAATTGCTATGGCTGCAGCTCCGATTCGACCCCTAGCCTGGGAACTTCCATATGTCACAGGTGTGACCTTAAAAAGCAAAAAAAAAAAGTGGTTGACCTTTTGAAAGTTTTAGTAAAAATCTTTCCTTATATTCTTTTTTTTTGGGGGGGGAAGAAAACTTCCTTTAGAAATTATAATTTATTGAAGGCTAGTAAAATCTATTCAAATCAAGAAAGCTTAAATTGTTTTACACGCTCATATTTTTAGTTTTCTAAGTATAGACTAACATTCACTCAATAATGCCTCTTAAGTAACAGTACTTTTTTTTTTCCTCTAACAGAGAAGCTTAATATTAAGTTTGTGCCTCCTGAAGCTAGAACCGGACTACTGTCTTTTGAGGAGAACCAGAGAATTAAAAAACTCCACGAAGAAAACAAACAGTTTTTGTGTATACCAAGGAGGTGAGTTGCATAAGAATAGGCATAGTAAGGAGTTCCCTTAGCGGTGCAGCAGAAATGAATCTGACTAGGAACCATGAAGTTGAGGGTTTGATCCTTGGCCTTGCTCAGTGGGTTAAGGATCTGGTGTTGCTGTGAGCTGTGGTGTAGGTTGCAAACACAGCTTGGATCTGATGTTGCTACGGCTGTGGCGAAGACCAGCAGCTGTAATTCCGATTGGACCCCCAGCCTGGGAACCTCCACATGCCGAGAGTATGGCCCTGAAAAGCACAAAAAAGAAAAACAAAAAAGGCATAACAAGGTTACTAAATATGAAGTTTTTTATTTGGTATTCACTTTTTTTCTGCTTTTCTCAGCAGTCATTATTAAATCCAAATATTGTTTTATTTTGATAACTCATGTAGAAGTTTTTTTCTTTTATGATTGTTTCAGACCAAAGTGGGACCAAAAAACTAGCCCAGAAGAACTCAAACAGGCAGAGAAAGACAACTTTCTAGAATGGAGGCGTCAGCTTGTCCGGTGAGTGTTAGTCTACACAAAGATTCTCCTTAAAATTCTGAGTTAGGCATTTTGGTGTTCTTGCATTGCTGTTTGCATTTTAAAGCCTTTATTCTTTTAAAAGGAAGATGGTAGATTTCATTTTATAAGTGCAAATTGTGTATGTGTAAACAGCATTGCTTTGTGCACGTGTCCTTGCACAAAGATAGCGAATTGATTGTTCTATTCCTGGCCTTTTCTCTTTTTCATACTCCTCTCTAGCCACTAGTCACCCTGGAGCTGATCCCTGCTCTCTGGAACATTCTTCCAGGAAGAGATGTCAGGGAGAAATGTCACTTTGTGTGCTAGATAAACCCTCAGAGCTTAAAAGGCTTAAATATAAAATTTGAATTTGATTTACATATTGACTAAGTAGAAAGTATGTAAAAATCATTTGATAGTTAATATTTGTGTCCTTACTTTTTAATACAATGACTTGAGACCTACTATTACAGTCTGGCAGAGATTTATTGTTATAAATGTCTCATTCTGAAACCAGATTGGAAGAGGAACAAAACCTGATATTGACTCCATTTGAAAGGAATTTGGACTTTTGGCGTCAGCTCTGGAGGGTGATTGAGAGAAGGTAGGTTACTGTTCTCTTTTTTTTATAAGGCTGATGTGGTGGTGGTGTTACCTTAGAGTCGGATGTTGTATATATGTGATTATGGGCCCAGAAGGGAGGACAGAATCCCTACCAAGAATTATTATAAAAATTGCAAGTATAATACTACATTTCTTTTAAAATTTGGGAGTTTTTTCCTTATTAAATACATTGATAAGCTTGTAAGAATGGTGGCTTTTCTGTGAGATGAGTCCTGAAGCATCCATAATTATTTCAGCAAATGTATATGAATTCCTATTGGTAGTATAGAAGGTGTCTGCTTGCAAAGAGAAAATATGTTATGGGGGAGGCCAAGCACCAGGGGCACACGGATGAAATGCAGCCCTTACACTAAGGTGACTCAGCTCCTAGTAAAATACAAAGTGGAGTGTGACTCCTACAGATAGAAGGGTGGCAGGCTGATTTAGAGCAGTTAATGAGATTAGGGGAAACTAAGGTGTGATCTCTTTTAGTTGGACTTTGATAAGTTGAGAATGGATGGAAGATTTTTGGTCTTCTCCATGTCCTGATTCTTAGAAGTTGATGAATCAGCTCTCCAATCTCACCTCTTTGTCGTAGCTAAAAGGTTTTTATTTTTATGAAAGAGTATATGAATTATTTATAAGGACTCTTTACATGAACCTTATATTTGGAATGATGTTTTTAACAAGGAGCCTATAGGTTATGGGCTTTTTTTTTCCTTTTTTTGGCCACACTCACAGCATGCAGAAGTTCCTGGGCCAGGGATCAAACCCAAGCCACAGCAGTGACAATGCCAAATCTGTAACCACTGGACCACCATATTTTTAAATCCATAAAATATCCCCAGTTAGAACATTAGGAAGCAGGACACTTTAACTGGCATTCTCAGGAAAGAATATTAGCACAGTTAGCATCATTACCAAAAAAAGGACTTGGATTAAATTTGTAGTTACTGACATTTCTTTTTAGGGTGAGGAAGATGTTCTGGAATTAGATAGTTGTGATGGTTGTGTAACTGTGGATATACTAAAAAACCTCTGAATTGTATACTTTTAAAAGGATGGATTTTATTTTTTTTAAAAAAAGATGGATTTTATGATATGTGAATTATATTTTTTTTAATAAAAAGTCATTTATGTGCCTCTCCTTGCAGCTTGCTCCCTCAGAGCATAGAGAGCTGTTGGCCTAGGATGTGAGGAGGTCAGAGTAGCAACGCAAATCTCTAAGCCTGAGAAAGGGGGGAGCTTGCTCCTGATTGCGGAGCTCTATGCAGACTTAAGTGGGGTTTGGGAAGACACAGTGTGATTCTCATGGGGACCAGAGTGAACTAATCTCTCTTTCAGTGCCTCATTAGCAGTTAGAGTGTGTACTGCTGAAAAGGTCTGGTTTTTTTTGGGGGGGGGGGGGGGGCGGGGGGCAGGGGGTTTCAGGGCCACTCCCATGCATGTGGAGATTCCCAGGCTAGGGGTCTAATCTGTGCTACAGCTGCCAGCCTATACCACAGCCACAGCAACACAGGAACCAAGCCGCATCTGCAGCCTACACCACAGCTCACGGCAATGCCAGATCCTTAACCCACTGAGCAAGGCCAGGGATGGAACCCGAACCTCAGTTCCTAGTTGGATGGGAACTCCAAAAATGTCTGTTTTCTTATTTCCAAAGAGAAATGCTAACAATGTGAAATACTGAAACCTCAACCTGGAGGGAATGCCCCTCTCTGCACACTTAAGTAATATATTTTTTTTAATTCCAGATTTTCTCCTACTTCCCTTATTGTCTGTCTCTTCTCTGCATTCCTTTTTTTCTGTTTATTCTGGTTTCTGACCTTTATGTGAGAGGCCTTCTGCAGATGTCAAGTGATACTTGTCTTTTCGTATTTAAGCATAAAATGTTACAAAGCTGACTGACAGGACTTTTGTTTGGGTGGAGTTTGCCAACTGTTTGAACTTCACTGTACAGTGACTAAGCAGGGATCAGTTTTATTTTGTTGAAATAGCCCAAGGTGTTAGTGTCTAGGGCTGTTTTCCCTAGGATCAGCCAGTTTTTTAAAGAGGAGCGATCTGCCAAGAATGGGGGCTAAAGGCCGTGGTGTAATACCAAGGGGCTGGGTGTGTTCACCGTTTGGGATGTAGGCTTATGTTTAATCCCCTCTTCAGTATGACACCTCTTTCCCACCTTCTCCTGTCCTTGAGGCCCCAGTTCTGGAGCATCTGAGGTTCATTTTCTCCAGTAACCCCTGGCCTTCTGCTCTTGGAGTACCCGGTTGAGGTGCTGTGGGTTGGAACGTGGCTGCCTGGCTGAATGGCACAGGGGGTGGACCTAATAGCTCCCTGTTCAACATTATTTCGGTCCGATACCTCACTCTTGCCCTTTCAAAAAACGGGATCTGATGCTCCTGATCGTGAGCTTTCCCAGAGCTCTGGGGCATAAATGGGCCTGCTTCTCATTGGGCTGACGTTTCTTAGTTGCTGTTCTTTCTTTCTCTTTTTCCTAATGCATTCCAGTCTTTACTTTCATTTTTTGTAGCTTTTGAGAGGGAACCATAGGTGTTCTTCCATGTTTAGCAAGAAGGCCCTTCCACCTGCAGCATGTGGAATTCCCAGGCTAGGGTTCAGATAACTGCCAGCCTATGCCATAGCCACAGCAACACAGGATCTGAGCCACTGGATCCTTCACCCACTGAGCGAGGCCAGGCATCGAACCTGCGTCCTCGTGGATACTAGTCAGATTCGTTTCCTCTACACCACAACAGGAACTCCCCTTTCCCTTGCTCTTTATACCCCTAATTAAGCAATTTGTCTCACCAGAGTGAGCCTTTATTTTTTGAAATTTCTAGCTTCAATTGTATTACAGCACCACTTGCTCTGTTACTTTTATCATGCAATATTTCTCTGTATTTTTATAAGAGAACATTTCTGACTCAAGGAATACTGTGTATATCACATGGAAGTGGATCTTATTTACATACAAATATCTATCAATAAAGTGACTACTGCTGTGCCTTTTAACAGGAAATATTTATTGATAGGATACAGAAGTACAGCAGATGTCCCCTGTTTGGTAACAGACTAGCTACGCCATCTGCCTCTTTAATTTCAGGAGCAGTTATTAGAAGAGATTTGATGTGTAACATGTCAGTGAAATACAAGAAACTGCCGAGGCACTGAGGCAGAGAGCTATGTTCCAGTAAGACAAGGCACTTCCATAGTGCAGCATCACCCTTGCCCTTCCCGGGACACAGCTGGCCCTTCACTCTGCATCCTAATGGAGCACACAAGGACTGCTGTCTTACCAGGTCTTTTCTTACTACTATGTCTAAACCAGCCATTCTTTCTTCATGTTTGGTGGGTGGACATAATATTTGTGGACCTTGTGGTTTTAGTTATTTATTTTTTTAGGGCCGCACCTGCAGCACATGGAAGTTCCCAGGCTAGGGGTCAGATCGAAGCTACAGCTGCCGACCTATGCCACGGCTTGCGGCAACACCCGACCCTTAACCCACTGAGCGAGTCCAGGGACCAAACCCACATCCTCATGGCTGCTAGTTGGGTTCTTAACCCACTGAGCCACACTGGGAACTCCTTGGATCCTGTAGTTTTAGTTCATTAGGCTTTGTCCATTTTTTGCAGTCATTTTTGCATTTACTGTTAAATCCGCGCAGTTTGAAAGCGGCAGATGCCATCTTGAAGAAGGACATGCTAGGACCCACTTAGCTAGAGAATGTAAAAGCAATTTGTCATAAATCAGTAAGTCTATGAGTTTCTTTGAGTCACAAGATTATGCTAGAAAGGAACTATTCTGAAGGAAGATGCACCTTGTCAAAAGCCCTGCCCTATATGCTAACCTTTATTCACTGTATTTCCTTGGTGTTCAGCATAGTTGGATAGGCATTACCTCAGGAAAGCTAACTAGGTATGGATTTGGGGGAGACTGCTGGAAGGTGGTAGTACCACTGCTTATTTCCTTCCAGGGCAGTCAGAGCTGCCTGTGAAGCATCCTTCCTCGCCACAGGGGATCCTGCGGAAGAAGCGAGGTGTTTATTCTCAGTGCTGGGCTGCTGAGGTCTCTACTGCATCTGGGAGGGACTGGAGGGCCTTGCTGTCAGTCACGGAGTTTTCAAATTGCTACATCTGCTTATAAGTGATGGAAGGAGTTGGACTCATTCCTGCTTCACTGTATCAGTTTCAGTGGATGTTTTGCTGTTCTGTATTTTTGCCATTGAAACACATTCTTGGAAATTGGCGGATGATAATTTGCTAGATACACACTTTCTCTTATCAGCCCTGGGTTTAAATAAGATAGAGGCTTTAATAGTGGCAGCTGTGAGCAGGTGCTATATTAGGGGTTTTTTTTGAGGCCTTAACAAGTGTAGACTAGGTACTGAGTATACAGTAGACCTCAACTTGGATTGAAACCTTTGAAATACCGTTGTCTCTCCAGGAGAATTTACTAGAAGATACAGTTAAAAGTGTTAGCAATAAAGCATCCTCAGAGCCTCTCTAGGCCGTCCGAAGAATAGGAGAATGTTTTGATTATGAGCATGGCTTCTGGTCCAGAGTGTCGAGTTCCTATTCCAGGTCCATCACTTAGTAGCTGGTGACCTTGAACAAGCCATTTAACTGTTCTAAGCTTCAGTTTCCTCATGTAAACTGGGACTAATTGTACCTTTTAAAAGTTAAGTATATCAGTGCCTCATATATGGAAAGTGTTTGCTGCGATCACTGTTTATCTTGCATTTGTTTTTCAGTGATATCGTAGTCCAGATAGTAGATGCTCGAAATCCACTCCTGTTTAGGTGTGAAGATTTGGTAAGTAAAGTGTGACATGATTCACGCTTAAGTCCTTGGGCAGCACCGGGACAGCACCCCGACAGTAATGGCTCTAGGCAGACCTTTTGAGCTCTCCTCTAGCTTTGTTTAATCAGGCATCCTGCTCCTTGCCAGATCAGGAGCTTGCATTGTGGGGCCCTTTAGACATGTTTTCTCTGCTCAGATAATTGTTTCCATCTGCAAGAAGCCACCAACACTTGAACTTTCTAGCTTTTGGTTAAAAAGCCACTCTGTTAATAGGCATTTACCAGTGTTTCTCATTTTTTAAGAGACCAGTCAGAATAGCATTTTGCTCACTTTAGCATTTGCCTGATCCCTTTCCTTATCCATCCAGGTTTTTTCTTCTCACACCATAGTTATTACCCTCGGTGGTATTTTACAAGTGAACTAAGTTTGTAAAACACCACAGGGGGTAGTAATTAAGGTGTGAGGATCACATGAAATAATGTTAACACAGGCTTTGATTTAATAAGACACTGAACGCACATAAAGTATTCCCATTTCTGTTCGAGGATTATAGTAGGAATAGTTCTGATTACTTTGAAATCCATCAGTGAATAATAAAAATCTTAGTGGGGAAACATTAATTCAGCTTTTGTACTTTTGGTGTATTTCTTAGTGGGGAGCTAAATACTTGGGAATTAATTTAATCACTGGGTCTTGTTTTCCTTTTGGACTTCAAAACTATTTTTTACATTAAAAGGTGAGATTATTGTTGGCTATCATCACTTGGCTTGAAAATAGTCCCCATTGGCTGACAGATCTACGAGTTATGTGGTTCTTTAACTTTGTTTAAAAGAAACAGTTTAGGGAGTTCCCGTCGTGGCTCAGAGGAAATGAATCTGACTAGGAACCATGAGGTTTTGGGTTCAATCCCTGGCCTCGCTCAGTTGGGTTAAGGATCCGGCGTTGTGGTGACCTGTGGTGTAGGTCGCAGACACAGCTTGGATCTGGTGTGGCTGTGGCTGTGGCGTAGGCCAGCAGCTACAGCTCTGATTTGACCCCTAGCCTGGGAACTTCCATATGTTGCGGATGCAGCCCTAAAAAGCCAAAAAAGAAAGAAAGAAAAGATTTAGCATTATTAAAGAGAGGTACTATATAATTTGAAGAAATAAGAACCTATAATACAGGGCAGGAGAGTATTTCTTTTGACCCTTTCCAGTTTTTTATGTGACGAGTATTTCAATATGTGACCTAACTTCAAAGCTTGCTGAAAAGATCCATAGAATGTACCGTGATTAAAAGTCTTTAGAAAAGATTTAAAACTGTGAGTAATAACCTTAAGTCAGAGCTGGACGTCTTCAATATTACTTGCCTGATTTTTTTTCCTTTTGGAGAGAGATCTAAATATCTTTGTCTGGCCTAGGAGTGTTATGTGAAGTCACTCGATGACAACAAGGAGAATGTCATTCTGATAAATAAGGCAGACTTACTGACGGCCGAGCAGCGGAGTGCCTGGGCCGAATTCTTCGAAAAGGAAAATGTGAAGGTCATTTTCTGGTCAGCTCTTGCGGAAGCCATTCAAGTGACTGGTGACTCTAAGGTAACCTGGGCAGTTTTTTCAGGGTGGGTTTCAGTTTCTGGTCAATGTGCTGTGTTTGTTTTTTCTTATCATGGATTCGTGGGGGTTTATTTTATTTTATTTTTTTCCATAAGTGCTGATAGGATGACTTATAGAAAAATGAGTCATAGGGTTGCTTTCTCTGGTTGTCAAATAGTCTGCTATCCCCAAGGCTCTATGTTACACACCAATATTAGCTATAATTCTTCATTTTTTTTTAATTTTAGGCGGACAATTATATATCAAGTTTAATAATGACCTTGTAATTGCTTTTAAGACAGAAACAACTAAATGTAGTAACTTCTCTGGATTTGATTAGATCTTTTATTTTATTGAAGTATAGTTGATTTACAATGCTATGGTATTTCTTTTTGGTGTACAGCATAGTGATTCAGTTATACATACATATATATACACACATTCTTTTCCATTGTGGTTTATCCTAGAGCACTGAATAAAGTTCTCTGTGCTCTACAGTAGGACCTTGCTGTTTATCCCCTCTAGAATCTCCTTTTTTTTTCTTGGTCCTTTTAGGGCCACACCTACAGCATAATGGAGGTTCCCAGGCTAGGGATCAAATAGGAGCTGCCACTGCCAGCCTACACCACAGCCACAGCCACGCGGGATCCGAGCTGCATCTGCGACCTACACCACAGCTAACGGCAATGCCAGATCCTTAACCCACTGAGCAAGGCCAGGGACTGAACCCAAGTCCTCGTGGACCCTAGTCGGGTTCATGAACCACTGAGCCACAATAGGAACTCCTGGAATCTCTTTTGACTTTGTTTTGGAAACAAAGAAATAAAATAATCCTAATTAAGATATAGCTTGTTATTTTCTCTATCTCTTAACCCAC
Organism: Phacochoerus africanus; assembly: GCF_016906955.1. Lineage (NCBI taxonomy): Eukaryota > Metazoa > Chordata > Mammalia > Artiodactyla > Suidae > Phacochoerus > Phacochoerus africanus. The sequence goes on along the minus strand of NC_062544.1, from coordinate 212,000,138 downwards.
TTTTTTTTTTGTCTTTTGTCTTTTTGGTTGTTGCTGTTGTTGTTGTTGTTGCTATTTCTTGGGCCGCTCCCACGGCATATGGAGGTTCCCAGGCCAGGGGCCAAATCGGAGCTGTAGCCACGGGCCTACGCCAGAGCCACAGCAACGCGGGATCCGAGCCACGTCTGCAACCTACACCACAGCTTACGGCAACGCCAGATCGTTAACCCACTGAGCAAGGGCAGGGACCGAACCCGCAACCTCATGGTTCCTAGTCGGATTCGTTAACCACTGTGCCACAACGGGAACTCCTCTTAACCCACATTTTACAGAAATAGTTTGAGGGTTAATTTCAAGTAAAAATTAACAATAACCAACTATGAAAAAAATTAGTAATAGAATGTTAGAGCTGAAAGAGAGGTAAAGTAATATCTAATATCTTTTCCTATTCACCTCCTTTCCTTTTGTTTCTGTTTATCAGCCATTAATTGACTGGTGTGCCGAGCTTGGTCTATGAATTTAGCCATCCCCTTGGTGAGCTCACGAGTTAGTGAGATCTAACTCTGGGAAGAAGACTCTCTGACTGCTCTAAATGGCAGAGACCAGGTGTCTCATTCCTTCTGTCTCTGGGGGAGAACGTCCACTGAAACTAAGCTTCCCCAGCTTTGGTCTCAGGCCTTTTCCTTTGTCCCCATGTTCTCTCTTCTGCAGAGGTTGCGTTTTGTGTGTGTGTGTTTTTGTCTTTTTAGGGCCTCACCTGTGGCATATGGAGGTTCCCAGGCTAGGGGTCTAATTGGAGCTATAGCCGCCGGCCTACGCCAGAACCATGGCAATGCGGGATCCAAGCTGCATCTGTGACCTACACCACAGCTCAGGGCAACACCGGATCCTTAACCCATTGAGAGAGGCCAGAGATCAAACCTGCAACCTCATGGTTCCTAGTTGGATTCGTTTCTGCTGCGCCATGACAGGAGCTGCAGAAGTTGCGTTTTTTGCTTTCCCATTCCTCATAGAACATAGTCTCTGGAGCACTCACTGCCCAGAGTGCGAGGCTGCCTGTGTCAGGATAACCCTTGAAATGGGTGGCAGCTGATTGAGTACATTATTCCAGGTGTGGTTTGCCCAGGGCATGTGCTCTGATTTCTTGTGATCAGGATACTCCCAGTAATACAGAGTTTTTGTTAATTCACCCCTTTCAAAGGAGCTTATGCTCTTGGCTCATTGAATCTGTGAACAACCTCACCCTCAGATAATTAAAAGAAGACTTCTAAGGAGATCGTCCAATCTTACATGTGAGGAATGTTTTTCATTTTGTTTTTAGTTCAGCATAGGACAGTACTATTCCTCTTAACTGTCAGTGATTTGGGAACTGGGTAGAGTTCATTTTGAATATGCCATTTGCTTTTCTCTTCTTCTAGCTGTGAACCATCTGCACATTTCATGTTTGCCTTTCTATACGTTCTTTCCAGCATTGATAACATGGAGTAGATTGGGGCCAAGGCTAGAACTCCATGAGCTTACGTGGACGTACCAAGCACTCAGTACCAAGCATTTTAATATGATGAATACAGATGTATTTGAAAGGATGTAACAATAATTATTCCGATAGTACGGTTGTTAGTAAAAAAAAAAACTAACCCATAGGGAACTTACTCTGAGTACCTTCTATGTTTCATTCATTTTGTCTTTTCCATAATGAGTATGAGTGCCTGTTATCCTCAGGCAGCCCGGCTTCATAGCTTGTCCTTTTCACCATTACTTGTTGCAAATCTCTCCTGGAGGTCAATGTCTTGGTGAAGTTTTTTAATGTTTTTCACTAGATATCACTCAGCCCTCATGCACTAACCCCGTAACCATCAAAAATGGGAAATGTAGTGGCTGCATTTGCAGCATTCCCTGAACTGTCAGCCCAGTACTAGATTCCAAAAGCAAGTGGAATTTGTTTGCATGATCTGCTCATGGGAAACTGTAGCTGCCTCCGTTGCTGACCAGCTCACCAGCTAACTTGTTTCACTGTCAGACTCTGGGTTAACAGTATATGGTTTGTGAAAGCTATTCACTCTTCCTTTTTAAAAACTGAACCCCTTTTATTCCTCCCAAATCTCGTGCAATCCCCGTTATTCATGATTTCTCAAGTCGAGATACCAGCTACTCTTGTGGTGTCACATCTGTCATCACAGCTGTCATTTGAGTATCAAACATGAACTTGTTAAAAATAGATATTCAGTGTTTTCTCACTTATCTGAAGTTTGGTTCTTCCTCTACAGTTGTGTAAGCATTCTTATTTTTAAAAACAGAACTTTTTTTTTTTTAATTGAGTACCTTGGTTTTCTCTTGGTCATATGTTAAATTGCGCTGTATTCCCCAAAAAATTGACTTTTCCCTTTTTATTTTGACTTTATCTTGGAAAGTCCTTTGGTTGCCTTTTACCATTTTTCCTGAACCTAAGCCATGCCCAGCCTTAGTTTTCCTAACACACATCTATGTTCAGTTCATGTTCTTGTGTTCTGCCCCATATTTTTAAATGATTCAGAAGAGCACACCACTTTGTGCTTCTTTATACTCATTGTTCATTTATCATAGAAATTCCTGGAGTTTCCATTGTGGCTCAGTGGGTTAAGGATCTGGCATTGCTATGAGCTGTGGTGTAGGTCAAAGAACTGGCTCAGATCCCACATTGTTGTGGCTGTGGTGTAGGCCGGCAGCTGCAACTCCAATTCAGCCCCTAGCCCAGAAATTTCTATAAGCTGTAGGTGCGGCCCTAAAAAGCAAAAAAAAGAAAAGAAAGGAAGAAAAGAAATTGCTTCCAATTCCATGTTTCTGTTTGAGTTGCTGGGCATGACAATGAAATCATACCTTTTTTCCATGACATTTTTTTTAAATATCTCTTTCCTAAAATATAGAATACCTGTTTAACTGAATTCATCATGTCCTCTTCTGTGGTGGCTATTCATTCTAACACTAGATTATTTGAAAGTGATAGAAGGTTTGCATCACTTCTGAATTCCAACCAGTTCACACTTGTTGATACAAATTGGTAATACTCTAAATTGCCTTATTTCTGCTTCGTTATCAGTAGGAATTCAGAAGGATTAACACACCCATGAATTATAAATGATTTTTTACCTTTCTGCTTCCAAAGGAAATCATTGGTTGGTGAATAATTTCTACACACAGAATTGAGTTTTGTTGCCCTCACATTTCACACACAGGGAGCTATGCTCCAAGGTGCTATGATTTGTTAAAGGCAGTTATAGGTGTCCTCTTGCGGTACAATGCATTAACGATCCAGCATTATCACTGCTGTGATGCAAGTTCAGTCCCTGGCCCGGGAAGTTCCACGTGCCACAGATGTAGCCAAAAAGAAAAAGACAACAATGAAAACGGAAGTGAAAGCAATAAATAATACTTTATAATATTTCTTAAAAGACAGTTATATAAAAGGATAGCAGTTTCTCTCACTATAGAACCACTGTCCTTGAAAACACAAAGGTAAAATGAAGCTCTTTACATATTATGCCCCTCTTGCTTTGTGCAGAGAAGAGAATGGTAAATGTTTTATTGTTAATGAAAAATGCTTTGTTTTATTCTACAACCCATTACAAAATAATGTACTGCCAAGGAATTTGGCTCGACAAAGACTTTTCGAAGCCTTTCTTTTAATAGATGAAAGAATTATCTATTAGAAAAGTAATGCAGGAGTTCCCTTGTGGCTCAGTGGGTTAAGGATCCAGCATCATTACAGTGGCTGGGTTCGCTGCTGTGGCATGGGTTCAGTCCCTGGCCAGAGAAATTCCACATGCCGCAGGCATAGCCAGAAAAAAAAAAGAAGCACACATGTTCTTTGTACAAAGTTCAAATAATACAAAAATGTACAAAGGGAAGGTCCACCTTCCAGAGTCACCGCTGTTGAAAATTTGGTTGTGTCCTCGAGTTGAAAGGCTTGTGTCATCTCTTCCCTCTATTCACCTTTTCTGTTCTCATTCATAACCTTCTCTTGTCTTCTGTTCATCTTAGATAACCGACCTTGAGCAGAGTGAGGGGTCTAGTTGTTACACACTACTGACCTGTTGTGGTTTCTCTTATTTCATCAGGCAGAAGTGAATGGAGACCCTGGAGAAGCCGTCACAACTGAGGTTGAAAACTCCAGCTGCGACAAGGCTGAACTTCCACACGGTGAGACTGAACACCTTCCGTGTAGTGAAGCTGCCAGCAGTGACGAAGGTGACAGTGAGTATGAGGACTGTCGGGAGGAGGAGGAAGACTGGCAGACGTGTTCAGAAGAGGGCAGCGACCCGGACGAGGAGGCCCGTGGCCAGGACTGGAAGGAAAGCTGTGCTGTAGATTCTGAGGCCCAAGAAAGGAAAACCCTGCAGAAGAGGCAGATACACAATTTTAGCCACCTGGTATCCAAACAAGAATTATTGGAGATCTTTAAGCAGCTACACTCTGGAAAGAAGGTGAAGGATGGACAGCTGACTGTTGGGCTGGTAAGGTGACCTATGTGACAGGACTGTTACATGAGGGTCTGTATTCCCCCTTCTTTGGTAGCTGCACTGGAGCCCCAGAGACCAGTCAGTGACATTTGGGCATCATAGGGAACATTGAGGCCCTCCTGTAGCCCACAGGCATCGTGGCAGCAGGCTGTGTGACGGGCAGGGATGACTCAGAGAAATTTTCCCAAGGCTTATATTGGTTACACCCCCTTTCTGTTAATTGTCTTCTACAGTCTGGTCCCAGTTCCTCCCTAACCTGTCACGTGACTTACAAGAGCTCCTAGGATGAGAGCTCATAAGGTTGCCTTCAGGCCTCTGGCCCAGTGTTCTTACCTTTAGACAGGCTTTGTAGATAAGGTGGGCTTTGTCGATATGGCAGGCTTTTGGCGTCCTGGATCCTTGCCGCTTTCTACTGTAGACGCTCCTTCGGTCTCTTCTAGGTGGGCTACCCAAACGTTGGTAAGAGTTCAACGATCAACACCATCATGGGCAACAAGAAAGTATCTGTGTCTGCCACACCTGGCCACACCAAGCATTTTCAGGTATTTCACAGCATCGGCCTCTGTGCTTCCTTCTCAGCCCATTCCTCCCTGTGGGTGTTTTCTGAAGTTCTTTGCCACTTGTGTGCCGCTCGCTCTTCTTCCCCTTCCTGTGCTGCATGCCCTGCATGGACCTCTTACTTGTCTTTCAGACTCTCTATGTGGAACCTGACCTGTGCTTATGTGACTGCCCCGGCCTGGTGATGCCATCCTTTGTCTCTACCAAAGCCGAGATGATCTGCAGTGGGATCCTCCCGATTGACCAGATGAGAGATCACGTCCCAGCCATATCACTAATATCCTTTGTGCTGCGCCACAATGTGGTTGTTACCTGTGTATTAGAGCTTAAGAAAAAATCTGGGTAATAGACAGGAGAGGAAAAAATAATCACTCCTTACATAGGTGAAACAGACGGCGCTTTATCTCCGAATTAGGATCATCTCACAAACCTGCAGTGTATTCAGGTAAAAATGTGTCATCCTCAAGGTCTGTTTCAGAGGAAGTGATGATTGGGGTATAAGGCTTTGTTTAAAAGAGGGGGGTAGGAGTTCCCGTCATGGCTCAGTGATTGAAGAATCCAACTAGGAACGATGGGGTTGTGGGTTCAATCCCTGGCCTCACTCAGTGGGTTAGGGATCCGGTGTTGCCATGAGCTGTGGTGTAGGTTGCAGATGAGGCTCGGGTCCCGCGTTGCTGTGTCTATGGTGTAAGACAGCAGGCGGCTACAGCTCCGATTCGACCCCTAGCCTGGGAACCTCCATATGCCGCAGGAGCGGCCCAAGAAATCACAAAAAGACAAAAAAAGAGAGAGAGGGGAGAAGTCTTTTTAAGTTAATGAATAATCATGCTTCTCCTTTGGGGAGGAGAAAAGGTTGCATTCTTAGAAGCATGTATCAGATGCCATGGGGAAGAGGAGGGGGTCCCTTCAAAGGAACGGAGTCCTTGACAAGCTTACGTTTGCCAGAATATTCCAAGACGCGTTTTAGAAGCTACGTACGGCATTGACATCATAAAGCCTAGAGAGGATGAAGATCCCCATCGACCGCCAACATCAGAAGAATTCTTGACAGCTTATGGATGTGAGTTGTGATTTATTTTAAAAACATGAACAAAAAATAACAAGAGAGTTATTGAGAGAAGTACCCGGCAAGAATACGGATTCAGAATTTTTCCTTAGCATTTATCATGTCATTTTCCAGCATTGATATTTTTGTTGTCCCCTTGGTCTTGCCCACAAAGCGGCCTCCAGGTAGCTGGCTCAGTGGTGGTTTCAAGGCCCAACAGTGAAGAAGGGAGAGCCAGCTGCTGCCCAAGTGATACTTTATTTCAGTGTTAAGTGCTTTTTACAGTTAGAGGAGGAGATGCTCTGAATCCTTTGCCTCTTCCCCAGATCTTCATCGTAGAAACGAATGCCTGGAAGGCACATCTTCCGTGCTCTCCTGGGCTCAGGGCCCTTCCATAGGAGGCCTGGGACCCAAGTGTAGACACAGGGGTTCTGATCTAAGGCTATGTTGGCTTCTTCTGGAGTCTTCTTCCAAAAGGATATTGGGAAGAAATTGAATATGCATATCAGAGCCGGGTAGGAGAGTTGAGGGGAGAATGACAGGAAAGCCCTGAGAGACTGGGGAAGACTGGAGCTTGGTTCCCCTTCCATCAGTCCCTTGTTTTTGTTTGTTTGTTTTGCTTTTTTGTCCCTCTTAGTTTGGTTGGGTTTGGTGTTATATTTGGGGAAAACTGTTTTCCTATAATGCCTTTGTTTAAAAAAGAGAAAACTTTGGATTTTTCATCTTCCTAAATGTATTTTTGTGTGTACTGTTACCTAGAATTTCAAACTATTTACTTCTAATCTGAAAGAACCAACATGCAGCTAGTACAGGAAGGGGCTGAATTTTGAACCTGTCCAAGCCCATGTTCTTACCCACTGTGCTCTGCTCCTCCCTTCTAATCGAGTTAGTATCAAAGGGATCTTTGTTGTATGTTTGGGAAACTGAAAAAAAAAAAAGGTGTAGGTAAATCATTAAGCAATTGCTCTGTCACTTGTGGTTTTGCTAATAATATTGACAATATACACTGCACTCTGCAAGTAGCCTCCTTGAATCAATATTTAAAATCAAGAGATGGAAGAAATAACTGGAGTAGAGACGGGTTGCCTGTCACAGTGTGATGCTAGGTAGTTGTCAAACATTCAGATATAGCAGTATAGTGTCTTCTCCTGGATTATCTGATTTTGTAATGCTAACCAAAATAATTTCTACATCATTAGTTGATTTTTTTTTAAGGTAGAGTAAGAATGCACAGTGTAGTAACAGAAAAGACTAAACTTCTATCACCTCAGTTATTTGTTGCGATGTCTTCTAACCTAGGTTTTGCAAAATTCCTTTCTCACAGACATGCGAGGATTCATGACCGCACATGGACAGCCAGACCAACCTCGATCTGCACGGTACATCTTGAAGGATTATGTCAATGTGAGTCACCCCTCCTTGTTTCTCCTGAATAAGTCAGTCTTCTTTCTCCACAACCTGTGTTTAGGGTGATGGCAACCAGCTGAGTTATTATGGAGATATTTTCTCATTGATTTGTTATAACTGGAGTTAGAGTCTCTTTTCTTTTGATGGATTTGGTTGTGAGAATTTCCTTTTATCCCCGCCTCATGTCAATACGTCATCATCAGAGCATGGAAATAAAAGAGAACAGCCATTGTCTCTTTTCTCTCTCTCTCTCTCTTCATTTTAATTTAGGAAGAAAATGGTTCATAGAATATTTATATGGATAAATGAGTCATTTACCATTTGTAAAGCTGGAGAATGGGCAAGATGAGTTAAAAAAAACCAGTTTGGAGTTCCCACTGTGGCTCATGGAAACAAACCCAACTAGTATCCATGAGGAAGTGGGTTCGATCCCTGGCCTCACTCATTGGGTTGGCGATCTGGCATTGCCACGAGCTGTGGTATAGGTCGTAGACCCGGCTCAGATCTGGTGTTGCTGTGGCTATGGTGTAGACTGGCAGCTGCAGCTTGATTTGACCCCTAGCCTCAGAACTTCTGTATGCCATATGCCCCCTCACTCCCCCAAAAAAAAGTTTTTAGCGTGTTTATGATGGAAAGAGATAGATTTGCACCCTGTGGACCACTGTGGCAGGCCCAGTGAGTACAGCCACACTGTCCAACTGTGTCCTGGCTTTTTTTTGTTTGTTTGTTTTTTGGCCAAACCTCTGGCATGTGGAAGTTCCCAGGCCAGGATTCGAACCCTCTGAACCCGTGCCCCAGCCCACGGCTTTTGTTTTGGGAAATGTTCTTTTCAAGTATAATCCTATCCATGTACTGAAGCATACGTTAAATAAGGTAAGGGGGGGGCACAGAGAAGAAAGATTGCATTCTAGTGTGGGGCTGTGGGAAGAGCCAGGCCTCTAGAACACCAAGGACCATCATCCAGGTATTAGGACTCTTTGGTTACAGTTGACCAAAAATTCAATTCACTGAGCTTAATCGGAAGGCAGAAAGGTCCATGAGAGTGTGCCCCGTGGAGAGCCCTCTGGACTTCACACACCTGGCCCTGAGGATGCGCCGTTACCATTTGTGTTGTCTTTGCAGGGCAAACTCCTATACTGTCACCCTCCTCCTGGGAGAGATCCTGTGACCTTTCAGCATCAATACCAGCGACTCCTAGAGAACAGAAGGAATGGTGGGGAAGTAAAAATGCCACCAGGCAGAAATAAAAAAGCAAATCAGATTGAAAACGTAGTGGACAAAACTTTTTTCCATCAAGTAAGTTTTAAAGTTTTTCGTGCACTTTTGATCCAAGACATTTTGTCTAACAGCTTTATTGAAATCCCATTCACATACCATAAAATTCACCTTTTTAAATTTCGGTAGTTTATAGTATATTCAGAGTTGGGTAACCATAACCATTATCTAATTTTAGAACATTTTTATCATTCCAGAAAGACTGTACCCTTTAGCATTCATTCTGCATTCCCCTCTCCCCCCAGCCCCTGCCAACCACTAATCTACCTTCTCTATGTAGATTTGTCTATTCGTATAAATAGAGTCATCCAGTATATAGTCCCTTGTGACTGGCTTCTTTAACTTAGACGAATGGCTTTAAGGTTCATCCATGTATCAGTATTTTATTTTATTCTTTTGTATTGCCAATTAATGTCCCAATGAGTGGCTAGACTACATTTTGTTTATCTGTCTATCAGTTGGTGTACACTTGGGTCGTTTCCACTTTTTGCCAGTTATGAATAATGCTACTGTGAACATTCATGTGTGGGTTTTCATGTGGACATATACTTCATTTCTCTTAGGTATATACTTAGAAGTGAGATTGCTGGGTCTCGTGGGAACTCCATGTTAAGTTTGGTTGAGTACTGCCAAACTTTCCAATAGCGGCTGCACCATAGTACACCCCCACCAGCAGTGTTTGAGGGTTCTAATTTCTCTGCATTCTTGACAAGCTATAGAAAAGACGTGATATTTAAGCTGGACTTTGAGGAGCAAATAAAAATGTGTCCTTTGGGAGTTCCTGTCATGGCTCAGTGGTTAACGAGTCCGACTAAGAACCATGAGGTTGCGGGTTTGATCCCTGGCCTTGCCCAGTGGGTTAAGGATCCGGCGTTGCTGTGAGCTATGGTGTAGGTCGCAGACGCAGCTTGGATCCCGTGTTGCTGTGGCTCTGGTGTAGGCCGGTGGCTACAGCTTCAATTAGACACCTAGCCTGGGAACTTCCATATGCCATGGGAGCAGCCCTAGAAAAGGCAAAAAGACCAAAAAAAAAAAAAGTGTCCCTTGGATGAAATGGTGAAGGCCAACTTTCCAGGCAAGAGTAGCATAGACAAAGGCAAAAAGATACGGGAGTTTGGGGTTTTCCAGTAAAGGGCCCATGATATAAGTCCTTATATTCCATATACGGGAACATGAACTTGATTCCCCAGGCTACAGCAGGCCGTCAGAGATCAGTGAGGACAGGACTAGAGAGGTGCAGATTAGAGAGCTCTGCTGGAGGTGTGGACACTGGATTCAAGTAGTCCTGAGTGTCTCAGGAAGGCTGATGAATACCTCCCGTGAGAGCAGGAGGGATGGAAAAGACGGGAAGGGTATGCAAAGTTCTAGGGACTGGAATCCACAGACTTAGAGCCTGACGTTATGTGACAGATGAGGAAGGCAGCATGTTCTATCTTCACGCTGGGCAGATTCTGAACCACTAGCAGAAAAGAATGGAGAGTCAGCTCTTAACTAACTAACTGTGGGTTGTGACAGATTGAATTTTGATATCAAGAGAGAATTCCAGAAAAAAAGTTGGTATTACCAGTCTAGTTATACATGGTATTTGAAGCTATGGGACTAAACAAAGTTGAGGACAAGGAAAATGAATTGAAGACAAAAACTGAGTAACTTGTCATTTAAGGAATGGGGAGAAGGAGAACCAGTGAGAGATAGAAGTCCACTATCTTGGATCTTCCATAATCCTCCAAAGGAGACTGCTGACAATGCAAATAATATTTTCTTTTATTTCCTAGGAAAATGTAAGAGCTTTGACCAAAGGAGTCCAGGCTGTAATGGGCTACAAGCCTGGGAGTGGCCTGGTGATGGCAGCAACTGTGAGCTCTGAGAGGGGGGCTGGGAAGCCTTGGAAAAAACATGGCAACAGAAATAAAAAAGAGAAAAGTCGTAGACTCTATAAGCACCTGGATACATGAACTTGGGCTTCAGCTGGATGGCATCTGCACTGTGCATCCATGGTGCTATAGGGCGGGCCCTGCCCTTGTGATGCACAAGCACATCTGGCAGCCAGTTCAAGACGGAGGGACTCCTCAGAGCACCAGCTCCGACTAGCAAAGTCATCTCGGAGCCCCAGAAACCTGCTTCTGAAGAAGGCTGAATCTAAGATGAATGAATGATGTGTATTTACTTGTGTAAGCCCATACACAAATGCATAGTAATTTGTAACTTGGGGGTTTTTTTTGAAAAAATATTAAAATTAAATTGCCACTTAGACTTTTTATTGGTTCATGTACATACACTGCTGTTTGGACATTTGACTTTCTTTAAACAATTTTTTTTTTTTTGTCTTTTCCAGGGCCACACCCGCAGCATATGGAGGTTCCCAGGCTAGGGGTCTGATCGGAGCTGTTGCTGCTGGCCTACGCCAGAGCCACAGCAATGCCAGATCTGAGCCACGTCTGTGACTTACACCACAGCTCACGGCAACACCAGATCCTTAACCCACTGAGTGAGGCCAGGGATCGAACCTGAAACTTCATTGTTCCTAGTTGGATTTGTTTTTGCTGAGCTACGACGTGAATTCCCACGATTGGGATTTTAGATGGATTTTTGAGTACATTATTAGATTTGTGATTCTCAAGTTCACACACATAACCCAGCACACACCCCTGATGTAGCAGAAGGCATATTAGATCTTGGAATGGGGGCTAGTGTAGGTGATTTTTTCAAAGGCCTGAAGAGCATGATACTCTACTGCAAATCACTGCCAACATGAGTCTCTACCCCAGAAGGGATCATGTGAGTTTCTGTAGTTAAAACCACAGGGAGTAAGAAAAGAGGCAGCTAAGTGGCTAGTTCTTGTTTTAGGCGTAGGGGTCCTTGAGTCCTTAGTGGTTAGGATCATCAAGGGGAAGAAGAGAGCTGGAGTTCCCTGTGACCTAATATTTAAGGATCCTATATTGTCACTACAGCAGCTTGGGTTGCTGCTTTAGCACAGGTTAGACCCCTGGCCTAGGAACTTCTGCATGCCAAGGGTGAGGCAGAAAAAAAAAGAGAGCAGTTGATCTTTTGCTAACACCCTTCTTTATAATATGCGATGGCTGCTTCAGTCTTGTCCTTCTTTACTGATGAAAGTATTTCCTTAACTCAGATGCTTTGTTTTGTGTCATAGATATTTCTGGATATCTAATAGAAGTTATGGATGCTTTCTCCAAAAAATGTACATTCCCATATAAACAGTTGTGTGAGATACATTAGAAAATTCACAGATCCCTGAAGTTCATGACTTCACAATTTTTTTTTTTTTTTGTCTTTGCCTTTTCTAGGGCTGTTTCTGCGACATATGGAGGTTCCCAGGCTAGGGGTCTAATCAGAGCTGTAGCCGCCGGCCTATGCCACAGCCACAGCAACTTGGGATCTAAGCCACATCTGCAACCTATACCACAGCAACGCCAGATCCTTAACCCACTGAGCAAAGCCAGGGATTGAACCCACAACCTCAGGGTTCCTAGTCGGATTCGTTAACCACTGAGCCACGATGGAAACTCCTCATGACTTAACAATTAAGCCTTCCCTTTAACTTACCATAATATGACATGCTTGAAAATGTGCTGTATCTGAGGAATAAAGAACTCATATTAAATTGTTCATTAGTTTAACAAATATTGACCAGCTCCCATGTGGAAGGAAGGACAATCCAGAAAATGACAGCAGCAGGAGGCAGACTCTGAGACAGGAAGCAGCACTGCAGGATGGAGTTACCAAGAGCCAGGTCACATGGGCCTTGGAGCCTGTGAAGGGGTACTGGCTGTTTCCTCCAAAGCTGTGGGTAAGCCCAGGAAGGGGTGTTACACAGGTGAAGAACGGGGCATATTCTAATTCTTCATCTACGTATCAGGTGAAAAGTAATTCCAGATCTAGGCTGTGGTAGACTTACGGGAGGCAGAGCTGAAGATGTTCTAAAATTGTGTCCTTCCATCTGGAACATCCTGCTTGCAGTCATTCCCTGTGTCTGAGAGAAGCAAGGCAGCCTAAAAATAAAAAGATCATGGAGTTCCCTGGTGGCCTAGTAGTTAAGGACTTGACATTGTCACTACTGTGGTTCAGATTTGATCCCTGGCCTGGGAACGTCTGTATGCCACAGGCATAGCCAAAAAAAATAATTTTAAAAATAAAAAAAAAGCTCATGATAGAAAAGGAATAAGCATTGACATCTGAAAACACCTTGTTCTTACTGTAGGACAGCACTTTGTTTCATACCAAATGGACAAAGCATGCACTTATTTAGATTTTTACTTCAATGATAGTGTAGTAGCTAAAACATGAGGCTTTTTAGAAAAAGTCTCATCATGTATTATGCTTTCATGCTTTTTGTTTTACTGAGATAGAATTCACATACCAAGCAAGACCAATTTAAGGTGTACAATTCAAATGATTTTTAGGATAGAGGTGTGCAACCATCACCACAATCCACTCTACATTTTTGTCACCCCAAAAAAACCCAGGACCCATTGGCCATTGTCCCCTACCCAAGCAACCACTAATCTACTTTATGAATAGATTTGCCTATTCTACACATTTCATAGAAATAGTATCATACATTGCATGATCTTTTGTGCCTGGCTTTCACTTAGCCTAACAGCTTGGAGTTTCATCCATGTTTATAGCATGTATCAGCACTTCATTCCTTTTTACTGCCAAATAATATTCTGTTGAATGGATATACCACATTTTGTTTATCCATTTATCAGTAAATAGACATTTGAGTTGGAGTTCCTGTCGTGGTGCAACAGAAAAAAATTCAACTAGGAACCATGAGACTGCAGGTTCAATCCCTGGTCTTGCTCAGTGGGTTAAGGATCCGGCATTGCCATGAGCTGTGGCATAGGTCGCAGATGCGGTGGTTCCCCATTGCTGTGGCTTAGGCTGACAGCTGTAGCTCTGATTCGACCCCTAGCCTGGGAACCTCCATATGCTGCAGGTGCGGCCCCAAGAAGAAAAAAAAAAATAGACATTTGAGTTAACATTTTGGCTGTTATGACCAATGCTGCTGTGTACATTTGTTCTTGTGTGGACTATACATTTTCAGTCCTCTTGAGAATATATCTAGAAATGGGATTGCTGGCTCATTGAAATTGCTATATATTTAAACTTTTGAGCAACAACTAGACATGTTTTCCAAAGTGACTACACCATTTTACATTTCCCACCAACAGTGTAAAAGGGTTCTATTTTCTCTATATCCTTGTCATCACTTGTTCACTGTTCGATGTTTAGCCATGCTAATAGGTATGATGTGGCATCTCATCATGGTTTTCACTTGCATTTGCTTGAAACTAATAATGTTGAGCGTCTTTTCATGTGCTTAGCCACTTATACATCTTACTTGGAGAAGTACCTACTCAGATCTTTCGCCCATTTTTTAATTGGGTTATTGGTCTTTTCATTACAAGAGTGCTTTGCACATTCTAGATACAAGTCCCTTAGCGGAAACAATTTGCAACTATTTTCTACCATTCAGTGGTAGTTTATTTTTCTTGGCAGTGTCCTTTGAAGCACATTTTTAATTTCAATGAAGTCCACATTTATCTGATTGCCAAGTGCAAGCTTACTAAGATTTAACCTTTGATTTTCTCTAAGCATTTTATCATTTTAGCTCTTTAGGTTTCTGGTTCATTTTGAGTTAATTTTTGTATACGGTGTGAGTTAGGAAATGGATTGACTTCATTCTTTTGCATGTGGATCTCCAGTACTCCCAACACCATTTGTTGAAAAACTTAGTCTTCACCCACTGAATTGTTCTGGCACCTTTGTGGAAAAATGGAACAGTGAGAAAATCAATAAGTGTGAGGGTTTATTTCTGGATGTATACCTTTGACTGTTCACATTCATGAGTATGGAACAGTTGTGAAGAGGCTGGCAAGAGATGGATATCTGTGTAGACGCCCCACCCACTCCACATCCCTAAGCCTAACCGGAGTTCACCTGCAGCCCTAGGGAACAGATCCTGTGCCAGCTCACAGCTTTCTGCCACAAGCCCTGTGTTTCTGCTTTTCCACCATAGGACTTGCTCTTGCACCCCAGAAGCTTACTCAGCCTGCACACTGGGCAGTCTAGAAGGGCTGGGGGGTTAACACCCTGGGGTAACCAACCCCCAACCAGTGAGGAATGGGGGCTGGTTGATAAGTATACCCCAGCTTCCCTGTCACCCATTCTACGTGATCCTCACAAAACCCTTGGTGTAACTGTGTCCCACTTGCCCATGGCTAAAACCATCTCATTAATTCACCTTCCCTTGCTTTTCTTGCTTCCCTGACTTTCTTTCTTCCCTTCCTCACCGTTTTGTTTTGTTTTGTTTTGTTTTTAATTTTCAGGGCCGCACCTGCAGCATATGGAAGTTGCAGGCTAGGGGTCAAATCAGAGCTGTAGCTGCCGGCCTACACCACAGCCACAACCATGCCAGATCTGAGCCACATCTGTGACCTCATGGCAATGGTGGATCCTTAACCCACAGAGAGAGGCCAGGGATTGAACCTGCATCTTCATGGATGGGTTCATTACTCCTGAGCCACGATGGGAACTCCTCCCCTTCCTCACTTCTGCTTCATGGAATTACCTCCCAAATAAACTAACTGAACTTAAGTCTTTATTTAGAGTCTGAAGAACCCAAACTAGGATGCCCTGAAAGGGCATTTCTATTTTCACCCTTGCTTCTGCCCAGAATATATCTTGTTCAGTATCTTTGCAATATTTTAAAAGTATGTCCATCCTTGTTGTAGAGGTTATTACTTTAGATTTACAAAGTGTAGTCATTTTTACTATCACTTCACTGTTTTGAATTTTTTCCAATATTTTATTACAAGGGATATACCATCTTGTAAAAGTAGGACCTGCTATACATCTGCCATCTATTTACTTTTCGGGAAATCAGAAGGAAGTTGAGTTCTTATCGTGGCTCAGCGGTAATGAACCTGACTAGTATCCATGAGGATGTGGGTTTGATCTCTGGCCTCACCCAGTGGGTCAAGATCCACCATTGCTGTGAGCTGTTGTGTAGATCACAGACTTGGCTCGGATCCAGCATTGCTATGGCTGTGGTGTAGGCTGGCAGCTGCAGCTCCAATTCAACCCCTAGCCTGGGAACCTCCATATGCCATGGATGCAGCATTAAAAAGAAAAAAAAAATTCACTGGAATAACTGTTCAGAAAAGAATCAGAACTATATATTTTTTTAGATTTTTGGAATGTATGTTAAGAATTGTGTACAAATTGAAACATCCATGTACTGATCCTCAAAACAACCAATAAACATCTCAATTATGAAAAAAGGGGGGCTTTTCTTAGAGTTCTCTGGTGGCTCAGCAGGTTAAGCATTGTCACTGCTGTGGCTCAGGTCACTACTGTGGCAAGAGTTCAATCCCCGGCCAGGGAAATTCCACATGTCTCGGGTGCAGCCAAAGAAGCAGGGGTGAGGAGGCTTTCCTTGATGTAATATTTCAACATCTGTCAGTTCCATTAGCCCTTGCATAGCTTCTGAGCATCATGAGGAAGTGACTTTCAACAACTGAATGTTATTGGAGTTCCCATTTTGGCTCATCAGTAACGAACCTGACTAGTATGCATGAGGATGCGGGTTTGATCCCTGGCCTCATTCAGTGGGTTAAGGATCAGGCATTGCCTTGAGCAGTGGTATAGGTCACAGACCCAGCTCAGATCTGGCATTGCTGTGGCTGTGATGTAGGCCAGAAGCTACAACTCCAATTTAACCCCTAGCCTGGGAACCTCCATATGCCGAGGGTGCAGCCCTAAAAAAGCAAAAAATAAAAATAATGAATTAAATAAAAATGTTATTGTTGGGGCGAAAATGTTATTGAGGAGTAGCCACAAGTGCCTCCTCTAAATAATGCATTTTATAAGAACATTGGCAGGAGGCAGTGTGTCCTCAGAAAAGAAAAGCTGTTGAGCTGTGGGTCTGGTCCCCACCTACCAATTCCCCCAGGCAGCTGGGCTTTATGACCCGATCAACTGCCCTGACCGGCCTGTCCTTCTTCAGGACAGTGCCCGTGGGCGCAGTGCCTCTGCCAACAGGACAAGCTTATGAGCTTGGAGAGAGGATGTGTATTATGATCCTCTTTGTTTTTCTTTCTGGAAAACCCTGGACCATGGCCAAAAACATTCACTTCTGGGCCATGCAGGAATCTGGTAAAGGAACTGAGTCACTTCCTGAGGGCAGATCAGGTGGACAGCCCTATGCAAGGTACTGGGAGAATTGGGGAGAGGTCCTAAGGCAGGGAGGGAGCTGGTTAGAATACACCCTCCTGCGTGTTTCCTACAGGATTAAGTCCTGGTTCCCTCAGGTCCAGCTAATTGCCTCTCTCTCGCCCACCTCCTACTCTCCATGCAGTACTTCTGCCGTGGCCAGTGCCCATAGGCCAGCTCTTCCTGCCTGAGAAGCACTTTTGCAGGACGGGTGCCATGGCCTTGTGGCTAAAAGCAAGCATTCTCCAAAGCCCAGCTCATGCATTTCTTAAAAGCCTTCACCAACATGCCCCCACATACAATGTTTGATGTCACCAGAGCATTTTCAATATGTTCTTAAGTACATACCACCTTTCTTTGGCTTGTTTAAAAATCAATATTTTTCATTCAGTAAATATTTTCCTTACTATGTGCCAGGCACTGAGCTAGGAAGGCAGATAGGAACTAAATAACTCTGGTTACAAGGCACTCACAGCCTGGTAAAAAGACAGCATTCATTGTACTTGAAAGATGCCCTAACAGAGGAGGAGGGCAGGCACTTGGGCTCGTTCCCCCACCCTAGAACCAGGATGCTGAATCACCTGTGCAGGGAAGACTGCTGGTGAGCAGCTTTGGGAAGGAAAATCACAAGACTCACTTTAGATGTGCTCAAATAAGACGTGCAAGACAGTGTTAGAGGGACGCCGTCAGCACCCACAGGGAATCAAAGCAGAGATGACCATTTGTCAGCACAGAGGACATACACCAGAAGAGCCCTCAAAGAACCAGAAAGCAGACGTTTCAGACTCAGGTATTTGTTGTCTATAGACTATGAGAGGAGTTCCCATCTTGGCTCAGTGGAAACGAATCTGACTAGTATTCATGAGGACACGGGTTCGATCCCTGGCCTCGCTCAGTGGGTTAAGGACCCAGCGTTATTGCCATGAGCTGTGGTGTAGGTCAAAGATGCGGCTCGGATCTGGCATTGCTGTGGCTGTGGTGCAGACAGGGGCCAAAGCTCTGATTCGACATCTAGCCTGGGAACTTCCAAATGCTTCGGGTGCAGCCCTAAAAAAAAGCAAATAATAATAATAATAATGTAGACTATGAGAAACATAGTTTACATATATTTTTCCTTTTAATCTAACCCTTTAATCTTCTTAGTTGGCACCCATTTTATATCACTACATCTTAATCATTTTAGTATTTGAACTTTGACCCCTTTTGTTTAATAACATATTTCAATTTTTATCTTTTTCTGGATTGCTTATTTAACATTGCTCTCTTCTGCTGGACTATAAGTTCCACAAAGGAAGAAGGGACCACATCTGTTTTTCTCAGCAGTGTGTCCCCAGCTTGCAGCGCAATGCCTGACAAACAGTGTTTCATTTCTCCTGCGTGTGGTCATAACTTTTTTTTTTTTTGTCTTTTCAGGCCCCCACCTGAAAAGGTTCTCAGGCCAGGGGTCGAATCAGAGCTGTAGCTACCGGCCTATACCACAGCCACAGCAACGCAGGATCCTTAACCCACTCAGCAGGCCATGGATCAAACCTGCGCCTTCATGGATGCTAGTCAGATTCATTAACCGCTGAGCCACAACAGGAACTCCGGTCATAACTTTTAAAAATGAATGAACCAGGAGTTCCCGTTGTGGCTCAGTGGAAACGAATCTGACTAGCATCCATGAGGATTCAGGTTCAAACCCTGGCCTCGCTCAGTGGGTTAAGGATCTGGCATTGCCGTGAGCTGTGGTATATGTTGCAGACATGGCTTGGATCTAGCATTGCTGTGGCTGTGGAGTAGGTCGGCAGCTATAGCTCTGATTTAACCTCTAGCCTGGGAACCTCCCTATGCCGTGAGTGTGGCCCTGAAAAGACAAAAAAAAAAAAAAAAAAAGAATGAACCATAAGGGGAAAGAAAAGAATGAATCAGTAAAATAGTGTAGCTATGGAAAAAATTCCAGTAGTACTTCAAAGTACCTCAAAACCTGAAACACAGAGTTACCATAGGACACAGCAATTCCATTCCTAGGTATACACCCAAGAAAACCGAAAACCTACATCTACACAAAAACTTGTAAACAAATTCCACAGCAACATTCATAATGGCCAGAATGTAGAAATAACCCAAATGTTCATCAATTGATGAACAGGTAAGTAAAATGTGGTATACCCATACAAAGGATTTTTTTTTAGTCATAAAAGGAAATGACATGCAGGAGTCCCCTGGTGGCTCAGCAGGTTAAGGATCCAGCATTGTTGGAGTTCCCGTCGTGGTTTAGTGGTTAACTAATCCAACCATGAGGAACCATGAGGTTGTGGGAACCATGAGGTTGTGGGTTCAATCCCTGGCCTCGTTCAGTGGGTTAAAGATCTGCTGTTGGCCATGAGCTGCGGTGTAGGTTGCAGAAGTGGCTCAGATCCCGAGTTGCTGCGGCTGTGACATAGGCTGTTGGCTACAGCTCTGATTAGACCCCTAGCCTGGGAACCTCCATGCCGTGGGTGCGGCCCTAGAAAAGGCAAAAAAAAAAAAAGGATCCAGTATTGTCACTGTTGGGGCTCTGGTCGCTGCTGTGGCGTGAGTTTGATCCCTGGCCTGGGAACTTCTGCATGTCACGGGCACAGCCAAAAAAAAAAGAAGAAAAGAGAAAGAAATGACATGCTGCAACATGGATGAACCTTAAAAGCACTATGCTAAGTGAAAGAAGTCAAGTCATAAAAAGGTCACCTTTTGGATGATTCCATTTATAAGGCATGTCCAGCATAAGCAATTCCATAGAGACAGAGGTAGATGTGTGGTTGTGTAAGACTGGGAGTGCTGGGAGAGTATCCATTAGTGAGCACGAGGTTTTTTAACAGGCAAAGAAAGTTTCCAAAACTAGACAGTGATGGTGGTTGCACAGCTGTGGATATACTGAAAACCACTGAACCTCACTCTCTGAAAGGGTGGATTTTGGAGCTCCTGCTGTGGCAGAACAAGTTAAGGATCCTGCTGTGGCATAGGTCCGCAGCTGTGGCTCAGATTTGATCCCTGGCCCATATGCCACAAGTACAGCTAAACAAAAAGGGGGGGCAGTGAATTTTACAGTGTATGAATGAGATTTCAGTAAAGCTATTTTTTAACGAAAAAAATATATAAACGTGTCCTTTAAGAAAAGTTATTAAAATTAACAAGTAAAATTTTAAATTGAAATAATGGTTTGTTCTCAAGAAAAATACGGTGTACTTGAATTGAGTGACAGTGTGCCTGGGTGGGAGGGGACGGACCTCAAGGATCACGGGGTCTCCCTGGCTGCAGGACTACATGTCCAGAGCCCTGCTTGGGCAGCTGAATGGGGGCAGAGGGTGCAGCTATAGTCTCAAAAAAGCGGGTGAGAGAGGATGTAGGGGAGCGCATTTGATTCCTCCTTCCTGGCCTCCCAGCGCCCTCTTTGTCTTGTGGCATTTTAACGAGTGGACCAAGCCCCGCTCATCTGGTAATTCTCAGCGCCCAAGCTGCTCCCTGGGCGCGAAGTATTTATTGTTTGGCTCAGATCATGTAGTGGAATAATGAACGGGCACGGCGCCTCACAATGAGCCGGCAGGTCACTGTATTCCGCTCTGGCCTCTGGCTTTGGCGGTTGGTGACAGCGAAGGAGTCTAGGTCACTCGCAGGGCCTCTGCCTGGGGGGCGGGGCCGCAGCCTTTGTGCCGAGGCTGCTCCCAGATCCCGCCGCTAGGGGGCGGCCTCCCGCCCGCGGACCCCCGACAATAGCGCCAGGGGTAGGGAGCTGCGCGGGCCCGGAAACTTTTCCCTCTCGTCTCCGCCGCCGCCGGCGCTCGGGACGGGAACTGGACACGCCCATCGCTAGCCCGCGGTCGGTGCGCTTGGCCTGGGGCCGCCACGGCGGAGCCGAACCAAAGAAGGGGGCGTGGGGTGGCAGCGCCGGGAACTGCGGGCAGCCGGGGAGGCTGCGCGCGGGTTCCTGGCCACGCGAAGGCGCGGGCACTGGGCGGGGTGGAGCCGAGCCAGCCATGGGGGAGGCGCCCAGCCCCGCGCCCGCGCTCTGGGACTGGGACTACCTGGACCGCTGCTTCGCCCGCCACCGTGTCTGCATCTCCTTCGGCCTGTGGATCTGCTCCTCCTCCTGCTGGATCGCCGCCCACGCGCTGTAATGGCAACCGGGACCGGGAGGCGCCGAGGAGGGGGCCGGGGCGGCCGCGGGGGTAGACTGGGGCGCTGCACCCTGCTAACTTGGAAACCTAGAGGGAAGGGGCCACATAGGGAGGATGCCGGAGGCAGCACAATTCCGGGATCAAAATGAACATTTTGCCGTAGACTGAAGTCAGATACTTCTTTCCGGAGTCCACGCACAGGGAAGCTGGGCTGGGAGCCAGCAGAAGGAGGCTGGGTGGTGCAGTGGACGGAGACTGGGTTCTATTGTCAGCTTTTCCTCCACTGACTGGCGGTGTGAGCCGGGCGAGCCATAAAATCCCTGGGCCTCTTTTTCCTCATGCAAACGGGGATAGTAACTCACAGGACGGCTGAGAGGATTTAGTGAGTTAGTCCTGGTAAAGGTTTTAGTAAGTGCTCATTAGACAGCATTATTATAGCTCCAGCTCTGCCACCAACCCTTGGCAGAGGGCAAGGACCTCGGACAAGTTTCTCAATGTTTCTGGCCTCAGTTTGCCCAAAGTTGTCTTAGCTGAGAAGGGGGTGGCGACTATCTGACTCTGGCCACAGACTTTGCCCTGGTCTGTCCAACACCTGCAGTGGTTTGGCCAGATGGTTATGGTAACCGAGCTTCTAAGGGTGAGGTCTGGCTAAGGATGGCCTCCAGGTCTTCTGCCACCCTGTCCAAGCTCCAGGGACAGTGCCACCCACATATTCCCTGGCAGGGGAGGACTAGCCCTGGCTCACCTTGGGCATTAACTTACCTTTTGCCATACGCCTCAGTTTTTTCCTTTCAGATAGGAGCATTGAAATGAATTTTTTTTTGTCTAGCCAGTCAAGGAATGATTGGGAACTTTTGAGAACCCAGTAGCCTTCTGTCCTCACCCATTAGTCCCAAGGCTAGACGGTTCTAATGATAAGGAGATGGAACCAGAGCTGCAATCATGCCTCTGTTTCTCCATAGAAATGCAGCAGGGAAACATCTAGAACAAACTATTTCTTTTTTTGGTCTTTTGTTAGGGCTGCACCCGCGGCATATGGAAGTTCCCAGGCTAAGGGTCAAATCAGGGCTGTAGCCAATGGCCTACACCACAGCCGTAGCAATGCAGGATCCGAGCCACGTCTGCAACCTACACCACGGCTCATGGCAATGCTGGATCCTTAACCCACTGAGCAAGGCCAGGGATCAAACCTGCGTCCCCATGGATGCTAGTCAGATACATTTCCCTAGTCACGACGGAAACTCCTAGAACAAAGTCTTTCTGATCAGTGATGCTGACAGAGAGCTGTCTGGCTCCTTCCAGCCTGTGCAACCATCCTGCGCTTGTTCCTGGGTGTCTGTGAATGGAAAGCAGGAAGTAAGGGAGAGAAGCCAGCAGTTGGGGGTGCTAGAGAGTGGTCAGCCCAAAGCGACATGACATCTTGGGGGAGCTTTGCTCTTCTGGTGTGTGAAGAACATGCCCCCCCAAATGAAATCAACTTGGACGTGGCTGGCAGAAGAAGCCACGCCCCCTCACTGCACAGATGGATGAGGAGGATTTCATTTTAATTTCAAAGAAACAAGTTGCCTTTTTAATTTAGGCAATTAACTCTGCTCTGCAATTAAACTGCAGTGATTGGGTGACTTTTATAACCCTCCGGTTTCCTTTCAACAAATAAAAGCTGACAGCTAATTTGTCAACACTGGGTGGTGGGTGTTGAGGCAAACTTGAGGCAGCCAGGTTTGTAGGAGGAAAGGAATTCCTCACTTGAGGTCTGGCCCCTGCCATAGGCTTCTTTCTTTTTCCATCTGTAAACTAAGGTCAAAAACACCTGCTGAGGAGTTCCCGTTGTGGCGCAGCGGAAACGAATCCGACTAGGAACCATGAGGTTGTGGATTCGACCCCTGGCCTTGCTCAGTGGGTTAAGGATCTGGCGTAGGCTGGCGGCTACAGCTCCTATTCAATCCCTAGGCTGGGAACCTCCATATGCCGAGGATGCAGCCCTAAAGATAAAAAAAAAAAAAAAAAAGACATGTGCTGAATATCTGGGGAAGAAAGTGATTCACAAGGACGAAAAGTCACAATTACCCATTCAGATACCTGCTTTGGGAACCCAAACTCACATCTCTGTGTTCTGTCCATACCTTTGTCTGTCCCGCAGGCTTCTCTATCTGAGATGTGGGAGGAAACCCGGCCAGGACCAGTCGGCTCTGTGTGCTGCGTGCTGCCTCCTGACCAGCCTGTGTGACACCATAGGTGCGATTCTGGCCAAACAGCTCACAATCCAGGTGTGTTGTGCTCACAGGTGCCAGCGGCAGGCAAGGCACATTTTCAGCTCAGAGCCTGTGCCTTTGCTGGTCTTTCTGCTCCTCCAATACCCACAAGGTTCGATGCTTACCTCCTTTCATATCTTTGCTCAAAAATCACCTTCTTGGGAATTCCCATTGTGGCTCAGCAGTGATGAACGCGACTAGTATCCACAAGGACACAGGTTTGATTCCTGGCCCTGCTCAGGAATTAAGCAGGGTTAAGGATCCAGCGTTGCCGTGAGCTATGGTGTAGGTCACAGACGTGGCTCAGGTCTCGTGTTGCTGTGGCTGTGGTATAGGTTGGCGGCTGTAGCTCCAATTCGACCCCTAGCCTTGGAACCTCCATATGCTGAGGATGCAGCCCTAAAAAAAAAAAAAAGACGAAAAAAACCCTATCACCTTCTTGACAAACCCTCCCTGACCACCTGTTTCTTTTTCGGTTTTTTAATCTTTTTTTTTTTTTTTGAACACCTGTTTAAAATTGTGCCCGGCCTCTAGTAGGTGCTCCAGACCCTCTCATCCTGTTTTTCCCCTAATATATCATCAACTTATTTATGTTTATTGCTTAATGCATGTTAACCCCTACAAGAATATCAGCTCCGTAAAGGCAAACATTTTTGAGTCACTACTGTATCCGCATCACTTAAAACAGCAACTGACACATAGTAGATGCCCAATAGACAGGGATTTTTGCTATTACAGTTTTTAGAGCCTGGGGCCCAGCCCCAGCTCATGCAGGGGTGTCTGAATCCTTTCCTAGATGGTGATGTGGGCTTTGGAGCAAGTGAGAAGCAGTTTCAAGTCTTTTCCAAAGTCTAGGCCTGCAAATAGATCTGTGTAGAAGGGGCCTGTCCTGAAACGCACATGCTAAGGAGGATCCGTAATCCTGGCCTTGTGCTGCCCAGTGAAGGAAGACAGCCCCGTGGACAGACACAGATTTGGGGAGCTCTAGACCCGGCCTTGAGCAGCAGTCTCACAGAAGCAAATCATCTTTCATTTCAGGAGCCCATTCTCATTAACTGATAGAAGGAAATGAGGCTCAGCTCAAGCGCAATAATAATAGCTGATATTTATTAAATATTTAACTATGTATTTGGCAGTAAGGGCTTTTCCTGTATTAACTCATTTAATCCTCAAATCATCCTATGACATGGGCGCTGTCATTATCCCTGTTTTACACAGATGGAAACTGAGGCAGAGAGAGGTTAAATAACCTCTCTAAAGTCATCCTCTAGGGGTTCCCGTTGTGGCTCAGTGGGTTAAGAACCTGACATAGCATCTGTGAGGATGAGGGTTCCATCCCTGGCCTTGCTCAGTGGGTTAAAGTTAAGGATCCGGTGTTGCCATGAGCTGTGGCATAGTGCAAAGATGCAGCTCTGATCCGGCGTTGTTGTGGCTGTGGTATAGGCCGGCAGCTGTAGCTCCACTCCAGCCCCGAGCCTGGAAACTTCCATATGCCTCGGGCATGGCTCTAAAAAGAAACATAAATAAATAAATAAAGTCACCCTCTAGTAAGTAGCAGGATCAGATCCAAACCCTAGAATACATGCTCTAAAGCACTAAGTACAGGAGTTCCCGTTGTGGTGCAACAGAAATGAATCCGACTAGGAATCCTGAGGTTGCGGGTTCGATCTCTGGCCTCGCTCAGTGGGTCAAGGATCCAGTGTTGCCATGAGCGGTGGTGTAGGTCAAAGACTTGGCTGGGATCCTGTGTTGCTGTGGCTGTGGTGTAGGCTGGCAGCTGTAGCTCCGATTAGACTCCTAGCCTGGGAACCTCCATATGCCACAGGTGCAGCCCTAAAAAAAAGGACAAAAGACAAAAAAAAAAAAAAAAAGCATTAAGTCCAGTGGACCCTTGAACAACATGGGTTTGAACTGTGTGTCCACTTACATGTGGGTTTTTTCAGTAAATACACACTACAGCACTACATGATCCATGGATGCGAAACCATGGCTACAGAGGCCCAACTGTAAAGTTATGCTCAGAATTTCCACTGCAAGGGAGATGGCACCCCAACCCCCACATTGTTTAGGTGTCAACAATACTGTCAGTAGCTGGTGCATTTGTGGGTAGGTGTATTTTACTTTCTCCCAGTGGCTGGCCTATGCACTTTCCATGTATTGGCTCATATAATCTATTTAATAAGGAGGGAGGTGCTGTTATTATTCCTGTTTTACAGATGAGGAAACTGAGGCCCAGAGAAGTTCAGTGGCCAGGCCGCAGTTGCACAACAGAGACCACACCATACAGTGGAGGGCTTGGGGGACTGGGTTCTTGTCCCATCTCTGTGACGGGTGTCTGCATAATGGGATGGGTCACTTAAGCACCCCATCTCCTCATCAGTCACATGGAGCTGATAATCAGCCTTTCTTGCTTGGAGGTTGTCCTGGCAGCCCAACATCAGTGGAACACATGTGGTGGAAGAGATCCAGAATGAGACATGCTGTAGTTGCTGAAAGATGTCTGAACACTTAGGCTGTCTTTCCTTTGCTCCTAGGTCTTCACAGGAGCCTACCTGGCAGCTATTGACCTGGTGAATTTTGTGTCCATTCTCTTCCCAGTCTGCGGCTCTGGATTCAAGTCTAATTCAGGTGAGTGTGCTGCTGTCTGTTCCTGTCTTCATCCATCCATTCATTTCATCTTTCAGCGTACCATAGGCTCCTGCCAGGCACAGATAGTTGGCGAGCTCCCTGGCCTCAGCCAGACCAGGGAGACAGAGCCTTAAATGGTAATTCATGCTGCTGGTGAGGGGGTGTGGGCACATGGTGGGCCGCCAGAGGAGCGGAGAGGGTGCAGGCATCAGGGAAGAATGTGACTTTGGAATTGGGACCCCAGGGAAAGGCATTCCAGGTGGAAGGCAGCACAGGCAGAGGCCAGGAAGAGGGAGCCTGCAGGGCTTCGGGGATGAGCCATGATACTCAGTGTGCCTGTCTTGGGGCTCCAAGCGAAGTCCCACCACTTCCGGAAATGGGTGCCCGGAATGGACCTGGGCCGCCTCGGGCAGAGCGGGGGCCGGAAGTGACTCAGATGGAGTGAGTAGCCTTGAGTATGTGGGACTGGGATGTTCCTGAGAAGGGGCAGCTGCACGCTCAGACCTTTGTCCCAAAAGGAAATGCTTGCCTCAGGGAGTAACATATGACGCCCTCGGCTGCTCAATGTTACCCAGAGGGGGAGGGTGCTTCTTAGAGCTGTCTCGCTCTGTGCCAGGCGGGCTCTGGTGTAGATTATACAACTGCCAGGGCACAGTGGCTGCCCTCAGGGCTCCAGTCTAGGACGAGCGACACTGTGCATACAGCATGCGATACAGGAAAGCGTTGCCCTGCCTTGAAGCATAAACGCTCTGAGAGGACTGAGAATGGGGAAGAGCACTGGGAGGGGGTGGGGGTGGGGGCTGGGATATAGGATGGGGGGATTGGGATGCACAACCACATGCCCTTAAAGGGTGGGGAGGGTCTGGCTTATGGAGCCATGTGGGCGCCCGTCCTGTCCTCAGGGCTGGGCCAGTGCCAGTTCTTCCCATGCGGTTCTCTGTCAAGTTCCAGATCCCGGGCACCCTGTGGGATTTTGGTGTCTTGCAGGTGGGGGCTCCCGGGAGAGGAAGAGGAGGCAGCGGCTCAGGGCCAGTGTGTTTGCCTTGGTCCTGCCGCTGAGCCTGGGCCCAGGCTGGGCTGTGTGGGCCGTGGTCCCGAAGGCTTCAGGCCCCATCCCCGGGCCGCAGCGGAGGCTGCTGGGAAGCCTGATACAGGTGAGGCCAAGCCTGCTCAGGAGCATGTGATGTGGGGGAATGCAGGTCCCTCCCCTCCTTACGGTCCCAACAGATGCCCTGGGGATGGGGGGTCAGGGTTAGGCCTTGTTGGGAAGAACCTTCTAGAAGCAGAAGAGGATGGGCCTGGGGCGCACAGGCATCTCCTCAGGTGCTGAGGGCATCACTGTTCCCGCAGGACAACACTGAAATCCTCGGCTACCTGCTGGGCATCATTGCAGCCTTCGGCTCCTGGGCTTCCCGGATGCCTGCACTCTCCAGAATCGTGAGGCTGGGGCTGGGAGTCTGGGTCCCCCGGCAGGTCGTAGGGCACCTGGGAGCCTCCTCCCAGCTCCAGGTCACTGGGTAGAGAGGTGGTGTCTCCGTGTGTTTGTGTGTACATGTGCACACGTGCACACGGACAGGGGACAGCAGTGGGCAGGCGACCCCAGGCCTCAGGGGGGTTCCTGAGGCTGATGGGGAGAGTGTCCTGTGTTCTTTCCATTTCTTTTTCTTTTTATTTTATTTTTTTATTATTCAACGAATTTATCACATCTGTAGTTGTATAATGATTATCACAACCCAATTTCACAGGATTTCCATCCCACAGCCCAAGCACACCCCCCCACCCCCCTCGTTCCATTTCTTGTAGCAAATGAAAAGCAGGAGCTCAGAAAAGAGCCCCTGAGTTTGGATGGACAGGCTTCCCATTAAGGAATGACAAGGTTTTAGATTTTTAAGAATCAGTCGGCTCCTGGGGTCTGTGTATTCTAGATGGTTGGCAGATATTTTCTAGGCATCTGGGGTGAGGGAAGCCCTGCGTTGGCCGGTCCCATGGGGAAAACAGATGTGACTCGAGATGCCCTGTCTGCTCTCGGAGAGCTCACCGTCTCACAGAAGACACAGAAATGGAAAGCAGGATCTTTGAATGCTCTAAGAAAGATAGTCAGATGTTTGGGGTTTTGGAAGACGGAGAGAAGCCTCGTACGTTATTCAAATGGGTGAGAGTGGAAACTGTTCCCCCTGCGAGGCGCTGGGTGCTGGGGAGTGTCAGGCTGGCAAGGAAGGCAGGGCGGGGCCTGAGGGGGCAGAGGCGAGGGGAAGGCACTGGGGGCAGAGGGGAGCACAGGAAAGGCCCCCCGAGGCAGGCGAGCACCTGCAGACGAGCCACGTATTATGGATGTGTGAAAATGGCCAGGCCTGACCCTGGAAATGTGGCAGCCCATCCTTCAGTCCTAAAACAATCACTTGCTGGAGGTCCCTGGTAGCTCAGGGGGTTAAGGATCCAGTGTTGCCACTGCTGTGGCTCAGGTTCAATCCCTGGCCAGGAACTTCTGCATGCCATGGGTGCAGCCAAAAAACAGTCACTTGCCCAAGAGCACTGCAGTTTAATAGCAATTCCAGAAGAACAGGACTTAGGGGTGGCACTTAGGACTGACTTAGTTGATCATTTGTAGGAACTGCAGCCAGAAACCGCACAGGACACAGGGCCACATCAACTAAGGTACTATCTTCAGATGAGGGGAGGGGAGAAAGGGGCGCACAGCACTCCATTCAGCCACCCCTGGGATTCGTCTCCAGAGTGGCCAGGGGGCTGGGAAGTCCAGTCACAGCAAGACCTTTGAAGGAGCTGTTGCAGCACTCTGACCACCTGTGTGACTGTCTCCATGGCCGCCCTAACAAAGTAGCACACACTTTGAAAAACAGAAACATACTGTCTGACCAGGGGTCTGCTATCAAAGTGTCAGCAGGGCCACGCTCCCTCTGAAGGCACTAGGGAAGGATGTGTTCCAGTCCCCTCTCCAAGCTCTGGTAGCTCCTAGGCTGGTGGCAACACAGCTCCACGATTTGGGTGGGGTTCTCCCTCCACAGGCTCCTGTGTCTGACTTTCCCCTTTTTATAAGGACACAGTTGGGAGTTCCCATTGTGGCTTAGAGGGTTAAGAACCTGACTGGTCTCGGTGAGGATGTGGGCTCAATCCCTGGTCTCGCTCAGTGGGTTATGGATCCAGCATTGCCTGTGGGGTAGGTCGCAGATGCAGTTTGAATCCTGCATGGCTGTGGCTGTGGCCTAGGCCAGGCAGCTGTACCTCCGATTTAAGCCGTAGCCTGGGAACGTCCATGTGCCACAGGTGTGGCCTTAAAAAGGACACAGTCATTTTGGATTAGGGCCCACCCTAATGACCTCAGTTTAACCTCATCATCTACAAAGACTCTGTTTCCAAATAGGGGCTCATTCACTAGCTCTGGGGGTTGAGACTCCAGCATCTTTCAGGGGCGATACAATTCAACCCATAAAACCATCCCCTAACATAGCCCTAGGCCAGCCCCACCTCTGCGTCCCTCCCTCTGCTCCATTTTCTTCATAGCTTTTATCACAGCCTGAAATTAGCTCCTTTAGTTATTTACCAGGGTGCTGCCTGGTCCCCCAGCAGAGCATCAGCCCTGGGAGAGCAGGGGCTTCTCTGTTCTATTTCCCACTGTGTTCCAGGTGCTTGGGGTCTGCCCGTGGTAGGTGCCAGCAGACACTTCTTTTAAAAAAAAAAAATTATTTTAATTAATTAATTTGTTTTTAGGGCCTTACCCGTGGCACATGGAGGTTCCCAGGCTAGGGGTCGAATCAGAGCTATAGTTGTCGGTCTATGCCACAGCCATAGCAATGACAGATCCAAGCCACTCTGCAACCTATACCACAGCTCACAGCAATGTTGGATCCTTAACCCACTGAGCAAGGCCAGGGATCGAACCCGCATCCTCATGGTTACTTGTTTCCGCTGAGCCACGATGGGAACTCCTGGCAGACATGTCTTAATGAGTGACTGTATATGGCCTAGAAAGAAAGGAAGCTTATCGATGCAGGAAACAGAGGGCTATCTTGGGGCAGAAAGAACAGCATTGTTCTTTGCAATCTCGGAGAACAGAACCAGGCCTGAGGCTGAAACCAATAACCAAGAGGTTCCCGGACAGGCTGTTTCCCATCCAGTGCAAGGACGACCTCCATGGGTGAGACATTTGGCCCAGGGCCTGGTGTGTTGAGAGTATGCAGTATAATTACTCCTGCCTTATGAGGTAGTGGGCTCCTTGTCGCTAGAGGCATTCAAGCCTGATGGCCCCTTGGCAAGAAGATAGAATGAGATTGCACTGGGGCTGAGCTGGGCAATTCTGGAGGAGCTGCCAGCCCTGAATGTCTCTGGTCCCATGAATAAGAGCCCAGAGCTGGATTCCCTCATTAGGGAGAAAGCCAGTAGAGATGGGGTGCTATGGGGAGCTGATCCAGAACAGCTTCCGACCCTGGATCCCCCAGGAGTCACTCCTAATTTACCCCTGGTGGGGACGCTGAGGAGCAGCCTGGCTGGGTGGTTTTGGTGGGAGAAGTTTCCATTTTTCCAGGAACTCCAAGAGTCCTTGAATGAAACAAGGGGTGTGAAGCATTGTGCTGACAACACTGGGAATCATGGTTGCTGCAGATGCACCTGAGGCATGGCCACTTCCAGCCCCCAGCATGGATTTGCCAGGTCGTCAGCCTTCTATCCTGACCTGCTGGACAGGCCCACGTGTGCTGGAGAAAATCCTGCCACGTCTGGAGTCACCAGGCCAGTTTCAGCCTTTAAGTGGTGATGCCTGTAGCACCTACTATGTATCCAGCCAATAGAACCCTCTAGGTGCTGGTACAGACCCTGAGAAGAGCTTGAGTTGTGAGTCAGGGGGCACCAGGCACAGGGTGGCACGGGAGTGAGAGCACAGGGCTCCCCCAGCTTGGCCTCATCCAGAGGCAAAAGGCCCAGGTCCCAGCCTGGCCCTGCAAGTCACCTCCCCAATGTCCTCTGTAAAATGGGGGTAGATGGGCTAGAGGACCCCAAAGGCTTCTCGCCCTAGCGGTGCTGCCTGGACTGTGTGAGGTGGAGAGGCCCAGTGGGAAGGGGTGTTGCTCTAGCAGCCCAGGTGGAACCACCCTCCCTGACCGGGAGCCGTCTATTCAGGGGGTGCAGTCTACAAACAGGGAGGCCTGGGAACAAAACTTGAAGAAATGCAGAGGGAGATGTGATTGAGAGTTTAAATTAAAGTGGAGAAAATAGGAGTTCCCATTGTGGCTCAGTGGATTAAGAATCCAACTAGGATCCATGAGGATGTGGATTCAATCCCTGGCCTCGCTCAGTGGGTTAAGGATCCGACATTGCTGTGAGCTGTGGTGTAGGTTGCAGAGAGGCTTGGATCGGTCATTGCTGTGGCTGTGGTGTAAGCTGGCGGCCACAGCTCTGATTCGACCCCTAGCCTAGGAACCTCCACATGCCACGGATGTGGCCCTAAAAAAAAAAAGACAAAAAAATGTTGCATATGTTTTCTTTTTAAAAAAGCAATATTTCCATTACTCATTCTCCAAAAATATCCCCTTGGCCCCCAAATCTCTGGAGTGTTATCTTGAATTCTCCTGACTTTTCTGTCTGGCCTAGTTCAGAGTCGGTGGTCCCAGGAAGAGAAGGGTCAGGCCTGGAATCTCCATAATTCTATCTCCCTCACACTCTCTCTGCTCACATTCACGAGCTCCTGCCAGGACACTGAGATGACAAGGACCTTAGCCCTGCTCCTGGGAACCCTCTGTCTGTTGGGCAGATAGATGTGTAAGGCACTAAGTCCTGATCAGAGTGAAAGGCACTCGTAGAGGGATATGTCTGATGCGAGGGACCCAGAAGAGGGAGTTAGTTGCTCCTCTTAGGGTAGAGGTGGTAAATGGTGATTTGCCAGGGTTAAGTTTAAGCTGGGTTCTGAGGGATGAATAGGAGTTCACCAGACAAAGGAAGCAGCTTGATGCCTGACAGAAGTAGCACTCTTGGGGACTGGCCATAGGCAGAGGGCTTGTCCTCTGATCCTCTTTGTCACTAAGGAGCCAGGCTTAGAATCAGCTCTCTGGGAGCTGGGGGGTGGCAGTGTTCCTCCCAGCCCAGCCCCCTCCTCTCTCTGCCCAGTGCCGGGGTAAGACATTTCCCTCCATCCACCTGTGGACCCGGCTCCTGTCGGCGCTGGCTGGCCTCCTCTACGCCTCGGCCATCGTGGCCCATGACCGGCAGCCTGAGTACCTGCTGCGGGCCACGCCCTGGTTCCTGACCTCCCTGGGCCGTGCGGCGCTGGACCTCGCTGTATCCACCCCAGGCCCTGGGGCTCGGCTGCCTGTGTCTCATCTCCTCCCTGCCCCGCCAGGCCTTCCTCCCCTCTTGCTAGAAGGCATTCATTCCCGATAGCCAGGGTGGCGGTTCGAACCCCGGGGTAGGCGGGCACAATTTCCATGTGCAATTTGTGGACTTGTTTTGTTTCTTCCATAAGAAGAAATCTCTCTTGACTGGAGCTCTGTGAAACAGCGGAGGGGACGGTGAAACTTCTGGCCCTGAAGAGCCAGGCTCCAGGCTCAGTGCTGCTCCCCACCTGGGCTGTCTTGCCTCCGTGAACCCCTTCCCCCCTTTGCCTTCTCCTTTCTCACAGGCTGGGAGGGGCTTGGCAGGCGGACCTGCTGTTCAGAGGTGAATATCGCTTTCTGTTCTCTTTGGTGCTGGAGCCCAGGGGGATGGAGGGGCAGGAGCTGGGGAAACAGAGAAAAGCTGACAAGGGCTGTCCTTCCTCAGTGATCACTGAGCCCCCTTCTGATCCCAGGGGGGTGTTGCCTGATATGCTGACACCCCAGTGACCTTGATGTGAAGGCCTCAAGGGCAAGCTAAGCTCAGACAGTGGCGGGTGGACAGTGGGTAACAGCTGTGCTGTGTAGGGAGGGGGTGGTGGTGAAGAACCTGTGGATTTTTTTTTTCTCTTTTTTTCTTTTTTAGGGCCGCGCCCATGGCACATGGAGATTCCCAGACTAGGGGTCTAATCGGAGCTGTAGCCACCAGCCTACACCACAGCCACAGCAATGCCAAATCCGAGCTGAGTCTGGGGTTTACACCACAGCTTATGGCAACGCTGGATCCTTAACCCGCTGAGTGAGGCCAGGGATCAAACCTGCACCTTCATCGTTCCTAGTTGGATTCATTTCCACTGCGCCATGATGGGAACTCTGAAGAACCTGTGGCTTTAGCATAAATAGTCCAGAAATGGATTTTCTCACGCACCGTTTGAGTTTGTTTGGGCCGCTGTACGTAACACCTTGTCACAAACTTGATGGCTTAAACAAAGGGTATTTATTCTCTCAGCAATGGAGGCTGGAAGCCTGAAATCCAGGCAGGGCCCACTGTCTCCAGAGGCTCTGGGGAGAATCTTTTCCTGCCTCTTCCAGCTTCTGGTGGCTCCTGGTGTACTTGACTCCTGGCAGCATCAATTTAATTTGTCTCCATCTTCACCCGGCCTTCTTCCATTTCTGGATCTCTGTGTGTCTTCTCTTCTTACGAGGTTTCTGCCATGGGGTTTGGGGTGCACCTAATCCATTACAACTCATTATATCAGCAAAGGCCCTGTTTCCCAAAAAGGTGACATTCTGAGCTTCCCGATGGATATGAATTTGGGGAGGACATTATTCAATCCACTGTGAACGCTGCCCCTATAATCAAAGGAAGGTGTCTTTCAAAATCCTTTTGTTTATCAAATGTTTACTAAGTGCTTGTTAGATGTGGTGTCTGGCTGGGCGCTGGGCCCTGAAGGGGGCGGGGGATGAGAACTAGAGAGAGTGGGACCCAGCCCTGTCCTCAGATGAGCTCGCGTCTGTTGTGTGATGTGTGACCGACCTGGCAGGATGATCTGGGGAGGGAGAGAGCCAGCCCAGGGCGGAGCCCTCGGGGGCAGGGGGGAAGGCAGCGCCGGGCAGCTGAAGTTCTCCGCTCTCTTGGACCTTAACTCCACTTCTCAGATCATTTTCCTTTCCTGGGTGATGAAGAGCAAGATGAGGCAGGCCTTGGGATTTGCCTCTGAAACCAGAGAGAGCCCTGACACCCAAGCCCTTTTGACCTGTGCAGAGAAGGAGGAAGAAAACCAGGAGGCAAGGACCGAGGCGAGGTCTCACTGCTGGCCAGCTGCGGGCTCAGCAGTGTTTGTGTATGGCGTGGGCAGAGGTGGCCAGCTTCACCAGGGCTGGGCCTGGAAATCTGGGGGACCCTCTGAGCTTGACCAGTCAGTCGCTTTTTAAATTTATTTGTTTATTTTTTATTTTTACTTTCTTTTTCAGGGCCGTACCTGTGGCATATGGAAGTTCCCAGACTAGGGGTCAAATTGGAGCTGCAGTTGGCTGGTCTATACCACAGTCACAGCAATGCCAGATCTGATCCGAATCTTCAACCAATGCTGCAGCTTACTGCAACACCAGATCTTTAACCCACTGGGAGAAGCCAGGCTTGAACCCATATCCTCACGGCTACTAGTCGGGTTCTTAACCCTCTGAACCACAACAGACACTCCTTTTTTTTTTTTTTTTTTTTGCTTTTTACGGCCACACCTGTGGCATATGGAGGTTCCCAGGCTAGGGGTCGAATCAAAGCTACAGCTTCTGGCCTACACCACGGCCACAGCAATGCAGGATCCAAGCCACATCTGCAACCTACACCACAGCTTACAGCAATGCCAGATCCTTAACCCACTGAGCGGGGCCAGGGGTCAAACCGACAACCTCATTGGGGAACTCCTTTTATTTATTTATATATTTATTGCTTTTTTAAGAATTTATTTTTTATTTTTATTTGGGGGGGTCTCTTTAAAAAACTATAATTATGACCAACACTAAGGGCACCCTGAATAAAGAGTATCCTCCATTTTCCCAGGTACAAAATATTTTTTAAGTTCTTTTGATCACTGAATGAACTTGCATTTTCCCCCCGTTTTTGGCCACAGCCACAGCATATGGAAGTTCCCAGGCCAGGGACTGAATCCAAGCTGAAGCTGCAAGCTACTCCACAGTTACAGCAATGCCAGATCTTTAACCCACTAAGCCACAGGGCTAAGTCCTGAATATATATATATTCAGGAACTCCCTGAATATATTTTTAACAACTTAGATAAAACAGTCCCACTTAAGCTATTTAGTAATTTACATATGTATATTTAAGTTCATATAAATTAATGTAAGTTTTAAAGTAATGTGCTTTTGGAGTTCCCTTCGTGATGCAGTGGTTAACGAATCTGACTAGCAACCATGAGGACACAGGTTCGATCCCTGGGCTTGCTCAGTGGGTTAAGGATCTGGCGTTGCCATGACCTGTGGTGTAGGTCGAAGATGTGGCTCGGAACTTGCACTGCTGTGGCTGTAGTGTAGGCTGGCAGCAACAGCTCTGATTAGATCCCTAGCCTGGGAACCTCCATAAGGATGTGGCCCTAAAAAGCAAGAAGAAAAAGGAAAAAAGTAATGTATTTTGCCCTCATTTCATAAAAACTTACATTCCTACTTTTGCATGCCTCTTTGATATCCACAGCATCACTATCACAGGTTTTTTTTTTTCTTTTTTAAGTTGGTGTTGCTAAGAAGCTGATTTTTTGGTCTGTCTTTTTAGGGCTGCACCCGAAGCATATGGAGGTTCCCAGGCTATGGATCCAATTGGAGCTGTAGCCGACGACCTACACCACAGCCACAGCAATGAGGGATCTGAGCCGCGTCTGTGACCTACACCACAGTGCAAGGCAACGCTGGATCCTTAACCCACTGAACAAGACCAGGGATGGGACCCACAACTTCATGGTTCCTAGTTGGATTCACTTCTGCTGCACCACAATGGGAACTCCTGCAACCAAGGATTTTTAACAAAGACAAATTGCCTCAGCATAGCTCTGCTTACTTATAGGAGTCACTTGGTTAAATCGGAAAAAGATGGCGATATACATTTACTGGTATGACATAATTATAAAGGATGGATGTTATTGTAAACACCACTTTAAAAATCAGCTTTTTGGAGTTCTCCTGCAGTGCAGTGGGTTAAGGATCCAGCATTGTCACTCCAGCGGCCTGGGTTGCTTCTGTGGCTCCGGGTTTGATCCCTAGCCTGGGAAGTTTGACATGCCTCAGGGTGTGGCCAAAAAAAAAAAAGAGAGAGAGACTACCTGTGAGTTGGATCCACTTCTCCAAATGTTCTAGTCATAACTGTGTAATCTGGTTGAGTTAATGAAATAGAAGATAGTGTGTGTATGATCAAAGTAAAGAGGCTGATAGAGGGAGTTCCCTTCGTGGCTCAGTGGTTAATGAACTGGACTAGGATCCATGAGGATGTGGGTTCGATCCCTGGCCTCGCTCAGTGGGTTAAGGATCTGGCGTTGCCGTGAGCTGTGGTGTAGGTCGCAGATGAGGCTTGGATCCCATGTTGCTGTGGCTGTGGCGTAGGCCGGCGGCTGCTGCTCCAATTCAACCCCTAGCCTGGGAACCTCTGATTCAACCCCTAGCAGGTTGGCCCTAAAAAGGAAAAAAAAAAAAAAAAAGTGATACAGGTGCTTGGACCAAAGATCCAAGTTTCCATGAAGGCTCTAATGAGATCTTATTTTCACTCCATTCTAGAAACTTCTGTGAAATTATATCCCAATAGGGAGCTAAAATATTTAAAGAGAACCCTGTGTGTATAGTATTATGAAGAGATAAAGTAGAGCCTTCTGGATCTCTTCAGCAGTCTTTCTAACAGGGCTTCTAAAAGTGTGGTCCCTGGACCAGCGTCATCTGAAAATTTGTTAGAAATTCACATTCTAGGCTCAACCCAGCTCAATCAAATCCTAAACTCAGGGTGTTTTCATAAGTCCTCTGGGTGCTTCTGATGCACAGTAAAATTCAAGAACCACTTTTTTTTTTTTTTTTGCTTTTTTAGGGCTGCACCTGCGGCATATGAAAGTTCCCAGGCTAGGGGTCTAATCAGAGCTACAGCCACGGCCACAGCAACTTGGGATCCAAGCCATGCCTATGACCTACACCACAACTCACGGCAACGCCAGATCCTTAACCCACTGAGCGAGGCCAGGGATCGAACCCGCATCCTCATGGATCCTAGTCGGGTTCATTAACCGCCGAGCCACAAAAGGAACCACTTCCTTCCAAAAATATTTATTTAGCACCCACTTAAGTAATTCCCAAACTTTGTCATACTTCAGAATCATTGCGGGGGAGGGTGTCTAAACTCAGCAGGTCACATCCATACCAATTAAGTCGGAATGTCTGGATGGAGGGCAGGTGAGAGCTAAGCACCACCTATTTCATTTTTTAAGAAGCTCAGGCAAGGAGTTCCCTGGAGGTTTAGTGTGTTAAGGATCCAGTGTTGTCACTGCTGGTTCGAGTCACAGATAAGGTGCAGTCTCCATCCCTGGCCTCCTGCCATGAGCTCGACAAAAAAAAAAGAAAGAAAGAAAGAAAAAAGAAAAGAAAGGAAAGAAGGAAGAAAGAAACCCAGGAAATTCCACTGTGTAGCTAAGTTTGGGAACCACCCACCTTCTATGACCTCAGAGAGACATAAAATATATCTTTTAGGAAGCAGAAACTGAGATGTGCCATAAAAGAACAGAAAAAAATACTGTAGGGGTTCTTTTGAAGAAAATGGGACCTTGTTTTATTTATTTATTTATTTTGTCTTTTTGCCTTTTCTTGAGCTGCTCCCGCGGCATATGGAGGTTCTCAGGCTAGGGGTCGAATCAGAGCTGTAGCCGCCAACCTACACCACAGCCACAGCAATGCGGGATCCGAGCCTTATCTGCGACCCACACCACAGCTCACGGCAACGCCAGTGAGCATGGGCAGGGTTGCAACCTCATGGTTCCTAGTTGGATTCGTTAACCACTGTGCCATGATAGGAACTCCTGGGACCTTGTTTTAGAAAATGTTTCCTGACTTTAAGAATTCCCCTTTCTGTCTCTCCACCTCCACTCGAAGAATTCAGATTGGGTACCTCTCACCACCCTACCGCACTGCAAACCACTCAAGAAGATGGCAGCCATCAGTCGCTACATGGAGCTGACCATTGAGCCAGTGCAGCAGGTGAGTGGCCATGGTCCACATCTGGGTGTTCAGAGGGGTGGGAGGTAGTCATGGAAGGCTCCCTGGAGGAGGTGACACTTAACTGCCAGAGGATTAGGATAAGTCAAGGAAGCATATAAAAAGAATTTTTTTTTTTGTCTTTTTGGAGCTGCACCTGCGGCATATGGAGGTTCCCAGGCTAGAGGTCGAACTGGAGCTGGAGCTGCCGGCCTACACCACAGCCACAGCAACATGGGATCCAAGCTGCGTCTGTGACCTACACCACAGCTCACAGCAATGCGGGATCCTTAGCCCGCTGATCAAGGCCCGGGATTGAACCTGCATCCTCATGGATACTGGTCGGGTTCGTTAACCACTGAGTCACAACAGGAACTCCGGAAGGACTTCTTGAAAGCCTTGATGGGGGACAGAGGGTGTCAGATGGAGGGGAGTTCTGGGGATAAAAAGGTGAAGAGGAGGCAAGGGTGAGATAAGTGCAGAAGCTGGCCATCATCCTGAGGCTGGTGAGAGACCAGGAGGCTTCAGGACTAGAGACTCAAGGTCCGGTGTGTATTTTATTTTATATTTATTTTATTTTATTTTTTAGGGCCGCAGGTATGGCATATGAAGGTTCCCAGGCTAGAGGTCGAATTGGAACTACAGCTGCCGGCCTACACCACAGCCACAGCAATGCCAGATCCTCTGATCCACATCTTTGACCCTACAGCGCAGCTCACAGCAATGCTGGATCTTAAGCCATTGAGTGAGGCCAGGGATCAAACCAGCATCCTCACGGATGCTAGTTGGGTTCATTTCCACTGAGCAACAATGGGGACTCCCAGAGGTGCATTTTAGAGCCATCGCTCAGGCAGTGTTGGGGTGAGGAGCAGACTAGGGAGAGGAGACTAGAAGCAAGGGAGTCAGTGAGGGACAGTTTTAAGTCCAGGAGAGAGGTAGTGTGGCATGAACCAAGGCTGAAGCAGATGGAGAAGCAGAGCTGCAGGTAGAGCAGTGGGGGCAGTGAGACTGTGGGGGTGGAGAAACCTCGGGCTCTAGATGCCTCTGGCCTGCATGTGGGGTCCCCAGGAGGAAGAGCCTTGGAGAGGAGAGGGAAAGAGGTGACAAGATGTCCATTCCATGTTCCACACCCCACTAAGTCTGTTGCTGTCGAGGCTACAGTGACCTCCCTATTGCTAAATCTTGGGGTCATTTCTGTCCTCGTTGAGGTTTAACTCAGTTGACCACTAGCTTCTTCTGATTTGGGGGACCTCCCTGTCCTGGTTTTTCCCCTGCACAGGTCTTTTCCCTGTCACTCCTGCTGGCTCACTGGTCTTTTTCCCTGTCACTTCTGCGGCTGCTCCTGGCGAGCGCACTTCAAGGTTGCAGTACCGCAGCTTCGCCCCAAGAGGGCTCCCTCTCCGTGTACACTCTTCCCGTTCCACAGCCCTACCTGCCCGCTCTGGCTCGCTTTCCCCGCCTGTGTCTCCATCCTTTTCCTCTCCCACAGCTCCAGTCTTGGCTGCCTCCTCATCGTCACCACATGGCATCTCATACATTCCGTGCCCGATACGGGTTTCTGGATTCCGGCTCCTGTCACCATCTTCCCCTTGTCAGTGAGCGACACCATTGCGCGTGCAGTGGCTCAAACCCGGAGCCCCTCTCTTCCCCTCACGTCATGCCTGTGCCCATTTCATCCATTTGTGAGTCTTGTAAATACTTTTAAAGTAGATCCAGGGGCCTCCTAACTGGTTGTCCTCTCACTGGTATTCTTGTCCCACCCCCTCCCATTTGCAACCGGAAGGGTCTCTTACATGTAAATTACATCTTGTTCCTCTTTGGCTTAAAACACAGCCCTGGCTTCCCAGCTCACGCAAAATAAAATCGAATCTCCTAACACAGACTTCCAGGACCTTCCCAGCCCCAGGCTCGCCCCCTCGCTGACCACCTCCTATTCTCCCCCTCTTTGCTCCTCTCTGGCTGCACAGAATTTCTCTCCATTCCTCTGCCCACTCTCTTCCTCCTGATTTTTTTTTTTTTAAACATGGCTGCTTTTTTCTTGTTTTTAGGATTTCAGTTAAAATATTACCTTCTCCAAAGGCCTTCTCCCCCACCCATTCAAAAGTCGCCTCCACCCCTCTGCAGTATCACTTTATTAACTTTTAAAATATCTTGCAAAGCACTTTATAATGATCTTTTGTTTTGTTTCCTGCTGGGATATAAACTTTGTCTCGTCTGTCTTGTTTGCCTAGATCTGGTGCGTCCGGTCTCGGGCTCTTTAAACAGGTGTGTTTGGAACAGAGTTCAGTGGTAATGGCCCTGCTGAGCTGCACTTGGGACATGCTGGCGCTCAGAGTTTGGCAGAGAGTTAGGTTTTACTCCTTGTTGTTGTTTCTTGGAAATGGGTGCAAATAACCTGTGTGTGATATAATCGAAGTTCAGGGAGATTCAGAACAGCGCTTTCACAATGAAGCACCCACTTCGGCCATTAAAGCTCATCTTCCGACAGGAGGGTGGGTGATGGGAAGCCCTGGAGAAGGCCCAGGGAGCCCTGGCAGCAGCTGGGCAAAGCTTGGCCCTAGAAATTTTTTTTTTCTTTTCTTTTCTTTTGTTTTTGTCTTTTGTCTTCTGTCCTTTTTTTAGGGGCGTACCTGCGGCACGGTACATGGAGTTTCCCAAGCTAGGGGTCTAATCAAAGCTGTAGCTGCCGGCCTATGCCAGAGCCACAGCAACGCCAGATCTGAGCCGTGTCTGCGACCTACACCACAGCTCACGGCCACACTGGATCCTTAACCCACGGAGCAAGGCCAGGGATCGAACCCTCAACCTTGTGGTTCCTAGTCGGATTTGTTTCCACTGTGTCACGACGGGAACTCCTAGAAATTTTTAAATCATGGAACTTCTGAAAAGTAATAGTGCAATAATTGCATTCATTCGAATCTTTCCAGTACCTGAATCTTGAGTGGATGCCTGCTTGGTTCTTTTCCACTGAGGCCCTCCAGCAAAGTACTTCCACTTGGCCTCTTCCTTCTGTGTCCACCAGAGGGCGCGAGAGGACTCCAAACAGCTCCCAGCAGGAAGCCTGGAGCCCCACCCTCTAGCTTGGGCAGAAGTCACCTTGCTGGACTCCAGGGCCATCATTCCCATAGTAGTCTGTTTACTGAGGACTAACTACTTGCCAGACTCTAAGTAAATAATAACAGCCCACCCTTCCATGAGGCTTATTGTACTGGTCACAGTGCTCTACATAGGTTAACTCATTTAACCCCAACAGTCAACCCTTGAGGTATTATGCTCATTTTACAGAGAAGGAAAATGGAACCCAGAGAAGTTAAGTGACTTGTTGGTGGTAGAACTAGGATTCAGACCTGCCTCTACGTGAGTCTGTGCCTTTGTCCACAATGCTATCCTGCTTCTTACTTGGCACTCGGTAAATGGTGGTTTTTTAAAATTATTATCAACACGAATTCTTATAACAACCTGAAGTTGATGTTATTATTATTTCTATTACTGTTGTTTATAAATAATAATAATAATAATAATAATTATTATTATTATTATAAAAGGTGGCACAAAGAGGGTTAACTCACTTGCCCCAAATCCCATAGTTAAAAAATCACAGGGAGTTCCCATTGTGGCAAAGCAGAAACAAATCTGACTAGTACATGAGGATTCGGGTTAGATCCCTGGCTTTGCTCAGTGGGTTAAGGATCTGACGTTGTGAGCTGTGTCATAGGTTGCAGACGTGGCTCAGATCATGTGTTGCTGTGGCTGTGGTGTAGGCCAGCAGCTGTAGCTCTGATTCGACCCCTAGCCTGAGAATTTCTTATATGCTGCAGGTGAGGCCCTAAAAAGCAAAAAAATAAAACAAATAAAAGGTACTTAGGAAATATCCATTAAAAAAAAATCACTGAAGGATTTCCCTTGTGGCTCAGCAGGTTAAGAGCCTGACTTAGTGTCTGTGAGGATTTGGGTTCAATCCCTGGCCTTGCTCAGTGGGTTAAGGATACTGAGTTGCTGCAAGCTACGGCATAGGTCACAGATGCAGCTAGGATCTGGTGTGACTGCAGCTGTGGTGTAGGCCGGCAGCTGCAGCTCCAATTTGACTCTTAGCCTGGGAACTTATGCTGCAGGTGCAGCCCTCAAAAGAAAAGAAAACCACAGAAATAAGTTTCGGACTAAGCCAGTTTGATCCTGGGACCTGAGCTTTTTTTTTTTTATGGAAAGGACATGTCCTTTATGCTTCCATTTCATGCCTGCCACGTTAGCACAGTTTTGTTTTGTTTTGTTTTTCCATGAAGATGTGCTGATGGGCATGTTGTGGTGAAATTGATACCCTGCTGTCATGTGCCTTGATACATATTCTGTTTGGACCACCATCTAGAAGTGGGCAAAAGAACCAGATCCATGCTCACTCTCCCCAGCATCCCCTCCTGAGCACTGGTCTAAGGAGAGATTTTCCAAGAGATGCAGCTGGGATCAGGCTGATCCTGAGGGGCCGAGAGCATGGGGTCCTATGAGTTGACACTTAAAGCATTTGAAAATTCCCTTTGCTCTGTTGACTCAGGTTTGGTCAGGCCTGGGGAATGTATGGACTCTTCCATTGTTGCCCGAGCAGACTCTGCTGCTCTGCCTCCCCCATCCAGAAAGCTGCCTCTGTCTCTTGTGTGGACTTGCCTCCCTTCCAGCCGAATCATGGGGAACCGTGCACTTGACCCATCCAGGGCTGGAGCCCTGTGCATTTTGGGATCCAGTGAGCAACTGTTCTTCTCTTGTGTCCAGGATGTTTACTAAATCTGAGCCCCGTGACAGCACTTCAGAGGAGGCAAGGCAGGGATTCCCCCTCCCCCTTCTGCGGATTAGGAAACTGAGACTCAGGATAGATTTCTTGCCAAGGTCACATGGTTTGTTGGTGGAAGATACATTCCAAAAGGCCTGCTGTTCCCCCTGTGCTGTGTCAGTGGGATGATCACCCAGCTCTGAAACCCCAGCCCAGGGCTTGGAGGATTTCTGAGGAAGTGCCAGTAAGCCCTGTGGGAAGAAGCTGTCTTCTGAGATAGATACCTAGATACATACATACATACATAATCTCACAAGTTCCTTCCTCCCTTAAGCCTTCCCAGCTCACTGTTATATGCTCTTGGTGGGCGTGTTGGTTAAGCCTCTATGGAGTGCACTTTTGGTGTTAGCTATCCAAGTTACAAGTGCCTATCTTCTTTTTCTTTTACTTTTTTTTCTTTCTTTCTTTCTTTCTTTTTTTTTTTTTTTTTTTTTTTTTTGCTTTTTAGGGCTACACTCACAGCATATGGAAGTTCCCATGCCAGGGGTTGAATCAGAGCTGCAGCTGGCGGCCCATACCACAGACACATGGGATCCTTAACCCACTGAGGGAGGCCAGGGATCAAACCCATGTCTTCATGGTTACTAGTCAGGTTCATTACTGCTTAGCCATTACGGGAACTCCACAAGTGCAATACCTTCTGATCCAGCAATTCCACTTCTAGGAATTTATCCTTTAAAACCCTGAAATGTTGAAGGTACAGTATAATTTTCTGCAGTCAGTATTGATTATAAAAGCAAGAAACTTGCAGTTAGGGCCCTTATTAACAACAGAAAGAAAATTAAAAATAAAACAAAAGCAAGAAACTGTAAATACCCTAAACATCCAACAGCAAGGAACTGGTTAAATAGCTTGTGAACACCTATGCAGTGCTCCCCAACAAACAAAAAAACCTGGAGTTCCCCCTTGTGGCTCAGCGGGTTAAGAACCTGGCATAGGGTCCGTGGGGATGTGGGTTCAATCCCTGGTCTCGCTCAGTGAGTTAAAGGATCTGGTGTTGCCCTGAGCAGCGGTGTAGGTCGCAGATGTGGCTGGGATCAGGTTTTCCTGTGACTGAGGTGTAAACCGACGGCGGCAGCTCGGATTCGACCCCTAGCCCGGGAACTTCCACGTGCTGCCACTTGCACAGATAGGCACATACATTTGCTCGTGTGTGCACAGAATATCCGGAAGGACACATA
Source organism: Phacochoerus africanus (assembly GCF_016906955.1). Taxonomy (NCBI): domain Eukaryota; kingdom Metazoa; phylum Chordata; class Mammalia; order Artiodactyla; family Suidae; genus Phacochoerus; species Phacochoerus africanus. The sequence continues at coordinate 211,956,074 of NC_062544.1, read as the reverse complement.
CTGAGCGCCGGCTGCCTCTGGGAGAGCCGGTGGCTGGGGAGCAGGGAGGAGACGGCGCCGCGCGCCACACCCTTCTGTGCCCTTTGAATCCTGGAGGATGTGAATGCTCTGGGGGGGGCGAAAATAAAGACGCCAACTGCCCACCTGCCCTTCCCCTCACACCTTGCAGGCAAGCTGCAGCGCCACCAGGCTGCCGGGTGATGGACAGACGAGCGCGGGAGCCGCGACCCTGCAGGAGCCCCCCTCGTTCCCTCCGGTTCAGGTCATCCGGGCCCGCGTGTCCTCCAGCAGCTCCTCCCAGGTCTCCTCCATCAACTCCGACCTCGAGGTACGTCGTGTCTGCAGCGGGTGCGCGGTCCTCCTTCACCCTCACCTGCCTCCGCGGTGCTGCCCCGCTGTTCTGTCGACGCCAACGTCACACCCGCTAAATAGCAAATAAGCCTGTGCCCAAGGACTTTCCCACGCTGTCTGCGTGGAGGCGGACTTTCAAGTAGTCAAATGAGTCAGGGAAACACTGCACGTTGAATCACTTGGCACATTCAAGCCTTGCAGGAATAAGTGCTGAATAACACACTTTTAAAGAGTCTGGGTGTTTCCCAAACCCATTGGACGCTTTTCCGACCCCCACGGAGAACCAGCTGCTTCCATGGTGCCGTGGGGTCCATATCCTGGAGCTCACAGCAGGCATCGTGCCTGGCACTTTCATAAGCTTTGCCGCATTTTGAATTTTTGGATCTGCAAACAAAACCCATGTGGAGTTCCCACTGTGGCTTATCAAACCTGACTAGTATCCATGAGGATCCTGGCCCCTCTCAGTGGGATAAGGATCTGGAGTGGCTGTGGCATAGGCCGGCAGCTGCAGCTCCGAATCGACTCCTAGCCTGGGGATTTCCATATGCCCATGTGCAGCCCTAAAAAGAAAAAGGAAAAAAAAATCCATCACAGGTATAACTCTCAGGTCTGCTGTCCTGTCGCTCCAAGCCCCTGCAGCTATAGCTCCCAGCCCCCTTTGGAAGGAGGTTTCCCCTTGTCTGTGGCCAGTGAGAACAGGGACAGCCTTGTGGATGGGCTGTGTCACTAGGAGGAGGGACCTGCCTTCCTTCTGGACTTACCTGGGTTCCCACCGTCTTGGTGTTTAAGTGCCCTTTTATGAATTGGTGATAAAAGGAGTTGGGAGCTGGGGTTGAGGTTTTAGTTTTGGTCTTCATGGCCTTCTTTGGCAAAGTAATTAATCCACTGTCCTGAGTCAGCCTCTCAAATTTGTTCAACCCCTAATGGACTCTGCAGCCTGAAAGACTCAGGGCCCCTGGTCTGTAGGGCAGAGTCCAGATCCCTTAATGTGGGATCCAGGTCTCACACACCTGCCCCAGCCATGGGCCCCTCCCCCACCCTCCCCTCCATGTCCTCCTTGGCCATGGACTGTTCCCTCATTCCCAGGGCTCCGGGCCTTTCTGCCTGGCATTTTCTCTGATCCAATTTCCACATGTCAAAGTCCTACTAAGATGCCACCTGCTGTGTGAACTTAACCCCCCACCCTACACACACACACACACACACACACACACACACCAAAGATGAAAGGCTTCTTCCCTTGAATCTCCCTTGAGTGCCCAGAGCCTGTACCCCACTCACACACCTTCGTGGGTTGCCACATAGCCTAGAGGTCTATAAAGGCCTGTCTCGCCCGCCAGGCACAAGCTTTTAGGATGAGGTCTGGACTGCCTTCATCTTTATCTCTTGATCCTGCAACAAACAGAGCTGGTCATTGAGAGCTGTATTTTGAGGGAGGAATTCTGCTCTAGACCATGGACCATTTGGGGTCTGTGGATCTCTGGGTCCCTCCTTCGGTGTTGTCTGTGCTTATTTCTTGGATCTGGTCTCAGAATGTGTCGGACACACAAGGCGCATGGCTTGGCAGCCCAGAGGCAGCAGTCTGGACAGAGTCAAGGGTTAAAGGGAGAGAGGGAGCTTGATAGCAAGTGGTCTTCAGGGAAGGGGAGGGACAGTTGATGGGAATGGGGTTCGGAGGGCAGAAAATAGACTCACTCTGTGGAAACTCTCGACGGAGACAAGGATTGGACTGTGACCTTGAAAAATTTGGAAATTTTTCATTGTGGCTGGTTTGGACCATTTGTGTGTTTGGCAGTCCTTTTTCTTCTAGTATCTCTCTCTTTTTAGACATTTACTTGTTTAACTATATAAATTCCAAGGGGGACAGGGTCATGCTCAAAAATGAGGCAAATGGAAATGAATGCTTTTGCCCTTGTTAAACAATGAATATAGGAGTTCCCTTTGTGGTTCCGTGGTTAACAAATCTGAGTAGGAACCATTCGGACGCAGGTTCGATCCCTGGCCACGTTCAGCGGGTTAAGGATCTGGTGCTGCCGTGAGCTGAGGTGTAGGTCACAGATGCAACTCTGATCGTGTATTGCTGCGGCTGTGGTGTAGGCTGGCGGCTGTAGCTCCAATTTTACCCCTAGCCTGGGAATTTCCACATGCCGTGAGTGCGGCCCTAAAAAGAAAAAAAAGAAAAACAAGGAATGTAGTTTTAGAAGCTCTGCTGCCCTGCCCCCCCCATAAGCCCCAGCTCCCCCAACCGCAGTCCTCCTGCTTTGTTTCCTAAGACACACATACACTGCACATGACAAATCACTGCATCCTGAACAGAAATAATTTATAGTCTCACTAAACATAGACACCAACAGATCAAAGAGGATTAGAAAACTCCCACTACGGATTAGTTAATCATATGAGCAGGAGACAGTGTAGCTTTCAGGCATGTGACCCATTACCCATTCTGGTAATCTATATTTCCCCTTCTTAAAAGTAATAATATTGGGGGAGTACCCGTCGTGGCACTGTGGAAACGAATCCGATTCGGAACCATGAGGTTGTGGGTTCGATCCCTGGCCTCGCTCAGTGGGTTAAGGATCTGGCATTGCTGTGAGCTGTGGTGTAGGTCACAGGCACAGCTTGGATCTGACGTTTCTGTGGCTGTGGTGTAGGCCAGCAGCTATGGCTCCGATTAGACCTCTAGTCTGGGTACTTCCATATGCCACAGCGACCCTAAAAAAAGGCAAAAAAACAAAAAGTTATAATGTTGGGTGTTCCCTGGTGGACTATCAGTTAAGGATTCAGCCTTGTCACCGCTGTGGCGCAGGTTTGATCCCTGGCCCTGGGAACTAACATACGCTGCGGGTGCAGCCAGAAAAAAAAGAAAAAAGTAATATATGTTTATTGTAGAAAATTTAGAAAAGAAGAAAATTCACCCACCTGTTTGGACACTCATTATCTGGGTGGGGGGAACTTGAAAGGAAAATGCAGGAAGACAGGTGCAGCTGGCCCAAAGCACCCCATGGAGTGGGAGGTACCTGGTAAATGGGTCACAGTTGAGCCTACTGTCGCCTTGCTCCTCCAGACCACACCCCAAGGCACTGAAGCTGCCAACCCCATATCATCCTCTCCTCTGCTGGGTGACTTTTGCTCCCAGCGTTTGCACAGTTCAGATATGTCATAACATGGGGCTGAGACACCCGGGGCCTGTCTCCACGCTGGCTGCGGTGGGCAATGGTCCTCGACCACCTCGAATTGTCTGTGTCTGTTACCAACCAGCCAGGCTTCTGCTTGACCCTCAGGTCCATAAGTGAACACACGGGCACTCAGGAGCCACTCTGGCGCTAAGGTGATGTGTTTATCTCTTCTGTGGCCCCTTAGGACTTCGTGACGTAACTCTTAGAGGGTGGTTTTGTGTCTTTATCCTTGGGGCACATGCTGATGTGTCGGAACACCCACTTCCGGCAGCGCTGGGGGAAGGGGGAGAGGAGGGTGGTCCCTCAACACAATATACACTGTATCCACGGCACTCAGCTCACCAAACGAGTTTAAATCCATAGCTCACGGTGACTACGCATGTGTCAAGGAGCCAAGCGTAGTGTGGTCTACACTTTACAAGCTCTGTTTGGTATAATCCCCATAACAGCCACAAGGCAGGTCCCATCATGCTTGTTCCCCAGAAGAGGAGCCTGGGACTCTGAGTTTCAGGACCCAGCCCTAGAAAACTTCATCCGCATTGTCATCATCTTTGTCATTGTCATCATAACTGGCAGGCCTGGGAATTCGAACCCAGATCTGTCTGGGTCTGAACCCCTGTTGTCACCCACTAGGCCCCATGGCCTCCAGAGGCAGGCAGGACTGCGCTTATGATCGCTCATTCCCATTTGACAGCTAAGGAAACTGAGTCTCGGCCGGGGCTCTCTGCACTCACTGCCCGTGTTCTCAGGCAGGGCCCTGTCTCAGGGATGGGGGAAACATTGGGATTTACAGGCAGCTCCAGTGACGCAGAGCACACACGCGAAGGGGTGGGGCAGAGACAGAAGAAGTGTGGAGGAAGAACCGGATTATTTTCACCTTCCCTCAGGTGTCCACTGCATGGGCTGGTCAGAGCACCAGATGAATGGCACTGAAGCCTGTGTGACCCATGACTCTACAGAGAGGCCATTTGCATGGGCTGTGCGGATTTCTGGACTTCAGCCATACAACACTAGGCAGCCCCGCTCCTGGCTCAGCCATCAGAGGGTGTCCTGAACAGATGGGGAGGAAGGGGTCCCTGGTCTGTGGTCTGCAGGTGGGAGACGGGGGCCCAGAGGGAGCAGGGCCTTCCCCAGTGGCCTCCTCATGTGCCTGGGCAGCCGGCATCTGCTTTATGAAGTTAGGGTCCAGTTGCCCTCAGTGTTGAAACTACTCCTGTGCCTTTTTAAAGCATTCCTGAGTAGGGTTGGTGGATTTAAAAGGCAAAAAAAAATACGGGCTGACCAGTGAATTTGAATTTCAGATGAACACACCTATACCAAAGTGTGATCTTTTATCCAGAATTCAGATGTCACTGGGCATCCTGTGTTTTATCTGCTACCCTGCTCTTGAATCCCACTTGATCATGCCAATTTCTAGCCCTTCCCTGGACCACTTCTTCAGTTCTTCTGTGCAACATATGAATTAAAGTTTCATCCCCCCAGATCAGGAACATACACTGTTCCTGTCAATTATATATTACTAAAACTGGGAGACGGTGATTTAAAAAAAAAAAAAAAAAATCAGGAGTTCCCATCGTGACTCGGCAGGTAACAAACCTTACTAGGGTCCATGAGGACACAGGTTTGATTCCTGACCCTGCTCAGTGGGTTAAGGATCCAGCGTTGCCGTGAGCTGTGGTGTAGGTTGCAGACTCAACTCGGATCCCGCGTTGCTGTGGCTTCGGCATAGGCTGGGCAGCTACAGCTCCGATTAGACCCCAGCCTGGGAACCTCCATATGCCGCAGGTACAGCCCTAAAAATAGTTGGTAGTGACTCAAGTTTGCAAAGTCCATTGCATCTTCTTGAGGAAAAGGGGAAAGAGTCTATAGGTGCCTAGGCATGAATTGGACAGGGTGGGCATGGGGTGGGGGAGGGAGGAACTGGGGAGATACTTGTCAGGCTGCATTTTGACTGCCCCCACCCCCTCCTCCTGCAGCAGCCAGCACATCCTGCCCAGTGTCAGGGTAAGGAACTCGCATGGGGGCCACTGACTGAAGGCCAGGCTTTAGTGCCCCTTCCCAGACCTCTGCAGTTTCAAGATGGGACCTCTGCCCTTTGCCCCAGGGCCTGCCAGGGACAAGGCTCTGCCAGTACGGCTTTGGACACCTCTCTACCTGACTCTAGGCCCACCTCCAGATCAGAATGGGACTTGTCCAAACCCCAGAGCAGGGTCCCGTCCTGGGACTAGCACAGTCATCAGTGGACAGCTAAAGGCATTCAATAGTTTTTATAATCTTAACTCAGACACATATCTACACACACACACTTCACATAACAAACATTTGCTCTGTGTACTTCATGCCAGCCCTGCCAGGTCCTAAAGACTCAGAGTTGAGTTAAACCGCAGCCCTCTGGAGTTCCTGCTGTGGAGAAGTGGGCTAAGAATCCAAGTGCAGCAGCTCAGGCCACTGCGGAGGTGTGGGTTCAATCCCCTGCCTGGTACAGTGGATTAATAAAGGGTCTGGTGTGGCTGCAGCTTCAATACAGGTCACAGTTGCAGCTTGGATTCTATCTCTGGCCTGGGAACTTCTGTATGGCACAGGTGCAACCATAATAAATAAATAAATAAATAAAATCAGACATTAAAAAAAAAAACAAAAACAAAAACAGTAGCCCTTAAGGAGCTCAGAAAACCCAAACAAAAGCAAATAATCAGAAGTTGTTCAACATAGAAAATTTAAAAGAATTGAACAGTAGGGGCTTTGTTTTAATGTGACAGTAATGCCAAATCCTGTGTACTGTTCAGACTGGCAGCTATTCAATGGAACAGTCACAGATCAGTGTAATAGACATTTGCAGATTCATAGCTCTGTGAACACACACACACACGCACACGTGTCTCCCAGGCACTGTGGGAGGTGTTGGAGGAATAAGCATAGACGGCGATGCCCCCACTTCAGGAACCTGAGTCAGACATATTTGAGGCTTGGGATGGAACCAACTGTGCAGTAAAGTCTGATTAAAAATGAATCTTGGCTGGTAGCAAATACCCCATCGTTTCAAGGTGAAGATTTTATTTGCATCTCTCTTTCTTTGTTTTATGGCTTTGAGTTGACTCATCTCAGCCATGTGGTTAATAAACGGAAGCTTTATTATTATTATTACGGCTAATAATAATTGCTAATAATAGTAATCTAAAAATCTTTATAAATGATCATTTTTTTCAAGGACCTGTAGCTCCTTTATAATTATCACAATTATCCTATTGACCGTTTAACTAAATTGTAGCCGCTAATAGCTGCTGCCTTTTTGCTTTGCTGAAGTCAGCTGTTCCCTTGCCTCCTGGCTCCCTGAGCGGACTGGGCTGACACTGAGCTCTGCTCTGCTCTGTGATGGTGGTAAAATCTATGCAACACTTTTTTTTAAAAAAAAATCTCTCTTTTTATTCTGCAGCAGAAGTATTGGGAAGCCCTAAACTCGGAGCAGGTATGGACAATCATGCTCTCACTTTATTCCAGAAGGGACTTCCTGTGGCTTGACCTCAGTTCCTGTTTTTGTGAGCCCTCCTTGGATGGCTGGACCCATGCCAGATTCCCTTAGGGAAAAAAAGAATGTGAAAATGAGAGTAGAGTCTGAGAGAAAAGGTATTTTCTGGGCTCTCCCAGTGAAGAGTTCTTTCTGCTTTGTCCAAACCATCTAGCAGGGACTCAGAGAAGATGCAGAACCCAAGGCACACGGCTTGGAAGAATGGCGAGGCCCTAAAGGTAGTGGCCTCTAGAGTGGCTGAGAGAGTTAAGCTCAGCTCCCCCCGCCCCCAGCACCCCCCCACACACCTCCTTTTGGGACCTTGGGGAACAGCTGGCTGCGGTCTCCATGCCACCCTCACCTCCCAGTCATAAATGAGCACATCCTGTCCCCTCCCAAGATGTTTTTTTCTCATAAGAGAGCAAATTATCTTTTGCTCAGATTCTCTGAATACCTGGATTCCAGGGATGTTTTTAGTACTTAAAACGATGTTTTAAAACACATTCTTCTGGGAATTCAGAAGGAAGAGATTTCAAATGTTTTTGGAAGCGCAATCCACTTTAGAGAGTGCACCTGATCAGAGTGATGAGCTGTTTGCTGGCCGGCCGCTGAATTGGTCGTGAGAAGCAAGGCTCACTCTAAAGAGGCCATTTTAGGAGTGGAAGCAGTTCTGAAACATCAGGGCGGCTAAGAATCATGCCTGGAGCTTGTTCAAATGCCAAGCCTTAGGTCCCAACCCACAGATAGGGTCTAGGGTGGGTCGCCAGCATCAGCCTTTTTAATGAGCACCCAGGGCCTTCCTGGTGAGGCTGATCCAGACCTGAGATCTAGAACGTGGCTCTCAACTGGAAAACAGAATTCATCAAAAAGCACACTGTCATTCTCAGAGAACAGAACAGGCCTCCACTTCCACATCTGGGCACCTGGGTCTTGGTGGCTGAGGGGCCCAGAAGCTCTTTGACTTGGGATTCCTGATAATGAAAACGTCAGACACATCAGAAGGAATTCACTTGGAGGTGTACCCCAAGTCTGCAACCACAAAAAGATGAGAAGTTAGCCCTGGATGTGCCAGGCACAGCCCCAGGCACATACAAGGGGCTGAGCTGCACCAACCACATCAGCTCAGTTCCTGGCCTCCAGGCTTAGATGCTGGTTTTGTTGTTATTGTTTTGTTTGGGCAGGCCCATGGCATGTGGAAGTTCCTGGGCCAGGGATCAAACCTATGCCGCAGCAGTGGGAACACCAAATGCTTAACCCACTGAGCCACATGAGAACTCCAACGTATGCTGTTTGTCACGACCAAGTAGTAGAACTCGATTTAGTTATTATCAGTAGATCACTAATTGAAATAGGCTCTCTCTTTCTGTACAAAAGACAACTACAGTTTGTGTGGTATAATTTGCAGGGGGGTGGGCCTTATCTGTCAGTGGCTCCGGGAGCCTTGAAAACCTTGTCCTGGCCCTCTGAGCACTGGACTGGTTGATTCAGCTCAGGTTTGAGCAGCTGGCAGGGCATTTTCTTGGAGTACATGTCCATGCATGGCTCTATTTTCTTGCCCAAATAGATTGTCTGGCCCGGGCTGACACATCCTGCATGGCCTTTGCTTGTTTCCCGGGCCTTTTGATACTGTCAAGTACAACTTATGACTCAGAATCATCAGTCGCAGAAACTGAGAAATGAGAGAGATCATGTTATCTAGTTGCTGATTCAGCCTCCCAGCTTCTGCATGGAAAATCAAGATCCTGAGAAGAGCAAGCAAGTTAGTGGCAGAAGGAGGACTTGAGCCCGAGCCCCACTTGCCTCTGTGGCTGGAATCACTAAGGATGCCTTTGCTCTTGGCCCACAAGCAGAGTTCTTTCTCTGTCAAATTAGAGCGATAGGAGGACTTTGCAAACAGCTTCAACAGTGCTGGTGTGCCCACCTGTTTTTTTATTTATTTAATTTTTTTTGCTTTTTTTTAGGGCTGTACCCTTGGCATATGGAGGCTCCCAGGCTAGGGGTCAAATTGGAGCCGAAGCAGTTGGCCTACGCCACAGCCTCAGTGATGCCAGATCCGAGCTGCATCTGTGACCTACACCACAGCTCACAGAAACGGTGGATCCTTAACCCACTGAGTGAGGCCAAGGATCAAACCCATATCCTCATAGATACTAGTGGGATTTGTTTCCACTGCGCCACGACGGGAACTCCCCACCTGGTTTTTTTTAAGCTTTTACTTCTATCCCTGCAAATTTCAAGTCCCCATACTTGTCTGAGTCAGAATGATGAAATATTCACTGGCAGTGATCACTCTCTGGATTAGATTTTCAGTTTTGTTTTTTGTTTTTTTTTTTTGTCTTTTTGCCTTTTCTAGGGCTGCTTCCTGCGGCATATGGAGGTTCCCAGGCTAGGGGTCTAATCAGAGCTGTAGCCACCGGCCTACGCCACAGCCACAGCAATGCTGGATCTGAGCCGCGTCTGCAACCTACACAGCAACGCCGGATCCTTAACCCACTGAGCAAGGCCAGGGATCGAACCCACAACCTCATGGTTCCTAGTTGGATTCGTTAACCACTGCGCCATGACGGGAACTCCCAGTGTTTGTTTTTGACAAGGCTGCTGACCTCAGGTTTAGAGGAAACACCATGTTGGGGGCAAGGGCAGACCAGTGCCCTGCACTTCAGGAGCTCTGTCATCTACCTGAGAGGATGAGGCAGACACCTAGAGAAAGGGCAGGGCTGCCCATGCTCAGCTGCAGACCAGTGGTACAGGCAGGATAAAGGGAAAGGGGATGGGAGCTCCCAAGTTAAGGAACTAGGTTAAGGATCTGGCATCACTGCTATGGCATGGGTTTGATCCCTGCTCCAGGAACTTCAGCATGCTGTGGGCACAGCCAAAAATAAAAAGAGAGAAGCGAGTGAGAGCTCGATAGGCATAAGCAGCAGTCAGGGTAGGCTTCTTGGAAGAGGAGGACCTTACCTAGGCCATAAAGAATGGGTTGAATTTGTCTGGTCTTCTCCAGGAATGCGTTCGGCACAGAGGTGGGCATTCTTAGGATAAAGGGACTTGGTGATACAAGGGGAAAGAGAGTGGCAGGGGAGGTAGGCTAGCAGGTTCAGGTTGGCTCTCCATTTAATTCCTTGATTTAAAGTTATCTTTGCCCTGTTAGGTCCTGGAAACACTGGCCTGGTTCACCTGTCCTCACTTGTCTCTTCTTGTCTGCTGGGCCATGAGGACCAGGATTGCAGCTGTCGTTGGGGGAATTATTAAGAGAGGGGAAGGGTCTGTTCCACCAAGGTACGTCTTGTGTCTTTTCTCCGCAGTGGGACCCTGAAGATGTGAACCCTGGAGGGAACAAAGACAACACGGAGATACCCAGATCCCAGGTGCACAGCTGGTCTGTGAAGCCCGTGGACTTGACCTCTGATGAGTAACCCTTTCTGGAGCCAGCTCAGCATCTCAGAGCCCACGGTCAAGCATTCGTCAGGAACTGAGCAAGGATCAACCTGCAGTGACAGCCATGGCAGGAATATAAGCTTCTGCCAAGGCTGCCCATGCAAGTGAGGAACCACGAGCTGTCACGGAGCTTGGCTGATCTGTACCATGGCTCAGAATAAAGCTAAGACCTGGGGCCCTATGGACAGACCTGGACATGCCCAGAGTTTGTTTTGAAGATTAGAAGTTCACAAACCACTCTGCCTTTGAAATATAATCTAAAGGACTTTGGACCCTCTTTTCCTGTTCCCTTTGACTCAACCGTATTCTGAATATCTGCTTGGAATGAGCCATCTGAAAAAAACAGAGAGTATGTTTGGATCTCAGCAAAGCACTATTCCGCAAGACCTGGCAAAGCCCAGAGAAGGGTGGGCCCACCTTCTGGAGGTCTAGTACACCAATCACAGGTACTGATGGGACCTGGCTCCTGCCCTCCAGTCACCCACTTGAGGTTTCTGCTGGAAGTTCAGAGAGAACACTTTGATCGATCAAGTGTTTGCAAGATCACTGGTGTTGTAATGGCAAGCAAAGCAGATTGCTATAGGTATCAGACCTTGCTCCAGCCTGGCAAGGGGTGTGCTGGGTCAGGATTTGCCGGTGAAGTGGACTGTCTGCTTTGGGAGGTAACTGAAAGCAGGCAAAGGGTAAGAGGCATGCGGGGAGATGTTCAATTCAAGCACTGAAATCCCCTTTCAGGATTATTTTGGAGCGAGGTGGGAGGAACACTGGAATGCATAAATCCTGATTGATCAAACTGAGGCATCTCAACCGTGGAGCACAGAGATATGTCTGTGCCACAGAAGTCGATGACAAGGGGATCTGGGAAGAAGGCCAAGAACGTGCAGCTGTGCTCCAGGCTGGCCTCTGGCAGCCTGTATGACTCAGCTGCAGCTGCCCAGCTGCTCCTAAGGGGTAGTGTAAGTGCCAGCATGAAAGAGAGGGTGCCTCAGGGAAGTAGGTTGGTTCCACAGGTCTCTGAAGATTCCAATCCCCTGTGGGACCTCTGACCTAGAAGTGAACCTAAAGCCATCCTATTCATCCAACTGCTTTGGACCCTGGTTATTTTGTAAAGGAATTTGCTAAATTCTGTTTTGTGTTGTGATTTTTTTTTTTTTTTGGCCACACCCACAACATTTGGAAGTTCCTGGACCAAGGATCTATCCAGCATCACAGCAGTGACCTGAGCCACAGCAGTGATGCCAGATCCTTAACCCCCACTGAGCCACCAGGAAACTCCAACTTTGTGATCTTAATCACTAAAGCTGTACTTCAAGGGAAGATGAAACTTTGTTGGGGGCAGGGGGTGGCCACTGGGAGAGCATTCCAGCAGACAAAACCACACAGAGGATTGGAAGCAGGGAAGGGTGGAATCTAGCCAAGGAAAGAGGAATCTGATGTGGCCAGAATGGGTGTAAGGGGTGGGTGAAGAGGCTGGAAAGGAACCTGGGAGTTGTGTTTTTTGGGGGTATTTTTTCTTTTGTCTTTTCTAGGGCCGCTCCCACGGCATATGGAGGTTCCCAGGCTAGGGGTCTAATCAGAGCCATAGCCACTGGCCTACACCAGAGCCACAGCATTGCTGGATCTGAGCTGTGTCTGTGACCTACACCACAGCTCATGGCAACACTGGATCCTTAACCCACTCAGCGAGGCCAGGGATCGAACCTACCAGCTCATGGTTCCTAGTCGGATTCATTAACCACTGAGCCACGACGGGAACTCCATGGGAGTTGGCACTTAATTCTGTAGTTGGCTAGCAGCTCCTGGAAGATCCCAGAGTAGGAAGATGACTGACATGCCTCAGGTAGGTCACAGCTGATTGGTGAGTCATACATCCCTATGGCCGCAGCTTTTCAGGAAGCAGAAATGTAGACTCATGGATACAGCACACACTTGGGGAACATGTTTAATCTGATTGGTAACAGTAGGGCAGGAGGCGGGTTCATCTTTGGAAAGGCAGAAGGGCTGGGAAAAGGTTGACACCCCTGGAGTTTGCCTTTAGCAGCCCCCACCCCACCCCAAGGAGAGGCCAGCTCATGTTCCCTGGGGCACCAGAAATTGGTTGGGTCCTGATGGAGAGGGTCATTCATTCAAGAACATCAAGTGATCTTGCTGACTTTGAGCATTACAAACTACTGAAGTTCCAGATGTTGACTGTCTCCCTAGCTCCTACTGTCCTAGCCTCTTCCTTCACAAAGGAAGTTCTTATTATGATTGTCCCAGCTTGTCTCAAAACGGAATCTCAAAGAGTTCCTATCCGTAGCAGTGATTAATGTATCCAACTAGGAACCATGAGGATGCGGGTTCGATTCCTGGCCTTGCCCAGTGGGTTAATGATGATCCGGCGTTGCCGTGAGCTGTGGTGTAGGTCACAGAGGCGGCTCGGATCCCGCGTTGCTGTGGCTCTGGCGTAGGCTGACAGCTGCAGCTCTGATTCGACCCCTAGCCTGGGAACCTCCTCCATGTGCCGTGGGAGCGGCCGTAGTAAAAGTCAAAAAGACCAAAGAAAAAACAAAAAAAAAACTGAATCTCAAGTGTCTTCATCCAGAGTGAACCATTAAACTCAGCATGCTGGAAGCAAAGTTTGGCCTCATTGGTCAATGAGAATCTGTTAAGCAAAGCTCTGGAACCCTGGACCCTTTGTGAAGAGGTGCTAACAAAATGCCTTTCTGCTGGTAGGCTTGCTCCTGCCCTGGGCCTCCACTGCAGCTTCATCCCTAGCTGTTAGATCGGGAGGAAAAAGAGGGTTCCTTGCCCTGAAGCCTCACAGAGCAGTTCAGGGCGTTATCTACACTAGGGAGAAGCTGGGGAACATCCTCTCCTGCCCACTCACCTGGCGACGAGAGATGGTATAAAAGCCATAGTTGTCCTGCCTGTTATTTGCAGGGCTTGGAGCTTGTTACCTAACTCTTGTGAACTCCTGGGCAGGCAGAGTAATATTTATCTAGAAAGCTTGTTGTGAAGATTAAGTAAATTAACATATATGAAATGCATAGCACAATACCTCACTCAAAGTAGACATTGATGAGGGATTAATTTCCTTCCTCCCCATAAGTTCTGGCCCCATAAGCAGATAACCAAAGAATCAGACCCACAGATGAAATGGACTTCAAAAGACTGAAAATTCCTGACAGCAATCCCAGTAAGTGATTACCTAGCCCCTGCTTAAGTTACTAAAAAAAGGAAAAAAAAAATTTTTTTTTTACCCATATTATTCTTCCAAAGAAGTGTAATTTAGGGAGAGCTCTGTCACTAAGATTTTCTTAAAATCCTGCCTAGATCCTGAAGAACCAATCATCTTATCTCCCCCACTATTTCAGCATGATGAAGTTTTTTTTGTTTGTTTTTTTATCTTTTTAGGGCCACACCCGTGGCATATGGAAGTTCCCAGGCTAGGGGTCGAATCGGAGCTATAGCTGCTGGCCTACACCACAGCCACAGCAACTCAGGTCTGCAACCTACACCACAGCTCACAGCAATGCCAGATCCTCGACCCACTGAGTGAGGCCAGGGATCGAACCTGTGTTCTCATGGATACTTGTCGGGTTAGTCAGGTTCATTGCCACTGAGCCATGACAGAAACTCCTGATGAAGATATTTATGAACAATCATCTGATGCCACACTCACATGGTAATTGTTTCGATGGGGTATAAACTCCTCCAGAGCAAAGAGAGGCATTGGGCCAAACAGCCTGGCTGGGCTCAGTTCCTAGGTCTGATTCATTGTGATCCTTCTCAAGTCACTTCCCTTTCTGCTCACAGTTTTCTCATCGGTAAAATCAAAGGACAGAATTTTTTCTTGTTTTCCCTTTTATGAATATGCCAGTGAATTTCTGTTTCCTATGGAAGATTGACATCTTCATAAACTCAAGAGACATGATTATCGTAGGAGAAAGTTCAGACACACTTCACAAATAGGTTTCATTATTTAACATACTTCTGTTTGAATTTCACTATCCATTTAAGATAAAATTCCCCTTTTACGAAGAACCCAAGCTTTGCTGTAATATGAAGAAATCACAGGAGTTCCCATCGTGGCTCAGTGGTTAACAAATCCGACTAGGAACCATGAGGTTTCTGGTTCAATCCCTGGCCTCGCTCAGTGGGTTAAGGATTAGGTGTTGCCGTGAGCTGTGGTATAGCTCCAGACACAGCTCAGATCTGGTGTTGCTGTGGCTGTGGAGTAGGCCGGTAGCTGTAGCTCTGATTAGATCACTAGCCTGGGAACCTCCATATGCTGCAGGTGCGGCCCTAGAAAAGGCAAAAAGATTAAAAAAAAAAATCACAGCATTTGGCAGAATTTTTGCAGTTTCCTTCCAATACTGAAAATCAAAAGCTGTGACATATGACTCTTGTCCACAGTGACAGAAAAAAAAATTTGTAAAATTCTTTAAGTCGTTAAGTAAAAGAAGAATAGAGGAGTCTTAGGAGTGTTTCAAGACTGTGCAGTGCCACCTGTAAGATTCTCTCCACTTCTTTTTCTGTCTCTTCTTGACCATCCCCCTCCACATTTTCCAACTGTGAGGGTGTTGCTCTACTGTCTTCCACTTTTCATTGGTTTCTTTTACCCCTGCTGTTCAAGTCGATGCTTCAGCAGAAGAGGCCCTGCCTTGAATGAACCCAAGATTTGGTGCAATGGTGACGAACAAAGATCCTGTCAAGAGGTTTACGTGTGTATTATTCCAAAGGGCATCATCAGGCGAGAGAGACAGTCTTAGAATTCAAGGAATGGTGCTAAAGCAAGTGACTTAGGGCACATCTGATTTGCTTTTTCTTTACCTAACTCAAAAGCCAAATGGGGCACCAGTCATGCAGGAACACTTCATTGGACAGGGCTGTCAACTGAAAAAATACAACCTGAAAGTTGAGAGTTAAGTTTTATTTGGGGTGAAATTAGGACTTCAGCCCGGGAGACAGCATCTCAGGAAGCGCCCAGAAACTGCTCCTGTTCTGAGGAGGCCAGGTGGGGGTGCTAGGATATATGTGTTTTGTAGCAAAGCAAAAGTAGTAAGAACAAAGGATTTACAGATAACCAGGAGTTCCTGTTGTGATGCAGCAGAAATGAATCCGACTAGGAACCATGAGGTTGCGGGTTCGATCCCTGGCCTTGCTCAGCGGGTTAAAGATCTGGCGTTGCCATGAGCTGTGGTGTAGGTCACAGACAGGGCTCAGATCCTGTGTGCTGTGGCAGTGATGTAAGCCAGCAGCTGTAGCTCTGATTCGACCCCTAGTCTGGGAACGTCCATAAGCTGCAGGTGCAGCCCTAAAAAGCCAAAAAAAAAAAAAAAAATTTTGCAGAAAACTTGTTTCTACTGGAAGATGTAAAGGTCTAGGCTTACTTGAATCACTCCTTTGATGTGTACCTCAGCTGTGGGCCAGTCTTCTTTGTTTCTTGCCTGAGTTTCCCCAGGCTCCCTGGCCCACCCTTGGGAGTGGCTGTTCTCACAAATGACCACATCTTTTGTTTTGCGCACTTAACTACAGCCCAGGAGGTAGTAGAGCTATCTGAAATACTCCCCCAAAGAGGAATGAGGGAATATCAAAATAAAAGTCATAAAGGTGAAGGGGGAGCTGCATGCAGCTATGCACACATTTTACAGAAGTTTGCTGCTGGTCTTGTGAAGGTTGTGACTTGTCACAGACATCAGTCATCATTGAAGGATTTTAGTGGTTTTTTTATATGTACACGAGGAGGTGCAAGAATTGAGCTCATAGGATCTTCTAAAAACATCTAACTCTTAAGACCTGTTCTTCCAGTTTTCCTAGAGCACAGAGTGCCTCCCTCCTGGTCTCCATCCTGAGCTCCACTCAGGGGTGCTGTGGGTGGGCAGCTGCAGTGGCTCATATTTTACTCCTTGTGGAGGCTGATGGCAAGTGCCACACTTCAGTTCACAAGACACTTTATTCAATAGCGCATTAACTTTGGTGCCTCAGTTAATCTGTCGTCTGGAGAACTACGCATACCCATCCAATTCCACTGGGAGTTTTCCAACAGCTGTCGATATTAGTGGCAGAGGGCCTGGCTCCTCTCTTCCTAGTCCTCGGGGTCTGCAACTGCGACTGCAGCGGGGATCAGGGGTGCTCCCTTTTCCCCTTCCACTGGTCTCCACCACCACCACCGTCCTGGTGAGCAGTAAGTGGTCTCCTTGAGCTAAAACAGGGAGAGAGGCCAGTGCTGGGAAAGTCAGAACTGAATCCCGGTTACTACAGGCTACGTCGTGCTCGAAAAAGCTGCCAAACCAGAGTAGCCCCGCGGTCCCTCCAAACCATCGCCCGGTGACTTCCGGGAAGAGAGGCAAAGCTTGGCTCTGCGCGTGCGCACTGCGCAGCCGCGGCCTCAAGCGAGTCCCGTGCCGCCGCGCCCTCGAGCTCCGCTGCGGGCGGGTCCTGCCTCGCCGCCTCCGCCCCCGGCCCCCCGGGGAATGCAGGGGGCCGGCTCCAGGGATGCGGTTTTGTAAGGGAATGATCACAAGCTTATTTTACTGTACCTAGTGTGTTTTGAGACCGTTCAGCCTCCTTTTGGTGTACTGTAAAGCATCCTCTTTGTTTTTAAATATATTTAGGACGTTTTTTGAAATAGAGTGCAGGTACACGGTTTTTAAAAAGAGAATCATATAGAAACAGAAGGTTTGTGAAGGAAACCAACAGTGCCCTGCTCCTCCCTTCCGCCCCAACTGTCCTGCTTCTCACACAAGCGCTTTTTTTTTTTTTTTTTGTCTTTTTGCCTTTTCTAGGGCCGCTCCCAAGGCATATGGGGGATCCCAGGCTAGGGGTCTAATGGGAGCTGTAGCCACCGGCGAACGCCACAGCCACAGCAACGCGGCATCCAAGCCGGGTTTTCGACATACACCACAGCTCACGGCAATGCCGGATCCTTAAACCCACTGAGCAAGGCCAGAGGTGGAACCTGCAACCTCATGGTTCCTAGTCGGATTCCTTAACCACTGAGCCACGACGGGCACTCCCACTTTTTTGTTGTTTGCTTTGTTTTTTTTTGTTTTGTTTTGTTTTTTTGTTTGTTTGTTTTGAGGCTACCAGTTTTAACTGTTTTGTATGTTCTAGTGTTGTTCTCCATTGGATTTGATTTCAAAGTGCTTTCCAGCTTGTAAGTTCTAAAATTACACTTTTTTTTTCTTAGATTATTTCCAGCTTCCACTAAGTACAGTCTAATGAGACATGGTAGCCAGGACAGGGCAACTGGTGTATTGAGAACTGTTGGTCAACTCCTGTCTTCAGGAGTTCCCACTGTGGCCCATGGTGTTAAGGATCTGGCCTTGTCTGTGTAGAAGCTCCAGTTGCTGCTGAGGCCCGGGTTCCATACCTGACCGGGGAACTTCCAAATGCCTTGAGTTTGGCAAAACAAGCAAACAACACTCTCTTTACAAGCTGCTGTGGAATTCTCACTAGGACCCCTTCGCTAAGCTATTCCTGAGCTAGCTTCCAGCTTCTGAGCTCAGCCTGCTCAAGCTCACACTTCTGCTTTCTGGGCAACCTGGCAAGTCCCACTTCTTTGCTCAGAACTTGACTTTGACCTCCATCCTTCTACCTCTGCTGCAGGTGTCCTGTACTCCGGGTGTCTCCAGGCTTCCCAAGGCAGCCTGACCA
Source organism: Phacochoerus africanus (assembly GCF_016906955.1). Classification (NCBI taxonomy): domain Eukaryota; kingdom Metazoa; phylum Chordata; class Mammalia; order Artiodactyla; family Suidae; genus Phacochoerus; species Phacochoerus africanus. The sequence continues at coordinate 211,937,963 of NC_062544.1, read as the reverse complement.
CGTGTGAAAAGAGCCATCCCTTAAGTCTTTACTTTTGACTAGCAGTTGTACTTTGGAATATATATGTCCTAAATTTTTGATGTGTGTGATACCTGTTCAAATATAGGCTCTTAGGCCCCACCCCAGTGATTTCCTAGAAATGGGCAGGGCCTGGGAATCTTTAACAAGCTCCTCAAATGATTCTTTGAAACTATTGCCCTAAGGAAATTACTTTTAAAGTTGACCTAGTTGCATAAGATATTCTCATAAAACTGTTTAGAATAGCACACACACGCAAAAGTAATAAAACCCCAAAACCCCACTGTTGGGAAATATTAAACATTATCCTTTCATGAAGAAAGCTGTTTTGTTTTGAACCTAAAAGTTCACAGACCCATTGATGGGAGAACAGACTTGAACTACCTTGAAGTCATCTAGTTCAGAGCCTAAGAGACTTTCTCATTCTCACAACATGATTTCCCAGTTCTAACACAATAAGAAAAACTTATAAAAGACAATGTCAATGTAACAAAAGTAGAATATGTTGGGCTTCAAGGCCTCTTCAAGGAGATTGAACTCAATCAAAGCCTCTGGCCAAGACAAGAATTACCAGGCCCTTATCTCGTCTCATTGTAATGCTCCTTACCCCACCTTGAGCCACCTGGCCTACTCCTTCCTACTCCCTACTAGGACAGGTTTGTAGCCCATCCCTCACCACTCCTCCATATGGCCTTATGCGCCCCCAACCTACCAGCAAGTGTCTCCTAAGACCCGTCTTCTCAACCACTCAACAGGTCAGCAGGTGTTATCTCCGTGGGTTATAAGAACAGCCATAACCATGTGCTTGGTGTCCATGGTCCCCGATTATCAGGAAGTCATCCCGCTGTGGTGGCAGCATCTCTCACCTTAGACTCTTTTTTTCTCTTTGGGGTCGGCTCTCCCTGACTGTCAGGAAGGCGTCCTGCTTTGCTTGCATCATCTCTTACCTCAACAAAATCTACTTTCTCTGCACCTCACCATGCTTAATAAACTCTTCTTTCTGTTCACCCCTATATGAGTCCGGAAATTCTTCTTCTAACCCATGTGTACAGACCACAACAGAGTACAAGACAGTGTGTGTGCCACTATTAGCAGTTATTTTTCAAACATTGTTTACTGACAACATCAGATGAATTTTACCAGGAAACTTTCCACTGTAAAGGGGTTATGTGGATTCTTGTAGCAGCAGTTTCTTGACTGTGGAAACAGTTAAATTCACCCCTCCAATTAAAAAATATCTCCCCCTAGGAGTTCCTGTGGTGGCTCAGCAGTAACAAACCCCACTAGTATCCATGAAGGAGCAGGTTCAATCCCTGGCCTCACTCAGTGGGTCAGGGATCCTGTGTTGCTGTAAGCTTTGGTGTAGGTCACAGACATGGCTCAGCCCTGGTATTGCTGTGGCTCTGGCTGTGGCTGGCAGCTGTAGCTCTGATTCAAGTCCTAGCCTGGTAACTTACATATGCTGCAGGTGCGACCCTAAAAAGCTGTGTGTGTGTGTGTGTGTGTGTGTGTGTGTGTGTAGTCTTCCCTAAATTCCTTTTCCTTTCAAGTTTGCAGCATAAAACTTTAGCTCCAAGAGAGGCAGCTGCTGTAGTTCCAGCTCCTTGCCAATCACATCTTTCAAGACCAAAGAAAGGTAAATGGAGGCCAGATAGCAACGACTCTCAAGCCAGAGAAAATAGGTAGGAGAGAGCCTCCGAGAACATATGACCAACAAGTTGCTGTTTAAAAGCAAGGCAGGAAAATTAAAAGGACAGAATTTTTTTAGACTTCTTAGTATGAATAAGATATGAAAAAGAAAACATGTAATTAACTTTGACATGGTGTATTTATGAATTACACTTTTTAATACGTTGGGTGCTTCAAGGAGCCCCCTTTGATTTACTAGATGGAATGCTGTCCCATCATTGAATAAAGACAATCAGATCTTTAAAAAATATAGCTTTGTTGGCGTTCCCGTTGTGGCTCAGTGGGTTAAGAACCTGACTATTATCCATGAGGATGAGGGTTCCATCCCTGACCTCGATCAGTGGGCTAAGAATCCAGCATTGCTGTGAGTTGTGATGTAGGTTGCAGACACAGCTCGGATCTGGCGTTGTTGGAACCTCCATATGCTGCAGGTGCAGCCCTAAAAAGACAAGAGACCAAAAAAAAAAAAAAAAAGAGAATATTCACAGGATCTCAAAGTACCACCTATCAATGAACATTCAATTAACAATCAAGCTACAAACAAAAACAGGAAATTTTTTTTTAATGCCTTTTTAGCCACATCTGTGGCATATGGAGGTTCCCAGGCTAGGGGTCAAATCGGAGCTATAGCCACCGACCTACACCACAGCCACAGCCATGCCAGATCTGAGCTGCATCTGCAACCTACACCACAGCTCACGGCAACGCCGGATCCTTTACCCACAGAGCAAGGCCAAGGATCAAACCCAAAACCTCATGGTTCCCAGTCAGATTCGTTTCCACTGCACCACGATGGAAACTCCGAAAAACAGGAATTTTATTTGAGTCAAACTGAGTATTATAACCCAAGAAACAGACTCTAAGAAAGGCTTGGACCTTTTGCTCCTGTTAGAAGTCAAAGGCACAGTCATATACCTTCTCAAGACAAACAATTGTACATGAAAAGGACATACTGATATTTTACGTAAAGTTCTCTTAGGTTACTATTTTTTTAAAAAATGTCACGTTTGGAGTTCCTGTTGTGGCTCAGTGGTTAACGAATCCGACTAGGAACCAAGAGGTTTCGGGTTCAATCCCTGGCCTTGCTCAGTGGGTTAAGGATCCAGTGTTGCCGTGAACTCTGGTGTAGGTCGCAGACGCGGCTCGGATCCCTAATTGCTGTGGCTGTGGCGTAGGCCATTGGCTACAGCTCCAATTAGACCCCTAGCCTGGGAATCTCCATATGCCTTGGGTGTGGCCCTAGAAAAAGACAAAACAAACAAACAAACAAACAAAGTTCCTGTTGGAGTTCCCAATGTAGTACAATGGGTTGAGCAGTGTCTCTGGAGCTCTGGGACCCAGGTTTGATCCCCAGCCTGGCCCAGTGGATTAAGGATCTGGCATTGCCTCTGCTGCAGCTTAGGTCACAGCGGCTTCTGGGATCTGATCCCTGGCCTGGGAACTCTATATGCCTTGGGGCAGCCATAAAAGAAAAAGAAAAAAAAAAGTCATGAAAAACAAAACAAATAAAAAGGCTAGAGAACTGTACTAGTTTAAAGGCGCCTAAAGGGAGGGATAGAACACTACCTGAGTTTATTGGGACAATTGGAGACATTGGCATATATACAGTATGTTCATGAACATTATTATTTCATTTTCTTGAGAGTGATAATAGTATTTCGGTTGTATAGGAGAAAGCCCTATCCTTAGGATAGACCTACCAGGTATTTATGAGAGAAGCATCGTGACTCGGCAACTTTTAAATGGTCAGACAGAAAAAAGAAGTATATTTTTTTCAGGTATATGTGTGTATGGAGAGAAAAAGATCAAACGTCACTAACTGAGATCAACTGATAAGTCCAGGCAAATAGTATGAGCCTGTTCCTTATATTATTCTTGCAAATTTCTTTTAGATTTGAAGCTTGTCAGGGTAAAATTTGCAGGAGGAAATACAGGAGTGAAGACCCTCACAGTAGTTCCTGTTGTGGCTCAGCAGAAATGAATCTGACTAGTATCCATGAGGATACTAAGGATCTGGCATCGCCATGGACCGTGGTGTAGGTTGCAGACATGGCTTGGATCTGGTGTTGCCGTGGCTGTGGTGTAGGCCAGCGGCTGCAGCTTTGATTCAACCCCTAGCATGGGACCCTCCCTATGCCGCAGGTGCGGCCCTAAAAAGGCACACACACACAGACTTTCACAGTCATCTTCACCAACAGGTGGCTTTGGGTCACCCTTTCTGGTAGAGGACCCTGAAGCCAGAGGGCTTTGACATGGAAACAGCTGGATTGCTAGGGATTGCTTTTCAAGCAGCTTCCCGTGTGCAGCTGGCTTCTGAGCCGGCTAATTGTGGGATGATGTCAGGCCACAAAGGGTGGACAGATTCCAGTTTGTCTGGTACTGAGAAAAAAATAGACCCTGTATCTTAGACAGCCCTGATAAGGCGCCCCTGTGGATATGACTAATGGTCAGACCCAGGGGATGAACCGGGGCTGAGAGAGCTGGACAATGGGAGGCCGGGAGCGCCGTGACAAGGAAATTCTTCCCCTGAATTGCCTTTTCCTATTGAGATAAGATAGTACGCAATAAAGCGCCAGGCTCAGAAGTGTGGCCACCAGTCCCAGCGGGAGCCGCCAGAGCTGTCAGCACCTGGGTGGTCTCTCAAGGGCCTGCCACACTAGGGGCAGAGTCAATGACCTCAGACCTAGTAGGCCTGGAGGAGAGTCCTGATCCCACCACTCACTAGCCCTGAGACTGATTCTATTATTCTTTTTTTTTTTTTTTTTTTTTGCTTTTTAGGGCCACTCCTGTGGCATATGGAAGTTCCCAGCCTAGGGGCTGAATTGTAGCTGCAGCTGCCAGCCTCTGCCACAGTCATAGCAACTTGGGATCTGAGCTGCATTTGCGACATACACCACAGTTCACTGCAATGCCGGATCCTTAACCCACTGAGCAAGGCCAGGGATCGAGCCTGCATCCTCATGGATCCTAGTCTGGTTCATTAACCACTGAGCCAGAAGGGAACTCATCGATTCTGTTATTCTTGTTCACACACATGAAAAATTTACTTCCCTCCTACTTGCCTTATTGATGGGTTGCAAAAACTGAAAACAAACCGTGAAAGTGTTTTTTGACTCCCAAAGGCCATCGAGATAAGTTGCCATCACGACTTCCTAGGCATGAAGCAATTGGTTTTGCAGCTCTCCTCCCCCCCCCCACCCCGCCCCCACCACCCCTCAGGCCCAACTCACCCAGATGTCTTATAGGTACATTTTTATTATGAGGTTGTATGAGCAAAACCCATCACACCTCTGAGGAGGCACGACAGGGATGCTTTGAGATGCTCCACTTTCTCCCAGACAAGGAGAGAGTGTTACCCCTTTGATATACCTTAACTGGGAAATAGATCCCCACAGGCAAGCAGTGACTCACCCACACCAACTTGAGTGAGTGAGTCAGTGTCCCAGCTGAGCAAACACGGGTGGCCCTGTGCTGGAGTGCCACAAAGGAGGAGAATCGGGGCTTTGATTCAGTCCAGGATGTCAGCCCTGGCATCTCAGGGGGTGGAGGAGAGCTGACTGAGCGGAAAGTGGGGGCAATGCCCCTGATTGGTCTTCAGGAGAGGACTGAGCTGGTGAGCATATGCTGCAGAGAAGGAGTTTAATTCAGTGCAAGGGAGAGCTTTCCTTTGGCCCTGTCCCAGCTGCAGGGATGGCAGGGAGTTCCTGGTATTTAAGTTATTCCACACGGCTCCATCACCCCTCCTCTGAGACACTTTGGGGAAGATGCACCTTTGACCAGAGTTGGGTCAGAGGATATTCCAAGGCTCTTCCAACCTTAAGAAGCTGAGCTACTTCTGTCTACAATGAATTCAGATGAACCTATCCTCTACCTACTAGTCGTATGACCTTGGACATGTTCATTAGCTTCCTTTTCTTTTTCTTTTTTCATGGCTATGCCTGCAGCCTATGAAAGCTTCCAGGCTAGGAGTCAAATTGGAACTGCAGCTTCCAGCCTATGCCACAGCTTATGCCACAGCCACAGCCACACCAGATCCAAACCACATCTGCAACCCATGCCACAGCTTGCACAACGCAGGATCCTTAACCCACTGACTGAGGCCGGGGATTGAACCCACATCCTCACAGACACTATGTCGGTTCTTAACCTGCTGAGCCACAACAGGGACTCCTTGCTGGCTTGCTGATCCTTAGTTTTCTCAGATGTAAAATGAATTATTAACATCTACCCTACTTTTAGGGTTGTTAGAAGCATCAACACAGGTAAGAAATGATTCCTGGCGAAGTCATAAATATTCTCCTCTCTCTCTCAGTCCTCTGCCCACAGTTTCTGAGTGACTAGGAAAGGGCCTCGACCCATGACTCAGAGCAAATGTCCAAGTTCTCAAGGGGTCATGTCCTTTCTGTCTACCCATCCTTCTGTCTTTTTTTTTTTTTTTTGTCTTTTTACCATTTCTTGGGCCGCTCTCGCGGCATATGGAGGTTCCCAGGCAAGGGGTCGAATCAGAACTGTAGCCACCGGCCTACACCAGAGCCACAGCAACGTGGGATCCGAGCCACATCTGCGACCTACCCCACAGCTCATGGCAACGCCAGATCCTTAACCCACTGAGCAAGGGCAGGGACCGAACCCACAACCTCATGGTTCCTAGTCGGATTCGTTAACCACTGTGCCACAAAGGGAACTCCCCCATCCTTCTGTCTTAACCCTTCTTGTCTTCCTTCCCCTGTGATCATTCAGTTAGCGTTTTCTGAGAGGGTGCTATGTCTCAGAGAGGAAGACATTTGAGCTGGTCTTTAAACAGGTCATTTCCAAGTAGAGAAGGCTGGGGGATGGCAACTTCCTCATAAGCAGGAGGATTTGGCAACTAGAAACAGTTCCTGGAAACACTGCTACCTGGAGACTGGGGGCTGTAAAATATTACTATGAAAGAAAGGCAGTAATTCTCTCTCTCTTTTTTTAATTGGCCACACCCACAGCAAATGGAATTTCCTGAGCCAGGGTTCAAACTGTTGCCACAGCAGTGACAACACCAGATCCTTAACCCACTGCACCACCAGGGAAACTCCAAAGGCAGTAATTCTCAACCTCGACTGTACACCAGGATCAGCTGTGGTTTGTTTCAGGGGTTGTTTGCAATTCACGTTTCCTGGCCCCACCCTTTGTGGACTCCCTTTCAGTAAATGGGGGGTGGGGTCACTGAAATTGGTCTGATCTGCTTTCACAAAATTGGAAGTAGAAATATTGTCCCACTTTTGTCTTTCCAGTTCCTCAGAAAAGACTGTACATGTTGTATTGCAGGAAGTCTGGTATCCCCCAGTCAAGATTCCCACCTCGCTTCAATTTTCTGCGAACCCTAAGGCTTAGGAGTTCCCCAGAGTGAAGGTGCTGAGGTGGGATTAGGTGGGATTAGTCTGGCCTCCATTCCCAGAGGGGAGAGAATGGACAGTGAGTAGCCCATCACTTATCTTCTCTGTACCTCACTTACCCCATCTATGAAACGGGAATAAAAACCTTTCCCAGCCTCCTAAGACAGCAGTGAGGACTAAAAGAACACAGAGAAGGTAATAGCATGCAGTCAGTCCTCAGTAAACAATGGCTTTTTTTTTTTTTTTTGTCATTTTAGGGCCGCACCCGCAGCATATGGAGGTTCCCAGGCTAGGGGTCTAATAGGAGCTACAGCTGCCGGCCTACATCAACGCAGGATCCGAGCTGAATCTGCAACCTACACCACAGCTCACGGCAATGCTGGATCCTTAACCCACTGAGCGAGGCCAGGGATCAAACCCCCGTCCTCAAGGATACTAGTTGGGTTTGTTAACCACTGAGCCACGACGGGAACTCCAAACAATGGCTATTGTTATGGAGGCAGCCAGGCGCCTGGCAGGGGTGTGGGCTCTGGAGACAGACTGCCTGGTTCACAGCCTGCCAGCTACTCTCTGTCTAACCACCCTGCCTCAATTTCCTTTTCTATACAAAAGGAGTAATAATTACTGCTTCAAAGAAGTTATTACTATTTTTTTTTCATGGCTGCACCTGCAGCATATGGAAGTTCCCAGGCTAGGGGTTGAATCAGAGCTGCAGCTGCTGGCCTACACCACAGTCCCAGCAACATCAGATCTGAGCCACATCTATGATGCAACACCGGATCCTCAACCCACTGAGTGAGGCAAAGCCAGGGATCACACCTGCATCCTCATGGACACTACATCGCGTCCTTAACTTGCTGAGCAACAACAGGGACTCGCCTCACACAATTGTTGTTAAATGAATGAATGAATGCTAGGCACATAGGTCCATGCTGGGCAAACCACACCACGGAAATATTAACAAGTATTATGACTTCTGCTGTGACCTCTTGCTGCCTGGTGGTGTCACTGTTGGACACTGATCCTACCCCCTCCTCAGCTGGGGCCCACAGCCTTTCAGGACCAGCTGTGGCCCTTTGAGAAGGGACCACCACCTCCTCCTTTGCTAACAGTGGCCAGAGGAGACATGATCTCCTAAAATAGCAGTTTTCATCTACACAGCCTCATCCAAAGCCACTGGCTGGCCCTGAAATGCTGAATCAGATCCACTTCCAGCCCCACCAGCTAGAGGAGCCAGAATCTCCTCTCTTGCTTTCTTCCCCAAAAGATGTACCCTAGGGTCCATGGTGTCTTGGAATATCTCGGAGTCTAAAGCACCCAAGTGCATCCCTTTCCCCAGGGAGGCTACGCTTTTAAAGGAAGTTCCCCTGTTGTGGCTCAGGGGAAACAATCTGACTAGTAACCATGAGGTTTCGGGTTCGATCCCTGGTCTCCATCAGTGGGTTAAGGATCTGGCGATGCCGTGAGCTGTGGTGTAGGCTACAGACTTGGCTTGGATCCTGCGTTGCTGTGGCTGTGGTGTAGGCCGGCAGCTGTAGCTCTGATTCAACTCCGAGCCTGGGAACCTCCGCATGTCGTGGGTGTGGCCCTAAAAAGCAAAAATAAATAAACACACAAACAAATAAAGTTACCACGGTAAGTGGTGGGGTCCCTATGCCCCACTTTGCTCAGAGGGTTGTCTGTTCTCCGTGGCACCAAGTGATTGGCCCTCGTTAGAGAAGCTCCCTGAGAGATTAGCAGGTGCCAGCACGTACCCTTCTGGTGGAACCACTGGCAGGGATTCTAAAGCACTCTTTTCTTGTTAGAGAAGATAGGATAAAACCCCTACATCAAATCCCTGCTTGGAAACCATATTATGTGTAATTTAAAAAGAAAACCCAAAACACACACGCAATTCTAATATGTAGCCAGGATAGAGGATCGCTACAGTAAGAAGACAGAGACCTACTGGTTATTAAAACTCATCTGTACCAGTGGGAGGCCATGGGCTTATTCCCTGGAAACCCTCATGCCTCAGAACATTTTGGTCCTAGAATATAGGAGCTAAATCTGTCCCTAGAGATCAGTTAGTTCAATGATCCCCAAACTCAGGGTGCAGCAGAGTCACCAGAGTGTCTGCCTGGCATGCAGATTTTCAAGTCTCAAGAATTCAGGAGGTCGGGGGGTGGGGGGGGGCGGGTGGAGAAGCGGCATGGAACCCCAAATCCTAGTGAGATGTTTCCAGGAGGATGCAGGCAAAGTCGGTGTGTGGGCGGGTGGGGGGGGGCAGAGGCTGGCCACATACTGGTGCCTAAGGAGGGGGTGATGAGAGGCAAGGTGTCTTCACAGGGAGGCTCAGACGGGAGGGAGTTGTCCTCAGTGTGGTTCTCAAAGAGAAAGCTCAAATCTCTTGCCAACCAACACATCCCCTCTCTGCCTATGGGACATATTTTCAAATGGAAGAAAATGCATGGCCTAGGCAGGACCCCCAGGATTAGAACCTTCCGTGGGAGCGGAGGTGAACCCCTGGGAATGCAAGCCGGGAAGACAATTGCTGCCCCAGGTCAGCAAGGAAAGCCCTGGGCTCCGATGACCTCATGGCTCTTTTCTGTCGGCTGTGACTGGACACGCCCTTCCCCTCTGCTCACCCCCACCCACAGGCATATCAGACGCATGACCACGGGAGCACAGGGGAAAAGTGTTCCCCACCGATAACACACGTTCTCACGTGCCGCCACCGCCGCCGCCAACCCTCATCTCCCTAAGGTCCCATGATGTCAGGCGGAGCAAGCCTGGGTGAGGTCAGCACCAGCCCTTCTCTCCCTGGAGACAGGGGAATTTTGGAAAAGTTGTATAAGGGCAAATGCCTGATGGTGCCTTGAATTTTTGTGTGTGAAAGCTTTAGCTCTGATGGCTCAAGTCACATTTGCCCTCTGGCTCCCTGTGCCTGCTTTTATTTTGCTGAGCAGCCTCATGGTGGGAAGTAAAGGAATAATCCCCTGTCTCCCCAGAGGGGTCAGCAAGGCAGCCAGTCTGGCCATGAGGGAAGTAACTGCCGAGTCAAACCGGGCTCAAATGCTACAGCCTCTAGAACCCACCCCTCAGAAGGCGTCTCCCCTCTTCTCCCTGCATTCCAGCTGTGACCCCAAGGTGTCTCCTTACACCTCCCCCATCCCGCGCCCCAAGAGCTCATTGATAAAGAACTAAAGTTGTAGAGGTCCCTTCGTGGCTCAGTGGTTCATGAACCTGACTAGGATCCATGAGGTTGCAGGTTCGATCCCTGGCCTCGCTCAGTGGGTTAAGGATCTGGCGTTGCCGTGAGCTGTGGTGTAGGTCACTGATGTGGCTCAGATCTGACATTGCTGTGGCGTAGGCTTGCAGCTGTAGCTCTAATTCAACCCCTAGCCTGGGAACTTCCAGATGCTACACTGCAGCCTTAAAAAAGCCAAAAAAAAAAAAAAAGGTACTCAAGTTGTGGGTACCAGAGCCTCCGGGTATCACCATTCCCATCAAAATGCCAGAGGATCACCACGAAAAGTCCTTTCCCTCCACCATCAAGCCCTCGACCCTCTGACTGCTCCCCAACCTTCCCCAGCCTCCTACTTGACTAAATATTTGGGAGCTGAAACAATAGGCTTACTGAAGCGGTGGTGGGCTGTTACTGGAAAGTCATGTGATTGTCCGAATTGAACCCATTTGTCAAAGACCATTTTCCTTCCACTCATCGCCTCCCCCACGATAAGATAGGGTCCCCAGAGCACAATAATCCTTTCCTGAGATACAATGTAGAGGCTCCTGAGAAAAGAAACACAAGTCAGGCTAATTTTGGCTTTTCTGGGACTAAAGAAAAGCTGGAGGGCGGGCAGGCCCCCGACCAGCTCAAGGAAGCCAGGGTGGGCCTTGCTGTGTCCCTCCAGGGTATCTGCTTAGATCACCAGGGGATTCAGGAGAACAATGCTAGGGGTGGGGGTGGGGGCGGGGGGGGGGGATGGGAACAGAGTCCTGACCCTGGCCATGGTGGCCAAGCCTTGTCCTGGCTCCAAAGAGGTCTCTAAAGTGACAGCCCTTGGCTTCAGACTTGAATTTTTTTTTTTTTTTAAAAACTGTAAATTCCTCACCGCTCCCCCTCCCTCCAACTAAGTTGTTAATGAGTTAAGATATGGGGATTCCTTATAGACTCAGCAGTGGTCTTTGTGTTCTTCAGGGCTCGGGAAAGGCCCTAAAGTTGTTTAGAATGTTGGTAATCACTGGCACTTTTTTTTCGGTCCTTTTAGGGCCGAGCCCATGGCATATGGAGGTTCCCAGACTAGGAGCCGAATTGGAGCTGTAGCTATTGGCCTACACCACAGCCACAGCAAGGCAGGATCTGAGCCATATCTGCAACCTATACCACAGCTTAAGGCAATGCTGAATCCTTAACCCACTGAGCGAGGCCAGGGATGGAACCCACATCCTCATGGATACTAGTCGGGTTCGTTACTGCTGAGCCATGATGGGATCTCCAAGAGTCTGCGTTTCTGACAAACTCCAAGTGATGCAGAGGCTGCTGGTCCTGGGGCCACACATTCTGGTCATCAGAGCTTGATGGTAAGCAGTGATTCTCTCTAGCAAGCCTGGATCATGGACACAGCCTCCTAAATGATCTCTAGTCCACCCTCCCTGTGGCCACAGGGGTGACCTCAACGCACACCTGAATTTCCTTATGCCTTAGTCACACTCTTCCCCCCCTTAAAACTTTCTGTGTGCCCCCCCATCTCTGTGTTAAATAAAGACGCCTCTACACCCATAAGCAAGATGCTCCGTGATGCTTCATCCCATTTTTTCTCCCATTATACCACTCCATGGGCAGCTAATTCCACCCAGTCTGGACTGTGTAAGAGCAAGGACCCTGGAGGTGTGGGGGCGGGGGTGGGGGGGGTCCAGAACCAGATCTGAATCCTGTTCCTGCAATTGACTAACTTTGTGACCATCAGAACTCCAATTTCTTCATATGTAAAATGGGAATAAAAATACCTACCTTGTATATAGAATGATTGGCCAATGGGGACAGCACAGAGAGCTCTACCCAGTATTCCGTGATAATCTATGTGGGAAAAGAATCTGAGAGAGAATGGATGTGTGTACACGTCTGACTGGGTCATTTTGTTGTACAGCAGAATGATCACAAGCTTGTAAATTAACTATACTTCAATAAAATTTATTTATTATATTTATTTATTTATTTTTGTCTTTTTAGGGCCGCACCTGGTGGTTCCCAGGCTAGGGGTCCACCAGGTCTAATCGGACCTGTAGCCACCAGCCTACACCACAGCCACAGCCATGCCAGATCCAAGCCAAGTCTGTGACCTACACCACAGCTCACGGCAACGCGGGATCCTTAACCCACTGAGTGAGGGCAGGGATTGAACCCAAAAAGTCATGGTTCCTAGTCGGATTTGTTTCCGCTGCGCCACAATGGGAACTTCTTAAATAAAATTAAAAAAAAAAAAAAAGAAAAGAAAACCTACCTCATGGAGTTATCATGAGAAGCAAATAAGACAGTATATGTAGGAGTTCCCGTTGTGGTTCAGTGGGTAACAAACCAACTAGTATCCATGAGGATGCCGGCTTGATCCCTGGCTCATTGGGTTAAGGCTCTGGAGTTGCCATGAACTGTGGTGAAGGTCACAGAAGTGGCTCAGATCTGGCATTGCTGTGGCTGTGGTGTAGGCTGGCAGGGGCAGCTCTGATTTGACCCCTAACCTGGGAACTTCCATATGCCGCAGATGCAGCCCCCCCGAAAAGATGATGTCTATAAGACATTTAGCACAGTGCCCCCACAGCAAATGCTCAATAAGCTCTTGTGACTTAATCATAATATGCCCAGAGTTTCAGTTGTCACATGATTCTCTGCGTGGCCTATTCTCCAAGTTCCCCTTCTTTGCCTACATCGAATCCCACCTCTTCCTTAAATCCTTCCTGATTCCCGCCATCACCATTCAATTCTGCACCTAAATCACTGTGGGTGATTTCTTTCTGTCTACAACAATACCCAGCCCATTTTGGGGCCCATATTAATAACAGTCACTAGTAAAATTTTCTGCAGCTGAATTGTGTTCTTCTTTCTTTCTGTTGTATACGTACAATGGATACCTGTAATATTTACTCCTTAGCTACGGTGAATATATACAATATGTATTATCCTATCATTGGAGAGGTTGGTTTGCTTATTTCTTTTCTTCCCCAATTAGTTTAATCCTCGATAATATCTATTACTTCTGCCCTGACAAGTTACAGATCTCAAGAGAGTATGGGATTAGCGTGGGCATTATCTTATATTGACATCAATTCACTCAACAGATATTTGCGTTTATCTTCCATGTACCAGGCACAATAAAGGATTACAGCGAAGATCATTGCATTTGCTTGGCAACAGCACAGGTGCATGTAGCTTTCCTTATAGAGGCTCTGAGACAGCTTCTGCCACCCAAGAGGACAGGGAGTACCTGAGGCCTCCCTCTCTGAGCCTCACTGTGTGCCTTCAGGAGCCCCATAAATGTCAGGGTGCTTCATTGTAGATCCCTTAGGCAAGGATTGTTTGAAGCTATTTCCCAACTCAAAAGTGGTTTGGGGGGGTTCCCGCTGTGGCTCACTGGGTTAAGAACCCAACATAGCATCCACGAGGATGCAGGTTCCATCCCTGGCCTGGTTCAGTGGCTTAAAGGATCCAGCTTAAGTTGCAGATGTGGCTCCAATCTGGTGTTGCTGTGGCTGTGTCTCAGGCCTCAGCTGCAGCTCAGATTCAACCTCTAGCTGGGCAACTTCCATGTGTCATAGGAATGGCTTTAAAAAAGAGAAAAAAATAGTGCCTAGGGCTAATTCCCTGAAAAATCAATTCTTTTCAGTATTTGCGTTTCCATCCAAGCCTCAATTCCCTAATAACAAATGCCCTCATTCAAAGAGACTTTACAGTTTACAAAGGTCTCTCACATAATGCTAATGAGCTTGATCTTTGTCACAACCGTGAGAGGTCCGAAGGGCAGGTTTCCAGATTCCTGTTCTGAAGCTGAAGTGCCAAAGATCAGGGGAATTGAGGGATCAACCCAAGGTCTTATAGGAAGTGAATCATATACTCAAAACCCATATCCAAACCTGCTGACTAGAGGTCCAGAAATCAATCCCTTCTTTTGTGACTGGATCCTGGGTCTCATAGCTAGGAAAAAGATGAAGCAGGATGGCAAAACAACACCTCTGCTGCTTACTCTCAGTGTGTTTCCTGAAAGTGGGGAGGGGCCAGGTGAGGTCTAATGGCTGTGGGAGCGCGGGAGACATGAGGCTGGAGGCAGGGTAGCCCTTCCGAGTGTCAATTACCAGGAGCGGAAGCTTGAACTTAGAAGACTGGCCTTAGGAACTTCCCATTGTGGCTTGGCAGATGAAGAACCAGACTAGTATCCATGAGGATGTGGGTTTGATTCCCTGGCTTCGCTCAGTGGGTTAAGGATCCTGAGTTGCTGTGGCTGTGGAGTAGGCTGGCTGCTGCAGCTCCAATCTGATCCCTATCCTGGGAACTTCCATATCCCACAGATGCAGCCTTAAAAAGAAAAAGAAAAAAAAAGGAAAAAAAGAAAAGAAAAGAAAAAAAGAAGATCGGCTTTCGAAACACCTCCTGGCCTTTCTCCCCGGCTCTGAACTTTACAGGCCACCATCAGGTCTGAAGGAACCTCCTGGTCTACTAGGAAAGAGAACAGCCTCGGCCACATGGGCCCAGGCAGGGAGATAACCCCCTCCACAGGCATCCCTCTTGAATCCAAGAAAGACCCTGCAGGGCCCTCCGGGGGACAAAAGCGACTGAGTGTCCCCTGTTTCTTGCCTGTAGCAAATGGCTTTTACCTCGTATGCCTTCCCTGAACTTGCAAGAATAGGCACAAGCAGTTACTAATTAGGGTAGTGAGGGAATCAAGAAACAAAGCAGAAGCAGTCAAACAGGAAAAGTAATGGCAGTCATTCAGCGATAAAAAAAGAGTCTGTGTTCCTCCTCAGGGGGTACACAGAACAATCTGACATATATCTTTGAGTTGTTCTGCAGGATCTGAAACACTCTCCCTGCCTCCCCAACCCCACCTCTGAGGATGGTGATTGTTGATTATGTACAGGGCACCCAGACTGACTGGAACCAGAGGTTGATGATTGTTTTTGGCTGTGGCATGCAGCAGCTTGATGTGGGATTTCAGTTCCCAGACCAGGGGTTGAACCCAGGTTACAGTGGTGAAAGCACTGAATCCTAACCACTAGACCACCAGGGAACTCCTCAGAAGGTTGATGATTAAGACCCTAAAACACCACTCTGTTACCACCAATCAATAGGAGAAGAAGTCATGCCCCCTGCAGCCCTCACCCAAATGTTGCCTTTAAAAACCCTCCCCTGGGGAGTTCCCTGGTGGCTCAATGAGTTAAGGATCTGGCATTGTTTTTGTAGTTTGATGTTGTGACTGCTCTGATTCGTGTTTGATCCCTGGCCCTGGAATTTCTGTAAGCCTTGAGTGCAGCCAAACAAAACCAAACCAAATAAAACCAAAAAAACCCCAAACAAATGAAAAAAACCAAACAAAACCAGCAAACAACCATAAAACCCCAAACCTTTCCCTGAAATCCACTGGGGAGTTTGAATCTTTTGCACATGAGCCACCATATTCCTTTCTTGCTGCCTTGCAAATAAACACTGCTCCTTCCTTCACCACAACCCAGTGTCAATAAATTGGCTTTGCTGCCTGGTGGGTGAGCAGACCCAAGTTAGACAAGGGAGTGAAAAGGGGAGCAGACTTTCTTGGTAGATGTGACTTTCTGTGGCTACTACCCATCAGTTGTCCCTCACATTTTAGCAAAGCTATAGTTGGGAATGAAGGGTCCAGCTTCATAGCAGCATCTGTGATGAGTGAGTTGGCCCAGAGAAAGGTGACTTTCAGTCACTCTCATTGTGTGGGCCAACTGTCTTTCCCATGTGGAAGTGCCCCACCACGGCTATATTTAGGACTGGGGATGATTTTCATCAGGGAAACCCAAGAGTTTCCATAGATGGGGAAGATAGCGATTTCTATCGTTCACTTCCAGGTACTTTGCAGGGTCACAAGCTTGGAGGTCCAGAACTGCCTCTGCTGCCAACGAACAGGGTGTCAGGTTCAGCACTAGACCTGAGCTTCTCTCTTCTGAGAGCTGTAAGTCATCAAGGGTTAAATGATGTCAGCCTTGAAAACTCATTTGAATCACCAGGGGAGCTTTTTAAAAAATACCTAGGAGTTCTTCATGGTGGGTCAGCAAGTTAAGAATTTTGACTAGTATCCATGAGGGCTCGACCCCTGGCCTTGCTCAGTGGGTTAAGGATCTGGCGTTGCCACGGTCTGTGGTGTAGGTTGCAGATTTGACTCGGTTCCTGTATTGCTGTTGTTGTGGGGTAGGCCAGCAGCTGTAGCTCTGATTAGAACCCTAGCCTGGGAACCTCCATGTGCCGCAGTGCAGCCCTAAAAATCAAGAAACAAAAACACAAAAACCTCGGAGTTTTTCGTGGCGGGTCAGTGAGAATCTGACTAGTATCCATGAGGATGTGGGTTCGATCCCTGGCTCCACTCAGTGGGTTAAGGATCCTGTGTTGCCCTGAGCTGTGATGTAGGTTGCAGATGCAGCTTGGGTCTGGTGTTGCTGTGGCTGCGGTGTAGGCCGGTGGCTACAGGTCTGATTCAACCCCTAGCCCGGGAACCTCCATAAGCTGAGGCTGTGGCCCTAAAAAGAAAAAAAGAAAAAGAAAAAACTAAACAGGGCCCCAACCCTCCAATTCTTACTTCATTGGTCTGGGTGAGGCAGGGGCAGTAGTACTGTTTATGGGTTGGTCCAGGTGTTCTATTTCCCAGGGAAGGTGAAAAAACAGGATGGGTTAATTTCTGGGCTGTCCTGAAGAGCTGGACCGGAAGTCAGGTGTCCATCTGGTCCACATTCTACAACTCGCCATGTGGCCATGCCATCAGAGACCTTGAGTCAAAAGCCAGAGCAGACAGGCTATACAGAGGCCACTGGTCAGGCAGGCCCCCTGGGGAGCCTTGTATTCCAGGTACATAGCAAGGTAGAGCAATCAGGCGTTCAGGTATCCAGCCCCCAGGCCAGTGGCCCTATCTTAATGCCACACAGCACTGAAGGAAGCCAGGGGAATTGCTGGAGAGAAAATAATACTTTTGCCTAATTTTCCCCAGGTCTTTCATGTAATGGTGTTTTGGAGTTTTGTGAATATTTCCTCATTCCTCTTGCACTTGAAAACTAAGTGATCCTGAAATTCCCATCGTGGTGCAGCGGAAACAAACCCAACTAGTATCCATGAGGACCCGGGTTCAATCCCTGGCCTCACTCAGTGGGTTAAGGATCTGGAGGTTGCCGTGAGCTGTGGTGTAGGTTGCAGACACGGCTCAGATCTGGTGTTGTTGTGGCTGTGGGGTAGGCTGATGGCTACAGCTCCGATTAGACCATAGCCTGGGACCCTCCATATGCTTCGGGTGCGGCCCTAAAAAAAAAGATCAGGAAAAAAAAAAAGGAAAACTAACTTGTCCAAGTCTTAGAGAAATGGGTTATTATCCATAGATAAAAGAATTACAGATGCAAAGGTCAAAACTTGCCCTGGTCACATAGCACGGTAACAGCAGAGGCTGTGTAATGGAAGCAGAATCCCTCTTTGTCCTGGAGGAAAATCCCTTCCTTTTCACGATGAACGTAGCTGTTCAGAAGCAGCAGGTCTTGCTGCAGCAGCTCCACGGACAACAAGGGCACACCTGCTGGAGGCGCGCCCATCCCTCTAGAGTCCCAGGAGGAAGAGAGCACACCCCAGGCAAACTTTCTCTCTCAGGTCAGCTCTGCGGCTGTGCCTTTGGCACCTCAGTATCTCTCACATGTTTATCAAGCCCTTTCACATCTTGTCTGCCCCGTTTTCCCCATTCAGGCACAAGCTTTCCCCCGAGGTCCTCTCTGCATCATTCCATCCGGAGCAGCAAAATGACAGGAAAGCTCCCACCAGGGGGTGGAGGAGGTGATGAGAAGGGAAAATGTTAGGCTTTCAATTGTCTCGTGGTCAGTAGAACAGCAGCCGAGGAGCTCGGCATGAAAGCACACTGTGCCAGCGTGGAAACTGCCAGCTTCTGCATAGTGCTGCCCCAAACCACACGTACACATTGAGGGCATTTGGTTGATGGAGAGTGAGAAGACTGCTGTCATCCAAATCCACTCTGCCATGTAGAGTCCTTTTTAGCTTTGCTCCATGGGGAAGCTTTTTGGGGCCACACCTGCGGCATATAGAATTTCCCAGGCTAGGAGTCAAATCAGAGCTGCCAGCCTACACCGCAGCCACAGCAACACAGGATCCGAGCTGCGTCTGTGACCCACACAGCAGCTCATGGTGACGCCAGATTCTTAACCCACTGAGTGGGACGAGGGATTGAACCTGAGTCCTCATGGATACTAGGTGGGCCATTACCACTGAGCCACAATGGGAACTCTGAGAAACATTTTTGAAGCCCTGCTGTTGTTTCCCTACCCCTTCCCACTCAGCTCTAAATTCATTAGTAGCTGCAGACAACCTGCACGGGGAAACTGCATCCCATAGTTATATAGCCAGCAGGGAGTTTGTGTAGTCCAGCAGAGCTGCTTTGTGGGGTTTTGTTTTGATGTTCCCAGTGGATGGTTCCCTTTTGGGAAATTATAAACTTTCCACCTATGGAAGGTTATTTGGGCTGATGAAAAATATGAGACCAAGAACACCATCTACAGACCTCTGAGCTGGAATAGCCAAGACACTGAACCACCTTCATCAGTTGCTGGCCCTTTAGCTTCCTGTTGGCATTGCTCCCATCTGGCTTGAACTGAGAGGGGCAGCAACCAGCCTCCCAGGTGACCTCTTATGATCTCATCTCTTGATATTCACAACTGTGTGTCCCCTCACACAATGAAGAGGGCTGGATCTATGTGACCAATAGGATATTGCAGACCTGATGGTACAGGGCTTCCCAAGAGAGACTAGTAACAAAAATTTCAGCTCTCACGTTGGGCCTTTGACTTACTCACTTGGGGAAGTTGACCGCCATGTTGGAAGGACATTCAAGCAACACTGCGGAGAGATTGTGTCGGAAGGAAGCAACTTCCAGAGTTAACTTGCCGGGCACTTGAATGAGCTAAGGCTGGAAGCAGATTCTTTAGTCCCAGTTAAGCCTTCAGATGATTCTCACTCCTTAGCATTTGAGTCTTTAGCCAAGACCCCAGACATCAGGGAATAGAGATAAGCTGTCCCTGCTGTGTCCTGTCTGAATTCCTGACCCACAAAAATAATGGGATAATAAGTGATCATTGTTGCTTTTTTACCAGTACATTGTGGGGGTGATTTGTAATGCAGCAATAGATGCCTCCAGCCTTGTTGTGTCTGGATTGGAGCCATCATAAAATTCTATCTGCAATGCCTATCCCACTTTATAAAGCAATCATTCAAAGCTGCCTTCTTCTACTTCTACCTTCTAAATTGTATTCATGTAGGCCTGAGTATTCATGATTGAGGTGGGTTCTCCACCTGCAAGTATCAGGGAAGGCGCAAATGCACCTTGAAAATGGAGGGGACCATACAAAGTCCACAAAAGGAGCCCCAACTTGAACAAGCAGTCAACCCTTTCCACTTCTCCCACCAAGCCTCTCTTAGCTCCCGGGAATCTGAAAACCTCTGGCAGTGTAGCAAAGTCCTCCTCAAGGGACCTGGACTCCAATTCACTCAATAGATTCTTGGCCTGTAAAGTGGCTCAAGTCTGGGGATTGACCAAAGGGCCATGTTGTGGTGATTTAAGATATACTACTGTTCACTCAAACTAGAAGGGTTTTTTTTGCTTGCTTATTTGTTTGTCTTGGCCACGCTTGTGGCATGTGGAAGTTCCCAGGCCAGTGCTTGAACCTGAGCTGCAGTAGTGGCAATGCCGAGTCCTTAACCACTAGGCCAACAGGAAGTTCCTCAACCTTGAAGTTTTATGTTTATACAGAGGCAAGAGTCCATGCTGATTTGTGGGCTGTAGACAATGGTTTCACTGAGCGGGCAGGGAAATGAAAGGAACATTATTGGAAGGTTAGTGGCAAGGAGGTCCCAGGAGGAGGTAAGCGTAAAGACCTCGCTGAATGGGTGAAAGATGTGCAGACATTTGTGTTCTATGCGAATGCTCACCAAAGGGTAACCTCAGCATAGGAATTAAATAATCAAGTAGGTGGGATGATCCACTCTATGGATATCAGTCCACTTCTTTCCTCAATCAGGCCTGTCATTGCCCACTGGGCTCATGCACAAAGTGGGCATGATGGCAGGGATGGAGGCTGGGCAGGGACTCTGCTTCAGGGACTTCTACTCACCAGTATTGACCTTTCTATGACCACTGCTGAGCACCCAACTTGCCAGCAACAGAGACCAGCCCTGAGACTCCTTTATGACTCTGCGGTGATCAGCAAGCCACTTGGTGGCAAACTGATTAGATTGGACTGTTTCCATCATGGATGGGTCAGTACTTTGTTCTTATTGAAATAGCCACTTAGGAGTTCCCACCTTGGTTCAGAGGTAATGAACCCGATTAGTATCCATGAGGATGTGAGTTTAATCCCTGGCCTCACTCAGTGGGTTAAGGATCTGGTGTTGCCATGAACAGTGGTGTAGGTTGCAGATGAAGCTGGGGTCTGGACTTGCTGTGGCTGTGGCATAGGCCAGCAGATGCAGCTGCAGCTCCACTTAAAGCTCTAGCCTGAGAACTTCCATATACCCATAACCCTGTGGCACTAAAAAATAGCAAAAAAAAAAAAAAAAAGGAGCTCTCACTGTGGTGCAACAGGATTGGCAGTGCCTTGGAGCACTGGGTTCAGTCCCCAACCCAGCACAATGGGTTAAGGATCCAGTGTTGTCACAGCTTCGGCTTACATCAAGACTGTGGCTCAAATTTGATCCTTGGCCCAGGAGCTCCATGTGCTGTGGGGTGGCCAAAAGTTAAAAAAAAGAGAAAGAGAAAAACTCATTTTATAGCCCATGAAGTACAGCAATGGGCCTATGCTCATGGAATTCATTAGCCTTACCACATTCCCCAGCATCCTGCCTCAGCTGGCCTAGTAGAATGTGGAATGGCCTTTTGCAAACTCATTTACAGGACCAGCTAGGTAGCAACATCTCATGGGGTTGGAGCAATGTCTTCTAGGGTGCTGGGTATCCTCTAAATCAGTATCCGATATACAGTGCTGGGATTCCTGGGTTCAGGAATCAAGGGGTAGAAATGGGAGTGGCTCCACTCACTATTCCTCTCAATGATCCACTAGAAAACTTTCTGTTGTCTTCCCTTGTGACCTTAATCTCTGCTGGTCTCGAGGTCTCAGTTCCAAAGGGAGGAATGGTTCCACATGGAAACACAACAATGATTCCACTGAACTGGAGGTTAAGGCTACCACCAGCCACTTTGGGCCCCTCGTGCCTCTTTATTAGCAGGCAAAGGAGAGGGTTACTGTCCTGAACAAAGAATGTGAACAATTCTAAGGATATTTGATACATTCACACATACAGTACTCCTTATAAGAAATAGAAAAAAGGAGTTCCCGTCGTGGCTCAGTGGTCAACGAATCCAACTAGGAACCATGAGGTTGCAGGTTCGATCCCTGGCCTCCGATCTGTGGGTTAAGGATCCGGCGTTGCCAGGAGCTGTGGCGTAGGTTGCAGACGCAGCTCGGATCCCGAGTTGCTGTGGCTCTGGTGTAGGCCGGCAGCTACAGCTCCGATTAGACCCCTAGCCTAGGAACATCTGTATGCCACAGGTGAGGCCCTAGAAAAGGCAAAAAGACAAAAAAGAAAAAAAGAACTAGAAAAAAGAAATAAGCATATATATATATATATATGCATGTATATATATATATATATATATTGTCTTTTTCTCTTTTCTGGGGCCATGCCTGTGGCATATGGAGTATCCCAGGTTAGGGGTCTAATTGGAGCTATAGACACCAGCCTACACCACAGCCACAGCAACTTGGGATCTGAGCCGTGTCTGCGACCTACACAGCAACGCCAGACCCTTAACCCACTGAGCGGGGCCAGGGATCGAACCTGCGTCCTCATGGATCCTAGCCTGGCTTGTTAACCACTGAGCCAAGATGAGAACTCCCGCAAGATAGGTATTTGAAGATGTCATGGTCTACCTTATGTGTCAACTTGCCTAGACTATGGTGCCCAATAATTCAGTCAAACACTGATCTAGATGTTGCTGTGAAAGTATTTTGTAGATATGATTAAAGTCCTTAATCACTTGAGTTGAAGTAAAGGAGATTAAGCTAGATAATTAATTGGTTCAATCGGTTGAAAAGTCTTAAGACCTTCCCTGGAGAATCTACCTAAGCAAGCCTACCTTTCCTGATGGTCTGCCCAATGGATTTCAGCCTTGCCTAGCCAGCCGCCACAACCACATAAGCCACTTCCTTGCAATGAATCTCTTAATATATTAATCGATCTCTCCTACTTGTTATTCTCTAGTTGAATTCTAACTGATAGAGATATTAGAAACCCTCTCTCCAAAGCCCTCCCCATTTCCCACTTTCCCATTCAAGAGAGTAACCTAAGAATTGGGCAGGATCATGTGGGGCTAATTTTCTTAAGCTAATGGAAGAGCACATTATTTTGAAAATATAGCACTGGGAAGGCAGAGGGACCTCTGTTCCTCTACAAAGTGAAAGATTAAAATTACGTTGACAAAAGGAATGTTAAGTACTTACGTAGACCCATTGAAGCTTAATTCATCATTGTCTTTCTCTTTTTAAATTGAGATATAGGAGTTCCCATCCTGGGCGGTGGTTAACGAATCCATCTAGGAACCATGAGGTTGCGGGTTGGTCCCTGGCCTTGCTCAGTGGGTTAAGGATCTGGCGTTGCCGTGAGCTGTGGTGTAGGTTGCAGACACTGCTCGGATCCCACGTTGCTGTGGCTCTGGTGTAGGCCAGTGGCTACAGCTCTGATTAGACCCCTAGCCTGGGAACCTCCATATGCCGTGGGAGCGGCCCAAGAAATGGCAAAAAGACAAAAAAAAAATTGAGATATAATTGACTTACAACACTGTGTAAGTTCAAGTTGTACAGGTGTTTATTTGATGCATTTACATGTTGCAATATAACTACAACCTGTAGTGTTAGCTAACACCTCTATCAGGTTGCATAATTATTCTTTCTTTTTTGTGGTGAAAGCAATGAAGATCTAGTCTCTTAGCAACTTCATAATACAGTGTTGTTGACTGTAATCCCTATGCGTGCCTTAGATCCCCTTGATGTATTTATCTGAGTTGCAAGTTTGTAATCCTTATGATGCAAGGTGCCCCTGATTTTTTCTTCTAACGTGTTTGGGCGGAAGCAAACTGCACTGTGAATTGGGAATCCCTTTTATTCCGGGTGGCCTTTGTTTCCATTGTTGGATTTCAGAACCACCTCTTCTCTGTACCCAGTGGCAGAAAGTGGAGAGAGGAGAGAGGCTGGAGGCTGTATAGTGTAGACACAAAAGGTGGCTTGGACCTGGAGATTTCTGATCAAGAGTGTTGGTGACTCAAGAAAAAGGGGCAGGGAAAAAATTACATTCAAAGAAACATTTTAGGAGTTCCTGTTGTGGTTCAGTGGATTACAAGCCTGACTAGTATCCATGAGGATGTGGGTTTGGTCCCTGGCCTTGCTCAGTGGATTAAGGATCCGGCGTTACTATGAGCTGTGGTGCAGGTCGCAGACACGGCTCTGATCCTGCATGGCTGGGGCTGTGGTGTAGGCCAGTGGGTGCGGCTCTGATTCGACCTGGAGCCTGGGACCCTCTATGTGCTGTAGGTGCAGCCCTAAAAAGCCAAAAAATAAACAAAAGTTAAAAAAGAAAGAAAATGGGGTGGGGAGATGCAGGGACTCCAGGGGTTTTAAAAAAGAAAGAGGGACTATGAGAAGGGAGAGAAGGGCTGATGTTAGGAAGGGAAGGGTCATCCATGCGGCTGTAGGTCAGGGCAGTGAGGCTCCAGGCTTTTGTTCAGGGTGAAATGACAGAGTTTGCTAAAAGGCTACACAAAAAGACATGAAAGATCCTGTCCACCTCTGACTGTCCGTGATGAGTTTTAACTCTGAGATTATAAAAGAATATCTCCTGGTCCTGGTCCCAGATATTCTGAAAGTTAGCTCAGTATCTACATCTTTCAAGAACTGTAGAATTATCTTGTTGGCTATAATTCAGCAGAGTGCTCTGCTTGAGTCCTTCCCACACCACCCCTACTTGTATCTCCTTGTATCTACTAACACCAACAGGGGCAAGAAACTCGCTTCCTCTCAAGGCAGCTCATTTCCCTTTCATTGGAAGGAGCACTTAAAAGGTGTTTCTTGGCAGCAGTAAAATCTGTCACCTTGTAACTTCCACCCAATATTTTGTGCTCTGGGTCACTTTTCAAAGGGCATTGCTAAGGCACTATTCTTTTGTTCCCTTCACTGCCCCATTGGCAACCTCCATGAAGATGTTTCTTTCTTGTCTTTTTGGGGCCGCACCCACAGCATACGGAGGTTCCCAGGCTAGGGGTCAAATTGGAGCTACAGCTGCCGGCCTACACCACAGCCACAGCAACGCAGGATCTGAGCCGTGTCTGTGACCAAGCCACAGCTCTTGGCAACGCCGTATCCTTAACCCACAGATCGAGGCCAGGGATCGAACCTGCAACCTCATGGTTCCTAGTTGGATTTGTTTCTGCTACACCACAATGGGAACTCCTGCTTTTTTTCTTTAGGGCCACATCTGTGGCATATGGAAGTTCCCAGGCTAGGGGTCAAATTGGAGATACAGCTATTGGCTGACACCACAGCCACAGCAACACAGAATCTGAGCCACACCTGTACCCAATGCCGCACTTGTGGCTACACTGGACCCACAGGGCAAGGCCAGGGATTGAACCCGCATCCTCATGGACACTATGTCAGGTTCTTAAGCCCCTGAGCCACAACAAGAACTCCATCTCTCCCTTTTATATCCATGGAAAAAAGTAAGGCCCAGAGAGAGGCGACTAACTCAAGCTCACACAGCTAAAAATTGGAAGATCTGGGCAAGAACTCCCAACGTCTTTACTTGTTGTAAAATCTGCCCAGCAATATCTGGAAATGTACCAGGAAAAAAATATTGGAAACAATTAAACCTTGACAAATGACAGCTTCTTCAGATAGCAGTTTAAACACAAAGAAATATAAGGAACTCAACTGCTGAAACTCCCTGATAACATCAAGGAAAAGGAGTCATTTCACATAAATCTCAGCGATGATGTCATCTAAACACATAAGCAGTTAGTGGAAGTTCCAACTCATTATGAAGGAAATGATTATTATAAATAGTTTTGATCTGGAGATATGGTTTGGCGTCTTCAAATCATAGACGCCAATCATTCTTGAAATAGGAAGACCTCCCACAGAGGTCATCGGCTCCAGGTCACGCTGACCCTGCAAATATTGGGCAGGGTTCATGATACTCTCCACTCTGGGTCTCATGGTACCTTGTAGAAGCCACCATTCCAGAATTTTTCACATTAAAATATACAAAACTGAATGAAGTTTTTTCTTCCCGTCTGAAAATAGTCCCCCCCCAATACACATGCTCATTGTAAAATTTCAAATAATACAGAGACTTATAAGAAAAGGCTTACCAGGAGCTCCCATTGTGGCACAGCAGAAGCGAATCCAACTAGGAACCATGAGGTTGCGGGTTGGATTCCTGGCTTTGCTCAGTGGGTTAAGGATCTGGTGTTGCCCTGAGCTGTGGTGTAGGTCGCAGACGCAGCTTGGATCTTGCGTTGCTGTGGCTGCGGTGTAGGCTGGCAGCTGTAGCTCCAATTAGACCCCTAGCCTGGGAACTTCCTTATGCTGCAGATGCAGCCCTAAAAAGGAAAAAGAAAAAAAAAAAAAAAGAAAAGGCTTACCAGAAATCTCACCCCTCTGAGATAACCATTGCTAGCATATTGATATCATTTAATTATTTCTCCATGTACATATGTTTACACTGGCACATGCATATTTTTTAATAAATTGTAATATAAGTGCAGTACTGTCACATTCTTCCTTTCACTTAACAGTGTATGTAGATCTATATTTTCATTTGAATGAAATGATAAACCTTAACGTGATAGACCTTAATAAGCTGTATGATAAACCTTAGTATGATGAGCCAGATCCTGGCTGATGATTAGCTGTTTCCATTTGTTGCTGTTTTTCACTAACTTGGGGGGTTATTTCCTGCTCCATGAAGAGAAGTCATCTTGGTCACCCTTGGAAGATTATCATCTCTGAAAACTAAAAGTAGCTTGCGGAGTTCCCGTCGTGGCGTAGTGGTTAATGAATCCAACTAGGAACCATGAAGTTGCGGGTTCGATCCCTGGCCTTGCTCAGTGGATTAAGGATCTGGCATTGCCGTGAGCTGTGGTGTAGGTTGCAGACGTGGCTCGGATTTGGCGTTGCTGTGGCTGTGGTGTAGGCTGGCAGCTGCAGCTCCGATTCAACCTCTAGCCTGGGAACCTCCGTATGCCGTGGGAGTGGCCCTAGAAAAGGCAAAAAGACAAATAAATAAATAAATAAATAAATAAATAAATAAATAAATAAATAAAATAAAACTAGCCTGCTCCTCCAAAAGTGGTGATAGGGTGATTGTAGGGCTAAGGCTCCCTGGAGAGTGAGTGGGTAGGTGGGCGGCACCACTGTCTGCCCTGGAAAAGGAGCCAAAAGGAGCCTTTGGTTTGCTGAAGAAGCTGCCGTACTCCATGGGGACGGCCCAAGAAGGGGTCAGTGACTGGAACCCATCTGACCTTGGCTGACTTCCAGGTCAGCATGCAAACCTGCCCCAGCAGGGGCCATAGCAACAGCCAGAACTGAGGACCGAACAAGCCTCTGATCCAGGACTCAGCTCACCCAGGCCAGCTGCTGCTCTGGGACCAAGACACCTCTCCTTGAGCAAAAGACCTAGTTGCCAGATTCCTTGGTCATGGGATGAGACCAAAGCTTCATTCAGTTCTGGGCTTTGGGTAGACATTACTTAGCCAACTGCTCCTCTGTCACCAACCCTTCCCCTCACCGTTATAATAAGAGACACCACCATCAATTAATTCCCACGGATGCTATAGGGGTGGGGATGTTGGGGGGGGGGTATAGGAGCCATCCACACCCTGGGCTCAGCATGCAAAACAGAAGTCCCACCACATCCAGCTGAGGAAGAGGGAAGACAACAATGCAATAATGAGCACTTTTCTACATATGACTTTACATATTTACCCAATTATCTCCTTAATACTAATAAAAATAAACTCCTCTAAGTGGAGTTGCTGGGTTTGTGGGAAAATGCTCAACATATCTTGCAGTGATGGTGGGCTGTGCCTGGGAAAGACCAGCTGGCCACCTGCTGAGAAGCTTCACAGGGTAGCAACATATTGAACTCGCCACGGTCCAGGGTCTGGCCTTGAAGGTTCAGAAACTTGATCCCATCAGGGCCCCAAAGTTAACTGGTCTCAGAAAGCTGACTCATTCAGAGGCAACTGGAGGGGAGAAAGCAGAATGCCAAGGGATTAATTTATAATGAGATGTATAAATGCCAGGTGGAGCGGGCATTTGGGTCAGCCGCACCAGCCTGGTCTTTCTCACCATGGTAAGCCAGTGTGGGAAGTCAAATCACAATCAAAGGCTAATGGTGGCCCTAGAAAGAGTAAGGGGTTCGTTTGGGGTGATCTGCATGGTGGCCTAGTGCATCTGCTTCCCCTCCAGGGCGAGGGCGATATACACTCTGCAGGTGATGGTGGCTGCAAGGGAAATTTAGGTGAGTTATAAGTACAGAAGCTGCTCTGTGGCTAAGGTGGACCCCAAGCCGTTCTCCTTACAGACTCCCTTCTTCTATCTAAAGGTTTTTAGGGTCTTGGGGACTCACAGCTTTTCTTGTAGATAGAGAGGGTGAAGATGGGTCAAATGATGCCATAGGGCCCTATTTTTAATAGCCTACACATATCTCACTTTTTTTTTTGTCTTTTTGCCTTTTTCTAGGGCTGCTTCCCATGGCATATGGAGGTTCCCAGACTAGGGGTCTAATCCGAGCTGTAGCTGCCAGCCTACACCACAGCCACAGCAATGCAGGATCCAAGCCTCGGCTGTGACCTACACTACAGCTCACGGCAATGCCAGATCCTTAACGCACTGAGCGAGGCCAGGGATGGAACCTGCAACCTCACGGTTCCTAGTTGGATTCATTTCTGCTGCGCCACGACGGGAACTCCTCACTTTTCTTTCCAACTATTCCTTTATTTCCACATTCAACAATGATGATCGGGCACTGGTCAGATCCTGGGGAGATAGCAGTGGGTAATATAGACCAAACTCCTGCTCTTGTGGAACTCACATGCTAGCAGAGGAGAAAGGCAATAGATAATCAAATCAATAGATGATAATTTTTTTCAAACCACCACTAAATAAATAAGACAGTTGCTAATTGCAAAAGTCTATGTGCAAGATGTTAGATGGCAACATGTGCTATGAACAACAGTGAAGCTGGGGTGTTCTCTGGTGGCCTAGTGGTTAAGGATTTGGCACTGTCGGGATTTCCCACTGTGGCTCAGCAGAAACGAATCTGATTAGTATCCATGAGGACAGGTTCGATCCCTGGCCTCCCTGAGTGGGTTAAGGATCCAGCATTGCTGTGAGCTGTGGTGTAGGTTGCAGATGCAGCTCAGATCCCGCATTGCTGTGGCTGTGGTGTAGCCGAGTGGCTACAGCTCCGATTTGACCCCTAGCCTGGGAACGTCCATATGCCACGGGTGTGGGCCAAA
Organism: Phacochoerus africanus; assembly: GCF_016906955.1. Lineage (NCBI taxonomy): Eukaryota > Metazoa > Chordata > Mammalia > Artiodactyla > Suidae > Phacochoerus > Phacochoerus africanus. Next base: position 211,909,063 of record NC_062544.1, on the reverse strand, counting down.
AAGCGGAAAAAAAAAAAAAAAAAAAAAAGATTTAGTGTTGTCACTGCTGTGGCTCAGATTTGATCCCAAGCTGGGAACTTCCACATGCCCAGGGAGTGGCCAAAAAATAAAAATAAAAATAATGAAGCAGGGCAAGGGGCTAAACAGTACTCAGCAGTAAGGAACTGACTAGTATCCATGAGGACATAGGTTTGATACTTGGCCTTGCTCAGTGGGTGAAGCATCCAGAGTTGCTATGAGCTGTGCCGTGGGTGGCAGACATGGCTCAGATCCTGTGCTATTGTGGCCGTGGCGTAGGCCAGCAGCTGCAGCTCCAATTTGACCTCTAGCCTGGGAACTTTATTATAAGCTGTGGGTGCGGCCCTAAAAAGACAAAAAAAAAAAAATTCTAGAGTGAAGTGGGGGACAATGTGCACAGGGTGATGAGGGAAGGCCTTTTTGAAAAGGTGACATTTGAACAAAGACCAAACTGTACAGATATCTGGGAGAAGTATTCCAGGTGGAGGGAACAGCACATGCAAAGTCTTTGAGCCTTTGGAACAGCAAAGAGATCCACATGGCTGGAGTATATAAGCAAGGGGGAGGGGGAGGAGGAGGAGGAGAAGGGATCAGAGAGTAATGGAGCAGGACAATCAGCCCATGAAGGGCTCTGCGGAACCACATTGTAAAAACGGATTTGATTCTAAATGACATGGGGAGCCACCGAAGGGTCACATTCACCTTTTATAAGGGGTCTGGCTGCTAAGCGGCCAATCAACTGCTTATTCTAAGGTGTCAAAACTGAGCCATTGAGCATTAGGAAAGGAACCTTGGAGATGAAGTGTGGCCTGTAGACCAGAAGAACTGGCATCACCTGGAGCTTGTAGACATGAAGAAACTTAGGCCCCAGCCCTGACCTCCTGAATCAGAATTTGCATTGAATAAGATCCTTCCCCTTCCCTGTGACCCATGATGACATGGAGGAGTTATAGGCACTGGTCTAGTCCAAGCCCCTCGTTTTACAAGTGATGAAACCAAGTGTCAGTCTGCAGAAGTGACTTGCTTACAGTCACATGGTTAGATTCATAGCAGCGCCAAGGCTAGGGCCTAGGGCTTCTCACTCTGGCGAGCCCACTTTCCACTGCCTCTTATGGTCACAAGATTATAATCTCGTTCAAGAGCAAGTCCAGAGAAACAGGTAACAGACTAGGTTAGTCTAACTCAGTTGATCACCTACACTGATTTCAAAAAAACCAAACAGGAGTTCCCATCGTGGCTCAGCGGAAACAAACCCAACTAATACCAATGAGGATGCAGGTTCAATCCCTGGATTCACTCAGTGGGTTAAGGATCTGGTATGGCCGTGAGCTATGGTGTAGGTCACAGACGCGGCTTGGTTCCTGGGTTGCTGTGGCTGTGGCATACACTGGCAGCTGTAGCTTTGATTTGACCCCTAGCCTGAGAACATCCATGTGCTATGGGTGTGGGCCTAAAAAGCAAAAAAAAAAAAAAAAAAAAAAAAAAACCAAAAAAACAAAAGATGCAACACAGAACAAAAAACTACCACGAGTGACCTCAGCCTTAGTTGCAATATTTTTCCCAATCCATCTCCCATCTTCTGCTGAGATTTGCTAGAAATACCCAGGATGTTTAGGTGTGGTGTCCCCTGAAATGTTTCTTCCTTCAGGAGGGTGGGAAAAGCACAAATTTCATTGTCTTCTCAGTGGAAAAATCCTCTATGGCCTGAAGAAATTAAAAAAAAAATTCTCGACATGGGTACCACCCAGGATCTTGGAGATTAGATGTACAAGCCCAGGTCATGTCCCAAAAGGGAAGAGTCAAGATAGGAAGGACTCTATTTTAAGGGATTGATAGGCTGAATGGCTGGAAGTTTCCACAATGGGAAAAAAAGGCGGGTTATCATCTCTGTCATTGCTATTATTGTTGTTAGTATCAAAAACTTGTAAATAGTGCTCTTAAATTATTGTCCCTTTAAAACAATAAAGGAGATAATGGAGACTTCTGTGCACATTTGCAAACCCAGAGAGAATATGATTATTTATTAGCAGCTTTGCTTTCGGAGAAGTGGCCCAGGAATGACGGTTGGGATGCAGGCAATTCCAGGGGCAGGCCTGGGTGTGTCGTTTGAAGACTAAAGGGAGTCAGAGGGCCCTTAAAGAAATGGTTCAGGCAGAAGTTCCCACTGTGACTCATCGAGTTAAGAACCTTGCTAGTACCCATGAGGATGCAGGTTCAATCCATGGCCTCATTCGGTGGGTTAAGGATCTGGTGTTGCCATGAGCTGTGGTATAAGTTGTAGATATGTAGCTCCAGCTTGGATCTGGCATTGCTGTGGCTGTGGTGTAGGCGGTAGCTGCAGCTCCGATTCGACCCCTAGCCTGGGAACTTCCATATCCCGCAGGTGTGGCCCTAAAAAGGAAATAAAAAAGGAAGAAAGGAAGGAATGGTTTTGGCAGACTGGGAAGGGGACTTTCAGGGGAGAAGACCACTCTCTGTTTGAGCCAATCAGATGATGGGCGGCAGGAGAGGGTGAAGGAAGGAGGGGAGGGGTAGATGGGAGACACTGCAGAATTTGATGCCTGTGCCAGGGCAGAAAGGAAGGCTCCACGATGTCACTGAAAGATCAGGCCTGAGGGATTGGAGTGATCTGTGGGTTACCTGAAAAGTTCCTCAGGTTCCATATTAACCAGGCTCATGAATACTAGCTGCTGTCCAACCTCCTCCACACCTCAAAGCAAAGGCTTATTTACTTCTTGCTCCTATGGTAGGGTGTGGGTGGGGCTGGGGAGGTGGCGTTTCCTCCCCACTGCCCTCCAGAGACATGTGGGTCCTGGCTGGGCCCACCTGGTACCTGTACCATGTTGGAATCCTTTGCTTCCAGCCAATGGGCAGAAGAGGAAGGAAGGCTTTTTCTTCACCACCGTGATCTGGAAGTGACCTGTAACTTTTCACTTGCTTCTGCTGGTGAGGATTAGTCACGTGGCCCCACTTCACTTCCAAGGGCTGGGAAATCTAGTGAGGCCGTGGTCCCAGGAAGCTGCAGGGCTGACCCTGTATATGGTGTGTGGTGTGTGGCTCTCAGTAGGGCTGGCCCATGGGCAGCGGGATGCTCTATTAGGGGTGAGGAGCTGTTGGGGACCCTAGAAGGGAGCTCCCTCTGGTGTCTCCTCCCTCCAATCCCATTCTGTCATCTTGTCTGGACTGTCCCTTGTTCCAGTTAGGTTTAGAGTCACCAAGGCAATCCTCTCTTGTAAATGACAGAGCCCTAGACTGCGTTGTTTATTGTGTGCAACCTTTTTTTTTTGCTTTTTAGGGCTGCACCTGTGGCATATGGAAGTTCCAGGCTAGGGGTCAAATCAGAGCTACAGCTGCCGGCCTACATCACAACCACAACAATGCTAGATCTGAGCCGCGTCTGTGACCTACACCACAGCTCACGGCAACACCAGATCCTTAACCCACTGATCGAGGTCAGGGATCGAACCTGCAACCTCATGGTTCCTAGTAGGATCCATTTCCGATGCGCCACGATGGGAACTCCTGTGGCTGTACAACGTTTAACGCTCCTTCTAACACTGGGGTTTCATGACAATTCAGGAGCTTTGGATTCTCTCTCTGTCTCTCAGGTATTGTATCCTCTGTTCTCAGGGGAGCCCATTCTTCCTGGGCCTTAGTTTCCCTAACTGCAAAGGGAGTGGGTCAGCCTAGATGACCATCAGTGTTCTTGAAGACTGAGTCTACTTCCTCTTGGAACTAGCTTGAACCAGCCCACTCCCACCTCTCCTGAGCCCTTGGAAAGGAATGAGGCCTGAAAGACCTGGAGTTATTGCCGAGATCTTTGGCCCCAACTGATCCTGCCCCCAGATTGCATAATGAGCTCAGAGACTACCTCAGCTGAGTAGCAGCTGGCAATTATCCCCAAAAAACAAGACCTGAGTGGGTAGAGGGAGCATCCCAAGGGTATGTGCTAGGACCAGGGGTCAGATTGTTTTTTTCTCTTTTATGTCTGCCCCTAGGCATATGGAGTTCCCAGGCCAGGAATCAGATCCAAGCCACAGTTGTCACCTACATCACAGCTGTGGCAATGCCACATCCTTAACCCACTGCACCGGGGCAGGGATCGCACCTGCGACCCAGCTCTCCAGACACGGCTGATCCCATTGCATCAGAGCAGGAACTCCCAGAGGTCAGATTTTAAGGCAGCAAAGTGTTCTGCCTGCTGAGACCTCTGTAAGATCCGGGCAAGGCCTAGAGCCTCCCTAGATGTGAGACCAAGGATTTAGGTCAGGGTCCCAACAGGCAACAGATGCATACTCTAAGGTTCTTAATGGGGAGGGAGTTCCTGTTGTGGCTCAGCGGGTTAAGAACCCTACCAGTATTGATAAGGGTTCAATCCCCGGACTCAATCAGTGGGTTAAGGATCTGGTGTTACCACAAGCTGCAGCATAGGTTGCAGATTCAGCTCGGATCTGGTGTTGCTGTGGCTGTGGTATAGAGGCTGGCAGCTGCAGCTCTGATCTGACCCCTAGTTCCAAGAATTTCCATATGCCACAAGTTGGGCCCTAAAAAAAAAAAAAAAAGGCTTAGGAGTTCCCGTTGTGGCTCAGATCCATGAGGATGAGGGTTCGATCCCGGGCCTCAATCCATGGGTTAAGGATCTGGCGTTGCTGTGAGCTGTGGTGTAGGTCACAGACGCAGCTCAGATTCCATGTTGCTGTGGCTGTGGCGTAGGCTGGCAGCTACAGCTCTGATTGGACCCCTAGCCTGGAAACCTCCATATGCACCAGTTGCAGCCCTAAAAAGACAAAAAACAAAACAAACAAACAAAAGTTTAATGGGGAAAGTCAGGAGAAGAGTTTAATGAAGGGACCATTTGTAGAAGTGTGGCCAGAATTAAGGGACTAATATAGAATGGTGAGGCCCCTGGGGGCTAGGACCAGGCCTGAGTGGCAAGGAGAGGAGATGGTATAGGGCTGGGGGCTGTGGGAGCTATTGTCGTGGGAGAGGAGCCACCGCATAGGAAGCCAGAGCAGCTGGTGAATGTGACCATTGCCAGAGGCAAAGCACAGTAAAGCAGGGAGGGAGGCCGTGGCTGGAGCAGCGGATACTTTGTCAACCTGGAATCTCTTGATGGTGTCTCCCATTGGCCCAGCTCAACAGGAAGCCAAAGAAATAGGGAGCCTGGTGATGCAGAGAAGCCAGAGGGCCCAGAGCAGGGCTGGGGATGGATGGCAGAGGCGTGGAACACAACCAGGACACAAGACTTACCCAGTCTTCCTCCCATCAAACTTTGAATGGTCTGGACTGGATGGTGCACTCCCAATAAAACCCCAGCTATGTGGGTGACAATAGCAATAACAATGAAGATGTCGGAGTTCCCTGGTGGCCTAGTGGATTAAGGATCCTGTGCTGTCACTGTTTCATCAGGTAGCTTGGGTTCCATCCCTGGCCTGGGGACTTCCACATGCTGTGGGTGCAGCCAAAATAATAATAATAATAATAATAATAATCATGAAGATGGTGACATCATCTCATTCATATAATACACTCTCCTGCTGGAATACCTGGTTACCTGACGCATCTTTCACAGCATCGAAGGAGCCAGGTTGACATCTCAACATCTCTCCTTTGAGATCGCTTTTAAATACAGATTTGGACCCTATTTTGCCTTTTCTTGAAGGAACACTAGCTGCTCTGTCAGTCCTGTGAGAGTTGGAAGACTGGGATAAATTTAGACCAGAGTTATTGCACCAGAGCCAATATTTTAAATACTTAATTTTTGACATGAACTTGCCCTCTGTGTCTTGCATAACCACATAGTTCCCGTCCTCAGCTTGACCAGCTTTTCAGCCTCTCGCCCCCATGCTCACATGAACGTCCCGCCCCCGGCAGCTCTGAAGGGTTGGTGTGTACAATGAGCCTGGGTGTTGGGCTGTATTCAGTTCCCCCCACATCAGATACCATCACTGTCAAAACAAAGTCAGCTATGTGAAAACCCTCACCATGCCCCCTGCCTCCTTTTGGAATTCACTGTTCTGACGGCAAGTACAAAGCAGCAATTTATAAGCCTGAGTTGGTACAGAAAACAGGACACAAAATCAAGCAAATGCATATGACACGGCAGAACATGAAACCCTGTGCTGTAAACAGGGAGACAGGGATGGAATCAGGAACAAGACATTTTGAAATAAATATTCATGAACTGTGAGGGCCAAGAAACTGGATCTCAGGTGTTTCTTTTATTTCTTTGGTAGCCACACTCTCTGTGGCATTACTGTCAACAGCTGATTTTCTTCTGGCTCTTTAGAAACTCTTGAAACAGCATGGCCATGGTTTTTAGTACTATTAGAAAAGGAAAAAGATATATAAAGATATATATGTATTTTTTACCCCATAAGGATAATGTACTATTTTCAAACTGTGGGTCAAGCCCTTTAATAGGTCAAGAAATTAATTTTAAAGAGTATGCTCAACATTTTTTGAAAATTGAAATAAAATGAGAATCATCATAAGCATCAGAGTGTATTACACACACAGCAAAGTTAAGTGTTGGTTAATATACATCGACAAACATGCTGGTGTGAACGTAGGATGTAGTCTTTGCCGTGGACCGCATTGTCTAGAGCGGCCTGGGTGTTAGGGCACTTGTTCCAGCGCAGCTGTTAATCTTCCAAGTGGCCTCCTCTGGACATGTTCTCTCTGGCCTTGGTATCCTTATGTATAAAGTGACAGGTCTGGGCAGAATGAGCCCTAGGAGCTTTTCAAGCCCCCGTTTAACACACAGGTATTGACATACATACTAGGTGCCAAGCACTGGGGATTTAGCAGCAAAGACCGGGCCCTCTCTGAGTTTATATTTGGGGTGGGAGGAAGGGATGCCAGCCAATAAACAAACAAATATATAGAAAAAGTGCTCAGTGGCTGATACATGCAATGGAAAAACAGAGCCGGATAAGATAGAACAATGGAGGGAGAGGAGGCTTTGGTTGGAGTGTGTGGGGCCTCTCTGATAAGGTGGTATATTTCAGTAGAGACATTAAGACAGTGAAAGGATCGAGCCACACAGATAGCTAGGGGGACAGGTAGGTCCTGCAAAGACTGAAAGTGGTGGCCTTGTTGAAGTGAGCCAGGATAAGAGGCAGGGAGCATCGGAGCGAGGGATACAGGGCCAGTGGACACAAAGCCTGGAGAGGGTTTGACCTGATCTGACTCATAGCATAAATGGTTCCCTTATAGATGGTAGGAGGTTGGTTAGGAGGCTTCTAGAATACTCCAGAAGCAAGATGATGAGGTCTTGCTCTAGAATGGTGGAGAGTGGAGGTAAGAGGGATTCTGAATATATTTTGGAGTAAAACAAGTAGGATCTGCTGATGGTTTACATATGATGTGAGGGATAAAGGAGAATGTAGGATGAATTCGATTTGAGGCCTGGAGTTCCCACTGTGGCTCAGCGGGTTAAGAATCTGAATAGTATCCATGAGGATGAGGGTTCGATCCCTGGCCTTGCTCAGCAGGTTAAAGATCCGGCGTTGCCATGAGCTGAGTTCAGATCCCCAGTTGCTGTGGCTGTGGTGTAGGCTGGCAGCTGTAGCTCCAATTCGACCCCTAGCCTGGGAACTTCCACATGCTGCAGATGCGGTTCTCAAAACAAAACATGTTTTGAGGCCTGGGGTGCTGGGAATAAAGAGTTTGAATTTATGGAGATAATGAAGAGGATGAGAGAAAAGGCTTCAGGGAAGGGAGGCTGAGTTGGGAGATGCTGAACGGAATGTTGGAAATCTGAATCTGGAGAGAGGCATTCAGGAGTAATCAGCACCTGAGGACACAGAAAGCCTCAGGGCTGGAGGGAGCCAGGAGGAGACACAGAGATTAGAAGGCGCCCCCGAGGTTAACCGTGGCCCCTTCCACATAGAGACCCAGAGGTTGAGAAAGGACCTGCAAATATTATCTGACTGTGACTCTTTTCAGAAAATGTTGCTGAAGGAGAAGAAAATGTGGAAAATGTGGGCTTTGTTTTGAAATGATGAGCATGACTTCATCAATCATCACTAAAGCCATCATTCCTGATTGCAACAACAATAGCATCCTGCACCAAGCTGGGTAGAAGATTGCTGGCAGGGTAAAAGGAAATATATGTCGATCGATGTATATCTCAGGTTTTCTTCCAATTTCTTTTTTTTTTTCTTTCTTTTTTTAGGGCCGCACCTGTGGCATATGGAAGTTCCCAGGCTAGGGGTCGAATCGGAGCTATAGCTGCAGGCCTACACCACAGCCACAGCAACGCCAGATCTGAGCCGCGTCTGTGACCCATAACACAGCTCACGGCAATGCCAGATCCTTAACCCACTGAGCAAGGCCAGGGATCGAACCTGCAACCTCATGGTTCCTGCTTGGATTCATTTCTGCTACTCCACGATGGGAACTCCTTCTTCCAGTTTCTTGGTGGTGTGAAAAAATGGAGTGAATTAGACCTTATTTGCTTTCAGCAGGTGATTCCAACTAGAAGAAATTGCTTCCCAGGGTTTCTCCCCCAGCAGGCCCTGCGCTCTGCAGGGAGGCTGCAGGCTGGGTTTCCCTAACTTTGCTCCTTCTCGGTGTCAAGGCATAATTGCAGTGGCAAGTCCTGAGCTCTCTGGGGAATTTTCTCTTTCCTTGAACGCAAGAGTGACCAGCCTTGGGATGAAGGCCTCAGTATATGCCTTTCCTCATGCTTTATTGGGCTTCAGCAGCAGAAAAACTTTGAAGCTGAAGAGAATTCAGTGCAAGCCTCAACTCCTTAAATTGTGTCTTCTTGAAAAGGGATTCCAAACGGCATCTTCAAAACGTGTGGGGCTGCAGGGTGTGTCCGTTAGTGCTGGATTTCAGCTGCAATTTCTATGGGCCAGTTGGATGCAGCAGCAGCTGGCAGGTCGTGGTGGCCACTCTGAGATTAGAGGGGAGAGCGGCGGACTGCTATATTAGGAGCAGCCACAAAAGGAACTAGCAATTTTTGCACCCCAGGAAACCTCCTAAACTGCATGTTAGGTCTCTTTCCTTCCCCCAGCAACAAAATTTAGGAGCTCCCTGGTGGCCTGGTTAAGTATTCAAGGTGTTTTGCTGAGGCTTGGGTTCAATCCCTGGCCCAGGAACATTTGCACACTGTGGATGCAGACAACCCCCCCAAATCCAAAAAACAAACAATCCCCCCATCTAATTTTGTCGTGACTCCTCTCGACACCCAAACCAGTACCACATGCAGCCCAGAAACTGTACCCTGAGCCTTCACCCTCCCTCTCTTCACTGTTAGAAGAACTCCTTTGCTGTTAGAGCACCGAACTCCTGAAATAACTACAACTGCCCTGCAAGGCAGGTTGACTAGATTTGGAGGCTCACCGCCCCCTGCCCTCCCCCCATAGACACAATGGTTAAATATTGCCTGAATCAAAAGCAAAGCCTGATAAATGTTCTCCAGCCTTCTGGGAGTGTGCTTGTCAGGCTGAGGGAATGGGCTGGCTGCTCTGCTCCCCTGATCAGCAGGGTGGACAGAGAACAAAGTTGGGACCAATCTAAGGCCCAGTAGCATCTGTTTTTGTTCCTGGCTGTACTACCACGCCCAGGCTATGCATTATTATTTTTTTGTTTTTATTTTTTTATATGCATTATTTTTAAAAAAAAATCTCAAATTTTATTTTTTTTAATTTTTAAAATTATTGTTATTTTGCTTTTTAGGGCTGCACCTGCGGCATGTGGAAGTTCCCAGGCTAGACACTGGATTGGAGCTGTAGCTCTGGCTTACACCAGAGGCACAACAATGTGAGACCCGAGCTGTGTCTGTGACCTCCACCACAGCTCACTGCAATGCTGGATCCTTAACCTACTGAATGAGGCCAGGGATCAAACCTGTGTCCTCATGGATGCTGGTCAGATTAATTTCTGCTGAGCCACAAGGGGAACTCCTCAAATTTTATTTTATTTTATTTTTGGCCACACCCATGGCATGCAGAAGTTTCAGGACCAGGGATTGAACCCATGCCTCAACAGCGACATAAGCCCCAACAGTGACAATGCTGGATCCTTAACCCATTGAGCCACCAGGGAACTCCTATATGCATCATTTTAAAATGTTCTTCCTAGAGTTCGCATTGTGGCTTGGCAGGTTATGACCAGTGTAGTCTCTGTGAGGATGCAGTCTTGATCCCTGGCATCACTCAATGGGTTGAGGATCCAGGGTTGCCACAAGCCACAGCTTCAGTCACAGATAAAGCTCAGATCTGGTGTTGCCATGGCTGTGGTGTAGCCCTCAGCTGCAGCTCTAATTGGACCCCTATCTCAGGAACTTCCATATGCCTTGGATGAGGCTATAAAAAGAAAAAAAAAATTCTTCCCTAGTTTCCTGTAGCCTGTAGTATAGGGGTTAATCTTCATTATGTCTCATCAAAACTTCACACCATTTAGACTTCCCATAATAGTAAATCATATCCTCTAAAATATTCCCTGGTGCAATCTTTTGTGCGCGCGCGTGCGCGCGCGCGCGCACACACACACACACACACACACACACACACACACTCTATTTGTGACGGCTACAAGGTCTTTACCTCCCAAATCTTCCCACATTTCTGGGCCTTTATTCAAGTCTTTGCCTTTCGCCTTGGTTCTCAAATCCACCTTCCCAAACCCTAGATTATTCCATTCTCTGGGCCATCAGAGCACAATATAATGTGCCTTCCCACAGTCTGCATGGCATTCAAGTTGGCTGTGTGGGTTCCTGTCTCCCCAGCATCCCCTCCCCAATGCCCAGGCACACAGGAGATTGAGCTCTTTGAGGGCAAATTAGCACTGGCAACAGTGATATGCAGGGGCTCAGGCACTTTCACAGAATCAAATTAAAGGATGCTGTGCTAATTCAAAATGGTACCAACTAGCAGCTCTCATTTTAGTTTCTGCTAATCTCCTGTATAAAGATTCTCCCAAAGATGAAACTTGACATCTTCGAAAACAAAGAAAACCTGGCATATGGCCTGGGACTTGGGCACATCAAACGTCCTCCAATTGTGGTTCCAAATGGCCAGACAATCGATCAAGGCAGCCACCTGAGCCCAGGCTTAGATCAGTGACCCCTCCTTCCCTCTCTGACCCAGCAGTTCTCTTGCTAAGAGTTTATCCTAAAGAATAATTTTGCTGACAAAGATTTAACCATAAGAAGAAATCACAACATGCCTACCAGAATGGATAGGCTGAAAAATTGGGGTAAATTTGTGTGTGAGTGTACCATACAGCCAATAAAATTATGTTCTAAAGATAGATTTATTGACATGGAAAAATGTCCATGATTTATCGTTGGTGAGAAAAAATGCAAGTTACAAAATAGTATATATCATGCAATTTTTATAATATAAACTTACTATAGGGAATTCCCTGGTGGTCTAGTGGTTAGGATTAAACATTTCCACTGCTGAAGGCAGTCAGGGCTCAATCTCTTGTCTGAGATTCCATATCAAGCTGCTGCATACCATGGCAAAACAAACAAAAAATAACCAACAAAGACCAAAAATCTACCATAGTTTTATGGAAGGATATATGTCAAAAAGTTGACAGCGGTGAGACTATGGCTAATGTTTGCTTGCTTATTTTAGTCTATTTGTTTATTTCAGCAACAAATGTGTTTCTTCATCAACATATAGAGGGTATTAATGGAAAATGGAGAAGCAACAGGAGTTCCCTTCTGGTATGGTGGGTTAAAGATCTGGCATTGTCACTGCAGTGGTTCCAAGTCACTGCTGTGGTGCAGGTTCATCCCTGGCCCAGGGAACTTCCACATGCCGCAGGTGGGGCCAAAACAAACAAAGTAAATAAATAAATAAATAAAATTCCACTTTTATTTATTTTTAAAGTAGATAAGCCACAGAGAGAGACATGGGTAAGATTATAAGGTCAGGATTTCCCATCGTGGTGCAGTGGAAATGAATCCTACTAGGAACCATGAGATTGTGGGTTCGATCCCAGGCCTTGCTCCGTGGGTTAAGGATCTGGCATTGCTATGGCTGTGGCTTAGGCCAGCGGCTACAGGTCCGATTAGACCCCTAGCCTGGGAACCTCCATATGCCACGGGTGTGGTCCTAAAAAGACAAAAAAAAAATATATATATATATATATATCTTATGAGGTCATTGGCAGACAACTTGAGTTGGATTTCATCTGACAAGAACTTGCTGCAGGATCCTGAAGATAGTTCCTTCACTTTTCTTCTTCTCTAAAATGTGCATAAAAATACTATGTACAGAGTTCCCATTGTGGCCCAGTGGTAACAAACCTGATTAGTACCCATGAGGATGTGGATGTGATCCCTGGCCTCACTCAGTGGGTTAAGGATTCGGCATTGCCATGAGCTGTGGCATAAGCCGGCAGCTGTAGCTCTGATTTGAGCCCTAGCCTGGGAACCTCCGTATGCTGTGGGTGCAGCCCTGAAAAAAAAAAAAAAAAAAAAACACAGATAAGAAAAGAAGCTTCTGGAGTTCCCGTCGTGGCACACTGGTTAACGAATCCGACTAGGAACCATGAGGTTGCGGGTTCGGTCCCTGCCCTTGCTTAGTGGGTTAACGATCCGGCGTTGCCGTGAGCTGTGGTGTAGGTTGCAGACGCGGCTCGGATCCCGCGTTGCTGTGGCTCTGGCGTAGGCCGGTGGCTACAGCTCCGATTAGACCCCTAGCCTGGGAACCTCCATATGCCGCGGGAGCGGCCCAAGAAATAGCAAAAAGACAAAAATAAATAAATAAATTAATTAATTAATTTAAAAAGAAAAGAAAAGAAAAGAAAAGATGCTTCCAGCATGTCCACGAGGGATAATGGGAAGAGTATGATGCAGATACAGCAGTGGGAGTGTGACACAATCCCCATCAGAAATGTCTCTTTTCTTTGTGCAGTGGGGAGTTGAGTCATTTACAAAGAGTTAGAAGTATGGAAAGAGAAGGGCATATCTGAGCAGAGAGAGAGGAGGGTCTGACAGGGTCTCTGTGGGGGGATCAGGGCAGTCATAGAGGGAAGCAGGGATCTAGAGGGATTGCGGGGTTCTTATCCATGCTGCTTTCCTTCCATGAGTTCTTCCCAGCTCTAATTCCACAGCCAAGGATACCGAGACCCAGAAAGAGGAAGCCATTTGCCCAAAATCACATAGCCCATTAAGGGCAAAGCTTTGACTGGAGTCAGCTGTTTGAGTCTCCAGTTGCAGGCACGTCCATGCCATGGCATCGGTCACCTTCTCATGTGTCTGCTCGTCACGGCGTGCTGTTATGTCAGGCTCTTTGCAAAGGATGGGCTCCGGGATCTTACTAGATGTTGTGTCTCACCCCTGTCTCCAGCCACCCCCCGCCCGAAATACACACAAATTCTTGCACATAAAGGGAACTTGAGCAATATTTTCTCAGCTAATGAATGATTAGAAATCAGGCTTCCTTTTCTGTCTCAATCTTCTTTTTTAAAAATTCTTTTTTTCAGTTGTGCTTGCAGCACATAGAAGTTCCCCGGGCCAGGGATGGACTCTTGAGCTGCAGCTTTGACCTATGCCACAGTTACAGTAATGGAGGATCCTTAACCCACTATGTCAGGCTGGGGATCGATCCCTAGCCGCCACAGAGACAGCCGGTATCCTTAATCTACTGAGTCACAGCAGGAACTCCCTGTCTCACTCTTCTTAAAGGGAAGCCCTCTCTAATGTAATTCCCTTCTTTCTCCCTCAGCTCTGTTTCAGAATAAGCCGAGGGGAGGGCAGAATGAGCAGCTAGTCACTTTGTCATTCAGGGTAACAGACACCAATTCCTACAATATCTGCTTTCTTACACTGGGGCATGGATAATATATTTACTTATGTACACTTCACCTTGCTCTAGAAAAGATTTAATGCTCCTAGGCTGTATCAGTAGCTAAACAAAAATAAGTTTTTCTGTTTATTATGGATGTCCTAATGCTCCCCATAACTGGATTTGGCTATTACAGATTCTACTAATTAATTCATGGTATTTCTTGAGGGGCTTGGGAACTCACTTATGCAAATGAATGCAAAATAGATGGTTCATTAGAATCCCCCCCCAAACTTGTCACATTATAAAAATGGAATCAGAAAGGAGTAATCACTGTTTATTCACTCAACAGGCTAGCTGAGCTAATTTTTCTTTTCTTTTCTTTTTTTGCAGTTACATAGAGGTAGAAATGCCAATAGAAGACATATCACTGTGCTCTGGTGGGTTGTACCTTGATGATGGGATCAGAGGTGCGGAGAGCAAGGCTGCAGTTCCAGGATTGATTCTGCCACGGCATCTCTTCTGGGCCACAGTTTCTGGATGGACCAGATAAAAATGAAACATTCTTCTTCTTCTTTATTTTTTTATTTTTATTTTTTTTTAAGGTGTGGCGTATAGAATTTCCCAGCCTAGGGGTCAAATTGGATCTGCAGCTGCCTGCTGTCCCCTGAGGGCGAGGGATCGAACCTGCATTCTCATGGATACTAGTTGAGTTCGTTAACCGCTGAGCCACAACGGGAACCCTGAAGTGAAGCATTTTTGCTGCTCCGATACAATAAGAACTTTTGGAATGTAAACTATTTCAGACTGTGGACCAGGCCTCACAGGGCTCTGATGGACCCTCAGGTACAGCAACCAGCTTCTTGTCCCCAGAAAAGTCAGCATGTATCAGTGAATAGGAGGAGATTGGTTCTCCTGCTCAAATCGCTCCACTGTGACCTGCAGGGGCTCTGAGTCTGGTCCTGGCTGAGTGTTCTGGGGTCTGAAACTCTGACTGGAATGATGAAATTCAGGGTAAACTGACAAGTGTATTTAGCTCAGTGATAAATGTTCCACATCACTTTTTTTTTTTTTTAATTTTATGGCTGTACTCATGAAATTCGAGGGCCAGGAGCTGAATCGGAGCCTCAGCTGCAATCTATGGAGCTGTGGCAACGCTGAGTGTTTTAACCCACTGCTCCAGGCCAGAGATTGAACCCTCACCTCCATGGCAACCTGAGCCACTGCAGTAGGATTCTTTTTGTTTTGTTTTTTAGGGTTGTACCCGAGGCATATGGAGGTTCCTGAGCTAGGGGTCCAATCAGAGCTGCAGCTGCTGGCCTTTGCCACAGCCACATCAATGTGGGATCTGAGCCGCATCTGTGACCTACACCACAGCTTACAGCAATGCTGGATCCTTAACCCACTAATCCAGGCCAGGGATCAAACACGTGTCCTCATGGATACTAGTTGGGTTCATTTTCACTGCCCACAATAGGAACTACCCCCCTCCCCATCACTTTTTAGCAGCAATGCAGGACTGACTCTGAAAGAACTTTCTAGGAAGTCTATGTTGGAACTTCTTTATAGGTTTGGTCAGGGGATAATATATGCGAAATAAGGTGAAGATCAAAAAATAACATGACTGGGGAGTTCCCGTCGTGGCGCAGTGGTTGACGGACCCCACTGGGAACCGTGAGGTTGCGGGTTCCGTCCCTGCCCTTGCTCAGTGGGTTAACGATCCGGCGTTGCCGTGAGCTGTGGTGTAGGTTGCAGACGAGGCTTGGATCCCCCATTGCTGTGGCTCTGGTGTAGGCCAGAGGCTACAGCTCCCATTTAACCCCTAGCCTGGGAACCTCCATATGCCGCGGGATCGGCCCTAGAAATGGCAAAAAGACAAAAAGACAAAAAAAAAATAACATGACTGGGAGAAAAAAACCTGCCTGGTATTTCTGTTTCATTTCCATTCCGGAGCTCCTGGGCCCCTGCTATGAGCAAGGGACTGCCCCAGGGTTCAGTATGCAGGCCCAGGCTAGGGTGGATGAGAGCACAAGGAACTTGCAGAAAGGTAGGTGATTTCTATCCTCAGGTGAGGAGCCCTCCACCTCTGAGCTAACCCACAGGGTCAGGCCACCAGATCCTGGGAAGGGAGCTATTCCTCCAGAGCAGGAATAAATATTCTGCCTGGAACACATGAGTATCCAGATTGCCAGAAAAGTCTATTGATTCTGTTAAGTATATTAATTCTGTTGGTCGGACTTTGCCAAGCACTGGGAATTTAGAGATGGACAAAACTTGATCCATGTCCTCAAGGAGTTCACAAGTGACTGGTCCTTAAGCCCCAAGGGAGCATCCAAAATCAAGTTCCTAGACATGCAAAATTGAGGACCAGATCCTTAACACACTTGGCCCCAGCAAGATGCTGTTGTCGTGCCAGGAAGACTGGAAAGCCAGCTGGATTTTGCTCCTTCTCTGCACGGTTGGTGGACTTGACTGCAGTAACCACTTTCCTCTCTAACCAGGCACAAATTTATTAGGATGTTCAAATTTTATTGTTTCCTTTTGTATTTAACTTGCCATTGACAATGACTCTGTACATATTCACTCATTGTTTCTAGTTCCCAATGAAGGAAGGAAACAATGCCCTTTAGCAACCCCGCCCCGGCGCCCAACCACCTTTTAAACTATGAAATGTGGAGTTCCCCTCGTGGTCAGTGGTTAATGAACCTGACTAGTATCCACGAGTATGTGGGTTCGATCTCGGGCCTCCCTCAGTGGGTTAAGGATCTGCCATTGCCATGAGCTGCGGTATAGGTAGCAGATGGGGCTCGGATACTGCGTTGCTGTGACTGCGGTGTAGGCTGGTGGCTACAGCTCTGATTCAACCCCTAGCCTGGGAACCGCCATATGTCTAGGGTGTGGTCCTAAAACAGGAAAAAAAAAAAAAAAAAGAGTATAGGAATTCCTGCTATGGTGCAGTGGGTTAACGATCTGGCTTGTCTCTGTGGCATTGCTGCTTCAAACCCTGACCCAATGCAGTGAGTTAAGGATCTGGCATTGCTGCAGTTGTGATGTAGGATGCAGATACACCTTGATTCGATCCCTGGCCTGGGAACTTCCATGTGCTATGGGTGAGGCCAAAAAAGGAAGGAAAAAAAAAAAGAGAATGAGTTCAAAATTTAAAAATATTGGGTTAGGTCAGTATCTTGTAATAACCTATAATGAAAAAGAATATATATATATACACATACATATATATATATAAGTTTAAAAACAAACAAATGTCAAGGGCTTTGGGAGGGACACATATGAGTATGGGGCTTATGTTTCATTAAGTTTCATTAGCTTCACGTAAATAAGTCCTTAGCTCATGAGGGCTCATCTGGGTCTGGGCATCTGGCAGATCTGAGGCACTGAACACCTTGTAGAAATAGGGTCAGAGGAAGAGGACTTCTTTGTCTTTCCTACTTCTAAGCACATTATAGCCTATAGCCATCTCTCAAGGATAGGTCAAAGAAAAACACCAGAAATGGGACAGCATTGTGACATGAGGAGTCTCAGCTGATTCTAGAAGCAGAGCATAGAGAGATGACCAGGAATTTCCTTAATATATGATGGAGCCATGACAAACACAGATAAACCTGTCTTCAAGTTGAAACCAGGGTATGATGTCAGTGGGGATTTTAGTGATGACTGTTCTCACCTTATATGTTTCTGGAGTCACACTTCACCAAACGGAACCAGTTAGTCTCTACATCTGGCACACAACTAATAGTATGGACTCTCCTTTCATCATCCTTCTGGGGAATATTTTTCTTTTATGTTTTAGGTCCTCCTCCTTGATTTATTCTATCTTTGAGTGGATTACATTTTTCAGTAGCTTTCTGAGAAAGGGTACACAATAAGTAAAATTTTTGAGATCTTACCTACTTGAAAAATACGTTTTTCTACTTGCTTACTCAGTTGGTACAATGGCTGGGTATAAAATTCTAGATTGGGGAGTTCCTGTTGTGGCTCAGCAGAAACGAATCTGACTAGTATCCATGAACACACAGGTTCAAGGATCCAGTGTTGCCATGAGCTGTGGTACAGGTTGCAGAAGCAGCTCGGATCTTGCATTACTGTGGCATCAGTCAGTGGCTACAGCTCTGATTCGACCCCTAGCCTGGGAACTTCCATATGCCAAGGGTGTGGCCCTAAAAAGCCAAAAGAAAAAAAAAATCTAGAGTGGAAAGGCCATCCTTCTTTTTTGTTTTTTGTTTTTGTCTTTTGTTGCTATTGCTATTTCTTGGGCCGCTCCCGTGGCATATGGAGGTTCCCAGGCTAGGGGTCGAATCGGAGCTGTAGCCACTGTCCTACGCCAGAGCCACAGCAACTCGGGATCCGAGCCGCGTCTGCAACCTACACCACAGCTCACGGCAATGCCGGATCGTTAACCCACTGAGCAAGGTCAGGGACCGAACCCGCAACCTCATGGTTCCTAGTCGGATTCGTTAACCACTGCGCCACGACAGGAACTCCTCATCCTTCTTAATTTTAAAGGCTTCATAGTATTTTGGCTGCTATTGATGCCAATGAGAAGTCAGAAGCCACTCTGATTCTTTTAAACTTGTACATGACTCACTTTTTTTTCCTCTCTGGAAACAGTAAAATCTCTTGGTCACTGAAATGGTACCAAATATTTATGTGTTATTCAGTCTTGCAGTTCATTCTGTTCTTGAATTTTAGCATTGATCATTTCTCTCCCTTTTTTTCTCTTTCTCTTTATGGAAACACTGCCATTCAGATATAAGGCCTCCTGAAATTGTACTCTAATTTCCTTTTTTCTTTCTTTCTTTCCTTTTTTTTCTTTTCTTTTTTTTTTTTTTTAAGTCTCTTTAGGGCTGCACCCATGGCATATGAAAATTATTCCCAGGCTAGGGGTTGAATCAGAGCTGTAGCTGCCAGCCACAGCCACAGCCACAGCCAAGTCAGACCCAAGCTACGTCTCTAACCTACACCACAGTGCACAGCAACACTGGATCCTTAATCTATTGAGAGAGGCCAGGGATGGAAACTGCATCCTCTTGAGTATTAGTCAGATTGGTTTCTGCTGAGCCAAGACAGGAACTCTATTTTTTTTCTTTTCTTTTTTTTCCCCTTTTCCTTCTCTTTCTTTCTTTCTTCTTTTTTTCTTTTTCTTTTTTTGATTTTTAGGGCCACACCTGCAGCATATGGAAATTATTCCCAGGCTAGGGGTCAAATCGGAGCTGTAGCCACCAGCCACAGCAAAGTCAGATCCAAGCTGCATCTGTGACCTACACCACAGTGCATGGCAACACCAGATCCTTAACCCACTGAGCAAGGCCAGGGATTGAACCTGCAACTTCATGGTTCCTAGTCAGATTCGTTTACTCTGAGCCATGACAGGAACTCCTCTCTTGTTTTCTATCTGTCTTTCTGCTCTGTTCATTGGGAAAATTCCTCAGTTATATCCCAACTATTATATTGAGTATTTTTTTTTTACATAAACAAATTTTCTTTCATATATCTTTTTTTAAAATTTTTTTGTCTTATTAGGGCCACATCCTCGGCATATGGAGGTCCCAGGCTAGGGGTGGAATTGGAGCTGTAGCTGCCAGCCTATGCCAGAGCCACAGCAACTCGGAATCCGATCCATGTCTGTGACCTACATGACCTACATCACAGCTCACGGCAATGCTGAATCCTTAACCCACTGAGCGAGGCCAGAGATTGAACCCACAACCTCATGGTTCCTAGTCGGATTTGTTTCTGCTGTGCCATAAAGGGAACTCCTCCTTCATATATCTTATCATTTTTCCTAACTACAAAATGATTATATACATATTATATTAAAAATTAAATATTATAAAAGTATTTTCCAAAGGAAATAAAAGGTTTCTACAGTTTTATTTATTTACTTATTTTTATTTTTTGGCCACCCTGTAACATATGGAGTTCTCAGGCCAGGGATCAAATCCAAGCTGCAGTTTTTTTTTTTTTTTTGACCTTTGCCACAGCTTTGGCACACCACATCTTTAACCCAATGTGCCAGCCTGGGGATTGAACCTGCACCCTGGAGAAGGCTAGAAATTGAATTCAACGATGGAGGCAATGTTTCAATCAATCAGGTTTATGTAATGAAACCTCAATAAAATCTCTAGACACTAAAGAACAGGTGAGTTTCCTTGGTTGGCAATACTCTGCATATTACCACACATCAATGCCAGTAGGGCAATACAACCCTGATGATGATAGAGCATCACATTTAAACACTCTCAGACTTTGCTCATGCATCTCTTCCTTTGGCTGGTTTTAATTTAATTGCTCTTGTTATGATAAAACTCTAACGTAAGCATAAGACTTTCCTGAGTTCTCTGGGTCATTCTATCAAAGTGTGGAATCTGAAAGTGGTTTTGGGAAAACCCCAAACTTGGAGTTGTTTTCTGAAGTGAGTGCAGTCTTTTAGGGATTGGTCTCTCTAACCATGTAGTTTGGGAAATCCCTTAGAGATGCCAAGACAAGTTAATGAGAAAATGGCACTTTTTCCCACAAGCAGTACTGTAATCATTAATATCCATTTATAAAAAGGTGAACCTCAATACTTACTTCATACTATATACAAAAATTAACTTGGGAGTTCCCGTTGTGGCTCAGTGGTTAACGAATCCGACTAGGAACCATGAGGTTGCGGGTTTGATCCCTGGCCTTGCTCAGTGGGTTAAGGATCCAGCGTCGCCGTGAGCTGTGGTGTAGGTTGCAGACGAAGCTCGGATCCCGCGTTGCTGTGGCTGTGGTATAGGTCGGCGGCTACAGCTCCGATTCAACCCCTAGCCTGGGAACCTCCATATGCCGTGGGAGCGGCCCTGGAAATGGCAAACACACACACACACACACACACACACACACACACATAAATAAATAAATAAATAGGAAAAATTTAAAAAAAATTAGCTTGGAATGGACCACAGATGTAAATGTTAGAGCTAGAAATATAACATTGTTAGAATACAAAAATCAGTGAAACATCTTTGTGACCTTGGGTTAGGCATATATTAATACAGTAAATAAACTACAAAAAGCAGGAAAGAAGATGATGAATTGGACTTCATCAAAATAAAAAACTTTTGCTCCTCAAAAAACACTGTTAAGAAAATGAAAGGGCAAGTCACAGATTAAGATAAAATATAGTTTGAGCCTTAAACAACGCAGAGGTTAGGGGCACCAACACTGCATAGGTGAAAATCCATATGTAATTTTTTTTTTTTTTTGGTCTTTTTGCTATTTCTTGGGCCGCTCCCGCGGCATGTGGAGGTTCCCAGGCTAGGGGTCCAATCGGAGCTGTAGCCACCAGCCTACACCAGAGCCACAGCAACGCAGGATCCGAGCTGTGTCTGCAACCTACACCACAGCTCACGGCAACACCGGATCGTTAACCCACTGAGCAAGGGCAGGGACTGAACCCGCAACCTCATGGTTCCTAGTTGGATTCATTAACCACTGCGCCACGACGGGAACTCCCCATATGTAATTTGTGTTTCTATCCAAACCTAACTACTAATAGCCTACCGTTGACTGGAAGCCTTACTAATCACATACATTCACTGTTGATTAACACTTATTTTGTGTGTTATATGTATTGTGTGTTGTATTCTTACATTAAAGTAAGTTATAGAAAGGAAAATGTTAAGAAAATCAGGAGTTCCCATTGTGGCTCAGTGGGTTAAGAACCTGATATAGTGTCCATGAGGACGAGGGTTCAATCCCTGGCCTCACACAGTGGGTTAAGGATCCAGCCACAAGCTGGGATGTAGGTTGCAGATGTGAGTCAGATCTGGCATTGCTGGGGCTGTAGGGTAGGCTGACAGCTGCAGTTCTGATTTGACCCCTAGCCCATAACTTCCCTATGGAGTAGCCCCAAAAAGAAAAAAAAAAAGGAAAAATCTCTCAACTCCTGCCTATGTAAGGACAGGCTAACCACATCAATACAAGTCTTGCACGCGAGGTGCTACACAATGAATACTTAAGCCATGATGATGATGAGACACAAAAATATCTCTTACAGTTTTTGCTATGCATTTATTATTATTTTCTTATTATTTTCACACGAAGACGCTCACACACACAACAAAAATTTATTAACTGAACAGCATAAGGTTATTTACTATTCATGGGGGAGCAGTGGATCATCATAAAAGTCTTCATCTTTGTCGCCTTCACATTGAGCAGGCAGAGGAGGAGGAAGAGGAGAGGTTGTCTTGCTGCCTCAAGAGTGGCAGAGAAGGAAGAGGCAGAGGAGGTAGAAGGGGAGGCAGGAGAGGCAGGCCCACTCAGTGGAATTTTTCAGAAATAGATGGTATTTTTTGACTGTTTTTACTTTTTCATTTCCCTAAAAATGTTTCTCTGTGGTCCTGATCCTTCTTCTGCTGTTTGCTTTAGTTTCCATGCCTGAATGACAGCAGGGTCCATGTCATAAAAGGCAAAAGCAGTCTTGAATGAGCAGAACACTTCTGCCAGATTGTCCACTATTGATTGTTTTCTGGCTCTGATTCTTCTATGTCTTCTTCTGCATCCTCTGGCACCTGTTTCCGAAGCACTTCATCCCCATCAAGTCCTCTTCTGTTAACTCATCTGGGGTGGTATCTGTTAGCTCTTGAGTTTCTCCAAGATACATATCCTTTTTTCTTTTTTCTTTTTTCTTTTTTTTTCTGTTTTTGGCCATGCCTGCATTATGTGGAAGTTCCTGGGCCAGGGACTGAACCCACGCCATAGCAGTGACCCAAGCGGCTGCTGTGACAATGCTGAATCCTTAACCCACTGTGCCATAGGAGAACTCCAAGATACATATCTTGAAACCCTTCACCCCCAACCTTTTGCCACATCCACAATCTTGCTAATAATTTCCTTGATTGGATGTCATAAATCCTGTGAATTCATGCACCATATCTGGACAGTTTTCCCCAGCTGAATTTATTGTTTGAGACTTGATGGCTTTCACAGTTTTTTTTGTTGTTGTTGTTTTCTTTTTTTTTTTTTGCCTTTTTTAGGGCCGCTTCCTGTGGCATATGGAGGTTCCCAGGCTAGGGGTCTAATCGGAGCTGTAGACACCCACAGCTCACTGCAACGCCAGATCCTTAACCCATTGAGCAAGGCCAGGTATCAAACCCGAAACCTCATGGTTCCTAGTCAGGTTCGTTAACCACTGCACCCAGACGGGAACTCCTTTTTTTTTTTTTTAAATTTAAATAACAATGGCGGCATCTTCAAAGGCATAATCCTTTCAGACTTGTTTGATGTTCTCTCTGTCAGAGTTCTCTTCGGTAGTGTTGCCAATCCTTTTCATAGAGTACCGTGTATAATGAGACTTAAAGGTCCTTATGACCCTCTGCTCTAGAGACTGATCTAGAGATGTGTTTGAGAGCAAGGAGACCAATTTGATGGCTTCAATGTTGAACTTTCTGGGTTCTGGGGGGCTAGGGACATTGCCCAATATCGAAAGAATTTTAAAAGTGAGTCCCTTCCTGGCAAGGTAACTCCTGACTTCAGGAAAAAAGCATTACTGGAACCAATCCAAAAAAAGGGGGGGGCGGTTCTTGTTGTTCAGGCCTTCTCATTGTACGACAAAAAGACTGGCAGCTGGTGTTTATCTTTTCCCTTCAAAGCTCAGGGGTTAGCAGCTTTGTAAATAAGGCTGTCCTGATCATAAACCTGACTAACTGCATTTGCACAAAACAGTGAGGTTGGCCCTTCCCTTCTTGCTTTAAATCCTGGTACTTGCTTCTCTTCCTTACCTAAAATGCCCTTTGTGGCATTTTGTCCCCCCAGAATGGGGCGCTTTGTCCACATTAAAAACCTGTTCAGGGAGTTCCCTTGTGGCACGGCAGGTTAAGGACCCAGGTCAAATTGGATCTGCAGCTGCTGGCCTATGCCACAGCCACAGCAATGCCGGATGCAAGCCACATCTGTGACCTAAGCTGCAGCTTGTGGCAACGCCAGATCCTTAAGCCTTAAGAAAGCCTTAAGAAAAAGGAAATTCGGGATGCCATCACTGAAGCTACACCAACAGATGAGAGAACCTTGTGCTTTTTGTGAAATACCTTTTAATTTTATATTGAAAATGAAGTTTTTGGGTTTTTTTTGCGGGGGGGGGCACACCCTAGGCACATGGAAGTTCCTAGGCTAGGGATCCAATCAGAGCCGTGTAGCTGCCAACATAATCCACAGTCACAGCAACTTGGGATCTGAGCCTTGTCTGCAACCTATATCCACATCTCATGGCAATGCCGGATCCTTAACCCACTGAGCAAGGCCAGGGATCAAACCCACATCCTCATGGATACTAGTGAGGTTCTTAACCCACTGAGCCACAAGGGGAACTCCTCCTCTATGATTTTCTTTCTTTCTTTTTTTTTTTTTTCTGTGTGTGTATTTTTTTTAGGGTAGCACTCATGGCATACAGAGGTTCCCAGGCTAGGGGTCAAACCAGAGCTAAATGGTTCCTAGTCGATTCATTTCTGCTGCGCCACAACAGGGAACTCCTTCACAATGATTTTCTTAATGGTATCTGGGAACTCATCTGCACCCTATTGATTGGCAGAGGCTGCTTCTCCTGTTATCTGGACATTTTTGAAGCCAAACTTCTTCCCCCCCCCCTTTTTTTTTGTCTTTTCTAGGGCTGCTCCCATGGCATTTGGAGGTTCCCAGGCTAGGGGTCCAGTTGGAGCTGTAGCTGCCAGCCTACACCACAGCCACTGCAACGTGGGATCCGAGCCGTGTCTGCGACCTACATGGGACAATTACAGCAACCACTTAAAATACAACCTTTTTTTTTTTTTTGTCTTTTGTCTTTTTTAGGGCTGCACCTTCGGCATATGGAGGTTCCCAGGCGAGGGGTCCAATCCGAGCTGTTGCTGCCGGCCTATACCACAGCCATAGCAATGAGGGATCTTAGCCATGTCTGCAAACTACACCACAGCTCATGGCAACACCGGATCCTTAACCCACTGAGCGAGGTCAGGGATCGAACCCAAAACCTCATGGTTCCTAGTTGGACTCATTTCTGCTGCGCCATGACTAGAACTCTCCAATCAATTTTTAATTTTTAAAATTTTTAATCTTTATTTTTTTCCCTTTTTACGGCCACACCTGCAGCAAATGGAAGTTCTTAGGCTAGGGGTCAAAGTGGAGCTGCAGCTGCCTGCCTAAGCCACAGCCATAGCAATGCCATATTCCAGCCATGTCTGTGACCTAAACCACAGCTCACAGCAACGCCAGATTCTTAACCCACTGAGCGAGGCTAACTATCAAAACTACATCCTCAAGGATACTAGCTGGGTTTGTTACCACTGAGCCATGACGGGAAGTCCCAACCAATTTTTTAAATGGGCTAAAGATTTGGATAGACAATTGACCAACGAAAACATGTGGATGACAAATAACCACATGAAAAAATATTCAACATCATTAGGGAAATGCAAATTAAAAACACACTGAGCTACCACCATGCATCCACTAGAATAGCTGAGTTTTAAAAGACAAACCAAGGCAGATGTTGACAAGGAGGATGCGGAGCAACTGGAACTTTCATACATTGCTGGTAGGAATGCAAAATAATACAATCACTTTGGAAAGCAGTTCAGAAGTTTTAAAAGTAATGTTAAATATACAGTTAACTTATGACCCAGTGAAACCAAGGGCAGTTTTCAGTTAGATCCCTTAAACTAACACTTGCCTAGTAAGTAATGTCCTGTAATCTGCCTTCCCTCACCAAGCTTGCTTTAATTGTTCAAGCTTCATGTAGCTTAGACAATGTACCACAGCATTCCTTTAACTGCCCTGTACAGATTACACCTCTAACTGTATGGGGTGCTGTAGTAACAGTTGCTTAAATTCTTGTTTTTGTCTTGAAGAACAGGGAGGTAGTCTTGCCCTATTCAAACCGAAGCAATCAATTGTCCCTGAGAGTGTCAGATGAACTTTTGATGTCAGAGGGCCAAACGACTCCACCCTCAGGTCATGCCAATGCCACCATTTCTGGAACCTGTACTCTACGAAGAAGATTGTAACTCAGATACAACTGCAACGATTACCTCACATGTTCCAGATCTCTAATTACCTTTCCCCACACTACTCACGCCTCAGCTTTATCCCATGAATACCCTGAGCCCCAAACCTTCCAATTTAAGACTTGTTTTCCTGGAGTTCACGTCGTGGCTCAGTGGTTAACGAATCCGACTAGGAACCATGAGGTTGTGGGTTCGATCCCTGGCCTTGCTCCGTGGGTTAAGGATCCGGCGTTGCCGATACCTGTGGTGTAGATTGCAGAGGCGGCTCAGATCTGGCGTTGCTGTGGCTCTGGTGTAGGCCAGTGGCTACAGCTCCAATTAAACCCCTAGCCTGGGAACCTCCATATGCCGTGGGAGCAGCCCTAGAAATGGCAAAAAGACCAAAAAAAAAAGACTCATCCTCCTACCTCCTCACTTGATTTCCTCCCAAATAAACACTTTCTCTGCCATAAATCTTGGCATCTTGGTGTTTAATTTGCTGTGTGTCGGACAAAGGAATCTGATTCAGTCCCTCCAGCAATCTCATTCCTAGGTTTTCATGCAAGATAAATACAAATATATGTCCATATAAACAAATCTTTACATAATCTATAAAAGGACAAATAGATAAATCAGACTCCTCAAAATTAAGAACACTTACTCTGCAAAAGACCATATTAAGAGGATGAAGAAACAAACTGAATTGGGGAAAATATTTGCAAACTACATATTAAGGAACTAGTTTCTAGAATATCCAAAGTCTCAAAACCCAACTGTTAAAAAATATCCAATTCAATCTGGCATTGCTGTGAGCTGTGGTGTAGGCTGACAGCTGTAGCTTGGATTCGACCCCTAGCCTGGGAACCTCCATATGCCATGGATGTGACCCTAAAAAGACAAAGTAAATAAATAAAAATAAAAATTAAAAATATCCAGAGTTCCCGTCATGGTGCAGTGGTTAACGAATCCGACTAGGAACCATGAGGTTGTGGGTTCGATCCCTGGCCTTGCTCAATGGGTTAAGGATCTGGCGTTGCCGTGAGCTGTGGTGTAGGTCACAGAGGCAGCTCGGATCCCGTGTTGCTGTGGCTGTGGTGTAGGTCGGCGGCTACAGCTCTGATTTGACCCTAACATGGGAATCTCCATATGACGCAGGAGCAGCCCCAGAAATGGCAAAAAGACAAAAAAAAAATCCAATTAGTAAATGAGCAAAGGACATGAGCAGACGTCCTGAAGATGCTATATAGATGGTAAATAAGCCCATGAAAAGAAACTCATCATCAGTCGCCATATAAATACAAGTTGAAGCACAATGAGTTATCACTACACACCAACCAGAATGACTAGAATAAAAAATAATGACCTCACCAATGTTGGTGAGGGTGCAGAAAAACTGGGTCACTCACAAATCACTGGTGAGAATGTAAAATGGAACAGCCACTATGGAAACCAACATGACTGTTTCCTATAAAACTAAATGTGCAACTACCATACAATCCAACAATTGCTCTTCTGGGCATTTATCCCAGAGAAAACTCATGTTCATGCTAAAACCTGTATACAAATTTTTGAAGAAACTTTACTCAAAATAGCCAAAAACTGGACTTCCTGTTGTGGCACAGTGGAAACGAATCTGACTAGTAGCCATGAGGTTGCGGGTTCAATCCCTGGCCTAGCTCAGTGGGTTAAGGATCTGGCTGACAGTTGTAGCTCCGATTAGACCCTAGCCTGGGAACCTTCATGTGCCTCAGGTGTGGCCCTAAAAAGCAAAACAAACAAATAAAAAAAAATAGCCGAAAACTGTCTCTTCAGTTATCTTTCCACAGGTGAATGGTTAAACGAACTGTATGTATTCACACCATGGAACACCACTCAGCAATAAAAGGGAACAAACTATTGATACATGTGATGATTTAAATGAATCTCCAGGGAGTTATGTTGCATGAAAATGTCAATCCCCCCCCCCCAGTTATATATTGTATGATTCCATTATATTATATTCTTGAAATAACCAAAATATGGAAATAAAGAGGAGATTAGTGGTTGTCATTCGGGCTGGTGAGGGGAAAAGAGAGGTGTGAGTGTCTTTAAAAGAGCAACATGAAGTCCCCTTGTGCACAGTGGGTTAAAGGATCCGGCATTGTCCCTGCAGTAGCTCGGGGCTGCTTCTATGATGGGTTCAGTCCTTAGCCTGGGAACTTCCAGATGTCTTAGGCACCGCCAGAAAAAAAAAAAAAGAACTACAATTACAAAAAAGGGCAACACAGAGGCCCCTGTGATGATGGGAATGTTCTGTATCTTGACTGTATCATTGTCAATATCCTGGTTATGATATTGTATAATGTTTTTATAAAATGTTACCATTGGTAGAGATTGGATAATAGGATCTCCCTGTCCTGTTTCGCACAACTGCATGTGAATCTACAATTACCTCAAAAAAAAAAAGTTTAATTAAATGAAACTGTACACGAATGTCTCTAGTGGATGTATTCATAATCATCAAAAACTAGAAACAGGGCATTCCCATTGCAGTGAAGTGGAAACAAACCCAACTAGTATCCATAAAGACACGGGTTTGATCCCTGGCCTCGATCAGTGTCAGTGGGTTAAGGATCCACCGTTGTCATGAGCTGTAGTATAGGTCACAGATACATCTTGTATCCTGCATTGTTGTGGCTGTGGTGCAGGCCGGTGGCTACAGTTCAGATTTGACCCCTAGCGTGGGAACTTCCATATGCTGCACCAGTGGCCCTAAAAAAAAAAAAGCCAAAAAAAACCCAAAAGACTAAAAACAGCCCAAATATTCATCAATTATGAAGTGAAGTAATAGCTGCAGCTTCGATTTGACCCCTAGCATGGGAATTTTCATATGCTGCAGGTTCAGCCCTAAAAAAA
Organism: Phacochoerus africanus; assembly: GCF_016906955.1. Classification (NCBI taxonomy): domain Eukaryota; kingdom Metazoa; phylum Chordata; class Mammalia; order Artiodactyla; family Suidae; genus Phacochoerus; species Phacochoerus africanus. The sequence continues at coordinate 211,880,370 of NC_062544.1, read as the reverse complement.
GTAAAAAAACAAACAAAAAAAACCCCATGAAGTGAAGTAATAAGTTGTGGTACATCCTTACAATGGAATACGAGTCAGCAGTAAGCGTGAACTCTTGCTAGGTAATAGCATGAATGAATCTCAAAAGCATTATGCTAAGTGAATGGGGCCAGACTTAAGAGTATCTACTGTATGATTCCATTTATATGAAATTCTAGAAAAGCAAAAAAAAAAAAAAAGTTATACAAAACAGATCAGTAGTTGCCAGGGCCCAGAGGGTGAGGATATAGAATGACTGCAAATGGTTTTCAAATAACTTTTCCAAGTGATGAAAATGTTCTATTAATATCATGATTGCAGTGGTGGTTATGTGACCTTATATATATGATTGTGCACTTAATGCTGGTAAATTTTATTGTATTTAAATTATACCTTAATAAAATTGATTCCGCCCCCCCCAAAGGGGCTAACACATTTAGGATAATTTGCAATTTTTTCATTATCAGTTTTATGGACCTCTAGCTTCAGGACATATAGCTCTTTCTTCTTTTCATGAACAGTTACATAGAATTTCATTGTGTGGATGCCCTATAATCCCACAATGAATTCATTTAGTCCCATTTAGATGAGCATTTGGGCTATTTCCAATATTTTATTTTACAAGTAATGTCGTAATAGTCAACCTTATATACCTTTGCATACTTGAGCGTTTTTATTGAAGGGATTCCTAAAAGGGGTATTGTTTTGTCAAAGGGTGTACACAACTAAAATTTTAGAAGTGTGCATCAAATTGCCCTAAAAAATAAGGTGGTGTCAACTTGCACTCACACCAATGGTGAGTAAGAGTCCTGCGGTTGTTTCTAAGGGATTCTTTTTAAGCTTATTCACTTGTTCAGTTTCCCAGAGCCTTGTCACGCAGTCGATGTTTTCCTATCACAACCCCCACGGGATTTCTACAGCTCTGAGATTTGACCGTTGAGGCTTTGCTAGGGTGTGTAGAATGACGTAGTTATCTGATGACAATTCAGTCAACAAGGCACGCATATGACAGGGAGAGACAGACATGAAAACAATACTACATAGCATGATAAATGGCATGATACTTTTATAAGTACCATACACACTGATAATAATGAAGAGAGAGAAGATGATGATAATGGTAATAATAATAGCTAAAAATCATTGAGCACTTAGTATGTACCAGAAAGTAGTCTAGGAACTATATATATACTTATTTACTCCTCACAACAATGCCCTGAAGTAGAAGCTATTTCTACTGTTCGCATTTTATAGACTCCTTGGCTGTGGGTTGAAGGATGAATAGAGTTAACTAGATGTGAAATGAAATAGGGCAGAATGAAAAGTGTGTACAAAGGTATTAAGGCTGAAGAACGAAAGTCAATCCAGGGATCCTATGAGTAATACCAGATGGCTGACACCCAAAGGGGACAGGAAAAGGAGAAGCTGGAGAGAGTTCATGAGTGGGTGGATGTAGATGTTTCTCATTTCCTCTTGCTAAACACACATGCACACACTGCATTTGGCTGTCCCTCATTTTACTAACCTGTGGTTTCTCGTGGAGTCTGGAGGAAGACTTCTCATTAGGAAACAATGCTTGGATTCAGACCCAAAAGTTGAGTAAGAGTCAACCAGACAAAGAAGAGGAACTGAGTGTTCAGGCAGAGGAGGCGGCATAAGATGCACTGGCTGGAGTGCTTAAGAAACTGACCGGTGCTGGAGATGGCAAGGTTTAGAGTGCTAAGCAGCAGGGAGCCATCAATGAGGCCAAAGAAGATGGCAGAGGCCAACTCATGTAGAGTTGGAGGCTACAGTAAGGTGTTCAAAATTTTTATTACAAAATCCATCAATGAAAAAGAAATAACCCAAAATCTACTCTAGGTAAGCCCTGTCCTGGAAGCCAAGGGAGATGCAATGATGTTCACTGTCTTTAAGAAGCTCAGAGACTAGCTAAAAAAATGAGATATGAGCAAAGGTAAGGAAGCTTATCAATGATAAAGGGCCACGTATAACAAGGATAAATGTGAAACGTCAGAGTTTTGGGGAGGGAAACACCATTGGCTGGGGATAGCAGGAGTAGGGGAAAAGAATGGAACCCTGAAGGGTGGTTGTCATGTGGAAGCAGCTAGGGAGACAGCCTTCTGTACAGGACATTCCAAGAATAAACAAATGAGATCTGTCCAACATATTTGGAAGAGACAGAGTAAGTCCTCATGGCCAAAGGGTGGGTATGTGCAGGGAATATGAGAGAACCTTAAAAAAAAAAAAGGTGCGTACAGTCATATCAGGAAGGTTCCTACATTCAAGGCTAAGGAACTTGAGTTTAAATCTTTGTGGGGAGTTCCCTTCATGGCTCAGCAGTTAGCAATCCCGACTAGGATCCATGAGGATGGGGGTTCCATCCCTGACCTCGATCAATGGGTTAAGGATCTGGCGGCATTGCCATGAGCTGTGGTATAGGTCACAGATGTGGCTCAGATCTGGCCTTGTTGTGGTTGTGGTGTAGGCTGGCAGCTGTAGCTCCAATTCAACCCCTAGCCTGGGAATCTCCATATACTGCAGGTGCAGCTCTAAAAAGCAAAAGCAAAAAAAAAAAAAAAAAAAAAACAACTTTGTGGGCAAAGAAGGGCCATTCTGACTTTTTTCAGTGTCGAGCAACTTGAATAAGGTAATCTTATGATGATAAATCTGGACCAAAAGAGATAACCAATTCAGGGAAACAATTTAGGAGGGCAGTACTTATTTCAAAGTTCTGTACAAGGTTGGCCAAAATGAAGAAGAAAGGAAAGACCAGGGAAGAATGTGCCATGTTATTTATGCCTCTTTGCAGGCAAGTTACTGTCTTCCTTAATCATGACATACATTCTCTTCTCATGGTAATCTGCCTTCAAAACTTTGAAGATCGACATATTTAAAGTTCTAGAAGCTGAGTCAATGGCATAGCAGGATATCTTTCCTTTTTTTTTTTTTTTTGTCTTTTCTAGGTCCGCACCCACGGCATATGAAGGTTCCCAGGCTAGGGGTCTAATCGGAGCTGTAGCCTCCGGCCTATGCCCGAGCCACAGCAACACCAGATCTGAGCTGCATCTGTGACCTACACCACATCTCACAGCAATGCCAGATCCTTAACCCACTGAGCAAGGCCAGGGATCAAACCCGCAACCTCATGTTTCCTAGTCGAATTCGTTAACCACTGAGCCATGATGGGAACTCTGCAGGATATCTTTTACAAATATATACTTAAGTTTCTCCTTTGGTGTCTATCACTATAGTTCATGCCCACTCTCACATCTGCTGGGTGGGTTTCCTTTTTCCACAGGATGTTCATTATTGATACAATAATAAAATACATTAGAATCATTTAAAAGAATGTTTCCTACTCTTGGGGTATTTTTACTCACAACACTGCTGACAGCAAACATGTGGATTTTTCCATGCCAACAACCGGTTCTCCAACACTCCTGGACTGGATGTCCTACAATTCAATTCTATTCTGACACTAACTACCCAGAGTTAGCACAGACTCCACAGGTTTAAGGGTTCAGTCCCACAAGACCATCCCACTTTAGATGCCCATTGAAAGTATTGGGTCCCCCAGGTATCCACACTTCAGTCCAAATTGGCTACGAAGTCAGGGTTCCCAATCTCTGCCTTCCTCAAATTCAGGTTCAAAAATTTGCTAGAATGGCTCACAGAATTCAGGAAAACACTTTACTTCCTACACCTGGTTTATTATAAAGGATATAAAAGAACAGCCAGATGAAGAGATACATAGGGTGAGACCCAGAAGGATCCTGAGCACAGGACCTTCTGTCCCTGTGAAGGCAAGGTGTACCATCTTCCCAGAACAGAGATGTGTTTGCCAACATGGAAGCTTTTCTCTCCCAGGGTTTTCTGGAGGCTTCATGATACAGGTGTGATTGTGTACATCACTGGCTACTGGTGATTAACACAATTTCCAGCACCACTCGCAGAAGTGGGGTGGGGGTGGGGGTCTGAAAGTCCCAGCCCTCCAATCACAGGGTTGGTTCCTGTGGCACCCAGCCCCCATGCAGAAGTTATCTAGCCTCCCCCACCCCAACCAGTCATCTCATTAGCATAAACTCAGGTAAGGCTGAAAGGGGCTTATTAAGAATAACAAATGATGCTCCTCTCACCCATCACTCAAGGAATTACAAAGGTTTTAGAAGCTCTGGAATCTAGAAACCAGAGATGAAGATCAAATATAAATGGATTTCTTATTATAGCCACAATATCACACTTTCCATTTGTTTGCTGAACATAAGTGAGTACTGCCTGTGCCATCTTTTAAACGGATAGAGTTCCCCAGTGAACACCTAGCATTTCTCATTGTTTTGCTCTCCTCTGTAAGGTCTGTGTCCATATGAGAACCCAATTAAAAAGACAGAATACTCCCAGGAGACAAGTGTTGTCTGAAGGCCATAGAGAATTGAGACAAAATTCTGTCACCTCTGTGGTATTGAGGAAGAGGAAGAGAAGGTATGAAATATAGTCCAATGAGGAGTCTTCCTGGATTTTTGAAAAGGTTAAATGGTAAGATTAATAATAACAACATAAGAGCCTTGTATATGTACACCATAAAATGCTATATACATTTAAGGGATTCAGTCACCATTTGTGTACACAACACAGTGTAGAACTTAAAGTGGAAGAGAAGGAGTTCCCATCGTGGCTCAGTGGTTAACGAACATGACTAGGAACCATGAGGTTGCTGGTTGGATTCCTGGCCTTGCTCAGTGGGTAAAGGATTCAGCGTTGCCGTGAGCAGTGGTGTAGGCCAGTGGCTATGGCTCCAGCTCGACCCCTAGCCTGGGAACCTCCATATGCCGTGGGTGTGGCCCTAGAAAAGACAAAAAAATAAAAAAAAGTAAAGTCGAAAAGAAATGTCAGCTCTTTATTCCCCCTCCCCCCATACAAGTGGCCTTTGATACACAGGTTTTCAAGGCAGTAATCAGTTTTCCAGGGCCTGCAAGGTGCCAGAGGCTGTGCTGGGAAAAGAAAGATTGTGAAGATTTTTGCCTTGTAGGGAAGTTTATAGCCTGGGGGAGAGGAACAGATGTATTTTTTTAAAAATCACACTTATGAGTCAACTCTACTTCAATAAAACTTTAAAAAATGAAAAAAATACTAATTAAGAGGAATCAATGATGTGTTAAAATAGACTTGTGGAAAAGCTTTGGAGAAAGGATGTGTACTAATTTTGCCTATAGGCGAACTTGAAAGGCACCCTGCAGAAGAGGAAGTTTTTTTCCCCCTTTTAGCCACTGCAAGAGAGAATTCCAGTGCCCCTTGACTCTGGACTTATCACCTGGATTCTGTACCAGCTATTCCAAAAAGAGAAAAGGCCAGTGCTTTCAACCCTCTCTTCAGTAGTGAATGAAGTAGTTGATGTGTGCCAGGAATGCCACCAGGCATTTTCCAGCTGTTATCTTGAATTCTGATAACAACAAAACGGTGCTGAGTGTTAGCCCCATTTTCCTGAGCAAATGGGTTTACGAGCTAGGACTTGTTGCAATCATACAGCTAGTAAGTGGCTGAACCAGGACTGAAGCTGACTCTGACTTCAAAATCCACTGTCTTTCCTCTACACCACATGCCTGCTTTGGGCCAGTCTTATAAGGCCTTATGACCTTGGCCTTTAATTGGCTCAAGCACTCACATGTAGCAGACATTTTATACTTGTGTAGTGAGTAAATAGATACATGAAGAAAAGAACAAAAGACTAAACTTCCCAGGAGGGGCAGCTCCCAGTGAGCCTGTCTCTCTATCCTGCAGAATGAATTTATCTTCCTTGCTATTGCCACTGCAACAGCAGTCAGACCCCAAGGGCCAGAGGAACTCTCCCGAGCAGGATACAATGGCCTCTGCTGCAGGCACTGTCTGGTGAATTGTAGATCTGCCCAAACAGAAGCCAGGCTTGTGCCTGAAAAGCTGTGGCACCACTTCTCCCTGCTTTGCCACACTTTGCCACCATCTGCCCTGGATTGTCACCACATTTGGAGAGACTCTACCTTCAAGGCTGTGAGCTTCTTGAAGATGGGAATCCCACCTGCATCACTGTTACCAAATTGAACTTGGGTCTCCTTGCCTGATGTGCAGTAAGCCATTCTCCTGACATGGGGTGGTGGTGAAGGAAAGCACAGCTTTTATTGCAAGAGAATGGGCAGCTTGTGCTCAAAACACCCAAACTCCCTGATGGCTTTCAGGGAAGGGTCTTTAACCCTTAAAGGTTAACCATTTAGGAGTAAGCATTAAGGGTGAGGGTCACAGGGTAAGGAACCAGCATGGAGATATTCTTCTGATTGGTTGCGGATGTGGTAACATGGTGGTATTTCAGGTTCTTAATCATCAACCTTTTGGGTTCAGCCAGTCTGAAATCTATGTGCTTGTGGTCAACACATGGTCACCATTCTCCACCAGGTTGTGTGTGTGTGTGTGTGTGGGGGGGGGTCTTAGTTTCTGCAGAACAAAGCAAAGTTATGCATCAGATTGTAATCTTCAGGAGGAACTAGGAGTTCTGTGATTCTGGTGTTCCAATCATTAACTGCTTGAGTCTGTTCTTTGGAGAATTTGGAAGGCCAAACAAGAAGTAGGGGACAAGGAGGGGCTTTTGTACACCAGAGGTTCTGCTTGGTTTCAGTCCCCCATTGTCTTTGCTACTGTTCAATCATCAGGGGAACAAGGGTGGAACAAGAAAGGGAATACAGTTTTGGATAAAGAGGTTAATTCTTAATTCAGTAGGGGAACTCAGTTTTAGGGGGGCTTGGTTTTATCACCACTTTGCTCCCAATGATTTTGGAAGAAAAACAGTAAAATGTACCTAAGCCTGCAAAAAAAAAAAAAAAAAAGCTGCGAGAGTTGCTCTAAAGTAGTACCCATGGTCCATCACTTTTGTAAGGACTGACAGAGACATAGTTGTGACTTGAAGCACTTTAAAGTATAATTTCAAATACAATTATTGTTACTGTTAGAGCAAGCGCTTGATAAATGTTTAGCAAATGATTAAACAAATGGTGGTGTGAAAAAAAGTATAATGGGAATAAGTGTTCCAGGAATTCAGATTAGTGTAGGGGGAGGAGCCCCCGGAAGAGAGACTGGAGGGTTGGGAGGGTTTGGCTACACTGGCACATGAGAACAGGAGTGGCAGTGGGGAAAATTTCCAGAAGGGAAAAACTGCACCAGTATTCAGTTCAGCAAATAGCACAACTTATTTCCAACATCCTGGTCAGAGGAGTCTTATAAGGAAGTTGTGTTAACTTAACAATAACTAACACTAATCAAGAGTCACTTTGTGCTGGGCACTGAGCTGAGAGCTTTATGTGAGTGACCTCTTTTAATTCTCACAACAGTCCCATGAGGTGGTTGCTGTTATGATTATCCCCAACTAATAGATTGGGAAATTGAGACTCAGAGAAGTTAATTAACTTATCTGAAGTCTAGTGAAAGCCAAACCATGCAGTGATTTGAATACCAAACTAGGACTTTGAACTTCCACAGTGACTGGAAGAAGGGGGCTGTTGAAGGCTCTTGGATGGAGGAGTGACATGGTAATAGAAGTGCTTCAGGAAAAAAAACAATGTGGTGGTTAGGAGTTTGGATTTTGGCACCAAGCTACCTGGGGTTTTTTTTGTTTATTTCTTTTTTTTTTTTTTTCCTGTGGTGAAGGAAAGTGCAGTGGTGTCTATTGCAGGACGCCAAGCAAGGAGTCCAGGTAGATAGAACTTAAAAGGCCTGAACTTCCCAAGGGATTTCAGGGAAATGTTTTTAAAGATACAGTGTGGGAGGAGTTTCCATTGTGGCTCCTGACTAGTATCCACGAGGTTGCAGGTTTGATCCCTGGCCTTGATCAGTGGGTTAAGGATCTGGCATTGCTGTGAGCTGTGGTATAGATTGCAGACACAGCTCAGATTCTGAGTTGCTGTGGCTGGGGTGTAGGCCAGCAGCTACAGTTCCAATTCGACCCCTAGACTGGGAATGCCCATATGCCACAGGTGCGGCCCTAAAGTACAAAAAAAAAAAAAGGGTGAGGGAGTAGGGTTGTAAGGTGTGTGATAAGCTCATGGGCATCCTCTGCGTGGTTGGTGGTGATGTAATTGGGAGTCAACATCATCAACTTTCTGATTCCGAACAGTCTGGGGTCTAGGTGCTTGTGGGCAGCATCCAGTTAAATTCTTCCACCTGCGGAGGCGGAGGGGGGGGGGCGGGGGTTCGGTGTCATGTACCAGACAAAGTCACCAGTCTCATGAAAATTCCACTCTAGTTCATATTTCAGAGCCCCTAAAACTCCAGGCTTTAGCTTAGTGGCATCATTCACTGGGAAGATGAAAACAGGGAAGGATCTGAGGAGGAAGCTGTTGAGTTCCATTTCACACAGTCTGGTTCAGACGAAAGCTGAATGACTACGTGGTAGTGGAGGGCTTTAGGGAAATGATTTCAAAAGCAAAATTGCAGAGAGCTAAGAAGTTTGAAGTCTACAGGCAGTGTAGATTACTCTAAAGCAGCTTTGGAACAAATGAAGGCTGCAATGACTGAGTGGATGAGTGGGATTTGACAGAATGAGAGGTCTTGGTAGGTCACGTGAAGTAATAGATTGTCATGAGAATGTGGTGGAAACATTTCTGGGATCAAGTGGGTAAAGCAAAGCCAAGAGCACCTGACACTCAGACCAATGATTCTCAAACTTGATTGCCAACGACCCCCTTTTTTTTTTAAATCCCAGTTCTTCCACTTGCTAGCTGTGCCATCTTAGACGTATTTAACTGCTCTGTGCCTCAGTTTTCTCATCTATAAAATGCAAGTAATGAAAACATCCAGCTTTTAGGATTTTATGAGAAGCAAATGAGATAAATGTAGGTCACTTAGAAAAAATGATGGCACATATTGGGTATGCCCACTGTCAGCTATTATCAATATGTTAGCTTCTGGGAAGTTCCCATCATGGTGCAGCGGAAACGAATCCGATGGGAACCCTGAGGTTCCTATCCTATCCGATAGGAACCCTGAGGTTCCCTGGCCTTGCTTAGTGGGTTAAGGATCCGGCATTGCCGTGAGCTGTGGTGTAGGTTGCAGACGCGGCTTGGATCCCGCATTGCTGTGGCTGTGGCCGTAGGCTGGCAGCTGTAGCTCGGATTGGACCTCTAGCCTGAGAACCTCCATATGCCTCCTAAAATGCAAAAAAAAAAAAAAAGAAAAAAAAGTTAGCTTCTGCTGGATGGACTGGAGAGAGGTCAGAGCCCTGGGTGGGGTTGGGGGGTGGGGGGGGTGGGGGGGTGGAGTTGGGGGCAGGGCTGTGGTTAGCAGGAGACAAGGACTGAAGCAGCACCTCCTGGAGTGATGGCAACTGGGACAAAGAATAAGATATTTTAAGTAAGATTCATTAACTGGAAGTGTGAGATAAAGAAGAATAGTTAATAATGACTCTCAGATTCCCAGGCTTGTTAACTTGGAGGAAGAGGGCTTCTGACAGCAACAGGAACACTAGGAGAGGAGCCAGTTTTGGGGGGGCCAAGACTCAACTTTGGGAAGGCACATGGGATGTGCAGAGGACCCGGACCCCGGGTTCTACTGCTAGCTCTGCCACCAGCTGGCATATCACTTTGGCAAAAGCCTCCTTTCTTCCCCAGGCCTCAGTTTTCCTATCAGTAAATGAAACTTTAATACTTGAGACCTGAAAATTCTCTCTCAACTCAGATATGTTCCAGTCTCACCCAGGAGCCAGGAGGGCCCTAAAGGGAGAATGATGCTGAATGATGCTGATGCCCGGGATTGAACCTGAGCCTTCATGGACTCTATGTCGGGCCACAACGGGAATTCCTCTTTTTTAAAGTTGAATTATAATTGACATACAAAACTATGTTTGTTTCAGGTGTAAAATACAGTGCTTCTATAATGTTACGAAATGATCACCATGATAAGTCTAGTTTTCACACGAAGTTGCCATACAAAGTTATGACAATATTATTTATATTCCCTGGGCTGTACCTTTCATCCCTGGGACTCATTTATTTTGTAACTGAAATTTGTACCTCTTAATTCCTGTCACCTGTTTTCCTCATCCTACCACCTCCTCCCCTGTTTGTTTGCTCTCTGTATCTATGGATCTGTTTGTATTTTGTTTTGTTTTTCTTAAAGTTTCATTTATAAATGAAATCATATGGTATTTGTCTTCCCACATCTGACATTTCACTGAACATAATAACCTCTACATCCATCCATGTTATTGCAAATGGCAAGATTTCAATTTTTTTTTTATGGCTGAGTAATATTTTATAGTGTGTGTGTATATGCATGTACATATCACATCTTCTTTATCCATCCATCTATCAATGGACACTTAGGTTGCTTCCCTATTCTGGCAATTGTAAAAAATGTTGCAATGATTATAGGGGTGCATATATCTTTTCAAATTAGTGCTTTTGTTTTCTTTGGAAAAAATACCCAGAAGTGGAATTCCTGGATCATATATATGGTAGTTCTATTTTTAATTTTTGAGGAAGCTCTACATTGTTTTCCATAGTGGCTGTACCAATTTACAATCTCACCAGCAGTGAGTGTATGAGTGTTCCTTTTTCTCCACATTTTTGCCAACACTTGTGATTTGTTGTCTCACGGATAATAGCCATCTATCAGGTATAAGGTTGTCTCCCCCTTATTTTTCTTCAGGCCCCCTTAAATGTTGTCCCTCAGGCCCTGTAATAGCCCCCTCCTCCAGGGTCTCCAAAACAGCCTGTTCCATAGATCCTTGTATCTCTCAAGGGATTCTGGAGAGCAGTGTCAGAGGGAGTCAAGTTCAGTGTTTATTTGATTTAGTGCACTCCTTTCCACTTGATTGGTTCCTGACTCAGGCTTTGTTTCTCTGTCAGATTAGAGAAGAAAGGGAAGGTTGTTTTTAAAAGTTCACTGTCCTTAGCACTGGCATCAGAGACACAGCGACAGTGAAACCAGAATCCTTGGTGGTGGCAGTAGCCCAGGAGAGCTTGTGCTTACCCAGAGGGCACCTGAGGGGGCGGAACATCACTTGTCGGGGCACACCTGGAGCTGGCCCCAGGCAGGTGCAGGCAGGGCACCTTCCATTCAGAAGGGCTGTGGGTAGGCGCTCTTCTAAGAAGAGCTGCATTTTTTTTTTTTTTTTTTTCATTTTACAGCCGCCCTCAAGGCATATGAAAGGTCCCAGGCTAGGGGTGGAATCAAAGCTGCAGCTGGGGGCCTATGCCACAGCCACAGCAATGAAGGATCCTAGCTGTGTCTGTGACCTTCACTGCAGCTTGCGGCAACAGTGACAATGTTGCTGCCGTGACAATGTCGGATCCTTAACTCACTGAGGGAGGCCAGAGATCGAACCTGTATCCTCATGGATACCAGTAGGGTTCTTAATCTACTGAGCCACAATGGGAACTCCAAGAGCTGCATTTTGAAATATATTTTTATGTCAAGTAAAATAGAACAACAAAGCACTGAAGGTTGAATATATTGAATACATGGCAATCGACTTAGATAGAAACAAAAACCTGGAGAAACATTTTTCCCAAGTAAAGTACTCTTTCCCAAGTAAATCATACTGCACAGAGAGGTGCCCCCTCTTCCTTTTCTGATGCTGGCAACTATGCTTAGGCCATTTTCCTCATACTGGACAATATTTAGGAATTAAACTTAGGAATTAAAATTAATTATAACATTCAGTGATTGGTAGTCATTTCAAAAGCCATTAGGAGTTCTCTTGCGGCTCAATGGGTTAAGGATCTGACATTGTCACTGCAGCAGCTTGGGTCGCTGCTGTGGTGTGGGTTCGATCCCTGGCCTGGGAACTTCCACATGCCTTGGGCATGGCCAAAAAAAAGAAAAGAAAAGAAAAATTAAAGGTCTTCAACTGGCTCTCAGATGTAATGATTAGAGGGAATTTAGACATTAAGTAGGCTCTTTTCAGTTCACACAGAATCATCACTGTCATTCATGTCAGCAAATATTTATTGGGAATTTTTGTATTAAATAAGATCCTATTTGTCAAAAATATTTTAAACACTTTAAAGCACTGTGCAAAGATGTTGGTAGGCTTGGCAGAATCATAGACTCCAAGGGTATCATGCCCCATATCTTATGGATAAGGAAGCTGAGGCCCTGGGAAGCAAAAAGACTCACAATTGATCTTTCCCTATTTTATTTTCCCTTTTTTTCTTTTTATGGCCACACCTACAGCATATGGAAATTCCTGTGCTAGGGGTCAAATCAGAGCTGCAGCTGCAGGCCTTTGCCACAGCCATAGCAATGCCAGATACAAGCTGCATCTGGGACCTACACTGCAGTTGGTGGCACCACTGGATCCTTAACCCACTGAGCGAGGCCAAGGATTGAACCTGCATCTTCATGGACACTATGTTGGGTTCTTAATGAGCTGAGCCACAACCGGAACTCCAGTATCATTGTATATCCTTACCACATCTTCTTAATCCATTCCTCTGTTAATGGATATTTAGTTTGTTTCCATATTTCAGCTATTGTGGGTAGTGCTGCTATGAGCATACAGGTGCATGTATCTTTTTAAATTATAGTTTTGCGTTGCTGTGGCTCTGGCGTAGGCTGGCAGCTACAGCTCCGATTTGACCCCTAGCCTGGGAACCTCCATATGCCGCAGGAGCGGCGGAATAAATGGCAAAAAGGCCAAAAAAGAAAAAAAAAAAGTATAGTTTTGTCCTGATATATGCCCAGGAGTGGGATTGCTGGATTGTATAGTAGTTTCATATTTAGTTTTCTGGGTAACTTCCATGCTGTTTTCCATGGCGGTTTTACCAATTCACATTCCCATCAACCATGTAGGAGGGTTCCTTTTTCTCCACATCCTCTCTAGCATTTGTTACTTGTAGACTTATTAATGTTGGTCATTCTGACTGGTGTGAGGTGATTTGCATTTCTCTAATAGTTAGCAATGTTGACCATCTTTTCATGTGCTTACTGGCCATCCATATGTCTTCTTTGGAGAAATGTCTATTTAGGTGTTCTGCCCATGTTTTGACTGAGTTTGTTTGCTTTTTTGGTTGTTGAATAGTGTGAGTTATTTGTATATTTTGGAAATGAAGCCCTTGTTGGTTGCATTGTTTGCAAATATTTTCTCCCAGAAGTAGGTTTTTTAATTTTAATTTTAATTTTTTTAAGGTTTCCTTTACTGTGCAAAAACTTGTAAGTTTGATTAGGTCCCATTTGTTTATTTATTTTTAAATTTCTGACCTAATTAGAAATTTGTACAATTTATGTAAGAGAATGTTTTGCCTATATTCTCTTCTGGGAGGTTTATCCTGGCATGTCTTATGTTTAAGTCTTAAGCCATTTTGACTTTATTTTTGTATATGGTATGAGGTGTGTTCTAACTTCATTGATTTACATGAGACTGTCCAACTTTCTCAGCACCACTTGCTGAAGAGACTGTCTTGTTCTCATTTTATATTCCTGTCTCCTTTTTGAAGATTAATTGACCATAGGTGTGTGGGCTCTCTATTCTGTTCCATTGATCCATATGTCTAGTACCACACTGATCCATATGTACTAGTACCACACTGTTTTGACTGGTGTAGCTTTGCAGTATTGTCTAAAGCCTGGAGAGTTATGCCTCCTGCTTTCCCCCCAACCCCTCAGCATTGCTTTGGCAATTCTGGGCCTTCTATGACTCATACAAATTTTTGGATTATTTATTCTAGTTCTGCGAAAACTATTAAGGGTAATTGGATAAGGATCACTTTAAAGGAAGAGGAAATGTGGACACACTGACACCAAGGGTGTACACAGAGCAAATGTCACATGAGGACATGGCAGGGGGCCACCAAATACCAGGCAAGAAGAGAGAACTCAGAAGAAATAAAAACTGCTGACAGTTTCATCTTGAATTTTCAGCCTCTAGTCTATGAGAGAATACATTTCTAGTGTTTGAGTCACTGAATCAGTGGTATGTGTAGTCCTTCCTCTTTGAGTCATTGTAACCCCTGGTACCTTCATTTTTTTTTTTTTTTTTTGGTCTTTTGTTGTATGGAGGGTCCCAGGCTAGGGGTCAAATTTCAAATTGGACCTGTAGCTTCTGGCCTACCCACAGCCACAGAAATGCAAGATCTGAATCGTGTCTGTGACCTATGCCACAGCTCATGGCAACGCTAGATCTTTAACCCACTGAGCGAGGCCAGGGATTGAACCTGCAACCTCATGGATACTAGTCGAGTTCATTAACCACTGAGCCACGATAAGAACTCCCCCTTGTACAACTTCTTTTGTTACCTCATTTTAATTGTGGATGTCTGCTTCCCAGGCACTTTTCTTCCAACTTTTGAGTTCCTGGAAGTCTAGACTTACTCATTTTTATATCCTCAAACCCAGCCCAGTGCCTGATGACTCCTGAAAAGCAAGAGTATAATAAATGCAGAGCAAATTAATTCATCTGAATGAAAACAACATTCAATGCAAATGATGAATACTGAGGAACAGGATAAGCAAGTTATAACTTATTCCTATGACTAGAACAATACTTACAATCAATTTTTACAAATGTGGGAGAAATACTTATGTTCTTGTATTAAGTGAAAAAAGGTAGGATAACAGATTCTATCGTCAGGATGAGCACAACTGTATTAAAACGAATTAAAAAAAACCTGAAAGTGGGAATTCCCATCATGGCTCAGTGGTTAATGAATCCGATTGGGAACCATGAGGTTGTGGGTTTAATCCCTGGCCTTGCTCCGTGGGTTAAGGACCAAGTGCTGCTGTGAGATGTGGTGTAGGTCGCAGACGAGGCTCTGATCTGGTGATGCTGTGGCTCTGGTGTAGGCCGGTGGCTACAGCTTCCATTAGACCCCTAGCCTGAGAACCTCCACATGCCGAAGGTGCGGCTCTAGAAAAGACAGAAAGACAAAAACAAAAACAAAAACAAAACTGAAAGGAAATATGCAAAATATTTCTAGTGCCCCATCTGAGTAACAGCATTATGGGTGTTTGTCTTAGTTTGGATATTCGTAGCTGTGTTGTTTCCAATTGAAAGTCAATCTGTACTTACCTCCTTTGTTGTCTTTCTACATTTTAGTTTTCTTGTGTCTTATTCTGTTTTACTAGACTAGCCTATAAACCCCTTGGAACAGGAACCGTGTTTTTGTACTATTATTTCTCCAGTGCTTGGAACATTCTCAAGCACACAGTAGTTATTCACTAAATAATTCTTCAATGAATGATGGCAACAACAACAACCACACAAAAAAGAAAGTTTTTGTTTGTCTATTTGCTTGTTTGTTTGCTTGCTTTTTAGGGCCGCACCTGCGGAATATGGAAGTTCCCAGGCTAGGGGTCGAATCAGAGCTGCAGCTGCCAGTCTACAACACAGCTGCAGCAACTCGGGATCTGAGCCAAGTCTGCAACCTACACCACAGCTCACGGCAATGCTAGATCCTTAACTCACTGAGAGAGGTCAGGGATAGAACCTGCAACCTCATGGTTCCTAGTCAGATCCATTTCCACTGCGCCATGACAGGAACTCCTAAACTTTTTTTTTTTTAATTGAAATATAGTTGATTTACAATGGTGTATTAGTTTGAGGTGTACAGCAGTGATTGAGTGATGCATATGCATATATCCATTCATTTTCAATTCTTTTGGCATGGAAGTTATTACAGAATTTTGAATAGAGCTCCCTGTGCTATATAGCAGGTCCTTGTTGATTATCTATTTTATGTATAGTATATATGTTAATTCAAAACTCCAGATTTGTCCCTCCCCCCTTTTCCTTTTGGTAACCATGAGTTTGTTTTCTGTATCTGTGAGTCTATTTCTGTTTTGTAAATCAGTTCATCTGTATCACTTTTTTGGGATTCCACGTATAAGTTTTATATGATATTTATCTTTGACTTACTTCACTTAGCATGATAATCTCTAGCTCCATCCATGTTGCTACAAATGGCTTTTTAATTATTTTTTAAAGGAAACTCTCATTCAACTTTTTCTTATTTCTGGCAGTCCAGAAATACATGAGCAGAAGCAATGGTTTGTTACTATGAATGGAGACCAGCAATAATTCTAGTAACATAGCATCAAAAAAAAGAAATGAGATGGGCCCACAGAGAAGAGAAGGGCTTTGTGACTTGGGAAAATTTTCTGAAAGGCCCAGGTGTGCAACATGCTGTGGGTGGAGAAAGAAAACCTGGCTAGGGAGTTCCCTTCATGGTTCAGCAGGTAACGAACCCGCCTAGGATCCATGAGGATGTGGGTTCTATCCCTGGCCTTGCTCAGTGGGTTAAGGATCCGATGTTGCCATGATCTGTGGTGTAGGTTGAAGACACAGTTCGGATCCTGCATTGCTGTGGCTGTGGCGTAGGCCAGCAGCTATAGCTCTGATTTGACACCTAGCCTGGGAACCTCCATGTGCCTCGAATGTGGCCCTGAAAAAAAAAAAAAAAAAACCTGGCTATATCTTGTCATTTTGTTGTTGTTGTTTTCAAGATCCTCACCAGTCAGTCTATTGGTTCCTCCAAAACTCAAGGACATAGTAAGATAATACACGTTTACAATGAAAAGTGACCAGCAAAATCAATGGAGTGTTTAGCTGCCACGACTAACATTTTTAGATCTCTGAAGTTTAGCCTCAATTTCTGGTGAAATATACTGACATCCACATTTGTAGGTGGGGGTGGACCTGTCTCCATAAATACGAGGTCAAGGTCTCCTTCTGAAGATTGAAATTGGCCGAGTGATAGGGACCCCCTACAGAGCCTCACAGCGGGCTCCTCACTCAAGGTTCATCTTAGCTTCACTCACACACTCAAAACAGGAGGAAGCCCAGGGGGCCTGCAGCAAAGGTGGGCTCTCAGAAAAACGCAGCTGCCAGTGTCAGGGTGGGTGTGAAAGTCCGCTGCATCCTGCCTGTGCTGCTTTCTTATTTGCTTGGCTCTGGAGGCTAAGCTTTTGGGCTTTAAACTTAATCCCAACAGACATGAATGGATGCCTCTTAATTATGCCTGTGATGCAGTAAATCAACACCATATTAGGAAGTCATTCAAGTGTTAAATATTTAGGAATTTATTACAAGAGAATTGCAACATGTAAGCCCTCAGGCAGGAAGAGATGTTGCCAATGTGTTCCATGCATAGAATGGTGCTAGCTGACGTTGTGTGAATCATGGCAGGGCTGTTGGTCATATGTCCATTACATATTTCACCAAATCCCACCTTTTTTGGAGAGGAGGTAATGCCTGAGGCATGCAGAAGTTCCTGGGCCACAGCAGTGATTACATCTTACTTAACCACTAGGCCACCAAGGGACTCCCAAATCCCACCTTTTAAATAAAACATCGAGTATAAATCCTCTCCCTCACCTTTCCTACTTATTATTATTATTATTGTTATTTTTGCTTATCTGTGGTCCCCATTAAGAAATTAGGTCCTGCAGTTCCCATTGCGGCTCATTGGTTTAAGGACCTGACATAGTCTTTATGAGGATTCAGTTTGATCCCTGGCCTCACTCAGTAGATGAAGGATCCAGCGTTGCCTTAAGCTGCAACACACTTTGCTGATGTGGCTCAGATCTGGTCTTTCCGTGGCTGTGGCATAGGCTGCAGCTGCAGCTCTGATTCGACCTCTGGCCTGGGCATTTCCATATGCCACAGGTGTGGCCGTAAAAAAGAAAAAAAAATTCAGTCCTAGTTTGCAAAAGGAGAATGTTCATTAATTCCACAAAAATGTCCAGAATTTAGTACCTTCCCTGAGTCAGGCACTGCTCTAGGCACTTTTGATATGTCAGCAAATAAAACAAAGATCTCTGCCCTTGTGGAGCTTATGTTCCAAGGAAGAAACAGCAGTGAACAAAAAGCACATTAAACAAGAAAATTGTGTAAGGTGTTTGAAGGTCACAGGGGATGTGGAAAAAACAGACATTGGGGTCACATGTTGCCGGGGCTGGTGGTGGAGGGAGCTGCATATTAAACAGGTGGTCATCCTCATGGAGAGATCAGAGCAGGTGCAAGGAAGGTGGGGCAGTTCATCAGGCGAATGTTTGGAGGAAGAGCATTGCAAGAAGGACCAGCAGGGCAGACGCCCTAAGGTCGTGTGTGCTAGTTGATTGAGTCTCAAGAACCTCCAGGAGACCATGTGGCAGATGGGCAGTGAGCCTGGGAATGGTAGTAGGAGGGGACAGCAGAGGAGGAAGGGGGCAGTGAAGCATGTCAGGTAGGCTCTGTAGCCTGTGTAAGGATGGTTTTGGCTTTTCAGGTCTACACAGAAACCAGCAATGGTCAAGTGACTGAACAGACAAGGGTTCTTTTTTTTTTTTTTGCTTTTTTTTAAGGGCCACACCCGTGGCATATGGAGGTTCCCAGGCTAGGGGTCTAATCGGAGCTACAGCTGCCAGCCACAGCCACAGCCATGGTACCTCGGGATCGGAACCATGTCTGCAACCCACACCACAGCTCATAGCAACGCTGGATTCTTATCCCACTGAGCGAGGCCAGGGATTGAACTAGCAACCTCACGGTTCCTAGTCAGATTTGTTTTTGCTGCACCACGACGGGAACTCCCAGATAAGGGTTTTTTGAACAAGCAGCATGGAAAGCTGAGAATCAGATCTAGGCTTTGCTTCGCCTTCCACCACTAAGTTAATTGCCTGACCTTGGACCAGGCCTATTTCAGATCTTCTGTTTTCAGGGTTGAATTAAATCATTCCTAAGGCTCCTTGCTTTCAGTTCTAAGGTCCTGTGATCTACATGTGATTTGAGCAGCAGGGAAATGTCTTGCGGTTCAAAAATCTCTCACCTCTGCAGCCATCAGACCTAAAATTTTCAGACAAGCCTCTGGACCTCAGCCCTTCTGGAGTTATGGGACCCCTTTGAAAAAAAAATTGGACAAGATCTATGGAGAAAGGTAGAGCTAGAGCTGCACAAAGAATGTTGCCCACAGCTGCAAGGAGTTCATGGGGGTCCTTGGAGCATGACCATGGACCCCACCCAGCCACCCAGTGTGATCTGAGTATTCTCTTTAAGAATCCGTATGTTGGGAGTTCCCGTCGTGGCGCAGTGGTTAACGAATCCGACTAGGAACCATGAGGTTGCGGGTTCGGTCCCTGCCCTTGCTCAGTGGGTTAACGATCCAGTGTTGCTGTGAGCTGTGGTGTAGGTTGCAGACGCGGCTTGGATCCCGCGTTGCTGTGGCTCTGGTGTAGGCTGGTGGCTACGGCTCCGATTAGACCCCTAGCCTGGGAATCTCCATATGCTGAGGGAGCGGCCCAAGAAATAGCAAAAAAAGATAAAAAAAAAAAAAGAATCGGTATGTTGGCGTTCTCTTGTGGCACAGTGGGTTAAGGATCCGGATTTGCCACTACAGCGGCTTGGGTTGTTGCTGTGAGGTGGATTTCCCCTCAACTTTCTGTGAAAATATTCCATATATTCAGAAAAATTGAAAGACTAGTTAAATTCCTATACATTTTTCATTTAAACTTTTAAAAATGTTAGTATTTCTACACGTATTTTATCTATCATCTATCTATCATCTGTGTGTGTATGTATGTATGTATGTATGTATATCTATCTTTGTTGTTTTTTTGTTGTCAAGCCATTGCAGATATGGTGGAACTTTAATCCCCAAATATTTATCCCAAGTATCTCTTCAGAATAAGAACAATCTCCAATTAGAGTTCTCATTGTGACTCAGGGAGTTAAGAACCTCACATGGTATCCATGAGGATGCAGGTTTGATCCCTGGCCTCACTCAGTGGGTTAAGGACCCGGTGCTGCAGTGGCTGCGGTGTAGGGTGCAGCTGTAGTTCCAATTTGATCCCTGGCCCAGAACTTCCGTATGTTGCAGGCGCGGCTATTAAAAGAAGAAGAAAAAAAATCTCCTATTATACCACAATGCCATTTTCATTTCTAAGGAAACTGAAACTGATAGAATCTAAATTGAAATTTTCCTGTCTTCTAAGAGTCCTTTTACATACTACCAGGATTCTGCAAGATTTATAAATTGTGTTTGATTGTTATGATTTGTTGGTCTATTTAATCCTAAAATAGTTTCTCCATGGTTTTGCTGATTGTTTCTTTTTGGATTTTTCTTTTCTTTTCTTTTTTACTTTTTCTTTTATTTTTTTGGCGGCACCCATAGCATGCGGAAGTTCCTGGGTCAGGGATTGAACCTGAGCTGCAGCAGCGACCAGAGCCACAATGATGACTATGCCGGATCCTTAACCCACTGAGCCACACGAGAACTCCAAGATATTGACATTTTGGAAGAATTCAGACCAGTTGTCTCATAGAATGCCCCACTTTGGGATTTGATTGATTGTTTCCTACTAGGGTCTCTTTCTAGAAAGACTAATTCTCTGTAAACAGGAAGTTAGATCTAATCCCAACGTAATCTGGGAAGGCGTAATTCTTTCTCGAGGTGTTGACTGGATTAAACACCATTCTAAGTTGTTGGCACTTTAGAGATCCTCTTTAGCCTTCTAGGACTCCGTCCCTACCTTTATGCACCTTTATATAGACTAAGAGGGAGAGAGAGGAAGCATTTCTTGGTGGAGAGAGGAGCAGCTTTGAATTTAGATTTTAGCCCTGAAGTTGATCATATTCCCTTTCTCAGTTTCCTCATCTAATATTTGGGATAATTTTCTTTTTAATGGATGGTTGGGTTCCAATGAAAGGTCAGGAAGTTCTTTTTTCTTTGTGAAATGAGAAGACCTACATGGAAGCAGCTCTGCTTCAGAGACTGACAACCAATATCCTTGATTCATCGCAAGTAAGTGAGAAAATTATGTATGTACCTACCTAGCTACTTACCTATCTATCTACATACCTACCTATATACCTATCCATCTAGAGTGATGAATTTTTTATAGTTCTCAAGAGTTACTGGAAAGAGTGGTGGGGGGGTCATTTGTTCTATGATGATTTAAGGCAATAGTTCTTAGGGGCAATTTTGCCCTCCAGGGGATGTTTGGTAATGCCTGAATACACTTTTTTTTTTCTTTTTTGGCCAAACCAAAAAAGGCATGTAGAAAGGATCGAATCCATGCCACAGGAGTGACCCGAGCCACAGCAGTGACAACACCAGATCCTTAACCTGCTGAGTCACAAGGGACTCCCATTTTTGGTTTTTAAACTGGGGAGCAGTTACTTGTGTCTAGAGGATGGAGACCAAGATGTTGCTAAATATTTTATAGTGCACAGGACAGCCCCCACCCCCCAAACAAAGAATCACCATGCTCAAAATATCAATAGTGCGAATGCAGAGAAACTTTGATTTAATGTGAGACACAGTTAAATACCGAACCTTAGTCCAAAATCCTGGACCAATTCTTCAGTGAGTATTAGGATTTGAAGTGACTTACACCAAAATTCCATGCAATGAAATAACAAATTGTGAATAGAAGAAA
The DNA here is from genome assembly GCF_016906955.1 of Phacochoerus africanus. Taxonomy (NCBI): domain Eukaryota; kingdom Metazoa; phylum Chordata; class Mammalia; order Artiodactyla; family Suidae; genus Phacochoerus; species Phacochoerus africanus. Next base: position 211,858,983 of record NC_062544.1, on the reverse strand, counting down.
AACAGATAGAAAAAAATGGAGATACAAAATATGTTAATCATTTCAGTCAACATAATTGCTTCAGTTCGACTGAACTTCCTCTAAAGCTAAAAAGAAATCACCATCAGGTGTATAATTTTGATTATTAAAAAGAGTAATCCCTAAAGGACATTTCTTTTCATAAGATACATTATAAAATATAATTTTCATAAAGTATCTTATAGGAGTTCTCATCATGGTGCAGCAGAAATGAACCCATCTAGAAACTATGAGGTTGAGGGTCCGTTCGATCCCTGGCCTTGCTCAGTGGGTTAAGGATCCTGCGTTGCTGTGAGCTGTGGTGTAAGTCACAGACATGGCTTGGATCTGGTGTTGCTGTAGCTGTGGTATAGGCTGGCAGCTGCAGCTCTGATTCAGCTCCTAATCTGGGAACCTCCATGTGCCACAGGTGTGGCCCTAAAAAGCAAAATAAATAAATAGATAAATAGAGTATCTTATAATATGGATCAAGAAATGATCCGATGATGGGCAATATTCTCAGTATTTGTGCAAAAAATTCCAAATTAGTTCCATATGGCTATTTATTATAGCCACTTAGATTAAAAACTATAGGCAGAATATTCAGACGAATTCTGTTAGGGTGATTCTGAGAGGCACTAGATTAGTATGATTCCATTTGGCGCCTTGATGGTGTAATTTGATTAAAGAATTGAATTAGAGTGCCGGGAGGAATATAGGATTTAGGTAAAGGCACAACTGAACCATGGCCTGGAGCTCTCATTATGTAACTGAAAACCCTTTGTAAATATACTATTTTAAAACTAACCTTATTGACATATTATTTGCATACCGCAAAAAGAACCTTGTTAAAGTGTCCAAGTCAGTAGCTTATGGGATATTCAGAGTTGTACCACCATCACCACTATCTAATTGTAGAATATTTTCATCAACCCAAAGGAAACCCTGTATGAATTACCAGTGATTCCCTTTTCATCCTCTCGAACTCCCTTCCCCCATCCCTGGCGAACACTAGTCTTCTTTCTGTCTCTGTGTATTTGTCCATTCTGGACATTGAATAGAAATGGACTCATACGAGATGTGGCCTTTGGAGTTCCTGTTGTGGCTCAGCAGTAACAGACCTGACTAGTAGCCATGAGGATGTAGGTTTGATCCTTGACCTCCCTCAATCATTGGGTTAAGGATCCGGCATTGCCATGAGCTGTGGTGTAGGTTGCAGTTGTGACTCTGATTTTGCATCACTGTGGCTGTGGCATAGGCCAGCAGGTGCAGCTCCAATTTGAACCCTAGCTTGGGAATTTCCATATGCTGAAGGTGCAGCCCTAAAAAGATTAAAAAAAAAAAAAAGATGTGGCTTTTTGTAACTGACTTCTTTTTCTTAGCGTAATGTTTCCAAGGTTCACCTGTGTTGTCACATGTATTGGTATTTCACTCTTTTTCTTGCCAAATAATATACCATTATATGGATGTATTCATTCATCAGTTGATGGATATTTGGATTGTTTCTACTTTTTGGTTATTATGAACAATGCTGCTATGAACCTTGGCATGAACATTTTTATCATGAAAGGGATTGAATTTTGTCAGATATTTCTGCATCTATGAAGAAGCTAGTGTGATTTTTGTCATTTATTCTTCCCACATGGTATGTTACATTTATTGATTTTTATATGTAAGATTAACTTCTGCATTCCTGGGATACATCCCACTTGGTCATGGTATAAAGTCCTTTTTACACATTACTGGACTTGGTTTGGTAGTAGTTTGTTAAGGATACTTGTGTCAATATTTATAAATGTTATTGGTCTGTAGTTCTCTCTCCATGTCTTTTTTTTTTTTTTTAACATGTTAATACTGGCCTCATAGAATGAGATGGGAAATGTTTCCTCCTATTTTTTTTTGTTTGTTTTTTTGTTTTTTTGGAAGGGTTTGTAAGGAATTCATATCTTCTGGAGTTTCCTTCGTGGCTCAGTGGTTAACGAATCCTGACTAGGGGATTCGATCCCTAGCCTCGTTGAGTGGGTTAAAGGATCCAGCGTTGCCATGATCAAGGTGTAGGTCGCAGGCATGGCTCGGATCCCGAGTTGCTATGGCTGCAGCATAAGCCGGTGGCTACAGCTCCCAATTGGACCCCTAGCTTGGGAGCCTTCATATGCCATGGGTGTGGCCCTAAAGACAAAAAAAAAAAAAAAAATTGGTATCTTTTTTAACTGTGAAATTCCTCAGTTAAGTCATCTGGTTCTAGGTTTGGTTTTTGTTTTTGTTTCTGTTTTGTTGTTGTTGCAGGAACATATTAAAATTACTAATTCAATCTCTTGTTATAGGTCTATTTAGACTTCTATTTCTGCTTGAGTTCAGTTTTGATAGTTTGCATCAAAAGACTTTCTAGAAATGTATCCATTTTGTCTATGTATCTAATTTGTTGGCATACATTATTCACAGTATTCCTCTACAAAGCTTTTTTTGCAGGGGGCGTGGGGGTGGGGGGTGCCTGCGGCATATGGAAGTTCTCAGGACTGGGGTTGAATCAGAGCTGTAGCCACTGGCCTATGACACAGCCACAGGAATGAGGAATCCAAGCCATGTCTTCAACCTACACAGCACCTAATAGCAATGCCAGACCCTTAACCCACTGAGTGGGGCCAGGGATCAAACCCATGTCCTCATGGATACTAGTCAGGTTCATTACTGCTGAACAACTATGGGAGCTCCAACAAAGCTTTTTATTTCTGTAATGTAGGTAGTGATGTCCTCTCTTTTTACTGATTTTGGTAATTTGAGTCTTCCCCCTCTTCTATTCTTGGTTATCTGGCTAAAGAGTTGTCAATGCTGATATTTTCTAAAAGTCAACATTTGGTCAGCTTTCTGTAACGCTTTTTTATTCTCTATTCAATTTATTATCACTCCAACCTTTATTACTTTCTCCTTCGTAAATATACCGTTAAATGTTTGCATAATATTTTATCATGTGGATGTGCTATAAATTATATTCGAAATTTTGCTATCTTTGGGCTTTTGTTTTCTCCTCTTCTGTTTTTTCCCCATTATAAATGACATCTGAGTGGCCATCTCTGTGTAAGCGTTCTCTCTGTTTCAAATTCCTGTATAGGGTAATAATTAGAGGAGAAATGGCTTTGGAGGAACGCATTGGTCCTTCAGTTTACCCAGCTGTCTGACAATGGGCAAGTTACTTATGTTTGGGTTTCTTCATCTATAATGTGGGGATGTTAATCTTTTTTTGGTACCTGGGATAGGTTATTTAGATTTCCATAGTTGAAATGCCTAGGGCAGAGGATGTGAACATTTCTTTTTTCTTTTTTCTTCATTCTTGGCTGCCCTGAGGCATATGGAGTTCCCGGGCCAGCAGTCAGATCTGAGCCACAGTCCTCACCTAAGCTGCAGCTATGGCAGTGATGGATCCTTAACCTACTGTGTCAGGCCAGGGATTGAACTCATGTCCCAGTGCTCCCAAGATGCTGCCGATCTCTTTGTGCCTTACCGGGAGCTCTGGATATGAACATTTCTTTTTTTTTTTTGTCTTTTGTCTTTTTTTGTTGTTGTTATTGTTGTTGCTATTTCTTGGGCCGCTCCCGCAGCATATGGAGGTTCCCAGGCTAGGGGTTGAATCGGAGCTGTAGCCACCCGCCTATGCCAGAGCCACAGCAACGCGGGATCCGAGCCGCGTCTGCAACTTACACCACAGCTCACGGCAACCGCCGGATCCTTAACCCACTGAGCAAGGGCAGGGACCGAACCCTCAACCTCATGGTTCCTAGTCGGATTCGTTAACCACTGTGCCACAACGGGAACTCCTGGATATGAACATTTCTAAAGCAACTTGATATGTAAAGGGATTTTTTTTTTTTAACTAGCCCTTCTTATATGAAATAAGAAAGGAAATAAACATGTATATGTGGAAGGAGTCCCTTCCAAAGTTCCAAGATAGGTATCTGAGGGATGCGATGGTCTTTTTTAAGTGTCAATTTGGCTAGACTACAATCCCTAGTTATTCAGTAAAACATTGATCTAGGGGAGTTCCCTGGTAGCATAGTGGTTAAGCATTTGGTGTTGTCACTGCTGTGGCTCGGGTTCAATCCCTAGCCTGGGAACTCCCATATGCTGGGGGTGCAGCCAAAAAAAAAAAAAAAAAGATCTAGATGTTTCTGTGAAGGTATTTTGTAGGTATGATTAAAGTCTTGACCTTAACAATAAGTTGACTTGAATTAAGGGAGATTATCCTAGATAGATAATTAATTGGTTCAATCAGTTGAAAGGTCTTATGAGCAAGGTCGATTCTTTCCTAGAGAAGAAGAAATCCACCTGAGTGTTCCAATCTATCTTTCCTGAGAGTCTGCCCTGTGGATCTCAGCCTTGAGTGGTCATCCACCACAATCGTGTAGGCCAATTCTTTGCACTAAATATCTTCATCAATATCTCCTACTGATTCTACTACTCTGATTGATCACTGGCTCTTACCAGGAGGCCCTAATTTAATGAAAAAAAAAAAGTTAGCATTTTAACTTTTTTTTTTTAAAGTTAGCATTTATTAAAGACTATAGGCTGGTTTATTCAAAATGTATGGGGTGGCTACTACCTAATGTTTATTGTCCTAGTTACTGAGGCTGTAGGAAGAAACAAACTAGAGAAAGTTCCTGTCTTCATGGTGGTTGCACAGCAACAATAGCAATTTGGACCACATGCTACTGCAGCCACATGTAGGGGATAAAAAGGTGACTAGGACTGTACCTTCTCTCCTGGAGCTTGTCATTGGTCTGAGAATATTTGAATTGGTATGGAGGGTGGAGCTGAGCATGATTTTCAACTGTAGGAACACATAATTTCTATGAAGAGATAAAATCGGGTATTTCAGAAACCCAAAGGAGCTAAACTTAGGTTACCCCCGCAAGAAGACTTGAGATCTGTAAATCCTGAGACTTCCTAAACTTTGTTTATATTTGAAAAATGAAACAAAGTTCATAAACGTATTTAAAGGGACCCTAAAGAAATCATATAAACTTAAACAATTATAAGTGGAATTTTTAATAATGCGCCAGAAGGTCTCACTTTGGTTTTCTTTGGGGGCAGTATGAGCCATTTAAGTATAGTTAGGATTCTAGTGACAAAGAACTAAGTGTAAGTAGTGAGATGTTTCTAGTGGTTTCCACCTTAACCCCTTGTTCTTCATTTTGTGCCTGTAGCTGTTGTGGAATTTGCAGAACCTCAAGCTCTTTAGACGCTGCTTTCCAGACTGGATTAGATTACAGGTAACCTCACAGTGGAGGCATATTTAGGATCAACTCACTTTGGAAAAAAAAAAGAAAATCCAGGGAGTTCCCATCATGGCTCAGTGGTTAACAAACCTGACTAGTATCCATGAGGATAAGGGTTCCATCCCTTGCCTGGCTCAGTGGGTTAAGGATCTGGTGTTGCCGTGAGCTGTGGTATAGGTCACAGATGTGGCTCGGATCCCAAGTTGCTGTGGCTGTGGCGTAGGCTGCAGGTGCGGCCCTAAAAGACAAAAAAGACCAAAAAAAAAAAAAAATTGAAAAAAGAAATTCCATTTTTATTTGCTTAATTTTTTATCCTGGAAATATGTACTTCTATTTTTTCATTTTTTAAATTTTATTGACGTATAGTTGATTTACAATGTTTTGATAATTTCTGCTGTGCAACAAAGGGATCAATTTATTTTCAAAACATTTCTGAAAGAAATTCTTTGTCAGTTAGACTCCCATACAGTAGTTCAATCAGTATTGCCTTAATTTACCAATTTAGGGGAGGTATTTCTTCCTGTGAGGAAAGAAAAAAAAAAAAGAAGAAGAGCAAATGGGTCCTTTTTCTTTTTTATATAAAGAAGCAACTGTCTTCAGCAAACAGACGATAACAAACAGCCTTCTGGTGATCTTGAGGTATTGACCCCATAGTTTATAGTGGGATGAAAATCTATCAGCCTGAATGGGGCATTCACCACCCGCCCAACTAATTGTACCATCCTCTTTCACCTTCTTTTTTGTGGCCAGGAGCCTAAAGGAAACAATTACCTGTAGCTGGGCTCGTTCCTCATTTGCTCCAGAAGCCAGAACTGCCAGCTCTGAAAATAGGTCACGAGTGACTAACAGTCCCTGAGTGGCTCACAGGAAGTGGCTGCAAAGGTCAGGGGAAGTTTGTAACGACCATCCAAGAGGCCAGTGAATGACAGGCTTTCGGGAGTTTCTCTGCTTGGCCTCTGAGACAGCTCCGTGGAGGATCTGCCTCGGAGACAAAGTGACAGGTGTGGACATGTGAGCCTGGTGCCTGAGTCCCATAAAGGAGGTGACTTTGCTCTGTTGTGCAGAAAGCCCAGGACTGTATTGGGGGATCATCTTGCAGGACTCGAGGGTGATCCATGAAGGCTTTACAGCATTAATCTCAGAAACCCAATACAGTGCCTCCAAGTGGAGAGCTAAGGCTGGGATGAACAATCCCTGAATTCGTTCCAACCGCGAGATGTTGGGATCCCATGACGTCAGACAGGTTTCTATTAATACGTGTTTTCACGGATCATTTGACCCTGAAGTTTGCACTTTACTGCTATTTCACTGACAATTGTTATAGTACAAATGACAGGGTATAGTTACAACCTTGACATTATTTTTCACTTGTTTTATTGGCCCAGAACACAATTTCAGAACCAGCTTGACCCTGGGAACTACTAGCCTCTTTTTTTTTTTTTTTTTTTTGCTATTTCTTTGGGCCGCTCCCGTGGCATGTGGAGGTTCCCAGGCTAGGGGTCGAATCAGAACTGTAGCCACTGGCCTACACCAGAGCCACAGCAAAGCGGGATCCGAGCCGTGTCTGCAACCTACACCACAGCTCACAGCAACGCCGGATCCTTAACCCACTGAGCAAGGGCAGGGACTGAACCTGCAACCTCATGGTTCCTAGTTGGATTCGTTAACCACTGCGCCACGACGGGAACTCCTTTTTTTTTTTTTTTAATTATTTTTATTTGTTTCCATTATAGTTGGTTTGCAGTGTTTTGTCAGTTTTCTACTGTACAGCAAAGTGACCCAGTCACACATACGTGTATACATTCTCTTTCTCACATGATCCTCCATCATGCTCCATCATAAGTGACTAGATATAGTTCCCAGTGATATACAGCAGAATCTCATTGCTTATTCATTCCAAATGCAATAGTTTGCATCCATTAACCCCAGATTCCCAGTCCACCCCCACACCCTCTCCCTCCCCCTTGACAACCACAAGTCTGTTCTCCAAGTCCGTGAGTTTCTTAATAATAACTTTTGTCTCGCCCGGTACAAAGAGGCAGGATACCATAGAGCGGGGGTCAGCCAACTTTTTCTGTAAAGGACCAGATGTTATAAATATTTTGGACTTTGTGGATCATATTGTCTCTGTCACAACTATTCCACTTTGCTGTTGTAACACGAAAGCCACCATAGACAATATGTAAGTGAAAGAGCATGGCTGTGTTCCAGTAAAACTGTTTATCAAATCAGGCAGCTGCCTTTGACTCGGGGCCCTAAAGGGTAAAACATAGACTTCGGAGCCAGGTTCAAATTTGGGTGCTATTATTTGTGAGCTCTGTGACCTTAGAGAATTTCGTTAATTTCTCTGTGCTTTGGTCTTTTCACATCTCTAAACTGATAATAGTACTTACCCCATGGTGTTGTTACAAAGATTAAATAAGTAAATATGTGAAGTCCTTAAGCAAAGCCTGGCAGATAGTAAGTGCTATATAAGTGTTTGTTAGATAATCAACCATCCTGTGAAATTGGATAATGTTGTTCCTATTAAAGTTGAAAATTAGAGAAATAAATTCATTACTTCTGAGAAGGCTAAGACTGGAAACTAGTTTTCGCATCTCCAGCACAAATTGCTCTTTTCTCATCAGAGGTGAAGTCATTATATTTAAACTCAGGGAAGCAGTTCCCATCATGGCTCAGTGGTTAATGAACCTGACCAGAATCCATGAGGATGTGGGTTTGATCCCTGGTCTGGCTCAGTGGGTTAAAGATCCTGTGTTGCTGTTGCTGTGGCTGTGGCGTAGGCTGGCAGCTACAGCTCCGATTTGCTCCCTAAGTCTGGGAACCTCCATAAGCCGCAGGTATGGCCCTAACAACTCAAAATACAAAATAAATAAACAAACAAACACAGGGAAATTCCCTGGAACAGCCTATGAGGACAGGCCTTGCCCCTAAAAGCATCCTTTAAAGGGCTGCTTGTATTCTCCCTCTCCTTGTCCACCCAAGGAGATACTGTGAGCTGTAGTATGCTAGAGCTGATCTGTGTTGGCGCATTAGAGCAGATTACTAAATTTTCAGGAATTTTGTGAGCTTCTTAACTGTTGATAGCTTGAAAATGGCCATGGTGGGAATATTTACACCACAAAATTGGCAGGTGCTACAAATCAGTGCTTTTTTTTTCCTCTCAGAGGACTGGTTCACTGGCACATGACTGGTTATATGCCAGCAGTGAGCACTCCCCTAAGCAGGGATTCTATGACCTAAACAGCGAGTTGGGAAACAATATTCAGTGGCATGTGACCCACCATATCCTAGGGCACCATGGCCTGAGAAGAATGCAGATTGCCGGCTTTCTGTCTTAGGGCAGAAACAGAAAAGATTATGTGCTTTGCTTAACCACAGAAACAAGTCAGTAGTGGCCCCTGGACTTTCTAAACCTCTGACTCACAGATCTCCTGTTCCTGTTACCCCCCCACCCCCACCCCCGCCCCCACCACAGGCTTGTGTGGTTCAAGCTAAACAGGGACAAAATAGAAGGTGCTAAAGACAGAGCTTGTTAGGCAAAGATTATTAAATACATTTAATGGTAACTTTTTTATAGAAAAGACACCGAGGGCTGTGGAAATTTTTTATTCTTTCTGAAGGTATAGTCTTTCTGAATATGTGTCCTCTAACCTTTTGTGGAAGCAGCAGAAGAAATATAAAAGAGGGCTGGAATCAGTCAGAAGGACAGACAAATCACTTCCTCTTGGGAAGTTGTGAACCTCATTTTTCTTCTCTATACAATGGGAATCTTTTGTTTGTTTGTTTTTTGTCTTTTTTTGAGGGCCGCACCTGCGGCATATGGAGGTTCCCAGGCTAGGGGTCTAATCAGAGCTGCAGCTGCCAGCCTACGCCGCAGCCACAGCAATGTGGGATCCGAGCTGCGTCTGCGACCTACACCACAGCTCACGGCAATGCTGGATCCTTAACCCACTGAGCGAGGCCAGGGATTGAACTGGCAACCTCATGGTTCCTAGTTGGATTCGTTTCCTCTGTGCCATGATGGGGACTCCTATAAAATGGGAATCTTAATCATGCCATTGGTAGTTTGACATTGTGGTTGTGCAAGTCCATGATAATCTGTTATTCATTTCCTCGGCATACTTATTACTAAGTACCATCACGTGCTGGGTTCTCCATTAGGTGCTGAGGATCCAAAGATGGATTAGTTGGGTCCCTGCACATGAGGAAGTCAGAGTCTGGGTGCTTAAACAGGTAATCAAAAAAGTTTGGATCCCAGAGGCTCAATCCCTATGGCTTCATTTGGTTGTACCGATGAAGAATTTGACCCTGGAGTCAAGTTGCCTGTGATGAATCCGGGCCATGTCTTGTTTATTAGCTCTGTGACTTTGGGTGAGTTATTCACTATCTTTTCCTTTCCTGTAAAAATGGAATTTTAAGCTTTCCTCAGCTTCATCTGTAAACACAGAGATGATAATAGTCCCTACTTCCTGGGTCCTTCCGAAGATTAAATGAGATAATACATGTAAAGTTTTCTCACTTTCTTCACCTATAAAATATACGCATAATAGTAACTGCTGATTTAGTATTGGCATTGTTGTAATGATCAAATAACACATGAAGTAGAGAGAACTTTAGACATAAAAACATGAATTCAACGTAGACTAATGGAAGACAGACACTAAACAGGTACTAATTCAAAGTTGTAAATGCAGTGAAAAAGAGGCACAGGATAGGGATTCTTAGCCTGAGAGTTAGGAAAGACTTTTTTTTTTTTTTTTGGTCTTTTTAGGGCCATACACCACAGCCACAGCAACACCAGATCCAAGCCGCATCTGTGACCTACATCACAGCTCACGGCAATGCCAGATCCTGAACCCACTGAGCAAGGCCAGGGATCCAATTCGAAACCTCATGGTTCCTAGTCAGATTCGTTTCCGCGGCTCCCCGATGGGATCTCCAAGGAAAGGCATTTAACAGAGATGATGTTTGGGATTGTAAACTCATTCATTCATTCACTGACTGGACAACAAACATTTGAGGTTGACTATTTGCCAGGCCTCATCTAGTGTTTGATATATAATGATAAACTAAACTGACTCAATCTCCACCAGTAGCAGCATCAAGAGATGGCTTCAGAAATGCTTTCTGTGACCCTTTCCCTTAATTCCAAAAGTCCTTTCCCCGTTTACAAACATGGATAACTGATACTTTTTCAATCTCACATAAAGTGCCATGCAAACATAGCCTCAAGACAAACTCTCATTTCCTCTTCCAAAAAGGCTACCACCTTTAAGCCCTTTTTCGGAAAATTCTGGAGTTGTAAACCAGTCCTTATCTCTACAGAGTTGAAGTCTGGTGGGACAGACAGGTGTTAAATATGTAACACACTCACAGGTAATTAAAATTGTGATAATGGTTATAAAGACAATAATGGAGCTCATTAGAAAATAAAGGATAGGGGGCATTCCTGTGGTGGTGCAGTGGAAACGAATCCGATTAGGAACCATGAGGTTGCCGGTTCGATCCCTGGACCTGCTCAGTGGGTTAAGGATCCTGCATTGCCACGAGCTGTGGTGTAGGTGGCAGACACAGCTCAAATCCTGTGCTGCTGTGGCTGTGGTGTAGGCTGGTGCAGCTGTAGCTCCAATTCGACCCCTAGCCTGGGAACCTCCATATGCCACAGGTGTGGTGCTAAAAAGCTAAAAAAATAGAGAAAATAAAGGAAAGAATGAATATCCAGGCAAGGCCTGTTTCAAGGACTGATGTACACTTGTTTAAGTCAAGAGTTGAACTTGTAAGAGTTATCCAGGCAAGGAAAGAAAAAGGGAAAGAGAAAGAAAAAGTTGTGCATAGGCCCTGGGGCAGGAAGGAAGCACACACGTTTGAGGAACTGAAAGATGAGGGAGGGAAGGAAGTAGGGTGCAAGGAAGGGGAAGGTACAGGAATACCTGTAAAGGGGGAGTGATGGGCAGACCAACGCTGGACTTTGTAGGTCAGAAAAGTTCATGTTTTATTCTCAGTGAAACGGGAAATCATTTAAAATCTTTTTTTTTTTTTTGTCTTTTTGCTATTTCTTTGGGCCACTCCCGCGGCATATGGAGGTTCCCAGGCTAGGGGTCCAATCAGAGCTGTAGCCGCCAGCCTACACCAGAGCCACAGCAACGCGGGATCCGAGCCGCGTCTGCAACCTACACCACAGCTCACGGCAACGCCGGATCGTTAACCCACTGAGCAAGGGCAGGGACCGAACCCGCAACCTCATGGTTCCCAGTCGGATCCATTAACCACTGCGCCACGACGGGAACTCCTAAAATCTTTTTAGAAGCTATGCTCCGAGAAGCACACAGTGGTAGACTCTGGCCACTGTGTGAGGATGGATTGAAAGGAGGTAAGGGTGAAAGTGGGGACATCACTTGGAGGTTAAGGCAGTGGTTCCAGGTGGGAGATGAAGGTGGCTTGAATTATTCTAGTGAAAGGAGAGATGGAGAGGGGTTCCCGTTGTGGCTCAGTGGTTAACAAATCTGACTAGGAACCATGAGGTTGCAGGTTTGAGCCCTGGCCTCACTCAGTGGGTTAAGGATCTGGCATTGCCTGAGCTGTGGTGTCACAGACACAGATCAGATTCCGAGTTGCTGTGGCTGCGGCGTAGGCTGGCAGCTACAGCTCCAATTCGACCCCTAGTCTGGGAACTTCCATATGCCAGGGGTGTGGCCCTAGAAAAGTCAAAAAAAAAAAAAGTAGAGATGGAGAGATGTGGAAGGTTTTGAAATGGATTCTATATTGCATTGGAAAGAATGACTCCCAGGTTTCTGGCTTGAGCAACTGGATAAGTGACAGTGTCTTCAGCTAAGGACAAGACAGCCAGGGAAAGGAACTTTTGTTTGGGGAAGAAGGGCAAGAATTGAGTTTTGGATAAATGAGTTTATGAGGGCCCAGTGGGACATCATGTGAAGATGATATTGGAGGTATAGCTCAGAGACTCTGAAGTGAGACCTGGGCTGCAGGCATCTATATGGTTGTGAGTTATTAAGATATAGACAGATGATAGCTACAGCCTTGGTGGTTGAGGTCATGTGGGGGAGACCATGTGGATCAGGGCCCTTATCCTTTTAGGGAGTACCTGATACCTTTGAGAAACTGATAGAAGCTATATGTCTTCCTTTAAAGTATATGCAAATCATTACATTTAGAATGGATAAGCAATGAAATCCTATCATAGAGCACAGGGAACTATATCCTGTCTCATGAGATAGAACATGATGGAAAATAATATGAGAAAAAGATTGTACATATATATGCATAACTCGGTCACTATGGTGTACAGCAGGGACTGACACAACACTGTAAATCAACTATACTTTCATAAAAAGAGAAAAGAAAGCACTGTTTTAACATGAGAGAAATACACCACTAAGGTTTTATTTTACAAAACAACAACAAAAAATTAAAGTATTTGCATTGACTTCGAAGGAATTTATAGACTCCCCGCAGCCCATCCAAAACTTTTGGAAGGACTACAGATGACGAATAAAAAAAACCAAAAACAAATAATACAACTTGTTCAGAGAGATAAACAGGTCTTGGATTGAGTCCTGGGGAGTAGGAGGTGGGACCATGTAGAGGTGGGACAGGAGGGAGTATATAAGCCTTTGAGAGGGAGTAGAGGAAATCCAAAAGAGAGTTATCAAAACGAACAGAAAAGTGTTTCAAGAATGGGAGATCAATGTTGCTGAGAGGGCTAGGGAGATAAGGACTGAAACGTGTCCACTGGAGCCGGCAACACCAGTGACCTCTAGGAGGTCCAGGACGGTACTTGCGAAAGGTGAGAGCACTTGGGAAGAAGTGCTCCCCGCCCTTCTGCAAAAACTGGAGTGAGGGAGAGACCCTGGATGCAGACGTGGCCTGATGTGCAGACTTGCGGCTGTTGCAGGTGTTTTTTTTTTTTTTTTTTAAGGGCCACACTTGTGGCTATGGAAGTTCCCGGGCTACAGATCAAATCCACAGCTGCAGCTGCCAGCCTGCACCACAGCCACAGCAATGCCAGATGCCAGATTCAAGCAACGTCTAAGAGCTATGCCCTGGCTACAGCAATGCTGGATCTTTAACCCAGTGATCAAGGTCAGGGAGCGAACATCATCCTCAGGGACACTGAGGGTCCTGCTGAGCCACAGTGGAAACTCCGAAGGTGGGGCTTTTAACCTGCTGAGCCACAGTGGAAACTCCACAGGTGTTCCTTCTTGATGGTCTGTATTTTTTCAGTGAACTAGGAGGAAAGGCAATGGTAGGGGGGAAGGCACTCGAGAGTAAGGGTAGAAACTGAAGTGAGAGCGTACTAAGAGGACTGTTACTTATTTGGGGTTATGTTCCAGGGTTGGTTTTAAAGAGTAAATAGGAGGGAAGAGTTGGGCTCAGCAGGAACCGCAGTTCGGGCCTGGAATCATTGTATGCCAGGAACCAGTAAGCCTTCTTCTCAAGACTTGCTCCACTCCTTTTTTTCTTCATCCTGGGCTTCTCCTTTTCTGGCCCATCTTTCCCCTCAGCCTATAAACATGCTCAAGTCTTTCCCAGTGACTCAGCAACTCTTCCCATCAGTGTCCAAATTCTCGTCTTTCCATGCCTCCGTAGCAGGAAACTTTTGGAAGTGTTCTACTGCTCTTTTTCTTCCTATAATTTTCCCTTGCTTGGTTGTACGTTGCTTTATCTTGGGGATTTGAGCTGCTTCTTGAAGTCTGGAGCTCTTCAGGGTCTTTTAAAACTCTAAGGGTATGCTGAGTGCCACAGTGGTACGTGCAACAGCCAGAAGCCAGGGGATCCCTCCCCCAACCCTTGCAGGATTTTAAATAGGTATGTGTTCTAGATAGTTCATTTTGGAGGCTGAGTGGAGGATGGATTTGTCTGAAGGACACTATTAGGAGGCTGCGGTAATAGTTCAGGCTGGAAAGGATGGCTAGAACTTTTGCTAGCGGGAATGGAGGTAGAGATTTGAGACTTAAGGAGGTGAAATAGAGATGGTTAAATGATCGGATAAAGCAAAGGGCTGAGTCAAGAATGACTCACACTCAAAGTTCCCTTTGGGGCTTAGTGGGTTAAGGACCCAAAGTTGTCTCTGTGAGGATGCAGGTTCAATCCTTGGCCTTGCTCAGTAAGTTAATGAGCTGGTGTTGCCTCAAGCTGCAGTGTAGGTCACAGATGAGGCTCAGTTCCAGTGTTGCTGTGGCATAGGCCACAGCTGCAGCTCTGATTTGATCCTTGGCCCCAGGAACTTCCATAAGCCGTAAGTACCGTGGTGCCAACAACCGAGGGAGAGGCTGCTATGAAGGTAGAGGATGAGTTCAGTTTTAGACAAGCTGAGTTTGGGGTACCCTTGTGATATCTAGATAGAGTTGCCTGGCAGGCAGTTGGCTATTTGGGTCTAACTTGTGGAAGAGGACTGGGCTGATGAGTACTGATTTGGGAAGTGAAACCGTGAGGGTGGAGGTGATCCCTAAGAGTGGAAGGAGAAGAGCAGTGGGCTTCAAGTGGAGTCTTGCATGTAAGGCCAAGACTCACAATTGGTGACAATTAAGGATGCCACTCAAGGAGGCAGGGGCCTTATTTACGGAGACATGAGAAGTGGAAAAGTGTACTCTTCTGGAAACCAAGGCAGTATTGATATTCTAGAAGGTGGGCGATATCTGAGGTGTGAAATGTAGCAGAGAAATCCAGAAAGATATAGTCTGTAGAATGCCTGCTGGATTTGGGAGGATGAAGGTTTTGGGTTACTCCTGCCTGGCTGAGCAGGGTGAGGAAGGGTGTGTGTGTGTTGGGGGGTGGGGGAAGGGGAAGCTCAATCTCCTAGTGTTGAGAAATGAGGAAGTGGTGACTGCTGGAGAGACCACTGTTTAAGAGGTCTGTATGAGGGGGAGAGACGGGCTTGGAAGCCAACTGGAGAGGGCATTTAGAGCGGAGGGTGGGCAGGATAGTTTTGTTTTGGGGACTTATGTTTGGGAAAGGCTGAGGGAAAAGAGTCAGGAGCCAAAGAATCTGGAGAGGTGGGAAAGGAGGCTTTAAGGGCCCAAGGCCTCCGAGGGAGCTTCTTAGAGTTTGCCCAACACTTCCACACTCCTTATCTCATTTAATCATTTGAACACCGTCAGGGTGGAATCAAACCGTGAGACTGAGCCCAGGGGTGGGGAAGAGAGAGCTGTAGATCCATCTCAGTCCAGTGCGTGGTCCAAGCCAAAGGGTGCGAGGAAGTGCTCGGAAACCGTCCAGCTCCAAACAACCTCGGGGGCCCGGAGCAGCGTGTTCCAGGCTCTCTCTAAGGTGACATTGGTGACTTGACTTGGGATGTGTGCTGCTCCAGATGAGGTGTCACCAAGTGTCGCGTACCAAAGGTGGTAGCTCCCCCCATTCACCCCAAGAAATGTCTTTAAATGCTATGAACCAGAGCCTGAATGCTCCCTGCCCCTGGCGAAGCGTGCCCAAGTGCAGTGCACCAGAGGTCGTGGTCTCCTCCTTTCTTACGCTTGAGCAGCTAGGAATTCTGTTAGCGGTAAGGTGAATGACAAAAAAATGGCCCTGCTCCAAGGTCACGGGCAAGGGAGTCTCAGCGCCAAAAGATGGCAGGCGCGTCATCGAAGGGTCTCCGCGAAAACCAGACTCGCGATTTGTACATCCGGCCGGGGCCCTGCTCAGAGATAAATCTTCTGCGGAGGGAAGTATTTAATTTACATCCAGCGCTGTCGGAAGGAACTCCTTACCGCTAGAAGCGGTGGAATGGAAGCGTGGGAACTTTCTCTTGGGTACACTTACTAGTCCTCCGCCCGAGGCCTGGCGCGCAGAGCCGGTGGTTAAAAGAGAATTACAGCTTTTTGCTTGTTTCTTTTTTCTTTTTTTGGATGGGGGAGGGGACTACTAGGAATGAAAGGGACCTGGATTGGGAGCCACGATCTGGCTTCCTCTCTAGCATTTTCGTACAAGGTTCCTCCGTGACCTTGACTCTGGGCAAGTTAGGTTAGGCCTCTCGCAGGGACTTAGTTTCCCTGTTCATAAAATGCGGACTTGGACTGTGAGCTGGTATTTGCACGGCCAGGTTGGTAAATTCCACCTCCTCCCGCCAAAAAAAATGCCGTTCTTGCTTAGTAACACCCCGCACCCCAACCTCGAGCCCCCCTGTAGTGCCCTCCCTCCCCCTTTCTTTTCTCCTCCCGCCTGGGGGTGGGGGAGCTAAAGGGGAGGTGGTGGGCGTGGCCCGAATCTCGGCCCGCCCACCCACCGGTCCCGCCCCTCCTGACGTCCCCTCTGCGCCCCTCCGCCCTCGGCGTTGGATGAGGCAATCACGTGACCTCACATCCGGCGCGGGAGTCCCGAGCTCGCCTTGAGCGCTCCCCCGCCCGCCTGCGGGCTCTCCCGGCAGCGCGATCCAGGCGCCACAGCGGAGGGGAGGGGGGTTCGCTACGTCGCTGGCGGCGAGAGGCCGTTTGGGAGTGCAGACCGCCCCCCTCCCCTGCCTGCCTTCCCTTGCCGCCCGCCCTTGTTCTCGCCCTGCTCCGGCTGCACGCCGCAGCCGCGCGCGCCGAGGAAGAGAGCGCGGACGCCCCTGCGCCCCGGCTCGGCCCGGGCCCCGCCGCGGCGCCTCCCTCCCCTAACCCCGAGCCGCAGCGCGCGGCGGCGGCGGCGCCTCGAGCTCGAGCGACCCGCGGCCGCCGGCGCTGGCCGAGGGCGATGGGGCTGGGCTGAGGCGAGGCGGCGGCGGCGACAGCGGCGGGCCCCGGCCCCGGCCCCCCGCGGCCCTTTGGCTGCTCCGGCCGGGAGGCCGCCGAGGAGACAGCGCCGCGGCGCCCGGTGAGTGGTCCCGGCTTTCCCGGGGCGCTGGAAGGCAGGGTGAACGGAGCGTGGAGCCGGTGGGTGGAGGTGATGGGGGAGGTTGGAGGAGATGAATGGTGTTGTCGGGGGTGGCGGGTACCAGGTGAGCTCTCGGTCGGCCTCCTCGGGCCGGAATTGGGCATCACTTCTCCTGGAAGGCGTGTGTGCGGAGGGGAGCGCTAAGACTGCGGAATGTTTGTCTGGGACAGGTGAGGCGAGAAGGAGGGCTCCACGTTGTGGGTGTGAAGGCCTGGTTGGGTCACGCCACTTGAGAAGAAGGCGAGTGTGTGTTGGGATTTGGGAGTGGGACGGTCGTCCAGCCCTTTTAGAAAGTTCAGGAGATGGTGAGGTCGAAGGTAAGGTATTAGAAGGGAGCTTGGATGGGTTTGTACGAGTGCTGACTGAGGAATCTTGAATTCGTCCTTAGCCACGGAGTAGTAGAGCTCCTTGTCAATTACCGCATTAAGCTAAGTGAGGCCCAGAGAGGAAAAGTGACTTATGACTTATCTAAGGCTTCTCACTTTGACTCTGTGATAGAACTAGAAAAACCCAAGGCCCTGTCTTCCATTACTTCATGGCCACTCTCTTTATACCCTTTCCTTCTCCCCACACCATGTGCACAGTGCGGTTCTGTGGATGTGTGATCTCTTTGGGGTGGGGGGAGTGATTGCTGAGGGAATCTAATTGGGGGTTGACAGTAATTCAGAGCTTCTCCATTTGGAAAAATTTTGTGACAGGTGTTTATCATTACCTTTTCCCATAGATCTGACAGAAACATCCTTGGATCTTGGTGTCTGGACATAGGAGGTATGAATCACTCACATAATTAACTACTTTTAATCATCAGTGTTTAAGAGCTGTATTTAGTGGTTATATTAGTACAAAACGAATGGGTATGGAGTGGTAAACCTAGAAACAGAAATCTGTGTTTCCTACACATGATCCCAAACTAAATGAGTAGAACATTTGTGTATGTAATGACTATTTTAGCTCTATGAGCCAGGAAGTTAGAATTTTTAAGAAATCTAACAAATGCTGGAAGGTTAAAGATCATTGCAAAATGAACACTGTTCTGAAGGCTTTGTTGCTAAATTGAAGGTATTCTGATTGGAGATTGTCTTTTGAAGGGCAGTTACTTAGTTAAAAGTGCTCTCTGCCCTTGGTTTGAATTCAGCCTCTTTACCAAGTCACATGTGTTAATTTTGTTTCACTGGAATATGTGTTGTATTTTGCTCTTAGGAGGATTGTTGCTTGGCCTAATAGGTTATAGTTGCCAAAATAAAGGTGTATGGTCATCCCATTCTGGTGACCCTTTTTAAAGGCAAATCAGTTCCTGGAAGTTGCTTGAAATAGCAGGCTTATTAGTAATTGTTATGGAAGTTTGCTTTAGCTACTATCCTTGTTTTGGTATTACCCACCATTAGATCAGGTGAGGCTGAAACAGCTAAGTGAGATTTTTGAACATTATCAGAACAACAAAGCCTGTTTGAGGTCAGGGAATTGGGTAGGAATAATGATGACATTAGTTGCTTTAATTTATAAGAAGTACAATTATAAGTAAATACAAATATTAAGTAGCACTTTATTTTGAAAATAAAGTTGACAATTTGATTCTGGGTTCAAATTATGTAGTAAGAGGGCCTGGTTCTTTGTCCAGGCCAACAAGGAAGCTTTATTTGGGGTAGCTCTGGTTATTAAAGTTCTAATTTACAACTGATTTGAGATAAATAGGATAAATTCCTGTGTAGATAGGAAAATGGTTTCGTAGTAAAAGCAAAACTCAGGTACGAGAATGTCTAAACGCTATTTATTCTCTGATGAGTTTTCTGTGACCTGTCCCACAGCTCACAGCAGTGCCAGATCCTGGATCCCGGACCCACTGAATGAGGCCAGGGATCGAACCTGGATCCTCACGGATACTACTAGTTGGGTTCCTTACCCCTGAGCCACAATGGGAATTCCTAAAGACAACATTCTTAAAACAATTCACAGTGGTATGCTAAAAGAAGATAATCGAGTGTCTGACATCTACCACCAGAGGCTTTGTTCCAGAGATGGAATGTATTCTGAATGTGCTATATAGCCCATCTGGTTAAATCTGGATCTAAGAGTTAGCTGATGGGATTTAGTCTTTGGTTTTGGAACGTAGTTTGTGTGAAATGAAGCCATTTGGCCGGGTAGAGAGAGTAAATCTGTAGTCATCAAAACTGTGTTCTAATTAATCCCCTTAGTCCAGGTAACCTGCAAAAGCACGGAAGTTATCCTTAGAGTCTTACTTGAATTTTGTTGATCTTCATATTTTGAGAGTAGAGAAATAACAGAGGATCAGAATTGGGCCCTAGGAGTTGCCAATGTGGGGCAGTGGTTAACGAATCTGACTAGGAACCATGAGATTGCGGGTTCCTTCCCTGGCCTTGCTCAGTGGTTTAAGGATCTGGTGTTGTCATGAGCTGGGGGGTGTAGGTCACAGACGCAGCTCAGATCTGGCGTTGCTGTGGCTGTGGTATAGGCCGGTAGCTGTAGCTCCGATTCGACCCCTACCTAGCCTGGGAACATCCATATGCCGAGGGAAGCAGCCCTAAAAAAAAGACCAAAAAGAATTTTTGTATTAGTAAGATTAAATGTAGCGATAATGTGAAATGTCATGAATAAATGGTAATTGGAAAAAATAGTCACTGTGTTAATAGTGAGTTGAAAATGAGTTTTTGGTCCTCAGTAAGAAGGGAGAAAAGTGGGATGAGGAAAGGGGAGAGCTGTTCAAATAATCAAACGTCCAAGGCTGAGGAAAGTTGAGAATGGGGCTCACTGAAGTTTCCGTAGAAGAACTCTCCAGAGAAAACTATCCCAACACCAGACCTCATAACATCTTAAACCCAAAGCCTCCTGTTGGGGCCTTTGGTAGGTCTGAGATGGTAAAACATTAACTCAAAGAGCAAACTTTGAGCCTTCCTAAATTAAAAAAGGACTTAATGTACCACAAGGTGTCTCCCTAAGGGACGAGCCATGTAGACTTAGGAAAATGGACCTCCCCAGATGCGCATTCTTTTGAAGTTACAGGCGAAAATGCATCTTTTACCTCTTCTATCGAGAAAGGCCACTGATACTAGGATGAGCTAAGACTGTAGGAAGAAGGACCCTGTGTTTGAAGTCTGATTTTTGTGAGATGGGATGAATGAAGTGAATTGTAATTAGTCGCTTGATCAAAATTTCCCTCTTGTTGACTCTCTCACTCATTGTGAATCTTGCTTCTGTATAATCTCTTGTCACTCAGATGCTAGTTAGGTAAGAAATAAAATTTCCAAGAAAAGTGAATTAACTGTAAAGTAGAATTTCCTCATCATGTGATGTGGAACTTGCTGATGTCTGTATAATCTTGATCAGAAATTTTTTTTTTTGCTTTTTAGGGCTGCACCTGAAGCATATGGAAGTTCCCAGGCTAGGGGTCCAGTCAGAGCTACAGCTACCAGCATATGCCACAGCCACAGTGCCACACTAACGCCAGATCCACGCCACATCTGCGATGTGCACCACAGCTCACGGCAATGCCAGATCCTTAACCCACTGAGCGAGGCCAGGGATCAGACCCGCAACCTCATGGTTCCTAGCCGGATTTGTTTCTGCAGCACCACAACAGCAACTCCCTCTCAGAAATTTTTAATAGAAATATTTATATTTGTTGTTGGGTGGTGGCAGTGAAAGTTCTACTTCAGTGATGGCAAGCTAGTTTAATTGACTCCTATTTTATTTAGTTTATCTTGTTTTTTTCACAAAGGAATTTGTGAATTGAATATTGAAATAAAGAGGTATGAGATTGGAAAATAGGAATTCCGAGTGGTTGTAGGTTGTTTGGGCTAGAAACTGCCGTCTGAGAAGTAAGTGACAGTGTGGTGGCAAAGGAGAAGTCTTCCCTTAGTTGGGTCTTCTTTTCACCCTTATCTTGCTTTGTATTTTAGTGCTGACACATCATAAATCCTCAGTCTGTTTTGTGTGTGTGTGTTTTCTATTGAGAATCAACTTTTAAGGATTGCTTTTGACCACTTGACTGAGTACATTTTTAGTTTATTTTTAAAGTTAGTCATGGAATAGCTCCCATGTGTGTCTAGCAGCATACCTATTGCTCTCTTTTTCCTATTCGTGAAGTAAGATGAAAAATATGTTAGTAACTTAACTTTGATATATAAAAGACAAGTGTTTTGGTTCCTAATTCTTTCTGAGCTGAGTAAAGCGAAATCCCCTTTTATGTAGAGGCTTTGGGCCTGAATTTTCATTTAAGGTGAAAATCCTGTGTAGTTGAAATTACGTGTGAAAAAGTTGCTTAGGAAGGCACTAGTTCGAAAACTGGTTAGCTGACAAATTGTTCTTCAATTCTCAGAGCTGGTTTTTCCTTCAGCTGTTAGCATAGGTTATTTTTTTCCCGCTTTTCAACTGCACTCTCGGCATATGAAAGTTCCCCAGGCCAGGGATCGAATCTGAGCCACATTTGCGGCCTACGCCACAGCTGCAGCAAACGGATTCTTAACCCACTCTGCCAGGCTGGGGATCGAGCCAGTGCCTTCACAGAGACAAGCCAGATCATTAACCCACTGCGCTACAGCAAGAACTCCCTAGAACAGGTTACTTTTTTGCTGAGCGGGAATCATAATCGGTTATGTGAGATTTGAAGGGTGAATGGGGCTTTAAGTCGGCTGAGGAACAGCAGATTTAGTCTCCATTGCCTGCTCACTCTGGGACAGGGATGTAAGGGCATGTGTCCTGCCACCATGATTTAGAGTATTTTCCTGGAGTTCTATTGTGGCTCAGTGGAAACTAATCTGACTACCATGCATGAGGATGCAGGTTTGATCCCTGGCCTCGCTCAGTGAGTTAAGGATCCGGTGTTGCTGTGAGTTGTGGTCTGGGTCTCGGATGCTGCTCAAATCCCTCGTAGTGGTGTAGGCAGCTGCAGCTCCAATTCAACCCCTAGCCTGGGAACTTCCATATGCTGCAGGTGTGGCCCTGAAAGAAAAAAAAAAAAAAAAAAAAAAACCCCAAGAAGCTGCAGTCCAGTCTAGATGAAGATTAGGTGTGTGCATGTAACTATTCTTTAAAAAAAGTAGAATGTTTTCCCCCGCGTTTTTCTTTTCCAGCACATATAGTTGGATTGATGTCATTCAATCCAAATATGATATGATTCCATGGTGTGAATAATGGAGAAAGAAATTAGCTATTTATGAAAATTTGCAATATCCCTAGGGTTATACTTGATATTTTTTACCACACGGAGAGCCTTGCATAATTGACTTAACAGTCATGCCCTGGGAGAAGGCATGGTGTATTGGTTAAAATGTGACCTCAGAGCCACATACAAGTGATTGTGAATTCCAGCCTCGTCATTTAATAGCTCTGTGGTCTGGGTCAGGTTACTTAAGCTTTTTTAGTTTCTTCATTTGCCGAGTGGAGGTAATAGAGCCTACCTTAGAGAACTGTGACGGTAAGAGACTGGGTAAATGCTAACTTAACATTGTTTGTTCATTTTGAGCATTTAACATGTTCAAAACAAGTCGCACTTGTGTGTGTATATGTGTGTCATGAGAAAGCGTGCGGGGTGTGGTTAAGGATTGCTTTTTTTAAGTGGAGCAGCAGGCATTAATGACATACTGTTAAATTTAGGCTTTTCATAGCAAAAATACCATGATTTAGCATCTTTGGTAGCAACATCCTAAAAAGCTCAAGATGTTAAATTCCTGTATCTCATGTACAGTTGATGTATATTTTTATCTTTCTCTTTTTGTCTCTGAGTGTGGTTCCCCCCCCCCCCCAATGTTACTGTTACCTGTTGTTGCTTTTTCTGGCTGCATTACAGAATTTAAAAATATATTTCATTATGTTGATTTAATAGGATTTTATATTCCCTATTTTCACTTAGAAATTCTGATTAGTGAAATGTGCCTACATCTTTTCTTTAAAAAGAAGACTTAAAATTTCATTTTACTTCTGTGGCCTTTGGATTGATTTCTTTAAATGTGAGTCACTGGTTCCTCAGAGACCAAAGATTTTTCATCAGTCTCTAAATTATGCTTTAGTTTCTTAAGTCATCAGTTTTCTTGGATCATTTATAATTTCTTTTTGTCCATGGTTGCCTAATGTTTCCGTTTAAAACCTTTTTTCCTTATTATTTTCCTAACCACCAGAGATGGAGTTCTTACTTACATGCTGATGATAATAATATAAATCCATTTACTAAGAAAAAATGTAAAGTACTATAGGCAGGTAGCCTAAGTAGCACCTAATTATTTGAAAGGCTAATCTAGCAAATTGTTAGTTAAAATAAATTTTTATTTCATGGGAGCTTTTGATATGAAAATATACTTTTTATAGTGATCAACACTGTCTTAGAGTTGGTGAATAATTTTGAGCTAATCCATGGTTTTCTGCTTGTTTTTGTTTTTGTTATTGTTTTGCTTTTTAGGGCCACACTTGCAGCATATGGAAGTTTCCAGATTAGGGGTCGAATTGGAGCTACAGATGCTGGCCTACACCACAGCCACAGCAATGCAGCGATCCAAGCCTCTTCTGTGACCTACACCACAGCTCACGGCAACACCAGATCCCCGACGCCACAGCAATGCAGGGATCCAAGCCTCTTCTGTGACCTACACCACAGCTCACGGCAACACCAGATCCCCGACCCACTGAGAGAGGCCATGGTTCGAACCCGCATCCTTGTGGATACCAATTGGATTCATTTCTGCTCCGCCACAACAGGAACTCCTCTGTTCAGTTTATGGTGAGAAGAATAGAAAAACTTGGAGTTCCTGCTGTGGCATAAGGGGATCTACGGCATCTCTGCAGTGCCAAGACCTGGGTTTGATCCCTGGTCCGGCACAGTGGGTTAAAGGATCTGATGTAGGTTGCAACCAAGGCTCTGATCTGATTGATTCCTGGCCAGGTTACTCCATATGTTGTGGGGTGGCCAAAAAAAAAAGTAAATAAATAAAAGAAAAACTTAAATTTTGTCAGGTTCAGAAGCATCTTAATGTGTTTTTTCCCCCCAAATCCTTTCTCATCTCTGGTGTAGCCCATAGTGAATGACCTTTCCCCATGTTCCTTTAAAAGTTGTGGCAGTTACCAGTTATTGTAGTGCATAATAAGAGTTGTGATTTTATAGGCAGTAAGGAAGGAGGCTGGGTTAAGGCCTCTTGGATGAGCCCTAAGGTTGTGTTGGCACATCTAACTGTTCAATACTTTTTAATTTCCTCTTTGTACCAGGCACAGGGCTAGATGGTGGGTGTGCATTGCTGAGTGAATTCTGCCCTCTTAGAGGTAAACAGTCCAGCAAGGGAGCGCAGAGCAGCTGCACTGCACACCATTCAGCATGTATTGTTTGGGAGTGTGGCCCCTTGGCATGGCCTTGGGTCTCTTTCACATGAGAAAACTTCAGACTCTGTCACAAACAAGTTAATCCATGTCTTTATCATGTCACACAAAGTCTTTCATCGTAATCTGATTCTGTTCCATCTTTTTTAGCACCATTTCCAGCCAGTTTGAGTAACTTGTATTTCCTGACATTTACTAGCATTTCTCACTTTAGCACTTCTGCGTATGGTAATTCTTCTGCTTGGATTCCTCCCTCTCTTATTTCCCCTCTTTTTACTGCCCGTTTGCCTGATGAGCTTCCCACCTGGCAGGTCTTAGCGCAGGGGAGAGTTCTTCTCTGAGTCTTTTCTTCGGTCCCTGGCTCTCCTCTTTGTCCCCCTGCCTGTGCCTCTTCCTGGCCCCCATGCGCCTGCTTTACTGCAGCACACGACCACTTTGATGTTGGCTTACTTAGTTGTCTAGCCTAGATTTGGCTTCTTGAGGTTAGAAATTTAATCTTTGTAATCTCCAGCATTTAGCACATATTTGGCACCTGTAGACAGTGACATTCTAACAAATGATTTTTTATGAAATGGGAAGTAGTGATAAACCATAATGATTCTTACTAGGATGCTAATTTAATGTTTACAGGTTTATTTTGAAATATTAGGGTACTTGGACAACATCTTTATTTTCTCAATTAATTTGCCTTTTTCTAAATCAAAAAGTGGTCTGGGGTTAGATTTTAGGATACTGTTTGGTTGGGATAAAAGCACTGTTTTAAGTTCATTGGTGAACATGTTGGTGAGACTCTGTCCATAGTCATGAAAACTTGACTTTCATTGGTCTCTAAAACAAATAAACAAGGCTTTTCAGTCAGGAAGAGTGGGCGATCCATAGGATTGCCATAGCACCAGCTCCATCTGTGCTGCTCCTATGCAGGCGTGGATGGCGTGAGGAAATGGAAGCACTTCAGGGGCGCTCAGGAGGACTCCCAGACTTTACCCATTCCTCACACCCCCTTTTTTGCCCTAATTCGTTCAGCTGTGCTGCTGAGTGCTGGCCTGGTTCCCAGCCTTTAAGGATTTTAGTCTGTAAGCCCAAGATCATGGGACAAATGCTCTGACACACAGAGAGGAGGGACAGAGGTGGAGAAGGCCTCTGCTGGGAGGGGAAGGGACGGTCAAAGCTTAGTAAAGAAGGTGGTTGACCAGGGTCTGGAAGGACCAGCAGGAGCTCTTCAGCCAGACTAAGTTGGGGAAGGGCATTCTTGGCAGCGGGAACAATGTATGGACAGGCGTGGAATCAGGAATCAGTAGGGCTCTTCGAAGAACTACAAATGGTTCTCTTATAGATGGGATGTAAGATTTGTAAGAGGTGAATGGAAGACGGTGTTGACAGCTAGGCAGGGCCAGATTCTGAAGGATTTTATATGTTGTCCAATCGGTTGTGACTTTGTTCTTGGAGCCCAGTTGGGCCTCTCTCCTGCCTGGTTTTCCATGGTAGGGAAACATATAGTAGCCTTATGCGTTGTAAAACTTTTCAGAGTCTTGCTAGTAAGAGGGCTGCTTATCTTTATTTAATCCAGTGTTTTTCATCCATTAATATGAGCAGGCAATGTCTTGACAAAAAAACTATCTTGGAGAGACTTTTACTAATTGTGAAATGCTGTTGGAGACAGTAGGAAGCTATTGCAATTTTAAGCAGAGACATCAGATCTGGTTTGTATATTGATTAGAATGAGGGAGACTGGAGAGGGCATCCAGACAGAGTTGAGGCAATGCCAGTGCAGACAGGGGCATGGCGAGGTGGGTTTGGGGAAGGTAGAAATGGTAAGACGAAGTGCCCAGTTGCATATAGAAGGTGTGGGATAGGAAGGAGTCTGGGATGTCTTCCAAATGCCTGGCCCAGCTTTTTAGGCAAGTCCTACTCATTAAAGGAGCAGAGGGAATTGGTAGTGGTGGCGGGAGGGAGGGCAGGTTTCTGGAAGAAAGATGAAATGAGCCTGTTGAATTTTAGCTGTCTGAAAGTACTGGTTGGTGGTTGCCGCTGTCGATGGGCCAGTAGTGCCGCCCTTTGCCCATGATGTTGTTACAAAGAGAGAAGCCCTGAGGATATTAATAGTTCAGAAGAGGGCAGAGGAAGTGGAGGCTTGGGGAATATTAATAAATAAGAAGTGGGTAGCGGAAGTAGAGGCCTGGTAACCTGGCTACCTGCGCGACAGCCCAGGCTAGTGTAACATGAAGTAGAATTCAGCAGAATTGTGGGAGTAAAAAGGTCATTTGTGGGCTGTCTTGGGAACCTAGTCACAATTTTCTTTATGAAAGTGTGTATTTCAAGTATGTTTTGCTTTCAGTTGGATTTTTTAGAAATAGAAAGATGGTGCTGTCTGCATGTCATTCCTTAATTTGTTGGTAAGGCTTCTCAGTATACAGTCACTGCATGCTTGACTTTCTAGGGAAGGTGAAAAATAACCTTGGTTAAGTGAAGATTATTTTTCCCTGTTTTTAAAAGACAGTGTTGATTGAAAACTGGAAAATAGATGATTCCAGAAAAAGTATTTTGTAAACTAGAAATCCCTGTGTAAGTTGTCATGGTTGGCATAGTACCCCAATAGATTTAAAAAAAAAAAAAAAAATCCAATACATGGATTTAAAAAAAAAAAATCCTGAATAGTGGATTACAGAGTGACCATAGGAAATGAGAAAGTTCAGATTTCTATGATGGTCATATCAGGAGTAAGGCTCTTATCCTCTTCAACAGCAATTTAAAGAGCTGTGATACTGAAATATTTGTTGAATGCAGACTTCAAAGGCTTTATACTTCCTTTGTATGCTGAGTCAACATGAGTAGGTTTCAAACTGGGGAAAAAGGAGTAAAGTGGAAAAAGACAAACTCACATAATTTTAAAAAGCTGATTCAGGTGCCTATCCCTATCAGTTAGAATTGTGAATTTGTAGGATTGTCCTTTTTGTACAGAATAGGTTTCCTGGTGACTTTGTGTTTCTTTGTAGTTGAGTCTTCATAATGTTTGGAAGAATGAAATGTGAACCATACTGTAGTACAAGATCATGATGAGTAAAACCAATTTTGTTTTCTTGCAAGCATAATACAATATTCTTGAACTATACTGAGTTAATGAAAAATTTGGGGGTTTGTTGTCCATTAGAAAAATGAACATCTCTGGAGTCTATGTGTGACTCCTTAACATGCTGAAAATTTAGAAGTATAATTCTCTGGAAAGTTCTCCTGTTCTCCCCTCTTTTCATTTTTTCCCTTCTCTTTCCTGTCCCTCCACTCCTTCTCATCCTAGTCTTGCCTTTCCACTCTGCTGCTCTATTTTGATATCTTTCTGTGCAAATGATTACTCTTTGTTTCAGTATGCAACTGCAGCGTAATGTTTTTGAATACTTTAAGTCAATTTAAAGTCAGCATTGTACTTTGCCAGCAGTGCACTTTACTCAGCTGAAATGACAATGCTATGAATAGTTTTGAGCACGTGTGTGCATTGACCATGAACAGTTGACACCTACTTTGAGCACATGCATGCATTGACCACTGCATCATCGTGGTCACTTGCCAGTTGCAACAGTAAGGTTTCATCTAAGCTGCATCCTGATTTTAACTATGCTAAAATGTGGAAAATATGAGTCTTAGAATTAATGAATGTTAATGGTTTCAAAAGACCATCTTTTAAATCGCTGAAATGTCAAACAAGTTGTTAGGGATTTGGATTAATAGCATTGCAGTTTAGAAGAAATGGTCACTAATTTGCATTGAAATGGAAGAACATTCATGCATATATTGCTTAAAAAAACCTCTTACCTCAAAACTTGGAAGTATAATTTTTTATTGAAGTATAGTTAATATGCAGTGTTTTATAAGTTACAGGTGTGCAATACAGTGATTCGTAATTTTTGAAGGTTATACATTGTTTACAGTGTTATAAAACATTGGCAGTATTCCCTGTGTTGCACAATATATCCCTGTAGCTCATTTTATACATAATAGTTTGATACCTCTTAATCCTTTACCCCTAAAAGTGTAACTTTTAGTTTGGGAAATTAGGCTTACACAATTTGGTTTACTTTATGCAAGGTGTTACTAGAACTCTTGATTTGTCAATTCATATTGCATTAATTCCCCTAACACAATCTTTTGTGCTTCTTTAAAAATACTCATTTCAACTAGGTTTTTGTTGTTTTGTTGTTGTTTGTAAGTATCCATTCTCACTCCCAGAAGAAAAAAAGTACCAGTGGAAACCCTGGTACTTTTATACTTCATTTCATAAATCTAACAATGCAGAGGAATTTGAAGAAACTTAGTGGTAACATCCATGCACAGGGAACATGTGACACGGATTCCTAATTGAGATTGTTGGATCAAAGTATGTGAAGTATGTGTGAGGTTTAAATTTTCATATACTGTCAGTTGGTTTTTCAAAAAGCTAGTGCAGATTCATTCTTAACAGCAAAGTGTGGAGATGCACCTTATCTTTTTTTTTTTTTTTTGCTAGTTTAATGGGCAAGTAATGTTTTATCAGATAATTTCACTCTTTACCTCATCTTGCTCTCTAATAGGATCATGTTCTCTTAAAATTGTTAACTGTTTCCCCGCTTCCTGGTTCTGCAGCATTGTAAGATCCCTAAATTCTAGTTTCAGATGATTGTGAATTTGGGAATAATTTTTATAAAGGGAATAATATACCTACCTTCCCCTTCCCATTATCATTTGTGTTAATTACGTCTTATTTTTCCATTGAGACATATGAAACAGAATTTCTGTTATAAGCAAATCCTACTTATTAGGGTTTACACTGGTACTAAAAAAAAAAAAATCTGTATGTAATTTCTCATCTTTAATCATTGTTGGTCAGTGATTGCCCTGTTAAGCCTTGTGAAAACTGTCAGTCTTTTTCTTACCAATACTGGAACGTCATCTAGTGGTGAAAGAGTGCAACAGCGGGCTATGTATGCAGGCAGTACTTGCATAGGTCAGAAACTTCCACTGTTGGAATGAATCATGAATTATAACCGTCTCATTTTAGTGGAGAAGGTGAAACCAAGATGGGTAAAGAAACTTGCAAAATAGTACATGTTAAATTAATTGACATTTAAGAACAGATTAAAGCTGACTTCGAGTCCTGTACTCTTTTTTTTTTTTTTTGTCCTTTTGCCTTTTCTTGGGCCGCTCCTGGAGGTTCCCAGGCTAGGGGTCGAATCGCAGCTATAGCCGCTGGCCTACACCAGAGCCACAGCAGCGGAGGATCCGAGCCGCATCTGCGACCTTCACCACAGCTCACGGTAACGCCAGATTGTTAACCCACTGAGCAAGGGCAGGGATTGAACCTGCAACCCCATGGCTCCCAGTCAGATTCGTTAACCACTGCGCCACGGGAACTCCGCCTGTACTCTTTTCATTTGTTTTTGTTTTTTTGTTTTTGTATTTTGTATTTTGGCGTAAAGTTATACATCTCCTGTTCCTAATATAGGAGGAATAGGAAATGAAATGGAATGGAAATGGCATATATGCTCATTTAATACCTACAGGTGAATTGGTTTGATAAAATTATTTGGAATTTGCTGCTGCTTATTGCTCTTAACACTGGCTAGAGCTTTCCCTCAGTGGAGCCAGAATATGGAAGAGATAAAAATAAAAATAGTCAACTCTAGCTTACTAGAGATATACTCATTAAAGGAGCCTTCAAAATGGCTACTCTCCCTCGCGTGGAGTAAAATAACAATAAGAGCAAGATCCTGGCAGAGAGACTTGAATGGTCTGATAGAGCACAGTGGAGTGCTTTGGAGGTTCCTACAAGTTCTGGCCCACAGTTGGCCATGTGTGGTAGAACTAGAAGTCTGTTCATACACTCAGTCTTCTTTCTTTTTCTTCTCTTTTGTATATATATGGTAAAAAGCATTCAGAAAGCACTAAAGTCTCCCTCATTCCCATGCCAATAACCTGTCACCCCTGGTGGCCACATCACTAGTTGACAGATATATTCAGCCTTTGGTTATCCCAGGGGCAGGTGCCAGTTTTCCACTTTGGAATATTCACTCTTTAAGACTGGTCTTATCGCAGTGATCCTTTCTACTGGTTTCGGTTGTCTGCTGTAGCATTTTTCATAATAGATGGTAAGATTTTGAAATCAGTCTTGCAGTTATAACAATTTCATAACTCTCAGTCCTTGAGTATGGAGTTTTAGAAAGTCACATACATGAGGAAGATTTAAGGGGAAGTGCAAAAGTTTTAAGGTCAAGATAACTTGAACCTAAGTGAAAAAAATTTTCATTCATATTAAGTAGACAAACTTAAGTATGCAAACTTAATTATGTTGTATATAAATGATTTTCTTTATCCATTTCTGTTTTTTTAATGAGGATAATAAAACATCCCAGTTTTTACTGATTAAATACTATATAACTGACTGTAATACTCAAAGCCATTATTTTGTCGAATGATAGTCTTACCACATGGAGTTTCTCTGAATAAAAGGGTTGATTTCTTTAAATAGTATATATAATAAAAATGATAAAAATGTATGCACATAAACTATAGTGCAGGCTGAGTGATAACTCCTAATGTTCTTAATTTGACGCTAAAGCAGATAATTGCAATATCTTTCCTAACTATAACTTATTTTATTATAGCTATCTCATTGTTTTGTAACATACCAAAATGTATAATTATACAAAGACTGTACTTCACAAATGTAAATACAATTTTGGTTTGGTGTATATTGGATACAATGGTCTTCCTTAAGCCTAAACACAAAAACAAAAGCATGTATTATAAGAGAAAGTTCAAGATGGGAAGTGATAAAATGGGTATTGAGTAGAGCTTTGTTAAAATTTAGCTGGTATCCTTGTAAAATTT
Source organism: Phacochoerus africanus (assembly GCF_016906955.1). Lineage (NCBI taxonomy): Eukaryota > Metazoa > Chordata > Mammalia > Artiodactyla > Suidae > Phacochoerus > Phacochoerus africanus. The sequence continues at coordinate 211,827,673 of NC_062544.1, read as the reverse complement.
CCATGTATTCATTAAATTATATTATGTCATTCTTATTGTTAGGAGCTGACTCGAAGTGTTAAGTTGTTGCCTGCAACAGTTGTCACAGTTTGGTTACTGAAGTTGGGAGATGGAGATTTTTTTTCAGTTTTTTACACAAATATTGTATAGATATTAAAATGAACATTGTACAGTGAGTAGAGTTAGGGTTTTATATTTATTAGGGCACATTTTATTTCAGATATAAAGGTAAAACTGCTGAATTGCAGAAGGTCATTTTAATTGCTGTGAATACTACACAGTTGACAAGGAAATAATATTCATAATGCTGGCTTTGTATTTATACTGTAGACTCTTTAAAACACCCTTTGCTTTGAGGTCCTGAAGATGGGGTTTATCAAATCTTTATTTAACATGGGTAGATATGTTTAATTCTCAGGAAAAAACTCTAGAACTGCAAAACAAAGTGGGATGATTTATTTTGTCTTTCAACAGTACAAGGTGGCCCAAAAGTCTTACTGCAGTTTCAATTTTTAAAACTTTAGAAGTACATATTGCAAACTTATAAAAATATCATTTGAGAATTTTTATACTTATTAAGTTTTGTGAATTTTGAGTAAAACATTTAAAATTTTGTCTTTTTACTTTTGTCAACCTAAAGTTGGCAAAGAGCAACTGAAGGGAAAAAGTAAATGAAAAAATATTACTCAGAATTACTTTGCTTGAGGTTTTACTTGAAGATCATTCTCTAAGTCACCTTGTGAAATTACCTACTTTGGAATTCTAGGCACATACATAGAATACCCTAAAAAACAAACAACCCCCCCCCCACACACACATACTATTATAATACTATTGTTACAGCTCATGAGAAACTCAGGTTTGAAGGGAAGATGAAAGATGCCTTAGGTTTGGGGATTTCTATGCTTGTTGAGGCCTACTCATCTTGTTTTAGGAAGTGAGATCTGATTTACTCTCATCTTAGATTAAAGGTGGTGCTTTAAATGGTTCTTAGCAATTATATAATGTGAAAAAAATGAGTAAACTTTTGTAAAAATTAGCATTAGATTTAGTGAGATTTATTTCTGATAGCTTCACTTTGGTCTGTGCTTCTGTTTTTACTCACACAAAAAGTCTAGTTCATTGTAAATGCAAGGAAGGGTTTGGTTAAGCACAATACCCTATAAGCTGCTTGCTTTTTAGATAATATCAAGGCTCAGGCATGCACGTGGAATTGAGACTTCAGTGTGCAGTGGCAGTCAGCTGGCAGAAGGTCTGTCTTCTGAAAAGCCATTTATAATTTGTGAATTAAGAAATCTTAAATTTTAATCATTTTGAAAGCAGTTCTAAAAGAGCCAAACAAATATGTGGCAGAAGATTCTCATTTGAATGGATTTTTATGCTTAGTTTTATTTTATTTTTATTATTAAGAGTCTGCTTTTGAAAGCTCTTCTAATATCAGCACTCGGAAGAAATGATGACATAGTGCTATTGGTAAGAAAAATTTCCTTCCTTTTTTTATGCTCTAGAGGTTGACTTGATTAAAAAACACTCAAACAAACCACCAGAGTTAATACTTTTTAAGTTAAATGTATTTTCGAATTTTGATATAGATGCTTCAAATGTTTAGTTGGATAAATGGTAGAATAGTATGTAGTATATATATTTTCATTGTGATAAGCAATGTATTTTGAAATATATAGTTTTATCTTCATGATGTCATAAAAATGTTAAAGGCTTTCTATTTATGCACATGTATTTTAAATGTAAATATACATCTACAGTATGTATATATTTTAAATATAAGCTATTGCAGTTGTCTAATTGGTTTCAACTAAAAGTTTATGGGAAAAATGAACTCAGTAATTTCCTATGAAGTATAATATGTTTAAAGAGAATAATTGGTGGCTTTTAGAGCAACTTTTAATTTGAATTATTTAAATTATTTTTAATGTTTCAACTTTTGTAAAATTTGGTAAGACTTAAGAATTTTGCCTTTAAAAAGTAAGCTAAATTTCAGAGAAATAACGCTTGTAAAAAGCATAATGAGAAAATATGGTCAAGAATTGTATTTAGGAAAGTGTGAAAATAGATTGTTACAGGCAGTGTACAACTGTCATAGTTTTTGCTATGGTCAGTTGATTGTAGAAGATGAGATGAAAATATAATTGCCTTGGACTAGTGTGAACACTATCCAGAGATACTTGGGGAAAGGTTTTTAATAGTTATAAGTAAAAGAGATTAATGAAAATATTGACTTTTAATGGTGATTCTTGTTCAAAAATTATAAAAAAGTATGCTTATTTATCTGTAAATATATTCTATATTGAAAAATTCAGATATACAAAAGTGGGGACATATATCTATATTTCTAAGCAGTGGAAAAAAGATAGGATTGGAGAAGAGTTAGATTCAAAGCCCAGAAGTAGGAGTTTATGGATAATACCTGATACATAATAGGTTGAGTCAGTGGATTTGGGACTCAGAGGCAGAGTCCTCAAGATGGATAGGCTTTTGAGCCAGAAATACCTAATCTCTGAAAATTTTCTTCTAAGAACTTCAGGAGTTCCCATTTTAGCTCAGTGGAAATGAATCTGACTAGGAACCATGAGGTTGAGGGTTTGATCCCTGGCCTCGCCTAGTGGGTTAAGGATCTGGTGTTGCTGTGGCTGTGGCATAGGCCCACAGCTGTAGCTCCAGTTAGACCCCTAGCCTGGGAATTTCCATATGCCATGGGTGTGGCCCTAAAAAGCAGGGGAAAAAAAAACTTCAAATGGATGGCTTTTATTTTATTTTTAAAAACTTGGATAATTTATACATATTGGAACTTCAAATGGATGGCTTTTATTTTATTTTTAAAAACTTGGATAATTTATACATATTAAAGAGTAGAGAGGTTAGTATAATGAATCCAAATGCTGTTCTGTGAGATCAATAAAATTAATAAATTCCTAGTTAAACTCAGAGAAGGGGGGCACAAATTACCAATATCAGGAATAATAGAGGAGACATCACTATAGATTATGAAGCTATCAGGACAGTCAAGGAACTTAACAAACAACTTTATGCAAAATACCAACTTTTCTCCAGGTTTGGACTTCCAAATAAAAACTTAATGAAAAAAATATCTTTACCAATTAGGGGATGGCTTTGAGTTGATAACTGCTAAAGTTGAGTCATTTTGGGAGATATTTTTGCTGGGTATAGAATTCTTAGAATGGTTTCTTTTCCTCAGTACTTCACAGATATTGCCCTGCTCTATTTTACCCTACTTTTGTTTTTAGCAAGAAATTTAATGTCATTTTTATTTATCTTTCTTTGTATGAGAGGTGTCTTTTTTCTCTGGCTCCATATATGTGTCCCCCCCCCCCCAATTAAGGGTTTTAAGCAGTTTGATGATGATATGCCTTGTTGTAATTTCATAATTTTTTTTGGTCTTTTTGTCTTTTAGGGCCACACCCACAGCATATGGAGGTTCCCATGCTAGGGGTCCAGTTGAAACTGTAGCCACTAGCCTAGCCACAGGTTCTGAGCTGTGTCTGTGACCTACACCACAGGTCATGGCAACGCAGGATCCCCTACCCACTGAGCGAGGTCAGGGATCGAACCTGTGTCCTTATGGATGCCAGTTGGGCTCACTAACTGCTGAGCCATGACAGGAACTCCAGATTTCAGAATTTTTTGTTGCTATTGTTGTTTGCTTATTGTTAGTTGGCCTTCTTGGATCTGTGAGCTTACTGTTTTTCATCTGGTCTGGAAGTTTTGGGGACTATATTTCATTACATTCTTTTTTGTTCCCAACTGCCTTACATGTATATCAGGTGCTTGAAGTTGTCTCACAGCTTACTGATGCTGTTATATTTGCTTTTTTCCCCTCTAGTCTTTTTTCTCTCCGTTTTTTTTGTTTGTTTGTTTGTTTGTTTTAATTTTATTTTAGTCTTTTTTTTTTGGCCTTTTCTATGGCTGCTCCCACGGCATATGAAGGTTCCCAGGCTAGGGGTCTAATCAGAGCTATAGCCACTGGCCTACACCAGAGCCACAGCAACACCAGATCAGAGCCGCGTCTGTGACCTACACCCCAGCTCATGGCAATACCGGATCCTTAACCCACGGAGCAAGACCAGGTATTGAACCCACGTCCTCATGGTTCCTAGTCGGATTTGCTAACCACTGAGCCATGATGGGAGCTCCCCGTTTTTTATTTTGGATACTTCTGTTACTATGTCTTCAAGTTCATTGATTTTTTTTTTCTTCTGCAATGTCTAACCTACTGTTAATCCTATCTAGTATATTTTTTAACTCAGACATCGTACTTTTTATTTATTTTTGACTTGGTTCCTGTTTATATCTTTTGTGTCTCTGCTTAACATGTTCAGTAGTCTTGCTTTTTTGAATATGTGGACTGTAGTTAGAACAGCTGTTTTAATGTCCTTGTCTACCATTATTGTCTCTCATCATTATTATCTATTATCTCTGTCAATTCTAGGTCCTTTTCTGCTGATTTATTTATCTCATGGGTTGTATTTTCTTTGTGTGCCTGTTAAAAGTTTTAAGTGGATGTTAGACATTATAACTGGATATTTTGTATTCCTATAAATCTCCTTGAACTCAGTTAAGTTACTTGGAAACAATTTTATTCTTTCAAGTCTTAAAGCTTTGTGAGGCAGAACCATAGTAGCTTTTAGTTTAGGGGTAATTCGAACCTAATGCTGAAGCAAAATCCTCTGAATACTCCCTCTGATTCCATGCAGTTAATGGAGGTTTTCTTCTATGGCTGGTGAGAACAGGCACTCTTCCCAACCCTGTAATCCCTGATGCTTTTTCCCCCCCTTAATTCTTTTGGCCTTTTGGGTGGCTCTTCTTGGTAGTTTCATCACACACAAGTGCTGATCAGTACACAACTGAAGACTTGAGAAGGGACTGTCTTATAGATTTGTGGTGTGCACATCCCTGGTAATCTGTTCTGCAAACCTAGGCATTTTGATGCCTCCCCAGCTTCAGCTTCTTCTCTTCAACTCAAGGAGACTGCTGGGCTCCCCATGGGTTCCCTGCCCTACCTTTTTTTTTTTTTTTTTCTCCTGTGAATTACTCAGTTTATAAAGTGGAATAGTTGTGGAGCTCACCTACATGCTTACCATTTCTGTGTCGGTTTGTATCATTGTCTGACATCCAGTTCCTTGAAGAATATATAGTTTTATATAGTTTACCCACTTCGTTGTCATAGGGAGAAAGCCCAATCTGGTCTGTGCTTTTCCCTCTTGGTTGGAAGCAGGAGTCTCTCCATTTAAGAATTTGAATTGGAGTTCCCATCGTGGCTCACTGATTAACGAATCCGACTAGGAACCATGAGGTTGCGGGTTCAATCCCTGCCCTTGCTCAGTGGGTTAACAATCCGGTGTTGCTGTGAGCTGTGGTGTAGGTAGCAGATGCGGCTCGGATCCTGTGTTGCTGTGGCTCTGGCATAGCCGGCGGCTACAGCTCCAATTCGACCCCCAGCCTGGGAACCTCCATATGCTGTGGGAGCGGCCCCAGAAATGACAAAAAGACAAAACAAACAAAAAAAAGAATTTGAATTAGTTCCTCCCCTCAAGAAACGTATTTTATGTGGTGATGGGAAATGATCAGAATTTTATGTTTTGGTTATGAAAATGACTCTGGTGAATCCTGAGATGATCCTGAGATTCAGTCCAGAATTTAAGGAAGAACGATAGATAGATTTAAGAACCCCAGGCTGGATCTTTCAGTGGAGCAGTGTCAGGGCAGAGTTCCTTTGCTTTACCCTTTGAAGGTAAGCATGTGCACATTTGAAACCTTGCAGGATTAGATTATACAGGTTCAGGTAGCAACAGCTGATCTTTTCTACAGGGAAACAGTTTGGACTTGCTCATTCTCCCCACGGTCTATAGCAGCAGCTGCGTAGCCCTTTAGGATAACTGCCACCTCAAGACTTACGGATTTGATGGATCAGTCTTATAATGGTGGAATGGCTCTAGTACCGTGCTTTTCAGCAGTTGTAACACTACCCTAGACTAAGAAGAAATTGTTACTAAATTCCCTAAAAGGTTTTGTGTGATAATGTGGCTTGTTTTCCTCTGAGAAACAAGGTAGCTCTGAGGCTTCTTTTCCAAGATGGCATTGAGTCCAGTATATATTGTGTGCCCGTGCATCTGTGTGTTTGTAATCAAACTCTTGTGTTTTATTTCTGTAGAAAGCCCTGACCCTACCTAGCTTTGATCCCATCTCGGGCTGTCAGAAGGCAGAGAAACTTTATGTGCCCATGCAGGAGGCATCAATATTTTTTATTGGTCATTTTGTTGATGACATAAATCAAGAGATTCCAGTAGTCCTGTATGGGGGATTAATTAGTTTGAAATCCTGTGGTTGATTATACTTGGCTGTTAGTTCGTATCACATAAACGTCACAAAGCTATTGCTGTCTTAGCACAAGTTCTTTATAAGGTCATTCATTCAGCAAGTAATTTTTGAGTGCCTACCATGTGTCAGGCCTGTGCTGTACACTGGATAGATGAATAGATTTATGGCATCTGGAATGAGGGAGGGAATGTTCCCACTGTGTTCTGCAGAGATCAACCGAGTCTAAAGCAATGGCTCTCACTGGGCTTAAGGCCCAGACCCTTTAATAGTCTTGAAAATGATTGTGAACTCTAAGTGCCTTTGTTTATATGGGTTATATCTGTTATTGCCACTTTAGGTATAGATATTTAAGAATATTAATTTATGAGTTCCCTGGTGGCTCAGCAGTTTAAGAGTCTGGCTTCACTGCTGTGGCTCAAGTTCTGACTAGGGAACTTTTGCATGCTGCAAGCATGGCCGAGGGGGAAAAAAAGGAATATTAATTTAATAGAACAGTAATGGAATTGTTACACAAGTAACTTTTTTTCTGAAAAACATTTATTTTCCAGAAACAAAATTTGGAAGAACACTGGCATTGTTTTACATTTTGAAACTCTCTTTAATATGTAGCCGAATGTCTAATATTTGAATTTAATCTCTTTTCTAATACAGGAAAATATTTTTGTCAGTGGGCTCAGTAAATTTTCTCCTTGACAAGCATTATGGGTAATCAGAAGTAATCAGAAGATTGCTTAGTGAACTTGGAATCAGAATGGGATATTTAGTTGAATGGTCACGGACAGGGGTACACCTGCCATAGAGGTTGACTCTTGGCCAGAGATTGCCATTCATGTGATAGGTTCTCAGTAGATGAGACTGGGACATGAAAAAGAAGGATTCTTAGTAGTTTCTCCTAGGATTTTTTTTTTTTTTTTTGCCCTTTTTTAGGGCTGCACCCATGGCATATGGAGGTTCCCAGGCTAGGGGTCCACTGGGAGATGTAGCCACTGGCCTATGCCACAGCCACAGCAACGCTGGATCCAAGCCACGTCTGTGACCAACACCACAGCTCACAGCAATGCTGGATTCTTAACGCACTGAGCAAGGCCAGGGATTGAACCCAGGTCCTCATGGATGCTAGTTGGGTTTGTTAACCACTGAGTCATGACGGGAACTCCTCTTTTAGGATTTAAATTGCTTTGTAGCAGGCTGATTGCTAGTATAAATTAATGAAATATGCCAAGTTTTGTGATAGTAAATCATGCAGGTACAAGAACTGGCACACCACTGAACATGTCAAGAGAATCACATGAAGTAGCACTTTAGTGACTACTTACATATCAGTTAAACTTTTACCAAAACAAGAAATCTGGAGTTCCTATTGTGGCGCAGCGGAAACGAATCCGACTAGGAACCATGAGGTTTCGGATTTGATCCCTGGCCTTGCTCAGTGGGTTTAGGATCTGGCGTTGCCGTGAGCTGTGGGGTAGGTCGCAGACTCAGCTCATATCTGGCGTTGCTGTGGCTCTGCCTAGGCCAGCGACTACAGCTCTAATTAGACCCCTAGACTGGGAATCTCCGTATGCCGCAGGTGTGGCCCTCAAAAGGAAAAAAAAAAAGACAAAAAATCCTCCCCCAAAACAAGAAATCTGGTAGTATATAGTTACATGTATAGTCTACTAAGATACAGAATAATGTCTTAATATTTGTTCTCTTTTCCCTCAGTTATCTTCAATCCTTCTGAAGCATAAGACCTTCCCAACCATTGTAGATATGGACAAAGAAGAAAGGAAGACTATCAACCAGGGTCAAGAAGATGAAATGGTAACTGGTTTTTATAGTTTACTTATAAAGTGTGAAGAATTTATTTTTCTAGGGAAGTAGAAAAGTACCTTTAAAAAACTGCCAGAATAAAATAAAATACAGCTAAATCAGTGCCCTTTCTTCATTCTGTGTTTTTGGATTGGGATTATGTGGCATCTCTGATTGAAGTCTAGTTCCTGTTTCCCTTGTGAGCTGTTAAAACTGAGAGGAAAGAGGTTTGCTTTTTTACTTGTTAATTTAAGAAGTAACAGAATTTCTCATTTTGACTTACAAAAAATTTAAAATGAGCTTAATAAAACTCATCTCTTCTTGTGGTATGTGTGTGGGGGGGAAGATAGGAAGGCTTTGGAATTTGCCTCTCTTATCATTTGATATTTAATCACGTAATCACCGTGTCCATGCAGGAGGTTTATGGCTATAATTTGTGTCGCTGGAAGCTTGCCATAGTTTCTCTAGGAGTGGTGTGTACTGGTGGCTTTCTTCTCCTCCTCCTCTATTGGATGCCCGAGTGGCGGGTGAAGGCGACCTGTGTTAGAGCTGCAGTTAAAGACTGTGAAGTGGTGCTGCTGAGGACTACTGTAAGTCCATGTATTTACTGGTAGCTAAGTGAGGAGAACATCACTGCTAGGGTATAATGAGGAATACTAGCTCTAATATTTCTAAAGTATCTGTGTTCAATTGAATATTATCCCAATGATTAGAGTTCATAGGAATCTTAAAGAGGACCAGCTCTACCCTCTTACATAGCTCTTGGTGCACTGAGAGATTAGGTAGATGGCTGTTCTGTCAAGATCACCTAACAGGACTATATCCTGAGTGATGCTGCTGCACCCCCGGTTTGTTTGTTTGTTTGTTTTAAATCCTAATTGGAAGCATTTTATAAGAGGCTTTAATATCTAGTCTCAGTATATAGATAGGTCAAAGAGGAAATTACAGTCTTTTATGAGATATCCTGTCATTGAAGTATGGCGTATAAAACGGTGAGCAATTGAAAGCACTTCCTGTTAGAATTACACATCTTTGTGAAATGGTTTAGCATTTCATGAGTAGGAAGTGATGCTTTCTCAATTAGAGATAAGTAAATAATAGTATGTGAAGAATGGAAATCAAATATATGTAGTTACATAATATGCCTAATGGATTCTTTACCCTTATTCCTTTCTCTTTTAAGGATGAATTCAGAAGGTGGTTTTGTGCAAAAATTCGCTTTCTTTCTCTGGAAACCCCCCCATTTTCAATTCCAAAATCTATGGCTAATAAGATTTCCAATGGCCACGCTGTTCACTTAACTGAAAATCTGGCTGAAGAAAATAGGTTTGAGATCAGTAAATATTCACAGATTCAATCACAACAGGTATTGTGGTCTTGGTCTCAAAGTTTCTTTAAAAATCAGAATTGTTCTATGCTTTATGGAAATCTATAATTTTGTGCTTTCAGTTTTTCATTGTATTTTTGTTTGAGATAAAGTTATATGCATATAAAATACCTATTTGTCAGAATATATAACAGTTTAGTTATTTACTAGAAGAAACATTACATGTCACGTGTGATTGCTTTAATTTTAATAGATATGCTATACGCTAAATCTGTGTTAGTAAACTTAATTAAGTGATGGTAACTCCTTTTGATGTAGTGTTTATTATGTCCTACAGATGCGATACTTCACACACCATAGTGTAAGATACTTTTGGAATGATACCCTTCACAATTTTGATTTCTTAAAGTAAGTATTTTTCTTTTGTTTGGATTCTATCATGAGTATCTTGAAAGTGTTCTAGATAGAAAAGGATTCATTTTAGTGTTAACATAAAAACTGAAGAGGTTTTTATTACATAACTTATTTGTTAATAACTCCCTGGTGTTATTTGAATGCTTAATAACCATTTTAGAGTAAGTCCTACCTGCAGCTTGTACCTTGGCAGAATTCACATAAAAGTTGGAAGCAGTATGCTCCCAAAGTCCAGTTTGGGTCTGAGTTCTTTTCTTTTTGGGGATTCATCTCAAAGTGAATTTTGAGTATACTTTTAGCCTGTCACACTATCTGAATTACCACCTCTCAGTTTGTTGACAGTTCCATCCACTCGTACTTGAGATATGGAGTGATAGACAGTCATAAATTTAACTTCAATAGGTGGATAAAATGGGACTTTTTTTTTTTAATAAGGCTTGGGTAGGATGAATTGGAGTAATCCCTTAAAATTTATTTTTTTATGAGGGCTTCAAATTATATAAGTATTAAGTTTACTAGGATTTTATTTTTATTGTTGCTATTAAAGTGATTATTATAAACAGTCACTAAGTTCCATTGATTGAGAGTGACAAAGGAATTTTTTTTTTTTGCCATTTCTTGGGCCGCTCTTGTGGCATATGGAGGTTCCCAGGCTAGGGGTCAAATTGGAGCCATAGCCGCCAGCCTACGCCAGAGCCACAGCCAACACAGGATCCGAGCCGTGTCTGCAACCTACACCACAGCTCACGGCAATGCCAGATCCTTAACCCACTGAGCAAGGCCAGGGATCGAACCCGCAACCTCATGGTTCCTAGTCGGATTTGTTAACCACTGAGCCATGACGGGAACTCCAGGAATTCTTAATACTAGCAGTAAAAGAATTATCTTATGAACACTTAAAATATTCATGCCTGGATTTTTTTCTTAGACATTTAAGAACTGGAATATTCTGGAATGAACCAGGACAAGTCCACATGCTTAGTTCTGAAAATCATTCCTAGTTAAGAACCGTTGCTTGCTTTATAAAACACTGCCAAGGACCTCACATTTTGTTTTTTTAAAAAATTTGACTTGGAGCTGATTTCTGCTGCCTTTGGAGAAGTAATCAACCTCAGTGGGAAAAGTAGGTCAAAATATTTGCTGACCATACCGACTTGTAGAATTTAAATCCATCCCAACAACAGCAGTTTATTAAGGAGCTTAGTTTTCTTTTTCTTTTTGTCTTTTTAGGGCCGCACCCGAAGCACATGGAGGTTCCCAGTCTAGGGGTCAAATCGGAGCTGTAGCTGCTGGCCTGCACCACAGCCACAGCATTGCGGGATCAGAGCCTCATCTGTGACCTACACCCCTGGAGCTTAGTTTTTCTATCTGAAAAAAGTAGAAAATGATTGGAGTTAAATGATGTGTTGATTCTCTTTAGAGTTTTATGACTAGTATCTTAGCATAAACATAATTAAGACATTTTGGGGAAAAGTAGATATGTTAGTTGAATCCTGGTTTGAATTGTTAATAGATTTTAGACATTGCCTGGAACTCATACAGATTCTGCACTTTTCTTCTGAGTATGTATTAGATGAGGGAAGAATTTAGATTGATGCTCTCATAGAAAGAAAAATAAATGAATAGGATTTCTTAGTGTCAAGCTTCAAAGATTGAAGAGGGAAACTGTATAGATAAAAAGTAAAAATACTTTCATCTTTAATTTGGAATTCTCAAGTTAGTCTTTAATTTTATTAGTTTAATGATTGGCTCTTAGACTTAAAGGATAATAATTTTACTCTATAAACTTGAATATTGAGAGCCATCCTATCAACTTAGAAGTTGCTGCATTTGAGACTTAGACCTTTCATTATTATTTATCTTAGGAATTTGAGATTTAAAAATTCTCATCCATTGTCTCAGTTTTTTTGGGAGTTTCTGTTTGTAAGGAAGTCACACTTTAAAATCAGGAATATAGAAAAATAAGGCATTAAGAAGTTTGGATATTTTAAACTTTGTTTAAAGTAAAAACTTTGGATTTATTTAGGGGACTGGATGAAGGTGTTTCTTGTACGTCAATTTATGAAAAGCATAGTGCAGGACTGACAAAGGGGATGCATGCCTACAGGTAATTTTTATCCAACTAAAGTTAGATCTATTATCAAAATTCCTAAATAAAGTAGTATATGTAGTCTACCCTTTTGCCATAGAGTTGTAATATTAACAGGTATTTAAATATTATAACAGCAAGCACTTGACAACTTAATGATATTTTATTTGGATAAGACTGTCATTTTAGAATTATAAAAATATTGAGGCCGATTTTGAAGTGGATATCCCTGAGATACTCTGTTATTTCATCAGTTCTAAGGTGCACACTCTCCTACATTTTGACATCTCTAAAAGGAAGGGTGTGTCATACTGTGGGTGGAGTGTCATTCTTTACTTGTCAGCATTTTTATCTTGATAGTGCATAAAATCATGGTGTGTCTTACAATTGATAGCATCTTAGATTTACTTAATACTGGGACTCGTAAGCATGAGCTCAAATTTACCACAATGAAAATTTGTGATCTTTTTATAGTGTTATTTTTTTTGCTAAAGTATAAAAGTATACCAGTGTATTGCATATCCTGAAGATAAATGCCATTTTTAATTAAATTAGAAATTTTCTTGTACTCCTACAGCATATTCTTTCAGAGCGTTAGAATGTAAATTCATTAATTCAAGGCTTCTACTTCATAAAAGGCAAGAATTACTTTATCATATAGAAAATACTATTATAACATAAGGAATTTAAGTGGAAGGATTTAAGCAACTTTTAAAAGCATTAAAGAAAAAAGGCTGTATGTGTAATGTTTTGAAATAAACATTTTTAGTACAGTATTCTTATTAGAAAAACAGTACAGGGCCCCCTCAAATTTACCTTCTCTTACAAAAATTAATTGCAATTCAGAATTGTTGAGATGTGTTCATGGATGGAAAAGAAAGTCTTACTGACATGGTTTTATAGACTTGTAGGAAAGATAATTGTCACATAAAAAGATAAAATGGTAACAGTACAGTTATCCAGTGTTAACTTTGTAGCTCTGAATACCATGAATAAAGGATTTAAGTTGTAGAAGACAACTGTTTAGAAACATCAATGTTTAAGTTCCAGATTTAAGAAGCACTTGGCGGTTTGAGCCTTATCTAATGCAATGCCTTCCCTAAATTGTACTATTAAGGTAGAATGTAATACTTTTATTGTGTTTTCCTGTTATAGAAAATTGCTTTATGGAGTAAATGAAATTGCTGTGAAAGTGCCTTCAGTTTTTAAGCTTCTAATTAAGGAGGTAAGACAGTCACATTTGTCTCAGCATTTGTGGTCAATAGGCTCATCAATTGAAAAGAGCAGGATTTAAGTAATAAGTTATTCTTGCTTTTTTTGGGTTATTGTTATTCCTAACTTCTTTTTGCTTATTTTTTTTACTTGGAAGGTAAGAAAGACATTTCTCTGTAATCAGTAATTTGGGGCATGATTGCTTTTGTATTTTGTTTACTTTTTTCACCTTTCTTATCTGTAGAATTTTTGTTTGTTTGTTTTACTCTCAGGAAGTCGCACATCTACATCTTACCCTATTTTATAGATGTACACACCTGCCTTTTATTTTAAAAATAATTTATCGTGTTTCCTTCACATGGTACACTCTTGGGAAGTAGGCATCCTGCCAGGAGTTTGGAATTAAAAACATGACATAATGAATGACATTGAGGAGCCTGCACTTGAGCCCGGGACAAATACATGTCAGTAGTTATTGTAGTGACGGTTGAGTTGTAAGAGCCATAGAAGAGGTGTAAATAAAGGGTTGTGGGTACATCAAGGATGGGAATAAGTGGTTTTGCCTAGCAGAGTTAGGCTCTGTAGACTTCCTTCTGATTTGGGGCTGAAGATTAAGAAGTAGCTGTATTGGGTGAATACTTTTAGTAGGAGCTGCAGATTGTTTTCCTTCAGTTCCTGAGAGTGGCCATATTATGCTGCTTTAGAGCATAGCAAAGTATAATAATTAGGAATTAAGAAGACTGGTTTGTATGTGACTCCATCAGTAACTAGCTTTGATCATTAGAAGGCCTTTCTCTCTGCTGCTTCTTTATGGATAAAATTGCAGTTAAGTTTTTTCTACTGATCTCATTTGCTTTTGAAGTAAAATGGGACTATATATGTGAAAGTACAGAAGCATCAATTTTAAGACATTGGGGCGTTATTAATGAAATTGGAATTCATAATAAGTAAAACTTCTATTTGATTAAAAGCTTTGTATCCATCAGCAGCATTCTCATTATTGGAAGTAAATGTACTTTATTACTAAAGCAGAACTAAATTCATATACCTGAGCTATTTCTAGCCGAATCTATCTAAATGGATGCAAATAATTTAAGCATATTTAGTAGTTCCCATTATGGTGCAGCAGAAATGAATCTGACTAGGAACCATGAGGTTGCAGTTTTGATCCCTGGGCTCGCTCAGTGGGGATCTGGTGTTGCCGTGAGCTGTGGTGTAGGTCGCAGGTGAGACTTGGATCTGGTGTTGCCGTGAGCTGTGGTGTAGGTCGCAGGTGAGACTTGGATCTGGTGTGGCTGTTGCGTAGGCTGGCACCTGTAGCTCCAATTTGATCCCTAGCCTGGGAGCCTCCATATGCCGAGTGTGTGGCCCTAAAAAGCAAAAATTAAAAAAAAAATAAAAAAATCAAATTAAGCCTATTTAGTCAAATTCTAGTAGTAGATTTTTTTGGGTTTCTTTTGGCCACACCCATGGCATGTGGAAGTTCCCTGGGCCAGGAATCCAACCTACATCACAGCTTTAACCAGAACTATGTCAGTAACATTGCCACAATGTTGGATCTTTAACCTGCTGAACCACGAAGGGATGCCCAAATTCTAGTTGTTTAATGGTTTAAAATAATAATAATAATAATGCTTACTCTACTCTTTTGAGTAGTGCCCAAGGGTACTATAGAGCTTATCCTGTGTCTTGTTGGTTATTTCTTAACTCTGGATGGTTATAAATATCTCCTTCAATTTGACTTAAAAATCTTGTTTTTTAGGTTCTCAACCCATTTTACATTTTCCAGCTGTTCAGTGTTATACTCTGGAGCACAGATGAATACTATTACTATGCTGTAGCCATTGTGATTATGTCTGTAGTATCAATTATAAGCTCCCTGTATGCCATTAGAAAGGTAAGTCCAATTTATCATGGGTTTCACAACTGTGCTTGTGTTTTGTAATAACATGTAAGGTGTGTAGAATGATGTTTGGTATAAAGTACTCAGTAGTCACTCTTAGTTATGTGAGTATGTACTCCCTTTCCCTCCTTTTTGAGGTAGGGGAAGGCAGATGCTTTTCAGAGTATGATTTGACTGCTTTGAGGCCGTGGGGATCTATAGTTGCTTACCTCAGACTGGAGTACCGGAGGGCTGATTGTGCTCTTTTCAGGGCTGTATCATTAAAGCGCTTCTTATTTTGTGTTGAGCTAATACATTGCATAATTTTTGAATCTTTTTGATCTTGACATTTTTAAAGGCAGAGCAATATGCATTTATTATATTAGCTTACCTTAGTTCACATTACCCTTGCTTTCTGTTTCTTGAAGAGTGAGTTTATATTAACGAGTTAACATTGTTTTTCCCTGATTCAGCAATATATTATGTTGCATGACATGGTGGCAGCTCACAGTACTGTGAGAGTTTCAGTTTGCAGAGTAAATGAAGGTAAGTACTTCAGATTACTCTTGGAAAAATAAATTAAAAAAGATGTCCACTGAGCACTAACGTGTGAAGCAAGCCCAGTGTTACTATACATACACACTCATTACCATAAGAAATAAAAATAGGTGTTTGGATTTGTACACATGTCTCTTATCAAATACATTTCATTTATGTGGATCTGTATTTATCTATAACGTGACAGATACTATACTAGGCTCTTGGGATGCAAGAGTTAACCAAGATGGGCAGTCCTTGCCATCACTGAACTCCAGTCTAGTTGGAAAGAGAAATAATTAAGTGTGATAAATACTATGATAGCAAGAGGTCAGGGAACTTAGATTTTAGAGAAAGCTCATTTACTGTAGGTGTTAGAGATGGCGTCTTTGTACAAGAAGTTTATTTTATTTTTTTATTTTTTTGCTTTTTCGGGCCACACCTGCGGCATATGGAGGTTCTAAGGCTAGGGGTCGAATTGGAGCTACAGCTGCCAGCCTATGGCACAGCTACACCATCTCAAGATCCGAGCCTCATCTTCGACCTACACCACAGCTCACGGTAACGCTTGAGTGAGGCCAGGGATTGAACCTGCAACCTCATGGTTCCTAGTTGGATTCGTTTCCGCTATGCCACAACGGGGACGCCCTGTACAAGAAGTTTTGAGTGGTTGAATTAGCCAGATAAAAGGCAGGTGAGGAGGTGTGAAGCGGGGGTGAGAGATGGAGAGAAGAAGGTTCTAAGTGCCCAAAGGCCCAGATATTAGAGTTTGGTCATTGTAGTAACTGAAAGAAATTCAGTGTGGCAGATGCAGCAGCTAGAAGGTAGGCAGCCTTTAATGGTCTGTTAAGGAATTTGGACTCTCCCAAAAAGGCAGTGGAAAGCCATTGAAGAGTTTGAAGCAGGAGAGTGATATGATCATATTTGCCTATTTGAAAAAAGTGATTCTGGCTGCTGTGTTCGAACTGATGTAGAAGGGAGTAATGTTGAAGGCATGACATGGATCAGGGGGAGGGTCGTGGAGCTGGAGAGTAGTGAGATGGATTTGCAAGACACTTAAATTCAGGCATGGGTCAAGATTTGATGACTCACTGGGTGCAAAGTGATAGAATGCTCAGGTTGTGGGAATGGATGTTGATGTCAACTAATTAAATAGGGAGCACTGCAGGATTTTAGGGAAGAATAATGTTTTGGACCTGTTAGTTTGGAGAAATAGTAAAGAGGTAAGGTAATAAAGGGGAGGCAGCCCAGCAGCATGGGCCTTGGAGACAGTAGCCACTCTGATTTAGGTCAAAGCAAGTCAGTCAGTCTTCACTCTCTTGGCTCAGTATATACTACATCCAAGGGTAAACCCAGTTTGGTCCATCAGGTTGCTTCCTTTCTTGTGCTTTTTGGTCACTTGCTAGGCGGGGGCAGAATGAGAGAGACAAAGACTAATATAAGGCCACCTTTTACTTGGGAAGATCTTTAAAGAAGTGTTTAACTAACTTTAATATAATATGTAAATTTCTAAGGAAATAATGAACTAGCAGTACAAAGTTTAATTTATAAATTTAAAAAAATTTAAAATATTTTGGGACTATTTTAGGAGTATTGAGAAGACAATGAGACATTGTGATTATAAATGGTAGCAATGAGAAAAAAGAATACTATTAAGAAAGTGATGGCATTCCCATTGTGGCTCAGTGGTTAACGAATCCAACTAGGAACCATGAGGTTGCGGGTTCAATCCCTGGCCTCGCTCAGTGGGTTAAGGATCCCACGTTGCCGTGAGCCGTGGTGTAGGTTGCAGACGAGGCTCGGATCCCACGTTGTTGTGGCTGTGGTGTGGCCAGCAGCAACAGCTCCGATTAGACCCCTAGCCTGGGAACCTCCATATGCCCCAGGAGCAGCCCTAGAAAAGGCAAAAAGACCAAAAAAAAAAAAAAAAAACCTGCTAATATTTCAGTGTTTTTATCTGTTTCCAAGGGATTATGGAAATCTGAGTTTTTTTAACCTGTTGCTGGAGGTCTCCTGTATGGACTCACTGTTTACTCATAGGGCTGATAGCTAAGATTGACCATCCACCGTTGTAATGAATGTTGAAGGCCACCCACCTGTTAGGTTGGGGGGGACTTGGCGTCAACTGTGAGCAGTTGATTTCCTATTCAGGAACAAACTGGCTGAAACATTTAAATACCATGCTTTGTTAGCTCAAGGAATAATAATCTATTTATCAAAATGCGTCATCTATTGGGATTTTCCTCTTTAACTCCATTATATTTTTAACATCTTATGGAGATCAGGTGACCTTTGGATAGGTTTTTTGTTTGCTATATTTTTATTCCAAGTTAAAGAATATATTTCTCAGACTTTTCTTTTTCTTTCTTTAAATCCAGAAATAGAAGAGATCTTTTCTACAGACCTTGTGCCAGGAGACGTCATGGTCATTCCATTAAATGGGATAGTCATGCCTTGTGATGCAGTGCTTATTAGTGGGACTTGCATTGTAAATGAAAGCATGTTAACAGGTAAACTAACTTAAATGAATAAGAACCAGATAGGTTGTTGATAATGACATTAGGATTAAATAGTTACTGATTAAGCTGTGTCCAGATTAACTATGTCGTTTGTATTCTTTACTCATGAATGTGATAGATATTGAAGTCTTTTTTTGGTTTTGTTTTGTTCTGAGGGAACCAAATTCTGCATTATACTCAACTATGATACTGAAGCACATTGCTGGTGTTCACTACATCTCTTGGCCTGCTTCTGTCCACTCTTTTTTTTCCTCTTCTCTTTAGGGCCTCACTTGTGGCATATGAAAGTTTCTGGGCTAGGGTTTGAATCGGGCTTCACCACAGCCATGGCAACACCAGGTCCAGGCTGCATCTGCGACCTGCTCTCCAGCTTACATCAACCGGATCCTTAACCCACTGAGTGAGGCCAGGGATCAAACCCGCATCCTCACGACACTGTGTTGGGTTCTTACCCACTGAGCCACAGTGGGAACGCCTGTCCATTCTTTTGACATGAGGAAATGCTTTATGTAAGGGAAGAGGGAAGAATTCCTTTGCCCACAGGGAATTCAGCATATTTACCTCTCACTTTGATGGACAGAAAGTGGGAATAAAGATTTATTTTTTGTTTTTTGTCTTGTTTTTTGGAGGGGCTGTACTCGCAGCATATGGAGATTCCCAGGCTAGGGGTTGAATTGGAGCTATAGCTGCTGGCCTACACCACAGCCACAGCACCTCAGGGGCCAAGCCACATCTGCAACCTACACCACAGCTCATAGCAATGCTGGATCCTTAACCCACTGAGCGAGGCCAGGGATCAAACCCGTAACCTCATGGTTCCTAGTCAGGTTCGTTAACCACTGAGCCATGACCAGAACTCTGATATTTTTCTTAGATTGGGGAGGAATAGACTTTAAAATAACTTCCCTTTGGAAATTCACAATCCGGAGGTAGAGCTTTATATCTTTTTATCATAGACTTTTTTTTTTAAATTGTAGTCAGTCTGGCAAGAAAGTGATTCCTATCTAATACTCTCTCTCTCTCTCTTTTTTTTTTTTGTCACTGCCCCATGGCATGCAGAAATTCCCAGGCCAGGGACTGAACTTGAGCCACAGCAGCAACCCAAGACATTGCAGTGACAATGCCGGATCCACAAGGGAACTCCGGTTTGTTTGTTTTTTGTTTGCTTTTTAAAAATATGTTTTTGAACTATTGAGAGTCTGTTTTAAAATATACCCGTACACATACATATCCCCACACACCCGCCACCTTTGATGCAAGAAGTGATAACATTTTGATGTTAAAAGGAATTTGGCTGTTTGTTACTGTTGGGGAAAATGACCTTACTGCTTTTCCTTGTTTAGATGTCTGTTCTCTTCCTGCTCGTTGGTGGGGTTAGGAGTAGGTCTTCAGCTGTCTTGTGTACTTGGGGTTGCTGAGTGCTTCCCCGCTTAGTTCTTAGGGGTACCAGAACAGGTACTATGATGAAGGCAGCAGCTCTCATCTTATTTGAAACTTTATGCTGTTATTTCCAAATGACTACCTTTGAGTCACTCACTTTCATCAATTATTGTGGAAGACAAGATGTGGTATTTCTGGGTAAGGAAATTGGTAGACAAAAAGCTAGTTGATTAAACTACATTGTTCACATGTGAGAACTCTTAATAACTTGTCAGCAGTAGAACATTTAGGATATTTGACAACTCAAGATTCGTGTATTTGATACTGATTTCTGTGCTTTAATTTATGATTTTTTTTTTTTTTCCCAAAGGAGAAAGTGTTCCAGTGACGAAGACTAATTTGCCAAATCCTTCAGTGGACATAAAAGGAATGGGAGGTGAATTATATAGTCCAGAAACACATAAACGACACACTTTGTTTTGTGGGACAACTGTTATTCAAACTCGTTTCTATACTGGAGAACTCGTCAAAGCTGTAGTAGTTAGAACAGGTAAAAAACATATAATCTTTTCTTGCATAGTTTAGCATATTTGACACCTGTTGAATGTTTCAAAAGAGATTCTCTTTTGGGAGATGATTCTCATTTTCTTATAAAAATATTGTTTAGTCATTTTCTTCTTAACCTTTTTTTTTTCCCCCCCAAAGGATTCAGTACTTCCAAAGGACAGCTTGTCCGCTCCATATTGTATCCCAAACCAACTGATTTTAAACTCTACAGAGATGCCTACTTATTTCTACTGTGTCTTGTGGCAGTGGCTGGCATTGGCTTCATCTACACTATTGTCAATAGCATTTTAAGTCAAGTACGTATGTGGAACCCTTAATAGTTTGATTCTTAATTATCACGTGTGGCTACTGAGGATTTGAAATGTGGCAAGATTTAAAATTTTAATTTAATTTAAATTTAACTTAAAAAAAAAAGCCGTATGAGACTTGTAGCTTTTATATCAGAAAGTACATTTAGAGAACATTACCATCATAGCAGAAGGTTAATTGGCTCTAGTTTAGATTGTCTTTTACTTGCTTTCTTGCAGCTTAAAAAAAGGGAGGGGAGATCACTTACTCATCAGAGGCTTTATTTTTTCTTTTTTCCACCTCTGGTATATACAGCATTGAAATTATTTGTGGTTACTGAATTGAAGATATTTCTAAGGGACCTTGTCAAATTTCTTTTTTCTATCCCTTATAGAGATTAGCATATACTAAGAGTCAATAATACTAATAAGAGTCTGACAAATGTTGAGCTTTGAAGTGTGGTGTATGAAGTATATGGGGCTATTGAAGTAAGAATTTGCTTTAAAAATAGCTCTCATTCCACAATCCACTGACAGTTCACTGAGCTTTTTACTTTGCAGAATCTCTAAAGGGAAAAAAATTATAAGTGGTTATAGGATGTGTGCTTATTAACCACGTATATATATACACACACACACACATACACTTATTATATATAAAATTGAAAATGGTTTATAGATTTTTCAGTAAATAAATACCCATGTTAGATTAGTAAATATTTAATATTGGGGGTCTGACATTTTTTTTTTTGTCAACTGTAGGAACAGGTTGGTGTGATCATTATCGAGTCCCTTGATATCATCACAATTACTGTGCCACCTGCACTTCCTGCTGCAATGACTGCTGGCATTGTGTATGCCCAGAGAAGACTGAAGGCAGTTGGTATTTTCTGTATCAGTCCCCAAAGGATAAACATCTGTGGACAGCTGAATCTTGTTTGCTTTGACAAGGTTGGTTCAGTTTTATCATTCTGAAAGGGCGTGGTGTAGCTTTAAAGTAGTTAGATGAATGGTTTCTGTATTCTTTATCAACTACTTTGCACACATCTTTTTTTTTTTTTTTTTTTTTTTGCTTTTTAGGGCCATACCTGCAGTATATGGAGGTTCCCAGGCTAGGGGTCTAATAGGAGCTGCAGCTGCCGGTCTACACCACAGCCACAGCAACATCAGATCTGAGCTGCGTCTGCGACCTACACCACAGCTCACAGCAACGCCGAATTCTTAACCCACTGAACGAGGCTAGGGATGGAACACCCAACCTCATGGTTCCTAGTCAGATTCGTTTCTGATGTGCCACGGGAACTCCTGCACACATCTGTAAATGTTCCTCCAGTTTTCCTCTTTGAAACCTATTTGGCACTTGCATCATTTTCATATATTTTTTTCTCGTTCTTTTTTTTTTTTTTTGGTCTTTTGTCTTTTTCTAGGGCCGCATCCGCAGCATATGGAGGGTCCCAGGCTAGGGGTCGAATCAGAGCTATAGCCACAGGTCTACACCACAGCCACAGCAACACCAGATCCAAGCTGAATCTGTGACCTACACTATAGCTCACAGTAACATTGGATCCTTAAACCACTAAACGAGGCCAGGGATTGAACCTGCGTCCTCATGTATACTACTCAGATTTGTTTCTGCTGAGCCACGACAGGAAGTCCATTTTTTTCCTATTTTTAATATCTTAGATGTTGCTTATTTGCCCAGTTCTGCAGTCAACTGACCATTTATATCCACAATTATGCCTTGTGTAGTAGTAGTAAAAATACATGTAGAGGAACCATACTGTGAGGAGTGTTCTGCACCCTTTTCCTTACTTTTTGTTCTGGAAGTTATTCTCTATCAGTACACTGAGATCTTACTCATCCCTTTACCCCCTTTTACAACTGTACAGCACTCCGCTGTATAGACGTAGCATAGCTTTTTATGATTTTTGGTTTTGGAAGCATTAGCCATGCTTTGTAAATATGTGCCTTTTTTTTCTTATAGACTGGAACTCTTACTGAAGATGGTTTAGATCTTTGGGGGATTCAACGAGTGGAAAATACACGGTAATTATTAGCTAGACTTGATCATTTATTAATTTTTTAACATTAAAAAAAATTTTTTTTTTGTCTTTTTAAGGCCGCACCCGCAACATATGGAGGTTCCCAGGCTAGGGGTCCAATCGGAGCTGTTGCTGCCAGCCTACGCCAGAGCCACAGCAACGTGCAGGACCCTAGCCACATCTGCAACCTACGACACTGCTCACGGCGATGCAGGATCCTTAACCCACTGAGCGAAGCCAAGGATCAAACCTGCAACCTCATGGTTCCTAGTAGGCTGCGTTTCCACTGTGCCACAACGGGAACTCCTCTTAGTTAACTTTTTAATAAATATTTTATTTATTCATTTATTTTTTGCTTTTTAGGGCCACATTGCAGCATATGGAAGTTCCCAGGCTAGGGGTCGAATTAGAGCTACAGCTGCTGGCCTATGCCACAGCCACAGCAATGCCAGATCCAAGCTGCCCCTTCAACCTACACCACAGTTGGCATTGGCCATGTGGGATCCTTAACCCAGTGAGTAAGGCCAGGGTTTCATTATCAGTGAGCCACAGTGTGAACTCCTCTAATAAATATTTTATTATGTGAAACATTCAAACATGCAGAAATTAATATAACAAACAGCTGCGTACCCATCCCTGAGATTAAACAATTGACATTTTGCCTTATTTACTTTAGATATCTTATAAAAGAATTAAAACATGACAGATACTGCTAGTCTTAACCTATCTCAATAATATCATTCTGAAGCTGTGTTATTTGCATGTTTTTATATTTTTTACTTCATTTATATCCACCTATAAACAGAATCCATCTATAAATAAATATACACAACCGATATATACTATATGTGTTTCTGCTGCCTTTTTGCCTCTTAACATGTTTTCAAGATTTATCCATGTTGATATGTATAGATCCAATTCAGTAATGTCAACTATTGTATGCCATTATGTGGTTAAATCATATTTGTTCTTCAGCTAAGGGACAGTACGTTTTTTCTTCTTTTTTCACAAAGAGTGCTACAATTACATTGCTGAGGTGCACGGGTTCTGTGAGCATGTGGTTGAGTTTTGGTAAACTAGCTTCTTCAAAGTGTCAGTGCTGGCCATACAGCATTTGCTTGGCCACTGCTCTAGTAGGCACTGCCTACTGGGTCTAGGTGATGATGCTGACTTCATGCTCTCTTCCTTAGTAGCTAAGACATTCTCTGGCTGCACATCCTTTCCAAACTTGGTATTGTCAGACTTCCAGTTTTCACAAATGGATAGATCTGAAATGGTACCTCATTGTGGTTTCTTCCCAGTTTCTTTGTTACTTATAAAGCTGAATGTATTTTCACATTTTTAGAAGGAGGGCCATGTAGCATTCTCCTGTGTTTGGTCAGTTGACATCCTCATTTTTTTTATTGTGTTGTTAGTTCTCATCTTATTTGTTAGAAGTCCTTTGTGTTTTCTAGATTGTAATCTTTGTCAGTAGTATTATGTATTCCAAAAATATTTCACCAGTCTCTGTCTCATCTATTTACTTTGTTTTTGTTGTCTTTTGATGCTGAGAAATTTTGTTGTTGTTGTTGTTGTTGTAGATGCTGAGAAATTTTAATTCTGTGGCTGTGTTAATGTCATTTTTTGAGAAAAAAGTCTGGAATTTTGGTTTATATAGTTGAGAGGCTGTTGTTTGGTGCATGTACTGTTAGAGTTGTCACATCTTGATAAATAGTATGTCACATTGTGACCTTATTTATCCCTAATCATACATCTTGCCTTAAATTATGTTTCACTTAATATTTATATAGTTATACATCAGCTTGTTCTTGCCTAATATGTGCCTCATATCTTTTTTCCATCTTTTTACTCTTCACTCTTTTATGCTGTTGTAGTCACATTTATCGCGATTTCAGATATATTTGGAAATTATTTCCACCATCCTTCACCCCGATCTCCATACACATTTTCTCATATTTCTCTCATTTTCTCGAATTTATACATTCTAATATTTTACTACTTGGCCTTAAATTATCCATGTTCACATTTGGAGTCTAATGGTTTTCTTTATTGGTTTAGAACTCCTCCCAAAACCCATGGACTTTGGACTACTTTTACTTTCCCCTCCCTTCCTATGTGTATTTGTTGCATAACATGATTATGATTTTGGTTTTATATAGTCTACTTGTTAAGATTTACCTAAGTTTATGAATATCTTTGCTGATCATTGCTTCTTGTGTTCCATCCCTCTGGATTAAATTGCCTTCTTCTATAACTACATTCATTAGTATTCTTTGTTTCATTATCCCCTTTGAATCACGGTGTAACTGTATAGATTCCTAGGTTGACAGCTGTGTTCTCTTAGCACAGTGAAGATGTTACTCCATTTCTCCTGACTCCTTTTGTTTTTTGCTGTTAAGAAGTCCTAATCTTCTTTGGTAATTTCTCTTCTCCTTCATTATTTAAAAAAATACTAATTGGAGTTCTCTTGTGGTGCAGTGGGTGTTATTGCAGCAGCTTGGGTCACTGCTGTGGCCCAGGTTTGATCCCTGGCCCAGGTGCTGTGGGTGTGGCCAAACAAAAGCAAAAACAACTTCTTTGTATGTGCTTGATTTCTGCAATTTCACCATGATCTTTTTGTTTATTTGTGCAGGGCTCATTTTGCTTCGTGCTTCTAAGGATTCATGCCTTTCATAAATTCTGGAAAATTTTTAGCTTCTTTCTGTTCCATTATGGCTTTTTCCCAATTCTTTGTTTTCTCTCCATCTGGGAATCCTAACCATCCTGGACAAGAAATTTCATTTAGTTCTTTCCAAATCTGCCTCTCCCCCTGTCCCCGCCATGGTGTCTTGTTCTTTTTCTAAGTCTGTAATTTAAAAATGCCATCTTTGCATTCTTTCAGATTGCCATTCTATTATCTCAGTTTTATGGGATTCTAATTCTGTCTTTGTTGTGTCTGTTGACTCGTGAGAATTGTTTCCTGGTTTGTAGTTAAATGATGGACTCATCCTTAGCAGGATTGTTCTGTGAAACTATTTGCAGCTCTGTTGTGGGAGCTCCTCTCTAGAGTTTTGACTTTACTTGGCCAAAAGTTTTGACTTTACTCTCAGTGGTGCCAGACAAGCTTTAATGTTACTTTCATAACTTGGGATTTCTGGACTAGGCAGTAGTATGTATTCAAGCTCAAACCCCATCCTGAGTAGTGTAATGGTTTAGAGTTTAGGCCCTAAAATTAGACCTGTGTTTAAATCCTTGTTCTGCCACTTAAATGCTGTGTAACCTGGACAAGTCACTTAACCACTCTGCTTCAGTTTCCTCATCTACGAAATGGGATAATAAAACATCTTCCTGTGATATAGGGATGAAATGAATCAAATGAAGCTCTTAGAATAGTGCCTAATGCATACTAAATATAAGCTGTTCACTGTTGAACTTTGGGGGGAAGAAAAGGAGATCAGCTTATTCTTAGTTATGCCTTTGGGTCTGTGGGTTAAGTCTCTTCTAAGGGTGTAGTTCTTCAAGAGCACTGACCATCTTGAATGAAAAGATTCTCTCAGTTCCAACTCCCCACTTTGTATGTGGCCAGGACTTTGTTTCTTCTTCCTGTGTGGTTGTTAAAACCCAGGTCCTTAAGGGCACCGAGATGGCTCCCTTCCTGCCTTCCTTCTCCCCCAGGTGGTCACAGCATCTGCTTAAGGTCACATCCGTCTAGTTTCCCTTTTCCTCTGTTTCTGGCACTTGATATTTTCCCTTTCTTTCCTGTGAGCCCAGGTTTGTATTTGAAAGGTAATGTATGAAACACATTCATTTGATGTTTTTCCAGAGAGTTTTTATGTGTGCTAATCTGCCATATGTCCATAGGCAGGAGTTTTAATTATTGTTTAGTGTGTAGTATTTTCTGTACTGTATTGTCTGGTTGTTTAGAATCTAAGATAATACTGTATTTTAGTCACATGTAATTTTCGTGGAAGAAAATGTTTTTGAATGTTAAAATCTATAGTGAAAATGAATTCGTGCATATATATATACATACACACTATATAGATATTTTTTAGTTTTACTTTTTAAAATAATAAAACCTGAAGAGTCCTGTTATGATATTATCTTCAGTCTTGGAATTTATGAATCTAATTCAGTACATTTTCTCTGTAGTTTTCTTTTGCCAGAAGAAAAGGTTTGCAATGAGATGTTGGTAAAGTCTCAGTTTGTTGCTTGTATGGCTACTTGTCATTCACTTACAAAAATTGAAGGAGTGCTCTCTGGTGATCCACTTGATTTGAAAATGTTTGAAGCCATTGGATGGGTAAGTTCAGTATTTTGAGCTATAAGTAATTTTAGGAAAATAAAATAAATTAACTTGCAGAAGGATTGTTTCTTCAAGTGGTTTTGGTGGTAGTCTTTCTTGTACCATGAAAAGAACTGTGTGATTTCTAAAGATACATTATAATTGTACAAAAAGTCTGTTTTATTAGTTAGATTGACTTCATTCAAATGCCCTTTACTAGAGGATGACCTGCTCAGGCCCCTGCTTTATGTTTACCGGAGAAGCAGATATCATTGTCTTGGTGCAGTAGGCCCGAGTCAGTAAGATGATCTCAGTGGCACAGGTCATTGGCCGTAGGTAAAAAGTAAGAAATAGTTACGTGCCTTCAGACACACACGTTTCTGTTAACAACTTCTCTGGGTCAGGTGTTTTGTGTTTTGTTTTAAAGAACGAAGGTCTGATTTGATAAATCTGGGTAGGTGCAGCAAGGTTTTTATCCTTGCCCATATGTATGTTGGTCTGTTTTCCTGAGAAGTATCTTCCCTGAGTGGGAGAGCTGACTGGGGGAGCCTGTTGTGTGTGGAGGGAGGGGCCCCAGCAGCAGGCATTCTTCAGTTTCAGGGGAGCAGAAGGAGTCTTTAGGTTGCTTTCCCGCCTGCTCTCACAGTGCTTGCAATAGCAGGACTGTTCTCTGGAGTGCGGCCCCTCGTATTAGCAGCCCTCCCTCCTCTCAGGTAGGTAGTCTGTATCTCTAGAGCATTACTCCTGTGTTTCTGTTTTTTGTCTTTTTGCTTTGCTCAGCTATTCTGGCTGATAAGAAATGTTCCCACCTCTCCTGTATGTCCTTTTGTGTTTATTCTGGGCTACTGTTTCCTTCATGACTAAATCCATCAATATGTTTGCCTTTGTCTCCTCTCCCTGCTTTGCTTTCTGTTTACTTTTACAGGGTTATTTCTTTTTCCTGTTTTGTTAATATTTTGAAAGGGAGGGAGATAAGTGAAGAAGTACTTTGTCATCTTCTGAAAGCCTGATCAAATTTAATTCCCCAGAGGAAGCCCACTTCGTTTATAAAGAGTAAAAGTAAAGCTGATTCATCTCTGATATTCTCTAAAGCTTTTCTCCAACTGAATAGATCAGAGATTCTAGATTTACTGATCTATATGTGGATTTTTTAAAAAGTAGGTAATTAAGTTTGTATAATAGCACGCTTTTTTTCTTTTCTTTTTTTTTTTTTTGTCTTTTTGCCATTTCTTGGGCCGCTCCTGAGGCATATGGGAGGTTCCCAGTCTAGCGGTCTAATCGGAGCTATAGCCGCCGGCCTACGCCAGAGCCACAGCAACGCGGGATCCGAGCCGTGTCTGCGACCTACACCACAGCTCATGGCAACACCGGATTGTTAACCCACTGAGCAAGGGCAGGGATCGAACCCGCAACCTCATGGTTCCTAGTCGGATTCGTTAACCACTGTGCCACGACGGGAACTCCCACAGCATGCTTTCTTTGACTGAGATACCTGCTATGATGCTTGATCTTACCACAGAGTATCCATGAAATGTTTTCACATAACTGAGCACTAATGTCATTTGACATGATAAGATGTACCTGACTTTCAGAGATGTTAAAATGTTTCCTAAGAATTGTGTAAAACTGACTATTTGGACACAGCTCTCATCCTTACCATTTTCGCATTGATGATTCCTTCCCTTATAGAGTCAAATTAGTTTATTGTTTTTCGTGTTCGTGTATTTAATACAAGTTTTTGACTTGATATTTTCACCCCAAAATTTTTTAAATTAAATTTCAAGGGGTTAGGGTAGTAGTAACTTGATTAGAAGTGTTCAAACTTGAAGACTAAACTCATATCTCAGTGTGCTCTTGACTCAGTGGTTCTGCTAACCATATCTGAGCTCTATATATTTTTGAATCCTCTTCTGTTAGCAAAAATAAATTCCTGGATGGTAGACTGACAATTTTTGAAACTATAAGAACCTTCTGTATTTTAACAGAACTAATTTCTGAACCTAACTGGGTATAGGAGCAGAATTAGAGAAGTTTTTCTCTATGTCTTAACGTCTAACCTCTGCCTCCCCTCTTCTGTGGGTTGCTAAAACTTTAACTAGCTTCGTTTATATTTTGTTTCACTTAAGTTAGTGATCTGATAATGCTCATTGATTCCTTGGACACTTTTTTTTTTAAACTTCCCTGAAGATAGCCATAATGTTTCATTTTAAAATGGAACCAGTGAATGAAATTTTATGAATCAGTGCGTTCAATATTTTCCTTTCAGATTCTGGAGGAAGCAACTGAAGAGGAAACAGCACTTCATAATCGAATTATGCCCACTGTGGTTCGTCCTCCAAAACAGCTGCTTCCTGAATCTACACCTGCAGGAAACCAAGAAATGGTAAGGAATTGCTCTAAGCTAGAAAATACTGTTGTGCTCACATTTTGTCCTCATTTTGAAATATAGCTAGAAGGTGAAATCACATATCCTTTATTTAAGTCTAATGTAGACATGAATATTTTTATTACATTTGTCAGAAACTGCACCAGGCATTCTTTGTAAAACATTGAGTTTTAATTCTCAATCCTGTTACCTTTCACCTATTTATTGAGCAGCTTAGTGCTTTGTGATTTAGATACATGATGATTAAGCCTTTTAAGGAATACATCTGTATTCCTAGGATTTAATTTAAAAAATATGTTAAAGATTTTATTTTTATATTTATTTTAAAATGTGTTCCACTTAGTTTATTTTAGAACTTAACTATGTGAATATTTCCAGGATGGCAGAATGTTTTCAAATACTCAAGAATATATTTTTTAGAAATGAGAGGTGGTAGAGAAGCAGTCTTGACTTTTCTTTTTTTTTTGTCTTTTCTAGGGCCGCACCCATGGCATATGGAGGTTCCCAGGCTAGGGGTCGAATCGGAGCTGTAGCCATCAGCCTACACCGGAGTCACAGCAACGCAGGATCCGAGCCACGTCTGCGACCTACACCTCAGCTCGTGGCAACATCGGATCCTTAATCCCCTGAGGAAGGCCAGGGATCAAACCCTCAACCACATGGTTCCTAGTTGGATTCGTTAACCACTGAGCCACAACGGGAACTTCAAAGAAGCAGTCTTGAAACCTGACTTTGAAATATTCAAAGTTCCTTGCTATTTTCCAAATAATGTTTTGTGGGTTCATAGTTGAATTTTTTTTTTTTTGTCTTTTTTTTGCTATTTCTTTGGGCCGCTCCCGCGGCATATGGAGGTTCCCAGGCTAGGGGTCAAATCGGAGCTGTAGCCACTGGCCTACGCCAGAGCCACAGCAACGTGGGATCCGAGCCACGTCTGCAACCTACACCACAGCTCACGGCAACGCCAGATCGTTAACCCACTGAGCAAGGGCAGGGACCGAACCTGCAACCTCATGGTTCCTAGTCGGATTCGTTAACCACTTCGCCACGACGGGAACTCCCCATGGTTGAAATTTTTTTTTTTGAATTGGACTGAGTGTGTTAATGGACTTAATCTTACTATTTCTTTCTTTCTTTCTTTCTTTCTTTTATTTTTAGGAGCTGTTTGAACTTCCGGTAAGTGAAGAATGTTTACTTGTTATTTAAGTGTATCCTTTTTTTTAAATTGTTTTAATTGAGATATAGTAGATATGAAAGTATATCTGTTTTAATTCTTTAAAAGTAATAAATGCTTTGTGCCTCTTTTGGAATCAATGTAGGCTGTTTATGAGATTGGCATTGTTCGCCAGTTCCCATTTTCTTCGGCTTTGCAACGAATGAGCGTGGTTGCGAGGGTGCTGGGGGACAGGAAGATGGATGCTTACATGAAAGGGGCACCGGAGGCTGTTGCCAGTCTTTGTAAACCTGAAACAGGTAAGGAAGCAGCTAGGCTTTAAGTGATATTCTGGCACTTGTGTAAGCATGTGGTCACAATTCTAACAGTGACTTTTATTTTTTCCTTTTTAAAAGTTCCTGTTGATTTCGAAAAAGTTTTAGAAGATTACACCAAACAGGGTTTCCGTGTGATTGCTCTTGCCCACAGAAAATTAGAGTCGAAACTGACATGGCATAAAGTACAGAATATTAGCAGGTAAGGTCGATAAACAGTTTTTCCAATAAGCCATCATGTATGTTTATATATGTCCTGTATAAAAATTTATATTTATAATTTTTACTTATTAAATATTTATTGAATGTATGCAAATATATACCATAAGACAGTGTTTGCTTTAGGTGATTGAGATAAAAGTCCAACTCTCTGGAACAACTTTTTTTTTTATCTTTTGTCTTTTTTGTTGTTGTTGTTGCTATTTCTTGGGCCGCTCCCGCGGCATATGGAGGTTCCCAGGCTAGGGGTTGAATCGGAGCTGTAGCCACCGGCCTACGCCAGAGCCACAGCAACGCGGGATCGTTAACCCACTGAGCAAGGGCAGGGACCGAACCCACAACCTCATGGTTCCTAGTCGGATTCGTTAACCACTGCGCCACGACGGGAACTCCTAGAACAACTTTTAATTTATTTGTTAAATATTTATCGAGTGCCTGCTATGTGTCAGGCATGTTTTAGGAACACAATTTTGTTTTTGGTAAACATAGTTCTACAGAAATGTATTTTCCCCAGTGTACAGTTATTCCTCAGTATCTGTAGGGGATTGGCTCCAGGATCTGTCATGGATTTAGTCATGGATCATAGGGTACTCTAGTATTTACTGGAGAAAATCCATGTATAACTGGATCCACACGGTTCAAACTTTTGTGTTGTTCAAGAGTCAACCATCTTGTTTTGCTCAGTGTTTGAAACCAGGTACTAATTTGGTCAGAGTATCGTGAGTCACAATAAATATACTCCCACCCTCAAAGTTCAAATGGCCATTTTCAACATCACATTTATTTCCACGTGTAGCTATGAGTTTCACATTCAAGGATTGCCACTTGTACTCTTTGACTGATATAGACTAACCCTTTGAAGATAACATTTTTGTTTAGGAATATTGCCTGGTGTACCTAGTGTTTTGTAAGCAGCAAGAAAGATTCATTGGCTGCCCTGCTAGTTTTGCCTATTAAATAGACTTTTTTTCTTACAGTTCCACTGCCATTGTCTGTAATTCAGGAACTTAGTTCTTCTGTAGTCTTTCCTGTATCTAAACTATGTAGCACACTAGTCTAGAGAGAGCTCTTTAACATTCAGATCTAATCTCAGCCTTCCCCCTGGATTCTTGTAAATGGCTCCCCATCATCTCCTGGAGGAGTCACAGTCAAGGATATGAACCAGGAGAAAAACAATGAAATACATACTTAATTTTTTTTTCTAAAAAAAAGGTAAATGGTGCAGACATAATTTTCAGAAAAAGACATGAATGGCCCCTGAACACATAAAAGTGATAATACACTTCAGTTCTTAGGTAACTACAGAATTAAACCAGACAAGACACTTCTTTCTTAAGATTTACAGAATTGAAAAGATTGATATCAAGGGTTAGTGAAGAAAATTTTAACATACTGCTACTCACTATTGTAAATTCATAAAGAAAATGCTTAGTACCTATCAAAATTTTCAGTTGCTTATACACTTTGACCCAGCAAGTGCAGTTCTGGGAATCCAGCCTAAAGGAATATTTCTGTGTGCATAAGGTTCATGTTTAAATAATGTAAATAACATTAATATGATAGCGGTTAAATCATGAACCATTAATACTTGTGTTAATTTTTACAGGCACATTGGGTGAAAAGGGTAGGACAGTGTTAATAGTACAATCCCATTTTTCTGGATGAGAACTAAAGGAGTGGAGTGTATGGCCAATAACTAAAAGGAAAAACTGCTTTAGGAATTCTGCTTGTTTAAAACAGAGTATTTGGTCTAAGCAGGAATATTAGAGGAAAAAAAATAGCAGCAACCAAATGATCTGGTGCATGTGTGTGATTGGGAGCCTCATAAGTAGAACATTATATACTAATTTCTGTGGAGGGTACATTATGGTCTTCTTTTTCTACAGCTTCAAATTTTTATCATCCTCCCCACTCTGCCTCCACCTCAAAAAAAAAAAAAAGGCTAAGAATTGAATTGCCTTCGGTGCTTGAGCCTGTCATTCAGTCATCCTTCCATGCCTTGGACAGGCTGTTCCATTTGCCCAGAATACCCACCCCTCCCTATCAACTCTTGTCTCTCTTTCTGCTCCCCTTCTTCATCCTCTTTGAACCAAGACCTTCTCTGTGTTTCTGTTCTCCCTGTAGGAACAGGTTTTGACATTTCTCTTAGAGCTTGGACCTTTATGTCTTGAATTGAATATTGTACTGTTCATTAATCAGAAGGCCAGGTTTCCATGACCTGCATCATTGCGAGGAGAGTTAGGAAACCCGCTGCAGCCAGAAACCAGGACCTCACAGGAAAACTGTTAGAGAGCTTTGACCCTGTAGTTTGACATTGGTACAGCTTTATGCTTTGAAATGCATTTTCAGGTTTCAGGGATTCTCTCTCCTGTTACCCCAGCAGTGTCATTTGTATTAAGTTTTCCAATTATTCTTTATATCTTCACAACCCATTATATAAATTATATAATTTCAAAGACGTTTGGGTTTCGTTGCTGTTTACTTCAGGCACCTTTATTGTTGAATTTTGTGTAGAGAAAAACCACTTGGATTTTGCAAATAAGAAATTTTGGTCCCTAACCTCAAGCCCCCTCCTTTTTCCATTGAAAAAAATATCTGTTATATTATTTTGATAGCTTTAGATTTCTTAATGCAACTATCACTGAACAGACTGTATATGAACTCCAATGTAGTGTTGAAGCATATCATATTTTTGTGTCATCTCTTTGCTTGCATGTCTGTTTCCCCACAAAAGGGTCTTGAAAACAGATCATACCTTTTCTTCGTTGTGCTCCCAGTGGCTAGTGTAGCACTTGGTGCATGGTAGATATTCAGCTATTTGAAGGAACAGCATCTTGCTAAATATTGCATATCAGTAGTCTAAAAGATCCACCTCTGGGTCCTGAGTAGCTTGCATTGTCAGACTGCTAGTAGATTTTGTATCACACTTCCAGGATCAAGAATTTGATCAAGAGTTTTATAAAAGTCCTCAAAGACTTAATGAATCCAGTATAACTGTTTCATATGTGCCTGAGGTACAGTTTTTTCTTTTAAATTATGTTGTATGGGGGACAGTAAAGAATAGATACGTTCATTCATTTTGTAGGTAGGATACAAGATCAATATTACTTAGTACTAGGAGTGCTTCGTGTCTTACAAAGATAAACATTTCCAAACAATCCTTATATTCCTGTATTTCAAAGAGTAAAAGCTAATTTCAAGATGTATTTCCTGGGAATTATTTTTTCAGATTTAAATTTTTTGAGATTGAACTCATGAACTTATACATAGGTTTATGGTTTATTTGGCATATAAAATGTTTTAATTTGTAATTTATGGCTATTTTAAATTGCCTAATCAACATAAAATGAAAAAATACCTGTTCTCTTGACTAAACCATTACATTAAAATTTCTGTTTCTGCAGAGATGCCATTGAGAACAACATGGATTTTATGGGATTAATTATAATGCAGAACAAATTAAAGCGAGAAACCCCTGCAGTACTTGAAGATTTGCATAAAGCCAACATTCGCACTGTAATGGTCACAGGTTAGACCTCAAAAAGGGTACAGAAGAAATTGAGTGTAATTCTTAGAATTCAAGTTATGAGGAATGATCAGTTGATTATAAAAGCGTACTTATTTCTATATAAGTCCATCTAATACCATATTTATTATCCTGTAACTCAAGTAACTAAATTTATTACATAGTAGCTCCATCCTCCATTGCCCTATTTCAGCTCAGAGTACTTTTCCAAGTTAGAGAACAGCTTTGTAATGCACGTTGGAGGTCTAGCAGATCTGTTTACAAGTGTAATAAAATAGTGAAGGGCATACTACAAATATTTAACTGTGTCCTTTAAGAAAATCTCTTTTAAATCATATATTTCTTTTTTCTTTTTTTTTTTTTGTCTTTTGTCTTTTTAGGGCCACACCCGCAACATATGGAGGTTCCCAGGCCAGGGCCTGAATCGGAGCTATAGCCGCCAGCCTACGCCACAGCCATGGCAACTCGTGATCTGAACCGCGTCTGTGACCTACACCACAGCTCACGACGGCAAGACCGGATCCATAACCCACTGATTGAGGTCAGGGATCTAACCCACAACCTCATGGTTCCTAGTCAGATTCGTTTCTACTGTGCCACAATGGGAACTCCCAATCATGTATTTCTTAACAGCAGCTATTTTACTTGGCTTAGTGTTAGTTATTTGTAGATACTTGTTTTTTCTACTAGAATTTGATTCTTGAGGGTTAAGAATGTGCTTTACTTATTTGGGGGTCATCTATAATTTCTAGAACTATGCCAGATACATGGAAAATGATTAATATTTGTTAGAATTATATTTTTAAATATACATTTGCTTGAATGTGTAAGAGTGAAGAGATCCATTTTTCTGCTTTGTCTCTTTACTATAAATGATTCTCCTAATGTTATCATACTGTTGATAATATTAGATAATTTCCTTTTCTTAACTGTATGAAATTGTGGCAGCTCTTAGGGTTTTTTTTTCTTAGCAGTCAGATTTAAGATATTCACTATAGCATCTATGTGTTCAGTAAGACTTATGGAAAAGGTCTGTCTACATTTTTATATTTTAGACTTTGAGATCCATTTAATACCATACTTATTACCAGATAGTTCAAGTAACCAAATTAATAGCATCCCAGCACTTCTTGGTTCTAATGATCTTGCTTCGTAGCACTTTCTATCTGTATCTCTTGTCCCTGTTTTCCTGCCATGGCACAGTATGGCAGTGTGTCCCAGAAGGGTCTGTCAGGTCACAGAAAGACACGATTGGAAGTAGTGTGTGCGAATTGGGGGAAGAGAGTAGTGCCCTTCGGTTTGGGTAGCAGGGGGCTCCCCAGACCTTTGCCTGCCTCTCCTGTGCATTGATATTTTTCTTTCTTGTTTTTGTCATTACAATGTGCCTTCAGGTCTTTCCTCTCATGACTGAGTTGTCTGTCTTACTTCTCTTTGTATCTTGTAAAGACTGTATTCTTGTTACTTTGCTTATCTTTTTGTTTTGTATAACCTTGCTTTGTAATTCATGTTTCTCTGTGATTTTACTCTCCTATTCTTGTACAGATTACCAATCAACCCTAGATTTTTTCAGCAGTGTTTATGGAGCACCTGCTCTTTATGTAGCACTATGCCAGGCGTTGCGTGCATGACTCAAAAAGACTGAGAATGTATTTGGCTTTAAAAATTGTGGGTTACAGGAGTTCCTGTCATGGCTCAGTAGTTAACGAATCTGACTAGGAACCATGAGGTTGTGGGTTCAATCCCTGGCCTTGCTCAGTGGGTTAAGGATCCGGCGTTGCTGTGAGCTGTGGTGTAGGTTGCAGACGCGGCTCGGATCCCGCATTGCTGTGGCTCTGGCATAGGCTGGCAGCTACAACTCCGATTAGACCCCTAGCCTGGGAACCTCCATATGCCATGGGAGCGGCCCAAGAAATGGTTTAAAAAAAAAAAAATTGTGGGTGACAAAAAAAAAATTATTGGTGAGAGTGTTCTGACTATTTAGCATTTGTGTGCTTGAATTATTTGAGGCTTCCTTTGATTTGTATGTCCTGAGTTCATTATTTTTAAACTCCAAGAGTAAGGATAATATCTTTGTTTTGCCCAGTCCAGTCATGGGGACTGTAGTAGAGTCTCAGTAAGTACTTACTGTTTAATACATTCATTTTTCCATTTTAATGTATTAATGTTTTAAAAATTAGGTGACAACATGTTGACTGCTATCTCTGTGGCCAGAGACTGTGGAATGATACTACCTCAGGATAAAGTTATTATTGCTGAAGCATTACCTCCAAAGGATGGGAAAGTTGCTAAGATAAATTGGCATTATGCAGATACCCTAACACAAAGTACTGATTCATCAGCAATTGACTCGGAGGTAATGTCAAGAATTTTCTTCTTTGAAGCTTGTTTTCATTTACTCTGAAAAAAAGTGTGGCATTAAAACACAGTAAAACAAAAAAAAAAGTTAGCAAAAACAGAACCCTGGGCCATCTCCTCAGAGATTTTTTGTTTTTTTAGTTTTAATTTCGTTTTAATTAATTTAGTTGGTGAATAGTGTTGTGCCAATTACTGCTCTATAGAAAAGTGACCCAGTCCCTTTCTTATGTTATTATCTTCCATTGTGGTCTATCCCAAGAGACTGGATCTAGTTCCCTGTGCTATACAGTAGAGCCTCATTGCTTTTCCTTTCTAAATAGTTTATATTTACTAACCCCAAGCTCTCAGTCCATTCCACTCCCTCCCCCCTCCCCCCTCAGCAACCACAGGTCTGTTCTCTATGTCTGTGAGTCTCTTCATTTTGTAGATAAGTTCATTTGTGCCATATTTTAGATTCCACATAGAAGTGTCCTCAGAGATTCTGATTCATTTGGACTAGGGACAGAGGCAGGTATCTCAGTGTTTACATTTTGATATTTAGCCAAAGTTGAGAAGCACAGTTTTAAAGTGTAAGAATCTCAAAATATCTATCCAATTTTAAAAGTAGTGGTAAATAATGCAGTAGTTCATAATATTCCACTCAATATTTGATTTCAAATTGAAGCTGATATTTAGCCTTCCTTAAGTTTTATTTTTTAAATAAACAATGTGGAAAGGTTACCTTAAAGTTGAATTTTCTTTTGTTTTCACTAAATGTTAAATATTCAGTGCCTTGTGTAAAATATCAAATGAGAGGATTTAGTTTTGGATCAAATATATTTAAACTAGAATTGTGTTACCTGTTTGGGCTGCCTAAGTGTTATTGTTCTGAATGTCTTATACATAGGCTATTCCAATTAAATTGGTCCATGATAATTTAGAGGATCTTCAGGTGACTCGTTATCACTTTGCAATGAATGGAAAATCATTTTCAGTGATACTGGAGCATTTTCAAGATCTTGTTCCTAAGGTTAGTGATTGGGTTTATGTATGTGTTTGCATGAATATATCGTGCATGGTATTTTAAAGAAATTCGTATTTTTTTCCAGTTGATGCTGCATGGCACTGTGTTTGCTCGTATGGCTCCTGATCAGAAGACGCAGTTAATAGAAGCTTTGCAAAATGTAGAGTAAGTATGTAGGTTTTGGGTTTTGCTTTTTAATTTTTATGAATTGTGGTTTTGTTTTCAAAACCAGAAACATAACTAATATTTCATGTCTATGAATTTGTCATCTGTAAGGCAGATAAGTTCCTCTTTAAAAGAAGCTCACCTGCTTATTTAGCTAAAGTATAACATCCACCATTCCTTTTCTAAGTGATATACATGTTCATTTACTACTCAGCTTGATAGAAGTGATGTTATAGATTTAGTAAATAATTCTGTTTCAAGTTTTAAGGGAGAAATCTTTGCAGATTGCCCTAAGAGTAAGTGTACTAAAGTCTATGCAGGCCTAAGTCCTTTGCTCTAAAGATTAGGAAATTGAGAAGCCAGAATGGTAACCTGATTTGCATTAATGACCCAGGTCATTTGACTTGTGGGCTGGTTCTCTTTGCAAAGCACCATGCCTGTGGTCATTGTAATAAAAAGATTCATTAATTCTCGTGGGGGAATCTTGGTCTGTTAGCTTTTCATAATACTGTACTGGAGAAATCTTAAGTTAAATTTTAGTTGTGTATTTTAAGAAATACATCGTAATCTTAATTTTTATTTCGTAGTTACTTTGTTGGGATGTGTGGTGATGGTGCAAATGATTGTGGTGTAAGTATAGATTTTGTGATTTATAATTCTTTCTCTGGCCCAAGTCACATGCACAAAACTCAAGCCATTTTTCTTCAAACCATTAGGCTCTGAAGAGGGCACATGGAGGCATTTCCTTATCAGAGCTCGAGGCTTCGGTGGCATCTCCCTTTACCTCCAAAACTCCTAGTATTTCCTGTGTGCCAAACCTCATCAGGTAGTATACATTGAAAAATTTCCCATCTCTTTGTGGCTCGCTCTAATAATAGAGAACACAGGTTTTAGAAAGTAACATGAATTTGTTTTAATGATATGTTAGCATGTTTGATATGTAACTCCTTAGCATCAGATTGATTGCTGCTCCTCATTTCTTGCAGTTCTGCCTTGACTTTAGTTCTTTTGGTAGAAAAGTGCTTTGTTATAACTGTTGAATGTTGATGTTCCTCTGTCAAGATGTAATTGTGGTTTGGAGGAGGCATTTACAATGCTTCTGTTCACATGCCAACATTTGTTTTCACAGGGAAGGCCGTGCTGCTTTAATGACTTCCTTCTGTGTGTTTAAATTTATGGCTTTGTACAGCATTATACAGTACTTCAGTGTTACTCTACTGTATTCTGTGAGTATAACATTGCTTACAGAGATGGTACTTAGTGCTGACCTTTGAATTAAGATATTGAGCATATACAGTTCATTTTTAATGCATCTATTAATTGTGGAACTTAAATAACTAACCTCTATAAATTTTCCTGTAGTTTAATTGCATTTCGGGTAGCAAATTGAAAATCTTATTAATCTGGAATAGTTTTTTCCTTAAGGCCAGTAACTGTGACTTCAGCCTTGTGAATAAAAGATGATTGCTTTTGTTTGTTTGTCTTTTTGCCTTTAGCATAAATTGGACATCTTTTTTAGAACTCTTCAAAATATCAAGCTGTGGCATATTTTAGAATCACAGTTAACTTTGCTATACTATTTATAAGGAAAAGCCAGAATGAGGAAAAGATACTTCATTTGTAGTTTTAGGACTTTATGCATTTGGAGAAAAAGTGTCAATAGGGGGTATCCCTAGGTACTCCATGGATTTTGTAGTTGAAGTGATCTCACTTTAGATTTTTCTCTACATGAAAATTGGTGACATCCAAGGAATCTTTGTACAACTATCCCTTTTTTTACCATTTGTGGAAAGTTTTAGGAGGGATAGTGGTAGATATTAAGGAAGCTTCAAGATACTAATTTTCAATAATGTTGAATATTGTGAGTTTGTGTTTTCTTTTTGCTAAAAAACTTTTAAAAGGTTTTTGTTGACTGAATTTTTAGGATCTACTTTTTATACTAATATGTTAAATTGAATCTTGAAAACATGTTATAATTCATTAATTTAAAGGCAAATATATTCTATTTTAAAGCAGGTCCAAGTGTCATTTTGAAGTTGTCATTGTTGGGGGAGAGGGGGGATAAAACCAGGGAGGAAAAATCCAATAAAACCAGGGGGAAATGGTGTAAAAGTGGTGCTATAAAAATAGTTCCTAAAAACTATTTTTTAAACATTCTTTCTGTAGATCTTAAGTAACCTAGGAGACTTCCAGTTTCTCTTCATTGATCTGGCAATCATTTTGGTAGTGGTATTTACAAGTGAGTATTTTGCTTTGTTGTTGGTCTTAAAGCATATGAAATTTTCTAGTGTGGCTTTTTAACTTTGGTAAATTTTAAAGAGCAGTTGTAACACAGGGCATCTCTCTCCCTTTTCTCTATAAATGTTCTTTTTTTTTTTTTTTTTTTTTTAAGGGTGCAGGTGCAGTATATGGAAGGTCTCAGGCTAGGGTTCGAATTGGAGCTGCAACTGCCGGCGTACACCACAGCTGCAGCAACACCAGATCCTTAACCCACTGAACAGAGCCAGGGATCGAACCCACATCCTCATGGATACTAGTTGGGTTCATTTCCACTGAGCCACAAGGGGAATTCCTAAATGTTCTTTTATTACTCATTGTTTACAGTTTGCCCTCCCCCCCCTTTGTATTCTTTCTCCATTTTTTTAACAAAATATTTGAGGGTAAATTCAAATTCTCATGTCCCTTTGCCTCTGAATGTTTGAGTATATATTGCCCCAAATAAAGTCATTCTCTTACACAGCTAAACACTGTTATAAAGACTGAGAAATTTAACATTGATACAATATTACCTAATCCATACTCATATTTAAATTTTGTCGTGTGTCCCAATAATGTCCCTCATGCCTGTTCCCCCGCCCCCATGCCCCCAGCCCTCTAGCCTAGGATCTAGTACAGGCTTACAAATTTCATTTAGTGATCACATCTCTTCAGCCATCTTTAATCCAGAATAATAGTACGTCAGCCTTTTTTGGGGCTTCTTGACGTTGACATTTATGAGAGAACATAATCCAGTTTTACGGGTTTGTTTGCTATATTCTCATTAGACTCGGTATGTACTCTTGGCAGGAATATCAAAGAAATGATGCTGTGTCCTCCTGAGTATGGCATATAAGGAGACAAAACATTCGTTTGTATCAGAATTGGTGATAGTAACATCAAAGTAAATAATGGTGGTAATAAGATAGGACCTATTTAAATAAAATTTTATAAGTCCATACTGGAAATAAGCAAATGATTGGGAGAGAAAGGAAAGCTCTTCCTTATAGTAAACTAAGCTAACTAAGAATATAGAAGAATGATTGGCTTATACCATGCCTGGAAAGATTTTGGCCATTTTAGCCTGGCTAGTTCTCTATGTGGGGGGCTGCTCTGTGTGGTATAGGTTGCTTACATGTATCTGGCCACTACCCACTAGATGCCAGTAACATTCCCCCATTTGTGACAACCAAAGATATCTCCAGACATTGCCAAATGTTCTCTGGGGGCAAAAATCATGTTGATTGAGAAGCACTGAGGTTGACAGCCCTTAGTGAATGCTAAAACTAGTGAATGAAAGTTGATAAGGAACAGGATTTTTACAGTCTCAGTAGCTTTTACTAGGAGAAAAATAGAAACTTTACAGTGGAGAAACTTGGTGGAAATGATCTTAATGAGCCATCAGAGGCCTTTTTTATGTTACTATTATGTTTCTATAGCTTCAAGCCTTTGTTATTGTCTTCTCAAGAGGAAGAAATATATGGTTTTCACAGTAGCTTTGCAATTAAAGATTCAGAGATAAATAAACTCTTAAACATATGAGTGATGATGACATATGCTTGTATTTAGTATTCTTTTTACTAGAACTAGTGTTTCCTTTGAATGTCAATAGACTAATGTAAATAAAAAGTACTCCCAAGACATTTTTGAAAAAGCTTAACTTGTTTACTATGTATGGTATCTGGCTTGGTTTTTGGACATTTTTCATACTAAAGATTTGATAGACCAAAAACAGGATTTTTTAGTTCCTAAATGAATCTGATTATGTATTTTGTACTGACAATTTAGATACAAACTTTTCCTCTCTTTCTTCTCAATGTAGTGAGTTTAAATCCTGCCTGGAAGGAACTTGTGGCACAAAGACCACCTTCAGGTCTTATATCTGGGGCCCTTCTCTTCTCCGTTTTGTCTCAGATCATCATCTGCATTGGATTTCAATCTTTGGGGTTTTTTTGGGTCAGGCAGCAGATTTGGTATAAAAAGTGGCGTCCACAGTCAGAGTAAGTTGGTCAATCCATTTTTAAAAATGTGTAATATATATACATATAAAAATAAGTTTAAAATTTATGTAAAAATTGCGTGCAGCTTCATTAAGCCCTTAAATTTGGTCTGTATATTTGTCTTTATCTGTAGGAATGTGGTCTAGCAAGGTCTCAGTAATCACAACCAAGATGGGGACATTGGACCAATGTCTTTCTTTCCTTTTTTTTTTTTTTTTTTGCTTTTTAGGGCTATGGCATATGGAAATTCCCAGGCTGGGGTGGAGTTGGAGCTACAGCCACCAGCCTACACCATAGCCACAGCAATGTGGGATCTGAGCCATGTCTGCGACCTACACCATAGCTCACAGCAACGCCCATGTCCCCAACCCACTGAACAAGGCCAGGATCAAACCTGTATCCTCATGGATACTAGTTGGATTTGTAGTTGCACCACAATGGAAGCTCCCCCATTTTCTTCATCTGTTGCTAAGCTTTTCTTTCCTGGGCCTTGTTTTCCTTCTCTGTAAAATGAGAAAGTTGAAATTAATCACTGGGGGGGAGGGTCTTTCCTAAATCCAGAAGATTTGTGTTTCTAACTTTTCCTCCCCCAGTTTGGGGAATACTTTAAAACCTAAAAAAAAGTTTAAGAAAAAGTATTAAGTGCATCTTCTGTATGTTTATGAGCAGAGTGTTTTCCAGTTCACAAATTATGATAACATTATTTCAATTAATTATACACATAGGTAAATGCACGTCTGTTTACCTTTATTATGCTAATAATTACTCCCTAGGTTTAAAAAAGTGGGGGATGGGTTTATTCACAGTGAGAGGGCTAATTAATTAGTGTAGTTTCTTACTTCTGACTTTTTAACTGATTGGAATGTGACAGAAAGTAAAATTGGTTTCCTTTGGAAGATAGTGTGTTCGCTAATACAAACTTTTTCTGTGTATTTTAGTGTCTGTGATACAACAAGAAGCCTATATTGGAATTCTTCATCTTTGTACAATGAAACTGACCTTGATAAACATAACATTCAAAATTATGAAAATACCACAGTGTTTTTTATCTCCAGTTTTCAGTACCTCATAGTGGCAATTGCCTTTTCAAAAGGAAAACCCTTCAGGCAGCCTTGCTACAAGAATTGTAAGTTTGGCATTTGTTATGATCTCCATCCTGCTTCCGTACTGTAAACATAATGTAAGAATAGAGTTAAAACTGTCCTTTCAAAGTAAAAGAGATCTTTACAAATAGAATGAACCTAGTGATTTAGATGTTTACTGTGTTTTATTCTCATGGTAGCTGCCACCCTAAGTTTTAAATTAAAGCCAGCAGTTCTGAACATTCCTGGTTTTTACATCCTATTACTTCTGGCTCCAGCTTGTATTTTTTTCAGCCCATTGCAAAAAGAGTTCGAATTAGAAGCAGGAAGCAAGGTTTCTCAGCGGGAACAGTGGGTATCATACCTTCTGGATGGTCTGCACCAGCACCAGCTTGTCTTTCCTCATTTTTGGCGCTGTTCCAGCAAGCATTCACTTGGAATTCTTCATTTATCTATTACCTTTGCATCCACTGTAGAAAGGACCAGTAGAATGGAGGCTTGTGCCTATGTGAGCTGGTCTGCCTGTGGCAGAGAGGAGATAGCCTTCTGACTGACACAGAGTTTTTGGGAAAAAAATCATTCTGTATGTAAAATGCTGGTTTTAAAAGTTGAGACTATGGTAATTAATATAGGGAACAACTTAAATGCTTTTTTTTCATATGGATTCTGAGAGTTGCAGTATTCTGGTGAATAGCAGTTACTCTTTTTATTTTTTATTTTGTTTTTTTTTTTTTTAGGCCGTGCCTGCAGCACATGGAAGTTCCCAGGCTAGGGGTGGAATCAGAGCTGAAGCTGCCGGCCTATGCCACAGCCACAGCAATAGCAACGCAGGATCCGAGCCTCGTCTGCGACCTACACCATGGCTCTCGGCAACATTGGATCCTTAACCCACTGAGCAAGGCCAGGGATCGAACCTGCATCCTCATGGTTCCTAGTCAGATTTGTTACACTAAACCACAATGGCAACTCCAGTTGTTATTCTTTTGTTGTAAAGAAATTCCTGTGTAGTAATTGGCGGAATGTCAGGTCACAGATTTGGATGTAGCATAGGAGTGATAACTGCTCATATCTCTATCTCATGCTAGAGTTTACAAAAGCATATT
This sequence comes from Phacochoerus africanus, assembly GCF_016906955.1. Taxonomy (NCBI): domain Eukaryota; kingdom Metazoa; phylum Chordata; class Mammalia; order Artiodactyla; family Suidae; genus Phacochoerus; species Phacochoerus africanus. Next base: position 211,783,428 of record NC_062544.1, on the reverse strand, counting down.
TATACAGTATCTTATTTAGCTTAACTTTTACCCTCTGGTTTGTAGGGCAGGATTTTTACTTTATACTTTGAACAGGTAAGACGGTTCAAAACTAAGTACCAGGGAGTTCCTGCTGTGGCTCAGTGGATTAAGGATGCAGTGTAGGTCACAGCTGTGGCTTGGATTTGATCCGTGGCCCAGGAACTTCCATATGCTACAGGTTTGGCCAAAAAAGAAAACAAACAAACAAAAACACTGTAAGTACCAATAATAATTGAAATCTGGAGTTCCCGTCGTGGCGCAGTGGTTAACGAATCCGACTAGGAACCATGAGGTTGCGGGTTCGGTCCCTGCCCTTGCTCAGTGGGTTAACGATCTGGCGTTGCCGTGAGCTGTGGTGTAGGTTGCAGACGCGGCTCGGATCCCGCGTTGCTGTGGCTCTGGCATAGGCCGGTGGCTACAGCTCCGATTCAACCCCTAGCCTGGGAACCTCCATATGCCGTGGGAGCGGCCCAAGAAATAGCAACAACAAACAACAACAACTACAACAACAACAACAAAAAGACAAAAAAATAAAAAATAAAATAATTGAAATCTGTTTTTAGTTGGTTTTTTTTGTTTTTGTTTTTGTTTTTGTTTTTGTTTTTTTTAGGGCTGGTCCACATTAGTAACATATGGAAGTTCCCAGACTAGGGGTCAGTTGGAACTGCAGCTACCAACTGGCCTATGCCATAGGCGCAGCAATGCCAGATCTGAGCTGCATCTGCCACCTACATTGTAGCTTGCGGCAATGCTGGATCCTTAACCCAGTGAGCAGGGCAGAGATCGAATTTGCATCCTCATGGAGACTAGTCAGGTCCGTTACCTCTGAGCCATAACGGAAACTCCTGTTTTTACTTTAAAAATAACTGATATATATTTCTTTTTTTCTTTTTATCTTTTTTTTTTTGGCCATGCCCATAGCATGTGGAAGTTCCTGGGCCAGGGATCCAACCTGTGCCATAGTGGTGACAATCCCAGATCCTTAACCTGCTGAGCTACCAAGGGACTCCTAGAACTGATATTTCTTTTTTTATCTAAAAAATGGAAACTATATTACTGAGAATCATGTTCAAACCATGTTGTGGGGCAAAAAGCCTTGCATAGAAGGCTTATCACTCTACTTTTAAGAGGACTTCATAACTTGTTACCTTATTATCAGGTTAATACACATTTTATTTTTAATTTAGTATTTTAAAACTTCAAGGAGGGCGTTCCCTTTGTGGCTCAGTGGTTGATGAATCCGACTGGGAACCATGAGGTTGCAGGTTTGATCCCTGGCCTCACTCAGTGGGTTAAGGATCCAGCATTGCCGTGAGCTGTGGTGTAGGTTGCAGACACGGCTCGGATCTGGTGTTGCTGTGGCTCTGGCGTAGGCTGGCAGCACCAGCTCTGATTTGACCCCTAGCCTGGGAACCTCCATGTGCCTCAGGAGCGGCCTTAGAAAAGGCAAAAAGATAAAAAAAAAAAGAGATTATTAATTGCCTGTTTTTTTAATGCATCTTTTGTTATTTTGGAAAACTTCTTAAAAATTAAAGGCTTAAAATATTTCGTATTCTCATTTAATTTCAGAACATGTGTTAAAAGTTATATTTTAGCAGAAATATAGCCACAAAGCCTTTGTCCTTATTATAAGCAGCTTGTGCGTGTCTGTCAGTGGATACCGAAGTGCATGCCATCATAAAACAGGCCTCCTGGAAAATGCAGTAGGATCGAGAAAGTCAACATGTACATGTTTTGCCAATTTTCACATCTTGTCTGTCTCCGTCTGTCACTGAAGTCCCCTAATCTTGGAATGTAGTTGGTACTGATGAGTAAAGAAAGAAAAGTGGAGAAGAAAGTAAGAAATGACAAAATATTGCTATATAAGGTGATATACAGTGTAGCATATGAATACAGATGGAAAAGAGTGGAGGAAAGGTTAAGGTTGACGTTAGCTCTTTTCTCCTGCACTGTAAACAGATAATAGATTTTTGCAGGGACCTGCCAGTTGCTGTTCTTGATATCTAGACAGTGTAATGTAGTCACTCTATCTTGAGATGATTTTTTTTTTGCCTTTTTGCCTTTTCTAGGGCCACTCCCGCTGCATATGGAGGTTCCCAGGCTAGAGGTCTAATCAGAGCTGTAGCTACCCGCCTATGCAAGAGCCACAGCAACTCGGGATCCGAGCTGCCTCTGTGACCGACACCAAAGCTCACAGCAATGCCAGATCCTTAAACCACTGAGCAAGGCCAGGGATTGAACCCACAACCTCATGGTTCCTAGTCAGATTCGTTAACCACCGCGCCATGACGGGAACTCCACTCTGTGTTAGCTTTTATTTTTGAGTCTCTTACTGTGAAGGAAATGCTCTGTGGTACCTTATTTTAATGCCTTATTCCATCAAAAGGAACTTGTATCATTAACCGCAATTCTGTGATACCATAGCTGGAACATACTTAATAACTTAAGTCTACTCTTTCCTACAGGATCCTCATCCTATCCCCATTTTAGAGTTAAAATAATTTGAATGACTTGCTGATGCTCCCACATCTTTGTGGCAGCATCTGAAACAGAATCTAAATCTTTTAACTTGAGCTCCCTCCACCAGCAATCACTACCAATACAGAATTTGTTTTGATATCTGTCTTTGGTGAAGAGTATTACTTGTATTTCAGTAGGATGCTAAGGAAGCACTGACTATGCCAGGAGAATGCAGGAGCTGAGAGTGTAGGCTGCTGGAAACTCACCCCTCACAACAAATACCTGATTTTTTTTCCACTCTTGGTTGAAATCCTTATTTGGTCTTTCCATTTTGGTGGTTATATAAATCTGTTAGCTCTCCAACTCCCCTATCAAATTCCTTTGACTAGTGCCTCTTTTTCTCCCCTGGCTATAAACAAAAGAAAGATTTAATTATTTTCTTCTTCAAATGGAAATCTTGGCAGATTTTTAAAGGTGTAATCAAAGAGGATGGTTATAGAAGAAAGATAAAAATTTGAGAAATACTGATGAGGTAGTTAAGAAGTTTCTGAGATTGAGAAAGTGTTTGTTTTTTTTTTTTTCTGGCAGTATGTCAGGGCGAGATTGTAGATCTATCTTTGCTTATTGTTGTAAAAATTTAGGAGTATTTAAAAAACATTCAACATGGGCTATTCCTTTATTGAAACAAAACCTTTTCTGTCTCTATGTCTCTTTGGCATTTTCATTCTGACTTTTTTTTTCTTTTTAGGGTTATTCTTTTCCCTTTTTTCCTGTTTTTGTCTTTGTGTACATGTGTTGTGTTCTCTACTTCCAACCAGCACTTTCCAAACACATTTTCTTTAACTGAGTATATAAATATTTGAATGGATGGATAACAAGTGTTATTTTTGTTGCTGCATTTATTGGATAGAATGTTGTATTTCCTATTTGCAATTTAGTAGACTGTTTGAAAAAAATAAAAATTTAGGAAAAAATTCCTTTTTCATCTAAGTGGTTTCCAAATTTTTCATCCCTTTGGTCAGTGGCTCATAGTAAAAATATTTCCCCACTTTCTGCAAGAGTGTTAGCGTAACTTTCAGTCTAAGTTGCTAGAACAAATATATATAAACAATAAATACACACATATATATAAAACACAGTATTGTTTCTATAGAATAATAACTCTTGGCCTATAGTTTTGAACTGACATGTTAACAAATTTCATATTTACAAATGACTTTCACATTTAAAAATATTGAGACCACTCATTTATAGTCTGTAAATAATGTATTAAACTTCTTTACTCAGTCTGATGGCTTCTTGATGAAGTTTTGGTTATATATAGTCATAGTAAAGTTTGGGTTTGAAGCTGATCTCAAATAGGAACTTAGAAATAAATATCCAGACCAAAGAAAAAAGGGGGAGAAGTTGGGGGGGGCGGTGTCAATATAATTGATACTATTCCTGAGCCTTGCTCATGGTTCATTATATAAGGATGTGTTTGTATACATGATGTGAATGCATGTATGTACACAGGTAACAAAATGACCATGAGCAGGGGGTTTTATTTTTGCGTTAGGAAACTGATGCAAAGTGCTAATGGATAGAATTTACTGTTCCTAACTACCACAGCCAGCCACAGGATTAGCCCACACTTAAAAATAGTAGATCAGCTCAGTTTCTGGGATTTAGCTGGCATTTTTTGTGGAAATGTTTTCACAGAGGATATTAATGAAAAAGTGGGACTCAGAAATATACTTATATTCAACATAGAAATATACTTATATTCAACATAGAATGTCTCTGTTTAGGATTATAACATATCTAATACTGAGAATGCATACTATTCAGCATTTTTACAGTCAGCAGTAATTGTCATTGTATACTTGTTTTGAAAGCTAATCTCATTTGGCTGTACACAATCTAGCCTCCTGTTTGTGCATTATATTTTGGCTTGTCTTATAAAGTAGCTATCTGTGAGAAATGTAAGTAAATGTCCATAAAGATCTATCTTATTTTTTAAAATGTTGATTATTTTCACATTACATAAATGAGTCCTGCATGATGCACTATACTCTAGGAAATATCATAGACCACACATTTTATATACTTCATGAACCTAAATAGAAGTATTCAAAACCAAATTTAGGATTGACAGGATACCAATTGTTATTATAATCTTTATATATGCCGTTTGGTTTGAAGGAACTCCCTAATTTAATTGTTTTCCTTTCTTTTTCAGATTTGTTTGTTGTGTCTGTGATTATTTTGTATGTTTTCATATTATTCATCATGTTGCATCCAGTTGCCTCCATTGACCGGGTTCTTCAGGTAAGGCTTAAAGCATGTCAGTTATTGCTGGTGTCTGAGGAGCGATAGGCTCTGGAATAGCAGTGGTAAAGACAGCAGTCATGGAAAATGACACATCAGTATTCCATGAAGTGCACACAGACAGATGAGACTTCTGGATGATTGCTAGGACTTAAGATCTGTCCCCCTCCACTGTCCTTACATTACTGAGGAAAGAGACTAAACTGTGGTTCTTTTTTTCAGAGTGTCTTTCCTGATTTTTAAGGATGCAGTTCTGTTAACCCAAAGATCCCCAAAAGAATAAGGAACATAATTAAAACAGCAGCTTTTAGTGACTTTACCTGTATTTTTCTTTCCTGTTTCTTCAGTCTTTGCTTCTAGTTCCATTTCCCTTTGTCTACAAACAGATTAAATGTCCCTTGGTCTTTAAAAATAAAAGGTTTTGATTTTGTTATTTGATCAGTCCCACATCAACCCGCTTCTTGAGTAGTCTGCACTTGCTGCCTCGTCCTTGCTGTCCATTGAGTTCTCTCGTGTGTGTGTGTGTGTGTGTGTGTGTGTGTGTGTGTCTTTTTGCCATTTCTTGGGCTGCTCTAGCAGCATATGGAGGTTCTCAGGCTAGGGGTTGAATCAGAGCTGTAGCTGCCGGCCTATACCAGAGCCACAGCAACACGGGATCCAAGCTGCGTCTGCAACCTATACCACAGCTCACGGCAATGCCGGATCCATAACCCACTGAGCAAGGCCAGGGATCAGACCCGCAACCTCATGGTTCCTACTTGGATTTGTTAACCACTGAGCCACAACGGGAACTCCTGTCCATCAAGTTCTTTATTCTTGTTTTCATTAAAAACTTTATGAAAGATGAAATACTTGTTTTATAGAAAAAAATGCACACATATATAAGTTGTTGAACATAACAGTAATAAAATAACACCCACGAGTCTGTCATCCAACTTTTAAAAAGGTAGCATTACTCATACCAGCAGGACACTATCATGCACCTTTCTCCAGACTCCCCGAAGGAAACACTGCCTCATTGTCTTGCTTTTCACTATATACTTAGCTTATACGTATAAAATCTTAAAAGGTAGTTCTGCTTACCTTTGCACTTTATGAAAATGGTACCTTGCGATCTCTATTTTTTCTGTGACTTGCTTTTTCCCACCAGCCTTACTGTGTTGATCCATGCATTTCATTTTCATGGTAGGAATATACCACGATTCATTGCTGTGTTCTCCACTGGCAAATAACTGTGTGTTATTTATAGTCTTTTTCCTGGATTAATGGTGCTGATGTGACATTATTATACATGTCTCTTAATGTAAGGGAGTGAGTAGTAACAAAGAGTTCATCCCAGGTACAAGCATTGAGAGGGTGGTGCAGTGCTGAGACTTCAAAAATAGCAGTAAAGCCCGTGGAACATCCATCTACTATTAAATATAACGTTCGTGGGAATTCTGGCAGTGTCACTGGTAAAATACTCCTTCTAGTACCACCTACCCTCCCTTGGTATACCACTTGGGGTAAAGGGGTCTTCTGGTATATTCTAGTATAATGTTGAGCATGTCCCCTTTAGCTTTCTGAGGTTCTGCTTGTTTTCCAAAGTGATAGTACCAATTTGTACTTCCATCAGCATGTGCGATCTTTGGTCCCACATCATTGCCAGCGTTTGTCTGGTGGGTGTAAAATGTCATTTCATGATGGTTTTAATTTGCAAATTATATTAACTTTAAATTGCCAGTGGGATGAAGCATTTTTCATATGTTTATTAGCCATTTTTATTTCCTCCATGAATTGGCTATTTGTGCCTTTTGCCCAATTTTTTCTATTAGGATATTGTCATCTTATTTATTTTTAGGAGTTTCTAATGTATTTGGTGATATATGTGATAACTATCTTCCAGTTTGTGGCTTGTCATTTTGCTTTGTTTATTATCTTTTTAAAAATCAAATTTATAATTTTACAGTAGTTGAGCTTAACAGTTTTTTTTCTTTATGTCCTATACTTTTATATCTTGGCTTGGCAGCCTTGTCTATCTCAAATTTATAAAGAGATTTCTCTTTCATAGTCTTTAATGCATCTGGAAGAACTTTATATACAGCCTTTGAGATGGTGATCAGATTTGTTTTCCTTACAAATACCCATTTGAGCATTACTTATTGAATAGCCATCCTTTGCCACTGATCTTCAGTGATACCTTTGTCCTCTATCGGTTTTCAGTGTGAATACACACACACACATGTGCACACACACATTTTATATATATATATATATAATAAATATATATATATATATTTCGTTTCTGACCTTTCAGTCCTCATGCCTTCTATGTGTTTTTCATGTCTGTTAACCCCATGAATGCAGGTTGTGTGGTAGTGCTGCGCTTGTCTTGTCCCTGACTCTGTAGGGAGCGCTCCTCGTAGTTCATCCCTGGACCCGTTGTGGGCCGTAGGTTTCTGGTGTACATGCTCTGTGGATTTGAGGACACTTAACTTCTATGATGTTGTTAACATAAATAGATGCCTGATTTTAGCTAGTGCTTTTTCTACAGCTGTCAAAATGATTACATAGAAGTTCTCCCTGGAGAATGTGGTAAATTACAGTTAACCTGATATTCAAATGTTGAACTAACACTGCACTCCTACAATAAATCCAATCTGGTCGTGATGCATTCTTTTTAAAAAAAATTTTTTTAATTAAAATATAGTTAATTTACAATGTTTCTTTGATTTCTTTTTTATAATTTCTGGATTTGGTTTGCTATGATTTTGTTTAGGATTTTTGCCTCCAGTTGCATGAGTGAGCTCAGACTAAGTTTTCTGGTATGTTATTGATGAGCTTTATGGAATGAGCATTCCATTTCATCGATTTTTTCCAAATTTTAAATGATGTCTCTTAATAGATATTTAGGTAGTTCGCACTGGTTTGCTATTATAAACAATGCTATATTGCATATTCTTGCACACTTCATTTAGAAGGACACATGCATTTTTTTTTTTTTTTTTGGTCTTTTGTTGTTGTTATTGTTGTTGTTGTTGTTGTTGTTGCTATTTCTTGGGCCGCTCCCGCGGCATATGGAGGTTCCCAGGCTAGGGGTTGAATCAGAGCTGTAGCCACCGGCCTACGCCAGAGCCACAGCAACTCGGGATCCGAGCCGCGTCTGCAACCTACACCACAGCTCACAGCAACGCCGGATCGTTAACCCACTGAGCAAGGGCAGGGACCGAACCCGCAACCTCATGGTTCCTAGTCGGATTCGTTAACCACTGCGCCACGACGGGAACTCCAACACATGCATATTTAAGAGGTTAAAGTGCAGAAGTAGAATTGCTTGGTCAAAGGATATTTAGAATTTGAATTTTTATAAATACTTTGTTGTTGAACTTTGACTTTATAGTCTTACCAGCAGTGTCTAAGCATCTGTTTTCCCACAGGCTTCATGGAGGGATTTAGATAAGCACTTTAAGCAAAAGAATCAAAAAGAACAAAACATGTTTATATTTCTTTCTCACCACACATCTTCTGCTTTCACAGCCAGATTACTTTTTTTGAAAGAATGCTACATTCAGCTCACCTCCCACACATTCATCAACTAGTCTGCCTTCTAGCCCTGTCAGGCTCCTGAAAATCTATCCTTGCCAAGGCAGTTAACAGGCTGCTTGTTAAGTCCAGTGGACTTGTATCCTTAATGTTTTTGTTTGTTTGTTTTCAGTCTTGTCCCCTCAGCAGTATTTGACAAATTAGCCATGCCATCATTCTTGAGACATTTGCCCCTGGAATTTAATGATGGGTTACTCTCTTCTGGTCTTTTCCTACTTCTGTGACTCTTCATTCTCCTTCTCCACTGTGGTTCCAAACTCTCTGCCTGTTTCTTAAATGCTAGTGTTGCACATATTTGTGTTTTTTTTGTTTTCGTCTTTTGTCTTTTTAGGCCACACCTGCAGCATATGGGGTCGAATGGGGACTACAGTTGCAGGCTAGGGGTCGAATGGGAACTACAGTTTCAGGCCTACACTATAACCACGGCAGCGCGAGATATGAGCTGCATCCATGACCTACGCCACAGCTCGTGACAACCCCAGATCCTTAACCCACTGATGAATCCTCATCTTCATGGATACTAGTCAGGTTCTTAACCCACTGAGCCACAATGGGAACTCCCCACACATTTGTGCTCTCATCCATTATCTTACTCTATACATTGGGGTGACCTCATCCTTCATCACGGCTTCACTGGTAATTGCCATCTGTGTGTCGAAAACTCCAGACTTTATTTGCTAACCCTAGTCTCACACTTGAGCTTTAACCTGAGTATCCACAGATATACTAAACATTGTTTGTGTGGTTCATCTGTCAGTTCTCTCATTCAGCGTTTTAAAGACTAAGCCCAGTTCTCCCTCAGCCCTGCTTCAGCTCTGTTTCTTGGCAGTACCATTTATCCAAGGCAGAAGTGTATGTGTCTACTTTGCTCTTTTCCTTCTCCTTCCATGGCGAGTGTGTTCCTTGATTGTCTCAGTTTTCTTATTCTGAATTCCTGTTTCTCTCATTACTCTATAATCTCATCTGCTGTCTAAAAGGAAACCATGATTTCTTATTCCAAACACTTCTGACACCGCATGTATGGTGGTTATTCCACACCAACCACTTCTCCAACCCTCTGGACCCCAACTGAGTATTTTGCAGTTCAGTTTTAATACGAGTTACCTGGAGCTAGCCACAGACCGTACAAGTTCAGGGCTCTGTCCCACAATAGTGCCCCCACTCCAGATACCAGTTGCAAGTCCCAGGTTGTTACCTGTACTTCTGACTGAACAACCAGCTGTGTATCAGGGTTCCTATTACCCTCTTCTCAGGTTTGGTAATTTGCTATCGCAGCTCACAGAATTCAGGGAAACACTTCTGTTTATTGGTTTATTATAAAGAATATAATAGGTCCTTGTTGGTAGGTCTGTTTCATATATAGTCATGTGTATATGTTAATCCCACACTCCTAATCTATCCTGCCCTCCCCCACTTTTCCCTTTTGGTAACCATAAGTTTGTTTTTGAAGTCTGTGAGTCTTTTTCTGATTTCTAAATAAGTTCATTTGTATCATGTTTTTAGATTCCACATGTAAGTAATATCATATATTTATATTTTTCTGTCTAACTTACTTAATATGATAATCTCTAGGTCCATCCATATTGCTGCAAATGACCTTATTTCATTCTTTTTTTTTTTAATGTCTTTTTGCCTTTTCTAGGGCCGCTCCCATGGCATATGGAGGTTCCCAGGCTAGGGTCCAATTGGAGCTGTAGCCACCAGCCTATGCCAGAGCCACTGCAACAAGGGATCCGTGCCGAATCTGCGACCTACCCCACAGCTCACGGCAATACCAGATCCTTAACCCACTGAGCAAGGCCAGGGATTGAACCCACAACCTCATGGTTCCTAGTTGAATTTGTTAACCACTGAGCCATGACGGGAACGCCTATTTCATTCTTTTTAATGGCTCAGTAATATTCCATTGTATACACCGCATTTTCTTTATCCATTCATCTGTCTGTTGACATTTAGGTTGCTTCCATGTCCTGGCTATTGTAAGTAGTGCTGCTTTGAGCATTGGGGTGCATGCACCTTTGTAAGTTAAATAGTCTGTAATAACCTATATGGGAAAAGAATCTGAAAAAGAATGGATATATGTATATGTGTAACTGAATCACTTTGCTGTAACACCTGAGACTAATACAACATTGCAAGTCAACTATACTTCAATATAAAAATTAAACTGAGAAAATAAAATTAATGTTTGTTTTTAAAAAAAAAAAAAAAAGAATATAGTAATGGTACAGGATATAGCCACGTGAAGAGGTGCATAAGCCCGGGTCTGGAAGGGTCCCAAGCACAGGAGCTGCTGTCCTTTGGAGTTGGGATGTCCCAGCCTCCCAGCCCCTGAATGTTGACCAACGCAGAAGCTCTCAAACCCTGTAGTTTAGGGATTTTCTAAATGGAGGTTTCATCATTTAGGCCTGATCAATTGTTAATTCAATCTTTAGCCTCTCTGTTCTCCCTGGAGGCTTAGTCTTTCTGGTGACCAGCCCCCACCAGGAACCCACCAAGAGTAGCCTTATTAGAATGAAGACACTTCTGGAGTTCCTGTCGTGGCGCAGTGGTTAACGAATCCGACGAGGAACCATGAGGTTGCGGGTTTGGTCCCTGGCCTTGCTCAGTGGGTTAACGATCCGGCGTTGCCGTGAGCTGTGGTGTAGGTTGCAGACGTGGCTCGGATCCCGCGTTGCTGTGGCTCAGGCGTAGGCCAGTGGCTACAGCTCCGATTCGACCCCTAACCTGGGAACCTCCATATGCCGCAGGAGCGGCCCAAAGAAATAGCAAAAAAAAAAAAAGAAAAGAAAAAGAATGAAGACACTTCTGACACCCAGAAAATTCCAGGGGATTTAGAAGCACTATGTAAGATAGCTATCATCCCCACCACTCATAAAATTAAAAAGTTCTGTGTTGGGAACTAGGGATAGAGACAAAATATATATTTCTCACTGCCTGGATCACTGTAGCAGTCCTCACCCCTCACATCCTTCTTAGCACTTAGCACAGTATCTTAGGTAATCAATAAATGTTTGTTGACTAAAGGGATGAATGCTTCATTATTAGATCAGTATCTACCTCATTGCTCAAGAACATACTTTTTTTTTTTTTTTTTTAATGGCCACATCTACAACATGTGGAAGTTCCTGGCCAGGAATTGAACCTGTGACAATGCTGGCTCTTTAACCCACTGCATCACCAAAGAACTCTAAACTTTTATTTTTAAAATAGGAACTTGTTAGAAATTCATGATAGCTGGGATTTTGAATCTGGATAGGATTTATCTCTAAGCTCAGCCACTTTAATGTGTTTTTTAAACCTCGAGTTACTTCATTTTTGCATTTTATCATCTGCAAAGTGAATATAATGTCTACTTCGTGGTATTGTTGAGGATCAAGTAGATAGTATATGTGAAAGTGTTTGGTATATAATAGGGACTCCTACATTGGAAATTATGATATAATGCTCTAATATCAACTACCTACCACATTAATTTAATTCCTGTCTTACAGATAGTGTGTATCCCGTATGAGTGGCGTTTAACTATGCTCGTCATTGTTCTTGTCAATGCCTTTGTTTCGATCGTGGTAGAGGTAAGCACGTCGCATAATCAAATGGCTGCCCTGCTTTGTGGTTCTTCGTGATTTAATGGTAGTAGGGGAAGAGGATAGGTAACATTATGGAAGCCCACAAAGAGTTTGTTTCACTGTAGTTAAAGTCATTTAGCCTTCTTTCTGACCTTTTCCATGAACTCATGATAGTCACATTAAGAGACAGGACCTAGCTGCACTCATAGAGATGGGAGAAAATAAGCCGTTAGAAATCAGAAATTAGTGATTAATAGAAAGGAGAGAAGATGGATGCTCAGGTGACCCACAAACTGGTAAAACCGGTGGCCCTGAAATCAGAGTACCACCCAAGTCCTGTGATATACAGCAAAATCTCCCATTAAAGGGACAAGAGGGAGAGGGCTCTCTCCATGAAGTATGTAAATATTCGTAAGAGAGTTTCTTGAAAGTAGAAAAAGTGACCATTGTGAATGTACTCTCGGCACTGATTGCTGGGGCGTCTTTGGTGTTTAAGTTTCCCCTCGAGGGACCAGGCCTTCCATACTTTTTGATCCATTGTCTGCTGTATAGTTCTTCTGTTAGGGTTGCCCTAAGGTCAGCTTCTCTAAAAGGAGACCGTAAATTCTCACTTGCTGCTTATTAATAAAATTTGGTCTGTTCTCAGAGCTACTATTAGAATTTACTCCCACAGTAGCAATATATCAAATGAAGAAGGAGATATAGTTGTGAGTTTTAAGTTTAAAGGTTTCTTAGGGTAGACTTTTTTTGAATTAACATTAGGTAATTTGTGGGGAAATATGTGGACTTTAGAGATAATGTTCTAGACTTGGAAATTATAAACATAATTGTTATCTTTTTAAAAGATTGACTTGGTATTTAAATTGGGGCTATAGTAGGCAGCATGGTTATGATGGTATTGATTTTTTTCAGTTGCCTAGTTTAATGTATTTGTGCTGTTTTATGGACACTCGCAAGTGTATCCAAGATATTGTATTTTTCAAGCTTTCCTTTTTCTGTAGTAGTTTATGTTCATCTTTTCACTCAAATGTTATTTAAGATAAAATAAGAATTATTTGTATTGGGCTTTGGTGAAATTATATTTATATAGATGTGGGAAAGACTCAAGGATTCATATAAAAGCTATTCTTTGTAGAAAACTTAGAGGCCCTATTTTGTCAAGAACTTTATGATGATTTATATTTGTTACAAAAGTCCTGTTGTTATTCTTTATCCTTTTTGTGATATTAAACTGAAATTCTCTGTAAGAAACCAGGTCATGTTTTTCTCTAATGATTGAGTATTGTGTGAGCCTGTTTAAATGTGTGCATTAATAAAGAATGACATAGTCATTTTTAATTCTTAACTCACTGGAATATCTCTCAGAACTTCTTCCTTGACATGGTCCTTTGGAAAGTTGTGTTCAATCGAGACAAACAAGGAGAATATCGCTTCACCACCACACAGCCGCCACAGGTTGGAAAATCAGCCCTTCCTCTCACTTTTTCACGTATATCTAGGCTGTTAGTTGTGTGCTCTGCATTGTGTAGGGTGGTATTCTGTTGTGTGCTGCTTAACCTTTTCCTCTTTGCCTGGCATTTCATTTTTTTTTTTTTTTTTTTTGTAAGGAGTCCTAGAAAATTCATGGCAAACATTTGTTACAGGCTTTTCGGGACTTCAGAAATTTCATAAGTCTCTTTTCCATTCCAATCCTTACCTTCTGTGTGTGTGAAGGTCTTGTCCTTAGTGGTAAGAGTTAATTTTTCCATTTCCGTTTGCCCTAAATTTTGTTTCTGGTTTTAATGTGTCTCATTAGAAGCTAAATGAGATTCACATAAATAAAAGTTATGAATAGGGAATTGTTTCTTTATGGGTCAGAGTGCAAAGGTCAGAATTCTGAGGAATTATTTCTGATTTCTTGTCACGTTACTGTGCTTTAATTTGGGGTGGCTCTTTGGTTTCCCTCAGCATACATCTCTGGTCATTCAGAAAATGTTTCAGAGAGATAGTGTTCATCTTTATACAAATCCATGGTTAGGACTTTTGACTTTTTGTGTGGTAAAAAGAAAAGAGAAACAGATGAATTTAGGATATTGAAATACTTGATAGAGAAAATATAGATTAGTCTTATTTTTTAAAACCAGTACTATTGAATCGCAGCTCTGAGCCAGCTTTTTGAGGCTGGAGAATCCTCATTATTTTGCCCTTCGCTATCTGTAAGTGGGTAGCATGCTTTACACGCACGTGTTCTAAACTTTTCACTCATCTGGAGCCACAAGGAAGCTCGCAGAATTCAAAAGGATTCCCTGGTGTGTGGGTCACTCACTAATTTTTAGTCTTCTTCTACCCGAGTAGCTGTGTCCTGAGCTTTACTTTGGTGATTCATTAGGCTGGATGCCCAGTGTAGTAGCTCAGGATCACTTTCTGAGAGGTCCTGTGGAGCCCCTTTTCTTTTTCTCATCCCTGATGATGAGCAGGGACAGTGGGGTGATGATGTGTTGAGTCTTGAATCTGCAGTGTAATGCCCAGTTGTCCCCAGGAGTAAGTGTGACCAGACCTGTGTTAGGGGTTCAAGTCCTTGAGCTCATCTCCTCTGTCTTTTTTTCCCCTCTTGGTCGCCTCACTGCGTTACTTCAGAGGGTTAACCTTGGCTCTTATCATCAGTCCTCATGGAGAATGTTTGTGTTGGCAAGACCTTGGCCAAAGAAAAGCTGAGTTTTCCGCTTTTCCAGTGAGATCTCCAACTATTGACCTAAACAGGAAAGGCAGGTTCTGAAGAGGAGTTATACCCTGATTTAGTCAGAAGTGGGTATTACAAAGCTCTTTTAAAACATTTGAGGGGTTCCTGCTCTGGTGCGACAGAAACAAATCCGACTAGTATCCATGAGGATGTGGGTTTGATCTCTGGCCTCACTCAGTGGATCAGGGATCCAGTGATGCCATGAGCTGTGGTGTAGGTCACAGATGTAACTTAGATCCTGCATTGCTATGGCTGTGGTGTAGGTCAGCAGCTGTAGCTCCAATTTGACCCCTAACCTCTATATGCTGCAAAAAAAAAAAAAAAAAAATTGAAAAAGCCCTCCTCCTTTTTCAACCTAAATTAAATGGCAGAAAATTCTCTCATTTGCTATGTCCATTTTCTCAAAATGTGTGAACAAAAATCTGTCCTCATTGTGTTAGAGTTTGTGCCTCTCATGTGAGGTCGTGCTCTCACGTGAGGCTGTACTTCTGAAGTGTTCAGAGGAGAGAGTGGAGGTGAGAGTGGTCTAGAGCAGGGAGGCTGCAGCAGACGCCATGCACTTCCTGGTCCTGAGCATCATTGAGTGGACAGGACTTTTAGCCTTCAGTTTCTATGGTCATGATTTAAGAAAGCATTTTTTTTTTTAAATAATTTGCTTTAGAGAGAGAGTGATCTTATAACCTCTTAGTAACGAATGCTATGCTTTCATCTTCTGACACTTCCATGTGTACTGTGTGCTCACTGTTCATATTTGTGACCCTTCAAGAGCCGATCACTTAGTCATATTACTGAAGGCTGTAGTTCTCAACAAGGGATCATCTTGCCCCTGACATTTGGAGCCTTTTTTTTTTTTTTTTTTTTAATAGGGCCGCACTTGCAGCATATGGAGGTTCCCAGGCTAGGGGTCCAATCGGAGCTCTATAGCTGCCGGCCTCCACCACAGCCACAGCAACTTAGGATCCAAGCCTCAGCTGTGACCTACACCACAGCTCATGGCTACGCTGGATCTTTAACCCACTGAACAAGACCAGGGATCGAACCCACAACCTCATGGGTCCTGGTTGGATTTGTTTCCGGTGCGCCACGACAGGAACTCCCTGGAGACATTTTTAGTTGTCAGTTGAGGCGGTGGTGCTGCTACTGGCCTGTGATGGGTGGAGCCCAGAGGTGCTGCTAAATAGACACCCTACAGCAGTACCCAGGACAAAGACTTTTCTAGACCAAGCTGTCAGAGGTGTCGAGGTTGAAAAACCCTGCCATAAAGTGAAAAAGTAAAGATGAGAGTGACCTGCCACAACCTAGGCCTGACACAGTTCTGTGGCTGCCACAGTTTTCCCTCAGCACAAACTCTCATTTCATACCTGCTTGTTCTGTGCTCTTTTCTGCCAAGAATCCCGTGAGGCCTTCTCAGCCCGCAACACCTGACCTTCTCTATTAATGTCGGGGAAAGAACAGCCATGTTTCTTCTGTTCCTTCCTTACTGTATAGACCCGGAGACCATCGAGTGGGGTTGGAAGCTTCAAAACTAGAGACCCTGGACTACGCTCTAGGTCTTGCACTGTCCAATTGGGACATCAAGAACCTCACCTAGAGATCTCTAGTAACCACATCCAGACTGTCGGGTCATCTGTAAAGTACCTACACAAGACCTCCAGGATCCTTCCAGTCTTAAGGTGTTTCTAACTTCATTTTATACATAAAGAAACAGCATTCAGTTAGTTGCTCTGCCATGGTTACGCACGCAGTTAATGAATGGCAGAACTAGGAGCTAAGGCCAGCGTTTCTGTTTTCAGGAAGAGTGTTTTTTCCCACTGTGCTACACTGTTTTACACTGTGGCACCATGGAGATGCAAACTAATGTAACAATCAAGTGACAAAATAGAAATGAACAATAGCTGCTGTTTTCAGTGCTTAATTTTTATGGTAGACACTGAGCCATTTTGTATAAACTCTCTCTAATTATGATTAGGAAAGAGACTAAATATATCCCTGTCTTCACAGATGGGGAAACAGTATTAGAAGTGGGATTCAAATTCAGTTGTATCTGGAACCAGGACCATAATATTCCTGTAACAAAAAACCTCCGTCTTTTATTTAAAGATCAAATAAACTTTTAGGTGTCATTTTATCAAATAGTAGACATTTTAGATATTACGTTTATTTGGCACACTGAATAGTCATGTAGCTAACTAATTTAGGTATAAGATTCTTACATAATAATAATTTATTTCCCATAGTGATTGTTTTTCTTATTGATGCTCAGTGGCCTCAGTAAATGTCCATTGAATCACATTGAAAACAGATTAAATCAACCATTTGTAAATAATCAAGTTAAGACTTTGATGGAGTTCCCATTGTGGCACAGCGGAAACGAATCCGACTAGGAACCATGAGGTTTCGGGTTTGTTCCCAGGCCTCGTTCAGTGGGTTAAGGATCCGGTGTTGCCGTGAGCTTTGGTGTAGGTTGAAGATGTGGCTCGGATCCTGCATTGCTCTGGCTGTGGTGTAGGCTGGCAGCTGTAGCTCCGATTCAACCCCTAGCCTGGGAACCTCCATATGCCCTGAGTGCAGTCCTAAACAAACAAACAAACAAAAAACCCACCAAACTTTTATGTAGCTAAGTAGTTTTTTTCCTATAATGATCTCTAGCAGCCCTAAATTCTCTGATTTAAAAAAGAAAAGATTTTTGAGATAGCAGTGAATTTTTTTTTTTTTTTTTTGGTGGGGGTGGGGGGCGGCTGTACCTGCAGCAGGTAAAAATTCCCAAGCCAGGGTTCAAACCTGTTCCACAGTTGCAGCCTGTGCCACAGCTGCGGTGGCAGCACTGGATCCTTAACCCACTGCACCACAAGGGAACTTCATCAGGGATATATATCAGAAATGCCTGGACCTCCACCCTTGCCCTACTGAGTGAGAATCTTCAGTGGAGGGCCCCATCACCTGTGGTTTTCGACAAAGCTTTACCTGTTTGGGAAGATCTGTGTTGCATATCTCTTGGGAAAAATTGTCTGTGCCTATCTTGTGTCTGGTAAACTGTGGCTGCGTAGTGGTAGATACGGAACTGGAGTCATACCATCATGAATTTTGATAATGCCTGAGAATTTGGCCTGGTTATGTTTTCCTATGGGGGGAAAAATCCAGACGTTGGCTGCAGTCTTTAGGCCACTTCAGCTATTATTCAAGCTTATTTAGATAGAATGCTAATTCTGATTGTTTTTGTTTTATATTCAGGATTGGTATGGAAGACTTTTATGAAAACCATAGTAGCATTATCACATTTTTCCCATAAGCATGGCTTTATATCTTCCGTATTACCCATGAAAACATTTCCTAAAGGACACTGCTAGGAGTAAGCTGGCATTGGGGTTCTGGGATGAAGAGCTTGGACTCAGTCTAAGCAGCAGGAGAATCTTAGCCGTAGATCTTTCTGAAGGTTCTTTGTGGTTTTTCTTCTGGACTGTGGTAGCCTTTTTCAGCCCATCTCTGAGGGACAGACTTCATTGTTTAACTGTTCCTTTCAGGAGCAAATCCCAAGATCTGATTGCTATAGCTCCTGCGTTCTCCTGCTTCGGGGACGTAGCCTACGTGTCTGGGGAGGCCTGGGTCGTCATGCGCAGCCCCATGATGCCCATGTCTTCCCGCTCCTTGTACAGTGCATGCCTTTCTCCACTAGCCACCATCTTGTTTCTCTTGATTTGGTCCTCATTCTTGCATGCCTATAGCATCTTTTATTTTTTCTACCAGTGAATTATATTGCGTTTGAGGATATGTGTGAGATGCTTGAATTTGTAAACTAAAAGACCTGTGCTTGCATATAGTATTTTTTTGTATATGTTATTTGCGGGGAGGGGAAGGATAAGAAGAAAATAGAAGTCTAATTACAGTGGAGGGGGGAATCCTTGGTGTTCCTTGTGACTTAATTTATTTTTAAAATTATAACAGGTGTATATTGCTTTTAATATGGGTGTGAGGATTTTTTTTAAAACGTACATTAATGTAAAAAGAATACTATTCAACTGTGATTTTGTTTGCAGTGGAATTAGTTTTAATTTTATTGCTTGCCTCCACTTTCCACAGGTACGAAATGATGGATTTAACTGTGTGTGTGTGTGTGTGTGTGTGTGTCTGTATTGCATGCATTGCCTTCAGCAGGATCATCTGGACAAAGCCTATATGGTTCTGCCTTTTTTTTTAAGTCAGCATTCACCATTAGCCCTTTTCTGTGATCCTTTAACACTAATTGCTGTAAAATACAAAGTGACAGCTTTCAGATTGATTTAGGAACAGCAATTCTTAGATTGAAGAAGGTAAACACCTTGGGGAAAAGATAGATCCAAGTAGTAAACCATCACCTCAAATTAAATATTAAGGTTGGTCATGTATGTGCCTTTACTAGAAAGGAATTATTTGTTATTTGAATCACCCAGAGTCCCTGTGTCTAGTCTTCTTCTGTATCCTGATGCTAGATGTTTTCTTGTGGACCTCCTTTAAGATGATGGTAATAACTCTTTTTAGCTATGACCGTAAAAGAGGCTACTAGATTAATAATCTTTAGAATCTCTACTCCACCCACCCACTCGCCCACTTCTAATCTCACGTAGCCTGCTTGTGACAACCACCGTTTTTGCCTTCCGATTCTTGGTAATGGTGCAGCTTACTGTGTTTTGTTGACAAAGTAAACTAGAGGGCCTTTAAAAGCACCTCGTTATTATTCATCACTGCTCAGGGCTCTGCCACTTCCCACCCCCAGGTTTGACGGAGAGAGTACTAGGTTCCTGGTGGTCGTCTCAATGTGAGACCTACCAAGTCAGGGTATGAAAAACTTATAGAGAGTTTTCATTTTAAAGCATTTTTGCTCTTCTCAATTGGCCAATTTGGAAACCTGTGTTTCAGGATCCATGTTACAGCAAGTTTGCCTGTCTTGATCAAGAAGATATTTTGAGTATTAACACTAGAAGGCCTGTCTCACTTATTTTATGCTTCCATTTTGCTTCCTTGAACAATGCCAGGGTTAGGGTCTCTGACCTTTCCCTGTAGTCGAAAGTCTGCTATAATTTGTATAATTTATGGGCCCTCCAGGATTCCCCTATGTCTGCAGATTCAACCAGTCATGGACTGTATAGTACTATAGTATTTACTACTTAAAAAAAAATCCACATGTAAGTGGACCTGCACAGTTCTACCTGTGTTCAGGGGTCAGCTTTTCCTTGGTTGAGATTGGACCTGGTTGTAGCCTGGGTTATATGTTGTTGATGGCAAAACAAAACAACCTGGGATTTAAATTTTGCTTTGGAGACGCAACAGCCAAAATAAAGAAATGACTATTCTTCAGAGGTGAATATAATTCCAGGCTCAGTATAGTTATTTAGTTTTATTTCATTTATTTCCAATTTCAGTTAAGACGAATTCTGAGAGCCTATTACTGAATTTACATATTTGTACAATAAGCAGGAACTCTGCTTTCTCATTCTCCAAGTACTCTGTATCTAAGATCAGATTCATTAAAAACTTCGGGATTGATCAGAAAGATTTCCGTGACACAGAGCTTTTTATAATGAAATAATACTAAGAAATAGTACTTGCATTTTACCTTTCTGTGTACCTCTCTCAGCTGTGGAGCACCAAGGGGAAACCATCATTATAAAATAAAATTGTTTTTTGTATTTAATGAGAATATGGTTTTAAAAGAAGTGATTGACATTAAACATGATCTAAGTTCTGATTTTGACCTAACAGTATTTACATAATGTTTTGAAAGGTGATATTAGCAGTAACAGTGGGGAGTTCCCATCATGGTGCAGCAGAAATGAATCCAACTAGGAACCATGAGGTGGTGGGTTCCCTCCCTGGCCTCGCTCAGTGGGTTAAGGATCTGGCGTTGCCGTGAGCTGTGGTGTAGGTCGCAGACAAAGCTTGGGTCTAGGATTGCTATGGCTGTGGCGGAGGCCAGTGGCTGTAGCTCTGATTTGACCCCTAGCCTGGGAATCTCCATATGCTGCAGGTGTGGCCCTAAAAAGACAACAAACAAACAAAACAAAAAACAGTAACAGTGGTGTTTTTACACCATTTTCTTCCAAAAAAGATCAGGTGGTTAAGTCACTAGAAGCAATAGTACCAAAACATAGCTTGGGATAGAATGTGAGAGTTTTCATATTAAATATTAAAAATGTTTTCTCTTTCTGAATAGTTTGAAGTTACTATTAATACATTAAGATGTTTTATGTTTGTTATAGAATCACTGACTGCAGATATGCAAGTGATTTTTAAAAATGTATCTGTATACAAGAGGAGATCAGTGCATAGAACTAAGTAAAATGAAGTAAAGTACATGGATAATTTGATAATCTGTTAAAAAATGTTCCTAAATAATTGAAAGCTGACTTCTTTCAAAATGTGTTTTGTTTTGTTTTGTTTTCCATGTTCAAGAAGTCCTTTCCTCTTATTTTTCTGTGGTAGTAAACTGTGCTTTAACAAACCTGTTATAAACAGCAGCTCTTAATCTAACATGTGGTGTTCTTTTTCCTTATTTTCTTAGGAGTCCGTGGATTGGTGGGGAAAATGCTGCTTGTCTTGGGCCCTGAACTGTAGAAAGAGGATGCCAAAAGCCAAGTACATGTATCTGGCTCAGGAGCTCTTGGTTGATCCGGAATGGCCACCAAAACCTCAAACAACAACAGAAGCTAAAGCTTTAGTAAAGGGGAATGGATCATGTCAGATCATCACCATAACGTAGCAGTGAATTCGGTCTCAGTGGTATTCCAGTAGCAGTATTGAAGGAAGTGTAAATGTAAGACTTTATCTGATCCTGTGTGTTGGAATGGCACCCTTTAAATTTATGTCCCTTCTGATACAGGGGCTGACTTGAGAGGTTTTTGTTTTGGGGTTTTTTGTTTTTGTTTTTTAACAAAACAAACAAAAAGAGATTGGCCTGTCAGTGAAATTAATAATCTCTAAGATCCTATACCTTCATTCAGTAACTAAATATTCTTTATATTTCCACAATTTTCTTCATCGTCACCCTCAGTGACACTCTACAGGGTACAGAAGAAAGTTGGTATTTGGAAGGTTTTCAGACATTAGTTTCTAAAGACTTAGTTTATGCCTTTAAATTTATTTTCACAGCCTCTTTATTAGAAAAGGTCATCACTTATATACAGGCCCTAAATTTGTGATTGAGAGATAAAATGGGTGTAAATTAGCCTCCAGTGAAAATAGGTAGAAAACCTGTATTCATTTGATTTCAGTATTTCTCCCAAAGAAAACTGTATACATAAACCAGTTCCCTTTGATAGCCTAGGGTTAGGAGTGAGTTTTATGGTGTTGCTTATAGAACAACTCAGGTAATTTCCATTTATGATTTTATGTTTTCTGTACAACTGCCTGGGTTTTATTTTTCTAAACAGCAAGGTGCTTCACTGCCTTCAAGAGATGTCCCTCAAAGCTATTAAATGGATCTTATGCTATGTCTGGTGTCAGTAGTATAATTTGCTTTAGTTAAATGTTGTAGGACCTTTTCAGTAGGAAAAAAAGCTTATATCTTTTGGCAGTAGATGTGGATCTGTCCTTCTAATATCTTTTCATACCTGTTACTTTCCTCTCAGGTTTTATATTATTTTAAATGTCTTTATTTTCTTCTGTGTCTTTAATTATGTAAAGACATAGGATTATAGGATTTTGTCCTTTTTTTTTAATTTATTTGAGTTATAATTTTACTCCTAAAATTTTAAAGGTTTGATGTATGTCTGTCCTATCAACAATGAGGCTTAAAAAAATGAGTGGTTTTGAAATGAGTGCTCTTTTTCAAAGCAAAAATGAACTTGATGAAGTTTGTTTTATACCATTAGGTGGCGCCAGAGGTCAGAGTTTACCTGTTTTGGATTGGATGAGCATATTTGGCTGTGGAAATTTCTGGGAGGAAAAAAATTGAAATAAAGTTAGAAAATAGACATTCATTGATCAAAAGAAATGTGAAAAATATTTTTTACCTTTCAGTTTTGCCTGGTTAACATTTAAATTCTAAACAAAATTAAGATAACTTAAAAATGCTTTTATAGGTAAGATATAGCCATTTGGCAAAGCCCAAAATTCTCATAAGCAAGAAAACTGGTATTGCTGTAAAATGGGCACTAAACTACTAAAACTCTGTGATACTATCCTGTGTTCTTCCTTAATCAGTAGCATGCTTGTGCTTTCCACTTCTAGCTGATCATTATTTTCCTGATGTATATTTACCAAATTGATCAAATGTTACCCAGAACTGTAGAACCATATGGTTCTCATTTTTTATGCTGCAGAGACCTGATGATGTTTGGTAACTGCAGAGAAATGTAAGTTACACTCAGGATCACTGTTATTGCTATGGCCACTGATGATTTTTTACACAAATATAATTGAAGTTTTCCATCAAAAAGTATGATACTGTATTAATACACACTAGATGATAAGAACAGTTGTTCCACGAATGATTCTATGAAGCTATGCATCTTAGACCTCTTGAGCTGTGAATTAGCACTGTTTTCTATAGTTATTCTCACGATCATTTTATAATTTTATAATTTCCATTAAATTTCCAGTGTGTTTGTCTTCGGTGATCTCCCAGAACTGTAAACTTTCTTCTTTGACTTAAATACTGAAGCATATAATTAAAGCAATTGCTAAGTAGCAGCTTAAAACTCCAAGTATCAGATTGTATTTAACATCTTTAGGAGCGTGATCGTAAAGAGCTCTATTTTTGACACCCTCCCCCCTTTTTTAACATTTAGATTTTATAAGGGTTTTATATCACATCTGTCCATATTTTCAAAGGAATGAGGTTTTTAGGTAGGTTTAGACACAGTGAGTCGTTCAAGTGATAATAGATGGCTTCCAGAGTGTGGTTTGAAGACTGTCTGTGAATCCAGGTGGGGGTCTCAGCAGTGCCATGGAGAGACAGAGTCCTCTCTGTAGGTCGCCATCACGTAGTCATTTTGATCCTGAATTTCACATTAAATTATTTGAGTGTATACAGACCTAAATTTTAAAATCTGTACATATATTATTTTGATGTATTAAGATTAATAAATATTGCTTATTTAAATTTTATTTATGCACATACTTATAAAGGACAGGAATGTCCAGGAAAGTAATTAATTGTTAAATAATATGTAACTTTTTAACTTTTTAAAGAAATAACAAGATTTTTAATGTGTGTCTCCCTCAGGGTTGTTTAAAGTTGTTTTTTTTTCTCCCTAAAATACAAATAGTGGTAACTATATGTTTTGTATCTTCTAGCATCAACTGCTGTAAAGCAATGCTGCAAATAATGCTTGAATAAAAATGGCTAAGCCAACAACAAAATAAATACTTTTTATATTAGTTTTATAATCCTTACATTCGACAGCTTTCCAAATTGTACTTATATTTAAACAAAACTGTTGCAGTTTTTACTATTTATTTTGTCTCCCATGTTTATGAAAATACTGCACAGTTCCAAAGGCATGGTCACCTATATTGGCATTTATGTAATGTACTCTGTTCCCCCAACGGCTGTGGAGCCAGTATCCAGAGAAGAGCAAAATTCAAGCTGTAGAAAACATTCTAAGATTTCATGCATGCAGTTTTGACATATCTGAAAATAGATTTTTGTATATTTATGGTGGGAGGTGGTTGGGAACTTTTAACAGAATATTAATTTTTTGTACAGTCTGTGGGCATTTACACATATTTTTAATGTATTAAGATTTGGTAATTATGTGCACATTAAATTAATAAAATAGTGACTTCCTGTTATGATTTGTGAATTCCCTAAGACTTTGGATTTTTTTAAAGTAACTTTATATCAGAAATGATACTGCATCTTTATATTTTTAAAACTGTATTGCTGCTCAAGAATGGTACCCTGATGTCAAAAAGGCATAAACTCAGAATTGTATATTCAGCACTGTAAATACCTTATGAAATTTTTTTGAGGGAAGCTGTTCAAAATAAAGACTTAAATCAATGGTATAACATTTGCATGTGTGTCTTCATACATTTGTTTGCTTTTTAGTTGCACAAATTACTGCCTCTCGATTTATTTCCCTGCTTCATACTACCTCCATTTCCTTTTTTTTTTTAAACTTCGAAGTTTCAAGAAAATCATACAACTTTCCACATGTCACATCATATCGGTGACCATCACATGGAAACCCATCAGTCAGAGTGTAGAGCCAAATTTTCAATATCAGGTGGTCTGAAGGAAATGGTGAAATATAAGACTAGGGCCCCCCCCCCCTTTTTTTTTTTTTGCTTTTTAGGGCCACTCCCAGGCGAGGGATCATATTGATTGGAGCTACACCTGCTGGCCTACACCACAGCCACAGCAAGGCAGGATCCGAGCCTCATCTGCGACCTACACCACAGCTCATGGGAACGCCAGATCTTTAACCCTCTGAGTGAGGCCAGGGATTGAACCTGCAACTTCATGGTTACTAGTCAGATTCGTTTCCACTGAGTCACTATGGAAACTCCAAGACTAGGGACTTATTAATAGTTGGGTTTTCAACCAAAAATTAATGCCATGTAAGCCATGGTAAGTTTGAGGTGAAGAGACATCTGTGGATGCAAAACCAGCATTCCCTAGAGCGGGAAACCTTGGAGCTAGCTACTGGTCATGGAAATCCCAGAGAGGGGAGGGTGTGCTGGGCCTTGCGCTCGGGTGGGAGGTGTTTCTTGTATCATGTGTCCTCTGCAGGAGACATGTGTTCTCTGCCGTGGGCCATGTTGATGGTTGGGTAGTGTGAGGCTTTGTTTGAGCCCAAATTCTTTCCATTCACTACTGGTTGTTTAGTGAGTGGTCATGTTCCCTGCACCAAGCCTGAGGGTTCTGGCCCAGTTCTACATGCCTCCCTCTTCGCCTCCGTCACTACCAGGTGCCATGTTGCAGGGAAGGACAGGATGTTCTAGAATTTGAATGAGACTGTCCCTGTTCAAGATGGAGTCATGGTTACTCCACAAGTACAGAGATCCTTGTTGTGCCCTGCCCTCAAAGTCTCCCCTACAGAGAGAAAAAGCATACCTCATCTGGGTAGACACCTGCTTTTGAAATGGCCAAACCCTGTAGACCAGGCTTCTGTGACTGATACGGAAGCTGCCACTTAGGACAGCAGATGCCTGACTTTTTTCCTGGATCCAAAATCCAAAAGGCCTGAGACACTGGAGCCATCAAACTTAAGTGCTCAAAGTACTTCTCAATACCTCATCAATTTGTTCAGCAGATGAACTCAGTGTTCCTCTACTCTGCAACTTCTGGGCCCAGAGTTCCCTTCTGGGGCCATCGTAATGTCCTCTCTTCAAAGAATAAAACTTGGAGGTAATTCTCATTGGAGGTCTTCTGGAGAAATAGGCTAAAGCAGCTTCAACAGAATTTGTCTTGAAGTCTTACCCTGATTATCCCACAGTACCTCTTTCCATGCCTCTGTCATGCTGGCTCCTGGCCTTTAATGGGCGCAGGGGCTTTCACTTGCTGTGACTGTGCATAGCCAACGGGTCTGCAGGGTAACTTCCAGTCTCTGGAATTACTTCCCTTGATCTGAGCGGAAAGACAGGCCTCCCACAATACCTGACGGGGGTGGCGGCTTTCCCTGTAGTTTAGGACTGCATGCCATAGAAGATCATTTCAGGAGTTCCCATTGTGGCTCAGTGGAAATGAATCTGACTAGTATCCATGAGGACGCAGGTTCAAACCCTGGCCTCGCTCAGTGGGTTATATAGGTCCAGCATGGCTGTGAGCTGTGGTGTAAGCCAGTGGCTACAGCTCTGATTCGAACCTTAGCCCTGGGAGCTTCCATATGTGGTGGGTGCGGCCCTAAAAAAAAAAATTATTTGAGTCAATTCAGCATTTAATGGGTTTTGACTGGATCTGGTTACACCAAAGGCTAACTGGATTTCAGTGGCTTTTCTATAACACGTGTCAATGTCAGTTTTGGGGGACTTTTTTTTCCCAACTGGGATAAAATAATTTCAGAACTACTGCTGTACCACTCCACTCAAAAAAAGTCCAGAGGTTGGAGTTCCCACTGTGGCTCAGTGGGTTAAGAACCCAACTAGTATCCATGAGAATGTGGGTTTGATCCCTGGCCTTGCTCAGTGGGTTAAGGATGTGGCTTTGCTGCGAGCTGCAGAGAGGTCACAGATGTGGCTTGGATCTGGTGTGGCTGTGGCGTAGGCCGGCAGCTTCAGCTCTGATTCGACTCCTAGCCTGGGAACTTCCATATGCCCTGGGAACAGTCCTAAAAAAAGAAAAAGAAAAAAAAATTCCAGAAGTTAATGTTTGTTCTTTTGGAATTCAAGCATTGACTTTCCCCAGTATTTTCTTTTTTGCTTTTTAGGGCCACACCTGCGGCATATGGAAATTCCCAGGCTAGAGGTCACATCAGAGCTGCACCTGTGGGCCTACAACCACAGTTACAGCAACCTGGATCCTTAACCCACTGAGTGAGGCTGGGGATCCAACCTGAATCCTCATGAATAATAGTCAGGTTCCATAACCTGCTGAGCCACAATGGGAACTCTCCCAATATTTTCTTTTCCTCGCTCTCTTTTTTTTTGTCTTTTTAGGGCTGCACCTGTGACACATGGAAGTTCCCAGGCTAGGGGTTAAATACACACACACATATATATGTGTGTATATGTATATATGTGTGTGTGTGTGCGTGTGTGTGCGTGTGTGTGTGTGTGTGTATATATATATATGTATGTATATATTAGTCCCTTCTTCCCTCAGAGCTATAATACCAGCACTGTCATAAATCCACATCTGATGAATGTGTGGATCTGATTCTGGGCTACTTGATGATCCCTGCACCAAAACCACACTGAAATAGAGAGCCTGAACATATCCAGTGTTTTACGGAGTGTGAAGAGATATTCTCATACTACATTGGTGGGAATGTAAATAGTGGCAAATTGTGGGGAGGAAAATTTAGTAATATCAACCAAATTTTTTTTCCACACCCTTGGCATGTGGAAGTTCCTGGGCCAGGGATCAAACCCATGCCACAGCAGCAACCGAGCACCTGTAGTGATAATGCCAGCTCCTTAACCCACTGTGCCACAAGGGAACTCCCCCAATTTTTAAATGTACATATTCTTTGTTCAGCAGTTCCACTGCTAAAAATAGATCCTATGGGTATGCTTATTAAGATGTGTACACAAAAACTTGTAATAGGAAAACAAAACCTAATGACTAACAATAGGGGACTAGTCATTTAAATTATAATACATCCACGCAATAGGATACCTTTGCAGACTGTGTATGTGTGTATATATGTTATATATATGTGTATGTATAAATGTGTGTGTGTAGAAATAGATGGTTAGAACAGCTGGTTGTCCTAATGGAAAAAAAAACTACTTTACTCACATTATACATAAAAATCAATTCTAGATGGATTAAAGACTTAAGTGCGAAGGACAAAACTCTAAAATGTAATAAGGTGTCACAGGAGAATACTTTTCTGGCTTGAGAGAAGAGGAATTACTTCGATAGACACAAAAACACAAACCATAAAAGATGAATAACTTCCCATTTTGAGACATCTATCCATCAAAAGACATAAAGTGGGTGAAAAGAAATCTGTGACACCTACAACCAGCAAAAGATTAGTATCCAGAATCTATAACGAATGACTACAATTCTGTTTTTTAAAGACATAACATACATATTTTGCATGTAGAAAAATGGTCAAAAGAAAAGAACCCCGATTTCTCAGAACATGAAGCACAAGTGGCCCTTAAAAATATGAAAAGATGGGAGTACCTGTTGTGGCTCAGCCAGTTAAGAACACAACGTAGTGTCCCTGAAGATGCAGGTTTGATCCCCGGCCTCAATCAGTGAGTTAAGGATCCGTCATTGCCGCAAAGCTGTGGCAGAGGTCACAGATGTGGCTCCGATCTGGTGTTTCTGTGGCTGTGGCATAGGCCAGCAGATGCAGCTCGTCTGCAGCTCATTCAAACACCCTGACCTGAGAATTTCTATATGCCTCAGGTCCAGTCATAAAAAGAAATAAAAATGAAAAAATGCTCAAGTTCATCATTAAATAGGGAAATGAAAAATTAAAACCACACCAAAGCATTTCATATGGATGGCAAAAACTAAATTTAAAAAATCAATTCCAAGGGGCGGGCAGAGATTCGGAATTACAAGAACAATCATACATGGTAGGTGGCATCACATGTTGGCATCACTACTTTGGAAAGCAGTTTCACATTCCTCTGTTAAATTGAACATGTAACCACCCTTCAGCCCAGCAAGACAATTATGGAACACATATGAGAAGGTTCTTAGCTTTATTATTCCTAAAAGGAGGAGAGGGGAACTGGAGTAAGACTGGAGCAAAGTGGCCAAAAAAGGAAGACCTGAAGGCAATGTTGGCCCAACCAGGAACGTGGCTGCTGCAGTGATCCAGCTGTGTCACTACTGGACACACATCACAGAGTCACGCGGTGCCATCTATGGAGGAACTTTTCTCCCTCCTGCTCTTATCATTTGGCTTTGGCAGTAGGGCTTAGGTGATATATGGTCTCTTTTTCAGAATTTGGGTCTATTGGTCGGTACAAACCAGAATATGCCCTCTGAGATAGGCTTCTTTCCATGATGTTTATTCTGGGAAAGGCTTTATCCTCAGGATGCAAGGGTTCCTCTCCTTTCCTTTGGAAAGTGCCGAATCACATGCAAAGCTCTGAGCCTTTCAGTTGCTTTGGGAAGAAGCAGCACCATTTCAGGTAAGGACAGCTACTCTAAAATTTGGTAGGAGCAATCGGAAGATTTGGCTAGTTTGTGTGTGTATAAGAAACAAAATTTAGTATAAGAAGTGATTTGTGGAGTTCCCGTCGTGGCGCAGTGGTTAACGAATCCGACTAGGAACCATGAGGTTGTGGGTTCGGTCCCTGCCCTTGCTCAGTGGGTTAACGATCCGGCGTTGCCGTGAGCTGTGGTGTAGGTTGCAGACGCGGCTCGGATCCTGCGTTGCTGTGGCTCTGGCGTAGGCCGGTGGCTACAGCTCCGATTTGACCCCTAGCCTGGGAACCTCCATATGCCGCGGGAGCGGCCCAAAGAAATAGCAAAAAAAAAAAAAAAAAAAAAAAAAGTGATTTGTGTAAAATTACATTTGGGAAACATTGTTTGGGCAGATTAGTATCAGTGTGTATTTCACAGATAATTCAATGCCACAAATCCTAATGTTTAATTAAGCATCTTAGAAATGATAGCTCACGTCTGGCTCAGTCAGAAATACTACTCTCAAATTCTACCTCTGTGTCCCCAGTTAAGTTACTGAAGCTCTCTGTGCCTTAGTTCCAACATCATTTGGGGATAATGATATTAATTTAGACGGAGAGCTGAGAACGATGTGTGGCATAAAGTGGCCGGTATTATTATCTACTCTTCTCTGTGTGCCGAATGGAGGGTGTTCACTATTTTGGGGTGTTCCTGTTTTCCTGGAGTAAGTTGGTACTGCAACTACAGCACAGTTGTGGTAAAAGGAATTCTCAGGTGCTGGTTGCTGCCGTTTTAACAGACTTTGCTGTTCCCTTCAGGACAGCAGGTAATCGCCACTCCTGGCTAAGTTATAAAGTCAAGAGCAGGGCTATTTTCACAATAAGCACAGCTCTGTGATGCTCATGAAGCTTGATTGTGAGGAAGATTCATTAGTTTTCTCTATGTAGAATTTTAAAGGTATTGGCTTTTCCAGAGCTTGAAAATGCTTTAATTTCAACGCTTTGAACTAAGAGTGGAAAATCAGTAAAACAAAAGAAAGAGACCTCCTAGTGTAGAAGGTATGTCTTTTCGCCACCCAGGAATATCCGCATTCCTAAAAAAAGAGGGAGACTTGTATCTGGGGCACATTCGAAGTCAGCGCTAATCCTGGCGACAGGATCATGCCTCTGCAGGGTTACAGGATCAAAATTCCAGCGTTTGCCCCTTGTGTGTTGCCCGTAGATCCGCGGAGATCTCCTTTTCAGACATGCTGAGGAGCGTTCTGCTGTGCGCCGCGCTCGGGCTCCTGCGCGCCCAGCCCTTCCCCTGCCCACCCTCCTGCGTGTGCGTGTTCCGCGACGCGGCGCAGTGCTCGGGGAGCAGCGTGGCGCGCATCGCCGCGCTCAGCCTGCCCACCAACCTCACGCACCTTCTGCTCTTCCGAATGGGCCGCGGCGCCTTGCAGAACCACAGCTTCAGTGGTATGACCATCTTGCAGCGCCTGATGCTGTCCGACAGCCACGTTACGGCCATTGCCCCCGGCACTTTAAACGACCTGATACAGCTGAAAACTCTGAGGTTGTCGCGCAACAAGATCACTCATCTTCCAGGCGCGCTATTGGATAAGCTGGTGCTCCTGGAACAGTTGTTTTTGGACGGCAACGAACTCAAGAGTCTTGACCAAAACATGTTTCAGAAACTAGTTAGCCTGCAGGAACTCTTTTTGAACCAAAACCAATTCGCATTCCTTCCTGCTAGCCTCTTCGCACACCTGGAGAACCTGAAATTGTTGGATTTATCGGGAAATAATTTGACTCACTTGCCCAAGGGATTGTTTGGGGCCCAGGTTAAGCTTGAGAAGCTTCTCCTCCACTCGAACCAGCTCGTCTCTCTGGATTCAGGGCTGTTGGACAGCCTGCGTGCCCTGAAGGAGCTGCAGCTGGATAGCAATCACATCCGTTCCGTCGCACCCGGCGCCTTTGACAGGCTGCAAAGCCTGAGCTCTTTGACTCTTTCCAGAAACCGGCTCGAGTGTCTGCCCTCTGCTCTCTTTCTTCACTCGCGTAGTTTGACCTTCCTGACCCTGTTCGAGAACCCGCTGGAGGAACTCCCCGAGGTGCTTTTCGGGGAGATTTGCGGCCTGCGGGAACTTTGGCTGAACGGCACGCAGCTGCTCACCCTGCCCGCCGCCGTCTTCCGCAACCTGAGCGGCCTGCGGGTCCTGAGGGTGACGCTGAGCCCGCGGCTGAGCGCGCTCCCGGAGGACGCCTTCCGGGGCCTGGGCGAGCTGCGAGTGCTCGCCCTGAGTTCCAACGGCCTGGCCTCCCTCCCCGCCGGCTTGCTGCGCGGCCTCGGCCGGCTGCGCCACGTGTCGCTGCGCCGCAACCGGCTGCGGACCTTGCCCCGCGCGCTCTTCCACAACCTCAGCAGCCTGGCGGAGGTCCAGCTCGACCACAACCAGCTGGAGACCCTGCCCGGCGACATGTTTGAGGGTCTGCCGCAGCTGGCGGAGGTCCTGCTAGGGCACAATCCCTGGCGTTGCGACTGTGGCCTAAGGCCTTTTCTGGCGTGGCTGCGGCAGCACGCGGCCCTCGTGGGCCGGGCCGAGCCCCCGCTGTGTCACGGCCCCGGGCCACACGCTGGCCTGCCGCTCTGGGCCCTGCCAGCCGGCGACCCCGGCTGCCCGCGTCCCGGGAGTCCGCCTCCCCGCTCCCCTGCTCTCGGTTCCTCCGAAGGCCCCCGGCGGCCAGCCCTGCCCGCCGCTCCTCCCGGAGCTGCCCGGGGGCTTAACCGCTCAGAGCCCTGGGCGTGGCACCCGCAGGTGGCCGAAGGCCAAAGCCCAAACCATAGCCGGTTCTGGGGTCTTTATTTTCTGCTTTTAGCGGTTCAGGCCTTGATAACCGGGATCATCGTGTTTGCTATGATTAAACTCTGCAGGCTCTTTCGGAAATTAATCAGAGAGCGCGCTCTGGTTTGAGGCACTGGGCAAGCCTTGCAATTAATTAAAACGTGATAAGAGTATTGTCAGCAGGGCTCTGGGGAGAGTCCAGACCCGCTGCCTCTGTCTTCCTCTCCCTTCTTTTTCCTCCTCCTCTCTCACCTCCTTTCCTCCCTCCCTCCCTCCGTCTCTCCTTCCCCCTCTATTCTACCTCGCAGTCCCCCGCCCCCTCGCCCCCTAGTACCACTTACAGTCGTAAGTTGTGACTGCTTGTGGTGCCCTTTGTCTCCTCCTCCTCTGTGTGTCTGCCCCTCCCTGACCCCACTGAGGGGTCTTTTCAGTGTGTAGTGAGGGAGGGTGCAAAGGAGGCAGCCAGCCCCAGACAGACCAGGACCTGCCTCCCGCACCTGGCAGGTGTCTAGTAAACGTCTGTAAAATGAATGCCTAGAATGAATACGTGGGATCCAGCGATGACAGCTTTTCCTAGGAGAGAGGATGGATTGCTCTCTTCACCTACTTTTATTTGAAAAGCAGAATTCTTCCCGTTCTTTTCCTGTCCTGTTTCTTCTCACTTTAGGTATCTCCGACCCGTTGGGTTTTGAAGAGAACTCTGAACTCTCTCCATGCAGAGCGTATTTTCCGAGCAGGTCTGTGGGTTGACAGGCTGAAGGAGAGAAAACACAGCCTTCCCTCCAGGAGCTTGGCACCAGCGACAGCCGTTAGGGCAGGTCTGGGCTGAGCGCCAAGGAGCAGGGGAGGGGCGAGCCGGAGGGCCAGTGGGACCCGGGTGGAGGGAGGGATGGGGGCGGCGCTGCGGGAGGTCTAAGAGGCGGGCTGGGGGGCGACGCCGAGGGCGACTATCCGCAGGCGCGTGCCAGTGATGCCCTGCTCTGCTTGTTCACGTGGTCTGGGAGTTTCTACCAGCGTCCCCTAGGGGTGAAGTCTGTCATTTTGACCTGGGTTGTTTTGCATTTCCCGGAACTACATTACCTCATTTCACAAGCATTTACGGAGCTCCTGACTGTGACAGGTGTTCATGAATGTAATGATAAGCTTGGGTTCTAGTTTATTACGCTCGGATCACGTTCTCATTTATTCCAATTGAAAGCAGTAAAACCCTCGTTGCTTTAATTGGATGTCTGCTTGCAAGAAGCAGTGGTTAAAACATGGGCGGAGACACAGAAGCCCGTGGGTTCAGATCCCAGCTCCACCTACTAACTGCCTAGTACTGTGGCCAAGACACCTGAGTTGGCCAAGGCTTGGTTTCCTCACCCTGGAAAGGGATAAACAGTACTTACCTCTTAGGGTTGTTGTGAGAATTAAAGGCAATAAAGCATCTGATGACTTAGCCCAGTGCCCTGCATACAGTACATGCTCAACAAATGATAGCTCTTATTATTAAGGGCAAGCAATGATTACTGCTGTCATGATTTCTAAAGAAGAGCTTTGAACTAGTCTTTTTTGTGTGTACATAAAGGTGACAGCAAACAGGCTCAACTTGAAGATTACATTCAAGTTAGTCTTCGCCTGTGGGTGGTCTCAGCCCTGTGCTCTGTGCTCAGGGTCCAGAGAAAAGAGATCCTCCAGCAAGGAGCAGGAAGAGCTGGGGTCCTGGCATCTGTAGGCGTACTTGTCTTTCAAGGTCAGGTTCAAATGTCTCCTGAAGAGTCTTCCCTGAGTGCCCTGGAAGACTAAAGTGTTCCCTGCTGTGTGCCCCCTCCTAGGCTATCCACACTAGGCACTCTTCCCCCCCCATCTGTCCTGCCTACCCTTCACTCTCGGTGTGTGTGTGTGTGTTTATGTGTCTGCCTGTCTTATTTATTCTCATTGCTCCAAATTTTGAAACTACCTATAGCATAAAACTCAGACTTTCTTGATGGATATGGACTGTGGCCCTAACCACCATGTTTTCAGGTAAGGTACCTGGCTAGTTTCCTTACCTGCAGAGTGGAGGATAATAATGGTCCTTACCATCTTTGCTAGTGCCTATGGGGCTCAATAGAAGTTGGCTATTATTATGGTTAGTTCTTTCAGAACACACACCCGTGTTCTAGCATGTCTCAGTGCATTTACACACTTCCTTCATTCAACAAATATTAATTGAGTACCCCCCCTCCCCCGTACCAGGCACTCTTCTAAGTGGAGGGATAAAGCAGTGGATAAAACAAAGGCTGTACTTCCATGGGATTTATATTTTGGTCTCCCCTCCAACTGAAACATCTCCCCTGAACTCCTGGCCATTATCTTCAAACACTGAGAAAAGTATGGAGAACAAATTTGGACATTTCATCCAGCTGTATAAAATCTTTATACTTTGCTATATTTGCTTCAGGTATTTTTAAACCCAATAAACTACAACAGATAAAGCTGAAGACTCTTGGTTTTATCTCTTCCCTGTTCTCATTCCTGTCCTCTCTTTAGAGATAACCTCCTTAATAAAGTTGATGTTTTGGAGTTCCTGTCATGGCTCAGCAGAAATGAATCTGACTAGTATCCATGAGAATGTAGGTTCGATCCCTGGCCTCGTTCAGTGGGTTAAGGATCTGGCATTGCCGTGAGCTGTAGTGTAGGTCACAGACACGGCTCAGATCTGGTGTTGCTGTGGCTGTGGTGTAGGCCGGCAGCTGTAGCTCTGATTGGACCCCTAGCCTGGGAAACTTGTATGTCATGGGTGCGGCCCTAAAAAGACCAAAAAATAAAAATAAAAAAATAATCGGTGTTTTACATCCCTAAGTGTGTTTTTATACTCTTATTATTTGTATCTACAACTCTAAACAAGCTGAAGTAATGCTTTGCCTATTTTTAAAATTTTACATAAATGCTACTCTGCATATAGCATTCTTCCACTCTTTTTACCCTCACTGGGCTAACCCACTTTTGAGATTTATCCATATGAAGCATTTGGCTCTAGTTCATTCATTTTTATAGCTGCGAAATACGCTATTGAATGAATATACCACAATGTATCTGTTCTCTTTTTTGACGGACATGGAATCCCAGTTTTTTTTTTTTTTTTTAAGGCTTTAGACAACATCTTTATTTCATAAAAGACAAAGAACTTCGCTTGAATCCTCCCAGCGTGAAAGGGGGACATCTGGAAAGTGTGGGCATCGGGATTGAGAGGTTTGCTCTGTGTTTCCACGGTGCAATCGACGGGTGGGGGAGACGAGGAGGTCTGGGCTTTCCATCTTCCATCCCTTCAGACAGCAGCGAGAGAGGACGGAAGGCCCCTCTCCCCACAGGTTGCCAACTGTCCGCCAAAGTCCAGAAGACTGGTTCTCAAACAGGAACATGATCAGAATCCTCTGCAGGGCTCAGGAACACGATTTCCAGGCCCCTGAGTTCAGGATTCAGAGTGAGTGAATCCCAGTGCTTTTTCCTCTTCTTTTTATATCTCATTACTCCACATCCTCACCAACTCTGGATAATGTCAGAATTTTTAACTGTCGTGAATCAGATTGGTAGGAAGTGATATCTCAGTGTTGTCTTACATTTCCCTGATAACTAGTGGAGTTGAACTTATTTTTGTTTTATTTATTTATTTGTTTGTTTATTTATTTATTTATCTTTTAACGGATGCACCTGTGGCATGTGGCAGTTCCCTGGCCAGGAGTAGAATCAGAGCTGCAGCTGCTGGCCTATACCATAGCCATAGCAAGGCCAGATCCAAGCTACATCTGTGACCTACCTACACCACTCCTTGTGGTAATGCTGGATCCATAAGCCACTGAGCGAGGCCAGGAATCAAACCCGAATCCTCATGCACACTATTTCAGATTCTTAACCCTCTGAGCCACAAAGGGAACTCCATGAACTTAACATTATTATTATTATTTTTTGGTCTTTTTGTCTTTTCTAGGGCTGCTCCCGGGGCATATGGAGGTTCCCAGGCTAGGGGTCGAATCGGAGCCGCAGCCCCTGGCCTATGCCAGAGCCACAGGAACGAGGGATCCGAGCTGCATCTGCAACCTTCACCACAGCTCACGGCAATGCCAGATCCTTAACCCACTGAGCGAGGCCAGGGATGGAACCTGCAACCTCATGGTTCCTAGTCGGGTTTGTTTCTGCTGCACCATGATGGGAACTCCAAATTTTGTAGTTTTTAAAGTTCCATTTTAATTTTTGAGCTATATCTGTTTTCCTGGGATTTGGTGTTGTTGCTGTTAGTTCATATTTTTAAATTGAGGCAATAAAAATCACCAACTCTGAAAGCTCTGTGCACATGGGCAAGATTTGTTGACCAAAAATCTTCATGTTAGGGTTCTGGCGTGTTAGTTGTATATTATACTGGGAACCTCTATAAGCCAGGATGTTTGCGAAGGGTTGTTTGCTCTAGCATATTGTGATTTTTATTTATTTATTTATTTTTATTTTATTTTCCCACTGTACAGCAAGGGGATCAAGTTATCCTTACACGTATACATTACAATTACATTTTTTCCCCCATCCTTTGTTCTGTTGCTCAGTGCTACTCAGCAGGATCTCCTTGTAAATCTATTCTAAGTTGTGTCTGATAAGCCCAAGCTCGTGATCCCTCCAACTCCCTCCCTCTCCCATCAGGCAGCCACAAGTCTTTTCTCCAAGTCCATGATTTTCTTTTCTGAGGAGATGTTCATTTGTGCTGGATATTAGATTCCAGTTATAAGTGATATCATATGGTATTTGTCTTTGACTTTCTGGCTCATTTTACTCAGTATGAGATTCTCTAGTTCCATCCATGTTGCTGCAAATGGCATTATGTCATTCTTTTTTATGGCCGAGTAGTATTCCATTGTGTATATATACCCCATCTTCCGAATCCAATCCTCTGTCGATGGACATTTGGGTTGTTTCCATGTCCTGGCTATTGTGAATAGTGCTGCAATGAACATGCGGGTGCATGTGTCTCTTTTAAGTAGAGTTTTGTCCGGATAGATGCCCAAGCAGTCAGAATGGCCATCATTAATAAATCCACAAATAACAAGTGCGGGAGGGGCTGTGGAGAAAAGGGAACCCTCCTGCACCATTGGTGGGAATGTAAACTGGTACAGCCACTATGGAGAACAGTTTGGAGATACCTTAGAAATCTATACATAGAACTTCCATATGACCCCATATTGTGATTTTTAAAATAACTTGTTTGTTTTCCTAGGGGTGGAAGCCGAGGTAACTGTTCCATATAGTAGCTTTCAAATAACTCCCTGGTTTTTACTCCCCAGTCTCGTTCCTGTCCTGCATTGTCCCTGGTGTAATCCATTTGCCAGCCTCTCTGGGTTTCTGTTAAGAAAATGAGATCATTCTACTCACCTTGGCCGTGGCTTCCTCCTCCTCACCTACTTTCAACTCTTCTGTTCCATAAACTTGCTGAAATTTCTGGTCCATCGATAATCCTCTTGCATTCTCTGTGACGTTGTGAATTTATCATTTCAATTCCTTTGCTACCAACTAGGTGGAGTCCTTGGGGAGAGGAGACAACTGGGGACAATGCATTTGCATGTTTCACTGCGGGTCCATCCATTTCTCTTCTCCAAGTTTCCAGGCTCTCCCCCCACCCCCAGCATGTTGCAATTGGCTTCTCTTTTGGGAACAGCTGCAGGTTGGGCTCTGAATCTATGTTGACATAGATACTGACCAAGACTGTTTTAGGGAGAAGTCACTCTGGGCTTCCCAGCTTTTAAAAATCACCATTACTACCAGGGTGTGCCAAGGGCAGGAAGATTCCAGGACTCACTGCTCAGTAGCTGCACACACCCTCATTAGGCATCTGGAAGGTTACAAGATGATTTCATCAACATCATAAAAAGACAAGCATTCATTGAATTCAATGGCTGGATCCAGAACACCAGGAGCCTGAGATGCCCCAGGGGGAAAATGATGACCGGCCTCTGCCAGGTGACACTCTTCCTCCATCTCCTTCCACCTCTCTGTTGATGCTCCCAGGAGCTTCCTGGCTTTTATTACCCCAGCACAGGCACGATATTTTCAAGTCCAACCCTTGGGAGGGTCCTGTGTTCCAGCTGCTGCCATGTTCAACCAAGTTTTATTAAATACCTAATACATGCCTGGTGCCATGAAATCATGACCCTCGCAACCACCCTGGGAGATAGGTGTTATTATCCCACTTTGTGGATGAGGAAACTGAGGTCCAGAATGGTACCTCAGTAATGGTACCAGTAATGCACCAAAGGTTAGGATTAGCAGAGCTCAAGTCTGTGAGCTCGTCTCTTGGCTTCTGGCTTAGACGACTCCGAGCTCTCTCTCCCCCATGGCTTCTCCTGGTATAGACGGATCTGTTGCTCAACCTAGGAACTGCTAAGCACCAGGAGGACACTCATTCATGGTTGTAGATGTTCTAACCTAGGGGTTCTAGTCCTTTAAACCTACTGGGGGCTCCCTGAGAGCTGAGAGTTATTTGTGGGGCTTTGGCTATTGCGAAGGAGAAAATGAGAGAGAATAGAGAGGGACATGAAAGAAAAAAGCGTTGGGGAAGCAAATGAGAGAAAAGAGGTAGAAATCCACGGGGAGTTCCCTTGTCACCTAGCAGTTAAGGATCCAGTGTTATCATTGCCGTGGCTCTGGTTATTGCTGTGGCTTGGGTTCGATCCTTGGCCCAGGAATTTCTGCATGCCACGGACTCGGCAAAAAAAAAAGAAAATCTAAGTGCAGGCCTTTTGACAGTTGCTGCAGGTCTGGACTTGACCTAGCAGGAGCCATCCAGAGCCCACAGGAGGCACCCTTGTTGATTGAGAATGACAGAGAGTTGGTCTCAGATGTAGGTCTCGACAATGCCACTGACTCCATCTCCCCATCCTCCTGGGTGTTACAAGAGTCAAAGAGAGTCGTGGGTGTGAATGTGTTTTGTAAACTCAAGCTCGGTTCAGCAGGGAAGGGTCCCCTTGTTGTTGGCACACCACGAGGGCAGGTTGGTATTTGATCTAATGCCTCCACACCCCACAGCACGACCCAGAACAGTCCCACCTGGCACAAAGAAGACCCAGGGATGAAGGACATCAACAGAATATGCAAAGAACTAACAGGAATGCGGGATTTGTCTTGTGCACAGGCCTTTCCCATGGCCCTGGTCTCCCTCCACAGTTCTCACCGCCCAGAGCTCCCACCTCTCCCCTTGATTGCAACAGCAGGGGCTGCCGGATGGAGGCCCGCAAGAACCCCAGCTTGCCTCTGGCAGAGAGTAGAGTTGGGCCTCCTCCCTGGCTCCAAGCCCCTAGCCATTCATGTCTGCAGCAACATTGAAAGAAAAACAGAAAATGCCAGTATTTCGGAGTTTTTGCCCCTTCAAGTTCAAGGTCAAAGTCAGCTTCAGTTTAAATGATTTTCAGTGCATCTGCAGGACAGGGTAGAAAAGATGGCATCAGTGAAACGCTGAAGACCACCCAGCTTTGGGAAAGGTTTTGCTCTGATTTATTGGCCCAGTGACGGCCCAGGGTATTTAGGCAGAACACAGTCTATCCAAGGATGAAGCTCAGAGACTGTCCTGGATGCATCCGACCCCTTTGTGCATGAGGATGCGGCAGACCCCTCCCACTGCCCAGTACCCTTTCTGGTCCAACTAAAGTAACTCCTGGGCACTGAGAGATCTGTTAACATTGCCGGTGATGATGAAAACATTGCGGTTCAACTTAAGGAAGAGTCTTTTCTCTTTAGGTCTGTCAATAGGGAGAAACAAGCTATTTTGAAAGGTAGTGTACCTTAAAAGCCTTAAGGCAATCAGATTCTTTCTGGAAAAGAAAACAAAGAAAAGCAGTCTTTTTTTTTTTTTTTGGTCTTTTTTCTATTTCTTTGGGCTGCTCCCGCGGCATATGGAGGTTCCCAGGCTAGGGGTCGAATCGGAGCCGCAGCCCCCGGCCTACGCCAGACCCACATCAACGCGGGATCTGAGCCGCGTCTGCAACCCACACCACAGCTCACGGCAACGCCGGATCGTTAACCCACTGAGCAAGGGCAGGGACCGAACCTGCAAGCTCATGGTTCCTAGTCGGATTCCTTAACCACTGAGCCATGATGGGAACTCCAAGAAAAGCAATCTTAAAAAAAAAAAAAAAAGGGACAAAAACTAGCCATGCCTTTTCATGCCTAGTGCAAGCACACTCTTCTTGGTTTTTTTTTTAATTCATTTTTATTATAGTTCATTTACAGTGTTGTGCCAATTTCTGCTGTACAACAAAGTGACCCAGTCATATACGTGTGCGTGTGCGTGTGTGTATGTGTACATTCTTTTTCTCATATCATCTCCCATCATGGTCTATCCCAAGAGACTGGATATAGTTCCCTGTGCTGTACAGCAGGACCTCATTGCTCATCCCTTCTAAATGTAATCGTTTGCCATCGACTAAGCCCAAACTCCCAGTCCATCCCACTCCCTCCTTGGCCACCACAAGTCTGGTCTCTATGTCTGTGAGTCTGTTTCTGTTTTGTAGATAGGTTCATTTGTGCTGTATTTTAGATTCCACGTGTAGGTGATATCATATGGTATTTGTCTTTCTGACTTATTTCACTTAGTATGAGAATCTTTAGGTGCATCCATGTTGCTGCAAAAGGCATTGTTTCGTTATTTTTTTGGCTGAACACTCTTCCATTGTATATATGAACGCATCTTAATCCATACATCTGTCGATGGACATTTAGGTTATTTCCATGTCTTGACTATTGTGAATAGAAGAAGAACATTCTTCTTGTAAATCTCTTTTCCCTTTTATGCCAGGACACTCTTGCGCAAAACTACAAAGTCTTAAAGAATCCATTTCCACTGACAGAGTGAGTTGTTCTCTGTAGAACATAATGGCTAAAATCATGGCCACCAAACGTTCATGTTTTAGCACCCAAACCTATGAATATGTGAATATGTTCCCTTACAGGGCAAAAGCATTCTGCAGAAGTGATTCAGCTGAGGACCTCAGCATGGGAAGATTGTGCAGGTGAGCCCAATGTAATCCCAAGGGTTCTCATAAGTGAAAGGAGGCAGGAGGCTGGAGAGAGATTTGAAGATGTGTCAAGGATGCTGTTAGCTTCAAAGATGGAGAAAGGGGGCCATGAGCCAAGAAATGTAGGCAGGCTCCCAGAGCTGGAAGGCAAGCAAGTGCGTCCTCTCCTAGTTCCTCCAGAAGGAACTCAGCCCTGTGGACACCTTGATTTAGTCCAGAGAGACCCATTTTGGCTTTGTGGTAATTCATTACAATAGTAAGAAGAAACTAACTTCTCCATTTCCATGCCTCAGTTACAGCATCTAAGCACATTTTACTATAATTCTACATGTACAAGTCTCCTTAACTGGTCTCCTTGGGATAAAAGCTATATATTACGTAGCCTTTCTGCCACGGAGCTATTGGGCATAGTAGGTGCTCAGTTAACTCTCCTGAATGAATACGTTATGCCTAAGCCAGCCCCCAGAATCAGAACTGACAAATGTTAGCTTCAGCACATGCTGTGCTGTTGGGGGAGTTCCCCCTTGGCCCCTGCCTTTTAGAGAGTTAATATGTTTCTTTATTTAGGTTTCAGAAAATCAGAATTTTC
Organism: Phacochoerus africanus; assembly: GCF_016906955.1. NCBI lineage: Eukaryota > Metazoa > Chordata > Mammalia > Artiodactyla > Suidae > Phacochoerus > Phacochoerus africanus. The sequence continues at coordinate 211,741,603 of NC_062544.1, read as the reverse complement.
AACACACTTAATTATGAGCAAAGGTACACATGACTCTTCTCTGCACATGTATGGCCCTCATGTGTGTGCGTGTGTGTGTTTGTGTGCAACTATGTGTGTGTGGCTTGGATCAGAGGGTCTAAACAGGAGATAAGAGGAAGGAGGGACATGTGGATAAGCTGCTTCCTTAGGACTAGGAGGGGATGATTGAGATGCTGGCCTTCACCTTGAATGTCAGGTTCAGTCCTGGGGAGCTGGGATTAATAACTAATCTAGTGGAGAGAGTGAGTAGAAAATGACTGGGGCAGAGGGTGGGAGGGGAAGCCGGCGAAGGACTGGAACCCGTCATAGAGAAACTGAGTGAAAGAGGCAGGGGTGGAAAGGAAAGGATTCAGGGGGGCTAGTCACTGTCCTTAACCAGTTCAGGGGTCAGAACGGAGAAGAGGAAAGGGTCTGTTCCATGGCATCTCAAGGGACAGAACAGGGACCAATTGGCAGGAAACGCAGGGTGGGTAGGGAGAAGGAGCATGGTCCAGGGTTGGAGTGGCCGTCACGTGGGGCCATGAGCTGTCACCGTGAGCTGTTCAAGCTGCAGCTGAGCAACCCGGAGATGGAAGGAATCCCGGTATTTGATGGAGGCAGGTGTGAGGCTGGTACATGCCCTTTTGGATCCCTTCTTGCTCACACGGCCTGTGATTACTCGACCCTGCCCTGAGTTGAACTGGGTGGCTATGGGTGTAACTCGCTGCCCAGACTCTGGCCACTGGAGACCCTGGCTGTGGCTTTGTTGAGCTGATCTGCACAGAGGAAGAGCATGGTGTTGGTGTGGGTGCCTAGTGCCCTGGGGTCTGTTCCAAGTCCTCAAACATGAAGCCAGCAGTCCCAAGAACAGCTTTTTGCAGCTTGCTGTTTCCAGGGAGGAGACCTCTCACTGGCCAGCAGGGCCTCCCTGTGTTTTATATTCCCAGATTGCTTTGGAAGAGCTCAATGCTAGGCCCCTACACTGTCCTTAGAGGGTTAAAATCATGTGCCTGCTTTTCTCCCTCCTTCCTATGCTCCTGTCTCTAGACACTCAGTTCCTGCTCCCAGGTCAGATCTCGCTCTGCTACTGACCAGCTATGTGACTGTGAGTGAGTTATTTCCCCTCCTTGGGCCTTAGTGTTCCCATCTATAAAATGGGGATCTGGACCAGAAGGCCCCTCCCACTCTGATGCTATAGAAACCCAGAGTTTAGGTCCTGAAAAAAAAAATCACTTCCCCTTCCTTGCCCGTCTACCTCCATCCTTTCAAAGACACATCCCTGTCACCTGTGCCCCCATCTCCAGGCTGTCCCTGAATGGCTGACCCCACTCATCTCCCTCTTAACACTTAAGCTACAACAGAAAGAGCTCTTTCCCAGAACAAGACTCCCTGCTAACCAGGAACACCACCTGTGTGTTCTGCAGGCACTACCAGGCACTCCGTCCCTGCCTACAAAGCTCATCCTCTGGCACCAAGCGTGGATCTCACTTGTTCTGGAGCAATGATGAGCAGTCCCCTGGGTTATTGTGGCCCTGAGCTGACCCCTGCAATGACTGGGAAGAGGCATTCTTGGAACAAGCACAGTGAGACGTGGGTGAGGAAGTGCTTTGTCGGAGTTCCTGTCGTGGCTCAGTGATTAATGAATCTGACTAGGAACCATGAGGTTGTGGGTTCGATCCCTGGCCTTGCTCAGTGGGTTAAGGATCTGGCATTGCCATGAGCTGTGGTGTGGGTCGCAGATGCGGCTCAGATCCCATGTTGCTGTGGCTCCGTTGTAGGCCAAAGGCTACAGCTCTGATTCGACCCCTAGCCTGGGAACCTCCATATGCAGCGGGTGTGGCCCTAGAAAAGGCAAAAAGACCAAAAAAAAAAAAAAGAAAAAGAAAAAAGAAAAGAAGGAAAGAAAGTGCTTTGTGACCTGCAAAGCTCTGTGTGAGGAATGGCTCCATCTGGAAGATCCACTGGGTGCCTGTGGGACAGGGAGGTGGGGCTCTGCCTGGTAGCATCTGGGGAGGCGCATTAGGTCGCAGGGCTACGGTACTGGGCTTAGACATGTTGAGGTGAGGTGCTTCCCGGAAAGAGAGTGGGCGTGAGTGAAAGACAGAGAGATAGAGTGAGTGAGGGCACGTATGACACGGTCATGGCTGTGCCCCTCACTGCATGGCCCCACCTCCACAGGTTCTCCTCCCCTCCACACTCAGTTCCCTCAGCCGTAAAGCGAGAATGCTGCTCTCTATGCCAGACAGCCACATGCCCCTGTTGTAGATGAGGCTCTGCGAACTCAAGGAACTTCCATTTTTTTTGGCCGCCCCTATGGCATGCGGAAGTTCCTGGGCCAGGGATCGAACTCGTGCCACAGCAGTGACCTGAGCCACAGCAGTGACAAGGCCCGATCCTTAACCCACTGAGCCACCAGGGAACTCTCCCAAGGAACTTCTCTGCCTCCGGGGACTTCTGGACCACCCAGCCCCTGGGTTGTCACCAAGGCGGAGGCAGCAAGGAGATCAGCACGGTAGGAGGAGGCAGCAAGGAAATCAGCACGGTCTGCACAGCTCAGCAGTGGGACAAGGGAGCCAGGGGGGCCACAGAGATCCCTGCTTGGGCTGCCTCCCTCCCAGCCCTCCCTCCCTAGGGAGGTGCCTGGGGAGAAATGGGGCTGATTCCCAGGGGCCCATCCCAGCGTGGATGACACAGCTTCCCGAGCACCTCATCCTTCTGACAGGCCTGCAGTGCAGCCTCTTAAACACAGCCCAGCCCTTTAGACTTGGTTTATGGATTGAGTTATGTGACGTCACTGACACACCCAGTGAAAAACCAATTCCTGCATTTTCCTTTCCTTCTCAGGAATCCCTGCTTCTTCTCAAGTTAACAGGGTGGCCCCTTTGTTGGACATTTAAAGACTTCACCTTTTTTTTTTTGTCTTTTGTCCTTTTAGGGCCACACCCACAGCATATGGAGGTTCCCAGGCCAGGGGTCTAATCCGAGCGGTAGCCGCTGGCCTACACCAGAGCCACAGCAATGCGGCATCCGAGCCGCGTCTGCAACCTACACCATAGCTCACGGCAACGCCGGATCGTTAACCCACTGACTGAGGCCAGGGATCAAACCTGAAATTCATGGTTCCTAGTAGGAGTCCTTAACCACTGCACCACGATGGGAACTCCCTCCTTTTTCTTTTTGTTGCTGCAAAGCTGAAAGGCAAACGTATGGCCCCTTTAGCAAGGTTTGCCTCCTACTTCCTACCTCTCTGGCTGTCCTAGGTCAGTTTTTCTTACAGGTTCAGCCTTGTCTTTGCAACCAGGTAATGCTGGGTACCCCAAAATATCAGAGGTTCCTGCTCAGCCTCTGCTTGCTCCTTAGCCAGCTTCCTGAAGTCCTTGAGCCCAGGTGCTTTCAGTATCAGAACTGCAGTTGACCGCAGGTACAGCTTTGCTGGTATACAATGTCATCGCTGCTCTATGATGTTGGCCCTGGCTCTTCACCTGCCTCTTCCAGAGGCAGAGCATCTGGAAGGCAGGGCAGTCACTCCACTGCCTGCTGCACCCACGTCTCCATGTCACTAGCCGAGGCCTGTGCCATTGTGCCCCAAGGTGGTGGCTCTTCCAGCCTCCTGTGTACATGTTACTAGAGCTAAGCTGCATGCCCGCCTAGTTTACCACTTTAAAAAGAATAATCAGTTTTGAAAATTGCCATCCATATATCCACACAGACAAGCACATAAATCACGTGTGTGCAGCTGGATGAATGGCCACAAAACGAATTTTGAGGTTTTCACTTTTAGTCTCATTCCTGGATCTGTTTAAGTCCTTTGCTGTTTGTCCTCTTTCTTTCCTTCTTGCTTTTAACTTACAGTAATTTTGTTGCGTCTTATGCCAGCTACCGCTCATCCTTTCTGGGGCCTGGAGGGATGGGAGTACATACACAAAAAGATGAATGGGTGGATGGATGAAAACAGTTCTCCGAGGTGACCAGGAAGCTGATCTACGCAGAGTCACCAGTCCTGAGGGCCATGACTCCCTCCTCCACATAAGGAAATGCCTCCTAGGAGGATGGGTAGGTGATCAGAGCAGGGGAGAGCCTGGGGTCATCCTTGTTGGGCCCTAACCCCAGCTCTCTCCTCTCTGTCACTTGTCACTTGAGTCTCCATCCACTCTGTTCGCCACTTCATGCCTTCCTTCTGGGCTCCCAGTTGTAATAAGCACCGTCACTGCATTCCTGCCTTCAAAATCCTCTGCCGTCAGAGCAAAGCTTAGTCATTTCTCTTAATTTGCCAGTAGGGACATGGCCGATGCCAGAGAAGACAGCCTGTCATTTCAAGGATTCAGGTGATGGCTCTGACACTGGGATCCAGACACCACTGTCATTTAGGCTTGTTTTCCCCTCTGAGCAATAACAAACAGCTTCATTTATTAGGAGCAACAGCTATTTCAGCTGTCTTGTCTCTTGTGCAAAGGCTGGCCAGAAGGCAGTCTTAAGAAATAACATATTGCTTTTCTAAAGAACAGGAACTCAGAGTGGCTGATGTGGGGCAACAGGGAGAATACTGGATTCTAATCCCAACTGTTGGCTGAGGTTTTCTGGAATTCAGTGTCCTTTTCTAGAGGAGCAAAGATTTAAACTAGATGAAGGCTAAGTCCTTTCCAGTCCTTGCCCTCCTCTAAGCCTTCCCCCCGACCACTTTTAGGGGATAAAAATGGTTCTGGATAATGACACATTTATAAGCAAGTGTTTGAATAAAAGAAGACACCCAGTTCCTTCTGATACTGACTTTATTTGGCAAACTTCACTGGGCTTATTTATTTTTTGGGACAAAATTTTTTTTTTAAAGGGAATGAGGGAGTTCCCATTGTGACTCAATGGGTTAAGAACCTGACATAGTCTCTGTGAGGATATAGGTTTGGTCCCTGGCCTTACTCGGAAGATTAAGGATCTGGTGTTGGACGAAATCTGTGGTATAGGTCGCAGACGCGGCTGGGACTCAGTGTTACTGTGACTGTTGGGTAGATCGGCAGCTGCAGCTCTAATTTGACCCCTAGCCTGGGAATTTTCAAATGCTGCGGGTGTGGCTATAAAAAGAAAAAAAAAAAGAAAAAGTGTTGGGGAGGGAGTTCCCTGGTAGCCTAGCAGTTAAGGACTTGGCCTTGTCACTGCTGTGGCTTGGGCTCAATCCTTGGCCAGGAACTTCCACATGCTATGGGATGCGGCCAAAAAGAAAAAAAATTTGCCCACTTCCCTCCTTTGTTTCTTCTCTATCAGACGAGATGGGGTGAAAAGTTTTGATTTTTGTTCATAGAATAACACTGTCATACGTGGTTATCTCATGTAATGTCCCCACTTTAGGGATGGGAAAACTGATGCCCAAAGGGATGCGACTTACTAAGGTCCATGCTCTGGGCTGCGAGCTGTCCATGCCTTCCTCTGGGCTGTTTGTCCAGCTAACAGCATTTTCTCCATGTTTGTGGGTTTACACTGAGAGGAACCTGTAGAGGGCGTGATGAGCAAAGCAGGTTTCTCAAAGTGGGGAGCCGGGGAAGAATGGGGCTCCTCGGATTGAGCCCACGTGCCCCTGTGTTTTTGTGCAACCCTCAGTCATGTAGGGCATTCACAACAGACCTGTTTGTTCATGTAATAATGAAGGAAAACACGGCAGCTAGGACAGCACCCATCTCTGAACTTTAATTAGATGTGGTGACGCGCTGGCCATGAGGACCACAAAGTTGTTAGTTTAATCATTTCAAAGGCTGCTCTGTTTTATTGTGGCATAAAATTGGGAAGTCTCCTATTAGCATGTACCATTAAGTGTAATGAATAAATTGCTCTGGGCCAAGGAGAACTTTTCCCTTCTTCCTGCATCCAGCCGGGTCCCCCCCTCCCCATCTGTGAACTGCAGGTTTTCAAACTCTCTGAATCCCTTTGAGGAAAAGGGAGGGTTGGGCTCTTTGAAAAACAGTGTGGAAAAGATAATCGGCAAGTATATCCGCATCGGTCTGCAGTCTCAGGGCCGGCTACTGGTTGGGGTCAACCTGTCCTACCTGTGTGACTTGAGGCTGGTGGGACAAGAAAGCAGACTCTGAGGCCTCGTGGCATAGGTGGGCTCATCTCTTGATCAAATGAATGAAGCCATAACAACCACCACCCTTCCTGCTTCCTAGTCACCTGTGGAAAAAGCCCAAATCTTTCGGCCAGGGACACAAAAGCTTTGCAATCCAGTTACCTAAAAAACACACCCTCAAACAGCACCCTTTCTTGCCTTTGGAAATTTGTTCACCCTGCACCCTTTGCCTGGAATCCTCGCCCATCTGCTTCAAACTTTTGCAGAATCCCGTGCATCCTCTGAAGCTGTTGGTCCACCCTGCCAGGCCTTCCTTTATCTGTCCTGGCTGCAGAGCCCTCTCAGGACCCCATGCTTGCAGGAGGTCAGGACCTGCTTCACTTTGGGGATGTTTTCCGTTGGTGGTTTCTGTATCTCAGACCCCTGGGACTGAGCTCTGGGGGCGGGGGCTGAAGGTCGTTTCAGTCTGTCTCTGCAGACTGTGGGTTCCCTCGCTCAGTGCCCACCTGGAGCCCAGCTGATGGCCACAGAGGTTTGCTGGGACATTTGTTCATCTGGACTGTGAGCCTAGCCCATCACTGTGATCCTACCTGCAGAACTCACCTGGGAATAAAGGATTTCACCTGGAGGCTAATCCCTCCTGAGAAACACAGAGGCCCTCACGCACAGGGGCCGGCCAGGAGGATGGCATCCTTCAAATATGGAGAATGTAAGGAATGTTTTCTTCATTATAAAAGTTGGAGTTCCCATCGTGGCTCAGTGGAAATGAATTTGACTGGTATCCATGAGGTTGCAGGTTCAATTCCTGGCCTTGCTCAGTTAACTCTGGTTAAGGACCCAGAGTTGCCAAGAGCTGTGGTGTAGGTTGCAAACGTGGCTTGGATCCTTAGTTGCTGTGGCTGTGGCGTAGGCCATTGGCTACAGATCCAATTCAACCCCTAGCCTGGGAACCTCCATATGCTGCAGGTGTGGCCCTAAAAAGAAAAAAAAAGTCAAATCAATTATAGAAAATGTGGAAAAAATATAAAAGGCAAAATTACAGGGGACAAAAGGTGGCTCATATTCCTGTCACCCAGAGGCAGGTCACTCTTCCTCAGAGGCTCAGCCACATCTGCTGGGCAGGGGGAGCTGAGTTCAGCCCAGAGCAGAGGGGTGGCCTCAATGACCCATTGGGTCCAGGTGAACCAGGAACCAGCTCACTTAGACTGGATTTCTGTGGTCTTTATTTTTTTGTCTTTTTTGCTATTTCTTGGGCCGCTGCCACGGCATATGGAAGTTCCCAGGCTAGGGGTCGAATCAGAGCTGTAGCCACCGGCCTATGCCAGAGCCACAGCAACTCGGGATCCGAGCCACGTCTACAACCTACACCACAGCTCACGGCAACGCCGGATCGTTAACCCACTGAGCAAGGGCAGGGACTGAAACCGAAACCTAGTCGGATTCGTTAACCACGGCAACACGACGGGAACTCCCTGTGGTCTTTATTTTTGATAATGCTTTCAGCAAGGCCTAACTTCTAATTGCATGGAAAAATATTTCACCAGTTGAACAATGATCTTCAACTCTGTCCAGCATAATTTTTTTTTTTTTGTCTTTTTAGGGCTGAACCTACAGCATATGGAAGTTCCCAGGCTAGGATTCGAACCATAGCTGTAGCCTCTGGCCTACACCACAGCCACGGCAATGCCAGATCTGAGCCTCTTTTGTGAGCTACACCACCATTCACAGCAACGCTGGATCCTTAACCCACTGAGCGAGGCCAGAGATCAAACCTGCGTCCTCATGGATACTACTCATATTCGTTTCTGCTGAGCCACGAAGGGAACTCCTGTCATAATTTGATATGAGGATTGCTTTTTGTGTGTGGGAAAATACACATAACAAACTTTACCATTTTAACCCTTTTTTTTTTTTTGTCTTTTTGCCATTTCTAGGGCCACTCCCGTGGCATATGGAGGTTCCCAGGCTAGGGGTCCAATCGGAGCTGTAGCCACCGGCCTACGCCAGAGCCACAGCAACGCGGGATCCGAGCCGCGTCTATGACCTACACCACAGCTCACGGCAACGCTGGATCCTTAATCCACTGAGCAAGGGCAGGGATTGAACCCACACCCTCATGGTTCCTAGTCGGATTCGCTAACCACTGAGCCACGATGGGAACTCCCCCGTTTTAACCCATTTTAAGGGTACAGTTTGGTGGCACTGAGTACAGCCATAATGTTGTACAACCATCATCACCATTCATCTCTAGAACTTTTGAATCGTCCCAAACTGTAACTCTGTCCATTAAACACTAACTCCCTGTTTCTCCTTCCCCCAGCCCCTGACAAGCCCCTTTCTATTGTCTGTCTCTATGAATGTGAATATTTTAGGCACTTCATTTCAGTTGTATCATATAGTATTTGTCCTTTTGGACATTTAGGTTGCTTATCCCTTTTGGCTGTTATGAATAATGCTGCTATGGACATGGGTGTACACATATCTGTTCCATCCCTGCTTTCAATTCATATATATACATATGTGTGTGTGTGTGTTTCTGTGTACATATATACACAGCAGAATATATATATATATATATATATATAGAGAGAGAGAGAGATCTATCTAGAAGTATAATTGCTGGGAATATAGTAATGCTATATTTAATTTTTGAGGAACCATCATATTTCTCTCTACAACAGTTGTGTCATTTTACATTCCTACTAGCAACACACGAGGGTTCCAGTTTCTCCCCAGCCTCTTCAACAATTACTATTTCGGGGAGAGCAGTCATCCTAATGGGTGTGAAGTGATACCTTATTATGGTTTTGACATTCAATTCTCTGATGACTAGTGCCGCCGAGCATCTCCTCATGTGTGTATCGGCCGTTTGTACATCTTCCTGGAGAAACGTCTACTCAAGCCCTTTGCCTGAGTTTTAATGGGGTTGTTTGTTTGAAGATTGCTTTTTCAGGCATGAAATCCTCTCTCCTCCACCCACTGCTCCCAGGCTTGACAACCTCCCACCAAACAGCCTCCCGGGAACACTCCTGACTCTAAACACCTCATCATCATCATCATCAGGAAGAGAATGCCGGGATGAAGAACAGTCTCATGACACTTGCCTTTGGAGAAACACCACTAATAACCAGGTATGGATGGGGATGAGTCTGGGAGCTGTCACCGGGAATTTTAAGAAGGGGACTTTCTGCTTGTTGGGTCTATTTTCATTATTCTGCATATTTTTTGTGTTTTGTTCTTCCCTCATGAGAATGGTATGCAATACTTTATTTTTATTTTTTTTTAAGTTTTATTGAAGTGTAGTTAACTTGCAAGGCTGTGATCATTTCTGCTGTACAACAAAATGACCCAGTCATACACATACACATGCCTATTCTCAGATTCTTTTCCCACATAGATCATCACAGAATACTGGGTAGGGTTCTCTGTGCTATACAGCAAGTCCTGTTTGGGCAATCATTCCAAATACCTCAGGGTGCACATGCCAGTCCCAAACCCCCAGTCCATCCCTCCCCCCATCCTCCACCTGTCCCCTTTGGTAACCATAAGTTTTTCAGTCTATGAGTCTGTTTCTGTTCTGCAAATAAGTTCATTTGTATCCTTTTTTAATTTTTATTTTTGTAAGATCTTAATTTTTTATATTATAGTTGATTTACAATGTTCTGCCAATTTCTGCTGTACAGCAAAGTGACCCAGTCATCCATATATGTACATTTTTTTTCTCACATTATCCACCATCATGTTCCATCGCATGGGATGAGATATAGTTCCTTGTGCTATACAGCAGGGTCTCATTGCTTATCCACTCCAAATGCAATAGTTTGCATCTACTAACCTCAAACTCTAAGTCCTGTATCCTTTTTTTTTTCTTATATTCCACATAGAGGTGATATCATATGATGTTTGTCTTTCACTGTCTAACTTCACTTTGTATGATAGTTTCTAGGTCCATCCATGATGCTGCAAATGGCATTATTTCATTCTTTTTTTATGGCTGAGTAATATTCCATTGCATATATCTAACGAGGATGATGTACAATACTTTATTTTTATTTTTTTTAAAAGCCCTCCAAATGCAATTTATTACATTAGGCTGTACAACAAAAGTTTGGCTTCTCTTAGCTCAATACTTTAAATAGACCAAATTCCACTGCTTGGGGATAAATAGGAGGAATAGAAAGTCATTTTGGCAAAGATTGCCTTTTTCCTTAAAAGTGAGAAGCATCCCTCCTATAAGAAGGGGTGAGAGGGGAAGGGAAAAGGGCCCTCCCACCTTCTGAGCATCTACCAAGATCAGAACTGAGCTGGGCTTTTCACACAAGATTTTCCTTCTTATCCTCTCCTCAGTCATATCAGGTAGGTTGTCATCTGAGTTCACACACAGGGACTAGGAAGCTTGGAGAGATGACTCCAGCCAGTGACAGGCAGAGGTGGCAAGCGTGCCAGAAGCCTGAGTCTTTCTGGGACAGTGAGGGCTCCTGCTGCGGGTGCTAGGACCACACCTGATGCTGGTTTCAGGAACCTGTTGCAAGAAGAAAATATCTTTCCCTCTAAGTCTGCTCTTCGCAATCCCTCCCTCTCTGCTAGATCTTTCCACGTAACCTCCAACATGTTTAATCTTCTGCTACCTCAAATTCTCGTGTCCCTTCCAGGATCGGCCTTTGCTCCCAGCCTTCCCTCTGGTCTCCCAACCCCACCCCTGCTCCTCTGCTGCCTCCACACCACTGCCTGTACTCTTGGGTCCCATCCCTCATCCCCACATATTCTTAAATTCTGCCCTCTGAACACTCCATCCTGCTGCTCCCACGACCTTCCTCACTGATTTATTCCCCCCCTAGGGTTAACCCACTTACCACCATAAATAATCTATCACCGTTTTTACTCCTTATGTAAATTTGGATTCAGTCTCCTCTCCAATCCTCAATGTCTTGGCTTAGCTCAGGCTTTCCTTACCTCCCATCTGAGGACCTGCATTAATTTTTTTGTCAAGGCCCACCCCTCTCCCCAAGCAGCCTGAACTCTGTTCTGCTGCCAGGACTCTCCATCCTCTACACCAGCGTTTCTCAACCTTGGCGCTCTTGACATCTAAGCCCCGATAATTACTTATCGTGGGGGCCTGTCCTATGCACTGGAAGATGTTTAGCAACACCTCTGGCCTGTTCTCAAGTAGATGCTACTTGTATTCTCCCAGTTGTGACAGCCAAAAATGTCTTCGGTCATTGCCATATGTCTCCCAAGAGGGAAGAAAATTATCCTTGCTTGAAAATCACTGCCCTGTACCACCTGACTACCTCTCCCCTTAGCTAAACCCTTCCATGGCTTATAGAATATGTCCAGCTGATAGGAACTTTCATAGGGTACATCTTGAATTCTTCTCAGGATGGTGTTTCCATAGAGCCCTCACACACACCCTACCCCTTAGTCATCTTTTTTTTTTTTCCTCTTTCTTTTTTGGCCTCCACACAGCATATAGAGTTTCCAGGCCAGGGATCAGATCCAAGCTGCAGTTTTGACCTATGCAGGAGCTGCAACAACATTGGATCCTTTAACCTACAGTGTTGGGCCACTGCCTTCCATTGGACCTGCATCCCGGTGCTACAGAGACAATGCTGATCCCATTTGCGTCACAGCAGGAACTCCTGGTTATTCTTTTTTTAAAAAAATTAACTAATTAATTCAAAGTTTTATTGGAATATAGTTCCTTTACAGTGTGGTATTAGTTTCAGGTGTACAGCAAAGAGATTCAGTTATACATATACATATATGTTCATTCTCTTGCAGATTCTTTTCCATTATAGTTTACTACAGAATCAGTAGAATTCCCTGTTCTATACAGTAGGTCCTTGTTGATTATCTCTTTTATATACAGTAGTGTGTATATGTTAATCCCAAACTCCTAATTTATCCCTCCCCCCAACATTTTCCCTTTGATAATCATAAGTTTGTTTTCAAAATCTGTGAGTCTGGAGTTCCCGTCGTGGTGCAGTGGTTAATGAATCCAACTAGGAACCATGAGGTTGCGGGTTTGGTCCCTGCCCTTGCTCAGTGGGTTAAGGATCCGGTGTTGCCGTGAGCTGTGGTGTAGGTTGCAGACGCAGCTTGGATCCTGCGTTGCTGTGGCTCTGGTGTAGGCCGGCGGCTACAGCTCCGATTGGACCCCTAGCCTGGGAACCTCCATGTGCCACACGGGAGTGGCCCTAGAAATAGCAAAAAGACCAAAAAAAAAAAAAACTGTGAGTCTATTTCTGTTTCATAATAAGAATTGGATCATTTTTATTAGCTTCCACATATAAGGAATATCATATATTTGTCTTTGACTTACTTCACTTAGTATAATCTCTAGGTCTGTCCATGTTGTTGCAAATGGCATTATTTCATTCTTTTTTATGGCTGAGTAATATTCCATGGTATATATATACCTTTTTTTTTTTTTTTTGCTTTTTATGGCTGCACCCGTGGCATATGGAGGTTCCCAGGTTAGGGGATCTAATTGGAGCTACAGCTGCCAGCCTACACCACAGCTGCAGCAATGCCAGATCTGAGCCATGTCTGCAGCTTACACTGTAGCTCACGGCAATGCTGGATCCTCAACCACTGAGCAAGGCCAGGGATCGAACCTGCAACCTCATGGTACCTCATGAGTTCCTGCAACCTCATTCGTTTCCACTGTGCAACGACAGGAACTCCCAGTACCACTTCTCCTTTATGTATTCATCTACTGATGGACATTTAGGTTGCTTTCAGATCTTGGCTATTATAAATAGTGCTGCAATGAACACTGTATGCACATATTTTTTCAAATTATGGTTTTCTCTGGTTATATGCCCAGGAGTGGGATTGCTGGGTCATATTGATCTATTTTTAGATTTTTAGGGAACCTCCTTACTCTTTTCCACAGTGGTTGTACCAATTTAAATTCTCACCAGCAGTGTAGCAGTGTTGTATTTTCTCCACCCCCTCTTGTTAATAGAATTTTGATAATAGCCATTCTGACCAGTGTGAGGTGATACCTCACTGTTGTTTTGATTTGCATTTATCTTATAGTTAGTGATATTGAGCATCTTTTTTTTTTTTTTTTTGTCTTTTTGCTATTTCTTTGGGCCGCTCCCGTGGCATATGGAGGTTCCCAGGCTAGGGGTCCAATCGGAGCTGTAGCCACTGGCCTACGCCAGAGACACAGCAACGCTGGATCTGAGCCGCGTCTGCAACCTACACCACACCTCACAGCAACGCCGGATCGTTAACCCACTGAGCAAGGGGGGCAGGGACCGAACCCGCAACCTCATGGTTCCTAGTCGGATTCGTTAACCACGGCAACACGACGGGAACTCCCTGAGCATCTTTTTATGTGCTTTTTGTCCATCTGTCTGTCTGTCTTAGAGAAATATATATGTAGATCTTCTGCCTATTTTTTTGATTTTTTTTTTTTTGATACAGAGCTGCGTGAACTGTTTGTGTATTTTGGAGATTAATCCCTTGTTGGTTGCTTCATTTGCAAATATTTTCTTCCATTCTGTGGGTTGTCTTTTCACTTCATTTATGGTTTTCTTTGCTGTGCAAAAGGTTTTAAGTTAAAATTGGTCCCATTTGTTTATTGCTGTTTTTATTTTCATTACTCTAGGAGGTGGATCCAAAAAATGTATTTCTGTGATTTATGTAAAGAGTATTTTGCCTATGTTTTCCTCCAAGAGTTTTATAGTGTCTGGGCTTACATTTAGATCTTTGGTCCATTTCGAGTTTATTTTTGTGTGTGGTATTAGAGAGTGTTCTAATTTCATTCTTTTACATGTAGCTGTCCAGTTTTCCCAGCACCACTTACTGAAGAAACTGTCTTTTCCATTGTATATTCTTGACACTTTTGTTATAGATTAATTAACTGTAGGGGCTTGGGTTTATTTCTGGGCTTTTTCCCCTGGTTATCTGGACTATTTGTCACATGCTGGATGTGCCATGGTCTCTGGTGTCTTTGAGCTTTTGCAAATGCTATTTGTTCTACCCAGAGTGCCCGAATGCCTGCTCATCTTACCAGGCTTAGTCCAAGGGTCGCCTCCTTGGGGAAGCCTTCCTTCCATGGCCCTGGCAGGCTGGGTGGCTCCTTTGTGTGGCCCCATCTCATACATGCCTCATGCTTGAATATGACCATTCGTGTGTTTGAGTTCCCCTCAGACAAATTCACTTCTGTATACAGACCCCTGGCCAGGGTCTGCCACTTAGTGAAAGCTCAGTTTGCTCAGTGAATGCTGGACCTCCAAGGAAAACAACCAGGACAGTGCAGGAAAGTGATGTGTCCACAGATGCAACCAAGGAGGGGCCTGTGGAATGGAGTGAACCTGCTTATAGACCCTAAAGGTCTGAGGGCTTGGCCCACAGGCAAGGGCGGGTATGGTAGGGGAGAAAGAGCCCATTGGGGGAGGGTCCAGGGAGCCAGGTTTAAATGCAGTAAATAGAAACATGAAAAAAAAATAGAACTTTGTCTATTAAAGTAGCTGTTCTGATGATCAATTAGATGCAATTCAGGGAACGTATGTTTGTTTGTTTGTTTGTTTTGCTTTTTAGGGCCACACGCATGGCATGTGGAAGTTCCCAGGCTAGGGGTCGCACTGGAGCTACAGCTGCCAGCCTACACCACAGCCACAGCAACTCAGGACCCAAACCACGTCTGTGACCTACACCACAGCTCACGGCAACGCCGAGATCCTGAACCCACTGAGCAAGGCCAGGGATTGAACCTGCACTCTCATGGTTCCTAGTCAGGTTTGTTAACCACTGAGCCATGACGGGAACTCCAGGGAATGTATGTTTATTTAAATGAAACATAAACTAACACAGAGTTGCAACTAGAGATGCTCATACTCAGTGAAGTAAGTCAAAAAGAGAAAGACAAATATCATATTATATCACTTACATGTGGAATTTAAATTACGACAGAAACGAACTTAGCTACGAAACAGAAACAGACCCACAGACAAGGGGAAGAGAGTTGTGGTTGCCCGGGGTCGGGGGAGGGTGGTTAGGAGAGGGAAGGGATTAGCACATGTGAGCTATCATACACTAAGGGGATAAACACAATATCCTATGGTATAGCACAGAGACCTATATTCAATGTCCTATGATAAACCACAATAGGAAAGAATATAAAAAGTGTCTATTTATGTATAACTGAATCACTTTGCTGTAGAGTAGAAATTGACACAACCTTGTGAGTCAACTACACTTCAATAAAAAAAAACACAGTTATAAAAAAAGCATTGCCCCCTCAACTGTAGCAGTTCCCTGATCTTTTTATACATATAGACAAAGATACGTGTATGTACGCATGTGAACACGCATGCACATAGAGATGTATGGCTGAAAATTTCTCTCATCCACACTGTTCTCTCTTGTGTCTCCTTATCTCTACTGGGGAGTTTTTTGTTTTTTTGTTTTTTTAATATATAAAACAGAGTAAATCAGCAGAGGCTTAGGTGGCGGCTGCATTTCAGTCCTGTTAGGATTCACTGTGCCCGTGAGCAAAAGACATGCCTGCTTGCCTTTGAGATGCACTGCTGAGGAATAACGCTAACCTTCCTCCTTCAGAGAACAGCCAGGGCTGTGGGAATGAGCTGGGAACCTCAGCCACACATCTGGAGCTCAGGGCCCCATGGCCTTCTTTTCCTCCTAGGCTACAGAGCAGGTGGTGGGAATAGTGTAGGGCCTCCTGGGGAATGAGAGATGTGGGGAGACAGGCAGGGACAGGTGCCCTGGGTGCCCATCCCAGGCTGACACGGTGGGTACTGAAGGGCCATTTGATGGTAGAAACTCAACTTTGGACCATCTTTTGTGTGTGTGTGATTCTGATTGACAAATAGACTGTTGTCCTAAAACTAATGAGTGCAATCATCTTAGGTATATTAGCCTGCTTAAAATATCATATATATTTTTCTCCCTCAGCAAATAAAGATGAACCCTATCTTTTAAATTGGCTACTTGGGGAGTTCCCGTTGAGGCGCAGCAGAAATGAATCCGACTAGGAACCATGAGGTGGCGGGTTCGATCCTTGGCCTCACTGGATTAAGGATCCGGCGTTGCCGTGAGCTGTGGTGTGGGTTGTGGACGCGGCTCAGACCCCACATTGCTGTGGCTCTGGCGAAGGCTGGCGGCTATGGCTCCAATTGGACCCCTAGCCTGGGAACTTCCATATGCCGCGGGAGTGGCCCTAGAAAAGGCAAAAAAGAAAAAAGATGAAATAAATAAATAAATAAATGGGCTATTTGGCATGTGTTTTAATGACGTATGGAATCACTGTCTATGGACAGACATCTGCATTGTTTACAATGATCCGTTATTGTAAACAAAGCTGCTCTGAGATTTATTGAATGTATAGCTTCAGCCACACACAGTCTTCTCTGTGTATGTGGCATTGACCCTGGTGAATAGGTTTACACACTTTGAAGTTTGGTTGTTGGTTTTTGGTTTTTGTTTTGATTTTTTACGGCTGCACCTGCGGCATATGGAAGCTCCCAGGCTGGGGTTCCAATTGGAGCTGCAGCTGCCGGCCTTCACCACAGCCACAGCAATGCAAGGTCTGAGCCACACCTGCGACCTATGCTACAGCTTGTGGTGATCCCGGATCCTTAACCCACTGAGCGGGGCCAGGGACCGACTCCACATCCTCACAGATGCTAGTCAGGTTCTTAACCCTCTGAGCCACCATGGGAACTCCAGTTTTCAATTTTGATACCCGCTGCTCTACCAATTTATATTCCCATCAAGCTTGAGTGAGACCACCCGGCATCCTTGCCACAATTGGTGTTCCCACCTTTCTTATTCTGCCAATCTACCAAGGGACCTCGCTGTGTGGGCCTGACATTCCCACCCCTGAAGTGGACCCTGCAGGGTCCTAACTTCATCTCTTGAGGGGGCGGCAGAGGGGTGTCCTCCCTGGTGGGGAGGCTAGATCTCGTGACCTTCAGTTCCCTGGGTTCTTTCTGTGTTTAATCACCAGACTGGAGAAGCCTGCGTGGGAGGGAGGGCGCAGAGCTCTGTGAACCCTGAGGCAAGCTGGCCCTTCTGGTTTCCCGGGGGGCTGATGTTTACAGAGCTGTGGGTGCTGAATCAGGCTTTTACTTTCACCAATAATAGATCTTGCTTCTGGGGGCTGACTGGGGTCATTTTGCTTTCTCTGTAGGAGAGAGTATGTTCCTTTGCAAAAGAGGGGCTCAGTGAGCAGGAAGATCAGACGTCCTATAGCTGGATCCTCACAAACACTCTTTTATTATTTTTTTCACTTTGTTTTTTTGGTTGGGCCTGCGGCCTGTGGAAGTCCCCGGGGCCAGGGAGGCAACTCATCCTCCAGCAGTGTCAATGCGGGATCCTTAACCCACTGAACCACCAAGGGACACCTATTTCTTAATTTTTAAAGATTGAAGCATAGGTGATTTACAATATTGTGTTACTTTCAGGTGTACAGCAAATGATTTGGGTGTATATATGTATGCATATATATTTATATATGTAAAACCAAATATATGTATATATTTTTTTATTCTTTTCCATTATAGGTTATTAGAAGATGTTGACTATAGTTCCTGTGCTATACAGTAAATCCTCATTGTTTATCTATTTTATATGCAGTAGTGCATATCTGTTGCCCACAGACACTCAGTCTGGGGACCAGTCCCTCCTGTATGGCCTGGTTACCATATTAAAACCCACGTCCTGTCCAGAGGACCAAAGAACAGGATGGAAGTGGTCTGCCAACTGTTTTCCCCGTGGGTACCAAAGGGCTCTCCATGAAACATGGAAACCCGGCCGTTCTTCACCTCCTGCAGTGTGGCTCTGACTGTGTCTCTCTCCTCCTCCAAAACCTTCAGTGGCTCCCTACTGCCTGCGGAAGGACATCCCACTCCTCAGGGAGCATCCCAGCCCTCCCCCACAGAGCCCACGCTCCTCCCCCGGGGTTCCAGTCCTCTCTCCTTGCTCTGGCCCTGACTTTCCTTAACTCACTGCCCCTGCTTTTCCGGATCCTGCTCATCTTTTAAAGCCAGCTTTTCTCTGAAACTCAGGCACTATCCCTTAAAATGCACCCATGTGTGTCAACTTTACCCTGAGGAAGCTTCTCTCAGTGACCTCACTTCCCTGGACCCCTCACAATCCTTATTCTGCACCCATCCAAACACAGCCACACATCCATCTACAGTAGGTGCATCCAAGCACACAGTGCTCGGGTGGGATTAACAGGCTGGCATAGGATCTAGCGTAGCAAGGGATCTACAGTTTAGAGTTTGAATCCAGGTTCGTCTGCTTATCGGGTGACCTTGGGGAAATTAGTTAGCTGACCAAGGCCTCAGTTTTTCTATCTGTAAAATGGGGGCAATTATTCCCACTCACAGGATTACTTGGTAATCAGTGGTCCTCAGTCATGTGTGTGTGTGTGTGTGTGTGTGTGTACTCCCTAGGTGACATTTGGCACTGTGTTGAGACATTTTTGGTTGTCACAACTTGGGAGGGATGCTACTGGTTGATATCCAGTGGGTAGAGGGCAGGGATGCTCTAAGCACCCTATGATACCCAGGACAGCTTCCCACAGCAAGGAATCCTTTGGCCCCAAGTGTCGAGAGTGGTGAGGCTGAGAAGCTTGGTGTAGACAAAGTAATGTGTGGATGAAATAGGTGTCTGGGCTTTCTGGTTCACAGTGGGTGCTTCATGGGTGGCCATTCTTTCTTTCTCCCTGCTGAGCGTCAGCTCTTTATGGGCATGAAATGCATCTGAGTCATTGCTGTGCTGTCCACAGACCCCAGCCCAGGGCCTAGCCCAGGGTGGCTGAATGTCAGGACTGGGAAGGAAGGAAAGACGGTAAAGAGGGGATCCTCTTAATCTTGCAGCTTCTACAGAAAGGCAGTTGAAGTCCCTGAATTTGGGGATGTGGCGGCTCCAGGGGAGGAAGAGGGAGAGGGTTCTCCACGTGGAATGTTATTTGGAAGGGAGGCTGGTGGTTGAAGAGATGGGCTAGGAGCAGTGCGGAGACCCCCTCCAAGCAGTGCCTGTGCCTCTTGGGCCAGTGTCACTTAATGGACCGGACGGTTTTTGTGTCTAGCTCTGAATCACAGTGCTGCAGTGCAGAGGTACGTGGCATGATTCAGGCTGAAGGGCTTGACGACGGCAAGCCACCCAAATGACTATTTCAGTAATAACACTACGCACTTTTATGTCTTCCTTTCATCACAGCTCTCAAAGCACTGTGCAAACATTAATTAAGGCTCTCGGCCTCGGATGAGCACGGTGTGTAAATATCACTCTCCCCACCCGGCTGAGAGGGTAAACTGAGCCAGGGGAGGGCAGGTGGCTTAGTCCTTGTTGAGGCTCCACCTCGGAGAAGCTGAGGTTTAACAGCCTCCCTGCCCCTCCTACCATTACTTCTTTCTCCCCTTCCCAGGCCCTCTTGGTGATGCCATGAGTAGAAATGATTTATCTTCCACGGGGGCACCAGGACGCTAACTCCCAGGCAGACATGCCTGGCACAGGCAGCCCCTCATGCCCAGATATGCCCCTGGACTGCTGCGTGTACCCACTTCTGGGAGGGGACAGTGAGGGGACAGAGGCTGATGTCAGAAGGGAATTGAACATTGTTTTTAGGAAGGACCGCATGGGGGTAACTTTATCTTTCCTTGGACATTTTCCAAAATGTTAACACGTGCATTGGGTTAAGCAGATAAGAGTGTTCCTTGTGTTATTCTTGCCATTGTTCTGTGAATTTGAAATTACTTCCAAATAAAAAGTTTCAAAGGAAAAAGAACGGATGCCTTTTCTAGAGACAGAGCTCTTTTCTGGAACCGCAGTGGCCAAGGCAGAGAGAGTCCAAAATAAACACTGGAGGAAAAGAGAAAAGTGGAAAATGCGTTCTTAAAATCAAAAAACAAAAAACCAAACCAAACAAACACACTGGCAGAAGGAAGCCCCTTCCGCTGCGCGCGCAGGCTTGCCTGTATGTCTGGTGCCCTCTGTCCTCGCACGTCGGGGCGCTGCAGGGGCGCGCGTGCCCCTCCCCGCTACCGCGCCGACACTGCCCCTGGCGGTGACTCACGCGAGGCATCCCTTAAATACCGGGAGCGCCCGGCGAGCCGCACTCATGCTGCAGCCTTGAGCCGTCCCTCGTCTTCCACTCCGGCTCCCTCTGGTCGACGGCAGGCGGGCGGGCGCCGAGCTGCTGGTAAGTAGGCGGGCCGGCCTCCTGCCTCCTCCCTCCCTCCCACCGGCCTGGAAGGACCCGGCTATCCCGTCCCTTCTTTTCTGCTGACCCCGCTCCCCAGGGATGAGAGTCCAGAAGGGGCAGGGCTGGCCCGGTGCCTGGGGATGCTTTAGGAACCCAGCCAGTGGAGCCTGTGTTGGAGGGGCGCGTGGCCCCACCCCATGCTGCCCAGGCGCCTGCGGCCACAGCCCCTCTCTGCGGATTCTGGACCAGCCTCTGGAACCTCTGGCCCTGACGCAGCCCTGATGTCGACCTGGGATGCGAAGAAGTTTTAGACCTGCAGGATGCATTGCAAGTTGACTAAATTATCACAGCAGTTACCCAGGAGTTTACCTCTTTCAGGATACCACCTCCACTGGGAGAAGAGTCTCTCTTTTTAAGATTCAGGTTCTTTGAACCAAGGTTCTCTGCCCCAGCATTTACTACAGCAGCCACTAGTGAGTGGCCTGTCTTGCGTTTAGGTCTGTCCAGGACAAATGGAGGTTTCCTGGGTTAGAGAGCTGTACTCTCTTCATAGACTGACTTAGAGTTGCTACAAATGCAGCTTTAGCAGCTGTGCCGGTGCCTGGGTTGGATTTGCAGTTTGGAA
The DNA here is from genome assembly GCF_016906955.1 of Phacochoerus africanus. Lineage (NCBI taxonomy): Eukaryota > Metazoa > Chordata > Mammalia > Artiodactyla > Suidae > Phacochoerus > Phacochoerus africanus. The sequence goes on along the minus strand of NC_062544.1, from coordinate 211,720,735 downwards.
TTCAGCTGTGGGCTCGGGGTTGTTTCAGATTCTAAGTTTGTGTGTGGCTTGGGCGGCCCCATTCTGGCAGCTTTCCCCTCTGGCCAATTAGACCATGGGGCTTGGCTGCCTTAGCTGCTGGCCGTGGACAGGCAGAGTCAGGGCCGGAGATGGCTTCACCATGAGGGGAATTTGCATTTAAAACTGTGACCATTGTACCTTGACCAGCTCCCCAGCTCAAAGGCAGAGACAGGAGCAGGGCCAAGGAACCAATTGTGGAAAAGCCGAACTTTTCTAGAGTTTCTAACCCATGCCAAGGGTGAGAGAGCCCATCTACCTCCAGGGTCAAAGGTGTGGCCTCAGGGCAGGTTGCAACTCTCTCCTGTGACACAACATCATTCAGGCTGAAGGTGCTGGATGTCTGTCTGTCACACTCCAGCTTCTCCTTTAGGATCGCATCACAGTATTTCAGCCAGTGTTGGTGCCACAGATTTCTGCCATTTAGAAATTCTCTAATGCCTGTCACTTCTTACATTCTGCCTTGATTGAACATCTAGGGTACCTCCAGGACCAGGCAGTCCCATTTGCCTGTGGTCTTGAGTCAGCAGGGCAGATTCTGCAGAGAGGAGACAAGTACGTGATCGAGGTCAGGGCCAGGGGACGGGTTCTAAAGAGACTTTGCAGAAAGGAGACAGCAGGCTCTCCCAGGGCTGGGCACACTACCTGGACAGTGTGCCTCATGATAGGGTTCAGGGGATCATCAGTGGGGCTCAATAAATGGAGGGCATGGTGGGGCGCAAGTGGGGGTAGATCCAGATGTGGAGGAGGAAGGGGACCTGAGAGAGAAGCTATTCCAACTTGGTCCTGCCGCCGTTCCCTGACAAACACTCCGAGGGCTGTGATTACACATGGCAATTTGCATCCCTAAATCCTGGCCTCAAAAGCTTGACTTCAGCTGCGGGTTTCACTGTCCCCTTGGGCTTCTGGGACCTAAGATTTAGGAATCTCTTTCAAGATGCTTTGATGGGGCGGGGGGGCTGATCCTTTTCTATCTGAGTTGGGCCCCCCAGGTGTGGTCCTGAGAAGGGGGCTGTAGCCCATGGCTTTAAAGTAAGAGCCCCAAGTGGGGGCATCTCCCTGCTCTGCTGGCAAGTTTGTCAGTATCTCCTGCCATTTCCGCCCAGCTAATTACAGCCCTGTTCTGGCCTCTGCAGGAAACCCTACCTCCCCAAACCCTGGGGTTGGAAAGGACTTGCTTTTTCTTACTCATTTTCTTTTTTAAACAAATGAACCCTATTTTGACTTCGATGGGCCCAGGAAAGATGGAGTCAACCATGGGGCATAGGCGGGGTTAAGGGGGGTGGCCCCGCTTCTCTTGGGGCTTCAGGATGTGTTTCAGGTAGAGCTTTCCTCATGGGGAGAGCCCTGAACCGGGCTGGATGTTGAAATGCTGGGATCAGCCGCTTCTGTGACCTCTTCCGTTCCTTCCCTTCACTCCTTCAGGCAGCTCAGGTGCAATTGAGAAATCATGAGCATCAGAGCAGCCTCGAGGTAGAACATCCCTGAAACCATGCATGCTGGGATTTGGGAGAGGCACTCGAGCTTGACTTATCATGCTGGGCAGCTGGAGGGCGGATTGTAGATGAGCCCTTATTTTAGGATGGAGAGAGGGAAGCCACCTCTTCCCCGCTTCCAGGCAGTGCCAGACATATGGTTGACAAGGTCCTAAAGCCTCATGATAGGGTTCAGGGGCTCCCCAAGCTCTATGGTTAGGTAGAGGCCTGATCTGGGTATCTGGAATCTTCTGCTGACTGTCTGCAATGCCAGTCCTCCCTCTGGACCCCTTCGTTTTTCCAGCTACAAAAGGATCAGATGGTTGGACCAGGATTTCTAAGGTCCTGGGCCTCAAGTGCTGCTCAGGGAGCAGCCTCTGCTGCTGCTCAACTTAGCACAAACCCCAGATGTCTGACAAGGATGGAGAAAAGGCCACTGAAGGAAATAGTGATAGAGGGGCTGGACCAGGTCTATGGCCTGACCTTCAGCTTCCTCGATCCAGGGTACAGTCTTGCTGCCTTGACAGTAAATGACATGGGTCAGGAACGTGGTGTCCCAGGTGGTCTAGGCCTCAACTGATGCTTCCCAGGGTGGGCTGTGGACTCCTGCATCTGAGTCACTTGAGGAATGTGTTCAACATGCAGGGTCCTGGGCCACCCCCCGCCCCCACCCCTCCCCAACTCTCAACCCCGGGGATCAGAATCTCTGTGAGTGGAGCCTCCAAGATTCTGATTTTGTTTAATAGCAGGATGAATAATACTTGTTTGGGGTTAAGACCAAGTCCGAGTGCTTTACATGCATTAACTCATTGAATCCTCACTGCTGCAGCGCTGTGAGGTCAGTTTTATTAAGCAAGCTTCCCAGGCACTTCCAGGTGATGTTTAGGTACTGATGGTTGGCAGGTGGCGGACGGTGGTTACCCCTTTTCAGCGAGTGGGGGAGGTCGGGATGCACTGAGCCTCTCAGTCAGACAATGAACTTGGGACCCATTGGACCGCAGACAGAGTGGAGCTTGATTGAGGCAGACACAGGCCGTGTGTGGGGGAGACACCACAGTGCCGGCCTGGCATCTCCCTCGGTGGATGGGGCAGCATCTCAGTGCAGAGGAGGCCCACTCTGTGTGCGGACAGCACAGGTCAGGGCGGGAGAACTGCTGTCTGGGCCTTGGTTTCCCCGGGTGCGCTGGGAGGGGCTGGGACCAGAGGCTCCCTAAGGCCCCTCTCAGCTTCCCCATCCATGAAATGGCTATTGGCCACGCGAAGATGAGCTGATGAATAAGCGGGGGTTGCTCTGCCTGGAAAACTTTTGAAGCAAGATGGGCCTGAGACCATGGGGATGAGGTCCTCAAGCCGCGGTATGGAGGTGACACTGCTGGCGGTTCCATATGACCTACAGGGAATAGTGGCGATGGCGGGGCTTCAGGCCAAATCTCCTTTCTGTCTCTGGTAAGATGTCAGTGCTACCGAGGGCACTTGGGAGTCTTTACGGGAGGGGAAACTGAGGCCTGGAGAATTTACCTAAACTCACACTCCAGCTTAGCATTCAGACAGTGTAGCACCTTTGTCTCCGAGGTGCCTTCCAGAAGCTTTGCTCTGTGGCATTGAAGTAAGAAGGCGTCTCCTCCCAGGAAACCTCATGTTTAGGGACTGGGAATGATGGTATTAAACCCAAAGACCCAACCCACCAACCGACAAAGCCCAGGGCTTCGAGGCTAATTATGTGTTTGCCCGTGAGTCACAGGCAGTTCTTGCCAAAGAGACCCAGAGTCAGAGTGCCTGGTCCGAGTGCTTCCAGTCCTGGGGAGGGACTGCATCAGAGTGTCCAGGTGAGCTGTCTGTCTGTCCTGCTGTGTGTCTGCCGGCTCGATGAATTCTCTGGGCCAGCGACAGACGCCAGGCTGCTCCCTCTCCCAGGACAGGGGCTGGACCAAGTCGCCACAGTGACTGAGGACGCGTCAGACCGCCTGGAGGAGGAGGGTGTAATTAGGGCAGCTTCGTGGATCTTTAACTGGCATTTGTCACGGCTGCCAAGCGGCACTAGGCAGCGTGGGCTATTAGGCTGCTGTGTGCTGGGCTCCTGAGGGCCTCGGGCCACTGTATATGCCTGCCACACTTGCTAGAAGTTCAAGGGCCCGGCTGGCTCCCCAGCCCTGCTCCTGCAGCCCTTCCCTCCCCAACAGGCTCTGCAACTAGTCTTGAGGGGGGCTCTCTGGAGGGCCTTTCGAGCCATCAGTGCCAGCTGTGGCAGTGACAAGTGCTGGAAAGTAGGAAACCAGTGCATGTGGTGCTGGGATGGGCTCTGCAGGCATGAGAATATATAAAAAGGAAAATCTGCAAATTCTTGCAATATTTGTCAAGCTGAGTGTGGTCCATTTGAAACAACAGTGGCTCTGTTCCCATAAGGGATTCATCTTCTTCCTTCTCCTCTTTCCAGGCCATGAGGCACACTCCCCTGGCCCTGGGCCCTGCCTGGGGCTGGCTTGATGCCCCCTCCCCAGCTGGGGAGTGCAAACTCAGAGAGGCCTGAGATGGGTCTTCAGAGGGTATTTTGTCCCACACCCTCATGATAGAAGGGGGAACTTGACAGAGACTGTCCTGGGATTGCCAGGTCATGGGCACTTTCGTCTCTAATACTTGGGTACCACATCATTGGGAAGCATTCTGGCATTGGAATATACATTAAAAATAAGTCCTAAATGGCTCATCACCAGGAGCCATCCTTCAGCTTTGGTAAGTCCATCCAGGGGTTAGATCTCTCTCGCGCACATAAATCAAGGGGGTGGGCGAATGCCCACACCTGTCGCCACAAACCCCCTGGGAACACAGGCACCATTGTCCAGGTAGGTGGATCTCATATCCTTGCTCCAGGACTCAGCCTTAGACTCCTAAAATCCTAGGGATGGACAGGACATCAGTTGTCATCTAATCTGATAGCCTGACAGGTAGAGGAAGCCTCTCTCCAGCTTCCTTACCAAGTAGTTGCTCAGTTTCAGATGCTCATTTCTGACATCATAAATTTCAGTGATGAGGAGCTTACTACCTCAGGCGGCTGTCCATTCTGATTTGGACACGCTCTCTTTGGTGGTGAACCGAAGCTTCTGTACACTAGTTTTGACCTTGGGAGCCACACTGAGTAAGGCTGCTTTCTTTATCCCAGAGCCGGCCTTCCTCTGTGCTAAGACCACACTTGCAGGCTCTTCACATCTTCTCTCCTTCTGGCTGTTCATCTACAGTTCCTTCAATGGATGCGCAGATGCTCTGGTTTCTGCATCTGGTTACCATACTCTTCCTCTTCTCTAGAAGGCCTTCAAGAGACCCGTTTGTCATTGACTTTCTTGAAATTCAGGGTGAAACTGAGAATAGCATTATGGATGTAGACCCATAAGTGTGGTGTGGAGTAAGACTATCACCTCCCCTCTCTTTATTTTTCTTTCTTCCTTCCTTCCTTCCTTCCTTCTTTCCTTTTTTCCTTCTTTCCTTTCTTCTTTCCTCCTTCCCTTTCTTTCTTTATTTCTTCGTTCTTTCTTTTATTTCTTTCATTCTTTCTTTCTTTCTTTCTTTCTTCTTTCTTTCTTTCTTTTATTTCTTTCTTTCTTTCTTTCTTTCTTTCTTTCTTTCTTCTTTCTTTCTTTCTTTCTTTCTTCTTTCTTTTTCTTTCCTTCCTTCCTTCTTTCCTTCTTCCTTTCCTTCTTTCTTCCTTTCTCTCTCTCTTTCTTTCTTTTTCTTCCTTCCTTCCTTCCTTCTTTTTAGTTTTTTTGTTTTCTGCAGCACCTAGGTGTTCTCAAGGCTGGGGGTCAAATCAGAGCTATAGCTGCTGCCCTGTACCACAGCCACAGCAATGCCAGATCTGAGCCGCATCATCGTCAACCTACACCACGGCTCATGGCAACACCGGATCCTTAACCCACTGATTGAGGCCAGGGATCGAACCTGTATCCTCTTGGATTCTAGTTGGGTTCATTACTACTGAGCCAAAATGGGAACTCCCACACTATCACCTCTTTTGTTCCACACTTGATACTTCTATTAATGCAATCTAAGATCACATTAGCTTGTGGGAGCAGTCTCCTTTCTTTGTTACCATCAATAAAAAGCCCTAAGTCTTTCTCTGGGGATGGATGGTAAGTCACTTTTTCTGTGTCCCCTATCTGGGCTGTTCATTTTATGCTCTCAAGTTCAGGATCTGACATTTGTCTATACAAGTTCATCCTTTTAGATGTGTGCATAGCTTAATCTGGTCCCCTTCCTTTGCATTCAGACTCCATTGGTCAAGTTGTCATTTTTCTTTCATTTCTCCGCAGTTCTACATTCTTACTCGAGTCTTTGATGTGAAAGTACAGCAGGTCAGGACTTGGATGGACCATGAATAAGGGAACGATCAAGATCTGGGTGGGTCGGGGGTGAACTTGGGTTCTTTCCTCAGAGTAAGCTTGTTGGGGAGGCAGGGAAAGGGTGCATTGAGTTGAGACCAGGTTGGGCAGCCTGGATGATTCTGGGTTATGGGCCAGACTCAGGACACCCTGGGTTCAGAAGAACAAAGAGAGGCCAGAGCAGTACCTTCTCCACCCAGCCAGTTTGTGTCTTATAAGCCATCATTGGACATTCCTTCCTCTGACTCAGGACTTTTGCTCATTAAAAGGAGAGACACTGAATTAACACTCAAGTTCTCATCTAGGAATCTGGAGATCCGGGCTTTAAGCTCTGAGCCTCAGTTTTCCTGCTTTCTGCATCCCTATAAAATGACAGGAAAGTATGACCAGACGTTCTTAACCCTTCGGAGTTAGGGACCCCTTTGAAGTTACGGATGCTCTATATGTACACAGAAATCCTGAGTCCCTTAGGTAAGAATGCCAGGAGAAAAAGCACTTAGAGGCCTTCCTGCATCCAGGGGTCCACAAGGGCTGTGATGCGGATGAGCATGACACCTGCTCACACATTTGCTCAGCGCTGCACAGAACACCCTCACAGCTCTTCTCCCATGTGCTCAGGAGGAAGTTACCACCCTCACTTAACAAATGAGGAAGCTCAGCCTGGAGGCCTCAAGCTTGATTCGAGATCAAACAGCTAGTTCATGGTCCTTACATGATCTGTTAGGGCCCAGTCCCCACCTGACACCCCATGTCCCCACCATCTATACGTTTTATAGACCTGACCTCAAACACCAATGCTTTCATGACTTTGGCTCCATGCCCAGATCAGCACCGTGTCTGTGGGCGCATGGGGACCTACCATCTTTCAGTTCCACGTACATCCTCAGTGTCCTGGGACTTACCCCAGGTCCCCAGGTCACTCAATGTTTCTTCTGAGAACTGGGACTAGTACCCAGAAGGCAGATCCCAGACATGGGCCGACCCACATCAGTGCCTTCCAGTGAGACAGGAAGTGGTGCAGCTAATTTCCTTTCATTGGAAAGGTGCTTTGGATTAAACCTAGATGAAGCATCCATGAAAGGGTTAACATGGGGCGGCGGGGGGCGGTGGGGGGGGGCGCTGCAGGTTGGTGGTGGCAGCGATGGACCTGGGCTGGCCAGAGAGGAGAAGCTGAGCTTCCCTGCAGTCTTTCCCACCAGATCTCAGTGGGGTCCCACCTCTGCTGGCTGCTGCTGCTGCTCCGCCCAGCAGGCCTCCGTGTTGGTGGCTTTAGCATCTTCCCCCAGGTTCTGTCCCTGTGTATTTCTCCTTTCCTAGCTGTTCCTCCCAAGGAAGCTGTGTTCAATCAGCAAGTCCAGGTGCTATGAGGGACACAGGGATGGATAAGATATTGTTCATGGAGTTCCTGCTGTGGCTCAGTGGTTAACGAATCCAACTAAGAACCATGAGGTGGCGGGTTTGATCCCTGGCCTCGCTCAGTGGGTTAAGGATCCAGTGTTGCCATGAGCTGTGATGTAGGTCACAGATGCGGCTTGGATCTGGCATTGCTGTGGCTCTGGCATAGACTGGTGGCTACAGCTCTGATTCGACCCCTAGCCTGGGAATCTCCATATGCCGGGAGTGGGAGGGTGGGGTGGGGGGGAGCGGCCCTAGAAAAGGCAAAAAAAAAAAAGAGAGAGAGAGAGACTGTTCCTGACTTGAGGGACTCATAGGGCTGGGACATGATGCCCTCGCCAAGCCTATTGGCTCCTGAAGGAGATGGATGGGAACACAGTGCATGCCGTCTGTGGCTGCTGTGGCCTGGGCCACGGAGGCGGTTGGGAAGACCACCTGCACGGGAGGGTAACTAATGCACACTCATGGAAGCCAGGAAAGCCTCCCAGAGGTGATTGCCTTTGCGCTAGACTTAGGCATGTGGGAGAGCTTTGGATGAGGATGACAAGCCCTTGAGGTGGCAAGAATGGCTTGGGCAAAAGCAGAGAAGTAGGCAGGCATGGGGGAAGGCAAAGGGGCTCGCAGAGAAGACCGCAGGGAGCATGAGGTGAGTAGGTGGTGATGGGCTTCAAAGGCAAGCCAGGGTCTGGTGCCGAAGGCTGGCGTTGGCTTACAGACAGTGGCAGTGTCCGTGAGGCAGCCCTGACCGTGTGCTCTCTCTCCTTTTTCAGAGGCCATGCCACTGAAACATTATCTCCTTTTGCTGGTGGGCTGCCAAGTCTGGGCTGTGGGCTTGGCCTACTATGGCTGCCCTAGTGAATGTACCTGCTCCAGGGCCTCCCAGGTGGAGTGCATCGGGGCACGCATCGTGGCAGTGCCCACCCCGCTGCCCTGGAACGCCATGAGCCTGCAGATCCTCAACACGCACATCACCGAGCTCAACGAGTCTCCGTTCCTCAACATCTCAGCCCTGATCGCCCTGAGGATTGAGAAGAACGAGCTGTCCCACATCATGCCCGGGGCCTTCCGCAACCTGGGCTCGCTGCGCTACCTCAGCCTCGCCAACAACAAGCTTCAGGTCCTGCCCATTGGCCTCTTCCAGGGCCTGGACAACCTCGAGTCCCTCCTTCTGTCCAGCAACCAGCTGGTGCAGATCCAGCCGGCCCACTTCTCCCAGTTCAGCAACCTCAAGGAGCTGCAGCTGCACGGCAATCACCTGGAGTACATCCCCGATGGGGTCTTTGACCACCTGGTGGGTCTCACCAAGCTCAACCTGGGCAAGAATAGCCTCACCCACCTCTCGCCCAGGGTCTTCCAGCGCCTGGGGAACCTCCAGGTCCTCCGGCTGTATGAGAACCGGCTCTCGGACCTCCCCATGGGCTGTTTTGATGGGCTTGGCAACCTCCAGGAGCTGGCCCTGCAGCAGAACCAGATTGGCATGCTGCCCCCCGGCCTCTTCCACAACAACCGGAACCTCCAGAGGCTCTACCTGTCCAACAACCACATCTCCCAGCTGCCCCCCGGCATCTTCATGCAGCTGCCCCAGCTCAACCGGCTCACGCTCTTCGGGAATTCCCTGAAGGAGCTCTCCCCGGGCATCTTTGGACCCATGCACAACCTGCGAGAGCTTTGGCTTTACGACAACCACATCACCTCCCTCCCGGACAATGTCTTCAGCAGCCTTCGCCAGTTGCAGGTCCTGATCCTCAGCCGCAACCAGATCAGCTACATCTCCCCCGGTGCCTTCAATGGGCTGGTGGAGCTGCAGGAGCTGTCGCTCCATACCAACGCGCTGCAGGAGCTGGACGGGAGCGTCTTCCGCATGTTAACCAACCTGCAGAACATCTCCCTGCAGAACAACCGCCTCAGACAGCTCCCGGGGAACATCTTCGCCAATGTCAACGACCTCATGACAATCCAGCTGCAGAACAACCAGCTGGAGAACCTGCCCTTGGGCATCTTCGATCACCTGGGGAAGCTGTGCGAGCTGCGGCTCTATGACAACCCCTGGAGGTGTGACTCAGACATCCTTCCGCTCCACAATTGGCTTCTGCTTAACAGGGCCCGGCTGGGGACGGACACCCTCCCGGTGTGTTTCAGCCCAGCCAGTGTCCGAGGCCAGTCCCTCATCATCATCAGCATCAGTGTCGCTATCCCCAGTGTCCAGGGCCCAGTGACCCCCGAGGTTCCCAGCCACTCAGAGACATCACAGTACCTGGACACATCCAGCTACACTGACACCACCTCTGTCTCCTCCGCCACTGACTTCACCAGCACCGTGTCGGACTACACTGATCTGACCACCATCGGGGTCACGGATGCCCAGAGCATGACCCCAGCCCAGAGAGGGCTGGCCATTGCCGCCATTGTCATTGGCATCATTGCCCTGGCCTGTTCCCTGGCTGCCTGCATCTGCTGCTGCTGCTGCAAGAAGAGGAGCCATGCCGTTCTGATGCAGATGAAGGCACCCAATGAGTGTTAGAGAGGCAGGCTGGAGGCAGGGCTGGGGAATGGTGGGACCACCAGAGAATCCAGGACTTCATTACTCCATCCCTCGGCCCATAGAGCCATCCCTTGTTCTTCTCTCTGGTCCCCGAGCAAAAGACACCCCCACCTTTTCCTGACCTGCCTGGTTCTCCTTTAGAAGAGGTTCTTGCAGAATCTCCTTACCATTAGGAAGATTGGACTGGCCTTGGCTAAAACCTTGCAGGGTTTCCAATTCACACCCCTGGGCTTCCTCCAAGAAGGCCCCTCCTCCAAAGCCTCACCAGCTCTCCTCCAAGAACCACCTTCCCTGTTCCCGCACCCCTGCTGGTCTCTATAGACACAATTATGACACACCTGCCCACTTTGTGGGAATAGTTCTCCACCGGGACCACCCCTCTCCTAAGTATGATGTAAATTGACCTCCCCTCTTTCTTCCTCTTGTTTGTGGCATAGCTCTACCCTGTCCCATCAAATAAAAGGTCTCCTTTCATTTCTTGCTCCTGAAGGCAAGGGGACGTCTCTCCTCAAAGAAGGCTTCAAACCATTCAGCTGATCTCTTAAGAACTGCCAAATGCCCCAGCTTTCAGGATGCTACGAAAGAGAGAAGGGAAAAAAGAGGCTGCTCAGCTCCTGGAAGTAGTGCCATCATCAACGTCTCTCTTGCGTTTTTTTTTTTTTTTTTTTTTAATCTGGAAAAGGAAGACAGGCACTGGTACAACAGGTTCAGCCTCTTAGAGAATGATATTCCTAAACTGCAGCAGATTTGATTTGTAAATTTTAGTCCTTTAAGGAATAAAGTTGTGTAGAAATTCTGACCCCCTAAAAACATTACAATCAGTCTATTGGTACTGGGTGGAGAAAGCAAGGGGGATCCTTGTGTTCACTCCCAGAGTTTTTCTCTTTTAACTTTGGTTGGTTTTTTTTTTTTTTTTTCCATTATAGCTGGTTTACAGTGTTCTGTCAATTTTCTAGTGTACAGCAGGGTGACCCAGTCACACATACACATGTACATTCCTTTTAACTTTGTATGGCAGAAAAGTGGGAGCACAATAGTGTATGGTTTGATGGATTTGCGCAAACTGTACACAGCCATGTAATCGGCACCCTGTTTAAGAAACAAGACATCACCAGGATCCTCCATCCCAACCTTTTACTGGAGAAGACTGGAGTTTGTGGAGGTGGCATGGACTTACGTGGGAACTGGCTCCCCATGAGTCAGGATGGGCCCCTCCCTTCCCTTCCTACCCTGACGCCCCAGCCAGCCTTTGAAAAGGCCCAGCTGCCAAGGCTGGAGGAGCAGACATGCGTACATTCTGGCCTGGACAGGGGGTTGAATTGAATACCAGACCTTTAGGTCCTCAGACTGCCCAGGTCAGAAGCATCTCAACTAGAGAGGTCCATGCAACCACACACCAGAGCCTTGCAACAAGCTGTCTGTTGCTCACTGGAGAGTCATCTGCCTGGGCCTTTTATGGGCATGATGTGTCTATATCTGTTTTTGATTTTCACTCTCCATTTGGGGGAAGTGAAATAGCTCAGAGATGAGATCGTTTAATTGGACAGCCAAGTGTAAGGGAACCCGGCAAACCCTCTAATGTCATGGTAAAACATCACAATCAGCTAGAAACTGAATGTCAGCATTCTCAGATGCAGCAGGCAGCAGCATCAGGGTATGTAGAGAGTTCACCCTGGATCAAGGCCCTCTCCGCAGCTCCTCCCTGGCTGTGGTCCAGGTCCACGTGTTGAGTTGTTTGGTCCAGAGTTGCAGTCACACGAACACCTGCCCTTGCCTCCCTTCCTGCTGCATATCTATTTACCCTGGTAAAGAAAGTACACCAATGACAATGCATGTCTTTAGACAACTGGTCTACCAGTTCAGATGTAGAAACAGTGAGATGGGGAATTTTAGGTGTCTGTGTCTGTCCAGGAAAGAGCTTCAGCCAACACATAGGAATTTGGAAATCTCCTGTCAATCCTGACTGACCCTTACTAGTCCCTCTGGCCCTGGAAACAAATAACAAATCCCCGGGGCCTTAACACCCGTGATGTTGATGGTCCTGCACAAAGAGTCCAAAACGGTTGTGTGTAAGAACTTGTGGATTTTGTAGTTTTTACTCTCTGTCCCAAGGAATCTGGGAGAGAAGGGGCCTGTTAGGGGCGAAAGGCATCATCTCCCCAAGGGAAATCTGGGTCTGTCTCCAAAACGTTTTCAAAATATTTATAGCAGCTGGCGGACATGTACCAAGGCTTGCCAGGATCCAAAAGGAATTGAGCCCAGAGCTTCATGGGTATCATTCCACAGGGGGTGTCCTCTCTCCTTGATCCAGAGGCCCAAAGGTGAGCCTGGCCTGCTCTCCAGACAGGAAGCATGGTTTGGCCCTGCATTCCTCAAGGTGCTGCTTGTGGGGAGGCTCCTGCATCACATTGTGTGAGGGGACAGGGGGGCCAAGGGTGGCAGAGAGAGGAGGAAGGAGTCCTCTTCATCCTGTGTGCCCTGCCAATCTGAACCCAGAACTCCTGGGTATCGATGGCCTTGGCCAGGACCTTGGAAAGGCTTCTTTTCTGGCCTAGGGTACCAACATGTGTCTCCAGCCAAAGGCTAGTTGGAGGGCAGCTGTCCTCAGATGACTCACCCCAGGAGCACCCTGGGTGGGGGTGGGGGACCCTTTACCTCATCTTCTGAGCTGGCCTGTTCCTTTCTCCCATCAGAATGGGCCAGAGAGAACCGCTGGGCTGCCTCTTCTTTGGCAGGCCTTTTGGTCTCTCTGAACCACATTGTTTGGGCAGGAGCCAGAAAAGGTGGGTGGAGTTTCCTTGCCCATAGGATGATGTGCTTGCCCATTTCTTATGGCTGGAGTTAGCTCTTTGGTCCCCAAGAAGTTGAGTTCATTTTCCCCTTTTGCTCACTGGCTTCTAGCTCTCCTTGCTTCCACTGGGAGTGGAAGGTCAGTGTTGGAGGAAAGATAATAAAAGCCAGTTTAGGGAGTTCCCTGGTGGCTCAGCAGGTTAAGGATCTGGCGTTGTCACTGCTGTGGCTCAGGTTTGATCCCTAGCCCTGGAACTTCTCATGCCATGGGTGCAGCTAAAAAAAAAAAAGAACCACTGTTTTTAAAAAATGCTTGTTGTGCATAGATGACCTTCAAAGCACTTAGCAGGCATGTTCTTTTTAACGCTTACAACCCCTTTGTGCATGAGTGGTACCATTACCTATCCCCTTGTGAGAGGGTTGAAAACCTCTTGTTCTTCTGCAACGTTGTTCAATAGGCTGTGGGTTTTTGTCTCTCTTCAAACTTTGTACAAGACCTTGTGGCCTGTCCTGGGCTTTCATCATTAAAGCAAAGATAATGCGAGTTATTTTCTGTTGCTCCCCATATCTGTAGCCATTGGAACCTCACCTGGTACTGTGTGGATCCAGAGCTTCCTAAACATAGGAAACCAATTAAACTCATCCATCCATTAAAGAAAACCTAGCTTCTCTCCGGGGAACTGTTGGGTTATATATATCTTGTTCCTCCTCATTAGAAATGAAAGGCACCACACAGTGCTCAGACCTCTTCGGGGCAACAACACGATTGTCACCATCTTTCAGCTGTCATTGTCGTGCAGCGCCAGGAAATATTTCCAAACTCAGGAAGCTTATGGAGGACAAACAGCTAGAGAGAGCTAGATAACGAAAGTTGCTAAACAGACGTGGGCATTAGGCCAGCCTTTAGCTATGAATTACGAAGAACTGAACCAGGGTTGCTGGGGAGGCGGTGGTGGTCTTGGGGAGGAGGCTGTTGCTGTGGTTCAGAGAGGGTGGGTGGGGGGACTCCTCCAGGCTAACCTCCTCCCCTCCGAGGTTTGGCCAGCACCTAAGGAGAGATTGTTCTCACCAGCCCGTTGTTGCCTTCGTGCTGCTGTCAAAAAGTAGGTCGATTTTGCCTCATTTAGAGAATCATTGCAAATGGTCCCAGGTGCTAGGTGACGCATTTAGAGCTTTCTAGGCCCCCTGGGGTTTTATAGTGTGTGAGCCCTGGTGGGCCAGGTCGGGGGTCCGTCTTTGCTGGATGCTGCTTGTAACAGATTTGGTGTACAGAATCAACAATAAATGGTATACACAGGACATATGTAAGCTCTGTGTGTGTCTTGCCTGGGGGATTTCACTGTTGAGGAAATTCTTGTCACAGGAGTGCAAGGCACACCTGGACAGCCTCTGGCAGAGACCAGATTATGGGCTGGGAAAGGACTTTAGAAAGTGAGAGGGGCCCCAAAAATGAAATAACCAGTGATGTCTATAGGTTACAGGCCTATAACCTATAAGGTTTCAAAAGGGGCCTTAAGAATATTCAGGTTCAACCCATTTTATAGATGAAGAAGTTAAGATCAAGACATAGGGAAAAACTGGAGTTCCCGCTGTGGTACATCAGGTTAAGGATAGCCATTGTCTCTTTGGTGGCTCGGGTTGCTGCTGGGGCGCAGGTTCGATACCCGGCCTGGTGCAGTGGGTTAAGGATTCAATGTTGCCATGGATTTGATGACCCAGAAATTTCCATATGCTCTGAATGTAGCCAAAAAAAAAAAAAAGGCATAGGGAAAATTGGGAGTTCCCTCGTGGCCTAGAAGTTAAGGATTCAGTGTTTGACTGTTGTGGCTCTGGTTACAGCTGTAGCTTGGGTTGGATCCCTGGCCCAGGAACTTTAGAATGCTGTAGGTGGGCCAAAAGAAAATTTAAAAAGGCAGGGAAAATGAATTTCCCATAGTCACTGAGTGAACTAGTGGCTGAGCTTGGGTGACAACCAGGCCTCCAGACTCCTGGGCTGGAGTTCCTTCTCTGTCACAGAGAGGCATCGACATTTACTCAGCATTCTTTAACCTGCACACGCACACACATGCACACACACTGTGATAAACACACACACACACATGCACACACACTGTGATAAACACACACACACATGCACACACACACACAAGCGTAGGTGAGTAGGACCCTTACAATGCTTAGTACCAGGATCAGTGAGCCCTGCGCTCTCAGAAGACACCACGTGAAGGAAGGTGACCCTTCAAGTGTCCCTTCAGGCACCTAGGGTTCAAGGGCTGCCACTGCTGCTGGCACAGGTCCAGTGCTTTCGAGATAAGTGAATTTTCTGTTACTTCTTCATCCCACTGCTGTGCCCAGGATGGGGTGGGGTGGGGCTTCAAACCATATTTTCCTGGGCTCCCTTAGCTCTTCACTCCCTTCTACCAGGTGTAAGCCTGTCCCAGGAGGCCAGACCTAGCCAGGGTCAGTAGTGTGGGGGTTGTTTTGTGGGGCTGGACCCCATCAATCACTGGGGCAGGGTCTTGCTGACCTTCCCTAACTGATGAAACCATCCACGCAGACAGGTGTCTGGAATTCTGGATAACAGGAAAGGTGTGAGAGCCTTCCTTCCAACTCCCAGAATATCCCTGGAGTTCTTAATGCAAATCTCCCCTCTGCACAAGCGCATACACGTAGGCCCAGGGGCCTGCCAGAGGGATGTGTCTGTGGTTTGATTTCACATGAGTATGTATGAACACACACACACACACTCTCTCTCTCTCTTTCTCTCTCTCTCCACTTCATTCTGCAACCCCTGGATGGACACCATAGGAGCCAGAGAGCCACTCCCTCCTCAAGTAATCCTTTCATCCTTGGGTAAATCCCAGTAGTGAAAGCATTCCTCTCCATACTGGGCCAAAATTCACTTCCCTACCTCATTTCCCCCTTTTAACTCAGCAAGGATATAGAAAGTGAAATAAGCATTAACTAAAGAAACACACACGACAAGACAACAAACACATGCCCGTCTTAGAACGCCTCCGGGTGCTGAGAGATGCAGAGTGGGCCTGTGGCCAGCTGCCCAGCTGAGGGCAGCCTACCCTTGCACAGGAGGGGCTGTGAGTGTGGACCCCTGATCCCAGTGCTTACCCCAGACCAGCCCACTGGGAATTTTCTAGGGTCTAGCAGGTGCCCTTGGGGTCCTCAAGGTGCCAAGCCTATAACATTAGCTGGGTTTTGGCCCCAGTGGAGATCTGTCCATGGGACTAGTTCAGGGTCATTTTGTAATCTTCAGGGGCCTTGCCTAGATTCTGTCCTGCTGTCCTGTGACCCTGGTGACATTCCGGGAAGGCTCAGGCCACGTGAGGGGAGGAACCACTGCCTGGAACTTTGATCAGCGCCAGGGCTGCTGGGTTCACGCTGACCACAGACCACGCCAGAGGCTCTTCTGTGCCTGGGGAAGAGCCAGGACGGCTGGTCCCCCCACCGCCCATCAGCCCCTCATGGTAGGTCTCTTGGGGTCACTCCAGGGCTCGGGGGTCTGTGCTCACTGGGGAGTTGTCTGGCCTGGGGTTCGGGGCAGGGGATGGACTGGCCACTGCTCCCAGGTTTCAAAGCATGTCCCCAATTCCAGGCAGGGTGCACCTTCTGTGTCTCCTTGTCCGGGCAGGAGAAGCCCCTCAGGTGCTCAGCCAGGTGGTACTGGGTGGGGCAGGAGGTAGGTTGCAGTAGGGAGATTCTGAGATGAAGGCGATCTGGACCCTGTGCTCAGAGAACTACGAGCGAACGGTGGGCGGAAACAATGTGACCATATGCCTAGGTTTTCCTTGTTCCACCCTTATTTATGTCATCATCCTGGCGTGATTATCTAAAGCTCCCCTTTTATTTCCGGAAGTGTTCAGTATAGTGATAAAGTTTAGTGACTCTAGGAATAAAACCTGTGTGTAGCTACCTTTTATTGAACATTTATTATCTGTGAGGCACTATATTAAACACTTTATTATTTACCATTGAATTTAGCATATTTCTCATCCAATTGAGTGCTAATTTTAGCACTGAGGGTTGGGGTTATAACCATGCCCTGGGAAAAGGAGGCTTAGAAAGATGGAGTGATCTGCCCAATCCCACCCAGCCAGGAGGTGGTGTGTCAGAATTTGAACCCAGGGCCTAGCACTGACAGCCCCAATCCACAAAACAAAATGAAAAGACCCTAGATACAGGCTCACGAGAGCCACCAACACGTTCGGATCAGTTCAGCACCCAGGGCCTGAGCCGCGCTCTGTGTCTCAGCCCCTGGCCAGGTGTTTGGATACACAGTCAGGTAAGGGACGCCGTGGTCACAGGACCCCCACCCCCAAGGGCTCCTAATCAGATGGTGCAATTGACTAGAAGGCCAAGCAGAAGGACCTATGAGTTTAACAGAAGATCGGACCTCCTGCTGGAGCCAAAGGAGCTCCAGGGACGGCTTCCCAAGGGATGTGTGATTTGAACCAGTCTGGAGGGTAGGTAGAATGGGGACAGGCAGCAATAAAGTTAGGCACAGGCCTTTGAAAGTGGAGGGGACTGTGTCTGAGAGGGCTGGAGGTGGGGTCCACGGGGAGTTTTGAAGAAAGTACAGTATCCAGTTCACAATCTCCTCTTATTTCGGAATGTTAGTTATCTTCGAGCAGCGCTGCAGCCCATAGACAGGTTCCCTGGAACCTCTGCAATGTAATTGCCAGAAAGGAAAGGAATCAAGTGCTTGGAACTGTGCTGTGTGTTTGACATGATTTTTTTAGAGTAACTTTCAACCTTATTACAACAGTAATACCTGTTTGTTAACTGAAAAACGAGTAACTATATGATTAAGCAAAAGGAACACATTAAAATCACCTGCAATGAATTCTATTCTTCAGAGGCAACCCCTGCAAATGTTTTGTGTATAATCTGAAGCTATCCGGGGGCCCATCTAAGGTTACTTCATTAACATCGATTTAGGCTTGAGTTGAAAGGGGTTTGTTATGAATAACAAAGATTTTCCTCCCTTAGCAACACCCAGTGACAACCCAGCATATTCCTTTGGGGAGCTCTGTGCCAGCAACTAGGATGAAGACCAAACATATGTTTCTTTTAGGGCCGCACCTGAGGCATATGGACCTTCCCAGGCTAGGGGTCAAATCTGAACTGTAGCTGCCAGCCTACACCACAGCCACGGCCACACCAGATCTGAGCCACCTCTGTGACCTATACCACAACTCACGGCAATGCCAGATCCTTAACCCACTGAGCGAGGCCAGGGATCAAACCTGTGTCCTCATGGATACTAGTCCGGTTCGTTACCACTGAGCTGTGATGGGAACTCCAAAACATACATTTCTTATTGTATCATAGTATCGAAAACCCATGGCCAGTTATCTCATTTAATTGCCACCATAACCCTAATGTGCTGGGATTGCAGGTGGGATTCTTATTATCATGATTGTTCTCAATTTACAAATGCAGAAACCGGGATTCCGAGGGGTTAACTCACTGCTTAGGACGCCCTGGGCAGCAGGGTGGGGAGGGTAGCCTGGCTGCAGAGGGGCCAAGGTGGGAGCCCAGCCTGGGTGCCACTGATTTGGCCACTCGGCTTAGTTCCCTGGTTGAGAAGAAAAGAGCCTGGCATCTTGGGGACAGGGGATCTGGACACATCTTGGAAGCCCTTCTTCCTGCTTCCAGATGGACTGGAGCCCAGGGGACAAAATTTGGCCTTGCTGGTGAGATGGTCCCTGGTGTAGACACACCATGTCAAGAGGCAAGTGCCCTGGGGATTGGGGGCAGGGCTCTGAGCTCCCGCCACCCTCCGGGAGGAGTGAGGGTTGTCTCGGTGGCGGGTGACGGAGGGCTCGCGGTACACACTGAAATGTGCCGACCTAGAAGCAATTTGAGAAGAGGAAGGAGTCCATTTGCAACCAGTCGCCTCCCCGTTTCCGCCCAAAGCCAAACTTCCTTGGCTTGCTGAAGGCATGGAACATTTCTGTGGGCATTTGCTGGTCTCTGCACTAATGCAGAGATGGTTTCTCAGATGACAAGTAGGAATCTTTTGGCTGTTGCCCTGTCTGGTGCCAGCCTCCACAGTGCCGAGGCAGGGATGCTTCTCCAGCACCCCTAGCGACCTGCCCTTGAGGGTCCCCTAGCGACCTGCCCTTGAGGGTCCCCTGGTGACCTGCTCTGGAGGTGGCTTGGCGAAGGGGCCCAAGTCCTGGGCATCCTGACCAGAGCCATTAGAATCTGAGCTCTGCTCAACCAAGGGCAAAACAGTGACTCGTTTCCACTGGCCATGAAGAAAGAACCAGAAAGGGCTGGAGAGAGGCATCTCACTGGCCTGTAAATGAAATGCGTAGATGATCTCATCAGTTTTTCCTTAGCTGACTCCTGTGCCTACTTCAGAACAGAGCTGGCACTGGCCTGGACTCTTGTGGCTGAGTGTGCTGTGTGTGTCCGGATCTGGGTTTGGAGCTTTTGAAGCATTTTCTCATTCAATCCTCAGAACCAGCCCATGGGGAAGGTAGTATTGAAGCTTGCTGTTTTGAAGATGAGGAAACTGAAGCATAGAGAGGTTAAATAATTCAGCCAAGGCCACACAGCTAGTAAGGGATGGAGACAAGACTTGAAATCAGATGGTCTGACTTCAGAGCACAAAATTTAGCCATTCTAGAGAGATGTGATTTATTATATATTGTTTCTTTTTTAGGGCCACACCTGAGGCATACGGAGGTGCCCAGGCTAGGGGTCGAATCAGAGCTGCAGCTGCTGCAGCAACATCAGATCCAAGCTGTATCTGTGACCTACACCACAGCTCATAGCAACGCCGGATCCTTAACCCACTGATGGAGGCCAAGGATCAAACCCAAGTCCTCATGGATACTCTCGGGTTCTTAACCTGCTGAGCCACAAAGAGCATTCCATAGAGTGGTGTGTGAATGAGTCTTGGGTTGGGAGTGGATCATTTGGAAATTATCGGGGTTCCACACCCTTACCCTGAGTATCTTCCTTCTTCCCCAGGAGACTGGGGCAAAAGGGGTCTTGCTCTGAATTTCAAAGGCACTGTTCTGGCCCTCCTCCCACTGCGACGCCCCCCAAGGGGTGAAAAGTCTGCAGGATCAAAGGGCCATGCCCATCTGGAGGCCGTGTCCCCATTTTAAACCATTCTCCAGGTCCTCAGGACCCAGAGCTTGTGTGGATTGACCCTCCCAGGTCCATCTTCCCTAGGCTGACCCTGTGACAGACGTGTGTACCCTTTAGCTTGTGGGGTACTGGGGGGCAACTGTGGGGTCTCTACCTACAGTAGTGGAGAGAGTCTGGTGGGAAGAGAAGGGGACAGGCAGTACGCGAGGTCCCTTGTCTCCGTTCACCTTGGGTCCTGCAAATGCGAGGACAGGTCTGCCTGTTCCAGAAGCCTCCTGGCATCACTGCGAGCACTTTACTGAGCGCTCAGGCCATCAGGACTGACCTTGGCCCTGAACTTCCCAGCTGTGTGCCCTTGGACCTGTTGCTCTGGGAGCCCCAGATTCCCAGCGCTGGGAATTTCTCAATTTGCTCTGAGGGTCAAGATGAAGGTGTGAGAACTTTAGAAGCCGGCAGGTGGGACTCACTCCCTAGCTCAGCCCCCACATCAGAGAGGTGCCCCCGCCTTCCCACCCACCACTGCCTGGGCGTCGGCTGATTTGTCCACACTTGCTTTTCTGGGCCACCAGATGAGTTTTGACTCAAGTCCTGAATACTCTCGTTATGCTCTTCACTGGAAAATTCTAAACATATTATTTTCAAGTGACAGTGGCTTAAAGTGAGAGGCACAGCGTGGGGGAGAGGACGCCTCCTCGGGTGGCTGGGCAGGTAAGGCGCAGTCTCCCCACCAGCTTTTTCTTTCCGCTTTGTTCAGCTCTCCCAGCAGGAGTGACTGGGGAAAGCAGAAAGTCTGGATTCTAACCCAAGCCCCTCTGTAAACACCAGGGGTCCTGGCCTCGCTCTCTCAGTGAGGCTGGCCAGATGGTCCCTAGGGCCCTCCTGCCCATTCTAGTGGGATTTCTTCCAGAAACTACCTTTGAAAGCCGAGGACACTAGCAGGAAGGGGACTGGTACATTGATAACACTAGGACACATTACAAATAAGAATTGCTTATCTCCCTCTCTCTCTCTCTCTCTCTTTTTTTTTATTTTGCTTTTTAGGGATGCACCTATGACATATGGAAGTTCCCAGGCAGGGGGTCAAATTGGAGCTGCAGCTGCCAGCCTACACCACAGCCATAGCAACACCAGATCTGAGCCACATCTGCAACCTACACCACAGCTCAAGGCAACACCAGATCCTTAATCTCCTGAAAGAGGCCAGGGATCAAAACCACATGCTCATGGATACTAGTCGGGTTTGTAACCACTGAGCCACAAAGGGAACTCCAAGAATTGCTTCCCTCTTGGAGTTCCCTGGTAGCCTAGCAGTTAAGGATTCAGTATAGTCACTGCTATGGCTCCAGTTTGATCCCAGGCCTGGGAATTTCCACATGCTGCAGGTGTGCCCCCCCCCAAGAAATTGCTCCCCTCTTACTCTCAGGGAGAGGAGGGCTCAAGTGTGCGCTCACACCTGGCTGCAGTCACTCACGTCAGCCTGGAACCGTTTCAGGGAAAGGCAGTTCTGCCTCTCCAGCTGCTCATCGCAGCTGTGGAGGGTTCAGTTCAACAAACTCTAGCCAAGCCCACCATGAGTCAGCACTGTGCGGGAGGCTGAGCCTAGAGAGGGCTACAGCCACCTCAAAAAAGGACAGCCATGAGAATCCATGATTTAGTGATGATGCTAGGTGCTGAGCTAGAGAAGCATACTGCCAGGTGCCTCCTTCCTGGGGTCAGGAAAGGCTTCAGTCAGGATCCTAGGGGCAGCCCAGGCAGCAGGTGTTGGGCAGACTATGCCTCATCCTTCTTCAGCCAGGACCTTCTGCTTCTTATCTGTATTCTAAGCATATAATCTCAAGGGAAAAGTCTCACACTGAAGCTGAACGCTGTGATGCTGGTCTAGGGGTGGTAGGACCAGGAGGCTTGTCCCTTTCTCTCTTGAGTCCTTAGTGGCAGGCAGGTGCCATCACTGTTAGACCTCCTCAATCACCCTGTAAAATCCATCTCCGGTGGCTTATCTATGCGGCCATCAGATGAGCCTCAAGGGAGGTATGAATTATCTCAGGAGGAAATTGGTCCTTCTCTATTGATTAGGCAGAAGTCCTAAGACAACTGAGAGTTATTGAGTGTCTGAATGGGAAGAGGGTATGGGGGGATTTTGTAAGCTCGGAGTTTGCATGTGGAGCCCTTTGGCCCCAAACTGAGTCTTGCAATGGAGGAGGTAGCCAGCAGAGGGCAGCAGAGAGGCAGCCAGCAAAGGGTGCTTGGGGCCGATTCCCCAGCAGTTTCTGCAGAGGACAGGTACATGGAAAAAAATTATGATTACATCGCATGAGGATTTTTCTCTTTCTTTTAGTCTTTCCTTCTTTATTTCGGCCTTTCCTTATTCCTGTATGTCTTTCTAATTTATTTCAAGCTAAATGCATTCTATCTAAATGGCATTTTTCTCTTCCTAA
Source organism: Phacochoerus africanus (assembly GCF_016906955.1). Taxonomy (NCBI): domain Eukaryota; kingdom Metazoa; phylum Chordata; class Mammalia; order Artiodactyla; family Suidae; genus Phacochoerus; species Phacochoerus africanus. Next base: position 211,698,549 of record NC_062544.1, on the reverse strand, counting down.
TTTTTTTTTTTTTGTCTTTTTGCCATTTCTTGGGCCGCTCCCACGGCATATGGAGGTTCCCAGGCCAGGGGTCCAATCGGAGCTGTAGCCACCAGCCTACGCCAGAGCCACAGCAACGCGGGATCCGAGCCGTGTCTGCAACCTACACCACAGCTCACGGCAACGCCAGATCGTTAACCCGCTGAGCAAGGGCAGGGACCGAACCCGCAACCGCATGGTTCCTTAGTCGGATTCGTTAACCACTGCGCCATGACGGGAACTCCTCTTCCTAATTTTTGATACTCAAACAACCTTTCTGTTATGACGGCGGTTTGCAACCTCTAACAATAGTTAACATGGTTTATTCATTGCTCAAACTATGTCAGACACTGTTCTAAAACCTTTACCTATATTTAGTCACTTAATTCTCACAATTACCCTAACATGGTAGTGCTATTATTATCCTCATTTTACAGATAAGGAAATTGAAGCACATGGCCAAAGGTCACAGAGCTAGAATGTGATGGAGCAGGGATTCCACCTTGAACTACTACAATGTAAATGATGATGTGGGTGGGAGCAGTAGTGACCTGAGGGGCGCAGACCCCCTAAGGGGGCAATTAAGCCCCCTGTTGTCTTTTCATATGGGAATATAAACCCAATGCCCCCAAATCATCCTGAAATCTCAAAACATTTAATATGACATTTCTCAATTCCTCCATGCTTGCTAATGGTTCATATACAAAAAAGACTCTGAGTGCTAATATGCTTGTAAGTTGCGTCACCAATTCTTGTCCTGTGGGTGGATGCTGGCATTTTTTTTTTAAAAATAGTATTTAGCGTGGAGTTCTCGTCATGGCCCAGCAGAAATGAATCTGACTAGGAACCATGAGCACGTGGTTTCCACATCTGGCCTTGCTCAGTGGGTTAAGGATCTGGTGCTGCCGTGAGCTGTGGTATAGGTTGCAGACGAGTCTCAGATCTGGCGCTGCTGTAGCTCTGATTAGACCCCTAGCTGGGAACCTCTGTATGCCACGGGTGCTGCCCTAAATAGCAAAAAAAATTATAATAATAATAATATTTAGTGAACTAAAAACCCAATCCCCTTTCCTTATTTAAAACAACCCCCCCCCCAACAAAAAACTATAAGTCTATGGAATCCCTGCCTCTGGGACCTTCCTGTACCACGTAATGTTGGAAAGTTCCGTGGGCTCCATGGTGGTGGCAGAGCTTTGGCAGCAGTACTGAGGAGAAGGCAGACACATTTCAAGATAAGAGCCTGTCTTATCCCTGCAGCTGCTCTCAGCCTCGGTGGTGCCAAAAGCAGATGGTAAGATCTCCTCATAGTTAGGCTCTGAAATGTGCTGAGATTTGGATGTTCAGGAAGAGTTATGGTTTAGAAGTTTCCAACTCAGGAATAATCTGTCCACATTTTACGTATTATCTTAAACATTCCATGGCAACTGTGGTCTCCTTTCACACTCTTCTTCCACACCTTTTAGTCTTATTCCCATCTCTTTCTCCGATCTGGAAAGAGCATGGCAAGTCTAGGAGACCAGAGTCTTGGTCCTGTCACTGGCCTGCAAGGTGGGTGTGGGCAGGTCACGTGACAGCCTGGCTGTCAGGAGGCCAGAACTCAGGTCACACTGACCTTGCAGGCTGATGAGAGGTGGTATGAAAACAGCTCTTAGCAACATAAACTGGCTTCCCGCCTCCTGGCTCATTGAACCGCCATGCTGGCCAGTCCGTGCTGCCCTTGATGAAGGTGCCCCTTCTGTGTTCTCTTCCCACTCGGATCTAGGAGATGCTGCGAGGTGCCTGGCTCTGCGGGGCCTGCCTCCTGCTCGTGGCCAGGCCCGCCCAGCCCTGCCCCGTGGGGTGTGACTGCTTCATCCGCGAGGTGTTCTGCTCCGAGGAGGAGCTGGCCGCCATCCCGCCGGACATCCCGCCACACGCCACAGACATCATCTTTGTGGAGACCTCGTTCACCACGGTGGGAGCCAGGGCCTTCAGTGGCAGCCCCAACCTGACCAAAGTGGTCTTCCTCAACACCCAGGTGTGCCACTTCGGGCCAGATGCCTTCGGGGGGCTGCCCAGGCTCCAGGACCTCGAGATCACCGGCGGTGCCTTCTCCAACCTCAGCTCCAACATCTTCTCCAACCTGGCTTCCCTCATCAAGTTCACCCTCAACTTCAACAAGCTGGAAGCTCTGCCCGAGGGCCTCTTCGGGCACATGGATGCCCTGGAGTCCCTCCAGCTGCAGGGCAACCAGCTCCAGACCCTACCCAGCCATCTCTTCCAGCCTCTGAGACATCTGAAGACTCTCAACCTCGCTCAGAACCTCCTGGCCCAGCTGCCCGAGGAACTGTTCCACCCGCTTGGCAGCCTGGAAACCCTGAGGCTGAGCAACAATGTGCTGGCCAGCCTGCCCGAGGGGGTGTTCGGCAAGCTGAGCAGCTTACAGGAACTCTTCCTGGATGGCAACTCCATCTCCGAGCTGCCCCCGGAAGTGTTCGCGCAGCTCCCCCACCTGGAGAAGCTGTGGCTGCAGCGCAATGCCATCCGGCAGCTGCCCCCGGCCATTTTCTCCTCCCTGGGCAACCTGACCTTCCTGAACTTGCAGGGAAATGCCTTGAAGATGCTGCCCACCGGCCTCTTCGCCCATTCCCCGGGCCTGCTCAGCCTGTCCCTGTCCCACAACCAGCTGGAGACGGTCCCCGAGGGAGCCTTCGCCAACCTGTCCAGCCTGGGTTCCCTCACACTGTCACACAATGCCCTCACCCATCTCCCCACTGGCGTCTTCAGGGGCCTCGACGGGCTGGTCAAGCTCTACCTGGGCTATAACAACCTGACGGCCCTGCACCCGGCCCTCTTCCAGAATCTGTCCAAGCTGGAGCTGCTCAGCCTCTCCAGGAACCTCCTGACCACACTGCCAGAGGGCATCTTCAACACCAACTACAACCTGTTCAACCTCGCCCTGCACGGCAACCCCTGGCAGTGCGACTGTCACCTAGCCTACCTCTTCAACTGGCTGCACCACTTCAGTGACCGGCTCTTCAACATCCAGACCTACTGCGCGGGCCCCGCCTACCTGAAGGGCCAGGTGGTGCCCGCCCTGGTGGAGGAGCAGCTAGTCTGTCCCGTCACCCGGGACCACCTGGGCTTCCAGGCCCCGGGGCCGGAAGACAGGGAACCAGGGGATGGCTGGGATCTGGCAGCGGTGGATAGGGCAGCACGGAGGCGGTGCACCTACAGCAATCCCGAGGGCACCGTGGTGCTAGCTTGTGACGAGGCCAAATGTCGCTGGCTGAACGTCCAGCTGTCTTCCAGGCAGGCCTCAGGCTCCCCGGGACTGATGGTCAATGCCTGTCAGGAGTGGGACTTGAAGTCGAGCTGCGGCTCTGTGAGGGTAACTGTGTCAATTGAGGCTCGGGCAGGGGAGCCCTAGGCACAGAGCCTGTGCCACCAGGAGCCTGGGCAGACAGTCTCCGGGCCTCACCAGGCAGGAGATGGCAGAGGGAAGGCCGAAGCTCTGGTTCTTCAGGTGGAGGGGATGGAGTGCCATCTCTAAGGTGGAGCAGGTGGAGGTGGCCGGCTCCAGCACCCCGCGTCTCCGCCTCCTCCTCGTCTGTCATCACCCCATCTCTGAGTCTGAGACCCAACAGGCCTTCCTTAAACTTGGCAAAGCACCTGTTAAAGCCGTGTTGTGGTCCGGAGAATAAAATAACACCACTCCCTGGTGGTTTTTTTTATTATTTAGTACCCAACGCAGTCTCCTCCTGACCCTGAGATGCTATGCCGCCAGTGCTCCAGTCCCGCAAAGCAGAGGCCACCCTTTTTCAATATGCAGTTCAAGAGCCACTGTCTGTTTCTATTGTTTTGTCTGGAAATATGTTTTTAAATGATACAGAGAAAAAAGAGAGATGTGCTGGAAATAGAGGTGACCAGAAAGATAAGGGGCAGAGGTCTGACTTGGTGTTGAGGGGGTCTCAGGCTGTTAGCATCCACCTCCCAGGCATCCGGGAGAAATCAGGATTACAGGGGCCTCGGGAGGGTGAAGGCAGTGGCGTTGCCGGTTCAGCTGACAGGAGGGCTGCTCCCTGAGGGGTGGGGCTTGGGCTGGGATGGCCGCCCTGCAGCTCTAAGCGTCTGCCTCCCTGGGCTGCTCACTCACTGAAATGTTTCCCCCATGGTTCTCGGAACACCACCCTCTACTCCAAGCCCGGCCACTCTCTGTTTTCCCCAGCCACCTCCTCCTCACTGGTCCCCTCAGGGTTGGCATCTTTCAGGCTCCCTGGGGAATCACCACAGAGGCTCTTTGGGTTCAGATAACATCTCTACGCTGATGACCTTGAATTTCTATCTGGGGCTCAGGTTTTCAGCTGCACAATGAGATACCTGCCTGCTCAGTAGCTTAGGGTTCTATCATCACAGCCATGGACACGTGTACTCCAGGCTCTGTCCCCAGCTCCTCCTGCATCCCAGCCCAGCAAGTCACCAAGCCCAGGAGCTAGGAGAGGTCTCTGGCCTCTTCTCCCTGTCATCGTCATGGCCAACAAGCCATTGAGTGCTTCTCAGTCTTCCTCTGTCCATGTCCTGCTTCCCATTCCCAGCCCAGGGAAGCTTTGTCTCCCTGGACTGACACATGGCCCAGCCCCCTTCCTGCTCTCCCTGGCTGCAGTGTGGACTGGCTTGGGTGAAGTGCTGGGGAGCAGGAGGGAGAGATAAATCAGGTGTTATAGCAGGCTCTCCAGGGGCTCGTGGTCTGGTGGGGAGATCAGACCAGGGCTAGTGGGATGCAAACACAAGCAGGACGGGGTGGGTATGGGCAAGTGCTAGGGGGCTTGGGGGGGGCCTGGGCCAGCTGGGGCCTCGGGAAGCTGTGTTTGATCCCTGGGCCTTGAGATTGTGCAAGAAGAGTGTGAGCCAAGAGATGGAGACAGCAAGCGGGGGAGGTCAGGGCCATGGCCTCTGGAGCAGGCTGCTCGTGGGAGAGGAGAGGAGGAGATAAATGAGGCTGCAAAGCCAGCTGGAGCCAGATCCTGAAGGGCCTCAAAGGACCTAGTGAGGAGTTTGCGTTTTCTTCTTTCTTTCTTTGTGGGTTGAACTCATGGCATATGGAAGTTCCTGGGCCACAGATCAAGCCTGAGCCACAGCACCAACAATGCTGAACCTTTAACCACTGGGCCACCGGGGAACTCCCCATTTGCATTTTCATTAAGAATGCTGGGCTGTTACTGAAGGACTTTATGCAGAGGGGGGTCATGCTTCTGCCTGTGAAATTTGAGAAGAGAAAGAGGTGGCGGGAACAGTGAGGTCTCTGGCCTGGCTTGAGCTGAGAGCCATGGGAGCCAGGATGCCAAGGACACAATGAAAAATTGTCAGCAACTGAACGGCAAATAGTAAACAGATGAAAAGACTGAAATGAGAGGATTTCCCATCATGGCTCAGTAGAAATGAATTTGACTAGCATCCATGAGGACACAGGTTCAATCCCTGCCCTTGCTCAGTGCATTAAGGATCCAGTGCTGCCTTGAGCTGTAGTGCAGGTTGCAGACATGGCTTGGATCCCACATTGCTGTGGCTGTGGTGTAGGTTGGCAGCTACAGCTTTGATTGGACCCCTCGCCTGGGAACCTCCATAAGCCGAGGTGTGACCCTAAAAAGACAGAAAAGATTGAAATGTGAAACGCAAATTCAAACAATATAGGTGTCACTTGGACCTTATTAATGCCACAAAACAGAGAGCTGGATCATACCCAGTGTGGGCACAGGGGAGGCTCTGTTTATCACTGGGCCTGGCCTGGGAACCAGCCACTCCTCCGAGGACACTCCAGCAGGCCTGAGTCAAAGAAAGGGTTTGGTGAGGGGGTTAGGGGTCAGGTGGGTGGGGCTGGAAGATGGGGGAGAGGGAGAAACTTAGAAACTAAGGGTGCCTCCTAGTCGTTTCTCTGGGTGGCAAGGAGGACAGTGAAATCACTGACCAAGGGCAGGGCAGTTTGATGGGGAGGGAGGAACAAGATGCCAGTTTTAGAAAAGGAAGTAGGAGTTCCCACTGTGGTACGATGGGATTGGCAGCCTCTTGGGAGCACTGGGACACAGGTTAAATCCCCAGCCCAGCATCATAGGTTAAGGATCCAGCATTGCCCCAGCTGCAGCTTAGGTTGCAACTGCATCTTGGATCTGATTCCTGGCCCAGGAATTCCAAATGCTGCAGGATGGCCAAAAAAGAAAAAAAGAAAAAAGGAAGCACATCTTCTTCATGTCCAGTGATGCCCTTTTAAAAAAACATGCTTCCAGGAGTTCCCATCGTGGTGCAGTGGTTAACGAATCCGACTAGGAACCATGAGGTTGTGGGTTCGATCCCTGGCCTTGCTCAGTGGGTTAAGGATCCGGCGTTGCCGTGAGCTGTGATGTGGGTCGCAGACGAGGCTCGGATCTTGCGTTGTTGTGGCTCTGGCGTAGGCCAGTGACTACAGCTCCGATTAGACCCCTGGCCTGGGAACCTCCATATGCCGCGGGAGCGGCTCAAGAAAAGACAATAAATAAATAAATAAATGTATGTATGTATGTAAAAAGACATGCTTCCTCAGGGTGAAACCAGTTACATTCTAAGGCGATTGAAGGTAGTTTGACAGATTTGCCAAAGGAACAGGCTCTTCCAAATTCATCTGGATCAGTTCCCAAAAACATCTTGTTTAAGATGAATCCTGAACAGGTTGGGGGAACATTGCCTCCCCAGAAGGAAGGAGGCCCTGAGTACCCAAGGGTCCTGTAATGCCGACCCCTAAGGCTTATGCTTTCACTGCCCAGGCCCAAGGCTGGGCTGCTGGCTCCCAGCTGGTTGTGACACCCACTCTCTGGAGAAAGTGTTGTCATGTCCACTGCTTAAGAGGTGCTTCCCAAGTCTCCATCAAATGAATGCCTGTCCGAGCTACAGCTTGTAGTCCAAATAATCCTCCTGTCTTCTACCAGGGATAAAGGAACATGATAATTGAGCAGACATTTCTCTTAATCATATCCCCCCTCCCCGAATACAATTCTTTAAGTTAAAATATAATAATTTTTCTCTGCTGAATGGTCCTGGGGAAAGAGCTCTGCATCCTCTGGGCAAGCTGCCTGCCAGCCCTTTCGTTTTGGGTGGATTTTTTTTTTTTTTTGCTTTTTAGGGATGCACCTGAGACATATGGAGGTTCCCAGGCTTGAGGTTGAATTGGAGTTGTAGCGGCTGGCCTACACCACAGCCACAGCAACGCAGGATCTGAGCCGTGTCTGCGGTCTACACCACAGCTCATGGCAACGCCAGATCCTTAACCCAGTGAGGCCAGGGATCGAACCTGAGTCCTCATGGAAGGTAATCGGATTTGCTTCCACTGAGCCATGACAGGACTCCCCAGCTTGCTGGCCCTTTCAAATTGGTGAGGCGAGACAACAGTCTCTGTGCTCCTGGGGTAGGGGTGCCACGTTTACAAACAAGCACACATATGTCGCATGAGACATACTTATAGTAAAAAATATGTAGTTTATCTGAAATCCAAATTTACCTGGGTGTTGTACCTGGCGACCCAACCACCTGATTAAGGTAGGGAAACAATGGGGGTGGAGCTAGGGGCTGGGGGTTCTCTTCAGGAGGCCAGGCCCCAGCCTGAGGTAGTGCAAGTCCTGACCCCTGAGGGCCGCAAGGGGGCGCTGAGCATTCCCCCCCCCAACCCACAGACTGAGGTTAACAGACAGTGGCAGCTCTGGGTGTGCCTTGCACCTGGGATCCTCTGTCCTGCTGCCCATCTCTTTTTGAGGTGGTCCCAGTCTGGTGCAGCCATAGAGCTCTTGATGGGTTCTGGAAAGAAATCGGGGCATCTGGAGCCCCCTTCCTTGACACTTGACCTCTGGTAAGTCATGGCTCCTCTCTGGGCTTCATTATACAACATGGAGGTTGGTTCTCAATGCTGACTGAACCCTAGAATCACCTGGGAGAGGTTCAAAAAACAGGTACCTGGGCCCCACTTCCAGAGATGTTCAGTTGGCCCAGGGAGACCTAGACATCAGATTTAAACACACACACGCACACACACGCATGCACACACACACACACAAAGTGATTTTAATATACCCCAAGTGATTTTAATTCTCAACCAGGCTTGAAAACTCATGGCTCGATTTTGTCCAGCTCGAGGTCTTATCGCTATCGGTAGCTACCCCAGGGCTATGAAGCAAATGCTCACGCTTTTGGACCCATGTGGTGCTCCGGAGGAATTCATGAATGAAACAAGCCATGACACTGTGGCCCAAAATATCTCGTAGGAATTTTTTGTCCCCCTTGTTAATGTATTTTATTTTATTATCCTTAGTACTCTCAGATTTTGGAGAAACACTAAGCTGGATGCATGCTGCCTTGTTTTCTTGCCGTATGAGGTGGCTAGCTTTCTCCAAAGCACCTCTTTCCAGCAGATGGGACTCCTTGTCCTAATGCCTGGAATGTTCCACAGCTCTTCAGTGATTGCCCCCTGCTTGCCAGCAAGGTAACCATGGGCAAGTTATTAAAACCTGCACCTCAGTTTTCTCAGCCCTACTATTTACCATGGGGATAAACACCTACCTGCTAATGTTATTGGTGAAGATAAAATATTCACTCATATAAGTAACCCAAAACAATGAGCTGTAGTAAGTTCTTAAAAACCATTATCTAGGAGTTCCCTTTGTGCCTCAGTGTAACAAACCCAACTAGTATTCATGAGGACTCAGGTTCAATCCCTGGCCTCGCTCAGTGGGTTAAGGATCCGGTGTTGCCATGAGCTGCAGTGTAAGTCGAAGACGTGGCCCTGATCCAGCGTTGCTATGGCTGTGGTGTAGGCCGGCAGCTGTAGCTCCTGTTTGACCCCTAGCCTGGGAACCTCCATATGCCACAGGAGCAGCCCTAAAAAGAAAAAATTATCTATTATTATTTTTGTTTATTTATTTAGAGAAGTGTGAGTGGGGGGTGGGGAGGCAAGAACTGGCCAATTGCTTAGCCATTGCGTTTGTTTCACCTGCATCCATTGGTGTTTCTGGAAGGATGTTAACACTCCTGTTTCTATATCAAAATTGTACTATTGGGAGGACTGGAAATGCCATTTACAAAACTGTTCAGTGCTAACAGTGTATACTGGAAAACGAACGATGCTGCCAAAGATTAGACAATTTAGCACAATACTAGTCCAGTAATGAATTCTTTCTCACACTGTGTTTTCAGTTTGCCTCCCTCTCTTGCACCTACACACAGTTCAACATCTCACAAACCCGCAGAGGTTCTGATTCTGGGGCTCAGGGCGCCCCCATGTGGCGCACTGGGAGAACGGCTTTCCTGGAAGTCATCACAGGGGAGCTCCTGCAGGAAGAACGGAGCACAGGAACTTGGTGGTGGGGGTCGCTTCCCAGCAGGCAGCTCCTTCCTAGGCTTCTGTCTCCTGCGACCCTGGAATCTGCCAGGTGCACTTGGTGCCTGCACCAGGGGAGTGGCCTGTGCGGAGGCTCAGGTCCACGCGGGCACCACCACCGTGTGCCATTTAGACTCAACGGGCGTTCAGATTTGCCTCTGTGATGCAACATGTGCTGAATTGGGGGTGGGGAGGTGGTAGGGGAAACAATCCTGTGGCACAATCCTCCCACGACTTCCAAACAGACTGCCAAACCCTGCTTTGTGGAATTTTAACATTCCGGGGTTGTTCAGGATTTGGGAAAAATTTCCCCTTGGCGGTGCCTAACCCTATTTCAAGAAGTTGAATAGAGAGGGAAAGCACTTCTCTTAAATTCTTCCTTTACTCATTATCAAAGTAGCTGAGAGTCTCTTACTCCTTCAACCAAGACTTTACACACAGAAATGGATAGTATTTTATTATAAACTATCCTTTATTTCTAATTTATTACAGCCAGAACATTTAATTTTTATATTCTCTGTGAAATCTGATGATATCACCTGTGACAATTATTTCAGGGTGTTAAGAATGATTTGCTTTGAAAGGGGTGATGAGTCTGTCAAGCCATGAGATTCACTGTTTCAAAGTAACAGAAGGAGCAAAAACTAGATGTCAAGGTCTCCAGAGAAGCAGAACCAGTGGGATATACAGAGAATGTACAAGAGATTTATTACAGGAATTGGCTCAAGCAATTATGGAGGCTGAGAAATCCCACGATTTGCTGTCTGCAAGCTTTGGAGCCTGAAGGCTGGAGAACCAGGAGCCCTGGATGGCCAGGGTGGGAGAAGATTAATGCCCTAATTAAAGCAAAAGAGCAAACGGGCCCTCCCACCTTTTTGTTCTGCTCAGGCCTCAGTGGGTTGGGTGGAGCCCACCTGCATTGACGCGGGCCATCTTTACTCAGTCTGGAAATTCAAATGCTAATCTCTCTGGAAACATCCTCACAGACACACCCAGAACCAATGTTTTACCAGCTCTCTGGGCATCCCTTAGTCCAGCCAAGTTGACACATAAATTGAACCTTCACTGTCTCCATGAATGGAGGCCTCGAGGTTATTACCTGGCACTTTTCCCCCATGAGGTGAGGCTATGGGTTTCTCCCTGGGGCCCCGTTTCCCACACCTCTTACTTCCCCCTGCAGAGATGCTTTGTATAGGGAAGCAGAGATTCAAGGTGCCTTTGGAGAGAGAGAAAAGATTAGGGTACCTCCGAGTGGTGCTGCAGGTTAGGGATCTGATGTTTTCACTGCTGCAGTTTATTTATTTATTTATTTGTCTTTGTGCCATTTCTCGGGCTGCTCCCGCGGCATATGGAGGTTCCCAGGCTAGGGGTCTAATCGGAGCTGTAGCCTCTGGCCTATACCACAGCCACAGCAACGCAGGATCTGAGCTGCGTCTGGGACCTACACCACAGCTCATGGCAACGCCGGATCGTCAACCCACCGAGCAAGGGCAGGGATCGAACCCGCAACCTCATGGTTCCTAGTCGGATTTGTTAACCGCTGCGCCACAATGGGAACTCCCTCACTGCTGCAGTTTAGGTCACTGCTGTGGTTCTGGTTTGATCCCTGGCCTGGAAACTTCTGCATACCATAGTCTTGGCCAAAAAAAGGGGGGGGTATGTGGTGAGGGATCAACTCTGCTTCACCTTTGTCCTGTGATTATGAGCAAGTCACTCCTACTGCCCAGCCCTCTGAATCTTCATCTGGTGACTGGAGGCTGACTGAGGGCACTGAGGTTCTCTTCAGGTGGGTGTGTGGAGAGTCTCATCTCCTGTCCCAACTCTCCATGATGTGCTCACCTGGCCTGGGGGATGCCAGGCACCTGGGGGGCTTCACTAGTGTCTTTGGTAGGGGCTGAAGGTACCACTGGTGGGGGATAGGGATTGCACAGGAGTCTTATTCATAGAAATGGGTTGAAGGTGAGAGGGGTGGGGTGAGATGGCTTCAGGTCTGAAGAGCCTAGGAGCCGAGTGGACTCCCAGCCTGGCCAGTCCCAGTCCCGTTATGCAGCACTGATTCCCATGGGGCCAGGGCCTGGGTCCAAACTCCTGACAGTTCTGTGCTCCTGCCAAATTGCCCTCAACCAAGAAGCTGATCTTTTCTCAGAATCAGATTTCACCTCTGCCTTGAGGAATCATGGGTTTGGGAAATTCACAGATTTCGGCGTGGATACCAGTTCAATCATGTCTTTAGAGAGGATGTGCTTTCTTCTCTTGCCAAGTTTGAGGAATCTCTCCCTGCAGATGCCAAGGTGGTGAGCCTGTCTCAAAAGACTTCTGCAGCTCCACAGAAGCTCTAGCCCATGAGATTCTTTCTGAAGTGGTCCCTGAGGATTTCCCAGTGGGAGGGGTTGTTAGCATCTCGTGGCCACCCTTTGTGCAACAACTGAGAGGGACAGCAGGCTGAGCTGGAGCTGCAGCCTCCCCAGGTGCATCAGGCACCAGCCCCACTGACCACCCCACAACCCCCAGCCTCCCACCTCCCTGCAGCTGACTATGCTCAGCCTCTAACCGCATCCTCTTCGGCCTCCTCTGTGCGAACTCCAGCCCTCAAGCCACACCTAGTGACCACCCCTGCGACAGAATTTCATCCACCCTGGTGTCCTTTTATTTTATTTTATTATTTTGCTTTTTAAGGCTGCACTTGCAGCACATGGAAGTTCCCAGGCTAGGGGTCGAATCAGAGCTACAGCTGCTGGTCTACACCACAGCCACAGCAATGCCAGGTCTGAGCCACGTCTGCGACCTTCACTGCAGCTCACGGCAATGATGGATCCCTGACCCGCTGAGGAGGCCAGGGATCGAACCTGCATCCTCATGGATACTAGTCAGATTTGTTTCCACTGCACCACAATGGGAACTCCTAACTCTGGTGTCCTTTTAGCAGTCATGACTCTTAGGTAAATTTTATTGGAGTCTAACTGACTTACAATGGGTGTGAGTTCCATGTGTACAGCAAAGTCAGTTATAGATACACATTTATTCATTCTTTTCAGATTCTTTTCTTATATAGGTTATTACCAAATGTTGGGTAGATTTCGCTGTGCTATACAGTAGGACCTTGTTATTGATATATTTTATATACAATGGTGCATGTATGTTAATCCCAACCTCCTAATTTCACAGCCACGGCTCTTAAACTTTAGCCCTCCTGTTCCTTTGCCGCCTTGCCCAGAAAACCAGTCTCTGGGGTCTTCTGGGCCCTTGTGGGATAGGATTCTCTCTGCCTAAATTTTCTCTTTTTTAAAATTTTTTTTTTATTTTTCATTTTTAATTAATTAATTAATTTTTATGGCTACACCCGTGGCATACAGAAGTTTCCAGGCCAGGGACTGAATCTGGGCCACAGCTGCGACCCTCACTGGATCCTTTAACCCAGTGCGCCAGCTGGAGATCAAACCCAAGCCTCCACAGTGACCTGAACTGCTGCAGTGGGATTCTTAACCTACTGTGCCACAGCGGGACTCCTCTCTGCCTAGATTTTAGTCCCTCTCTGGTAGGGGGCACATTGCCACCCTGTGGCGCTGAGCCCATCCCAGAAGGAAAGTCCCATTCACCATTCCCTGCATATCCTGGGAAGGCCTGAAGCCAAGGTCTCCCACTCGCCCATCCACCTTTCCCACAACAGATCCCCATGTGCTCTTGTCACCCCTGTTCTCAGCAGCACAGGAAACACGCAGGCAGCTCACTGAGCCCTTGATCCCCCACCGCCCCTCCCAGGGCTTCAGGTAGGTGATCACTGACACACCTGCTACACTGTGTTCTCACGCCTGTCCCTGAAGTCTGCCTCTTTTGTGGCTCTTTACCAGCTGTGCCATCAGTCACGGTGCCGAGAGCCCTCTCCCTCCCCTAACCCCTGCATGGGGTCCCCAGGGCTGAGAAAGCTGCTGGGGAGAGAGCGAGGCCACAACAGAATTCCTCCCACATGAGAAAGCTCACCCAGTTACCCTGAAGCCACCATGGGCACATACCTCTTCCTGCCCACCAGAGTGGACACATGACTTCTTGGGAGAGGAAAGGGCACCTCTGGGTCAGACTGGGAGGCGGAATGGGGAGACTGGTATTCAATCCCTGGACAGATTCTAGTTTTGCTCTGAAATCGGTGTGTCAGCCACCATTCTTTGTGGGGTTTTTAAAAATATTTTTTAAAGTTTTATTGAAGTATAGTTGATGTACCACGTCGTGATAAGTTTTGCTGCACAACAAAGTGATTCAGTTATAAATGTACACCCATCCATTCTTTTTCAGATTCTTCCCCCACATAGACCATCACAGACTATCAGCTAGATTTCTCTGGCTATACAGCAATTCCCTGTTATCAGCCCGTTCTTTGGGGTGTGATATTTTTTGATGTCTGTGAAGTTGGTAAACTTGTGAAGACTCTTAGAACCTTGAAACCTGCATCTATGGAATTAGCATATCCCAATAAATGGCAGGCCAGAGACTTAACAATAAAAATAAGTATTATTAGAGCCAGTGCCTGTTCCCCCACATAGGTCTTCTATCTAAATTGAGATGGAAGAACTCATTCATACAAAATTTCACTAGCCAAGCTCTACACTCTACAAATTGGAGCTCTAAACCAGGAAAAAAAATAATGTCTCTCGAGCAACCCAAATAAGTTTCCAGTGCTTGGATGAAAACGAGTGCATGTGCTGAAAGGAACATTCCTGCAATCAGCGTCTGGTCACTTTTATGTTAGATACAAGTCCACCAAGTGTGGTCATATGGTTTCCAGACAGCAATCGATTAAAGGCAAAAATCGGTAGTTGGGAGGCAGGTCCTTCTGAAGACTTGCTAACAAGGAAGAATGAGGTAGGAAAACAGCAGACTCAGACATGAATTCCCAAAGAAGGGTGGTGTGCCATTTAGTGGAGGCACTTCAGTAGCCCTGAGGCCAACGCATTATTCCAGGGCGGACCTGGAAGTGACAATGACCCCCGGAGTGGATAATGATGGCTCAAGCTGCCTGGAAAAGTCCACGTTATGTCCAATGCGGGTTTGGTGTATGGTCCCCTGAAAGTAGAGCCTGGGGCAAGAGCTTGGATGCGGTTTAGTTGGAAGGTGAATCCTGGAGGCAGCGAAGATGGAAAAACCAACACACGATGACTGTGGAAGCTGCTCCAGGGACTGCGCTGACTCCAGAAGGCCCGCCTGAGAAGCATCCAGAACAGAAAAGCTCTAGGAGGCGGAGCATTTATCCACCTGCTCCCGCCCCACTTCCGGGAAGTGGGCACGAGGCTGGCGGGGGAAGGGCAGGCGAAGGCGGAAGTTGCGCAAAGAAATGGGCTGGATGAGGGTCTCTGCGGCGGCGAGCTCTCTTTCACAGCAGCAGCCGCGGACGCGAATGGCTGTAACCATTAAGCGGTTTATCAGTTAAGGGACCGCTTACTCAAGTGATCCAGAAGACGAGCCACTCCAGAATGGTCTTTCGAGAGAGGTCTGGGCTCACAGCGTTCATATGGATGTTGAAAGAGCCCGTGTGCTGCTGAATGTGCTACTATAGAGGCAAGAACTTTTTTTTTTTTTTTTTTGGCTGCACCTGCGTCCCACGCATGTTCCGGACGCTTCAGTGCTGCTTCTATTTGCCGCCTCCTTCCACATCGTCTCTGGAGCCGCGATGCCTTCATTCTTCCCACAGACGTTTCCTAGAGTCTTGGGTCAGGCTCCCCAGAAGCAGAACTCGAGGTGAGGGTCCAGATGCTGGTGATTTCTCATCAGGAAGTGATCCCCGGAGAGCCTGGTAAGAGAGCGGGAGGAGAAGATGGAACAGGGTGGGAAGGCTTGCTGTACACGATTTGAGATGGAGACCCGCCCCAGCGCCATCCTGCAGGAAAGCTCTGGCTTGTAGATTATTTCCCAGTTTGCTCTAACAGGTCGCGGTGGTGGAAGGGCAGCTCTGCAGAGTCATAGGTGCTTTGGTCAGGGGTGAAAGCACCCAGAGGCTGGGGAAGGGTGCACAGGACCAGTGCAAGGGGCCCAGGGAATCTGGGAGCATCATCCAGTGTCCTGCATTTGGGTCCTCCTCTGGGCCACCTGCACTGGGTTAAGGTGTGGTTTTGCTGTATTCATTCTCTGTCCACTCCATAAAGAGCTGGTTTGGGTGACTCTGGTCCCCAAGTTCGCTAGACCCTAGCCCCCAGGGTCCTTCATTGGGCTCGGTGATCATGTGTAAACACACCTTCCCGGGTGGTCACTGAAGCTCGATGTGGAGGTACGTGTACAAGCATACACGTTTTAGCTGTCATTTTGTCATTTCTTATATTTTATCTAGAGATGTATGATTAAAATTCTATCATAAGGTTGTTGATTAGACAAATTGTTTTATTAGAGAGTAGGGTAGAATCCTAGGAGTGTTTTACTTAGGTAAATTCAATCCTAAGATCTCAGGAGAAAGGTTGAAGGTAGTGCCAGACAGAGAGACAAAGTGGGGCAGGTAGGTGATTTTAAAAAAAATTGAAGTGTAGTTGATTTACAGTGTTTAAGGTGTACAGCAAAGTGATGTATATGTGTCTCTGATATATACATATATCTGAATATATTTGTTGTATGTATTCTTTATCTGATTCCTTTCCATTATAGGTTATTACCACATAATTACCATTGAATATAGTTCCCTGCACTATACAATAGGTCCTTATTGTTTAATCTATTTTATATATAGTGTGTATTGGTTAATCCCCACATTCCCAATTTATCCCTCCCTTCACTTTCCCCTTTGATGGCCGCAAGTTTGTTTTCTATGTCTGCATTTCTATGTCTTGTTTCTATTTTGTAATAGAATAATTTTGTATTTCTATCAATTTTTTTAGATTCCACATATAAATGATATCATACGTGTTTGTCTTTCTCTTACTTAGTATTGATAATTTCTGGGTCTATCCATATTGCTGCAAATGGCATGATTTCATTCATTTTTATGGCTGAGTAGTATTCCATTGTATATCTGTACCACATCTTCTTAATCCATTCATCTGTTGATGGTTGCTTATGTGTCTTGGCTGTTGTAAATTGTACTTCTGTGAACCCTGGCGTGCGTACAACTTTTCAAATTAGGCGTACAACTTTTCAAATTAGGCGTTTTCGTCCTTTCTGGATACCTACCCTAGGTTGATGTTTTTAGGGTGGTGAGAGAGTCAGGGCAAGTTAAGCTGAAGAACAAAAGGCAAGAATAAAAGGTAATTGCCACTTGAGGACAGGACAAAAGAAATGTAAAGAGCTGAGCAGCATTATCCTCTGGCCGTGGCCCACCCATAGAGCGCAGAGAGCAAAGGCCAGCTTTTTTCATCGGGGTAAGGTTATCTGGTGAGGGAAGCTGCAGCTGTTTGGGCTGAGTGGTGATGTAGAATTAGAATCTAGGACCAGATGGACCACGTGGATGGTGGCTATGGCTCTGCTCTCTGGAGCCCATCTTGGGAGGAGGGGCTTTTTGAGTGATGAGAGTTTCCCTTCCTGTCTCCAGCATCCATAAAGTATATTGGCAGGACACGGGACCTCTCAAAGCTGTGTGCTCCCGGCTGACCCATTCTGTGTCTGGGAAGGATGCTGCGCCCCAAAGAATGCTTGGGGCCGGGGTCGGGTCACTGGCGGAAGCCTGAATGCCAAGCAGTCATTAGAGGAGATTGATGGAGGGGAGCGCCTTGCGGGGGGAGGCCTGCTGCAGTTTCATTGCGGTTATTTATGGCCTAGCTGGGGCGTCAGAAACGGGTTGACAGCTTGCCGTAAGCTGACCTGGCTGGCGCACAGCCCGCAGCCTTCTGCCTGCCCATCCCTCAACTTGAGGAATGTCAGCCTCAAAGACAGTGACCAGACGCGGGAGGTGTGGAAGGAAGGATTCCAGAATGCATCCTAACCCTGAGACCTCTTTATCCGGAGAGAGAGGGGGAGTGTGTGTGTGTGTGTGTGTGTGAGAGAGAGAGAGAGAGAGAGAGAGAGGGAGAGAGAGAGAGAGGGAGAGAGTGTTTGGGACACATGCTGTACCCCCTAAATATTTATATAAATGGATATTTGTAAAATAGACATAGCACAGCTAACTGGAGTCTTCTTTCTCAGTGCAGGGGAAGGGAACACAAATAATCCCAAATAGCACGTACTCCAAAAATGGTTCTTTGTGATTGCCTTGGGGAATATATACTAAAGGGTTTTTTATGTGTTTGTCTTCTTGGTTTGTTTTTGCTCTGTGTGTGTGTGTGTGTGTGTGTGTGTGTGTGTGTGTGTGTGTGTCTTTTACCAACAGAAGTCCCAGTCTAATCCTATTTAATTTTTCTGAGCTTTGTTTTCTTAACCAACACCGGGGGTCAAGGAGGTCCAGAAATGTCCTGGAGAGTCTAGGGGCTCACTGAGGTGCTCAGCCCTCTGGATGGTTCAGTCCACCGCAGGGACAGACAGCAGGCTCTGCCAAAGGGATTAGCAGCATCCTGGCTGACAGTGGCCTGGGCCGGGCAAGGGGCAGTGGTGTGTAGGCAGAAGCCCAGGCCGGAGTCCTGGTGAGGCCGCTTCCTTGCCTCGGCATCCCTGCTGGGCCTGCCTCTGCGACCTTGTGGAGACCAGAAAGGAGGCAGGAGAAAGATGCTTTGAAAACTTTGAAAACTCCTGGTGAGGTTCATCTCATGAAATTTCTCTGCCTGGAGGGCCCTCTGGGAAGGGAGTGCTCCCCCACAGAGGTCTAGCCTGGGCAGCAGAGCAGCGATTCTGGATTCTGTGTTTGGGGGCCTTTGGGAGGGCAGCTCCCTGGGGCACTTAGCCTTGGAGAGTGGGGGCCCTGCAGAACCCCAGGAAGGAGCAGGGAGGAAATGGGGCTCCCTGAGAGGAAGGCTGCCTCTGGTCGGAGGACATGCTGGAATCACTGTGTAAGAAGTAGAAATAGGAGTTCCCACTGTGGCTCAGTAGGTTAAGGACCTGACGTCTCTGTGAGGCCAGCACACACACAGGGCACAGTGGGGACAGTCTCCGCCATTCCGTAGGTCCTTACCTGGGGTGACCTGAAAGCCCACACCCACTGTGGATGCTGGCTCTGGGTCCAGGGCTCTCCCTGTGTCCCTGCTTCCTCACTGTGTGTTGGCTCAGGTCCCAGGGCAGATGTTGAGGTGGGGACAGAGAGAATATGAGAGGACCAGGCAGAGGGCTCTCCTTTTTCTGACCTGGTCCCTGAAGCCATGAAGCATCACTGTGCTTTATCGGTCAGGGCCGTTGCAAGTCCCTCCCAGATCCAAGAGGAGGGGACATAGACCCCTCACAGTGGAAGGTGTGTCCGTCACATGGGCAGGAGATGCTATGGGTGGCCTAAATACACGGGAGTGGCCGTCTTTGGAGAATATGATCTGCTATGCCTGCCCATCCAGGAAGGAGCCAGGGTCAGAGGCTAAGAGGAAGCCTTCTGGAGGCAGTGATGCTTGAACAGAGGCTTAAAGGCTGGAGAAGATAAGATATGTGGGAGGGGAGGGAAGGAGAGACTCCAGGTGGAGGGGCAAGGTCCACTGAGGGAGGGCCCAGGAGTGGAAGCCTGGTGAGTTGGGGGCAACCACAAGCCCTTCTGTGATGCTGGGGCGGTTTGTATGGGGCTGGGTGTGCTGGGAGGTGGGGCTGAAGAGTGGAGGGGCTTAGCCTGCAGTTCATGAGCAGGGGTTGTCAGTTCTTCTAAGAATCAGGCCCTCTCCCAGGAAAAATACCCATTGGACTTTGTACACCATTTCAGGGACCCGGGTCAAGGCCCCCAGCCCCAGTGGACCTCAGAGGGATCCCTTCCTGTCTTGTGTTCTGTGGAGCCAGCTTGGGCCCTGAACTTGCCAGCGGTCTCTCTCTGCAGGTGTGTAATCTTAGGTGGCCCCAGGAGCATGTGTCAGACTCAACCCAAATGCCTCACTCAGCCACTTGGCATCACCAAGCCCAGGCTGGCCCTCCTGGCTCAGAGAGAGCCTGTGGGGATGTATGCTCTCTGTTCTACAGGTGGGAAACCAAGGCCCAGAGAGCATTGTTCACTCGCCCAAAGTCACACAGCCATCAGGATAGGGATGATGACGTGGGTCTGACAGCCTCTCCGGGCCAGCCCATTTCCCCCGTGGCATCCTTTCTCCTGACACAGGGCCCTGCATATCCCTGCGCCACGTGACACCACCTTGCCCTGCCCCACCCAGGAGGCTCAGCTCTGGGACCGTGTGTCTCAGGCATGAGTCAGCTTTTGCCTCTGCTGGGAGAACCTCCAACAGAGCCATACCAAGTCTTCCACACCCGCCTGTCCGGCCCTCCAAGCCTCTGTCTCCAGTGCTTGCTGGATACCTTTCCAGGGAGGCCCCTCATGCTTAAATCTGCACTCACCTCTGCTCACCCCAGCTGCCTCTCCAGTCCTGTTCTAGGGATTTCCTGTCTTGGGCTTTCAAGTAGGCGTGGCCCATAGCAGATGGCTGGGGAGAAGCCGGGGTATTTCTTTCACACTTTCTGCTCTAGGAAGCATCTCCAGCGGGGCCTGGGTCTCCTCCCTGGCCCCAGCTCCCACTATCCGGGCTTGCTCTGGTTTCTGCTGGGCTGGGTTGCTCCTGGCCTCTTAGCTCTACCTAATGCTGCCACCCCTCTTCCTCCCTCCTGCTCTAGGTGGCGCCAGTGGCCTTGTCCCATTGCTAACCTCTGTGCTGCCTCTGCATCTTCTTCGGCCTCTCAGCTTTCACATCACTATGCAACCAATCCCCTGTATTAAATTTCCTCTGTTTGGGATACCCATGGGCTTCCTGCTGCCCAGCTAGACCCCTTCCTTTCCCAGAGGATGGCACCAAGTCAGTGTTCAGTCCCTGACCTCAGTGACCCCCACCCAACTAGTCTCTGAGTCAGAAGACTATGCTTCTGGAAACCTCTTGTGCCCAGACCCCCACCCCACCCCACCCCCTTCCCCACTCCCTTCTGCTGCAGCCTTGAACTTCAGGTCCTTATCACCTCTGGCCTGGATGACCCCAGCAGCCTCCCACCAGGGCACCCTACCAGGCTACCCTCCCCACAGTGGCCCAGGGGCTTTAGACAGAGCCCAAGGGCCTACACTTTAGATCTAACCTTTCTCATCTGGTCCCATGCCGCCTACCAGCCCTGGCCATCCTCCACACCCCCATTCTCCCCTGTGCCCCCCACACCCACACCCACAGCAGACTAATCATTTCCCAGACATACCACGCGTGGCTCCCTCTACCCTGGGCTCACCTATTCCCTCTGCCCAGACCAGCCACTCTTTTCTACTGGTGAATGTTTATTGATTCTTTAAGACCTACAGCAGGTGCTGCCTCCTCTAGGGTGAAACACATCCCTCCTCGTCTGCCTTCCATGGCCCTGGATCAGTCCCCTAAGGGCTTTTCTCATGTGGGACATGAGTTTCTCAGGGCTGGGACCCTGTCCAAGCCCTCCTTGTACCCAGGCACCTCGCCCTTACATGAGGTCAGTCGGTCTTTTTTTGGCTGGCTTGGAAAGTGCTGTTGGGATCAGCTGGCCTCCTAATCCCTTGGCCATGGTGCCTGCCCAGGTCCCTTTCCTGTTTGAACCACCAGCCAGAGTCAGGGGCCTCTCCTCCCAGGACACCAAGACTGTACATTTCATTGTCATTCTCAGTGATCTTGGTTAATGTTTAAGTTCAGGTTCTTTGTTTTCTGTAAAGCCCATAACAGGGTGGTGGAGCTGGGAATTGTAAAAGTCCATAAGAGGAAAACTTGACTCAACAATTACAAATTGAAGATTCCCCCTCA
The DNA here is from genome assembly GCF_016906955.1 of Phacochoerus africanus. Lineage (NCBI taxonomy): Eukaryota > Metazoa > Chordata > Mammalia > Artiodactyla > Suidae > Phacochoerus > Phacochoerus africanus. The sequence continues at coordinate 211,677,402 of NC_062544.1, read as the reverse complement.
CCCCTCCCCAGCGTTTGGGTGGGGGACGAATGGAAAGGAAGACGATGTTGAAATGTAGCCCTTCGAAATGCTATATAACCTTATACAGAACTGTGTGTGATTCTCTTACACAGGCCCTCAAGCTAGAGCTTTGCACATCAGCAATTTGCTGGACTCTAGACTCAGCCTTCCTGAAACTCCCATCAGTGTCTGTTTCCTGCATCACACCTCAGATGGCTTCCCGTGGGATCCTGGATAGAACCCAAACTCATCAACTTTAAATTCAACTCCCCCTTCCCCCTCTCCGGGTAGCTTCGGCTGCCTCTTTTCCAGCCAGACATCCTGTTTACAGCTCCCAGACAGGACACAAGTTGGGGGTCTCACCTTTTGAGGACAGGGCAGAGGAGTGGTTCAGAGTGTGAGGTCCAAATTTGAACATGTTCAGGCTCCCTCATGCTCGGGCTGTGATGGACCATGCAGCCTCCAGGAAGCCCACTCTGATTTCCCCTCCCTACACCATGCATCCCTCCAGTGTCCACCCGCTCCAAATGCCATCCCTCCTCCCACCCACTCCAAATGCCATCCCTCCTCCCGCTCCCCCGAACAGCACAACCTCCTTGTGTTACCTATTTCGTGGTCATTTATTCGTGTGTTTTTCTGTTCTCTCCACCCGGACTCTCTGTGCCTCTTAGAGTGCCTGCATGAATAATGACCAAAAAAAGACAGAAACCCACCAGGAGCTGCAGCCAGAGCTGACCATCCAGCCCACTTTGGGGACTTTGTGCTCAGTGCACCCCACCTCTAAGACAGGTGCCTATGGGGTGGGCCTCTGATCTGTCTCTCTTCCCTGAGAAGTCAGAGGAATAATTGTGAACAAAAAATGGGTATGACTCTTGACAAACCTAGGCTCAGTGGCTGACACCCAACTCTCAAAGCCAGCCCCTCCCTGTGTCATCTCTGCAGGCCACCTCCCACTGTGTTCTCCGGTGCAGTTTTCCTGTGTTTCTGCACCCTGCCTCAGCGCACGCCCAGGCAGACAGGACAGGAAAGACCTGGGCCTCCACAGGCCCCCTCTGAAGTTCATGAGGTGCCTGACCCATGGAGGAGTAAGGTCATAGCTCACAAGGACCACCCCCTGAGGAAGAAGAGGGGGTGAGTACATGAACTTTGGGCACCCAGGATGATTGACCCTGGGCAAATTCTTTTCTTTCTCTGGGCCTCTTTTTCCCCATCTGTCGTTCAAGAGAATTGGCTCAGGTAATCTGGAACATTCCATCTAGCTCTCTGATCCAGAGATTTTTTTTTTTTTTTTTTTTTGCTGTATCTGTGGCCTATGGAAATTCCCAGGCCAGGAATGGAATCTGATCTGGAGCTGCAGCCTACACCACAGCTGCAGCAACACTGAATCCTTAACCCACTGTCTACAGCAGAAACTCCGCCTCTGATCCAAGGATTTGGGGGAAGCTGTAGGGAGGGTTTGTCAGCACTCAGCACAGCCTGATCATAGGAGGCCTGACCAAACAGTAATCAGAGCAGCAATTCTAAACCCTGATGCAGCTAGATAAAATGCAGACTCTGATTCAGCGGATCTGAGATGGGGCCTCAAATCTGCATTTCTAGCAAGTCCCAGCTGATATCAGTGCTGTGTATCCTGGTCCACAGTTTAGCCCTGGTTCTCAAGGTGGGTCCCGGGACCTTGATAGAGTTAGTTAGGCCCCACTGCATTCCTACCGAGGCAGAGACTCCAGGTTTTAACAGCCTTGCAGGGATTCTGATGCATGCTCAAAGCAGTAGGAACCACTGCGTTAAGGGAACAGGTTCTGAACTTGGAGGTACGTAGGAAACGCTTCAAGAGTTTTTTAAAAATACTGGCACCCAGGTCCCTCTCCCAGGGTTTCTAATTTAATCAAAATGGGGCGCCTCCTGGGCACTAGGATTTTTTAGAGCTCACCGAGTGACTGTGCTGTAAGCCCAGTCACCTGATGAGTGTTAGAATGTACTGAAGAGGTCAGGCCCCACGCCTAGGCCTGCGGGGCTCCTGGACGCGCTCTCTGGACCATGGCCAGTAGGGCGCGCTGTTGCGCCATCTGGGAGGCTGGGCGGCTGTGGTTCAGGCTCCTCCCCACCTGCGGCTTGAGCAGCTCTGGGGCTGGCGGACCGGCGCCAGCGGGAGCGGCTCCTGGCCGAGGCGGCCCTCCCTCATGCATCTGTATCTAGTTAGTGCTGGCCGCGGCCCCGCCGCGCTTGACGTCAGTGATAGGCTCGGTACTGGGCAGATGCGGCCGTTGCAGCCGCTTGGCACAGGTTCTTCATTAGGTCAGCCCTGCTGCCCACCTCCTCCAGGCAGGACCCCAGGCTTATCCAGGGTACCTAGCCTTTTGTTAACGCTCTTCCGATGATGGGGAAGGAAGCCCCTCCCCATTTCCACCTGACCGAGGCACCAGAATCCTTTCCCACCCTCCCCCACAGCTCCCTGCCCCTCCCCTGTCTCATCAGGATCCTAAGGGTCCCGAGAAATCTAATAGACCCTAGTTCCCCAGCCCAGATCCTCCAATCTGCTTGGTCAGCTGCAGGAACCAACTCTTACCTTTCTTTTTCTTTCTGAGTTTCTCTTCTCCTTGGCTGTCCATGGCTCAGTTCCTGCCCTGCTGCCTGCTCCTTTTCTCTTTTATCTGAGTTGTGTGTATCAGGTATTCCAAGGTGATGTGTTTTCATACGTAGAAGTGGAAGAGATGCCGCCAGAGATTACCTAGGTTTAATATGATAAGCCAGTGATATTTGTAAGGAACATTGTGTTGATGCAGAGGAGTTATGGTGAGTTCTGGTTGTTGATAAGTTTGGTTTTTTGGGTTTTGTTTTGTTTTGTTTTTTGGTCTTTTTGCCTTTTTCTAGGGCCTCTTCCTGTGGCATATGGAGGTTCCCAGGCTAGGGGTCGAATCGGAGCTGTAGCCACCGGCCTACGCCAGAGCTACAGCAACGCGGTATCCAAGCCACATCTGCTACCAACACCACAGCTCATGGCAATGCCAGATCCTTAACCCGCTGAGCAAGGCCAGGGATGGAACCCGCAACCCCAAGGTTCCTAGTCGGATTCGTTAACCACTGCGCCAAGACGGGAACTCTTGGGTTTTTTTTTAATTTAAAAAAATTTTTTTAACTTTCTTTAGGCAGGGGTGAGGATTTATTCTAGAGGAGAGAGCCTGGTCAGATTCGGTCATACTCTACTATCTAGCTTTCTGCATCAGCTGAGCACATCCCTGGAGTTGCTTTTCCCAGCCAGGATGCCAGAGCTGCCTTTATCATAAATGCGCCATTAGAGTTGCCTTTATTATAAATGCTCCATTTCACCGCTGCTTTTGCTCCCCTCCACTGTGTTTGATCTTCTGGGCTGCTGTGTGAGATTTCATCTGGAGAAAGGCTTTGTGGGTAAAATCAGCATGAACACCTCTGGTCTGGATGATGCCTGGTGACCCTTCTGACTTCGGCAGCTCACACCTCCAAGAGGAAGAGAGGAGGTCATTCTGAGAAGCAGGAAGCAGGCTTCATTCCTGCTCTGACCTTGACCCTGAGTGTCTCTTCCTAGTTCTTCCATTTGACAACCCTGCCCCTCCTGACCATGCAGGGTGGGCATTCCCTGCAGCCACAGAAGAAGAGGCTGCTGGGATATTGGAGAGAGACACAGATGGTCAACAGTGGGCAGGTGGCAGTGATCCAGGCCAGCCTAGATGGGGAAAACGAGGCAAGGGACTTGCTCAAGGTTACATAGCTGGTTCTCAACAGAGCCCGTCTCAAATGAATCCGTCAGAACTGCTGCTGGGTGCCAGGTTGGACACGCTTAGGCAGCGTGGAAGGTGTAATGGCTGGGTTCCAAGGGGAGCCAGTTGGCTTAATTTGAAGAATACTAGTCTCTCTTAGAATCCAGATGAGCAGACCCCTGCCAGAGGCAGCTATCCTTCCAGGGCTCAGCCTGACCCTGGAGCAGCAGACACAGCAGGGTGCTGGCTGGAAACAGCCACCCTAGGGCTCAGAGAGGAGTTCACCTGCCTGGTATGGGCCCCCTCAGGGGACTGAAGGCCAGGGAAGAGGTGTAGCAGATCAGGACGGATCAGGCACCTTCCAGCATAGCCTCTGAAAGTAAAGGGCTGAGCCCCAGATTGGATCTCAGAGAGTCTGGGAGGTGGGTGGCAGCCAAGGGGATCCAGGGAGCCGAGTGTTTGGGCCAGTTTCCCAGTTGCCTTGGCAGTGCATCTGGCCAGAGCCCAGTGGGAAGTCAGGGACTTAGGAAGCAGATGCTCGAGGAGGACCGAGGGGATTCGAACTTTTGTTGTGTGGGTAAGAAATTAGGGCAGGGCAGGAGGGAGGGCCCAGAGCCACTGGGCAGTTAGCAGAAGAGTGACCAGAGTAGAGCTGGGACATAGGTTCAGGACTTTGACGTGTCCCAGCCACAGTTCTGTTTTCCGAGTTGACAGAGACTCTGACCCTACTCCACTGGGAGTGCCTCTTTCCCTCTCTTTGGGTTATGTAACATGTATCTCTGTGTGTGTGTGTGTGTGTGTGTGTGTGTGTGTAGACATTTCCTGTTTTCTGGGTCTCTGCCTCCAATTCCTATCAGTTTCATAAAACCCAGAGAAAAAAGATTCTGTCTGTAACCTCAGTTGCCTATTCAAGGCTCACCATCAGGAAATCCTGTTCCCACCTTGCCCAAAGCCCCGTGCTGTAGTTTAAGTCCCTCCAGGTGGGGCTGGCAGGGTCCCTGGGACTTACTCCAAAGGCCCCAGGGAAACTGGCTGGGCTGTTTCCTGAGGAATGCTCGCTTCCACATTACAGACTCCAAGCACGTGCCCTCTCCGCCTGAGGTCTTGAATGATGCTGCTTTTGGGGGCAGGTGGGGGGTGTGTGGTGGGGAGCCTAGCTAGTGATTTATTGTCTGTCTACTCTCAGAAAGCTCGTGTTCATGCCTGCTGGTGGAAGGGTTGGAGGGATGGAGGGAGGGGAGGGTGTGTCCTCTGAGCTGCAGAGGGAGCCAGCGGGATGACTTACCCCTGTCCCTGCTGGGTGGCCTGTTACCTTGTCCTCCCTGCCTCTCTCCACCTGATGAGAAGCAGAATGCACTTCTACCCCATTTGGGAGGCTTCAGGCACATTTTCTGCTCCGAGGCCACTGAATGCAAAATGCTACCCAGATGACAGGGAAGGAGGAAAGAATGAGGCTGGGGGAGCAGTGCTCTGTGCCGAATCTGTACTGGATCCTCATGTGGCGTCACTAGGATGGAGGTACTGCCTCCATGTCACAGATGAGAAAGCTGATGCTCAAAGAAAGCTGAGTGTCTAAAGTGTCTGAAGTCACATAGAAGTGAGTAGAGTTGGGATCCGATCTCTCGTCTGGCGAATAGCAACACTCATGCTTTTCCTCTCACCTGAGTTACTGCATTAGAACCTCATCCTCATTCAGTCTGTCCTTTTATTTTTATTTTTTATTTTCAAAAAATGATTTCCATTTTTTCCATTACAGCTGGCTTATAGTATTCTGTCAGTTTTTTACTGTACAGCAAGGTGACCCAGTCACACATAGATATATACACTCTTTTTTTCTCACATTATCATGCTCCATCATAAGTGACTAGATATAGTTCCCAGTGTTATACAGCAGGATCTCATTGCTTATCCATTACAAAGGCAATAGTTTGCATCTATTAACCCCAAATTCCCAGTCCATTCCACTCCCTCCCCCTCCCCCTTGGCAACCACAAGTCTGTTCTTCAAGTCCATGAGTTTCTTTTCTGTGGAAAGGTTCATTTGTGCGGTATATTAGATTCCATATATAATTGATATCATAATGTATTTGTCTTTCTCTTTCTGACTTACCTCACTCATGAGAGTCTCTAGTTCCATCCATGTTGCTGCAAATGGCATTATTTTGTTCTTTTTTATGGCTGAGTAATATTCCATTGTGTATATATACCACATCTTCTTAATCCATTGAAATGTCAATGGACATTTAGGTTGGGGTCCAATCTCTTATCTGGCTAATACCAACACTTGTGTTTCCTCTCACATGGGTCACTGCATTAGAACCACATCCTCATTCAGTCAGTCTGTCCTTTTAAGCAGATATTACCAACCCAAGCTGTTTCAAGCCCGTGGAAGTCAGCAGTGAACAAGGCAGGTCCTGCCTTCATCGAGCTTCCCTGATTGGGGAGAACAAGACAAGCATAAGAAACAAGTCAGTCATAATAGGTGTCTTAGTCAGCTTGGACTGCTCTAACAAAATGCCATTTATTGGGTGGCTTAATTAAAAAATAAAAAACATTTATTGGAGTTCTTGTCATGGTTCAGCGGAAATGAAACTGACTAGCATCCACGAGGACACAGGTTCGATCCCTATCCTCACTCAGTGGGTTAAGGATCCAGCGTTGCCGTGAGCTGTAGCTTGGATCTTGTTGCTGTGGCTGTGGCGTAGGCTGGCAGCTACAGCTCTGATTCGACCCCTAGCCTTGGGACCTCCATATGCTGCAAGTGCGGCCCTAAATCATTTATTTCTCACTGTTCTGGAGGCTGAGAAGTCCAAGGTCAAGGTGTGCCAGTTGGTATCTGTTGAGGGCCCTCTTCATGGTTTGCAGATGGCCACCTTCTTGCCATGTCCTCACATGGTGACAAGAGAGCACTGGCCTCTTTCTCCTTAAGGGCACTAATCCCATCATGGGGGCTCTACCTCATGACCTCATTTACCTTAATTACCTCCCAAAGGCCTTGCCTCTAGATACCATCACACAAGGGGTTAGGGCCCCAGCATATGAATTTGGGGGAGACACAAACATCCAGTCCTTAGCAGTGGTATGGGTAACAGAAGGTGAAAATGCTGTGAGGACGAGGAGTAGGGAGGTGGTAGGTAGGTTGTGATTTTTAATGTTAATGGTCAAGACAAGCCTTACCATGAAAGTGACATTTGAACCAAGATTTCAAAGAGATAATGGTTTTGCTATTGTTCTTGCACTACCCGTACCTATTTCAGACCTACTCATTCGGACCCACTGGGAATAGGGTCTGGGAATACATAGGTATTTAAACTTGTCTTTTATACGCACCTAAATTTGGAAATCCTTGTTCTGCACCCTGGCACTTCTTCTCCATGCCAAAGACTTTTACCTGACAGGTTGGGAAATATTTGCCCAAATCTAGGCATGACTCGAGGAGTTCAAGAATGAAGTTGGAATTAAAAGAGTCCTAATGACGGTTCTCTTTGTGACTTGCAAACTGGCTAATACTTAGTAATTAAAATAGGCAAAATGCACTCAGGACCATGAGTAGGTCTGGAAGGATCTGTCGGCACAGGGTTGATGTCATCTAGTCAAGGTACGACCCAGGTTATTGGAGCAATAGGCTGGCGTCATGAGATGAGCATAGCTCAGAAGACTTGGATTTTAGATCATGTTCAACGGTGGTGAACTTGGCCACCTCATTTGCTTAGGAGCTTTGGCTTCCAGGTTTATGAAATGGAGCTGCTAAAACCTCCTCTAGGCTGTCTCCACCTCTACCACCAGCCAACCTGTGTTTCCATCCATCCACCTAACCATCCCATCCCATCCCATTCCATCCATCCATCTAAAACATCCATCCCTTCCATCCATCCATCCGTCCATCCATCCTGTACATTCATCCATCCATCTGCCCACCCATCCTATCCATCCACCCATTCATCTATCTGCCCATTATACCATAACCATCAGTATCCTCATTTCATCATCATCAATATTTCTAGTGTGGCCCATGTTCAGATCAACAAAATTCTATGCCTAGAACTAATTATAAAGGAGTTAAGTCTGAAAAAAAAATGAAGAAAATTTCTATGGAGAGTAATTAACTGGGGTAGTGAAATCTTTCCTCTGAGAAGACCTGTTCAATGAGGTCCAGGGGTGGAGTCTGTGCTGCTCGTCTGGGGGAGCCAGACAAGTGCCTTGTAACTTCAGTTGCAGCGGCAGCTGCTGTGAAAGGCAGCCTCAGATTTCCCCTGATGGCGGGGAGCCCTGCCTCAGTGCCCAGCCCTATTAACTGTTGGCTCCCCAGTTGCCGAATCGAGCCAAAAACATCCTCTGCTGTTTGAAGTGCTTATTGGAAAAGCAGATTTCATCTTGGCTGGAGCTCTGAGCAGTTCCTTGTGTGGGGTGCTCCCCAGGGCTGTAATTGAACACAAGAAAGCATCGGCCTCCTTTTGGCATTCTTGCTTTCATCTCAAAGTCACATTTTAAAATTTATATTTAAAAAAAAGTCAGGAAAGGGGCCAGCACGGCTCACGCGGCCACTGGTGCCAGAACCCCCAACACGGCAGCTCCAGGAACGAAGGCTGTGGAGGATTAGCAGGGGGAATTAGGACCATACAGTGCAACGATACTTCGAGCCAGTGTCAGGGAGCTCGCAGACTGCCTTGGGGCCAGGCCTTGGTGTGACGTGGGCTTTGCGGAGCAGGCGTCCTGAGAGTGCAGACCGGACCCCATTCACAATCATTCCATTGGGGCAGAATTTTCTCAGAGACCAGGAGAGTCTGAAGCCTGCCTGGACAGCCAGGCTGACCAGCCTGGTCAGCTGGAAATGCTCTCTCTTTCCAATCCAGATGCATTGTGCTGCTGGGGAACCTGCTTCCAGATGCTGCTGTGGACACTGGTGACCATGAGTGGGAGAAAACCCCTGAGGGGCGTGGCCTGTGCCGTATTCTTTTCTTCCCCGACTCTCCCTTTCCCAGGAGCTGGGGCAGGATTCTGAAAACAGTAAATGTGGATGTTTATTAGACAAGCTCTCCCACGCAAACCGATTGCAGTTAAGCATGGCACAGCTCTTTCCTACAAGCCTTAATAAGACCTTTATCTTCTCCAGGGGCCACTGTGAGACAGAAGCACCAAGCGTCATGGAGGATTGAAATACAGTAGCATCCTGGGGCGTTCCTCTTGGGTTCAGTGGGTTAAGTACCCGACATTGTGTCCCTGAGGATGCAGGTTCGATCCCTGGCCTTACTCAGTGGGTTAAGGATCCAGCATTGATGTAATCTATGGTGTAGGTCACAGATGTGGTTCGCATCCCGTATTGCTGTGGCTGTGGTGTAGGTTGGCAGCTGCAGTGCAGATTCGATCTCTAGCCTCGGAGCTTCTATAAGCTGCAGGTGAGGCCATAAAAAGAAAAGAAAGAAAGAAATACAATAGCATCCTGGAGAAGACAGAGACCTCACAGTTCAGACATACACCCAAGTACTGAGTCACTTAGGCCCAGCTGCCCCCTTGAACAGGGCTGCTGTTGCATCATCAGCTTGGGCCCCACTATGACCCTGTAATCGTTTTCAAGAATTTTTGTTTATAGGACATCATTGTTGTTTATGCGGCTGGTTTCTTCTCTCAGTGTAGGATTCTACATTTATCCCTGTTTGACACTAAGATCATTGATACCTTGTATGTTGCCAAAAATTAAAGAATAAAAAATGGAGTGCTTACGACAAGGAACATGCATTCGATAAGATGATTAAAACCGTCCTGCTTTCAGGATCGCAGGAAGGAGAACAGAAGTAAACATACAAAACCTCACTATTGTTAAATTTAACTCCGAGGCTCCTATTAGCCAAGAAAAATGGAGAAGTAGGCATATTGCTTCCTTAGGGGAGACAAAATTTCTCTTGTTTTTGCGTTCTAAAATAAAATTCTGAGGGGCTCCTGTGGAGTGATGCTGTGGGCCAGTGTGTTGACAGCAGTGTTATGCTAAATGGAGAAGTAGTTTTCACAGGGATATCTTCTATCATGGCCTTAGCCAGCACTTATGGCCTCGCAGTGACGTCTGAGATATCGAAGGCGGTCTTGGGGGCACGACAGAGTGTGGGAAATTGTAAGAGAGCTGATAAAATCACCTGGCTTGTACGTCATGCATTTCCTACTTAAGGACACTTGGGGTTGGATCTGGGACCAAAAAAAAGAAAAAAAAGAAAGGCCAGCTACCGAAGGTATAGGTCAGGATATATCTCAGGGCAATCGCTAATTCTCCATGTGGCCAACTCCCCTCCCCCACGTCCACCACCAGTGAGGAGAAAAGGAATCATCCAGTTAAAGCAGCTAATGCCTAAGTTTGGTGTTGGTGTCCATGTGCACAGAGGTGCATGAGTGGGTGTGAATACCCGTCCCCATTCCGTTCCCTCCCCCACAACGTACACCCCATTTCCCAACGTCCACTCCCACACCCCAAGAGTCAGGAGCCTACAGTCCGCTCCTCTGTTGGCAGTTGATTTTGCAAGGCGGCAGAATCAGGGGAGGGAATCTGCCCCCTGGCTGTGGGACTCCTCGGATTTATTCATTTATCTTTAGGACTCCCTAAGTGCTAATTATCCTTGGGACTCCCCCTCAGTTAGTGAATTAGAATCCTGGCTCTGTGGCACTGTGCTAGGCCCTAGAAGCGGTGACAGCAGAGCCCCTGCCCTAGGGAAAGGGGAGAAATCCCCGCCCCCTCCATATAATTATGAGACGGTGTGATCTCATGTGTGATGAGAGCGTAATAGGAAATAAAGGTAAACTCTAAAATGCATCTTTACTCAGACTGGCTTCCCTTCTCTGGAACCACAGGCCAGTTTCCTTTCTCTGTCATGATCATGACCATTACTGACACATAGGGTCGTGGCAGGACTTGGGCTTAAAAGCTGCAAGTTTGGTTTCCGCAAAGCCCCTTCTAATTCTGAGAACAGGGCCATCATTGCTGCTACCACAGCTGGGGACCGCTCCCCCCCCCCCCCCCGCCCTGCACTCTCCTCTCTCCAGGTGCCCCTGCGGCCAAGAGGCCTCTAAATAAGCATGGGGAGGAGCCATGCCCTGTTCTCCAGCTAAAGGAGCCCCTGGTTGGTCCTGGCCGGATTGAAATGGGGGGCTGGCCCCCATGGAGATAGTCTTGGTCACGTGCTCATCTCAGAGCCGCTGCCCGCTCCACCGCCAGTATTTTAGTGTGTGGTCACACTGCCAGCATCAAGGGACACAGCAGGGAAGTTTGAGCTTGTTCCTTTGCAAGAACCAGCACATGGCCTCTTTACAGAACTACTTGGGTTTTTTGTTTGTTTGTTTGTTTTACGACTGCACCCGTGGCCTATGGAAGTTTCCAGGCTAGGGATTGATTCTGAGCTGTAGCTGCCGGCCTACACCACAGCCACAGCAATGCGGGATCTGAGCCGAGTCTGCACCCTACATACACCACAGTTCAGAGGCTGGATCCTTAACCCACTGAGCGAGGCCAGGCATCGAACCTGTGTCCTCAAGGATACTAGTCTGGTTTGTTACCGCTGAGCCACAACAGGAACTCCCAGAACCAGTTGTTCTTAACCGTTTTCTACCTCAAAACACATGGAGAGTATTTATCGAGGTGCCGGCCAGCAAGCAGCTGCATCACCTGTGAACTCTTCAGAAATGCACACTCTTGACTCCCCCTCAGTGAATCAGAAACTCCGGGGGCGGGCCATGTGGTTTGGGGTTAGCAAGCCATCCGGGTGATTCCCATGCCACTCATGTTTGAGGGCCACTGAGTAAGAGTCAGTCACTGTGACAGTGATTCTTGGTCAAGAAGGCTCCCCAGGGGCGAGTGCCAGACTCCCTGGAACTGGGGGTGGGGGTGGCAGATGTAGTTTGAAAAGGTCCCTAAAAAGACAGATGAGCTCTCCCCGCCCCCCCTTCCCTACTTGAAAATCATTGATCTAGAAACTGATTTTGCCTTGGAAGAATCATCTCATGCAAATGTCTCTGTAGTTTGATGATTTTTCTTTTAAGCTTTAGAAACTGTATTACACCACGGAGCATCTTGCGTTTGGCCTGGAAATCTCTCTCCATGGTTGTATACAAAGACTTGATTTACACACTCTGAGGCTTAAAAAAAAGAAGAGGGAGTTCCCATCTTGGCGCAGTGGTTATCGAATCTGACTAGAAACCATGAGGTTGTGGGTTCGATCCCTGCCCTTGCTCAGTGGGTTAACGATCCAGCATTGCTGTGAGCTGTGGTGTAGGTCACAGACACGGCTCAGATCCCGCGTTGCTGTGGCTCTGGTGTAGGCTGGTGGCTACAGCTCCAATTCGCCCCTAGCCTGGGAACACCCATATGCCGTGGGAGCAGCCCAAGAAATGGCAAAAAGACAAAAAAAAAAAAAAAAAGAAGAGTCTCTTCATAGTGATTTTGGAAAATCTGTTCTGACTGTTGGCCAAGGGGACAGCCCTTCCCGAGAGGTGGAGACCCTCCCTTGAACCCTGTACCTCCTTTACCAGCAAGAAGAGTGTGGCCCCAAGAATGGGATGTTGCTTTACTTATCCTCAGACATACATGCTCGGCTGCATTATGTTTTTTTACGAGCTCCTTAAAGGAAGCGGATGTCAGGAGCCTCTTTTTATTGCCCACGACAGGGAGAAGATAAACCTTAAATTGTCTGGTGTTGGCAAACAGTGGTAGACCCAAGGGGTTTTTTTGGTGGTTGTTTTTTTTTTTTTCCCTCTAAAAATGTTTTATTTGGGAAGCCTCCCTGGATTTAAAGTCATGGTGGGTATTTAAAAGTAAGGAGCATTTGCTTTAATCCCCCCATCTCACTGTGATCTGCAGGTGTTCATGCTCTTTGACTTGCCAGGAAAATAGCGAGAAGAGGGAGATTGCTTCTTAGAAAGTGGGTTTTCCTGTTGAAGTGGGCAGCCCGACAAGGCCTGCTTATCTGGGTGACAGGCTCCACCTCCCCAGAAGGTAGTATTTCCCTTGTGGCTACTGAGGCAGGAAGCAGGTGGCAGGGAGCTGACCCCGCAGCGTCCTCCAGCGAGGGTGAAGTGGGGGGGAGGTTTGCCACCAACTGAGGCCAGGGCTGATCTCTGATCATCGCTGAGTGGTTTTGGGTCTCTCTGAGGAGATGTGCTCAGCTGACAACAGATCCTGTGGTGCAGGCCCCCAGGGTGGAGGCATCTGGGCTTCCGTCGGGGAACAGAGGTCTGAAAGGACGCCAAACTGCCACTCGTGCTCTCAGCAGAAGGAGGAGGAACCCAACCCCCTAGCTGGAGGGGAGGCCGGTTTTGTAATATGATGACCCTGCCTGAGCCCTGACACACACACCCCCCACTGCCCATCATTAGGATGCAAGGTCCACAGGCATGGGATTCGGTTGGTCTTGTTCCTCACCATACCCTAAGCATCTGGAACCATGCCTGGCACATAGTAGGTTCTCAATAAATATATGTTGACTAAGGACTCGAATTTCTCCCCCTCCTCCCTCAAGCCTACTCTCAGAGCTGACAGGGGAAGGTATTAAAAGTCTTGTCCCTAGGCTGTCAGCTGCTTTTCTGGTGCCCTGGGGATAAAGAAGAACTCTTCCAGGAAGACCGCTGCCCTTCTGCAGGTGTTTCCAAGGGTAGCTCTGAATGAGGGAGAGGAAGTGAGTTCCCAGAACCGGACACCAGGCCAGTCTGTCACATGTTTGTAACAGTTGATGGGGCCAAATCCCTCCCCCTTGACCCCTCCCTAACATCTGGGCTGCTAACATGGACAAGGCGATGGAGACACACGGGCCTTTACAGACATTTGGGGCAAAGGCTTCTCTGGCAGTTTGTTTCTAAACCCTAGGTCACCCAGAAGCTGGAGCCTGCCTGACAGGGATGCATAACAGGCTGAAGCGTGCTGGCCTGGATTGCGTGGCGCCCTGGGGCTGCTGTGGCTTTGTGGTTCTGGCTTAGTACAGCGTGGCAGGGAACTCCCTGCCCACGGGCTCCAGGCTGTATAGTCCTTGGACGAGGACCCAGACCCTCTGACTTGAAGGACCCTGCAGGATGCCGGTTCTGCCCCACCCAGGCAAAGTCCCACAGCTCTGCATTGGACCAGACGATTCCAAACTGTTTAAAGTATTAGTAGTATTAATAGAATATTAGTAATATTAATAGAAAAATACTCCTTTGACTAAGCAATTGAATTTTAATGATGCCTATAAAAGGCGGTAGGTCATTGCTGTGGTTTTCCAGCTCTCCCTTCTGACTACAGGTGGTGTCCCCAGTCTTGGAGTGGTCTCCTTGGTGGGCTTGGCAACGCGTATGACAATTGGAGGGTGATTGGAGAGAGAAAAAGAGCAAGGAGTGGATAAAAATGTGCTGTGCTTCACTAAAGTAAAGGTAAAATGGTCATTTTATAAGAAGACCTAAGCCCAGCCCCTTCTGAGCGTGGCCGCAAGACAGGAAAGAAGAGGGAAAAGATTTGCCTGAAATCACATCAGGTGGCGGAGGCAGCCCTGGGATTTGACAGCTGTGGATCCAAGTGTGTTAGAAGGGCATCGGGCATCTGGCTGGAGGCTTTAGGAAAATGTTAATGAGCTTCAGGTCCTTTGATAATGTGTCTGTTCTGAACATTCAGTCAGTTATTCAATCAGTCATCTTTGGGCTGAGGGCTGCAGCATGTGTGATTTACTTTATTATTATTATTTTTTTTGGTCTTTTTTTGGTCTTTTTTTTTTTTTTTGGCCACACCAACAGCATACAGAGGTTCCCAGGCTAGGGGTCCAGTCGGAGCTATAGCTTCTGGCCTACACCACAGCCACAGCAACGCCCCATCCTTAACCCACTGAGAGAGGCCAGGGATCGAACCTGCAACCTCATGGTTCCTAGTCGGATTTATATCCACTGCGCCACGACCGGGAACTCTAAGGGTGTGTGATTTTCTTCTGCTGCGTTGGGGGTGGGGGGGAGTGTTCCCGGAATCTGGTGCTCAGCCAGAAGTAACCATCCTCCATAGGAACAGGAACGGGGCCTTAGTTCCAGCAGAGGAACTCAAAGATATTGTTATGTGTATTCCCTGAGGAGGAACCAGGACCCAACCCGGGACTGCACTATTGTTCCTTGATAGTTCCTCCCTTGTCTCTGTGTCCCCTCCCTTCCCTGGTTAGCAGCTGTTTGAATCTGCCCTTTGGAACTCCGGGAAGGTCCTGGAGGCTGGACGAAGCCTAGTTCTTACAAACAAAAAAATGAGGGACTCAGGATTTGTACCCAGGAGCCCCACAGGGTCCTGCTTGGTGTCAGGTTCAAGGGGTGTTTCCTGGTCCTCATCTTGCTTGTGTCAGCAGCATTGGAGACATTGGTCCGTCTCTGTTGCTCGCTGTCTTTTCACAGCTACGGGACATCACCCTCTTGGGGCTTTCCTTCTTCCGCCTGCTCCACCTCAAAGTCTCCTTTGCTGGCTTCTCTTCGCCTGCCTGATAAAGGACCTTCAGGAAGAACATCAGGGCATGGTCCCAGCAACCTTCCTCTATCCATCATCACTCATCCAGCCTTAAGAAAGGCTTGTGCACTGCCTCCTGAGGTTATGTCTCTTCTAAACTCACAGTCTGTGAGCATCCCTGCTAACACACAGCTAATACGCATCTCTTCCAGAACTGAGCTCTCCCCCGCCCCACCTCCATGCACATCCCCTCTTACCTGCAGTCCTTCTCCACCCCACAACCCTTCAGCTAATGGCAGCTTCTCTTTTAGTCTCACACCTCACATTTTGATCGTGTCATCAAATCCTGTGAGCTCTACCTTCAAAATTTTGACCCTTCTCATCACCTTTATTACTATCACGTTGGTCCAACCTACCATTATCTCTTGGCTAGAGGGTTACAAAAGGCTCCTAGCTGGTTCTTCCTGTTTCCACCCTTCCCAACAATGCCCTTCTCTGCCTTCAGTCGTGCACAGAGCTTCCAGAAGAATCCTTTGACAATAAGTTAGATCCTGTCTCTTCCTTCCCGTCTCACCGCATCAGCCACATTCATCCCAAAGAATCCTGCGTGGTCTCTCCTTCCATTACCTACTACTCTCTCCCCCTCACTCACTCTCTCCTGCCTCAGGACCTTTGCACTTACTGTTTTGTTTTTTGTTTTTTGTTTTTTTCTGGAAACTCTTTCCCTCCAAGATCTTTACTCAAATGTCACTTTAGTAAGGCCTTCTCTGATCACCCTTTGTAAAATCCAATCCCACTTCCACTCCCTATCACGCCTCCCCTGTTTTCTCCATTGCACTTCGCATTCTTTAATTCAGTGACATACCAATTCAGTGGTGGGGGTGGGGAACCTGTGCTGGGTCCAGGTAATAAGGAAGCGCATCATCTGTAGGAAATTTAAAAATAACCATGACGTGTACTAAGTCTGTCTGTTTTTTATTAGCCCTGTGCATTGACAATTCTAAACAGTGTTATACGATACCCTTCCCCACTGGGATGGACAGCTTCCACTAACTCTCCACAATTTAACACATTCTGTATTTCCCTTGTTTATGTGCTTATTGTTCTTTCCCTCCTTTAGAATGTAAGCCCCTTGGGAGCAGGATGTCGTGTCTGTTCACTGCTGTGTCCCTCATGTTTGCTGGGTGGTAAGTGCCCAGTGAGCTTCAGTGGAATGGATGAATGAAGCAGACAGTGCTATGAGTGTCCACAACTGGTGGGTTATCAGGAGGGTTTCCTGGAGGAGTCTTTGTCTAGGTGGTCGAGGCAGAAGGAATAGAAGACGCAAAAGCTAGGAGCATCTTCATTCTCAGGGTCACTGGCCAAGGGTAGGGGTCAGAATTCAGGAGTGTCATTCAGCAGCAGTCCTTCCTTTATAATGCTGGTGTTCGGTCAATGAATGTGTTTAATGCTAATTGGTTGAGGGTCCCTGCTGACATCTTGCAGAGGGCAGGCTGTCTCTTTCCATCAGAATGGCTATTCTCCACTCTTGCTGAAGAACTCCAGGCCTGGGTGGTGGGCCCCCTCTCGCACACTCCATCAGAACTTTCTCTTATCCCTGGGGTATGTGTTGGAGTTGGGACACCCCTCACGAGGCTGTGGTGACTGTCTCAGAGAGTGACCGATGACAGCAGGGAGCCGTTCCCAGCACCAGCCCCTCTGGGAAGTAGTCCCTGCCTTCTCTTCCCGCTCTGGGCAGAGCTAGGACCGTCTTTCTTTTGACTCCGTGTTCATTTCTTTATTTGAATACTTCTAACATGTTACTGTCTTTATGTGCTTCCACACCTTGATCTTCTACGGAAGGTTATTGCCACAACAGAAATAATTCTGACTCATTTCAATTCCTGGTCCCTCGCACAGAACCTGGCACACTGGAGGAAATCAATGTTTGCTGAATGCATAAATAATAAAGCAGCTGTTGTTTAAAGTACTATACCAACATCAACTGAATATAATGGTTATATGATGATGCTTTTGAATGAATCATAATAAGGAGAGTGACTAGTCCATGGTGATTATATATATATTATACCTTTTTTTTTCCTGTAAAGGTGATGTGTCACATAGTTCTGTTCTTATAAGTTCCACAAGCTCAATATCATCTATAATTGTTCAAACATTATCAATGCACTGTTAAATATGTTATATAGCTTCCGGAGTTCCCATCGTGGAGCAGTGGAAACAAGTCCCACCAGGAACCATGAGGTTGCGGGTTTGATCCCTGGCCTTCCTCAGTGGCTTAAGGATCCAGCATTGCCATGAGCTGTGGTGTAGGTCACAGACGCAGCTCAGATCTGGCGTTGCTGTGGCTCTGGTATAGGCCGGTGGCTACAGTTCTGATTCAACCCCTAGCCTGGGAACCTCCATATGCCAAGGGTGCGGCCCTAAAAAAAAAAAGACCCCCCCCCCAAAAAAAGTTATAGCTTCCAAAAAGGGTGAATTAGACCAAAGATCAATTTAAAAGGAAAAAAAAAAAGAGATATTAACTTAGAACACTGGTTTTCTAGATGTATGAATCTGAGATGTGGAGACCTGCCAGCCCGTAGGCCAGCACATTGATGCATCCAGAATTGGTAGATGGGCTCCACCCCACTGGAGAGAAATCTTCTAGGCTTCAAAAATCAGTCTGATGAAATAAGATTTTAACTAGTTCAGAATCAGAGGTCAAAAACAGTCCACTTCAGGAGTTCCTGTTGTGGCTCAGCAGTAACAAACCCGTCTATTATCCCTGAGGACTCGGGTTAGATCCCTGGCCTCATTCAGTGGGTTAAGGATCCGGAATTGCTGTGAGCTGTAGTGTAGGTCCCAGATGTGGTTCGGATCTGGCATTGCTGTGGTTGTGGTGTGGGCCGGCAGCTACAGCTCTGATTTGACCCCTAGCCTGGGAATATCCACATGGCCCTGAAAAAGCAAAAACAAAACAAAACAGAACAAAAAAACAGTTCAGTTAATATTTAAGTATCAAGATAGGAGGTTGCACGAAATAATTTGGAAACTTCCATCAAATTAAAATTTGCATTTAGCAGATTCCTCCCCAGACTTTTTAAAATGACCACGCATGAATATGTACATATTCCCCCCCTCCTCAAAGCAATTCCCCAGCTACCCACAAATACCACTCACCCTGAGGTCTTGTTCTAGATCAAACAGGTCTTCTTGCAAGAGGACTCTTAGGATTCTGCTCTAGCCAGAGCAAGGTCTCTGGCCCTTGGCTAATTTCACCACCTCTGGTTGACTGAGCAGGGCTGGGAATCTCATTAGGGAAGCCTTCCACCTCCTTCCCAGGCCAGCCCGAGTCGGGGCAGGAGTGTGTCATCCACCCTGGGCCTTCAGCGCCCCGCTTGAGGCCAGCTCACCAAGAGTGTTTTAAGAGCGGTCCAACAGTCCAGTGCCAACCATCCACCATCCCAGATGGGAAGAGCTTGTGTGCTGAGCCTTCCTCAGGATGCTGCCACAAGCTTCCTGATGCATCCAGGGCAGTGTCCCTTTGTGCAGGACAGACTGGCTGCCAGTCATCTGGTCTGGGAGTCTTGGGGACAAGGTTCTCTCTCTGAAGTGAAGTGATCTTGTCTGAGAGGACGCAAGTAGAGATGCTGCATGAACCTGGGGTCTAGGACTGGGTACACAACCCTTTCTCACCCACGGCCCACGTGTGCTCCTACACAAGCGCCTAAACACCTCAACATCTTTGGGCAGGTTTTTTTTTGTTTTTTTTTGTTTTTTTTTAAATTTTTAAAAATTTTTTATTTATGTATTTATTTTTGGTCTTTCTGCTATTTCTTGGGCTGTTCCCACGGCATATGGAGGTTCCCAGGCGAGGGGTCCAATCGGAGCTGTAGCCACCAGCCTATGCCAGAGCCACAGCAACGCTGGATCCGAGCTGCATCTGCAACCTACACCACAGCTCACGGCAACGCTGGATCCTTAACCCGCTGAGCAAGGGCAGGGACCGAACCCGCAACCTCATGGTTCCTAGTCGGATTCGTTAACCACTGCGCCACGACGGGAACTCCTTTGGGCAGTTTTAAAGTCTGTTTTAGGAGTTCCCTTCATGGCTCAGCGGTTAACAAACCCCAAAAAAAGACTGCGGTCCATGAAGATGTGGGTAAGATCCCTGACCTTGCTCAGTGGGTTAAGGATCTGGTGTTTCCATGAGCTGTGGTGTGGGTCGTAGACACGGCTTGGATCCCACGTTGCTGTGGCTGTGGTGTAGGCTGGCTATTGTAGCTCCCATTCGACCCCTAGCCTGGGAACCTCTATATGCTGCGAGTGCAGCCCTAAAAAGCAAAAAAACCCCGTCTGTTTTAGTCTCAACTAGGCGTTTCATTAACTGGGTATCTAAATTCCCAGACTGTTCCGTGGGTTCCTGTTTCTTTTTAATAATTGAAAAAATGTTCACCATTAGCTCATGATCACTGTAGGAAAAATAGGGAGGAAATGTAAATAAAAGGAAAATATAAAAATAACAAAAGACATATATATGTGTGTGTGTATGTGTATATATATATATATATATTTATGCATCAGAGCAGGCAGTACATCTAGACCAATTATTAGGCAGGTCTGCTAGAAATCAGTCCAGCAAGAAAAAGATGGTGTGTTCCAGTAACGCCTATCTAATGCTTTTCCTGTGTCCTTTGGGGACCTTAAGGCAACAGCTGGTGTTCCTTGAATGATGGGCATCACTGGTGCTCAGTATGCACAGCGAGGAGGAGCAGGAGTGTACACCTGTCTGAAGGGACAAGGTGACCCCTCTTCTACATTTTCCCTCATTGCTTCCTGGGGTGGTGCTGATCAGGCTGTGGGCTGGGATCTGGGTGAGGTTTTCTGATCCCCAGCTCCGGGTGCTGTTTGCTCCTCTGCTCATCACCCAGGTGAGAAGGAATGGCCTTCTGTTGGGATGGTGGACAGGATGCATAGCTCTCCCCAGCTGCCTGTGGGCTAGCGCTTCCCACCTGTTCTGCCCGGGCTGGTGGTCCGATGTTGTCACCAGCCCTCTGGGTAGGCACCAATAGAAGCAGCCTTCTACCAGGGCAGCACTGAAAAACTGGAGTGGTTCTTTGGTCCTTTGGGAATTTCCCCTGTGTGGCTGTGCTGTTATTCTAATGGTGAATGTTCTTTCACCCATGTCCTGCGGGGTGCTAGCCAGATCCCCTGCAAGAAAGGAGAGTGGCAATGATTCATTCTGGAATTGCCCTTCCTGCCACCCATGAAGATCTGTCTATTCTCATTACCTCTGGCTTCCCACAAAATGGTCCATTTGGCTTGTCTGCCGGCCGTACGCATCACAGCGTCTTGGAATGCCTCTGGGCCATTCTCCAAAGACTCTGGATTTGACTCTGAGGGAGCGCCTGCCTAAAGGGCTTGTCACAGGCTCCGGAGGTCCCTCTGAAGAAGGGCTTGGTGGGGGAGAGGGGGAGCAGCAGGATAGGAGGCTGCAGCAAGCATTCTTTCAGGGGAAGGAGCCTGCAGTTTGTTACCGCACCCCCCCCACCCCTCCCGCCCCAACACTTCAGAGGCACTTTTCAAAGCAGCTGCCCTTAGGTGCTGTTGGTTCCACGCTCTAATGACACTATAATCAGGATTTCATCACCACCTACTAGAGAGAGAATTGCAGACATTACTACTCACCCTCAAAACGGCCTCTCTCCATTTTTGCGTAACAAGAGGCCGAGAGAATATGTCTGAGGTCACACTAATGTCTACTTTGCGTCAAAGTCTTGGCCCTGGGATGCCCCACTCCCGGTTGTGGTCTGCCCAGGCTGTTTAGCCTGGCCGATGGCAGAGAAGAGCGGTCAGGCAAGAGTTAGGGCCCGGATCTTTTAAACGTGGCCCCTTCAAGGGGGTTTAGGCCAATTCCTTCCCTCTCCCTCAAGCCGGGAGAGCTTCCCCACTGGGAAAAGGACGCTGGGGTGGGCGCATTTCCCGGGGCAGGAGGCTCCAGCGAGCCCGGAGCTCGGCTGGGTGTGGGGGCCGGGTAGGGGAGGAGCGAGCGGGAGGGCTGGGGAGTGGGGCGGGGCCGCGGGTGGCCGCGGCGGGGCGGACGCGGGGCGGGCCGGCTGGTGTGGCAGAGGAGCCGGTAATGAAGCCGGGCGCCTGGGCCCCCTTTGTTCCCGGGAAACCCTTTAAAGAGCCCCTTCCTCAGTCCCCGTGCGGGCCGGTGGCGACGAAGGCCGGCGGCGCCGAGGGCCGAGCGGAACGCCCCTTTTAGAGAGGCCTTTCCAGCCGCCTTGCCGGGCTGGAGCCTCCGCACGCAGCGAGGGCCGCGGCTCCGCACGCAAGGCGCGCGCTGCCCAGAGGGGCCCGGAGGCCAACATTAAAACGACAAAGACGAAAACTGCTCTCCGACGCAGGAAGGCGCAAATGCCTCTGGGTCCTGGGCAGCTGGCCGAATAGGCTTCCCAGTCCCAGGTCTGGCATCAGGGGACTGAGGCGCTTGCGCCACTGAAAGCCGGCGCCTCGCCGCGTGGTCCTCAGTGCCACTATGGCACATTCCTGGCCTTTGCAATTATTGGGAAATGGGAGGATCTTTTCTTCCCCCCCCCTTACATTCCCCCTTCCCCCTCCCTTGTTTTTCTTCCAGGCTTGAAATTATCTACTTTAGCAGTTCAAAAGACATTCCATTCCCATGACAAAAGCAGAAACGTGATGTTGGCATACCGTGGCCCTTTTCTATGGGGAGATTCAGGCAATAAATCATAATGAATGAAAATTTAAAATAGCATTTCTTTATCTTTTAATGGTGTACTTTGTTTATTTTTAAGTGCTGCTACCAGATCTGTTTCTTGACATTTCTCAAAAAAAAAAAAACCCCATTTGAGATGCTGAGCTAACAATAGTTAATTTTATTCCTTTAAAATATTCCTAAAGAAAATGGATTGGGGAGATTCGTTTTGAACTCCCTCTCGGCTCTAAAATTCCTTAAGTTGGGAGTTCCTATAGTGGCTCAGTGGTAACGAACCCAACTAGTATCCCTGAGAACGTGGGGTTTGATCTCTGGCCTTGGTCAGTGGGTTAAGGATCCACCATTGCCATGAGCTGTGGTGTAGGCTGGCAGCTACAGTCCCAATTTGACCCCCTGGCCTGGGAACTTCTATGTGCCATGGGTGCAGCCCTAAAAAAGACAAAAAAATGTCCTTAAGTCTATCTGTGAACAAAGGCTGAGAAAACTTTTTTTTTTTTTTGTCTTTTTGCCATTTCTTGGGCCGCTCCCGCGGCATATGGAGGTTCCCAGGCTAGGAGTCGAATCGGAGCTGTAGCCACCGGCCTACGCCAGAGCCACAGCAACGCAGGATCCAAGCTGTGTCTGCAACCTACACCACAGCTCACGGCAACGCCGGATCGTTAAGCCACTGAGCAAGGGCAGGGATCGAACCCGCAACCTCGTGGTTCCTAGTTCCTAGTCGGATTCGTTAACCACTGCGCCACGACGGGAACTTCCTGAGAAAACATTTTAAAACAGAATGGAACATTCACCATGGTGACTGATCCATCTGTTTATCCCATCCATCCACCCATCCATCCATCCATCCACCCATCCATCCATCCATCCAGTTCTGTTCAATGCTCTCTTTCCCTCCTTTGGCAGATCTGAACCTTACGTTTGTTCTAGAAGCGATGACATATACGCATTTGCTTACCCAAGGCAGACTCACATGGGTGTATGTATGCCAGAGTATCTGGAAATGGTTGATCAAAAACACTATCAATAATGTGTACTCCGGAGTTCCCGTTGTGGAGCAGCTGAAATGAATCCGACTAGGAACCATGAGGTTGCAGGTTCGATCCCTGGCCTTGGTCAGTGGGTTAAGGATCCGGCGTTACCATGAGCTGTGGTGTAGGCTGCAGACGTGGCTCGGATCTGGCTTTCCGTGGCTGTAGTGTAGGCAGGCAGCGACAGCTCCGGTTAGACCCCTTAGCCTGGGAACTTCCATATGCTGCGGGTGTGGCCCTATAAATACAAAAGAAAAAAAAAAGTGTAGTCCAATGAGACACTAAACTGGATAAAAGTGAAAGGGGATTATTTCCCCAAGAGAACAAAATACTTTAAGTATTTGAACCCACTTTTAAACAAAAAGTCTCAGGCTTTCTTTCCTAAATGTGTTGCAGTTTATAGCCAGGCTAGAGGACGGAAGGATATCTTCCTAAGTAATTGTTTCCAGTAGATGTTATTTTTGGTCTCTCAAATCATGACTCTGGTATGTCACATTGCACAGGTATTTTTCACAGCTCACTGAGTCTGATGGGTCTGAGAGTATTCAAGGATGCCCCAGAAAGGAGCCCAGGGCCATGGCGATTAGTGAGCTTCTGTACAAAGCCTGGTAGAAGGGACAATGGGCCAATTACCAGCAAAGCCTGCGGTCTCCCTTGGAGAGGTTAAGGAGGAGAGCACATGGCCTTTGAGCTAGCGTGTCATCTGTCCTGGGGCTTAATCAAGTTATCATATCACCCCGGTGTCTCTAGGCCTCCATCCATCGATTTGAATGAAGACAAAAATTTGCAGACAAATTTCTAGCAGCAGGAAGTTGGTGCTCTCCTGCGAGGCTGGATGAAAAGCACCTGTAACCTTGTCGGCCTCCTCCAGCTCCCGCTGGGAGTTGCTTCGGCCTGCAGCCTGCTGACTTCAGAGCCTGCCTGTCAGCAGGAGCTAGGACTCCGGGTGGAGGGGTGGGGGGCGGATGCTATTATGTATTTCAAGAGAATGCCCTGGAGTGGGCGGGCAGCGGCCAGGACTGCACAGTGTGGCCAGCTACCATGAATGTGTAGGTGGACACTCTCCCCTTCCTTTTGGTATTAGCCTGGGGTCATTTTTAGGTTAAGATGGGGGTGGGGTGGGGCAGACAGGCAACAGCCCTGATGATGGCATAAAGGGAATACTTGTGTTTCCCCTTCTCTCTAGGGAGGGTAAGAGGCAGGACGTGCTCCAGAATGCCATCAAGGCCAGCCAGGCCTCTGCTGCTCTCAGAGCCGCAGTTTCTCCATTTGGGAAGTTCAGGGATGTGGTGATTTTCGTCTAATCTGCAGGGTGGAAGGGAGAGGGATTTTGGTGTAGTAGACTGAACATTGGTGGGGGCCGGGGTTCCTAAAACTTGTGTTTAAGACCTGGCTCTGTGACTTGGGGAAAGGACTCAGCGTCTCTTTGTCGTAGTTATTTCACCTATAAGATGGGGATAGTGACCTGGGCTGTTAGCTGCTTGATAGTCAATGCGCTGATAGATGCCCATCAGTAAAGGAAAAAACTCCAAAAGCATATTACTTAGTGCTTCTATGGCCCTTCCAACACCGGTGCTCTGCGACTCAATGTCACAAAGAAGGGAGAGTTATTAATGAGCATATTAATTTATCAGCATGGAATAAGGACATTCCATCCTGAGTATAAGTTGATTGTTGAATGTGACCATCACAGTCTTTAGCAGAAAAAGCCAGCCGTGAGTTTTAACACTCTGTAGGGCATGTTGAACTGCTCGAAATCAACTTTTCTGAATTCTACAGGAAATTGGACTTCTTGACACTAAAACAGTGGATGGAGACCTGGCTAATAAATCGCTTCTTCCTCTTCCCCTGGCCTTCAGATGGTTTTCATGTTCTGTGGCCACTTTGTGACAGGGGACATCCACCTTAACCCATGGCAGCTCCAGCCTGTTTCCGCACCTGTAAAATGGGCTACGTTTTCTCTGCCTCTAACTCACGGGAGTGTTGGTAGAAACCACCAGTTCACAGGTGAAAAGGTGCTTCGTAAACAAAGAGTCAGGTGCTGGGTAGGTTTACATCGTATATGGATACGGGCATGCAAACACACACACATACACACACACACACACAACCAGAAAGGACTATTACTGTGTATTTACCTGGAGCCTGAATGAATACCTTGGGGAAATTCCATGGCCTTGTGGACCTGAGTACCTGGATGCCATGTCATACATGATCTGGCTCAAAAGTGGGTTCTTCATTCTGAGCCAACACCCGGCTGCTCCCTGGGAATGAACAGTAACAGGGTGCTCTGCTCCATCTCATCTCCTCAGCGGGTGGTATTGTGGGCACTAGGGAGTTTTCAGAGTACAGGTTTTTCTTTACATTTATTCCTAAGTATTTTTATATTGTTTGTAAGTGGAGTTTTAAGAAAAAAATATTTCCTAATTGTTCATTGCTTATATGTAGAGACAGTAACTAATTTGTTAAGCCTTCTCTTTTGAAATAATACAGATTCACAGGAGGTTATTGAGGCAGTACAGAGGACCCACATACCTTTCCCCCAGTTTCCCCCACTGGCCAGAGTACAATATTAAAGCCAGGAATTTGACACTGGCACGATGTGTGTGTATCATTATCATATGTGTATATTTCATGCAGCTGCCACTGCAATTGAGACACAGAATGAGTCCATCACCACAAAGATCTCCCATGTGCCACCCTTTTATAAACACACCCATCCCCTTCTCCCAGCTATCCCTAAGCTCTGGCAACTGCTAATCTGTTTTCTATCGCTATAATGTTATGTCAAGAATGTTATAAGCATGGAATCATACCGTATGTGATCGTTTGAACTTAGCTCTTTTTTTTTGTCTTTTGTCTTGTTGCTGTTGTTGTTGTTGTTGTTGCTATTTCTTGGGCTGCTCCCGCGGCATATGGAGGTTCCCAGGCTAGGGGTTGAATCGGAGCTGTAGCCACCGGCCTACGCCAGAGCCACAGCAACTCGGGATCCGAGCCGCGTCTGCAACCTATACCACAGCTCACGGCAACGCCGGATCGTTAAGCCACTGAGCAAGGGCAGGGATCAAACCCGCAACCTCATGGTTCCTAGTTCCTAGTCGGATTCGTTAACCACTGCACCATGACGGGAACTCCTGAACTTAGCTCTTTTCATTCGGCGTGGGCCCATGAGATCAATCCAAAGGGTTGCATGTATCAATAGATCATTCCTTTTATTGCTGAGCAGCATTCTGTAGTATAAATACACCACTGTTTGTTTAAACATTTACCTACTGAGAGACAATTTGGTTGTTTTTAATTTTGAGATATTACAAATAAAGTGGCTGAGAAAATCGTGTATAGGTTTTTGTGCTGACATAGGTTTGTGTTTCCTTGGGATGTATGCCTGCAAGTGCAGTTGCTATGAGGTTTGGTAGATGTGTGTTTAGTTTTTATGGAGACTGCCAAGCTGTTTTTAGAGTGGCTGTATCATTTTCTATTCCCGTCAGTAATGTGGGAAGATTCAGTTTCTCTGCATCCTTGCCAGCATTTGGTATTGTGACTATTTTTAAAATTGTATATCTAATAGATATATAGTGATAGCTCATCATGGTCTTATTGTGTGCCTCTCTCTAATGGCTAGTGATATTTAACATCTTTTCATTTGCTAATTTGTATCTGTATGTCCTCTTCAGTGAAATGTCTCTTCATGTCTTTTGCCCATTTCCTAATTGGATTGTTTGGGTATTTACTGTGGAGTTTTGAGAGTTTAAAAATATATTCTAGATATGAGCTTTTTTCAGGTATGTGGTTTGCAAATGTTTTCTCCCAATCTCTGATTGTCTTTTCATTCTCTTAAGAGGAGCTTTTGCAGAGCAAAAATTTTTAATTTTGATTAAGTCCAATTTATCAATTTTTTATTTTATGGGTGACACTTTTAGTCTAAGAACTCTTCACCAAGCCCTAGATCTTGAAAATTTTCTTCTGTTATTGTACAAAAGTTTTATGGTTTATGTTTTGCATTTAAATCTATGATCCGTTTTAAATTAATTTTTGTAAAAGTTGTAAAGTTTGCGTTCTTTTTTTTTTTTTTTTTTTTTTGCCCTTGAATATCCATTTGCCATAGCGAATGTAAAAAAAGACTATTCTTCCATTGATTTGCTTTTGCAACTTTGTTAAAAATCAGCTGGCTCTACTTGTGTGGGCCTACTTCTGGGTTCTATATTTTGTTCTGCTAATCTATGTATCTATCCTTCTGACTTCAACATCAGGCAGAATGATTTCTCCCACTTTTTTCTTTTTCGTTATTGCTTTCGTTATTCCACTTCTTTTGCTTTTCCATGTAAATTTTCTTTTATTTCTTTTTTTAATTTTTTTTTGGGGGGGGCTGCACCCACAGCATGTGGAAGTTCCCAGGCCAGGAAGTGAACTAGAGCCACAGCAGTGATCCAAGCTGCTGCAGTGACAGTGCTGAGTCCTTAATCTGATGAGTGACATGGAAAGGAACTCTGTCTTTCCATGTAAATTTTAGAATAAGCTTGTCTAGCTCTTCAAAAAATTTTCCTGGAATTTTTACATCAATTTTATTATTTTATTTATTTTATTATAATTGGGGAGAATTAACTTATTTTATGTTGAGTCTTCCTATCCATGAGTGTAGTATGTCTTTCATTTACTTAGATCTTCTTGACTTCTTTCATCAGCATTTTGCAGTTTTTAGTATGTAAGTTTTGTACATGTTTTATTAGATTTACCCCTAAGTATTTATCTTTCTTAATGATTATAAGTGGTTTTATATTTTAAATTTTGGTGTCCATGTATTCATTGCTAGAATATAGAAATATAACTGATTTTTGAGTGTTTATCTTATATCCTACAATCTTTCTAAACTCCCTTATTACTTCTAAGAATTTTTCTCTTTTGTAGGTTTCTCAGACTTCCTAATATACTGTGATTTCACAGGGAGACTTTTGTTCTTTCCATTTCAACCTGCATGCCTTTTATTTCCGTTTCTTGCCTTATTGCCCGGACTAGACCTTCCAGTACTATGTTGCATGGAATGGTGAAAGTGACCATTCCTGCATTTTTCTCAATCTTAGGAGGAAAGTATTCAGTCTCTCCCTATTAAGAATCACCTTAGCTGTAGGTTAAAAACAAACAAACAACTCTTTATTAAGTTGAAGAGGTTCACTCTAGTCTTTTTTTTTGGAATTTTTTTTTTTTCTTTTGTCTTTCTGCCTTTTCCAGGGCCGCAACAGTGGCATGTGGAGGTTCCCGGGCTAAGGGTCCAATTGGAGCTGTAGCCACCGGCCTACACCACAGCCACAGCAACGCAGGATCCGAGCCACCCGAGCCGCGTCTGCTCATGGCAACGCTGAATCCTTAACCCATTGGGCGAGGCCAGGGATTGAACCCGCAACCTCATGGTTTCCAGTCAGATTCTTTAACCTCTGAGGCACGACGGGAACTCCTGGAAAGTTTTTTAAGTCATGAATTTTGTCACATACTTTTTCTGTATGTATTGACATGATCAAATATTTTTCTCATTTATTCTATTAACATGGTGAATTACATTGATTGAGTTTTTAATTTAAACCACTATTGCATTCCTGTGTTAAATCTACATAGTCATGATGTATTATCCTTAAAATATGTTGTTAGATTTTATCTAAATTTTTTATTTTTGTGCCTATGTTCACAAGAAATATTGGTCTGTAGTTTTCTTTCTTGTGATCTCTGTTGGGTTTTAGTGTCAGGGAGATACTGGTCTCCTACAACAGGCTGAAATTTGTTCTCTCTTCTTCCAGTTTTTGAAGTTTATGTAGGATTGGCATTTTTTCTTCTTTAAATACTTGGAAAATATACCAGTAAAAGCTGCCTGGGCCTGAAATTTTCTAAGGAAAAGTTCTTATTTCAGTTCAGTTTCTTTAGTTGATATCAGGCTATTCAAATGTTTTATTTCCTTTTGGGTCAGTTTTGATAATTTGTGTCTTGCAATGAATTTATCCAGTTTACATTACTTATTAAATACATTGGCATGAAGTTATTAATAAACCTTGTTAGCCTTTTGAGGTCTATAGGTTCTGTACTAATGTTATGTCTTTTACTTCTGTTGATCACTTATGTCTTCCCTTTCTTTCTTTCTTTTCTTTTTTTTTGCTTTTTAGGACCACATCCTCTGCACATGGAAGTTCTCAGGCTAGGGGTCGAATCAGAGCTGCAGCTGCTGGCCTACACCACAGCCACAGAAGCTTGGGATCTGAGCCATGTCTGCGACCTACACCACAGCTCACGGCAACGCCAGATCCTTAACCCACTGCGTGAGGCCAGGGATCGAACCCACATCTTCATGGATGCTAGTTAGATTCATTTCCACTATGCCACAATGGGAACCCCACCCCCCTTTCTTTCTTTTTTCTTTCTTTCTTTCTTTCCTTTTTTTTTTTTTTTTGCCATACCTACTGCATATGGAAGTTCCCAGGCCAGGGATTGAATCTGAGCTGCAGCTATTGGATTCTTAACTCATGGCACCACAGCGGGAACTCCTATCAGGCAGTTATGTTGGTTGATTTCAAACTGTAAACTCTTGCTTCTTAGGTGACAATGACAATATATTAGTTCAGATCTTAGCTTAGCTTTAACTGCTTTGCATCTTCTCTGTATATGTGTGGCTCGGTGTTCAGACAGACGTGCACAGACAGACTTTTGGGATCTTCTTTCCCTACAACACCTACATACTGTGCCACCTGCATTTGGCCTCAATCAAAAGCTACAAACAGGGGAATTTGGAGTTCCTGTGGTGCAGTGGAAACAAATCCAACTAGGAACCATGAGGTTTCGGGTTTGATCCCTGGCCTTGCTCAGTGGGTTAAGGATCTGGTGTTGCCGTGAGCTGTGGTGTAGGCCGGCAGCTGTAGCTCCGATTAGACCCCTAGCCTGGGAAACTCCATATGCCGCAGGTGTGGTCCTACAAAGACAAAAAAAAAAAAAAAAAAAAAAAGACAAAATAAAATAAAACAAATATGGGAATTTGCTTTTCAGACTATGGGCTCTACATCATGTTCTACCCGCTTTTTTCCCCTTTCATTTACTGAGTATGATATTACCCAACTATTATGGGAAGTGGAAGTTGACTGCATTCAACTTAATCACTAGAAAATGGATGATACATTTCTCCATAAATGCAAAGAATGGAACCATTCAGGAATTTCAGGCTTGGAAAGAACCTGCCAGGCCTCACACAGAGTGAGCCCTAAATGAATGCTCTGGGGATGAATCTTCTCCCCAGATCCCACTCTGCGGGATTACCCTCAGTGACAAGATGCTCACTCCCTCATAAAGTAGCCCACTCCACTTTAGACAGTTCTGGTGGCCATTTGAATGATTTTCCTTTCATGGGCTCCAAAGTCTTCCTTTCAGCTTTCACCCCTCAGTTTTAGTTCCAGTCCTATGGCCACACAGACTGAGCCCAGTTCCCCTTTCCCACAAATGTCCTTGAACTCTCGGGGGATATAGTCTCGGCTCCTCCAGCCAGTCTTTGAACTGTGGGATTTCCAGTCCTCTCATGATTCTGATCTCCTTCTCTTGAGCAGGGACCTGGCCCTATGTAGCTTCCTTAAAATGTGGTGCCAAGAAAGGACCCCATACTTGGAGCAAGGCCTGGGTGGCCCAGAGGCCCCCTTCTCTCCACACAGCAGCTCAGGTTCCTCTTGGTGTATTGCAGTCACATTGTGACTGGTTCATATTAGGCTGGCGCTCAATCAGCACCCCGAGCCCCTTTTCACCCTTCCCTACATAGAAGCACACACCGGATTTCTCCAGGATTTCTCTGGCCAGCCTCCCAAAGCTTCCGTCTAAGGAGGACAGCATCAAGCCTCTGGGGATTTGCCCGCTTCAGAACCTGCCTTGCCCTGAGACCTCCCCTCACCCTGAGGGCATTAGGTCTGAACAATGCTTAGAATTGGATGCCTCAGGGACCTTAAATCTGTCTGCCTTTCCCTTCTATAATTTTCAGAAAAATTAGTCTGCATCACTTGATGGCTTGTATTCAAGTTAGGATCCACACAGCCACTGCAGAACCAGGCACTGTGTACAGTCCTGTAGTTGGGGGAAATAATTTCTTATGACCCCATTAGATCCATGGGGTAACCAGCCTAACTGTATGAAGTGAGCAGAGACAGATGTATCATTCCCATTTGACAGATGAGGAAACCGAGTTGCAGGTAGGTTCCAGGCTGCCAGGACCAGGGACAAAGGATAGTCGAAACCAACACAACACTCTCTATCACAGAACATTTTTCTTAGCATCGCAGAGACCTCAGGCTTCCATTCAAATTCAGGTCTGAGCCATTCAGTGGGTAGAAAGTTTTTTTCCTCAGGGCATTTGGGAACGGACAATCTCAATGATGCCCTGTCTCCCCTCCCCCAGTGCCCGGGGGTGTGGTACAGCTGTGCACAGTAACAGGGAGAAGCAAGTCTCTAGTTTCTTGCCTTCCAAGAAATCGCTTCTGGAATCATTTGCCTCCCGCCCCCGACAAAAAAGCTCAGGTATGGGAGCTTGGCGTGCCTCTGACCTTTCCCGTCCCTGAGCCGGGCTGCGGGGAGGAGGGGCCGCTGCACAAAAGGGTCTAGGGAGTGACCTGCCTGCCTCAGCTCCCCGCTGACCCCCACAATGGGGCCCGAGGCCCTGGCCGCCTCTGGAGGCCCAAGAAAAGGGCCGAGATAATGACAGGCTCAGCTACCGCTGCTCTCTTCAGAGAAATGAGAAGAGGGAGGCGGCAAAACCTCCCGGATAATAAAGAAGTAACAAATGGGGAATAAAAGCTTATGGAAGACATCTTAACCCAGGGATGAAAAAAATGTCAACATCTGTGAGGCTTTCTGCACCAGCAGACCCAGCCCTAATGAAAACCCTGGGCGCGCCATTCACTGGCGCAGAGGCGAAAAGGCTACATTTTTCTATGGGGGCGGCGAGGGTTGGGCGAGGCCGCCCTTTCCCTTTCGGATGCAGTTGAACCAAGCGCTAATGTTCATCCTCAGCTTTATTAAGGAACCAGGGGCGGGAGGAGAATGGGGCGGCCCGACCATCTTTATCCCAGAGCCTGTGAGGTTGGGTGGACTTAGGAGCAGGGGCGATGTCTGCACATTGAGGCAGGGAAGAAAGCCGGAGGAATTAGAGAAAATGCTGTTTAACAAGGGGCTCCTTTGACCGGGGCCTTTAGGAAGGATGTGGCTCCAGGAAGGTAATCCTCTTAGCCCAGACTTCTGTGTGTGTACAAAACAGGGAAATCGAATCTCAATGTCCTCATTGCATTTGCTAAAATACCTAATGAAAACACAAAGATGCCTTATCCCCATCTTCACCCTTCCCCCAGAAGATGGAGAGTGGCAGATGTTTGCTTATAAGGCCGCTTTAAAAAATTCAAACTGGGAATTCGGGGAGTGGGGGGAGGAGCCGAGCCTCCTCTTTCCAAATGGTGGTGTGGGTTGCAGAACTTTGAGCCTTGTATCTTCCCCCGCGGTTTTCCACACTCTCCTGCCTTGTGCCTTAGGGGTATGAGGTGTGATTTTATTTCTTGGCTTTGTGTTCTGTATTCGCCACTGGGATGTCTCTCCAGGGGCTTCAGTGAGTGAAATCTCAAATCCTGGCCAGCAGTGCAGCTTCCTGAGGAGAGTGGCAGTGGGGAGGGTCATTGGAGAGAGAAATTGCTCCCAAATTTGTGACTGCTTTGCAGTTGGGCGCTGTTGTATCATAGCCAGAGAGCACCAGGATGCTTCTCACCACACCACAGCCGCACCCACACCTACTCCCACAGGTATGCGTCCCTTCCCCCCACACATACACACATACGTATCACATAACAACCCATGCCACTCACTCCCATGTACACACACACACACACACCCTTCCAGTTATAAACACACACACAACACCCCCCTCCCAATACCCACACCCACCCACACACTCCCACTCAGAACTGTTAGTTAGCCTTAGGGACAAACACCTTTCTTACCCATCACCTTAGTGCGCAGGTTTTTAGACTAAGTGTGTCAATTATGACTTAGCTCTAAAATGAAATGAGATGCAAGTGAGGATAAGTAAAATGTGGAGGGATTGCCAGTGAGGCGTCCCCTAAGTTCAGATAGGAACGGGTGCTTTGATTTCTTCTTGGGTTTGTTAGGGGGCTATTGGAAATTCAAAACTCTTGTTTGCTGTTGGGCTGCAAAGGAGATGGAGGTGAAGGGGGAACCCACAGAGAGGCTGATTATGGCTCCAGGTCTGGTCCAAGCTGTCCACCTGTGGGTTGGCCCTGTGGTCTGTGGCTGGCTCTAGGTCTGCTCTGAGTGCTTCATCTGGGGGTCAGCTGATGTCCAGAGCAGATCGTCAGCCCCCACGCTCTCAGTGCATTCAAGTAGTGCCCTGAGAACCCTTAGCTGTCATCATAAACTGGGGGAGATTTCCATACCGGGTGTGCACTTGAAATGGATGAACTCTGATGTCTTATGCAATCTTCATCTTAATAATAATATTTCATTTATGAGTACTAATTATGTGCTAGTCACTGTTCTAAGGGCCTTAATGGATTATCTGATTTAATTTTCACAGCACTGTGGTATAGATTGTCTTGGCATGCCTGTTTGACAGATAAGGAAACAAGTCTGGAGATGTTAGTAAGGATAGAACCAGTGTTCAAACCCAGATCTGTCTAATGCTAGGCTTAGGCTGTTGACCTCACACTACAGCAAGGCTCCGTAAAAGAACTTGACTCCTAATGAGTTTCTGTTTCTTTCTTTTCTTTTTTTGCTTTTTAGGACCATACCCGCAGCATATGGAGGTTCCCAGGCTAGGGGTCGAATAGGAGCTGCAGCCGCTGGCCTACGCCAGAGCCGCAGCAACTCGGGATCCGAGCCGCATCTGTGACCTACACCACAGCTCATGGCAACGCTGGATCCTTAACCCACTGATCGAGGCCAGGGATTGAACCTGCAACCTCGTGGATGCTAGTCAGATTCGTTAACCGCTAAGCTATGAAGGGAACTCCTGTTCCTATCTTTTCTTGGTCAGTAGCAGGGCATTGACTCTTCCCCCTGGTTCCTCCCCTGATGCCCGAGCATCTCTCCTCCCCATCCCTTTGCAGGAATGAGGGAAACCTCGGGGGTCCCTGCCAGCCTTTCCCTGCTATGGACTGATGAGGGTTTCATACTCCACTGCCAGGTTCCAGGCCTTCAGGGTGGTCAGACACCTTGCATCGCCTGCAGCCAGGGATGGGGTGGGGGGTTCCTACCTCAGGTACCCTATTCCCCGCCCCACAGAACTCTTTCAGCAGCCGCTCTAAGGTGCTGGGTTCATTGGCGAGGGTCACAGCCCTCCTGATCTGCACACCCTCCTAAGAAGCATGGCTTCTCGTTCTCCAGGTCCTCTCCTGGGAACACAGCCCACCGCCGAGAGAAAGGTCAGCAGACACTTCTGATCCTTTTGTGTCAACTCCACCTGATGCTCTGTGGGAAGGGGAGCCAGTCACGGCCCTGGAGCTTCAGGGATCATTGGATCTAACTCCCTACAGTGGTTCTAAAAAGGCAGCCACAAGTTCTCTGATGTCCCCCCTCGAGAGGCGGACCTCCCTTACCCTCTTCCTGAGTGCAGACTGGACTTCGAGACCAGCCCCCTAGAGAGTAGAATGTGGCAGAACTGATGGGATGTCACTCCCAAGATTAGCTTATAAAACACAGTTGCTTCTGTCTCGGGTCCCTCTCGCTCTGCCTCTGTCCCTCTCTCTCCAGAGTCACTTGCGCTGGGGAAAGCCAGCTGCCGTGGTGCGTGGTGCGAGGCAGCCTGGGGAGGGGCCCAGGAATGAGGGACCGAGCTGCCAGCCGCCTTGTGAGCGAGCTTGGAAACCATCTTCTGAGGCTGCCAGTGGCTGCGGGGACCATCAAGGGAGCAGCCCCTCCCTTAGCAGAGCCTCTGCCCCCTGATGGCAGCCCTGGCGGGGGAGGGGGGGGGGGAGCTTGACTGCAGCCTCAGGAGAGACCGGATTCTACCCACCGTGACATTGTGGAGAAACTAGGAGACAGTGTCTGGTGCGTGAAGCTGCTGGCCCAGGGGCACTGTGCCCGCTGCCCTCTTTCACTGCGCAGCTGGAGAACAGAGGCCCTGCTGCCGGGGGACGGCTCGTACCTGTTTTCACAAACGACAGGGTCCGTTCTTAAAACGAACTTAAATATTTTGACTTCTTGTTTAGTACTCTTTCCGCTGCTCTTGCTCCCATTTTCCGCTGATGGATGAGAAGAATTTAATCTGGCAAACACCTTTGAGCTCAGATTTTGTTGGTGGTGGTGTTCTGAGCAGTGTGGACACAGCAGGGGATGTGATGGTGGCCTAGGGTTTGGTGGGGACAGGGGATCACTTCCAGGGCTGTGTGACTGGGTCACAGCCCCTGCAATGGTCCCCCTTTTTCCAGGGCTCATGTTTGGCCCATGTGGCAAGTTCAACCCACGCATATGAGTTTTGAATTTAATACAGAACTTACCACCCAGAAATGACTGCGAAGCAAGTGTAATTTGCCTGTGTTTATTTTTTTATTATGAACTTAAGCAAAGTTTATGGAAAAAAGGGAACCTGATGATCATGCAATGCAGCTATTTTACATCTCTCCAAATTCCCTTTGTTGGTGTTCTTTGCACAGCTGTAATGGCCTCTGCAGACTGTTTGGAGTTTTGCCTTCCTCACTCAGCGAGTGTCCGTTTTGCCCCAGGCCCTGTGCACTTGCGAGCTCAGAGCCCACTGTGCCTGGTGCCCTTCCCTGATCACCTTCTCGCTTGCCCAGCTCACCCCCTTGCCTTCCGCTCCTTGCTGGGTAGCCCCGCTTCTGACCCCGGCCTCCGCCTCTAGCCCCTCTCCCACCCAAGCCCTGGCAGCCTGGCTCACGCATTGAAACACATGGTGTCTGGGTTCTCTCTCCACCTCCAACGTGGGCTGGTCTGTGCTCCCCAGAGCTGCACGGCCTCTAGTCCTTCTGAACTCGGAGGAGGGGCTGAGGGATCTGCGTTTTCACAAGCTCCGGAGGCCATGCTGGCCCTCAGTACAATTTGCGAACTAGGGCTCTGCTCCCACCTGTTGTTTACAACATGGAGCTCTTCATAACTGCTTGGTTGGCCTGATTTTTAGCAAACTCCGCACAGTCAAACAGCCCTTGATTCCCTGAGCCTGAGCCCCCAGGTTTCTCCTTGCAGTCCACCTTTATTCCTTCCTGTGACCCGTTTTCACCTAGAGCAGCAGGAGGTCAGAAGCAGCGGGGATGTCGTTGTCCAATGTTGGTCTATTTGGAGCCTTAGAGAATGGCTTCTGAGGGAGGCACTGGCAATTCCTGGCCAGAGTAAAGCCTGAAAGTTCACTATTGGCCTCTGCGAGTTGGTTTTATGTGCACTGTGTACTGGGAACAGGTGACACAGTGGGGGGTCTGCAGTAGGGACCATGGGGTCGACTCTGAGGACGATGCTGGCGGGCTGAGCCTCCAATAGTGTCCTCTCGTAGCATCCTCCCACCCTATCTGTGCAATCAGTGCCCAGCACATCAGTCTGCTGCTTCATCCAAGTAGAGGAAACCACACATTGTCCCTCGCTTCTCCCTGACAGCGAGCAGGTCCCAGCTCTGGGCCTCAGTGGCCTCGGTTGTGACATGGGGTAGGGTGGGGTTTTCTGCGGAAATCTGAGATTTTGAAATATCTGCTGCAGGTAGGGGGTATCTCCATACTGCCTAGATCGTGTTTCAGATGCGATCTCCTTCCCTCCCAGTGGGGCCTGGATCCACAGCCTTGCGGGCTAGGTTCATTCCCCAGTAAGCAGAGAACAAAGCAAGGGTCCAGCTCCCACCCCACTCCAGTCCCATCAAACCCAACCAGGCGGAAGTGACAGTCAGAGAGGAGGTGCAAGCTGGAAGGGCCTTAGAAAGTGCTGTGGGCTGCAAGCATGTCTGCAGATGTCTGTCTACTTTTGTACCCCAAGTGCCCTCCTGGTGAGGCTGGGGCCACAGAGTTGTGGCCAGCTCCTGGCTTTGTAGCTCTGCTTTGAGGCCTGGGAGGTCTGAATTCTCCTCAGGCATTTCTCCTAACCACCAGCCCCTGAGGAGGAGCCCCACCAGCCCTGAGCACCAGCAGATGCACAGTGGGAGATGTGATCAGACTCTGAACAAAGGCTGCAGAGGGAACGGGAAGTTTGACGGGGTGCAGGCTGGAAGCCCAAGCCCTAACAGCTGTTGTCCCCTGAATGACAGAGAGACTCAGCTACAGCCTGGAAATGCTACCCTGGGTGCCATCTTTGTCACCTTCCACCTTCCTGCCCACCCCTGTCTTCCCTGCAACCATGGGCGTGATGGCTTCCATCGCTGACATTTGGGGTCTTGTAAGATGTCTGTCAAGAGAGCAGGTACTCTTCACCCAGGACTCATCCCTGGTGTCCTCTGTCGCATGCGTGTTTCCCCCTCGCCAGTTGCCCAGGCTCCTTGGCTGCACCTGGCAAGCCCTGTCCCATCCAGTCCTCCACACCAACCTCAGGGAAGGAAGCCCCCATTGAAGACAGATGGGCCGCATGAGTGAGACAGAAAGAAGGTTCCTTAGACTTGGAGGCCTTTGGCCTGGACTAGGAACTATTCCATGAAATTGATACTGACTCCCAGAGTGGGGGATTGACCCCATAAATCCTGGCTTGGACACATGGCAGCAATAGACCCCAGGACAGAGTGGACACAAGAAGCTGCTCTGTATGAGAGAGAACAGCGAGGGCCACATCTTTCCATCTTCCTATGTCCTGTTTTCACCGGCATCAGCAGGAGATCAGAGAAGCCAAAGTGTCATCCTCATCGTCCCTTCACTTCCTGTTGGAAGCCCAATGAGGACAAGTATGGCTTAAGCCCGCCCTGGTATCTAGCTCTGTTGAAGGGACTCAAAAAGGATTTTTAGAGTCGAACAGAATCTGTTTTTCTTATTTGTCCAAGGATTGACTTCGAGAAGGCCCTCGAGCTCACACAGCGAGTCCAGCCCCAGATGGGGCCTGACCTCTAAGCATCCCGGAGGGATTTGTTCAGAGCCACCTGGAACCTTCTCCCCACGCTCAGTCTGTGCCCTGTGGCTTCTCCCTTTGCAGGAGACACTCTGCACACACAGAGGCCAGGTGTGTTCAGGAGGTAGCGGCACAGGGGGAGTACGTGGGCTTCAGAGTCAGGAAACAGCAGAGCTTGCATCCTCTGTACTGCCTTGGCAGTGACTTCATCTTTTTGGTCTTCACTTTTCTTATTTGTAAAAGAGGGGTCGATGTCCGCTCTGCAAGGTTGCTGTTGTGTTGAAAACGAGGTCATGTTGGCAGATGCTTGAGCACACAGTAGGTGCTCAAGAAAGGTATAGACAGTCACTTCCCTGCCTTCTTGGTCAGGGAGGGAGATAAGATTGTCCCTGTGGGGACCCCGCGCCGCATTCCTGCAGCTCTAAATACATCCATGTGCCACCCAGTTGCTGTTAAGTGAGGTCACCCTGGGCAAAAATCAAAGGGAAGTTTGACTTGTAGGCAGCTGGGCCTCCTTTTCCCTCAAGAGGGGCCACAAGGAAACTTGTCCCAGGGTCTTTTCTGGCAGACTCTGGATCCCTGGTCCTTACCTGACCAGCCTGTAACCTGGGGCAGCCTCTTCTACCCCTGGGCCTGGGGAGCATAACAGCTGCTCTGGGCTGTAGCAAATATCCACGTGAGGATTTTACACACGCTCAAGTGCTGTGCAAACACTGGGGTCACCGCCGTTTTCCTGTGAGCACCACTGTTTTCTTAAAGCAACTTTAAGGAGTGTAAAAGCCTTTGCACTATGTCATGGTTCAAAACTTTTTTTTTTTTTTTTTTAATGCTGCAGAAAAAAGGAGGGAGCAAGGTTAAAAAAAAAAAAAAAAAGGATTCCAGCCAACAGCTCCAACTCCATTGTTAGCCAAATAGAAGACGTGAGGCCCCTGGGTTTGTCTCCAGGGGAGTCCTTCAGAGCCAAGAAGGGCTGCAGCCAACCCAGCCTGGCCTGGGGCCAGTGCTTCTTCCAGGGGTCAGTGCCCTGCCCGCCCTCCCAGGCCCTACTTCTCCCTCCGAGGTGGGGGGGGGGGGCGGGGGCGGGGCAGGAGGTCATCCTGCCACAGAGCTGGCTGCACCTCCTTCGGCTTAACGTTTCTTATTTCTCTGGCCAGGTGACTTGCTTCCCCACCACTGTTTCCTGCCTTGCTCAGCTCCCTTCCGGCCCACTTCCACCCGGGCAGTGCCCCCAAGGCAGCCTTCTCAGCACTCTTAACCCTCCCCGTGGCTGGTCCCGGCCCAGGCTGTGCTCCCCTGCCTGCCTGTGGCTGGTGGTGCTCACCTCCCTGGCACAGGTTGCAGGCTGGGTGGAGGCCTTGGCAGTGAGCAGGCCGAGAGTTGGGAAACCTGAAAGCTGTCCAAGGCCCAGTCAGAAAAGGATGAGGGGGTAGAATAGCCCAGAGCGCTTTGGGGTGAGCAGCTGCCCCCAGCAGCCATGGAAACCTTACCTGGACCCCCGCTGGGGGCGCTGTTGGATGGGAGGCCGGTTGGGAAGGGGCTCTCACCCGCCCATCAGATGCGCCCCGCCACCCTGCGATGAGTTACCTGCTGGGAGCCACTATGCCTGGCTTTTGTTCCTTTGGAGCATGGTGTTAAGAGACAGATGCAGTTGACGGGAAGCCTGGCTCCAGGGCAGAAGTGGAACACATTCCCTGGTCCTGGTAGGGTAGCCAGGTGCCGGGAACACTCACACCTAGGGAAGAGAGATCAGAGGCC
The DNA here is from genome assembly GCF_016906955.1 of Phacochoerus africanus. Lineage (NCBI taxonomy): Eukaryota > Metazoa > Chordata > Mammalia > Artiodactyla > Suidae > Phacochoerus > Phacochoerus africanus. The sequence goes on along the minus strand of NC_062544.1, from coordinate 211,637,713 downwards.
ATAGGCACCTCACCGTCAGCTGCTCCAAACTCCACTTTTCCAGATTGGGAAACTGAGGCCCAGAGAGGGAAGGAACCCATAAAGTAGCAGAGCCTGGTTCTGCTTCACGGCTGCTCAGCTCTCTGTACCCACCTGCCCCTGCTGCCTTGCACCAAACCAAGCAAAGCAGGGTGTCCCAATGCACTGATGCCCCGAAGGGTTGTGATCCCGCTGATTGGAGCAGGAGGTGCACCTTCTCACAGAGAAAAAGTGCTTCATGATCCACTGTGTCTTCCGGTGCCAAGGTCTCCCCTTTCCCAGGTGTAAATCAGGAGAGAGTTTCTTGGAGAGGATTTTGTTCTCCCGTTGCCGGAAATTCAGGTGATACAATCACCTGTGTGAACACAGGTGCAGGTGGGAATCTTTGAGGTCAGGGAGGTGTCTCCTGAGCGTCTGTTTTCAGGATGAACGGTTCCAGCTCCTCACACAATATCTGAATGCACATATTTCCTAGAAGCTCTGTCTTCGGATGCCATCTCCAGTGGGGAGCAGCACAGCAAGGGGATGGAGTGGAGGAGAGCGTCTGGGGATGGGGTCTGAGAGGACACTTAAGTGGGGGCTTTGTGTGGTGAGGGGGGAAAGACCATGTTACTATCATGGTAGCTGTCAATTCCCCCCCCACACTGTGGCCCTTGTTATCTGTCTCTCACCCTGGCAACAGCCTCTACACCGATCTCCCCACTTCCGCCTGGGCTCCCCACTGCTTATGTGATAAAATCTAAACTCTTTCACTGCCCCCATACACTTTCCCTATCTTTTTGTTGCAATAGACCACTCACCCTTCTGCAAACCTCCCCCTGCCTTCTGCCTCTGCTGGCTTTCCCGGTTTCCTCTGCAAGCCCACCTCCCCCCTGTCCGACCCCATGACCTCCTTTCAGTCCTGGGACCCAGCAGTCACAGGCCGGCCTCTGCACCTGCTGTCCCTTTGCCTGAAGCCCTTTCTGGCTGACTTTCAGCCCCCACCTTGTCCTGGTGCACTCTCACTTCCCCTGGATGCCTGACTTCCAAGTCTGCTCCTTCGGCACCTGCTACCCTTCTCTTCACCTGCACTTCTCTTCCACAGAACCTCAAACAGGGTGTAGAGATCGTCGGGCCTCTCTCCTCCATGAGATGATGAACTGCTCAAGGGCAGGCCTATTCCTCATTTATAGTAGGCCACCCAGCGCCTTGCATTTAGTAAGTGCTTAAGAAAACATATGTTGGAGTTTCCATCGTGGCTCAGTGGTGACAAACCCCAGCTAGTATCCATGAGGACGTGGGGTTGATCCCTGGCCTTGCTCAGTGGGTTAAGGATCTGGCATTGCCGTGAGCTGTGGTGTAGGTCACAGACGTGGCTGGAATCCTGCATTGCTGTGGCTGTGACATAGCTTGGCAGCTGCAGCTCTGATTCAACCCCTTGCCTGGGAACTTCCATATGCTGTGGGTGGAACCCTAAAAAGACAAAAAAAAAAAAAAGAGAGAAAGAAAATATTTATTGAGTCAAAATCATCATTCTTACTGGCCTGAGAGGTCTTCCAAGGCAGAGCCTGTCTCTGCATCTCCAGGACGATCTGGGCTGTGCTGGCCTCTGAGTCTGCCTACAAATGCGTAGTGAAATGAATTTGGTGATGCTGTTGCTGGGGGAAGAAATCAATAGCATTTCTATTTCTAAGCATCCACTTCTTGTAAAAACTTCCAGGCCTGTCTTGGTTAGCAACCATTCAAAGGTGACAAGCAATTTGCCACAAGCAGAGTGACAAATACTCAGGATGGGAGAAGAGGAAGGGAGGGAAACAATTATGGGAGGGGGCGTGGGAGGGATGGGGCTGTCAACCCCATCTCCTGAGCTTTTCTTCTGCAAGTGAGAAGGAAAACAGAGGAAGGTTATTGTCAGAAAATCCTATTTTCTCCTTAAGGGACTCAGAAAAGTGGTGTGTTCTTCTTTCACTGTGAGGCATCAGAGTCTGTGAGCATGAAGCACCTCAGTTACATTGCAGGTGCTGGCTCAGGGTACAGGGACCTTGTGAGTCATCGGAGGGAAACTCCTGCATTAGTCAGAACATATGGTCAACAATATGTCCACAAGTGTTCAGTACTTCCACCAGCTTTGGGTTTTCGGCAATTAAAAATGAAATTCTCTCTGTCCATCGTTGAACCACATTTGTTAAACTCTGCCTGGTTCCTACTCTCCTGATATTTCAATTTTATTGGAAGGAGAAAGATTAAACACATAAATACCCATGTACACCCGAGGTGTGTAAATAACCAAGAAAACATCAGCGTTCCTTGCAGAGAATTAACCCTGGGCAGGTCAGGGAAGGCTTCCTGGAGGAGGCAACTTTTGAGCTGAGTCCAGCCAGATGCTGGAGAAGGACACTCCAGGCTGAGGGCATGGTAGATGTGTGGTTGGAGCAGTCATGATGGGTTCAAGGTCTGAAAAGAGAGGGATGGAAGGAAGGGACTCCCTGAGGTGGGTGAGAGCTGTGGCAGGTGTCAGATGATACTTCCTGCTTAGTTCTACAATTCACACAAAGTGGGGCTTGGTGGAAAAAGAATGAACTCAGGAGTGGGATCTAGATCTGGCCCTGACACCGACTTCCCAGGGGACAGACCAGGGGCAGGCACTCTTAGTCTCTCTTTGGTTCTTGGCTTCACCCTGTGGGGGACATCAGACCATCCCTGCCCTGAAAAGGCCAGCCATTCCCAGGCATGTCTGCTGTGCTACAGATGGAAACAAGAGAAATGTCATCTTTCCGTTGATGTTAATTTGCCTGAAGGAACGCAGCACCCTTCCATGAAGAGTCACTTTCCTGGGGGTCTGGCCGGGGGTCCCCTCGTAAGGTGAAGATTGCTCCTCCACCGTGGTGACTCTTGGCTGATGGCTTTCTTCCTGCCAACAGCTGGTCTGCCTCTGGTGAACTGCTGGCCTGGGTTTGGGACTAATGGGGTGGCTGGATTGACAGGAAGCTCCTGGCAGCCCCCAGGGTTCCAGCCTCCTGAGAAACGGGCCACTGCCCAGCACCTCCCTCCTGACTCAGAGGGTCTGCAATGTGGATTTTGGGGGGGTGGGGGTGAAGGCCACGTACCAAACTTGTGTGTGGCAACCAGGGGACCACCCAGCCCTGAACAGTCAGCTTGCCACGTGTCAGGATGGGTTATTTTCATGCACCGACTTGTTTTTCCTGGTGCTGGGAAGGCCACGTGCTTTGTGGCAGTAAGTTGAGACTCCGTGGGCTCTATTGACAGAGTGAAGGGAGAGAGAGACACTTTTTTGGTATTAACGGGAGGGTAGAGGGGAACTGGGCCATTTACAACCTGTTAAATTGCCTGTCCCTGTAGATGCCGGGCCCTCCTGCATGTGGATGCTGTGTCCAGTACCTGGAGCACTTGGGGGGTACCAGCAGTCTGCAATGGCCAAGCACTTCTGTTCTGAATAACAGGCTTCACAGCACCGGCTAATTCAGGCCAGGCAGAAGGTTGCAGCCCTCAGTGACTAGAGAATCCTGGGGTCCCTGGAAAGTGGGGGGATCCCAAATGTCCCCTTTATAGAGTTGCCTCCTATCAACTGCCCAAGCTGAGGACAGAACACCTTCAGGGACTAAGAATTCACTGCCCGTGAACTCATCTATTTTTCTTGCGATGGTTCAGCTTGTAGAAAGTGCATTTTGTTGTTGTTGTTGTCTCTTTGCTATTTCTTTGGGCTGCTCTCGCGGCACATGGAGGTTCCCAGACTAGGGGTCGAATCGGAGCTGTAGCCACCGGCCTACGCCAGAGCCACAGCAACGCGGGATCCGAGCCGCGTCTGCAACCTACACCACAGCTCACAGCAACGCCGGATCGTTAACCCACTGAGCAAGGGCAGGGACCGAACCCGAAACCTCATGGTTCCTAGTCGGATTCGTTAATCACTGCGCCACGACAGGAACTCCAGAAAGTGCTTTTTAAATTTTGTGTGCGTGTGTGCACGTGTGTCTTTTTAGGGTCGCACCCGAGGCATACAGAGGTTCCCAGGTTAGGTGTTGAATCAGAGCTGCAGCCGCTGGCCTATACCACAGCCACAGCAACGCCAGATCCAAGCCTCGTCTGCGACCTACACCACAGCTCACAGCAACGCCGGGTCCTTAACCCCCTGAGGGAGGCCAGGGATCAAACTTGTGTCCTCATGGATGCTAGTCAGATTCGTTTCCACTGAGCCATGACGGGAACTTCAAAAGTGCTTTTGTAGAGTAGTCAAAGTCAGCCTTCTAAATATGTCCACTCTAGGGCCCTTTGGGGTCAGAAGAAGTGCAGCTCTCGCTCTGACTGTGCTGGTGGGAGATACTTGTTCTGATCTGGGTTGAACTGCCTGAATCCCTTCAGTTCTTTCTCCTCCAACCTGGTTTTGACCCCTTCCACCCCCTCACTATCTGTCCAGGCCCCAGTTACTTCCCTAGAAGTGTGGCCCCCCAGGTGCTCACTGAGCAGCCCAGGAAGGGGGCAGGAGAGCCCCTCACCTCCTCTGAGCGGCAGGGGGGCCCTTCTACCAAGTGAGGAATGGGGGTGGGCTCCAGGACCCCTACGGTCACACACTGGGGCTCCACTGGGGGTCCCTTTTGCTTCCTGCCCTCAGGCTGGCAGGCACCCACTGTGCTAGCCAGGCAGGGCCCTGGAGTGGACGCTCCGTGGGCCTCAGAGGAGATGGCTGAGGAAGGCCCGGGTCTGCTGGCCAGCGCTCACCCTAACCTGTTGTTCATTTCCCCTTCAGCGGAAAATGCATGATCTAAACGAAGTCAATAAGATGTTAATACAAGAAGCCCACATGGAGGACATGCCTTAGGCGTTTCACACCCGGGCACAGCAGGCATTACTGCCCCAGTACAGCTCAGGGAGTGAAATGGTGTGGCCATCGCCCTGGGAATGAGAGAAGCAGGGGAGCTCCAGTTTGCTCACGTGGAGACACCCAAGGACTTGGGCATGGGGTGGGGCTGAGGCCTCAGGTCATGCTTGTCCCTCCTCAGTGCAGCGCCCTTTAGTTCACAAAGCAGTGGCTGGGGGAAGGGCTGGGTGTCAGAGGACCTCCTGCTGCAGTGCTCTGGCTCAGAGACTGGGGCCGGGCTGTGTGGGGCAACTGGGGTGGTGGCAGGAGCCTGCTCTGCCACTCTCCTCAATGCCCGGAAGCCTGAGGGCACGAGGGCTGGCTGCCTTCCCGGAAAACACAGTTCTCTGCCTGGCCTGTCCTTGAGCCCAGGCCCAGCTCTGTCCCATGGCAGGATCCGCAGCGAGTAAGCCACCCTACTCCCGGAGCTGGGGGAGAACCAGCTTCCAGTCCCAGGAGACCTCCCCTCCAGGATGGGGACCCGGGCCACCTCTCCAGCTCTGTTCTGTAGGAGACTCGCTAGTGGCTGGGTCTCCAAGCCAGACCTCTGGGGCTGTCCCTGGGAACTGTGGGTCCCAAGGACCCATGTGGTTGCGTTCCCAGTCGGGGCGGGGGTGCCTCTGGAGAGCTCCTTCTGAGGAGGGACTTTGTTTTCAGGGAAGAAGGCAGCGCAGAGGTTTCCTCTCCTCCAGAGTGGGCCTTCTCCAGCCTGTCTCTGCCAGGGCAGGGGGCACAGGGTGGACCAGGCCCGGGTCCCTCTCCACTGCCCCCACTGCTCTGTCTTTGTGCTGGGAGTGCTCAGCACAGCTTGTGTGTGGTGGATCCCCAGGAGACCTGCTGTGCCCTGGATCTGACCACAGTGAGCAGAAAGCCTTTTTCTCTGGGAGAGCCGTCGGATAGGCCTGCTGGTGGAAGGGAAGGCTGACACTGAGATGCGCAGGTATGAAAACGTAGGACGAGCTTGCAGCAAAGGAGTGGCTTTAATCAGGCTACCACTGGGCGCTGAGGTTCTTGTGACTGAGAGCCAAGAAAAGAACCAGTGCTGTTTTCAAGATGGCACGATGCTTGTATGAGGAGTGGGGGTGGAAGGGGTGGGCTGTGGACAAGGAGGGTGTCTCCTCTTGGAGGCCAGTGCACTGACAAAAGCCTGTGGAAGGGAGAATGAAAAGACCTGGGTTCTAGTCCCAGCTCTGCCAAAGACTGCAGGAATGGATTCAGTGTTCTCATCTGTGAAATGGGGTGTTACAAACGTGCCCCCTGAAAAAAAATCACCATGTTACGGGAATTGGATGCGAAGGGGCTTTTTCAGCTGTGAGGAGCTATAGAATGGGACTGAAAGTGCCGTCTGATGGGCCTGGTGAAGGCACCCCGTTTTTGGGGTTAGGTGATGGGGAAGGGGGGGAGAGGCAGCTGAATGGGATCTTGCCTCATCCCTTCTCCACTAGGAGGAGCACTTGGCACTTCCAGAGTCTGGATTCTCTGTGTGGCTGGACAAGGGTGTGAGTCCGCTCTGCCCCCTCTCCTCCTTCCCCCCTAACCCCAGCCTCCCGGCAGGCTTCCCTCAGGGCAAATGTCTGAGCTGGACCTTCCTCTTCCTCTGCTCCCCACCCCCCACTGGCAGGCTTTCAGGGACCCAGGAGGAGGCCTGGCTGCCAGGAAGGGTGGGGCTGCCAGGCACCGCCCAGCTGCAGTGTGACCCCGCCAGTCCCGGAAACTCTCCAAACCTTGGACCTCAGCGGACATCCGGCAGCTCGGAAGGGTGGCGGCGAGGCTGCCAGGGGGAGCTGAGGGTGTGTGGGATGCGTCTGAGGTGAGACGGAGAAAGCAACAGCCGTTTTTCTTCCAATTCTGCAATCAGAAGGCTCTGGGCAGCCTTCGAAAATGCTTTTCACCCCGGGATGTTGCCATGCATCCTAGACTTACTAATTAAAAAAAAAAGTTACCACTCGTTGAAGAGTGTTTACCAGGTGCTGGGCACTCGCCAAGCTTGTTAACCTACCTGAATCCTTCAACACCTTAATGAGACTAGACTCTTATCATTATATCCTTTTCATAGATGCAGAATCTGAGGCTCAGGGCACACGTCACTTGCTCAAGGTCACATAAATATTAACTACTGGAGTCTGGATTCAAACCCAGGTGGGTCTAGCTGATTCCAGACCTCAGGTTCTTGACTAGAAGGAAGGAACTGTAGTCTAATCATCCTTGCAGAATGCCTAGTACCTGGCAGGTACCCAGTAAAGATACATTGAACAGAGGCTGATGCATTTTGGGGGGGGTCTTATTCTCCCCTTTTATCGATTGATGAAATGACACAGACTACGTGTAAGTACTTATCTCCGTGGCAAGCATGTAGTAGGTCCACCTAAATCTAAAGGTGAGCCTCATCTTTCTCCCTTTCTACATGATATATCTGTGCTCATGAATAATAGTTTCAGAGAACATAGCCTCCCCTTGGGTCTCTGCCTAGGCGGGACTCTTAAAAGTCCCGATTAGACCTCAGCCTAGGAGAGTGAGGGGCCTTGGGGGTGGGGTGGGGGCAGGAAGAGACTGTGACACTTCTCTTTGAGTGCCAGATGCCATGAGTTGGGAGTGGGGAGGAAAGACACCTGCTTTCTTTGCTGATGGTGCTGAGGGAGCCCTTCTTTCCGCTTCGATGGAGGTGACCTAGAAGCTTCTGGACCTAGAATCTTGGCTTGCTCAGAGCTCTGAGAGGCTGAGTCCTGCCGTCTGGCCCACATGTGTGAGAAGCACTGATTGTGTCCTAGCACTGAGGGATGCTGGGCAGGTGGGGCCTTGTGAGAGGGGAAGGGGCCTGCGATGGGACAGTGGGCTGATTCCAGGTCTTCTGGTTCCCATGCAGAGCCAGGGTGGCCCTGGCTTGCCTCCTCATACACAGGTAGCCACAGACTTGGTACTTCCTCAGGAGCCTCCTGGCCTGCCTACCTGACTCTCTTTAAGGTGGTCCTTAGAGAGAGTCCCATATTGCCATCCATTTAACCCTCTCTGCGCTGGGTCTCAACCCACCCACACTGACATGGAGTCAGTCAGAGTCCAGGCGGGAAACATAGCCCATTCCGGAAACCTCAGCAGAAGGAAGCTAGCTATGAAGACCTTGGAAGAGAGGAAAGGGCAGACTTGGGTGAAAGGCAGCCTTGAGAGCAGCAGCCACAAGAAAATGGCCCCATTCCTGCTGGAAGGGCAGAGAAGAGGTTGTGTTTCCAGAACCCAGAGAGAGCTGGAACCCTGGCAGAAGTCCCCTGGCAGGAATTGGGACCCCAGAGGTGATGCTCCAGATAAAGGGAGAGACAGGGAGAAAGACTGGTTTCTACCCTCTGTCCTTCCCCCCGGGGGTGGGGGCGGTGGGGAGCCGAGGGTAGAAACCAGTCTTAGTGGGGAATGTGGCCTACAGGGGTCAGCCCCCTGTGAGAGAGGAACACAGAGGGACAGAAGACAGGCAATGACCCGCCTAATCTCCAGCTAGTCAGACCTTTGGAAAAGAACACATCTTTCCAACCAGTGCTCTGGAGAGCTGGCCCTAGAAAGTAAACTTGCCTCTGGAAAGAGTCCCAGATCCTCTGCCGGTTACTGCAATTAGTGGTCGTGCCCAAGCCTTATCCTGCTGGGAGCCAGGCCGGGAAAGGGAAATGTTTTTTTTGTTGTTGTTGTTGTTTTTAGGAAGATCTGTTTCCTCTACATTTTTTCAAAGGATAGGGCAACCTCTGGTGCTTCAGTTTCGTGTGAGACCATGATAGCTGTCTTCAGGGGCAGACAGCTCTTTGGCAGGCAGGAAGGCAGACTAGCCTGCTTATTACTGGACTCAGGGTCAGGAGACCTGAGGCTAAGTCTCAGCTCAGACAAGTCACATGCCGTCTTTGAACCTCTGGCTCTACGTCTTTCAAATGCAGACTCTGTTTTTCAGGATTCTGTAGAAGTGAGGGACAACTTGTGTGTCCGTGTGTGTGTGTGTGTGTGTGTGTGTGTGTGTGTGTGTTTGTGTTTGTGTCTGTGTTGGGGGCGTTGTAGACCACAGAGTGCTCGGGTGGCAAGGCCTGTGCCTATGAACACAGTGTCACAAGAGAATTGCTCGGCCTGGTTTTGGAGTTGATGTGTCCCCTCGGAGTGGGTGCTTAAAATCCTTGTCTTGTAATCATTGAGTCCAAAAGACAATTGCAGTCAGCTTGTCCAAACTCTCTCCTAAAGGAGGAATCTTCTCGAAGATGATCCTTTCCCCTTTTTCTCCTTTTGTCTTTTTCTCTCTTCTTCCTTCTTTCCACCTCTCTTTCCCTCCTGGTTTTTTTTTTTTTTTTTTTCTTTTTCGGGCTGCACCATGGCATAGGGACGTTCCCAGGTTAAGGGTCAAATCGAAGCTGCAGCTGCCAGCCTACACCAGAGCCATAGCAACGTGGGATCCAAGCTGCATCTGCGACCTACACCACAGCTCACGGCAACGCTGGATCCTTAACCCGCTGAGCAAGGCTAGGGATCGAACCCGCAGCCTCATGGTTCCTAGTCAGGTTCGTTACTATTGAGAGGCAGTGGGAAGACCCCTCCCTGTTTTTTCCATCTCCCTTCGCTCCTCTCTTCCACAAAGATTTGGAGCCTTTACTCTTAGGCAGGCACCGTGCTGGTTTGGTCCTCTGGCAGGAATGAAGACAGACAGTGACCCTCACAGAGCTTACAGTCTAGCACTTGAAAGTCTCTGCACACGATTTCTGTGGAATGTCTCTTGCAACAGGGTGCTCACTACTTAGGGGATGCCCTGTTCGGGGGTTTCATTTTCCCCTATTTAAACTGAATTCTGCCTCTGTAGAATGCTTGTCCTGACCTCTGGAGCTAAAGAGAACAAGTCTGACCCCGTTTCCTATGTCGCCGCCCTTGAAACGTGGGAAAATAAACATGGAACGCTCTGAAAATATTCTCACTCTCCAGTTTCCACTTGTGAAGGGGAAGCTGATTCTCCGTGAAGCTAAATTCCTCAAGGGCATGGGGTCAGAGCCCGGGTGGGCTATCATCTGGGTGCGTGGCCCCGTTCCCAGTCCACCCGGGGCGGAGGGAAGCCATGTGCTGGAGGCTCTCACTGGGAAAGAGCGCAGGTGGCAGGGAGGTGGGCCCACATGAAGCAAGGGGGTCTGTCAGAGGGGAGTGTGGGGGGCCTGCGAGGCGTGGTCTGGCCGCCTGCCCAGGACAAGCCTGAGCTCCCGGGTTTCTGGTCTGATTCACAGCTTCCTCCCTCCCCAAAGGAATCCCCTTTATAGCTCTCCAGGCCTGACCCCAGCGTCCCTGTGAATGTCATCTGACAGCTGCACGGAGCGCAGCCATGGCTCCTGCGCCGGGTGCCAGCTGGATGTGCTCGGCGGCCGGGGCCCTGGGAGCCACCGCTTGGGATGTCAGAGGAGCGCTGCCCTTCCGTCAGCAGGAAGCCCGGCCGCAAACACTTGGACAGGAAGCCCGGGCGCTAGCCAGCTGAGCCAGCTCTGGTTTCTTCTGCGTCTGAGGCTTTGGCCAAGCGTGGAGGGAGGCGAGCCAGGTGCCGTGGGCGGCACTGACAGCACGGGCGGGCTCCCCCTTGGCCAGCCGGGGATGTGGGTTGAAGGGCGTGAACGGAAAAGCATCATCGAGGCTGGGCCAGAAGAGGTGCTTCCTGGAGGAAGGGTGAGGGAGCAGGGAACACAGCGTCTAGCAGAGCTGAGCCAGCTGGCTGAGGCTCTGCAAAGACCCGCTTCCAGACACAAATGTGTTCCCTTGGGTTCAGACCTCCGGCATAAACTCAGATCAGATCCAATCTGCAGGCTGCCTCCACCTCCGGGAAAACACACTGTCATCTCCCGGGGCGGGGTGTCTGCATGTTCCCAGCATGAAAATGACTCCTCTCAAGGAGAGGCTCTTTTATAACCTACCAAGCTGCATTGTGAGGGAATTGATAGAAAATAGAATGTGCTCCGCTGGGGACAAAGGCAACTTTGCGTTCAGGGCTGAGAGTTTTGTTTCCAAGCGCTGCGTGTGATTATCTTCAAGGCAGTCGGTGTGCATACAACCATCTGAAAGACCCCCAGGATTTGCAGAGCGCCTAAATTTTCTTTAAAATGATTTTTATTTTTTCCATTATAGCTGGTTTATAGCGTTCTGTTGATTTTCCACTGTACAGCAAAGTGATCCAGTCACACATACATATATACATTCTTTTTCTTATGTTATCCTCCATCATGCTCCATCATAAGTGAGTAGATATAGTTCCAGTGCTATACAGCAGGACAGAGTGCTTAAATTTTTCACCAGTCACTCAGAGATTTCCACCCCCCCCCCCACACACACACACATCTGCCTTGCACAAGCTGATAAGCTGGTGAGGACCAGGAGGCGAGTAAATTTGTTCAAGGTCCTGCAGCTCAGCAACGGCAGAGCCAGAAACTGCCATGACTTGTGATGCTCCAGAAAGAGAACTTGGATGATGACTCTCCACGTGCACAACTGTTTCTCTGTCTCCTACCTTATTCTGGACTGTATGCATTCAAGCACAGGCGCATGGGGGTGGGAGGGAGGGTGGAAGTTGGGGGAAGGGGGCTGGGAAGGGGTGTGTGAGCACTCTGGGCTGGTGTGGGCTGCTAACATCTCATCATTTTGTCAAAGCCTGTTTTGAAAACCTCCTCCTGGGTAAAGCCTGCCCGTTGCTTTAGTCACTCTCCTTGGCATCAGCTGCCGCCCTGCGCCACAGCCACAGCAACGCAGGATCTGAGCTGAGTCTGCCACCTACACCACAGCTCATAGCAATGCCAGATCCTTAACCCACTGAGCAAGGCCAGGGATCGAACCTGCAACCTCATGGTTCCTAGTCGGATTCTTTTCCTCTGCACCACAATGGGGACTCTGCCTTGATGTTGTTCATACTTTGTGCTTAATAGGAGTCCAGTGTTAATTCCACAAGTGAATACATGAATGAGTGAATTTGCAAATGAAACCATTATAGAACTAGTTAGATTTAAATTCAGGTTCTCATCTGGAAGCAGTATCATATAGCTGTGTATAAGCTCATTGGGGGCTAATTTGCAGGCCTGATTTAAACACCAGTTCTGCTATTTTCTAGCTGTGAAAACTTGGGCATGTCCCTTACTTTTTTTCTCAGTCTTAATTCTCAGCTTGCCTGTATGAGAGATAGGGTGCAGACTACCTCACATCGTTCTGTGAGATAAATAGACAACGCATGAAAAGCTGGGGGCCCAGTGCTGGACACACAGTAAGTGCTGAAGAAATGGTGGCAGTTGCTCTTGGAAGAAAATAGTGTTACTGCTGGAAGTCTCTTTATGCTCAGAGTCAGCTTGCAGATTCAGCCTCAGCATCTTCCCTGACATACAGAGGGGATATTATGAGGATAAATGGAAAGATAGCCCTTAGCCTGGAAAAAATGGGGTTATGGAAACCCAGGCAGCTTGGCAGGAGTCTCCCCATGTGGCTCTCCTATAACCACCCCAAACTCACTGTCCAAAACAGACCTCCTCATTTCTATCCTCTACCTCCCAAGCCGCTTTTCCTTCTCCAACTCTCCAGATCCCAAGTCAGAAATCAAAGGTCATCTGTGAATGAGGCTTTCTCCCTCCTAACTGACACCAGCAGCTACCAGAGCTGCTACCATTCCCTCCTATGCATGCCCCTGCCTGGTCATTGTCCTCACCTATGTCATTTCGGTAGCTGCTTCCAGTGGCTTCCAGTTCCATCCATTTAACCACTATGCTACTAGGCTTATGCTTCAAATGACAAGTCCGGCCTTGTTCTGCTCAGCTTCTAAAATCTCCAGTGCCTCTCCATTCATAGCAGGCCAAAGTCCAGTTCCAGGACTATTCTCCACCGGACTCCCCAGGCTCATCTCTTAGCATCCTTTGCTTGTCACATGATCCAGCCTCACAGATGAACTTCATTCTGTGCTCCTCCTTCACTCGCTGTTCTCCTCTCTTACATTTTTAAATGTGGTTACCTAGCTCCCTCCTCCTCATCACCAGAATTTCCATCCTCACCAAGATGTCACAAGTAAGTCATTCAATACTATCCTGAGGCTTTGGAGTTTTTAAACAGTTTTTGTTTTTGTTTTTTTAAAGGTATTTCTCTCAGTTCTAGTTTGTAACTTAGCTCTGGGAAAATCTGATCAATGGTATATTTAAGAAATATATATATATATATATTTTTTCAACTAAAAGGGAAATTATATATCAGATGCTTTCTGTCTAGAAGCTTCCCTGGTGGGAGTTCCCATGGTGGCGCAGTGGTCAACGAATCTGACTAGGAACCATGAGGTTGCGGGTTCGATCCCTGGCCTTGCTCAGTGGGTTAAGGATCAGACATTGACATGAGCTGTGGTGTGGGCTGCAGACGCGGCTCGGATCCCCCGTTGCTGTGGCTCTGGCATAGGCATGTGGCTAACAGCTCCGATTCGACCCCTAGCCTGGGAACCTCCATATGCCGAAGGTGCAGCCTAAAAAGCAAAGCAAAACAAAAAACCATAAATTATGTATTATCATTAATAGTAGGTTTATAACTCAGATGAAGCTTGTCATGATGTTTTCTCCATCTGTCATGTAGGTGCCATGTTTTAAGGAATTCTAGTCCAACTTAAAAAAGCCAGTTCTGGAGTTCCTATCGTGGCTCAGTGGTTAACGGATCCAACTAGGAATCATGAGGTTGCGGGTTCGATCCCTAGCCTTGCTCAGCGGGTTAAGGATCCAGCGTTGCCGTGAGCTGTGGTGTAAGTTGCAGACACGGCTCGGAACCTGCGTGGCTGTGGCTCTGGCATAGGCCGGTGGCTATAGCTCCAATTAGACCCCTAGCCTGGGAACCTTCATATGCCGCGGGAGTGGCCGTAGAAAAGGCAAAAAGACCAAAAATAATAATAATAATAATAAAATAAAATAAAAATTAAAAGAAAAAAAAAGAGAAGAAGCTTCCCTGGTATATCCAGAGAAAACACATCCAGGCATTGGGCTTATGGATCAACTCTCTTAACAGCAAACATGAGGCTGAAAACTTGGGTGAAATGTTTTCTTAAAAATAAGAAAATGACATTTGCTTTTGCTTAAGATCTGCTATTACTAACTTCACTGATATAAAATTTCTGTTCGCTTTAGAAGTAGTGAAATGTAATGGACAGAGTATGATATGGAAAAATTTCCCTTAATCAGGGAAAATTTTTTCTTTAAAAATTTCCCTCATTTCTATCTTATAAAAATAATCCTTTTTGATGCTAACTCACCTATACCCTTGGGCTGTTAGGGAAAACCTTGCTGGCTTGAATTTCTACAGTGCTTTGAATTGTTAGTAAGAAAGTACTGTGAGAGGCATATCTTGGTTTTAGGAACTTGAAATACTGAAACCTCACCTTATTAAACAAACAAATGAATGGATTTTGGCATGGTAAAAATAATCCACAGCATTGCAAAGATGAGTATCACAGTGCATTTAAAGTGTGATTAGATTTACTGAGGTTTGGCTTAACATTTTAAGTAAACCTTCTATGGCATAAAGCAGTATAAGGACTTTTCAATATTGTATTGATTAGGATTAGGTTGGGTTTAGGCAAGTAGAAGCTTGTTTCTCTCTCACGTAAAAGTTTAGGTGGGTGGTCTGAGGTTGATATCACTTAATTTAGTCATTCATTTGATCAGCGAATATTTAAGCACCAGTTAGGCCCTGGCATTACAGAAGTAGGGGAAGCAAAAGAAAAAGACAGATAAAAATCTTTGCCATCATAGACTTTACATTTTGTGACCGTACTGGTCATGCCTTGGCCTCATGGTCTGAGATGGCAAGATCTCTGCATTCTAGGCAGCAGGATGGAGGAAGGAATGAAGAAGAAGTAGGCAAAGAGTGCAGCTATGTAATCTCTAAAGAAAGGTTCTTGGAAGTCACATGACTTTTTCCCCTATATTCTACGCAATGATTAATCAGGTGGTCCTGCTTAGCTGCAAGGGAAGCTGGGAAATGTAGTCTTTATTCCTGATGATTACCATGTGCCCAGCTGAAAGGCTATTATTTATTTATTTATTTATTTATTTTGTCTTTTTACCTTTTCTAGGGCCACTCCCTCGGCACATGGAGATTCCCAGGCCAGGGGTCCAATCAGAGCCACAGCTGCTGGCCTATGCCAGAGCCACAGCAACGCGGGGAGCCTCGTCTGCAACCCACATCACAAGCTATGGCTCACGGCAATGCTGGATCCCTAACCCACTGAATGAAGCCCAGGATCAAACCCGTAACCCCATGGTTCCTAGTCAGATTCCTTAACCACTGAACCATGATGGGAACTCCCTGAAAGTCTATTATTAAGGAAGAAGGAGGTAAGGAATGGCAGTGGTTGGGACAGGCTACTGTAGGTATCTCCCACAAATAAAACTTGTAATAAAAAAAGTACATTTTAGACTTCCCGTTGTGGCGCAGTGGTTAACGAATCCGACTAGGAACCACGAGATTGTGGGTTCGATCCCTGCCCTTGCTTAGTGGGTTAAGGATCCAGCGTTGCCGTGAGCTGTGGTATAGGTCACAGATGTGGCTCGGATCCCTTGTTGCTGTGGCTCTGGCATAGGCTGGTGGCTACATCTCTAATTGGACCCCTAGCCTGGGAACCTCCATGTACCGCAGGAGCAGCCATAGAAAAAGCAAAAAGACAAAAAAATAAAATAAAAATAAAAATGAAATTAAAAAAGTACATTTTATGGAATTCCCTGGTGGCCCAGTGGGTTAAGGATCCAGCCTTGTCACTACTATGGCTCTGGTTACAGCTGTTAGCATGGGTTTGATCCCTGACTCAGGAGCTTCAAACAGCCTTGCCCTGACATAGTTGTGGTCCAAAACAAACAAAAAATAAAGAAGCAAATTAAAAGAAGTAAATACATTTTATTTAATTAGATATATTCAAAATATTCTTTTTCCAGTGTGCAACAAAAGTAGCAATTGTTATTTCACATTCTTTTCTTTTGTTACTAAGCCTTTGAAGTCCAATGTCTGTTTTACACTTACATCACTTACGGTCTCTTGTTCACTCACCTCGCATCTCAATTCAGATCAGTACATTGCAGATGCTCAATGGCCACATTGTGTGGTACAGGCCTGGAGCCTGGCAACTTAAAGTGTGGTCCATGGGCCAGCATCAGCAACGCTGGGGAGCTTGTTAGATATGCAAGTCAGGCTCAGTGGTTAACAAATCTGACTAGGAACCATGAGGTTGCGGGTTTGGTCCCTGGCCTTGCTCAGTGGGTTAAGGATCCGGCATTGCCATGAGCTGTGGTGTAGGTTGCAGACGCGGCTCGGATCCTGCATTGCTGTGGCTGTGATGTGGGCTGGCAGCTACAGCTCCAGTTAGACCCCTAGCCTGGGAACCTCCATATGCCACAGGAGCGGCCCCAGAAAAGGCAAAAAGACAAAAAAAAAAAGACAAAAAGAAATGCAGGCCCCACCTCAGACCTACTAAATTAGAATCTCAGATCCCCAGGTGATTTGTGTGCCCATCAAAGGATGGCAAGCACTGTTCCATAACGCTTCTTCTGATGACTTCTATTAGAACCCAGTAAAAATCTAGAGAAAAGAGATGCTACCCAGTGAACAATCTGGAATCAAGTGTGGAAACCTGTCAGACCCCATCTTTCCTTTTCCTGAGCTCATTAGACTGTTAATTAGACCTTCTAAGAAAGGGCAATTTTTATAGAAGTTACATTTCAACAAAATTAATTTTGGTTAGTTGATCAAGGGAGAGATCTTCAAAACCAAACAACATAGAATTGTTGGATAGTAGGAGTTCCTTTTGTGGTGCAGCAGGTTAAGGATCTGGCATTGTCACCACAGCAGCACGAGTTGCTGCTGTGTCATGGGTTCAGTCACTGACCTGGAAACTTCTACACGCTGTAGGTGCAGCCAACCCCCTCCCCCCAAAAAAACCCTCCCCAGACAGAATTTTTAGGTTATGAATGGATTTAATTTTCAAGGCTATCCGCCCATGCCATGAGCACAGCTTGAAAATACATCAGATTTCTCATAAACTTGTTGCCTGATTTTTTCACAGTTTTATGGAGATCCAAGCCATATGACATATAATTCACTGATTTCAGTTGCGCAATTCAAGGTTTTTGTATATTTAAAGAGTTGTGCAACCATCACCTAAAGTCAATTTCAGAATGTTTTCATCACCCTTAAAGAAACCCTGTACCTTTTGGCAGTCGCTCGCCATTTCCTGCTAGCCCCAGTCAACTACTAGTTTGCTTTATGTCCCGATAGATCTGCCTCGTCTTAGCATTTCATATAAAGGACGCATGCCATCTATGGTCTTTAGGGACTGGCTTCTTTTGCTTCTATGGTTTTCAAGGTTCATCTCTTTTACAGCCTTTATCAGTATTTTGTTCCTTTTTTATGGCTGAATAATATTCCATGGTATGGGTATATCACATTTTGTTTATCTGTTTGTAAATTTGCAGTGTTCTTACAAAAGCCAGAAAGAAAGGGAAAAACAATAAGTAGGAACTCAAGGAAATAACAGCTCCCTACAGCGTTCAGAGACTCAGAGAATCGGAATGAAAAAGAACCTTAAAAATCACTCAGTGCCTTCTTTTCCACATGGAAAGCCGAGACCCGGAGTAGGAAAGTCATTTATTTGCCTGTGTCCCTCAGCATCAGGGTTGGAGCTGGGATGAAGCCAGGTTGTCCTGATTCCAGGTCCCATGCTGTTCCCCGCCACCACCCACATCCAGAGCATCAGGGCACCTCTCCAAGGTGGCCTTAGAAACGGTAGTCCCTGGTGACAGCAGAGAGGGGCACCAGTCTTTTACCTCTGTCTTGGTCTCAGTTTTGGAGAATCATTCTGAGTTTAGAGCCTCAGGTAGGTATGGGGATAGAACTTGGAGGACTGTTTAGAAGAACTGATAGTCAGAAGTTTGTCTGATATTCTGGTCCTCTCTGCACTGGACTTTAAGCCACATCTCTTAATCATCAGAAAGAATGTAGGAAAAACTCAAAAATTGTGGTTGGGAAGGACCTCATGCCATCGGCTCTGGCATGAACCTGTGGTATGGAGAGTGAGCGCTGTTCCTTTTCCACCTCCATCATGGGAGACAGGGCCCTAGCTCTCACCTATTTGGGTATTCTTCTTCTTCTTCTTCTTTTTTTTTGTCTTTTTAGGGCTTCACCTACGGCATATGGAGGTTCCCAGGCTAGGGGTCCGAATCGGAGCTATAGCTGCTGGCCTACACCACAGCCACAGCAACACAGGATCCCAACCACATCTTTGACCCACACCACAGCTCACCTTGTGGCAATGCCCGATCCCTAACCCACTGAGCGAGGCCAGGGATCAAATCCACATCCTCATGGATACTAGTTAGTTTTGTTACTGCTGAGCCACAATGGGAACTCCTGGGTATTCTTCTAAATTAGGAAGACTGTCTGGTACTGGGTGGTCAAAACACAACGGGTGTCCACAACTGTCATAAATCTCGTGTTTACAAGTGAGGACAAAAATGGGAAGCCTTGTTCCACCAAAAATACCAGTGCTGGGTGCTAACTCAGGGGCAGCAGGTCAGTGTTTAGAAAAAGACGGGGAACCTTTCTGGGGGCACGTGCTCCGTTCCGACCGTCTCTCAGAGAGATGGAGGCAAGCTGAGTGGAGGACCAGGGTCCAGTGAAGGATGAGCCCCTGAGGGACCAAGACACTAGGTCAGGTGAGCAGCAGAGAAGTAACAGGGGCTGTTTGACCTTGAGAAGAGCCTGGAGAACTGGGGGAGTATATTCCGTCTAGACTTGAGTAGGGGCAGATAGTAAGGAGGCAGACTTCAGCTTGATGAAGGTGTTTCTAGCAGTCAGAGGTGCCCACCAAGTAACTAGGAGTGATTCCAAAGCGGGGGGACCTCTCCTCCCTTGGGAGTCTCCAAGCTGGGACCTAGGTCAGTCATTCAGCCTTTAAGATTGCTGTTAAAGATTGCTGTTCAGCTACTAGGCACATGTGGATTTTGAGCACATATAGAAATGATCTTTGAGGAGTTCCCGCCCTGGCACAATAAGTTAAGAATCCGACTGCAGCAGCTTGGGTTGCTTTGAAGGTGCAGGTTTGATCCCCAGCTTAGTGCAGTGGGTTAAAGGATCTCAGGTCACAGCTGTGGCTTGGATTCAATCCCTGGACCAGGGACTCCATATATATGCCTTGGGTATGGCCGTAACATTAAAAAAAGAAAAGAAAAGAGACGGTTTTTTGACCATATTGACCCAGTCCAGAAGGCTGCTCCCTGGGGGAGAAGGTTCTTCTCCCAAACTTTCCATCGGACAGTTCCTCCTCCCTGGGGAAAAGGGAGGTGGGAGTGTGTTCTCCCAGTGCTGCCAGTGTACGCAGGTGTGTGGGGATAAAGCTTAGGTTTGCCCAGGCTTACAGCTCCAGTGTAAGCCAGTGTCCAGCATGGGGAGAGGGAGACAGACTGGGGTTTGGGGTTAGACATGTGATGGGCCAGCCTGTGTAATCTGTGGCTTCCAGCCGGTGCTAGTAATGCCCACGTGAGCACAAGCCTGGGTGTGCGTGGATTGCAGGCTAAGGGCTCCACGCACAGCAGCTATTGGTGAGTCCTGGACCCCCATCCTCAGTGGGTCACCTAAGACATAGAGCGCTAGGGCTGGGCTCTTGCCTGTCTCTTGCCAACTGGTCTGGTGTCTGAATTCTCGAATGGTGGCATTTCAGAGCCATTAAAGCTCCCAGAAACCATCTCAGCCAGGCGTGTGTTGCAGATCAGGTGACTGGTCTGTCAGAGGGGAAGTGAGGCGGCAGCTAGAGAGAGAGCCACGTGGGGCTGGTACGTGACACGTGTAACTTCTCCACCCCTGCCCCCACCCCTGTCACCACTGCTTCCTAGACCTAGTAATTCAGGAAGGCAGTCAGTCTGACCAAAAGGCAGGAAGTCCGCCAGCCCACTCCCATCCCGGTGGCAGCTGGATCTATTCTCAGGCCGGCAGGGACCACACACCCTTCAGGCGGGTGATGGGAGCCAGGGCTGTGCACTTTAGTTCTAGGATCTGCTGCAGTCAGTCTTTTTCTTAGTTGTTTATGGTTTCCTCGCATTTTGTATCTCCATGACAACCTCAGGTTCTAATGGAGATCTTCCTGACGCAACATCTGGAAAGAGAGATATTTTTGCAATTTGTTCTCTTTCATGCTTTCTCTATTTGCTTTATTGTTCACTAAGTACAGCATATTAAATTTACTATTTTAATGCAGATCTTTTTCAGACTCCAAGTATGTGATGGTAAAAGAGCTTATTTTTCTTAAAATCTCTTTAAAGACAAATCATCTGTGTTGCAGTCAATAGAGTTTATGTTACAAAATCAATTTTTCTCTTAACGGAAATTTAATTGAGCCCAAGTTTCGCTAGCTGTGAAGCAGAGGTATGATGTACTTACTTGATGGAATACATGCCTCTGTACATCCTTTTTGTAGATGCAAAATGCATTATTGTCATTGCTTCTGATTTAATCTACTTCTTGGTGAAGAATAGACATGAGCAAAAAGATATTTTTTGTAAGAAAGGAAATGCAGGCAGATAAGGTTGAGTTTGCTCAGAGTTCATGTTCACAGCACAGGTGAGGAGCAGCTTCAGAGCTGGAGCCAGAGACCTCTGCTCCATCCTCAGCTTTGTTGCCATTGAGTTGGAGATCTTGGGCAAGCCACCTCCCTCTCAGCTGTCCCTTCTCAGCATTAGGGATCAGCTAAGCTGAGCCATGTCACTAAAGGTGGCCCTGGGATTACAGGCAAGGCCCTGGCCCTAGTGCCCCATGCCGTGGCGAATTGCCAGAGGGGCTCAGGTCAGTCCAGGTCACATCCATAATGTGTAGGGGAGCATGCTTTTTAAAAAAATTTTTTTTCTTTTATTGGAGAATAGTTGATTTTACAAGATTATGTTATTTTCAGGTATACAGCAAAGTGAGTCTGTTATACATATGCATATATCCATTCTTTTTAAAATTCTTTTACCATATAGGTTATCACAGAATATTGAGTAGTGGTTCTTGTGCTACACAGCGGGTTTTTGTTGAGGGAATGTGTGTTTAAACAGGGTCCTCCTTCTGCTGACCATCCATAACCTCTGTCCTGTGGTACAGCTGGGTGAGATTGCTCCCAAGTTGTGAGCTTCTAATACTTTTTATCAAAAAAAACAAGAAAACAGAAAATAAAAACTGAATCCAATCACTGCAGGCTGGCCTTGCACCCTGCCTTATTTGCTGATGAAACAGTCTCTCTTGGGCACAAACTGGGAACTTAACCTCTTCAGAGGAGGCCCATCTGAAGGGCTTTAGCAACTGAAAATCCTCTTTGCATCTTTGGTTGACTTTTTGTTCTCCTTTATTCCAGGCCTTAAACTTCAGCCTGATTTGTGATGTCAGGGTATTTGTTTTAAGTGGTCAGCCTGGACTTCATCAAAATGGCAGTATTTTAGGGAACTAAGTTGTAGGACTAATGTCTGGGATTTCAAAGAGTGTCAGCTTTAAGCCTCTGGCCTATGTTCTAGAAGGGTAGGAGTTGGCACTAAAAGCTGCCATCTTTATAGGGGATATTTAGCAAATGGGATTATTCTCCTAATGCAGCCAGAAGGGGCCAGCAGCTCCAATTCAGTTCAAGAACTCAGGAGGGGCCCACTGGGGGCCCAGAACTGCATTCATCATGGCAAGTCTCCTGCTTTCCTCAGAGGGTCCACATGCTCCTGGGAGGGTATTTCTTGAATCCTTACTATCTGACCAGCTCTGTGCTGTGTGCTGTGGGGGGCAGACCTACCACATGAGAGCTGGTGCCTCCTTCCCAGCTCCCTCCAGGGGGTTGGGGCAGCCAGGCTGACCAGCCTACCAGCAGAAGGGGACTGGCCTTTGTGTTGCTACCACAATCCCAGGATCCGAAGTGTCTGGATTGAGCTGATGTTTTGCCTTTAGTCCCCCAGTCCTCCTCTAGGACTAGAACTCTCTCTGAAACCCCACTCTTCCAGGCCTAGACAGCTGGCTAATCTCTTGCCACCTCCTCAAATACTCCTGTATCTTCAGCTGGGGTTCCATTCCAGTCTGGATGGTCACCAGCTTTCCTTGTGCAGCCCAGCTCAGTTGCTGGGTATTGCCACTGTCCCACGGGCCCTGCAAGATAGGCAAGACCAGTGCAGACTCATCATTCCCCAGCCCCCTCAACCTACTTGTCTTTGTGTGGCCCTCTCCTGCCGGCCAGGGCACCTCCTCCACTCAGCACCTGCTATAAACCTGATAGCTGAATCATTCCCTCCCCACCCCACCATCCAGTTAAAATGGATTCTCTCTCTCTCTCAAAGCTATTGATCTCTCTCCATTCCCACCGTACAACCTTGGTTCAACCACCCGTATCTGTCTTGCTCCCCATTGCAGACTCAGCACCTAGTATAGGACTTTTCAAGTGCTTGCTCATAATGTTTATTGACTCAATGAGTGAAAGTGAGTAAGCTGGTGTAGACCTTCCATGGTGATCTGAATCTCATCTCTCTTCTCACTCTTGGCACCTGTTCTGAGCCCCTTCTGGTTCCCTGTCTATCTATCTCTTCCAGAAGCCTTCTCTTGTCTTCCCATCTGAATGAGATGGCTGCTCTGTGCCTCAGAGCCCACACCACACACCCAGCCCATTCCTGTGATCATGTATCTCGCTGCCCTAGAATTGCCTGTTACACTGTGCCATCAATTGTTCTCACTTGACACTAAGTCCCATGAAGCAGCATCGCTGCTTTATTAGTCACTGTCTTCCTAGCACTCTGCACACAGGAGGTGCTCCTTAAGTATTTGTGGATTAGTGAGTTCCCGTCATGGCGCAGCGGAAACAAATCCAACTAGGAACCATGAGGTTGTGGGTTTGATCCCTGGCCTTGCTCAGTGAGTTAAGGATCCTGCGTTGCCATGAGCTGTGGTGTAGGTCATACACGTGGCTCAAATCCTGCATTGCTGTGGACTAAATGAAGATCTAGAAATTACTGCTTCTCCACCTAACCCCTTGCACCCTCACATCTCCCCCAGCCCCCAACCCCATCCATCTGGGGTTTGGCACTGGTCACTCGGACGTGCAGGGAGGTCCAAGAGCCTGGGGATCAGCTCCCCTGGAAGCGTGTATCTGGGTGCTAGCATCGCCCCTCCCGGTTCTTGCCTGATGTTGGGGTGCTTTGTTCAGTGACCTGACCTGCACAGTAAGCAGGATGTGCTTCGCTGGTTCTGACCTCCCAGAGCCTCTCTGATGTCCCCATCTGGCATTTTCTGACTGGGTCTCCTATAGTGTTGGTGCTGGGTTGATCCCCTCACTGCACTGTGAGTCCCCCAGGCAGGGGCGGCATCTAATTCATGTCTGGCTACCCTCCCCCATCTCCACAGCCCCCCGGAATAAGGGCTTATTTGTACACAGTAGGTTCCCAGGTAAAGGCAGACGGCTCCCTTGGGTGGACGAGAAGCTGGAGAGGTTCAGGCTTTGCTCTGGGAATTGGGGCGACTGGAGGGAAGCCCAGAAGGTATGGCAGGGAGCTATTTCTCGCCAGGAGTGTGGGTGAAGGAGGAGACAGCGGGGCAGGAAGAGCAGCGGAGCGCGAGGTGCAGGGCAGGAGACGGGAGAGCAGAGTCCCCGGCCTCAGTGCCCGGTTAGTCATGCCCAAGGTCCCCAGCCAGCCAGCCGGGCAGGTGCCCACGGAGCTGTGCCTGTGGGAGTTGTGAGCACGTGCCTCTCGTCGACCCCAGGGACCTCACTCACCCAGCGTGATGTAGAGGGCCTCACACCCTCCTCATCGAAGAATCAAGTCAGTGAAGTGTTGTATGTCTCCTGCGGAAAGGCTGTGAAGCAAAGGTTAGTGATCTTCACCGCAATCGCCACCGCCCCCTGCTTACTGCTTCTCACATCTGTTTTCCCCGGTGTTCACCTTTGTTATCTCATCTGATCACCACTGCTGCCGTTATTTACACTTCGTAGTTGAAGACACCGAAGTTCAGAGAGGTTGAAGGGCTAACCCAAGGTCACACAGTCAGCCTTGCGGGGGTGGTGGTTGTGGTGATGCTATGGACTGAAAAACCCGCTCTGAAATTCCTCTTAAATGGCGTGGGCAGGCACACAGCCCAAGTCTGGCTGTGCACACGTGTCAGTGGGCCTGATCTGATTTTCCCCCGTGTCTATCCATGCCTTCGCATGTCTGGGGGGCCCGTGGACGATTCAGGGCGTGCCTTTGCAGGTGCTGATGGGTGGAACCGCGTGGGGGAGCATCCTTGGGGTCACAGGCGTGCATGTGGGCTGGCGTCGTACACCCGCTGCACACAGGCACTCGCCCCCTTCTCAGATGTCTTGGCTGTGGGTTTGACAACTGAAACCCAGCTGCGCTCTGGCCAGGAAACATCCGCTGTGGAAACCTAGGAGGAGCTGACAGTCCCTAAAGAGGGGTTCCACATGCTGCCAGCAAGCGCTCCTGGCGCACTGCCTAATTCCTTGCAAATGCTCCTTAAATCTGTTTCTAATTTGGACTCTGCCTTCCCCTGCCCCCACCCAACCCTCCCCACTCTCCCACCTTGCCTCAAACCAGTCAAATTATGCTGAATAATGGCTGTGGAGGGGGAGAGTGCTAAAGGTCGCCAGTGGGCTGTTGGAGGGTGTAATAATGTCACATTTTAATTTACGTGGGGAACGGTGTGGGGATCAAAACGAATAAATTTGAGCTGTACTCGCAACCCCAGCCAGTGGTAACTCCTGAAGGTCATGCCACTTCCAGGGAAGAAATCGCTAACTGTCCCACCCCACAGTCCACCGTGCTGGAGAAAACTCATGTGCTTACGCACAGATGCAAAACACAGCATCTTCTGTCTGTAAGGGGATGTGGATTTGGAGATTTGCAGCATCAGCAAGAATCTCTCCAGTTGTTGGAGTATCACCCAGATGTTCAGGGTATTAAGATTCTAAAACAAAATATGTCTTCCATATATTTCGCAGCCCTGTGAAATATTCAACACCAGGGTGACTCAGATCCATGGGAAAGTGTATACAAAGCAGAGCGAGAAGAGTCAAAAGCAGAGTTGTATGTACACATTGATGGCAGCTCTGAAAGCTTATTTACATGCGAGAAAGGTGGGGAGGGGGCCCCTGGAAGACATCTGTTGGAACTGTGTTTGTGTTGAGGGTCTGGGGATGTGCCTTGAGGTGCCGTTGTTTTACTAATTAATGGGGTCTTAAAATATGAATTCTCGGAAGGCAGAAGTTTTGCTCTACTGATCCCTTTTGGTCCACTTGGAGTCCAGAGATTGAGAAGTCTAGAGATGGTTCTCACCTGTGCTCTGTGGCCAGGTAGCCCGGGGAGCCAGGAGCAGGAGGAAGCCGTGAGTTATCAGTGTCTGGAGGCCTTTGCAAGGGAGGCCATGGTCACGGTGATCTGGTGAGAGCCCCGCCCCCTCCCTGAGAGTCTGCAACTGGCGTGTGCTCCAGGGGCTGCTGAGGGGGCCTGGCGTGCTGCCCATCCCTCAGCTGGCTCTGCAACCGCGGGAAGGTGGGGTTTGCAGTCCTGGGGGCCACCGCGGGGAAGCCGTGAGGCTGTCAAGGCTCCAGAGCACACGCTGCTCCATCTGGTTGGAAAGGAAGTGGGAGGGGGAGAAGCTGCTCTGGGTTGAACGACACCCTGAGGACTTGTGCTCCCTCCTCTCCACCACACACCAGACAGCGGCCACCAGGCTGCCTTGGGAAGAAAGAGGAGGAGGGGGCTGCACATCTGCCCCAGGGCCTGTCTCTGGTTTCATCCTGCGCCAAAGTTCCCTTTCATATCCTTTTCCTTTTCAAACGGTTACCATTTACTTAGTTGTCTGTGATGCTAGTGGCCTCGCGTATGCCCAAAGCCTCCTTTCAGCCTCAGAATGTACCTGCAAGGTGAGTGCGGCAGAGATGGCTCACCTTCAACTGGAAGTCCCTACTTCCCTGTCTTTAGGGTTGAGTCGTTGCTAGGAAGTAGCTGCTCACCCATGGACCACATTTCCCAACCCCCTTTAATAGCGAGTTGTAGCTGGAGGACTGGGTACTGACCAACAGGTTGTGAACAGAAATGAGTTGCTCCGCTACAGAGCCTGGCCCATAAAAAACTCCCAGGAAGCTCTCTCCAAACTCGATCCGCTTCTGCCCAGATGGACTGGGGGACAACCTTCAAGATGACCACAGAGCGTAAAATGATAAAACATCTATCAGCCTGGGGGTCTGAATGCCTGTGTGAAGAGAGACTGAGTAGCCAGTCTGTTCCCTGCCCAGTCCTGAGCAAAAGTAACGTGTATCTTACTGTTTTCAAACCATTGCACTACTAGGGGCCTGTTATAGCAGTGAACCTACCGTAAGTACTTAATTAGGGATTTTTGCTCCCATTTTACAGATGAGGAAACTGAGACTCAGAGGAAAATAAATTGCCCAAAGTTACATATTCAGTACTAGTAGGGTCACGATGCAAAGCCTAGGCCCCTCTGGTTTCAAAATCAAGCTCCAATTGTGTAAGTTTCCCCAGGTTTTTTCCATAGGCCACTATTAACACAAAAACACTGGTACCTCAAACTTCCATATAAGTTTGGGAAAACCTAATTTAAAGTCAACATGATTCTTCTGCAGCTCTTTTCAAGGATGTTTGCATACAAATGACCTCTGAGATTCAGCATCAGGGCATCTAGCTTGCAGGCAGCAGGGGTTTTCCAATATTTGAGACCACAGGATTTTTTCTCTACAGAGCTTCTTAGAGAACAGCACGCCTGGAGCACACGTGGCTGGAGGTTGAACTCCAGCATGCTGCCTGTTTCGGATTGAATTGCGTCTCTCCCCCAAACCCATCAGAAAGAGACATTGAAGCCTAAACCTTCAGTCCCTTGGGATGTGACCTTATTTGGAAATAGGGTCTTTGCAGATTTAACCAGTTAGGATGAGGCTTGGGTGGGCCCAAATGTTGTAAAAAAGGGAAATTTGGTCACAGAAACAGATAGGCACAGAGGGAAAACGATGTGAAGACACAGAGACACTTGCAAAGAGAACTCCGTGTAAGGACAGAGGGTGCAAAAGATGCATCTCTAAGCCAAGGAGGCCACGGGTGGCAGAAGCCAACGGAGGCAGGAGGTGTTCTCCCCTAGAGCTGTCAGAGGGAGCGGGGCCAGCCAAACCTTGAGCTCAGACTTCTAGCCTCCAAAACTGAGAAAGAAAAAGTTTCTTTCTCTGGGCCAGGGATTGAATCCGAGCCATAACTGTGACCCACGCCGCAGCTGTGGCAATGCTTGATCCTTTAACCCACTGCAGGGGCTGGGGATTGAACCCACACCTCTGGAGAGACCCCCCCCTCCCCCGACCCCGAGCTGCTGCAGTCGGATTCTTAACCCACTGCGCCATGGCCGCAACTCCCAATTTCCATTGTTTGAAGGCACACAGTTTGTGGCACTTAGTTCTGGGAAATGAACACACGTCTCCTTTCAAGACCAAAGTTTCTTGGCAATGTTACCTCACAGATCATCCTCCACATGACTAGCTGAGGTGGCTTCAGTTTACCAAAACACAGGTGGAGGAAAAGAGAGCCGGAAGGAACAAGTAGCTGCTAAGAGCTGCAGCTTCAGTGCAGGGCTCTGCATCCCACTCGGGTTGCCTGACATCTCTGTGCAGTTTGCTCTTTTGTAAGGTGGGGATAGCAAGGCTCACACTCACTTCAGAGGCTGAGGGGAGGGTTAAATGAATTAGCATACCTAAAATATCTAGATTAGTACCTGACAGAAAGCTTATGCCCATTCCTTTAGAATTATCCAGGCAGGATTGTTTGGAAACTGGGTGGGGATGGGGGAGGGCACCGGGGAGGCGAGCAGACCTGTGTTTGAATCCAAACTGCTCTTCACCGGGAGCAGTTTGCTTAATCTTTCCAGGTCTCAATCTACCCATCTCTACAGTAGAGAAAGTTGTGCCCGTTGTTACCAGAGGATCTTCAAAGAAAATTAAAATTACAACCTCAAATAGACAACAAATGAACATGTGTGAATGATTTTATATAATTTATTGCTAATGAGTGAACTACAGAGGTGTTACAATTGGTTCAAGAGAGAATCCTAAAAACAGACACATATGTAGATCAGAAATCTCAAAACGCATTTTCAAAATGAACAAAGTGAACTGGCTTTTGCGCAGGGGACTGCCCAGCTCATTTGCGTGTCCACAGTTAAGAATCCCTGGGTGACCTCTGTTCCCTACAACTAGAGCTGCACAAGCAATCAGATAATCCAGAAGAGTGTGCTCTAAACAAGACATACTCTTCTCTTCAGACACCCAGTAATGGTTTTTTGCTTATTCCAGATTTTCTTATGGTCTTATCATTGAATTGGTCAACTAGACCTACGTCGGGGTCCTGGTTAGGGAGGTGCTTTTTCTGATTGAATTTGCATAGCCAATGATGAAAACATGATCAGACTGGACTATTCCGTGGCCAAAGAATTGGGAACCTAGTTTGCAAATCAAGTTAACCCTCTTCAGATGGAGAACCCAAATATATAGGAGGGTCAAGCTAAAAGGAAGGGAATTGGAGAGAGTGAGAGGAAGAGTCACGAATTATCTGAGAACAGGGGTGTGCTTTGGTGCTCTTGGACCTCCTATGGCCTTTTCTGGTTGTTGTCATGGCAACGTCAACTGTCATGGCGCTGGTGGGCATGTTAGCTAGCCTGCTCAGGCTTTGCAGTGAGCGTATAATGAGGCTCAAAGTCCACTGGAAGTCAGATCCTCTGCCATTTGGGGCCTCGTGGGTCCTAATCTGTTCTTTTTTTTTTTTTCTTTTCGCAGCTTCCTCCTAAAATTTAGAGTCATTGGTTTCTATTCAAGGGAGGGCCAGGGGTATAATTCTGAGGCAACTGCCTCGGCAACAGTCTCCCACGTATTTATATGTATGGGATTAGAAAAAGATAGATGAATATGTGAAAAAAGCAAGTTACTGATATGATCCTCTTTTCATAAAAACAAACAAGCTGTGTATGTGTGCATGCACACGAGTGGGAACTCCTCTTCCTCTATTTTTTTTCTCTTATATATATAAAGTTGATTAAATGCAGAGAATACAGACTGCAAACGGTGCCTGGCTCTGGAGGGCAGGATCTGGGACCTGGATACAGATGGAGGCTTCCACGGCTCACTTCCTAAAGTTCTGTGTTGTTGGAATGAAAACCAATACCTGCTTCCCAGTATACTCTGAACAAGGAGTGTCTGTCTGAATGAGAAATACGTCTGTCGTGCTTGGCACAATGCCGAGCACTCGATCAATGGTAGATTTTGTGATTATGATTTACATACAATGGAAGAACCCAGAACTCCCAGGCCTGTTCTCAGGAAGAAATCCCTAAGAGCACTAACCAAACTGCTGCCCAAGGATCGCTCCCTCTGAGAGAAGCTAGTTTTGAAATCCTGGACTTGTGTTTGGGACCCACTGAGTGTGGAAGGAGGCCTCCTTCTTGAGCTATGGCCTGGGGGTGGCTCCTGCCTGCTCCTTCCTCAGCCCTGCTGGCAACCCCCACGCTCAGGCCCACCCCGTGTTTAGCTGTGACAAGCTCTTGGGCCACAGGAGGGAGGCCTGACTGGGCCAAACTCCAGTCAGAAGGGCTGCCTGTGCTTGGTGCCCTCCTCCAGCCTAGGTTGGGGTCCAAGCCACCCCTTCGCTCCAGGGGAGTGCAGTTAGCCTGCCCCAGCCAGAAGAAGGGGGTGTGGCCACTGCGGGCAAAAAGACAAAATCCACTTTTTGAGGATTTGCACCTCAGACTCATCCCTAAAGGACACTGACGAGGACTCGGGATGGGGTCTGAACAGCTGAACCTGGTGATGGTTTGGCCATCAATTGCCTTCCTCACCATAGACTGAGCCTTAGTTTTCCTATCTGCCCAATGGGAATAAGACTAATATTTATCTCTAAGGGCTGTTGTGAAGCTCAGAGGAGGTGGTGTCTGTGAAGGTGCTTTGTGAGCTGTGAAGTTCTGTAGAGATTTAGTTTCGGTTGATGCAGTGAGGTACTTCAGGAAGCTTAATATGCTATAATGACAGCAAATGTCATATGGCACTTATTCCATGCTAGGCTCTGTTGTGAGTGCAGCAGCCCCATGAGGAGTGTGTTAATATCAATCCCCATTTGACAGATGGGAAAACAGAGGCAGAGAGGTAAGTAGTTCCTCAAACCTCCCCATGGCAACAGGCCCACCTGGATAGGTTCCTTACTCAGGGCAGCATCTCTTCACCAAACCCACATGCTCAACTGGGTTTTCTTTTCCTTTTATTGTAGAATAACTCAACAGACATAAAGTAAAAAGAATATTAGAATAAAGTCACATGAATTCTCATTACTCAGCTTTGTTAGTGATCAATTCATGACCAGTTTGCCTCATCTTTGTCTCCTCCTCTCCCTTATTTATTCTGAAGCAAATCCCAGATAGCAGGTGTTTATATATTTTTTGTGTTTCTACAAAATAGAGATTTGTTTAAAAAGTGAACCCCGAAACCATTGTGACCTAAAATCTTTAATAGCCACATCATCAACTATTTAAAAAACTTATTTGAATTGGGATACAATTAAGGTGCATATGTTTTAATTGTTTGATAAGTCCCTTAAGATTTTTTAAATCTATGTTTCTTCCTCCTTTTTTTTTTTTTTTTTTTTTTAAGGGCCACAGCTATGGCATATGGAAGTTCCCAGGCCAGGGATTGAATCTGAGCTACAGCTGCAACAACATGAGATTCTTTAACTCACTGCACTGGGCTGGGGATTAAATCCACACCTCCACAGCAACCTGAGCCACTGCAGTCAGATTCTTAACCCACTGTGCCACAGTGGGAACTCCTCTTCCTCTATTTTTTTTCTCTTACATTTTGTTTCTTTTCTTCATTATTGTTGACTAGGTCATTTGCCCTATAGAGTTCACCATAGGATGGATTTTGCTGAATGCTCCCCTATGGATTTTTTGTGTTTTTTTTTTTTTGTCCTTTTAGGGCCACACCCACAGCATATGGAAGTTCCCAGGCTAGGGGTTGAATCAGAGCTATAGCTGCTGGCCTACGCTACAGCCACAGCAACACCAAGATCTGAGCCACGTCTGCGGCTTACACCACAGCTCACAACAACGCCAGATCCTTAACCCACTGAGTGAGACCAAGGATCAAATCCACGTTCTCATGGATACCAGTTGGGTTTGTTACCACTGAGCCACAATGGGAACTCCTCCCCTATGGTTTATTTATGGTTATGGTCCCTCTGTCCCCTAGATTTCCTGTAAATTGGTAGTTTTATCTAGCGGGCTACCCAGATTCAGTTTTTTGTTGTTTTTTTAGCAAGAACACTTTATAGGTAGTATCCTTTTCCTCCCTCCAGCCCCCCTCCTATTGGTCTCCCATCTTCCCCGTATCCAGGATGCCATCCAGAAGGAATGCACACTGGGATCTAATGGGGGCAACACTGAGAAGGAAATGGCTCAAGACAACATCTGGAAAACTCAAGGTCTTTACTTGTATCTACTGTAAGGTTAGGAAGGCTCCCCGCCATAGGAATAGTAGCTGTCACTTCTTGTGTTTTATAATACGCCAGGCACTGTTTTGATTGCTGTTAATATAAAAGCGACTTTATCCTTCACCAACCTTGTGCTGTCAGTGTTATCATGTAAAAAAGAGGAACCAGGCTCAGCGAGATGGAATCACCTGCTCCAGATCTCACCAGCATTTGCCAGAGAGAACAGTCATATCTCCAGGAGTCCTTGACTTGGGGCCTTTCCAGGTCTGTATCATCAACACACTGTGAAACGTTGCATTCTCACGCTGATGGACCCGCCATGATCTCAAAATAGTGTGTCAACTACAAATTCCTCTTTTATCTTTTTGGGAGTTTGCCTCTGGGTCAGCCACTCACATCCAGATCCCTCGTCTCAAGGTCCCCTCGTAGACATAAGAATTACGCTCTCTTGTCAGGCAGTACTTTGCAAGCTAGACTCAGGGAAATGGCCCATCGGCCTGGCACCCTTGGCTTTCTCTTGTTGCTAGAGGACCACGGTGATGCCTTCCTAAAAAGCCAATTTCTTAGGCACTGTTCTTCCTTGGCCACTTTACAAAATATCCACCTCCTCACACCACCTGATAAAACCAATTCACTTTTCTGCGGGTCCTAAAATCGGAGCTCCTCCCAGCTAGCTCCAGGACTGTGGCTAAACCAGAATCTCTCTGTTTCACCTGCAGGAGTGGGATGATGAGCTTTGTATTTTTCAGAGAGGCCTCTTGTCTAAAACTCCTCATCAGAAAAGGAACTAATAATATATCATGTGAAAGCTTCAAGAACCCAACCTTAAAATTTTGCTGGGAGCTAACCCTCTCTGTTCCAGAAATGTGGATTGTGGGGCTGGGGTTGGGGAGTGAGCAGGGAGTGGAGTATGAGTGACAACAGGCAGTGGCAGAACCAGCTTTATAATTTGCAGGGTTTGTTGCCACATCCAAAAAGGTGGGATCGCTTGTTCAAAAATTATCAAGAATTTCAAGGTCATGACAACAGAGCCTTAAACCAAACACAGCGCCCTCCAAGGTGACTCTCGCTGGTACTTTGGGGCCTATCCAAACACTTTTATAAATGGCGAGATGTTTGTAAAATGAGACAAGCCAGGCTGGCTTATATGTGCTACTACTATTTTTACTTGTGCTTCGACTAACTCTGAACTGTGGAATATTCTAGACAGAGGCATAGTGAGAATAAACAGGGAGTATCCAGGGGGAAAGGGGGAAATTCTTGGTGTCTGAAGACCACACCAGGTGCAAATGGCCTAGCAGTGATTGCTGTCTCAGAGTGTGTGTGTGTGGAGGGGAAAGTAGCGTGTGAAAAAGCACGTTTATTGATTTAGTCACACATACAAATCATAGAAGGTGAAGCCCCAGAGTAGCTTCATGGTCTATTCAAGATGTAGAGAAGGTGAGGTGAAGCATGGCACAGCATTGGGCCAGAGATGGTTGGGAAAGAGTGCCTTTGATCCTTTTTGAAAAACATTAATGCAGAGAAACATTTGGTCTGTATTTATGACTATGAGAGAAATCTGGAAATGCAAAATGACAGGTTTCAAAGAGATTTCTTTGAGGAGAACCCACAACAGAATGGGAGGCTCTGGGGCACCAGCCTTCCACTTCCCTTGAAGAGGAGACGTTGGCTACTCTATGGCTGGGGCCATACCCAGAAGTTAGGGGGCAGGAATGCCTAGAGTTTGTGCGCCAAGCAGTGTTCCCCCCAGCTGCCTGTACAGGATGCCAGAGACACTTCCTTCAGAACACCTAGGGCTAAGACTCCAGGTTGCACAACCCAGGAGGCACCCTTTACCCTCTAGTCTACCGGGGGACTGTTCTCCAGGGTATCTTCCCCATTCCCTGAAAAGGGCACTGGTACCCGGTTGTCTGGCATGCTCAGCGTCTCTGTCCTCTGAGGTTTAGGCATTCTAGCAAACAGTGGCTTTCCCCCAGTGGTCAGTGTGGTCTTTCGTGGGACATCGTCTTGTCTTCTCCACCATGGCTAGACCTAGCTGACAAGGGACGTCCTGTGTCTTTTTCTCTTTTCTGCTCCCCCCTGCAGCACATCACTGAATTCCCTAGGGGATGAAACCAGCTTGGCTCAAAATCACTCTGACTCCAGAGAGCAAAACTTGTTCTTCTTGAAAACGTATTTAATTTAGTTCTAACGCTCACTTAATCTGCAAGTCTGGCGAGCTTTTTTTTACTATGACTGTCAGTGAAAGGTTGAAGATGGCAGTGATCGAGAGCCAGACTGCTGGGAGTCAAACCCTACCTCTACCAATACTAGCTGTGTGAACTTCAGCAAGTCACCAAACCTCTCTGAGCCTCAATGTCCTCATCTGCAAAATGGGGATAATATTATGGGTTATAGGGAGAGTTATATGAGTCAATACAGGAAAAGTCCTTCTGTCGTGGAATCAATGTTACTATTATTATTCAGGGAGAAATATGATTAATTAAATAAACATGTACAATTATTATTAAATAAAAAGGTGACCTCACTGGTCTCTCAACGGCACCAGTACCTTACATGGGGTAACCTTTTGGCCTGTGGCTGAAATATGGAGCATGACTCCCTAAAAGCAGCTTCCTGAACTGACTCAAAACGTCAGTGTCCAGACGAGCGGATTCTTTCTTGCTCTGAAAGGAAAATGCAAAGGAAAGAAGCGATTTCTTCTGTAGACTTGGACGCTGTCCAGAACCGCATGGCCATACTTTAAATTGATGAATGGCTGAATTGCCAGTAGAGACCCTGACAGCCGGGGATTGCTGGCATGTTAAAATAAAATGATAGAAAATGAAGACAATTCAGCTTGAGTTTCCACAGGGGCATTTGATCCGACCAGACTTCTTGCCAGAGCAAATGAGACCAGAGTGAGCTAACACCTGTAACAACATCGTTGTTGTCACTGCCTGAAGGGCAGCCACCGCTAGAAGGAAAAGGAAATAAATACGGGGGGTTGGGGGGGAGCAGACAAAGGAAAGACGCAGGCCTGGGACCGGAGCACTTCATGCCACTTTTGAAATGACAATGGACCACAACTGAAGTTCTCTTCTGGCGGTTTCAGAACCTGGCGTTGTCATGGCTGCAGCTTGGGTCGCTGCTGTGCTGCGGGTTCAGTCCCTGTCCCAGGATCCACATGCTATACCCTGCTACACCCCTCCTTCCCCACCCCCAAAAAACCAGAACACAACGTCAAACAGGAAAAGAAGAGACTCCTGGACTGTTAAGATGACACCCAGCCCCTGTTAGCCAGGTCAGGACTCACCCATGTTGGCGCTGTGTGTGGCCTGCAGGGCATCTGGGCTGGTCTCCCTGAGATGGGCTGTGTGCTGTGCTCTCTTCATGGGAGCTGAAATTTCTGACCCTGTGACTACCTACTACAGTGATGGAATTTTAAAAGATTAATTTTATTATAAAAATTTGTGTTATTGGAAGAAAGCTTAGGAAATATAGAAAGAAATAAGAAGAATACATTTTTCAAATTTCACTACCTAGGGAGTTCCTGTCATGACTTAATGGTTAACGAATCTGACTAAGAACCATATGTTGTGGGTGCAGCCCTAGAAAAGACAAAAACAAAAAGCAAAAAACAAACAAACAAAAAAACTCACTACCTAGAACCAACATTTGTTAAAAGTTGGGGGTTTTCTTCCAGACTCAAAAAAAAAAAAAAAAAAATGCCAGTGTGATGTGATTTTTTAAAAAATGTAGTTGTGGGAGTTCCCATTGTGTATCAACAGGTTATGAACCCAACTATTATTCATGAGGATACAGGTTCAATCCCCGGCCTCTCTCAGTGGGTTAAGGATCTGGTGTTGCTGTGAGCTGTGGTGTAGACCAGCAGCTTCAGCTCCAGTTTGACCCCTAGCCTGGGAACTTCCATATGCTGTGGGTGCAGGCCTAAAAAGAAAAAAAAAAAAAAGTAGTTGTGATTATATCTTACTTAGGATTATTTCATAATTGTTCTATATAGTATTATAAAACTGTATAGATATTGAATGGGTGTAGAATATTCTATCAGATAGGTTCATTATAAGCTAGCATTCTTTTATAAAAAGACATTTTGAATATTTACTCTTTGAGTAGTATAAATAATGCTATAATGAACACTTTTAAAATAACTTTTATTAAGACACAATTTGTATATTATAAAATTCACTTATTAAAGTATACAATTCGGGAGTTTTGGGCATGTTCAGAGTTGTACAACCATCACCACTAATTCTAGAACATTTGCATTACCCACCCCCCAAATCTTGTACTCAACCCTCCTTCCCTGTAGCTCCCGGCAATGACTAATCTACTTTCTATTTCTGTGGATTTACCTATTCTGAATACTTCATGTAAGTGGAATCATACAATATGTGGTCTTTTGTGTCTGACTTCACTAAGCATAATATTTTCAAGGTTCATCCACACTGTAGCATATGTTCTTCCTTTTTATGGCCAAATCATATTCCATTATAGAAATATACTGTTTTGTTTATCCATTCGTCAGTTGATAGACATTTGGGCTATTTTCGCCTTTTTTTGCTATTATAAATAATGTTGCTGTGAACATTCATGTATAAGCTGTTTTTTTTTTGTTGTTGTTGTTGTTGTTTTTTTAGGTGGGTTTGTTTTTTAGGGCCATACTCTCAGCATATGGAGGTTCCCAGGCTAGGGGTCTAATGGGAGCTGTAGCCAATGGCCTATGCCACAGCCACAGCAATGCAGGATCCGAGCCGCATCTGCAACCTACACCACAGCTCATGGCAACACTCATCCTTAACTCACTGAGTGAGGCCAGGGATCCAACTCACAACCTCATGGTTCCTAATCGGATTCATTTTTGCTGCGTCACAATGGGAACTCTTCGTGTATAAGTGTTTATGTGAACATATATTTTCAGTAATCTTGGAGATATACCTAGGAGTGGAATTTCTAGGTTATATGGTAACTCTGTGTTTAACTTTTTGAGGAACTGCCAGGCTGTTTTCCAAAGTGGCTGTACCCTTTTACACTCTTACCATCAGTGTAGGAGGTTTCCAGTTTCTTTACATCCTTGTCAACTCTTATTCTTTCCTGTGTGATTGTTTGCTTGTTTTTTCGCTAGCCATCCTGGCAAGTATGAAGCATCTTTTCAGGTGCCTATTGGTCATCTGTACATTTATATACTTTGAAGAAATGTCTTTTCAAAGTCTTTGCCTATTTAAAATGGTGTTATTTTTCTTTTTATTGTTAACCATATTTTAAAAAAATATTCTAGATGAAATTTCTTATCAGATATATGCAGAAAATTCATATATTTTCTCCCATTCTATGGGTTGTCTTTTCATTTTGGTGAGAGTATCTTTTGATGCACAAAGTTACATCCAGTTTATCTATTTTTGCCTTTGGTTACTTATTCTGTTGGTATCATATCCAAGATTCCATTGCTTAGGCCAGGGCTGCAAAGATCTATACCTATGTTTTCTTTTTAAAGTTTTATAATTTTAATTCTTATATTTAGGTCTCAGAATCTGTGTCCCATGGAAACACCTAGGATTGTTTTCTAGAAGATAATTTGCTGAGTTAAGTGGAATGACAATTTTGGTGTCTCCGGATATATATTACCAAACTGTTGTACGAATTTATCTGCCTATTAATAAGTACAAGATCTTATTTCACTGCACACTGCAAACCTTTTTAAAAGGTTCCTGTTGATCTTGTTAGGCTAGATATAAGCAAATTCCAGATGTGTATTCCCCAACTGTGCCATGCACCCTTTCCTGACCAGTGTTTTTCAGGTATTAAGATATGTGGGGTGTTCCCGTTGTGGCTCAGTGGTTAACGAATCTGACTAGGAACTATGGGGTTGCGGGTTCGATCCCTGGCCTTGCTCAGTGGGTTAAGGATCCGGCGTTGCCGTGAGCTGTGGTGTAGGTTGCAGACTTTGCTCAAATCTGGTGTTGCTGTGGCTGTGGTGTAGGCCGGCAGCTACAGCTCCGATTAGACCCCTAGCCTGGGAACCTCCATATACCAAGGGAGCGGCACAAGAAATGGCAAAAAAAAAAAAAGATATGTGGTAATGAGTAAAGTTGTGTGTGTGTGTGTGTGTGTTGCTATAACTAATGTAATTGACTAAAAAATGAGATGGTCACAGAATGAGTTATCTCATTGTTGAAAATAAACACCCACAGGGAATCTTCTCTGTGCAAAGCACTGTAGAGGACAGGGGAGTAAAAGGAGGGGAAGAGGGGAGTTCTCATCGTGGCTCAGTGGTAATGAACCTGACTAGTATCCATGAGGATGTGGGTTCGATCCTGGCATCATTCAGTGGATTCAGGATCCAGCGTTGGCTGTGGTGTAGGCTGGCAGCTGCAGCTCCAATTCGACCCCTAGCCTAGGAACTTCCATGTCCAGCAGATGTGGGCCTTAAGAAAAGGGCAAGGGAGAGGATTCAAGGATGAAGAGCACACAATCCCATGGTGCCCAGGACTCGTACTCAGTACAAGGAAAACTTACATTTGTGAGGAGCACTGGCATGGCCTTTTACCTAGGGCTTCTTCCAAACAGCTCTGGCGGCAGGTAGAGAAGATATCCTCCTGACTTCAGTGGTAAAGGATTCAGCTCTGAGATAAAATGACTTGCCCGAGGTCATGAGGCAAGTGAGGCAAAAGGTAAGTCAGCTGATAGTCCTTTCCTGCTCACCATGTGTCAGGCACAGAGCCTGAGGTCCGCATCAGGGATGAATGAGGTGCTTGCCTTCTGGTTGAGGGGAGACAGAGCCAGACACAAAATAAATACAAAAGAACTTCACAGGGTGGAGTGAGGGATACAGCTTGACTTAGTGTATGAGTCAGGCAACTGACCTGAGAAACAGAATGGAGATATCTAGACTATATATATTTGCTCTAGGGAATTGGCTCATGAGATTATGGAGGCTGGAACATTCCAAGACCCACAGGTGGCAAGTGGAGACCACAGTGGAGCTGATGGATAGTTCCAGTCCGAGTCTGAAGGCCTCAGAACCAGAAGAGCTGGTGGTGTGAGTTCCTGCCTGAAAGCTGGCAGCCTCCAAATCCAAGAAGAGCCAGTGTTTTAGTTTGAGTCATAGGCTAAAAAGACTGATTTAAAAAAAAAAAAAGGAAAAACTTAAGAAGTCAGTAGGAGGAAATTTCTCATACCCAAGGGAGACAGCCTTTGTGTTCTAGCCAGGTCTTTGGCTGATTGGAAGAGGGCACCCACCTTAGGGAGGGCACTCTGCTTTACTCAGGTCACCAATTCACATGTGAATCCCAACCAGACACACTCACAGACACACCCAGAATAATGTTCCACCTAATATCTGGGTGCCCTGTTGCCTTAGTCAGATTGACAAGTAAAATGATCCATCACCCCTACAGTTGGTGAAGGCCTCATGGTGACATTTGAGCTAAGAGTGGGACTATTCAGGGAAGAGCTCTTGAGACAGTGGGAATAATGATTTCTGAAGTAGGAATAATCCCTATGATTCTAGGACTAGCAGAAGGACCAGTGTGGTTGGAGGGGAGGACTGGAGATGGAGACAGGGCCACATCGTGTGTGGTTTGTAGACTGTGATTAGAAGTTTGGATTTTGGAGTTCCCTTCGTGGCGCAGTGGTTAACGAATCCGACTAGGAACCATGAGGTTTCGAGTTCGATCCCTGGCCTTGCTCAGTGGGTTAAGGATCCAGCGTTGCCGTGAGCTGTGCTGTAGATTGCAGACGTGGCTTGGATCTGGCATTGCTGTCTGTGGCTCTGGTGTAGGCCGGCAGCTACAGCTCTGATTAGACCCCTAGCCTGGGAACCTCCATATGCTGTGGGAGCAGCCCTAGAAAAGGCAAAAAGACAAAAAAAAAAAAAGAAGTTTGGACTTTATTCTGAGTAAAGTCGGAAGGCATTGGAGTGATATCAAAGAGATCAAGGTGCTGAAATGAAAAGGGTAGGGTGGTGCAAGACCAATTGCAAGGTCAGGATGATGGCAGCTTGAATGGGGGTGGTGTCTATAAAGGTGATGGTCAGAGGCTGGAAGCAGAACTTGAAAGACTTGTTAGCGAACTGAATGTGAGATATGAAGACAACAGATGAATCAAATATTACTTCTAGATTTTGGCCTGAGCAACTGGATAGATGATGGTACCATTTGCCAAGATAGGGGAATGGGAAATGAATCCGACTAGGAACCATGAAGTTGTGGGTTCGAACCCTGGCCTCACTCAGCGGGTTAAGGATCCCACAGTGCCGTGAGCTATGGTGTAGTTTGCAGACACGGCTGGGATCTGGTGTTGCTGTTGCTGTGGTGTCAGCCAGCAGCTGTAGCTCCAATTAGACCCCTAGCCTGAGAACCTCCATAGGCCAAGGGTGCGGCCCTAAAAAGACCAAAAAAAAAGGGGGGGGGAATGCTTGCTGGGGCTTGGGGTGAGAAGTGGAGTTTTAGAGAAAAATCATAATTTCTCTTTTGGCCTCATGAAGTTTGTTACCTCAGGCCTTCTAAGGAGAAGAAGTGTTTTCCCTAAAATGCCACACTATTCATCTGTTGGCTGAAAGAAAAAAAAAAAAAAAAAGCACAATGTGAGAATTGTGGGTTAACTTTTGTGATAAAATGAGGACGATAGCCTGGGACCAGAGCTTCTCAGAGAGCTCAGAGGTACTGCTCCAAAGAGGTGGGGGTGGGGAAG
Organism: Phacochoerus africanus; assembly: GCF_016906955.1. NCBI lineage: Eukaryota > Metazoa > Chordata > Mammalia > Artiodactyla > Suidae > Phacochoerus > Phacochoerus africanus. Next base: position 211,597,657 of record NC_062544.1, on the reverse strand, counting down.
GGCAGCATATATGGGATTTTAGTGAAGGGGGGGCCGCATAGTCAAGCACACACTTTGGCAGAGGCTTTGCTGCTAGTCACGAGAAGCAGCTGTCTCTGTAGTGATTCTAGTGCTTTTCTAGGTATGAGAAGATGCAAAAAAATCGGGCTTATAAAATCTTCTTCTGAAAGCATCTAACTGTCTGAAGGCCTGTTCTGCCACTTTTTCCCAGAGCACAGAGAACCTCACTCCGGAATGCCTTTGAGGTTGTGTTGAAGGTCAGTGACTGCAGTGACTAGTGACTTCCTTCTTACAGAACCAGATGGCGAGCCACAATTCTTGGCCAGCACTTCCATTCAAAATATATATGTATTGAGTCCCCATGGGCAAAGCTCTGTTGTACATGCTAAGGAAAGAACACCAAGCGAGCCAGACACAGGTGAATGAGCTACTCTTTCTTGAGGCTCTGCTACATGCCCAGCATTGCACAGAGTATAAAGTGAAATCATACACATCTCCATTTCCTCAAATGCTTCCAACTTAATTGGATAGCTTAAGCAGAGAAGCAAATAACAACTGAAAGGCATAAATGCATTTATTGAGTACCTGCTATATTCCAGGCACTCTGCTAACCATGTCACATGCCGGGAGTACAAAGATGAATGAAGATGCAGGCCTGTTCCCCAAAGGCTTTACCTTGGAGTGGAAGTGGAGAAATGACCAAATGATTCTAATTCAGCATGGTCAACGGCAGGGGGTTGGGAGCATACAAATATACTTAGCAGAGACCATTGTCCTGCATGAGCACTGGCAATAGTGTCTTGGGTGAGTCTTGAGAGATGAGTCAGATCAAAAAAGGCGGAATGCATTCCTGGCTGAAGGACGGCACAACGCTGGAGAGTTTTCAGCAGAGAAGTAAATGGCTAGGCTTGCATTTTGTAGTATCATGTATGTAGATCAGTGGTGGCTGAAATGGGAGTCTGGAGGCTGGGGCGGGGGAGTACAGGAGGGAGCAGTGCCAGGCAGAAGGACCTAGCTAAGGATGACAAATCAGAGAAGAATGGGAGTTCCCTGGTGGCTCAGCAGGTTAAAGATCTAGCATTGTCCCTGCTGTGGCTTGGGTTTGGTCCCTAGCCTGGGAACATCTATATGCTACAGGAGCTGCCAAAAAAAAAAAAAAAAAAAAAAAAAAAGGAGAAGAAGAGGGAGAAGAACTGAAGTGAGTGATAGGGGGAGTTCAATGTGTCAAGGGCTCTGCCATCCTATAGGCCTGGGTAGTCAGGGCGGCTTTCACAGGGAGGGGGCATTGAGAGGGCCTGAAAGGGGGACTCAGACTTAAAGTAGATCAAGAAGCTGGCCCAGAAGTTTCAAGGAGAGGTGAGAACAACCTTCAGGGACTCCCCTTTCCTGGTTTGCATTTCATCATGTTCTGTAATCCTCCAGGCGCTCTTGTGGGTAAGTACACACCTCATTTCAAAAGCAAGGAAACGGGGTGGGGGGGGGGGGTCAGAGAGGTTGAGCGATGCACCTAAGGTCAGATACTGCACAACGGTGCGGGTTTCCATTTTGTCCTGTGTCTTGCCTGTGGTAATGGGTTGGAACGGAGATAACGCCACCCAGAGAAAGATCCTGGGCTTTATACCCCAAGACCCCAAGGAGCAAGAATGAGCATGAGGCTGGGCAGAGCCTGCAGCATTCCTGCCCGCCACTCAAGCCTCTTCCAGCCCAGCCGTCCCACCCTCACTCCCCGGAGATGCGTCCCCCGCCTTCCCTGACCCCTGGCAGGCCTGACAGCCGTCAAGCTCATCACCTCTGAGATCAGAAAGACTGGGAAGTAGACATTAGTGGCCGTGAGCTGAGGAAACACACACACGAGCAATTAAAGCGGCGCATGGGGGGAAGCTTGCCTTTAATGGTTTGCAGCTGCAGAAAGCACTTGCCTCCCCCTTCGGGCTCTGCCCTGCTGCTGGGCCTGCCTGTCTGTAGTTCGCATCCTGACCAATTAGATCCCCATGTGTGCTGCAGGCGTGAAAAAATAGAAAGCGAATAATCCTTCATTCTCTGCATAGCGAGCAGCTTTGATCCTCTGGCGCGGGTCTCCCGCGCCATCGGAAAATGCATCCTTTCTGTTTCCTTTTTTTTTTTTCTTACCCCAGTTTCCTTGTTTCAAAATGACATTAACCTCCACCCAGAGACCTGTGAAATGACCACAATTCATCTTCAGACCTTTCTGATCAAAGCTGGGTTGGGTTTTTTTCTTCATCTCTCTTTTAACCTCTTGATACACAGTCCTTCTTTTCTCATGCTGGTTTGCTGCGCATGTTTCCAGGCTGAAATCAAAAGGAATGGTCTATTAATATCAGGCTCCTGCAACAAGGCCACCATTGTCTGCTTCATCTCAGAGTACCTATGGTCCCCTGGTGAGAGAGCGCTGGTGTGTGTGTCTGAGTGTGTTCAGATAAGCAGTTTCAAAATAAGCAGGGAGAGAGGGAGTTAGTAACCCTGGTTTATTTCAAATGTGTGATAAATCTCAATGCCTCTGGCTATCGATTCAAATACTGATGAACTGTTCAACTTTGAAAGCATTTCAGGTTTGGAAGTGTATTTGGTAGGCAGACCTGATTTAATGCTGTAAATAAGGTGATGGTGAAGCTGGTGGTGGTGGGGTAGGGATATAGGCAATAGAGGAGGTGGTGGTGAGGAGGGAGGGGAGTCGGAGGTGGTGGGATTGGTATTGATGCTGGTGTGGAGGAGATGGAGGTAAAGCAGGTAGAAGGTGCAGGAGGTGGGTGGTGCTAGTAGTGATGGTGTCGAAGAAACGGAGGATGGAGTGATTATAGAGCTAGCAGAGGAGGACATAGAAGAGCAGTATAGTAGGTAGTTTGGTGGTGGAGGTAGTAGAGGTCATGGAGGGAGTGAGGAGGTGGTAAAGGAAGTAGAGGAGGGGGTATGGGCACAATGGTGGTGATGGTAGTGGAGGTGGTGGTGGTGATGGCGGTGAAGCTAATGACAGTAGTGGAGGTGGATAGTGGTGATGAAGGTGGTGGTGATGGTGGTGATGGTGGTGGAGCTAGTGATGGTGGAGGTGATGGTGGAGGTAGCGATGTAATGGTGGTGGTGGTAGAGGTGGTGGAGCTAGTGACGGTGGTGGAGGTGATAGTGGTGGAAGTGATGGTAGGGGAGGTGATGGTGGAGGAGGTGGTAGTGTTGGAAGAGGAGGTGGTGGAGGTGATGGTGGAGGAGGTGATGGTGGTGGAGGAGGAGGTGGTAGAGGTGATGGTAGAGGTAGTGATGGTAGGGGTGGTGGTGCAGGTGATAGAGATAGTGATGGTGGTAGAGGTGATGGTGGAGGAGGTGGTAGTGTTGGAGGAGGAGGTGGTGGAGCTGATGGTGGAGGTGGTGATGGTGGTGGAGGAGGAGGTGGTGGAGCTGATGGTAGAGGTAATGATGGTAGGGGTGGTGGTGGTGGTAGAGGTGGTAGAGGCAGAGGTGGTGGTGATGGTGGTGGAGGTAGTGATGGTGGTGGAGGTGATGGTGGAGGAGGTGCTTGAAGAAGTGGGAGAAGAAGTAAAGGGGGTGGGAGGTGATGCTGGTGGAGGGAGAGATGAAGGGTGAGCAGAGTGACTGAAATTGAAATTGAAATTCAGCACAACTGAAAAGCACCGGTTGTGCTTCCGTCACCCTGTCCCAGCAGATCCCACAATCTGGGAAGACACAAAAGTTTATCCCAGGAATCCTTGGTTTCACCCAGGGGTGTGCAGATATTTTCCTTCTGGGGTCCCTGGGCAGGTTTTGTGCGGTGATAACTCCCAGCTGAGGTCTGCTTGGGTAACTCTTGTTGGAAACAGCCCTCCCTGGATCAGTATGTCAGACACGTAGGCCACGTCATCCAAGTTCATGACATACACATCCACGACAGTGTAACCCTTCTAGGAGTCGGGAGTAGGGTGGGGGAAGCTGTGGGATAGCAATCACCAGGATTACCCAGATCAACTATGCGTATGGCTCTTGAGTGAACTATATGGTTCAGTAAGAAAAAAGAAATGGGGGTCCTGGGACCTGGGTCCCAGCCCTGCCTCTGAGAGCTGTGTGGCCTCACGCGGGCCACTTTCCTCTCAGTTCCCCAGTCTCCCACTGTGTGAAATGAGGTCACTGAATCAGAAGAGTTCTGCTAGCTCTGACACTTAGATTCTGTTTCGGATAAATTAAGGCAAATATTAGAGCTTTGCTTGAGTTCTATCCTGACTTTTTAGAGGATGGAGTTTCAGCTTCTATTTTCTTCTGGCTGGATCCTTTTCTGAAGATAGAGTAGAATGGCCCTTAATTTACCTTCCTTTGTCACCTTGAATAAGTGGATGGGCCATATCACACAGAGGCCCTTTACCCTCAAGTCACCCCAAGAACCAAGTCCAAATCAAAGTCAAGTTGATTCTTCCAAGCCCTTGCCTTAGAGGAAATGTCACAAGTTCTGGTGAGAGGGTTCCAAAGTGGTCTGTTATCACCTGTGAATGCACATGGCTGGAGGTGAGAGATGCAAGTCAGAGCCCTAGAAGAAAGCCAGGCTCTCCCAGACCAGAGAGGAAGCAATTAACATTGGTCTACAAAAGTTGGCAGAACTGGAGCATGGGAGGGCATGAGGAAGGAAGGCAATTCAGGGTGTGTGTAGGGGGGATTCTCTGCTGCTGATCAAGAGTCAGGACAGTTGCTGGTGGGCAACTTTCTCACCTAAGGACAAAATTACCCTTCTCGGGATGTGAGGATGTGGCAGGAGCACTGGCTTTTCAGTCTTCTGAGGCTCTGAGCACATGGCTTCTCCTCTCTAGACCTCAATTTCCTCCTTCTTGTCGTAATGGGACAGTAATCATGCCAGTGCCCGTGTTGCCTGGAGGGTAAGAACACCTTGCAAACTGCTCAATATTCAATAAGCCTTAAGGGGTTTTTATTCCTATAGCTCCCCTTGACTTTGGACTTGACTTGATGGGGCCGGCTGGAGGAAAGGTGCGCTGAGTGGGAGCCCTTCTGACACACCTGAGCAGCCTGCAGCCGCTGTTGATTTAATCACAGGTTTCCCGCTGAGAGGGCACCACGTGAGGCACCTGTAATTGAAACATTCTCAGAGGCGCACTGGCTAGAACATTTGAATGCCTCAAAAGATGTAATTCGTCAGTCGAAGCGCCAGGTCTTGAAAGGAAGGGACTCGGCATTTCCTGAATATTGACTACGTGTCAGGCTGGGTGCCTTTCACAGGTGATAGAGGCTAATTCTTATAAGATAGAAATGAAAATGATGATCTTTATAGGTGAGGAAACGGAGGCTTAGAGAGATAAAGCAACATACCCCAAGTCAGAGAACTGAATTGAAGTCCAAACCCAGGTCTCTCTGTCTCTCTGTCTAGATCTCCATCATACCATGTTGACCTCTTAGGAAAACAAATTAAAATCTTTCTCTGATTTTTTTTTTTTTTTGTCTTTTTAGGGCCCAACCCAAGGCAGAGGGAAGTTCCCAGGCTAGGGGTCAAATTGGAGCTGTAGTTGCCAGCCTACACCACAGCCTCAACGACTCGGGATCTTAGCCACATTTGCGACCTACACCACAGCTCAGGGCAACCCCAGATCTTTAACCCACTGAGCAAGACCAGGGATTGAAGCCATGTCCTCACAGATACGAGTGAGGGTTCCTAACCCACTGAGCCATGACGACAGGAACTCCCCCTGATTGATTTTTAAAATAAGGCAATCATGGCCTGCCTGACTCTGTGTCCCAGGAATTGACACTCTTCTCTGAAGGCCAGCTCCTCCGACCAGAATCAGCCACCAGAGAGGGAAGGAGAAACAGTGTGAGGGAAACGCTGAGCACTGTTTTCCAGTATTAATTCTCATCTTGCCCAAAAAGGGGCATCTAAGGTGCCTCCAAAAGAAGTAAAGAAAAAAAAAAAAAAAAGCCTTCCTGCACAAACTCTGAGGGAAGGAACTTTATTGTTCTTAGTTCAGTTTGCTTTAGGGCAGGGCCAGGATGGCTTTCAAGCTTTGTAAACAGGTACACAGGTGATGGCATCTGGGCGGTTGGTACTTTCTCAGGCGCTCAGGATGTGGAGACCTCAGGATGCCTGAGGAGGAGCTCAAACATCCCTTGCATCCCCTGGGTCCTAAGATCATTCCAATTCAGGGCGACAACACTAAGTTGTGTGGAAGAGGATGTGTGCTATTCAGAAGCTTCTGTCTAGAGGGAGATGGATGAAGATGGAAGCACACGCCACAGCTTCGCTTCTTCTCTCTTGTGGAAAATCTCCACTGCCCTCTCTTCCCCACCTGGATCCTTCGCATCTTTCAGGTCTTAATTTAAATGTCACCTCCCCAGAGATGCCTTATCCGAAGGCTGTCCTCTCCCAGCACACGGTTTGTCCCAGCAGAGGTGCCCCAGTCACATTCGTAATGATTTGTTTGGTCATTTACCCGTGTAACCTGTCTCCACACCAGACTCTTAGACCCATGAAGATGGGCACCACCAAGACTGTCTGTTCCAGTATTTACCACATTTTATGGAGTGCCTAGCACACGGCAGGACGAATGGCTAAGGGGAGTGGTTAGAATAAAGGAGATTTTATGCATGAAGGAAGGGGGTGAGCTCCACGGCAAAGCTAAGTGTATGGAAGGAACAGAAGCTCCCAATTCTAAGCAGTTTTAAGGAGAAGGACATTTACTACAGCACCTGATGAGGAGCCTTGCAGCAGAAGCTTCCAGAATTCGCTCCAAGTTGGAGGCTGGCCTTGGAGACAGTACAATTAAGAAAGAACAAACAGAGTTTCCGTCGTGGCACAGTGGTTAACGAATCCGACTAGGAACGATGAGGTTGTGGGTTCGATCCCCGGCCTCGCTCAGTGGGTTCAGGATCCGGCGTTGCCGTGAGCTGTGGTGTAGTTTGCAGACTTGGCTTGGATCCCGTGTTGCTGTGGCTCTGGCATAGGCCGGCAGCTGTAGCTCCGATTAGATCCCTAGCTTGGGAACCTCCATATGCCGCAGGTATGGCCCTAAACAGCAAAAAAAAAAAAAAAAAAAAAAAAAAAGGAAGAACAAACCTTTTCAATAATTAAAGAAAAGGTTTGAATTGCAGTTGTTCCCTGATTCACTGATGTCATATAAAACGTCATAGTTCAGAAGTGCCAGGCCCTCCATTAGACCTCTACTATGAAGTGAGCCCCACCTCCCTGTGGCTGAGAGACTGGACCTGGGCCCTTTTCTTGAAAGACTAAGTTAAAGAGGTTCCTGTATGGAAACCACTAGGGAGTGTCCCCTGTGAATGGTTGGGTGGTAGGACTCAGAAGAACTAGGAGCCAGTCCTTTCCGGTCCCTACCCACATGCAGCGTTGGCCTAAGTCTTGCTCTTAGATTTCAGAGATTCCTAGATTTCAGTGTGTTCCTTGGGTTGTACCTCTGGTTGCTCACTTGGCATCACCACAGGCTAATAGACCTCTTGAACTTAATGCCACCAAAACTACTTCTTGGTTAGCCCACCCCTAAGGATTTGCTTCTTACCCAGTCTTTTCCATATTAGGAAATGGACCAACATTCACCTCTACTCAACTCAAAATCTAGGAGTCCTCTTTGTTTCATCTCTGTCCTTCACAGCCCACATCCAGCCTAGCAGTAACTCATGTCAGCCCTGCCTCCAATATTCCCCCCAAGTCCAGTCACGTCTTACAGTTGCCACTGCGACTGGCCTAGTCCTTGAACACTCCTCTCTTGGCTTGACGGCTGAGTAGCCTATAAGAGTGTCTCCCTGCTGCCGTTCTACTTGACAGCCAAGTTTTTTTGATTATTTGAAATGTGAAAGGATCATATCACTCCCCAAGTTAAAAACCTCTAGCCTTTGGCTTCCTGGTGCCAAAGAATCCAATTCAGTCTTCCTCCATGGCCTACAAGACTCTATATGATCAGCCCTTTGCCCGCCTCACTGTTCTCTTGCAGGGTTTGTTCATGATGCTCAGCTCCTGGCCGGGTCCTCAGGGTCATCACAATAGCCACTTCTGAAATGCTTTCCCCAAGGATTCTGCTTCTGGTGTTTTCTTATTATTCAGCCTTAACTTAAATGTATTTACTTTTCCAAATTTTTTTTTTGCCTTTTCTAGGGCCGTACCTGCAGCATATGGAGGTTCCCAGGCTAGGGGTCGAATTGGAGCTGTAGCCGCTGGCCTACACCACAGCCACAGCAACACCAGATTCGAGCCGCGTCTGCAACCTACACCACAGCTCACGGCAATGCATGGATGCTGGTCAGATTCATTTCCACTGAGCCACGACAGGAACTCCCATGTATGTCCTTTTGACAGAAGTCTTCTCTACCTCCTGAGCAAAAATAGCCCACACCTCCAGTCTCTAACTCCTTACCATGTTTAATTGCTTCATAGTACTTGTCACTATTTAAAATTATTTTATTCATTGGTTGACCTATATTATATGTCGTCACAGTGGAATATATGCTCCATGAAGGCTTATATTGCTTATTGCTGTACCCCTTATTCTAGAAAAGTATCTATATTTATTGGTACTTGGTGAATATCTGTTGAATAATGTTTCAGTCTCATAATAAAAGCCAAAACTCTTTGCAAGAAGAAAGGTGAACCTTATTTTAGGTCTGGGGAAGACTGGGACACTGTAAGGGACAGAGGGCACCAAAAATATAGGTAAGAGAGGCCTAAGACAATATTGTAATGAGTGAGTGTAAGAGCATGAAAGAAAGACAAGGATGGATGCATGGACAGGGGTCCAGGATCTGGTCTTGGTTGTTGCATAATGAGTTTATTTTTTTAAATTTCTTTAAATTTTTTTTTTCTTTTTAGGGCCACACCTGCAGCATATGGAAGTTCCCCGGTTTAGGGGTGCAATCAGAGCTGCAGCTGCAGCACAACGCCACAGCCACAGCAATGCCAAATCCGAGCACATCTTGCAGCAACACTGGATCCTAATCCACTGGGCGAGGTGCAGGGATGGGACCCACGTCCTCATGGATACTAGTTTGGATACTAGTCTGGTTCATAACCTGCTGAGCTTGGACTTCCCGTGTGGCTCACAACATAACCCCGCTGAGCCACAATGGGAACTCCTTCCATAATAAATTTAGAGACTGAAGATGCTAGAATCAAAAAGGAAGAGTCACTCAAAGGTCTCCTTGGAGTCCTTGGATTTTTTGCATCTAAATTTGAAATCTCAGGCAGGTGGTTCAGCCTGTCTGAGCCTTAGCCTCCCAGAGCATTGGGCTGGATGATAACTACAGTTTTGGCCAACTGTGATTGCTCCCTGTTCATTCAGAAGTAATAGCTGAGCACCTATCATGTTCTAAAACCTGTGTGACATGCTAGGAATACAGCCAAGGACAAGGCACAGTTCCTCTCCTTGTGGAACTTCTAACATAGAAGAAAGATTGATCAAATAGTTCCGCAAACATGTCATACCAATTGTTTGGGGAAGGAGAAGTAAAAGTTGTAATGAGACTTTATAAATGAGCACCTTGTGAGGATTGTAAGGTCAGGTAGACCTACCTCCCCCAGAGTGGTATTTCTCTTTTCTTCTGTTTTTGTTTTTTAGGACCGCACCCACAGCATATGGAGGTTCCCAGGCTAGGGGTCAAATTGGAGCTGCAGCTGCCGGCCTTTGCCATAGCCATAGCAACGCAGGAACTGAGCCTCGTCTGCGACCAGCACCACAGCTCACAGCAACGCCAGATCCTTAACCCACTGAGCGAGGCCAGGAATGGAATTTGCATCCTGATGGATACTAGTGAGATTCGTTTCTGCTGAGCCATAATGAGAACTCCAAAAGTGGTATTTTCGTAATTTTAAAAATATTCAAGATTTGGGAGAAGGGCTGAGTGGCTCTCGGGAAAGTTTCCGGCCGACCTTGACAGTGGGCTGTGCACTTGGGCAGATGCCTTCTCCATTGCTGTCATGGGTCCCCCAGTTCCTGGTATGGGGCAGGCAGGATCCTTATGGAACCAGGAGGCTTCACCTCGTGGGTCCTCCCTGGGCTGAAGGTGGATGGTGGCGGGGCGGGTGGGGGGCGGGACAGGTTCTCTGCAGTGTTAAGACTGGTTTTCCTCCATGCAGCAGATGAGGGTGAGACAAAGCGTTTCACTGTCCCCTGACACCCCCCTGGCCAAATCCCCATGGGCAGCAAAGAGAAGTTGGAGGTGGGGGACTGTCCATTCCTCCTCTACTCAGTGTGTGCTTTTGCAATGGGTATGAATCTTAGTGCGGCAGTTTATTTGTGCAAGAAATACCCTTTTATTTGTTTATAAAATGATCTTAAATCCTTCTCTAGGCTCCCATCCTTTCAGGTAGGGGAACTCAATCCCTGTAATTGCTGTACTCTCTCCTCTGTGGGTCTTCAAGACTTCTCTAAGAACATAAAACTCAAAAAGCCTCTACCCGAGATAAGAATTGCCAGACCCTTATCATCCCACCTGTCTCACTGCAATTGTTACAATGTTCCTAAGGACCTCCCCATCCTAGCAACTTGGCCTACTCCTTCCAGGCCCCCACTAGAAAAGGTATGTAGCCCAGTCCTTACCCCACCCCTATAAGGGGCAACATATGCCCCCAACCAACCAGCAAGTGTATCCAAAGACCCCATCCTTCCCCAGCAAACCAGCAAGTGTATCAGAGGACCCCATTCTTCCCCAGCCAATCAGCAGATCAACAGATGTATGGCAAGACCACTCCTCGCACTCTTTTGTCTGTGGGCTATAAAAACAGACACAGCCATGCGCCCAGAGTCGGCTCGCCCTGATTTTCAGGAAGTTGGCCCACTGTGTTAACAGTGTCGCTTGTCTCAATAGACTTGTCTTTTCTGCACTTTGGTTTAAATCCGGAAAATTCTTCTTTCACCCGAGTGCGGAGACCACAACATCCTCCTCTCTTTCCAAGTGGCCCCAGGGGAGGCTGAAATCCCCGAGCCCTCCCAGGCTTGGCCTTCCAGGGGCACTATCCAGCCATCCCGCAGGAGGCTCAGCCACCTCCCTGAAAGGCTGGGACTGCACAGGACTCCAAGGCTGGAGAAAGTTTTTGCCTGTCTTCTCTCTTAGGCTGCAGCATTCAAAGGTCCCTTTCCAGGCTGGCATCTCTCTGTGCTCTGACTTATACAGAGGACAGCAAGAGACTCAGTTTTCAGGCTTTGTTGCTGACTGTCCTGCAGAAACCCCGAATCAGGACTGTCCTGCTTGGAGAGCTTGTGGACATTCAGGGAAAATGCATACTAACGAATACTTTAAAAATTGTCTTGCTGTGAAACTGAGGCCCTGCCATCAGGGAAAATCTGCATTCACTGGAGTCCTGACTTCACCTGGACAATCACCACTTCTTTAAGCCTCATTCATGATCTGTATATTAGGGAAAATCATACTAGAACCCCCCCCATGGAATTGTTATGAGAACTAAATGAATGCGCTGCGTGCACAATACCTAGTACAGTGTCTGGCACATGGCAAGTGCTCAGTAAATATTAGCTATGGTTGTAATAATATATATATATACATAATAATATATATATATATGTATACATATATATTTTGTCTTTTTAGGGTCGCACCCTAGGCATAGAGAGGTTCCCAGGCTAGGGGTCTAATCGGAGCTACAGCTGCCAGCCTACACCATAGCCACAGCAACGCAAGCTCTGAGCCGAGTCTGCAATCTACACCACAGCTCACGGCAATGCCAGATCCTTAACCCACTGGGCGAGGCCGGGGATCAAACCTGCAACCTCATGGTTCCTAGTCTCGGGTTCATTTCCACTGTGCCACGAAGGGAACTCCTGGTCTTAATGATATATGATGTCAGTTATGGTTATAAAATAATACTGTTAATTATGATCCCCTAGCTTGGTGATTACATATATAGAGGTTTTGTGGAAGGTGCTCTTTCCGGTGCTGCTAAGCCCTTCCCACCTTCCCTGGACATGAACAGGGCTCGGTGAGGCTGGCTGTGTTTTTCATGCTCCTCAAAGAGGAGGTGCAAGTCTGGTCATGACTTTTCCCATCAACCTTCTTGTCAAATCATAAAAAATGATGATCTGTCCTCGGAGGTTCCTGCTTACTGTGTGGCAGCATCTGAATTATACCTTTCTTGTTCAGACAGATTTTTTTTCTCTCTACTCACTCTCCCCGTCCGAAACACTGCAAGTAAATATCATTTATATTGATTTTTTTTTTCAACCTACCCTCTGGGGAGCCCAATTCCACCCAACGAAAGTTGTGGAGGCCAGCCTCCAGTTATAATTTTTCCTAAGGCTAAGTCAAATTTTTGTTTGTTGAGGAAATATTTACATCTTTTTGAAAAGCAGCCTCAAGTCTCTGGGACAAACACTGACACAGGCTGTGTGCACACGCTGATGACAGAAGGAAGGAGCCGGGAAAAAAGCAAGGCTTCTGTTCATGAGCGTGGGCAGAGGGGGCAAGCCTTGGAGGGAAGGAAAGGAGGGAAGAAGAGGAGCTCTGAGGGGAGATAGGGACAGAGAGAGACAGAGGTCCGGAGGATGAAGACCTGGGAAAAATAAAACAAAGCCAGATTGCCTCTGCCATTTTCCAGCTACTCACGCTAAGAACACATTTAATGTGAGAAGAATGCTGTGTAAGGGAAATGGCCTTAATGGATGAGCTGATCACATCTTTCCCAATTGAAAGCCAGACCTAGGAAATTTCACTCAGGAATTAGACACATAATAAGGCTGGTTTCTTTCTCTTTTATTTTGCTTTCTAGGGCCACACCTGCAGTATATGGTCAAGGGACATTTAATAGGAATAATTAAAAAAAAAAAAACTACAGCTAAGGAAGACAAAATTAACTCTAGCAATATAGTGTATTAGCTAGAACATAGGCAGTATTTTTATTTTTATTTTTTGTTTTTAGGGCTGCACCTGTGGCATATGGAAGTTACCAGGCTAGGGGTCGAATCAGAGCTACAGCGGCCGGCCACGGCCACAGCCACAACCACAACCATAGCAACTCGGCCCCTACCTACACCGCAGCTCATGGCAACTCTGGATCCTTAACCCACTGAGCGAGGCCAGGGATCGAACCCACATCCTCATGGGTACTAGTTAGGTTCGTTACCACTGAGCTATGATGGGAACCCCAAGGCGGTATTTTTAAAAATGTTTTTGGAATGAACATGAATGTGACACTTCTGTTCTGGCCTGTTGTTTAACTGAAATCATAAAACCCACTGGAGGGTCTTAGACCAACAGCAAGGTGTTTTTGGTGGGGGGTGCAATTTTTCTTTGCTATAGCTGTAGAAAATGAGTCTCAGAGAGGTTAAGCAGTTTGTCAAAAATCATGTGACCAGTAAGTACAGAAGCTGAAGCTGAGATTCAAACTGGGCCTGGCTTAAGCTAACTGTCCAGTCTAAACCACCTCAGCCTCCTTCTCACACTTCCAAACTCTCACATGGAACCCATCCCTCAGGACTCCTCCCTTTTTCCAGCTGCAGCCCCTCGAGGCTTTGGGCCTCCCTTCTGCTGCGAACTCCCTTCCCCTCCCCCTCCCCCTCTCAGCAACCCAGGGGGGCCAGCCCATCCCAGGTGTACAACGAATATTTCTTCACCTGACAGCCTCCGAATGACATTGTTAACCCCTTGACAACAACACAACGTCTATTTTTCGAACTAAATTAGTCAATGACTTTTTAGTTTTCATGTCAATCAAGGTTTCACAGGCACATAATTTAGAGAGTCAAATAGTTCTCTGAGGGTGGCCTTTAACATGCCTGTTTCTTTTCTGATTTTTGAGTTTTAAGCAGTGACTCTGGAATTCCCAGGAGGAAGGATGAGTTTTGCTCTCTAATCCTCTGGCCTAGCCAGGAACCCTCTCCTCTTCCATGCACACTCCTTTTCCATTCCACATTCAATAGGCTTAAATGCTAATGTACTTTGGTCAAAACTCTGTGTTTACATTATTTTTTTTTTGTCTTTTGTCTTTTTTAGGGCCACACCCATGGCATATGGAGGTTCCCAGGCTAGGGGTCCAGTTGGAGCTGTAGCTGCCAGCCTACGCCAGAGCCACAGCAACGCGGGATCTGAGCCGAGTTTGTGGCCTACAGCACAGCTCACAGTAACGACGGATCCTTAACCCACTGAGCGAGGCCAGGGATCGAACCCACAACCTTGTGGTTCCTAGTCGGATTTGTTTCCACTGCGCCACGATGGGAACTCCTATGTTTACATTATTAAAAAAAAAACAAAAAAACAAAATTCGATGCAGTAAACGTTAAAGCTCTTGCTGGTTTTATTCAGGGATTCATGAATCAGCATCTAGTCTAGCAGCTAGAAAGGAACTCTGAGAGGTTGTATAAAATATAGGAGTTCCTGTTGTGGCTCAGCGGAAACGAATGTGACTAGGAACCATGAGGTTGCAGGTTTGATCCCTGGCCTGCTCAGTGGGTTGAGGATCTGGCGTTGCCATGAGCTGTGGTGTAGGTCACAGACAAAGCTTGGGTCTGGCATTGCTGTGGCTGTGGTATAGGCCAGCAGCTGTAGCTCCAATTTGACCTCTAGCCTGGGAACTTCCCTATGCCATGGGTGCAGCGCTAAAAAAAGAGAAGACTTTTAGAGGCAGAAAGGAGAGGAAACAGGAAGTTATACCAGGAAGGCTACTTTCAGGGCTGGCAGGGGTCTACCAGGCAGATGACCTATTAGTCCACTCAGGCAGTTCTTGATGGACTGGTTTAGGATTCCATTTCTGGGAGAACTGAAACTGTAATTAAGACTCAGGGAGTTCCCTTTGTGGCCCAGCAGAAATGAATCCCACTTGAATACATGAGGATGTGGGTTCTATCCCTTGCCTCACTCAGTGGGTTGGGGATCTGGTATTGCCTTGAGCTGTGGTATAGGTCACAGACTTGGCCCAGATCCAGCATTGCTGTAGCTGCGGCATAGACCAGCAGCTGCAGCTCTGATGGGACCCCTAGCCTGGGAACCTTCATATACCTTGGGTGTGTCCCTAAAAATGCCAAAAAAAAAAAAAAGGGATAAAAGAAGATACGAAATAATGAAATATGCAGCCGTTAAAAAAAAAAGTCTCTGTTTGGCGACATGGGATTTAGCATAAGCGACTCCATTTTGGGCCTGTTGTCTTGTTTTTAACAAATATAAATTATATTTCTAATGCAGCCCTTTGATACGCTGGTTGCTTTTCCTTCCCTAGAGTTTGTAACTATCTTCTTTTTTCGTTTGCTTTATTTCCTTTGTATTAAGCAATAAAGTTCAAACTCTTCACCAAGGATCTAAATCCCCTCCACAGTAATTTGAATGATCAGGTCTTCTATCAACTCATCTTAGTGCAAAGCCTCCCCAGAGTTCTGACCTGCCGTGGTGGGGGCGGGGCCTCCACACCTGGTGGTCCCCCCCCAACCTGCTTCCCTCTTTCACATCTTCTTTCTTTGTTTACTCTTGAATTTGTGAGGAGCTAATTTTCTAATAACTTTATGAGAAAGGGGGCCTGTAGCCATTCATTTTTAACCTTAGCACCCCCAGCACTTGGCATCATAGATGCTCAATAAATGTTTGTTAAATTGATGAAGAGATAGAAGAAGAAAGGAAGACAGGAAGACATCAGCAGAGAAAAAGTTACCACACATCTAAGAGATAAAAGGGAAACAACAAATCCTGATCATCTGATGTTTAAATGACTGACCTGAACTTTTAATTTATGGTTTTCATAGGTAATATGAAAATTCACAAGAACACCTGGATTTAGGGAACTCTTCTCATCTTTTCAAAAGGCATCTGGCACAGGAGAAAGAATATAGGCTGCAGATGAATTACCCAGCTTTTTGGGTCTCTGTGTTTTCATTCATAAAAAATAGAGATGATAATACTTTGCTAGGAAGACTGTTGTGTTGAGTGACAACTAACTGTTGCTGAGCACTTTCACCAGTCATTCCATTAAAATGGCATTTACATTAAATTAAATTGAACTCTTTGTATGCAGAATACCTAGCTCAGCACCTAGCTTTTTGTAGCACTTGGTGAATGAAAAGGGCTTCCCTTCTTTTTCCTCCTAAGAGCTCAGGACCCTCGGAATTGCCCAACCCAGCAGTGTCAGTTGGGTTGAAAAGGGTTATAAAAAGCTCAGATCTGTATTTGGAAGTGGATGGTGGGATGCCCTTCTAATCTTGGCTCTCAGTGTGACTTGCCCTGTGCCCTTAGGCAAGTCCCTCCTCTTCTCTGAGCCCAGTGCTTTCTTTAGGAAAGTGGGGCTGCGTGGATGGTGACTCAGTTTCCCCACCCCCGCCCCGCATCCATCATGCTGTAGCCTTGCCCTGCGCAGTGTCCTTCCCAGAACTGACTCCGCCCAGCTGCTGTGAGCACAATTGGCCTCCGGATAGATGCTATCTCTGGACTCTGGCACCAGCCGCTTATAGGACTGGGGCTGTGTAAGTGTCTTGAGGTTGTAACCAAGCAGGGCCCTGTGGGGCTCCTGGGCACAAAAGCCTTTCTGTGTCCCCCATTTCTTGCTCTTAGGAAATGGGCCTCACTCAGCCTCCATGACCTTTCCTGAGTTCCAAGGGGCAGGTTCAGACAGCGGCTGATCAGGGAAGGAAGGGGATGCAGAGGCATGGGAGGACCAGTCAAGGAACAATGGTACAGCCTTGGGGCAGGATCCTAGTCCCCTCTCACGAGATATACATAATGATGTAGGCACCTTATACACCTAAGAGAAAAGTTATATTGCTTATGCTTCTTTTAGAAATGAATGCTTTCAAACTGAACCGCTTAGAGTCCTTCCTTGTCCTTCTCTCTGGCTTAATCGTGCCCTGAACACAATCACCCATAAGCTAAAGATGAGGCACCCTGAGCACAATTACCTGTGGGTTAATGATGATTAGCACACGATGCTTTTCGGGAACTTTCCTAGTTTGTTCTAATCACTGATCAATATGCCCTTTTCATAAATACTGTTATTCTGGGCAATGACCCGGACAGCCACCATCAGGATCATGATCTCTGACTCGCGTTTTGTTGACTGAGATTCCCCCAAAGAAAGAAGAGTGCTTGTTTGTCCCAATCCTGATTTCTATCTGAAAACCTGTTGTTCTCCTTTTTACTATAAAACTTCTCACAGTCCTGGAGTTCCCGTCGTGGCGCAGTGGTTAACGAATCCGACTAGGAACCATGAAGTTTCGGGTTCGGTCCCTGCCCTTGCTCAGTGGGTTAACAATCTGGCATTGCCGTGAGCTGTGGTGTAGGTCGCAGACGCGGCTCGGATCCCGCGTTGCTGTGGCTCTGGTGTAGGCTGGCAGCTATAGCTCCGATTCGACCCCTAGCCTGGGAACCTCCATATGCCGAGGGAGCGGCCCAAGAAATAGCAAAAAGACAAAAAAAAAAAAACTTCTCACAGTCCTTTCCAAGGGAGGGCACAGTCTTTAAGGCATTAGCCTGTGTGGCCTCCTTTGCCTGGCAAAGCAATAAAAGCTGTCTTTTTCTCCTTTCCCCAAACCCTGTCTCTGTGTTTCAATTCGGCACTGGTAGGCAGAGGCCGAATTTTTGGCAAGAAGGTTGACTGGGGAGACACCGGTACATTCTTCTCCAGGGAAATGCAAAACAGATCCAGCCTTGGCTCCAGCCAGCACCAGGGAAGTGGACTTCGTTGTAAAAGCCACCTTGTCAGAGTCAGGCGGAGGTGATTAATGACTCTTTAATCCCACAGCCAGAATACCTGACAAAATACGCTCGGGCCAAAAAGGCAGAACAAACCTAATTAGCCTGGTCGACCCACTCCCAAGGTGTGGGTTGCTAAGGATCCCAACAGCCTGGAAAGGAAGCCTCTCCCTTTGGGTCTGTGAAAGCATCAAGTGGCCACAATGGGGAAGGGACTCCATTAAAAGGAGGGGGCCGGCCAATGAATAAACATGCAGGTTACCGTGTTGATATTTCACTGAATGCCGTTCTGAAGTGGGGTGCTTGGGGCCTCGGAGGCCGGCGCCCCCGGTATTGTGCTGGGGGAGGGACTGGCCATTTGAAGTCAAGGTGAGGACATACTGGGGGCAGATGGAACCTGCTTTGTTTGTGAAAGAGTTTTTCTGCTATTTATGCTAATGAGTGGGAAACACTTCTCAAGCATTTCAGATGATTCTGTAATGAGGCTGGGCAGAATGTGCCAACATTGTTGGCCCAGGACGATTTTAAACTCCCACTCGCCACATTAGCAGCCCCTTTCTTTACATGAAGGCCCTTGGAGGGTAAAAGGGGACAATGAAGGAAGAGTGAAAACATCACAAAGAGAGGCTTTTGTTTCGCGTTCCTTTGAACCCTCTCAAAAGCCCAGTTTCAAGGGGTGTGTTGGGCCTGCCTTTCAACGTTACTGAACCCAGAATCCCCTGTTGTTTAGCAACATAGAAAGCTGACCTTAATTGACTCCACTTCTGAGCAGGCTTTGTAAATCACTCTGCCCCAGAGTGAAATTTCCTGATGGGGTCTGTGTGCCATATACACCATTTATGCACAGGATACCAACGTGCCTTCACGTGCACGCGGTGATGTCCAGCTTACGGCCCACTCTACGGCCATCCTCTAGTTTAATTCTCCCAAGCAACCTACCTACGGCTGGATGAGGAGTCATTGCTCTCGTTCGACAGCTAAGAGATCTGAAGTGCAGAGAAGTTAGGTGGCCCAAGCACAGTCATGCATCAAGAAAGAACCCCAGAGCTATGACCAGACCTTGGATCTCCCTGGCTTTTTCCATCCCCCCGCAGATGTTCCTGGAACTGGGGGTCATGTAGATGCGCCAGAGATGCATCTTCAGCGATGAGTTGCTTAAAAACTTTTTTTTTCCTTTTTTTGGAGAAAGAAGGGTGCCAGTAGATTATGGTGACATTTTGGATTTCCCCCTTATTTCTGGTTACAATAGCATTTCCTGGACAGGACTTCTCCTTTCACTGTACCTTAGTTGGGCCCAGCTGATCTGTAGTCCTCTTTCCTTCCTCACCCAGTTACAGGCACAGGGCTGTCCAGTGGAACAGTACTGGGTGTCCCCTCTTCCCCAGGGGATGGCACTTCTTCGAGCCCCATCAGTGGGGGGTGTTGTAAGGAAGGGAGTCCACCCTGGAACTCATCCAGAAGTTCAGCTATAGTTCAAGCCCTGGAGACTTATCTACACCCTCAAAGCCTCTACACTAGTAATGATCAAAGTTTACTTTGACTTCTGACCAGGATCAGCTTCACAGCCATGTGACCCATGCAGCGGAGCAGGACTCCGTGCTCAAAAGTACCCTGGGCTTCGTTTCATGCTTGGCTGGCGTTGTGTTGATGTGCTTGACAAT
Organism: Phacochoerus africanus; assembly: GCF_016906955.1. Lineage (NCBI taxonomy): Eukaryota > Metazoa > Chordata > Mammalia > Artiodactyla > Suidae > Phacochoerus > Phacochoerus africanus. The sequence continues at coordinate 211,578,374 of NC_062544.1, read as the reverse complement.
TTCGTCTTTGAACTTCCGTTTTGCAAAGTGAAGTCCATGAGACGGTGGAGCAAGGGAGAGGCAGGCAACACGCTTGTCCACTGTGATCCCTTGCCTGCCATTCACACAGAACACCCTCTATGGCTCAGGAGGACAGAATCCCCTCAGAACCACAGTCAAGGGGGTTCAGTGACTCTCAGAACAAGGCAAACATGCTGTGTCTGCAACTGAGTACACGGGGTGCTGGTGGCCCCAAGAGTCATCATCTGTGTTCAAAGTGGAATGGAAGAATGCAGAAAGGTGACAGTGGCATTCCAAGAAACACGATTCACCAGAGGCCCCCACTGTAGCCTTTTTTACTCATGAGACTTCCCCCATTGGCCAGTCACTGAACATGATGACAGAAGGAGAGGAAGAGGAGGATGCAGTCACCTGTCTACGCAGCAGCCTCCTCAGGAAGCCGATGGCAGAGCACCCCAGGGGATTATGTGTATGATGAAGTGAAATAAACACAGCTGAGTTAGTTTTGATCAGCACTTCCACCGTGGTAAAAGCAAAAAGTACATGTATGTATGGGATATGAAATCGAAATTCTGTAATTTCGGTGATTCTGCGTAAGAGTTAAAGGCTCTTCTATTTGCTTTTAAAACTGGCATTGTAAAATCGAAAGATGAACAGTAAAACTCATGCTGGGTATCTGAAAATTGAATTTCGCTTTACTTAGAACGGCAGTAAATAGCAAATCAAAACCACCATGACAAGTTGAGAGCGAGACCACAGAAGAAAGGAAAAAGCTTATATTTTAGGATCTTTACTGGCATCTTTCTTCCTGTTTTTTGAACAAGGGGCTCGAGACTTTCAGTTTGCACTGGGTCCTGCAGATTATGTAGCCAGTTCTGTTTCTGACAGAAGATAGAGAAGAAGTGAATATTCAGTGTTTAAAAAAAAAGTTCTGGGATCACAGATCTTGTGATCGCTCAAAAGAACTGCTCTGTTAATGGGGCGGAGGCTCATGGGGTTTTTGGGGTGCCGTGGGGGGCTGGGCCTGCGCTGCAGTGCTCTGTGGGCAGAGGGTGGTGTGGTAGAGGCCACATGGATGTGCTCTGTACGTGAACTTGGCTAAGTGTCTTATCCCAGGCCATTGTTTTCTTTTTTAACTAATCGTTTTTATGGAGGCACAGTTAATTTATAATGTTTTGTTAGCTTCAAGTGTATAGCAAAGTGATTCAGTTTTACATATATATATATATATATATATATATATATATTCTTTTTCAAATCCTTTTCCATTTTAGGTTATCGTGAGATATTGAGGCTGTTTTCTTAATCTGCAAAATGGCAATAACACATGCCTTGCCCATTGGTTAGGGGTTCCAGTGAAAGAATGGATATGGGAGTTCCCGTTGTGGCTCAGTGGGTTAAGAACCCCACTAGTCCATGAATTTGCAGGTTAGATCCCTGGCCTTGCCCAGAGGGTTAAGGCGCTGGTGTTGCCTCAAGCTGTGGTATAGGTCATAGATGTGTCTGGGATCCCGAGTTGCTGTGACTGTGGCTGTGCCCTGCAGCTGCAGCTCTAATTTGATCCCTGGCCCGGGAACTTCCATATGCCACAGGTGTGGCCCTAAAAAGTAAAAAAGAAAAAAAAAAATGAGAGCGAGAATGGATATAAAGGTAGTTTGAAAAATATAAAGGATTGTGCCTGTATAAAGTACTTTATAATTTTTGGTATTACTTAAAAACCACAAAGCAGGAATCATGAACACTGCAGTCTTTGTTCCCTCTGATTTGCAAATTAATTTTTAATGAGTTCCTGCCAAGTTTGCATAAATCCAAATTCATTTCTTTTACACACATCTGTTAATAAATGTTTGGAAAAGAATATGGAACTTCAATATATTCACAGCTTTTTTCTTCCTTTGTCGTAATGTAATATACATGAATGTTTTTAAAGGCTTGTGTGGTTTAGCCAAAGTAAGAAAGTTTTACTCTATAGAAAATAAAGCAAAAAAGCGAAATATAAAGTAGTTTATACAGTATTCTGTGATTACACAACTGTCAAACCTGTGCATAGAAAAATGACAAGGAAATAAACCAAAAGCCCAACAACTAGATAAATAAACAACTTCGTACAGAGGATGAATGAGCCCCAATCACAAAGGGTCCTAGCATAACATGGCCTACGGTTTTTATCACACAGTTTGGATAACTTCTGGATTCAAATATGTTTTTTTTTTCAAATGTAACAGCTGCTCAGAGGCCAAGTCTGATTGATCAGTCCACTGAGACCACAACAGATGTGCTAATCATATCCATCAATACCAGCATGATAAATAGTTCTCTGCCATATAAAGAGGACTTTATCATAAATGGCCAAGTGATACAATGGGATAATGGTTGTACTGGGCAGGAAAACATTTCTGCCCGTGACCTTGGGGAAAGACCTTCTCTTAGCATTGACATCGCTTTCCCATCTGTCCTTGGGATAGAGTGGACCATGAACTCTAAAGTGCTATCCATCACCAAAACCATTCTGTGTTTTGATGGCTTTAATGTGAACTTCAAAGCCTCATTGCCAACATTCCCTTCAGGGCCATCTGAAAGAGGAGATGCATAGCCATGGGGACACCTGGCATGGACAGGTTCCATGTCCCAAAGTAACACAGCAGATCCGGACTCTCAATACCTGTTCTCAGTCCACACCAGCACAGCAACTGACCCGTGAGTGTTTGTTGAACTCAGAGTCATGGTTTCCTAGTTCATACATCATTTTATTCTTCTTTTAAGCTCTTTAAAGACAGGGTCATCAAATTCCTCTCTCTTCCCACAGCCCCTAGTGCACCCAAAAGGAGCTCAGTAGATGTGAATTCCGACATTTCAAGTAGCCTTCAAATGATGGCCAACACCCACTTTGCTGAGACAGATATTCCTACTCAGGGAGGACCCTGGGCTGCCCAGATCAGTCGTGGTGGATGCCTCCTGCTCACCAGTGGGAGGAAGAGGGGTACAGCTTGTGTTTTCTGGGAAAGTTGTGCAAACCAGCAACTGTCAAGTCCCAGAAACTCTTCCTGGTCTTAAGTCCACACCTTATGGCTTCAGGCTTTTCCTTGCTTTGCCCTCCTGCTTGAAATGGCATTTGGAATATACCCTCTGACTCAGCAATGAAAAATCATCTGAGGCCGTTAGTAGCAACTGCATTTATAAAGTCTCAAACCAGAACCGCCCTGATGTCCATCAGCAAGAGAATGAGCAAACAAAATGTGTTGTATCCTGACTAGGAAATGCTACTCAGCATTAAAAAGGAGCAAACCACATGGATGGATCTTAAAAGCACGTAAAGTGAAAGAAGCCAGACCCAAAAGGGTCCATACTAAATTTAACTCCATTTAAATGCAGTTCTGACTTGAGGGAGAGACATCAGCAAATCGATTGCCTGGGGGTGGGGCTGGGGCAGTTTGCTGGAAAGGAGGCAAAGGGAACCTTGTTCCTGGGGTGGTGGTTTATGGTCTCTATCATGACTGGGCTGGTGGTTATGTAGGTTCCGTTTGTCAAAACTCATTGAACTGTACACTGAAGAACCTGCCTTGTTTGCTAGGCTTACCCTCAGTTAGCTTCCTCCTCTCCTTCCAGTATTTGGAGTTGTGGTTTTTCAGCCTTTCAATGGCTGCCTGGCTCCTGGCTCAGACCCTGGGAGGGGAAGCTGTGATTCCTGTAGCTGTGGCCACACTGCAGCTTTCTTCACATCCGTCTGGGGCGGCCACAGCACGTAGCCCATTTCTCATCCAGGCACTTTGCTGGCTCTTTGGAAGGCCTGTCTCCACCACCCACTGCCTCCCCGCATGACCCCTCCCCCGACTGGGGCTCTCCCCCCGCCCCCAGTTGAAGATGCTCATCCTCTTTCCGTTTAGCACGTCTTCAGATCTCAAGTTCTTTCTGCGTTTCCTCTTCTCCAGGCTAATCCTCACGTTTCCCATTCATGCTTCACTGAACATGGTTTCCAAATCCTTCCTCCTCGGACTGTCCCTCCCCTGGATCCGGTCCAGCTGCCCAGGGCCCATTTAAATGATTCTCTGAAAGCCTGGACTGACAACGCTCCTTCTACCTCCCAAGTGACTGCAGCAGAAGGATGCAGGCTGTGTGTCTTTGTCTGCACTACCCAACAGGTTACACATTTTTTTTTTTTTAAAAAAGAAGAAGAGAAATGAAAATGTGCTGAGGATTCCATAACATCGCCTTGAATGATTGACATACATGTGAGCGGGTAATGAATTTGTGTGGTGCCAGGGGGCTGATACATTAATAGATATAATTTGTAGGCTCCCAAGGAGAGGTTAAAGAGGAGAGCACAGATTCCTTTGAGCCGACTTGGTGCTCCCATGTCATCCGTCCCAGCCTTAATCAAGTTATCATATCAACCCCGTGTCTCCTGGACCCCAGCTCTCTGTCTGAATGAGGAAGAAATTTGCAGACAAATTTCTAGCAGCAGGAAGTTGGTGCTCTCCTGCGAGGCTGGCTGAAAAGTACCTGTAACCTTTCCAGGCCTCCCTCCTGCTCCTGCTGGGAGTTCAGTTCAAGTGGCTCCCTTATTTGATTACGCCTCTCAGGCCTTCTCTGGTGTAGGTATCCAGTTCAGCCCCGTGCCCACTGGCTCCCTATGAAGCAGAAAACATTAGAGGCACTCTTTTGTGAAATCATGGGGCAGCTGAGTGGGCCAGTCGTTTGTGGGTGGGTGTGTGTGTATGTAGACACACAGATGTGTATAAAGAGAGGAATGCTGTTTGTTAGCAAATGTGGCATTGATTTATATTCATGTCCTTTAATCATAGTGGAACTGAGTGGCATCTCCAAATTCTCACAATAAAAAAAAGAGAGGAAAAAAAAGACTCCTGCTAAGTTCTATATATCATGACTATTTTTTTTTTTACTGTTTGCAAAAGCTTTAAAACATGCATAATTTACAATCAATGGGCCAGACTCTCTTATGATTTTTCTCTGCTTCATGACTATATAATTCAAATTACAGCACTATATATTATTTTGTAATGAAAATATGAATTATGGTACTGTAATTTTGTAACTTTTCACTCAAAGGTTTTCTTGGGTTGGTGTCGTTGTGTTGGTGGATTTGTTCGTATCCATCTCTTCTGTTAATTTATGAGCGGACAAAATAGTGTGAGTGACCTGTGCTATAAGCATGCACCTGCACCTGCACCTGCTCTTCCTTACCCTTTTAAAACAGTTTTTGTTGTTGTTGTTTGTTTGTTTGTTGTCTTTTTAGGGCTGCACAGGAACATATGGAAATTTCCAAGCTAGGGTTCTAACGGGAGCTGTAGCTGTGGGCAGGCACCACAGTTCAGGGCAATGACCGATCCTTAACCCACTGAGTGAGGCCGCAGATGGACCTGAGTCCTCATGGATACAAGCTGGGTTTGTTACCGCTGACCCATGATGGGAACTCCCAAACTGGTTTTCTTTAGGGAAAAAAAAAAAATTATTTCCTCACACAATCACCAAAAAACAAAAAATAAACAGCCCCCCTGTGCCTCCCCCACTCCCAAAAAAACTTGGCAAGTCAAGGCAATATTTTGTATTCATTTCAGGAAATATCGACCTAATCAAGGAAATAATGGTACCCCTTTTTATCTTAAAGTGCCCAAGACACTTGAGACACCCGCCTGAGAGAAGCCCTTTCGGGTCAGCCTGTGGCTTCCGGCAGATGGCAATGGGGAGGAGCCGGTAGCATTGAACCCTCGGAGGGTGAAACGACGTGCCAGCGGGCTGAGGACAGTGCTGGGCTGGTAAGACGTGGAGTTTAATACCCATCCGCTCAGTCCTGAGGAGGGGGTTAAAGGTCGCACATCATCTGAACTCGAGATGCCTACTGATTCATCCCCGTTAACAGGCAGGACACTTGAGAACCCCATGCCTTGGGGCTCCTTAGAGTCTTTAGTGCGAGAAGACGGTGCCCGCGATTTCCGACGGGGGCCGAGAGTCAGGGGGCCGGAAGGCGGCGGCTTTTCTTAAAGGCCCTCAGAAAGTCGGCTGGAATTGCAATGGTTAAAGAGACCTCGCAACACAAAGGGGCGTCCCGGCGGTAATGGGGAAATAAATTTGATTTTCTGAATTCTTTGGCAGCTGGTGACAAAGGGCCAGGTACAGCGCGCGGCGGGGGTGATCCGTGCCGAGGCGGCCCGGCGGGGCGCCCGGGCCCAAGCCGCACAAAGGCGGCCGCCGGCGGCACAAAGGCCGGCTTCGGGGTTCTGCGCTGCTGCCTGTGACGGGGGCCCATCGGCCGGGAGCAGCGCGGGGCGCAGACAGGCCTCCGCGGAGCCCCTGGACCGCCCGATGCTGCTGCTGCCCCGCCGTTGGCCTGGTTACGCGGGGCTGAGTCCCCACACACCAACAGTTTTCACCCTGGAACTCCAAGGGCTTTCTGCTGGGGCCAGAAGCATCGGGGGCGGGGGCGGTGCTTTTAAAGCTTCTATCAGTTCATCAAGAAATGTCCACACACCTGTTGCCAAATTCAGCCTTCTGCTACAGCCTGAGAGGGATCACTAGAAATTTCCTGAAATTTCTCCAGATTCCTCCCGGCTCAGTGGACTGGGCCCTCCCTTGTTTCTATTTATTGGGTTCTAATTGGCCGTTTCCTGAATCTTGACTGTAAGCCTGTCCAGTCTGTAAGTTTCTTGAAAGGCAGTGGTGGATCTTATCCTTCCTTGTTAAGGGAAACCCTGCACAAACGTAGCTGCAGGGCGTCTAGGGGCAGGAATTAATGCTTTATTTATTCATTTATTCAGAAACATTTCCCCAGCACTTCTCACTGGCTCTACCTGGCTCTGATCTCAGAACCTTTTCATCCCACCTGGCTCCTGTCACATCCTACTCCTAAGTCAGCTCCAGTGGCAGTAACCCCCAAACTCTCCTGAAACAGTGTCTGGCTCCCCCACAGCCCCAAAAGCCCTGCTGGTAAAAGCACAGATTCTCTTTGCCGCAAAGATGTGTGGGAGCCGGATTTTCTCAGCACCACTCCGGACCATTACAGCTTCCACGACCTCAGACACTAGCCAAACATTGCTCTCCTTTCATTTACCTCCAAAATGAGGCTGTCCGTAAAGTTGACTTTATTTGTGGAGGATGTCAGATTCCAGAAGAGCAGGCTCAGACAGGAACAAAATGGGTTAAATAACATAGGCTTACCGAGGCTCTTCTTTTCACACTCTTTCTGAGCAAATCTGTACCTAAAAAGAAGCCTGATGTCTTTAACTGCTATTAAAATACCAGGGGTCATTTTTAAAAATTGCTGAAATGGGGGCCCCTGCTAGATTATTTCTTCCTCAGGCTTAATTCCTTTCGGCAGACTCTTCTCCTTGACTCTTTCTCTTGGAACCAACACCACCAAAAAAGACTAGCAGACCTTCCTGTTGCAAGCCCTTCCGCTCTATCTCAGAGGAGTCCTGTTTCCTGCTGGAGCCAGTTTCTTCCAGGTTAACCCCTAACTGAGTTCAGTGGAATGCGGGACCCGTGTGTGTGTGTGTGAGAATGTGGGCCCGTGCATGTGAGTGTGGTGTTTGCAATCAGCAGCGTGAAGCCTGGAAATGAGGCCTGATTACATGAGAATCTAAATATAGAATAAGTACCCTAGGAGTTCTAGGAAGATAAATTATTCTCACCCCAGCACAGGGACAGCATCTTACAGTGTGTTTGTCTATGTCATGATGGAGGAGTGATGCTGATAGCAAAAGAATATAATTATCATTCTCACAGGGTGTCAGTAAGGACGGTTCCAGCTGCTTCATTGCATTTGTTATCGATTGCTGCATAGCAAATTACCACACACTTTGTGGCATAAAGCAACGTCCATTTGTTATTCCACAGTTTCTGTGGGTCAGGAGTCTAAGAACAGCTTGGCTGGGCTCCCTGTCTCAGAGTCACTCACGAATCTTGAATCCAGGAGTCAACCAGGGTTGGGTTCTCATCTGCAGCTTGACTGGGGAAGAATCCACCTCCAAAGTCACTTGGTTGTGCACAGGATTCAATTCCTTGAGGGTTGTTGGACTGAGGTCCTTGGCTCCTTGAGGGCCTTTGGACAGAGGCCACCCTCCGGTGTCCTTCTCTCTATGGAAGCTTACTCCCTCAGAGCCAGCAAGGGAGACAGTCAGTACAGAGTCTGCTAGTAAGATGAGCATCACAGTCTTATGTCGTGTCATCATAGGAGTGACCCCCTGTCATCTTTGCCATAGTCTGTGGGTCAGGAGGCCCCGCCCACACTCAATGGGAGGGGATTACACAAAGGTGTGGATACAGAAGGCGTGAACCACGGGGGCCTCCTTCCAGTCTGTCCACCACATTCATTTCACCCACAAATAAACCGAGACCCTAAGATGACGGTGTGCCCTGGTCACAATCTTAGTGAGTTAGTCTAGTGACTAGAGTAGTCTACAGCTGGACGCATCTAACATCTCAGTTCCCATTGTGCCTCAGAGGGTTAAGGGCCCGGCATTGCCACAAGCTGAGGTGTAGTTCACAGATGTGGCTTGGATCCGGTGTTGTGTGGCCATGGCGTAGGCCCCAGCTGCAGCTCTGATTCGACCCCTTGCCTGGGAACTTCCACATGTTGCAGGTATGACCCTAAAAAGAACAAAAAAAAGTCTCCGAGAGAAGGGATTGGCTTGAACAAGTAACCATAGGAGTGGCTGACCAGCAGGACGACTGGAACCAGGGTTCAGAGCCCTCAGGGTTATCCCTGTCCCCTCTCCCCACCTCAGCCAGAGCTCCAGGTCTCTAGCCCCATCTGGTCCCTGAGACCAAAAGGAAAACCATCAAATAAATAACAGTTCTCATCCCAACAGGGTGCTCTCGAAGAAAAAAACAAAACAAAACAAAAGACTGCTCAGATCATCAACTCTGGACAAGCAAAGGCTGCTTAAATAGCTAGTTTCCTAGGGACCACACGTCCCTGACAGAGCACAGTGTAATAGGCCCCCCAGCTTTGCTGCTGTAATTTCAGAAGGATTACAGTTCCCACCACAAGAAGTGGAAGTTACTTTTAATTTGACATGGAGAGAGAGAGAGGGAGATTCTTCTTTCTGGGTCCAAGTTTTTGTCTTCTCTCCTTTCTGCACTGGAGAGAAAAAGTAGTGTTTTCTGATCTGGAGGTCACTGCCTTTGGTCCACAGCCTCCCAGGAAGCCATGAGCAAAATCTCCTCCTCCACGTTTGCTCTTAGCAAAGCAGCCTCTGGCTGCATCCTCTCTCCACGGTCCTCAGAGGATGCCTGGGGGCACAAGTGAAACAGGGTACAATGAGTTCTGTGTTTGCCCATCTTGAGGTTAGAAGCCCTAAGTTATTTCCTTGCTGGCTGTAAAGTGCTATGGTCACTCCATTTGGTGGAGTCATTCAGAGAATATGAAGAGGTTGCTTCTCGGATCAGCTCACTAAGTAGTTCTGACCCTGGGCTGCTTTTGAGTTTTCTCTCCTGGGTCCCAGTGGACTTTGTTTTTTTAAAAAAAAAAAAAAAAACTTAAATTTTTTTTTAAAGTATAGTTGATTTACAATGTTCCTTCAATTTCTGCTGTACAGCAAAGTGACCAAAAATTTTTAAATTAAATTATTTATTTTTATTTTTGCTTTTTTAGGGCCGAACCTGTGGCATGTGAGAGTTTCCAGGGTAGGGGTCGAATTGGAGGTACAGCCGCCGGCCTACACCACAGCCACAGCTACACAGGATCTGAGCCGCATCTGCAACCTACACCACAGCTCATGGCAACGCCCACTGAGCGAGGCCAGGGATTGAACGTGCATCCCCATGGATACTAGTCTGGTTTGTTATCGCTGAGCCACGATGGGAACTCCAAAAATTATTTATTTTTAAGTAGAAGTGTACTTGATTCAGGTATATAGCAAAGTGATTCAGTTATACATCTATATCTATTCTTATTCGTATTTTTTTACATTATAGGTTATTACAAGATATTGACTGTGCAGTTCTGTGCCATGAAGTATGTATATCTTTTTGTTTATCTATTTTACACACAGTAGTGTGGATCTGTCAATCCCAAACTCCCAGTGTATCCTCCCCTCCACTCCTCCATTGGTAGCCATACGTTTGTTTTCTCTATCTATGAGTCCATGTCTGTTTTGTGAATAAGGTCAGTCAGATGGACTTTCTGAAGGCTCTTGCTTTTCTAACAGAAATCAGAAATAGACTTCAGAAAAATAACCATCAAATCATCAAACCATTCAAGAAATAAAGAATGATCATTTATTTCAGCAATCAGATGGTCTCTCCAGGATGCCTAACTAATTTGGTAGAAATCTTTCTGTTGTGGTTGTTGCTGTTGTTGTTGTGTTGCTTTTTAGGGCTGTACCCATGGCATAGGGACGTTCCCAGGCTAGGGGTCGACTCAGAACTACAGCTGCCAGTCTACACTGCAGGCACAGCCATGCGAGATCTGAGCTGTGTCTGCGACCTACACCACAGGTCATGGCAATGCCAGATCCTTAACCCACTGTGCTGAGCCAGGGTTCGAACCTGTGTCCCAGTGCTTCCAAGAAGCTGCAGATCCCATTGTGTCTCAGCAGGAACACCTCACCGCTCTTCTTTGTAGCCCTGTCTGGACTTGGACAACATTTGCCCCAGAGAGTCTCATCACAGCATGAGAGTGGGGATTTCGTCTAGTTCATTTCATTTTCCTTTTTGTAGGACTTTCCAGCTCACAGTGGCATATGTTTGATGGCTGGATGAATTGGTAGATTGCTTTAAGCAAAATTTCTTTGACCTGGTTATTTTGAATCTTTGTTAACAAATTGCCTGCTAATATTCCTGTGCATTTGAGCCAGCATAGACTTGACAGAGAGCTGCCATGTGCAGACATAAACTTTGAATAGGACAAAGACAGGAAATACAGCACAAATGAGTCAGAGCCTTCTTGGAGATCAAAAGGAGATTGCACCCCTATTATTCTGTGTTCCTAATCATTCCCTACATTTACTGAGCACTCGGTGTCTAGACAGCATGCCAGGGGCTTTACAGAGCTATTACAGACTCCCTTTAAAGTTCTATTATGCTCATTTTACAGAAGAGAAAACTGAGGCACAGACAAGATGAAGTAGGTTGCCCCAGGTCACTTACCTGGTGATGGAACAAGTGAGCCTGAGCTGTCTGGCTCCAGAACCCACCTCACAACCACTAAAGGACCACAGGAGCGTTGTCCTAGGTGTACATTGGCTGTAATTCAGGGTCTATGGCGTACTAGTTCCTCCTCCTGGTGCTTGAGTATACAGAGGAAAGCCCTCGGGTATCTGCCCTTGAAGTTCTCTAAGAAAGGGTGGAGGTGGGCCCTCAGACTAGCACACAAGTTGCTATAATGCAGGATGAAATGGAAGTGACATCAAGAAGAGTGATGTGCTGTGGGGGATGGATCCAGAAACACATCCCATAGGAGCTGTGTCTTGAAGGATGGGGGATCTCTGGGGGAGGGATCCACATAGAAGCTGTGGAGGAAAGAAGCAGGGCAGAGGGTGGGGGCAGGTACCCGCCAAGGAAAGGGAGGCTGCACATGAGACGGAACCAGCACATGGAGGGTCCAGCTATCTGCCAAGAGGATGCAGCCAATTTGGGAAGCATTGCCGGGGCTAGTTTCTTTGTTTCTTATTTATTCATTTATTTCTGGGCATACTCTCGGCATGTGGAAATTCTCCAGAATTTCCCCGTCCAGAGAGTGAACCCATGCCACAGCAGTGACTTGAGCCACTGTAAGACAACACTGGATCCTCAAGTCACTGAGCCACACAGGAACTCCCGCCAGGGGCTAGCTTAAATGAGCCAGGAGAACCTGCAGTCTGAATGGATGAAGGCAAGCTTGGGAGGGCTGAAGCTCCAACTAATAGCTTTCTGTCTCTGTTAAACAAGTTCCAAACATATTCCCTCCTTTCTGATGTTTCTGTCTTCACTGCTGGTTTCTAACAAGTCTCTGCTCCAGTTCCTACTCACCCTCTACCCCGTTACCTTCTCATTCGGATTTGCCTTCCATGGGCATGTCCTAGCACCCTTTACAGATTCGCAGTGGTTAGCAACTGCCTGGGAGCCTCCCTGTTCTGTCTCTGATCATCCTCTCAATCTCTCTAGCTGCTCCTCTGCACCCCCAGTAGCCCTCAGCCATGGAGCCCTCCCACGCCCCCACACGCCACGTTTTAACTATCATACAGATGGCCCTTTTGGCCTCTCCCAGCCTACGTAAACATTATTAAAATCCCATTGCGTACAAAATGAGTGGAATCCACTCATGAGAATCCACTTCCTGGCTTTAAAATGAAGTACTGTTCGAGAGGTCCTTGTATAAGGTGTTCATGGGAAGGTCCCAAGTTTATCATTCCTGTGGCAGATTAACCTCCATCTCTGACCAAATGTGTCCAGTGGTCACATCCATGGCACCTTTCTTCCTTCCCAGTGCCACTAGCTAGGATGGATCCGAACCCACAGAGAAGCTGAGGCCACCCCCCAGGAATTCGGTTCCTCTACTTCTCCTCTTGGCCCTATGGCTTCTGCTCACTCATGCCTCCTACACCCTGTGGCTTAAAGAGATTGTGCGACAATGCAGACACTCTTCAAAGGGGGTGCCTTGCTCATTCATCTTTGGAGCCACTTAACATGGCGCCCGGCACACAGGAGTTATTCACTAAGTGTTTATTGACTTGCTTCTTTCCAGTTCACCAGACTTCATGGCCCTGAATCCATTCCCCAGCCCTCCTCTGCTTGTCTGGCTCACAGGAGTGGTCTCAGCATCCTGGCTCCTGCCACCTGGGTTTGTAGGTCTTGTTCCCTGACCCGCATCACAAGCTTAGCTCCATTCTGAACCATCTCCCCTTACCTTGTCCCTCTAAAGCTATCAAGCTTACAGCTTGATTTCCAAATGGAGACAGTGGGCTTTAAAATATGTTTTAAACTCCAAAATGCTGTGCAAATGTAGAGAACACAAATAAGATAATAATGAGTTTTCTACAGAAGACCGTAATGGTAGAAAGGTGGAGGTAAGGAATGACTTTATGTATTTATTTTATTTTATTTTATTTTATTTTATTTTATTTTATTTTATTTTATTTTATTTTATTTTATTTTATTTTATTTTATTTTATTTTATTTTATTTTATTCTGTCTCTTTTTGCCATTTCTTGGGCCACTTCCTGCGGCATGTGGAGGTTCCCAGGCTAGGGGTCGAATCCGAGCTGTAGCCGCCGGCCTACACCACAGCCACAGCAACACAGGATCCGAGTCATGACTGAAACCTGTACACCACAGCTCACTGCAACGCTGGATCCTTAACCCACTGAACAAGGCCAGGGATCGAACCCACAACCTCATGGTTCCTAGTCAGATTCATTAACCACTGTGCCACAATGGGAACTCCAGGAATTATTTTAAAATACACAGCCAAGGTAAATGAGTTCAGTAATCTTAGGAGAGTAATTCTCTTCTTGCTTAACAAATACTGATGAGAGATATCTTGCATATTTTTAGTTGGAAACAGAAATGATTTCTTTCAGTAGTATAGGTATGATTTCATTCCATCTCCTTCAAAGACTATTTGAGAAACATACAATAAGTTATCAGCCAGAAAAGGAGAAAGAATTTATTTATCAGCCCTGGCTTTAAAACTGTGATCACTTCCCTCTCTGTCTCTTCATTGTTAAGGATCATGGAACAGATGCTCTGTAAAGTCCCTCCTGGCACTGATAGTCTCTGGTTTATTCGAGAAAACTGAGCCATTGTCTTTGCTTTCTTGCAGGGCTGAGTTCACTTTCCATGTGTCTCTCATTATTTGCCAATCTTTGGTTAAGCATGGTTTTCCCTCATGAGACCAAGAAACCCTCCTGGGTCAGGACAGTGTCTTGTCCAGGTTGGTGCCATCCTGACTCAGCGCCTGGCACATAACAGAGGCTCAGTGAATATTGTCCAGTGAAGAGGTCCCAGGTGCTCACGACAGCTCTGTCTTCAGGTGTGTGGACAGCTGGGCTGACAAATGGAACCGAACACTCATATACATGAGGAAGACTTTTACTGGGAGGAAAAGATTTCAAACAGCCTGTCTGAAAACCTTTCTGGTGTCATCTTAGGCTGGTGATAAGGTAAAGCTAAAAGGGTATCACGTTTTCATTGGACATGGTATTTTCAGTTTGTGTTTTGTTTTCTGACTCCTTCTAAATTTAGCTGGTGTCTGTCTGGCCATTGATGATCTCTGACAGCATTTTAAAATCACAAGCATCTTCGTAGGTTGCTGGAGAAGAGCCTGCCATGTACTTCTCGCCATTGTTTTAGGAGTGCCTGGGGTGTTGTGGTTGGGTGATTCATCATTCCATCTGAGCTAAAGTGATGTCAAGACGTCATTTTTTCCTTCTTTTTTTGTCCGCAACCTGGCACGTGGAAGTCCCTGGGCCAGGGGGTCAGGGATTGAACTTGTGCCACAGAAGGGACCCTGCTGGGTCCTTAACCATTAGGCTGCTAGGGAACTCCAAGATAGCATTTCTTAAGTGGAAAACTCAGTCATTCATCCAGATGTTTTATCTTCATGGAGCAGATATCCTTTGGTAACATTTATATATCAAGGTCTTTATCATGGCGTTCGTTATCTTGAAAGGGTCCAAGAATAGACAAAATGTTGAGACTGTGCAAATGCTGCTAAGCTGCGGGACCGGCTGAAGGATTTCCTTCCCATCAGAACAGCTACCATGGTCTTAACTTGGTCACTGTATTTTTTTTTTTTTTGTAGGCAGCTTACATTACTCTTGGATTTATTTTCCCTTGGGAAAAATTAATTTAGTAAATAGGATCGTTCAAATGGGAAACATTGCAGGAGGATGCTACAGTTGGGTTATTGAGATACATTAGCACAGTATCTCATGCATCAAGGTCCTTCTGCCTCATCTCCTTCAGGCCTGGGAAGGATCCTAAGTGGCACGGGTCCAAGATCTGTTGGCTCTGGGGTCTTCGCCAAGGAAGTTCCATTCCTGAACAGATTCAGTGGGCAGAACGTACTCTGTAAACCCAAGTCAAGAGCCTGGAAAACAGCCGGACAAGGACTATGCCTTGCTTGGCTGGGCAGATAGAATGAGAAGAAAAAATAAATAAAGAGAAGCTGAGGATGGGAGTAATTCAAAAAGTCAAATCCAGGGGCAGATAAACAGAAAGGGGGGAACTATTTTACTGGTTTAAAACTGAAGCAATATAGGCTTGAGTATATAGGGACTTGTGCCAAGGAGTTCAGTCCTCTGGTTATATAAACAGGGAAGCCGGGGCTCAGAGAAGGGCCAGGGCTGCCCAAGATCACACAGCTAGTTAGGGATGTGTCTGAAATTGGAACCCAGGTCTCCTGGCTCCAGTGCTGGTAACAGGACACCCTAAAGTCATCCAAAACTTATTTTATTAAGATTACTTGTGTTTATTTAATAAAGCCAGAGCATCAAGGAAGACAAAGCAATTTAATTAGCTATGATTCACCATTTCTGCAGGCCTCCGATTCCTTCTTCCCCACCCCTCCCCCTTTTTTTTCTCTGAAGAGTGCTTATGAGGGTTCAACTGGCCTCCACTTCTCTCTGAAGCTTTGCGTCTTGCAAGAGGAAGAAACTAATCTGCTTTGTTGCATGAGGGGAACCTGTAAAAATACCTACCTGAGGTCTCACCAGAGTAGCCCTTTGGAGACTAGGATCTTATCCAAATCTGCTTTTCTTTCAAAGCCCTTTTCCCTCCCAGTCTTTAAACATAAGGTAATGCAAACATTTCTTAGGTAGTCTATGCCTCTTTCCTTGACTACGTGGCAGATAGTATTTTTGAAGCATTGATTACTATATTCTCATTCCCCTCCCCCTCCCTCTCCAGCAGACGTACACAGCTGCGATTTCCTTCTGCCCCAGGCCCTTCCTCTCTGATCCAATCAGCTGGGATCTAATCCCATCACTTGCTGCTTCCAGGAAGGGTGTCACAGACAAATGCAGGGAGCCAAGCGTCAATTCCTACCTGTCACCAGGGAATGGCTGGGAACAGAGCTAGAAGAGTAACCAGGGTCAGGGTATGAAGGCTGTACATGCTAAATGAGTGTTTTCTCCATCCCACAGGCCTAGGGGTGGCCAGAGGAAGTCTTTAAAGGGGAAACACCATGATCAGATTTAGTGTTTAGGACAGACCGTGCGGGAGAGGAGTAACAGACGGAGTTGAGCCGCAGAGAGGCCAATCACCAACCTGTTGTGATTGTCAGAAGGAGAGGTGCTGATGGCTTGATCTTGGGCAGTTCCAATAAGGATAAAAAGGAGATGGGTTCAACAGAGGAAAACACAGATGGGAGGATTGGAAGGCTCTGGCTATGCTAAGTATGGAGAGTGGAGGTTAGGAGTTGGAACTGAGGAAAACACAGATGGGAGGATTGGAAGGCTCTGGCTATGCTAAGTATGGAGAGTGGAGGTTAGGAGTTGGAACTGAGGGAGGGGAAATGAGAATTCTGGTCCGGGGGCTACAGTGTTTCTAGGGGAGGGTGTGGGGCAGAGAGAAGGGAAGGGATGTGGTGATGGGGGGGAAGGAAGTGCAGAGGGAATGACAGGTTCAGCTCTGGTGTGTTTAAGGAGCTTGCGGGACATGCAGGTGGACAAGCCCTAAGGGGAGTTCTGAACGCAGGTCTGAGATCAGGAAAACCTACCACGAAACATGCCACCTTGCAAACCAGATGGTGATGGAAGCCAGGGGCGTGAGGCGCCAATGAGTCTATGCCTAAAGGAATGTCTAATGCCCTAACTGCTGGATCTGCACCCCAGGCACTGTCACTGTCTTAATCTTTTTAAAGCACATCTTGGACCCAGTTACCCCACTGATGTACATAAGCTGTGGTGGCTTTTTTTAACGCAGATGCAAAGATTTCTTTCCAGGTCCTTTAGGACCTGGCCTCACCTTGCTCTTCTAGAATTATTTCCTCTACATGCACATACCCCTATGTTTCTTACGTATTCAACCATCCTTTCTCAACTGTTTTAATTCTCATGCTCATTCTCCTCTGTCTACTTAGAATACTCTTCCAACTCTTCCTGCTGAAATGATATCTATTCTTCTGAGGATCAAATGAAATATTTCCTGATCCCCCTGATGCATGATCTGTTGGGTTCCTAGACCTCTTAGTTTCAATGGTACTAATACTTCTGCTCTGTGATACTCCGTCACATACCTTGTGACCCACCCCGCCCCCGGAACTCCCACACTTTGTGGCTCAAGGAATGCCGAGAGAAAGTGGGTCAGATTTTGTATTTGAATTTCAAAAGTTGAGGATGTGGAATTGTAAGAACCCAAACTTATTTATTTTGTTTTGTTTTTTATGGCCGCACGCACAGCATATAGAAGTTCCCAGGCCAGGGATGGAATCTGAGCCACAGATACTACCTTTGCCACAGCTATGGAAATGCTGCATCCTAATCCACTGCGCCAGGCCAGGGATTGAACCTGTGTCTCTGCAGCGACCTGAGCCGCTCAGTTGCATTCTTAACCCACTGTGCCACAGTGGGACTCCACAAACCTGGACTTTTGAGTTTGCATTTTATAGGATATGTACTAGAGTTGGAAGATTAGGTTAAGCGCCAGGCTTCCTCACCCCCAGATTAGATGAAGATTCCCCAGATTGAGGGGAGGGAAAGTTAGAGGGAACTTGATGAGGGAGAGAGGTTTATGAGGTTTGGGATGAGACCAGGCTTGGAGAGAGCACTCAAACAGAAGAGGACCCAGTCTCCAGGGGTCAGGCAGGCCCTGCTCTGGTGGGCACAGGTGCAGACCACTCAGTCTCCATCCCAGCCGGTCGCATAGTAGGGCATCGTGGTGCTGAGGAGCCTCATCAGCTGTCCTTCCGGTTGGACCACCACTTCCTGTGGACCATCCATCAGGAGCCATTCCTGTCCGTGCCCAGGGGCTGTGTATAGTTCCTGTCTGGCTTGCACCTGTGGACCACTCCCTTTCCCACTGCCTGGGACTCTCTGAATCCCCAGGATAAAGGGTGGCATCCTGGACCTCCAGAGGATGGCTGGTGAACTTCCCTTCACCGTATCGATACTTCTGTGGCATTACTTGGAAACAGCTCAGAGTTCTCTCTTGCAGAAAGAGATATACTGCTGTAACATATTGACATCACATGATAATCTCTCTTGCGTTTATGACTCTTCCTTACCTGGGTATCTTCTGCTTGCCTCTCCAGATGTACTCTCTGCTCTTCCTCACTCTGCTCTCTTCCCCAGAGGCAGCTCAGTGCGGGCTCTGAGCCTTTGGACGTCCTGTTGGGTTCAGCCCATGGAAAGCCCTGGCTGGGAGGGTGGGATTTGTGCTCTCAAGGGAACACTTCCTGAACTCTTCTCTCCTGAGGTCCTGTAACCTCTTATTCTTCTTGTTCCTTCCTTATAGGGGTGTAGTAGTTTCTTTGTCACCGGCCACCTCAGGATCACACATTAATCTCTTGTTTCCCTATGCCCTGCCTATATCTTCATAACTAGTGCCTTTGTTAAGCTTCTTTTTTTTTGTCTTTTTTGCCATTTCTTGGGCCGCTCCCACAGCATATGGAGATTCCTAAGCTAGGGGTCCAATTGGAGGTATAGCCACCGGCCTATGCCACAGCCACAGCAACACGGGATCTGAGCCACATCTGCAACCTACACCACAGCTCACGGCAACACCAGATCCTTAACCCACTGAGCAAGGCCAGGGATTGAACCTGCAGCCTCATGGTTCCTAGTTGGATTCGTTAACCACTGAGCCACGACGGGAACTCCCCTAGTGCCTTAGTTAAGCCTCTTTGAATTATCCTAATTTGGTTGTGACATCTGTTTTCTGCTGGAACACTCTCGCTGATTATATTTTCCAAAGATGGTTAAAATGACATTTCCTATCTCACCTGCTCTTCTTATCTTATAATGTGACTTTGAGAAATCTCCTTTGAGAGGAAGTGACACTGTAACTTCTGAACCGATCATAAAAGATGATACAGCTTCTGCCCCAGTCTCCTGGGACACTTACCTTTGGAGCCCTGAGTCGTCATGTAAACAGTTTAGCCTCAGGCTGCCATGCTTTGAGGAAGCCCAAGCCAGCCCACCCACCAAGAGAATGTGAGGCGAGATTCCTGGCCAGCCCAAAGCTGCTTCAGCAGCCCCTATCTGGGTATGACTGCAAGAGAGCCCTGTGCCAGAATTGCACAGCTGAGCTCTTCCTGAATTTCTGTCTCATAGATACTGTGAAAGATACTAAAGTGATTGCTGTTTCAAGCTGCTAAAATAGGAGTGAATTGTTAAGCAGCAATCGATGACTAGGGCAGACCCCGAAGGATATGTCACATAAACAGCTCTCCCTTTTGAGCTGCGAGTTTCCTGAGGGTGAAGGGATCCATGGCTTATCATCTTCCCTAGAGCAGCTATCACACAACAGTCCATTCATAAATATTTGTGAATGGCTCCAAAGGATGTGGCTGATTTGCGTTTTGGTCCTCAAAGGCAGATTTGCGTTTTCTGCTCACTTGGGAAATAAGAAATGGAGACCATTGCATTGTTGACCTCTTAAAGGCAGACTGTGGGTTCTGCTTCTTTTACTTACAAAAAAAAAAAGCCTCTTTGAACCCCAGTGACCAGGAGCAGATGTCCCTCAGATTTAAGATATTCCTTAAAAATAATATTTACACTAAGAGGTAGAGCACTAATTGTGCCAAAATGAGATCATGGACTTTCCCAAAGACTTATCTAAAGCCCCACATTAAGGGTGGCCTCCCTGTTGTCTCTTCTTTGTGTGTGTGTGTATTTTGTCAGTTCAAGGCCAGAACAAGAATGGTCTTAAACTGGGAAATGGAGTTACGTGTGGGGAAAGAGGCCACTGCTTGGATAACATTCCTGAGATGATGGGCTTGAAAAAAAAAGTAGGAGTGCCAGAAATTTCCTGGAAAGTTTATTTTTGCTGAGATTTAAGACTGACTTCAGACCATTAGAGCTCGTGAATAATGCCAGTTTGTTGAAACATGTAGAGAGCCAACTGTCCCTAGAAATGAGGTTCTCTCTTGCCAGCTGAGAGTCTTGTGGTCTGGCCCGCCTCTGTGCTTAACTTAGGACAGACCTTAACGTTTAAAAGCAAATCATAAGGAAAGGGCGGAGAGATGCAGTGTTGCCAGTAGGGCTGATAGGAGCTCATCTGAACCAGTGCCTCTCTCAGGGAGCTTGTGAAAATGCGGAGTCCAACTCAGGTCAACTGGAGGAGGGCTGTAACCCCACTGGTCCACGGACTAGGCTTTAAGAAGCTGCCTTGTAGTGGGCATGGCTTCCTCCCTGTAGGAGGGCCCCATCTGACCCACCTCCGTTGGGCAGTCCTTCCATTGGGGTTCAAAGGTGTTTTTGATTTCAAGAAATCTTCTAGTAAAATGAAAATGCCCTGGGGCTGGGCCGGGGTGCAGAAAGGGTCTCCACCTGAATTTGGTCATACTATTGAAAATAAAATTAATCATAGTAGCAACTAAACTTACTGAAGCTTAGCCTTTGCTGAGCTCTGTGCTAAGGGCTTTGCATGTTGTATTGACTCATCTAATCCTTAAGATCACCTGGTGAGGCAGGTCCTAGTGTGCCCTTCTTACACAGGAAGAAGCTGAGGCACAGGAAAGTTAAGTTCCCTGCCCAGTGTCAAACAGCTGGGGTGGAGCAGCACTGAAATAGGCTGTCAGACACCAGAGCCCCAGATCCAGAGGAGGACATGGGAGGCTCCCGTATGTAGCAGAAGAGTCAGGTCCTGGGGGAGGATGGGAGACAAGTGTGATGGGTCAGCCTGGCCAACCTCTTAGTATTTCCAGGGATGACATGGCTACATATTTGGCTGAAAGTGGTGTTGCTTTGTCCCCATTAAACCATCTATTATGTCTTTATTTAGTATTTACTGGGCACACAATGATGTGCTAGACCTTGCACTAGGCGCTGGGGTAACACGCAGAATGAGCCACAGCCCTGCCTTCAAGGAAGTGGAGTGGACCTGTAGCGGTGCCGGAAACAGAAACACACAACTACAGGCTGCTCATCTCCCTGCCATTTTCATGCTCCTGGAGCAGAACCTTTCAAATGCTGAAGTTACAAAGTCTCTGTCCCCACTTAACTCCCTCAAGGATTTAGTTGGTACTTTGGTGGCATTTCAGTTGAGACCCTCTGCATATTTCCACCTCTCTCTCTCTGCTCGGGCTGTATCCCCCTTCTGAAGTCCCCTTCAGTCCCTTCCCCCTTGTCTAAATCCTACCCAAGGACAGGTCACTTCCTCCATGAAAACCGAACAGATCCCCCAGCAACTCACATCATGTGGGCCTACACTCATCTCGGGTGACCAGTTATCCCAGTTTCCCTGGGGACTGAAGCACTTCCTGGTGGATTGCATTTCTCTTGCCGCATAACAAATCCTCGCACGTTTAGCAGCTTAGTACAACACCCATATTAGCTTGCAGCTCCGCAGGTAGACGTCCAGGCGTGACATGGCTGGGGCCTCTGCTCAGACTCTCAAAGTCTGAGTCCAAGTGCCGAACAGGCTGAGTTCTCATCTGGAAGCTCTGGGTAAAGACGCATTTTCAAGCTCATTCAGACTGTTGGCAGGAGTCAGTTTCCTGCAAGGCAGGACTGAGATCCCCCTTTCCTTTCCAGTTGTCAGCTGGAGGCCACTCCGATCCTAGGGGCCACCCACATTTGTTGCCATGGGAACCCCCTCCATCTTCAAAGCCTCATTGGATCCTCGTTTTTTGGTGTTTTTTTTTTTTTTAATTTTCCTTTTTTAAAAAATTGATGTATAGTTGCTTTACTGTTTAGTTTCAGGTATACAGTACAGCCACTCCGTTTCGTGTGTGTGTGTGTGTGTGTGTGTGTGTGTGTGTGCATCCTTCTTCAGACTCCCTTCCTTTATAGGCTATTACAAAATATTGAGTCTAGTTCCCTGCACTATACACTAAGTCCTTCTTGGTTCCTCTTATACTTTAAATTCAACTTCTCCATCTCGGATTCCAGACCCAGATTTAAAGGTCTCCTTTGATAAGGTCAGGCCCACCCAACTAATCTCCTTACTTTACAATCAACTTATTTACACTGGCAAAATCACTTCACAGCAATAACTTTTTTTTTTTTTTTTTTTGCCATGCTCTTAGCGTGTAGAAGGGCCAGGGATTGAATCTAAGCCACAGCAGTGACCCGCACCACAGCAGTCACAACACCAGATCCTTAACAACTAGGCCACCAGGGAACTCCTAAATTTAATGTTTGAATAACTAGTTGAGGCCGTGTGCATTAGCAGGGTCTAGAATTGGGGGAGTCCTCCTAGAATTCTGCCTATCACATCGGGAATGAAAGATCTTAGTGCTGAAACTAGGACAGTCCCAGGCAAACAGGGAGACTGCTGGCCACTCTTGGTCAGTTTACCAAGGGCCGGGCTTGGGCTCTTCGTCTCTCTTCCTCACTTCCAACCCGCCCTACTGCTCCGCACGCAGCGTGTTCTTGGTAGGATGTACTGCATCTGAGCGACAAGGCAGCTGGTGCTCTTCTACACACCTCTGTGCCCTGTAGCACCAGGACAAGCAGAGCATAGCGGCTGAGACCGTGAGCATCAAGTCAGACAAAGCCGGATTCAAACTCTGCCTCACCAGCTTTGTGATCTTTGACTAGACACCCAAACCCTCGAAGCCTCACATATTTTTGTCTTCTATAAAATAAGTACGGTTACTATACCTCCTAATACTGTTGCTCTGAGGGTTGAATGAAATCATGTACATTAAGCGTTGGACTCAAGGCCTGGTGTGTAGGAAGCGCCCAGGGAAACCAATTATCATTATTATTACCAGAGGAGCCGGTTCAATGCCAGCAACGAGGTATCGCCTGCGGTGCCGTCTTTAGGCAAGATGCAGAGGGACAGGCTGTCTGGCTGACCATTCACCATCTTCCAGCGGTTGGCAACGTAGAAGCGTTTTCCTGTAGCGAACTCCTGGCCAGCCTAGGTAACGGAGCTCTGCTCTGAAAATTCCTTCAGTAATTTAGTGCAAGAAACACATCTTCCTTCAATTTAAAACTTTTGGGTGGTACAGAAGGACAGATGTTAAATATTTGGTGTGTATGACTCCAGAGGCTAGGGGGTGGGTGGGTAATTCTGAATCCTTTGAACATCTCAGCAGCCTCTCTGGATGAAAGGTGCATGTTGAATGTGGCATTCGATGAAATGAAAAGAAAATAATTTTCTGCTCAAACAGCTGTGGGGTCTCTGCCGACCAGAGGGATGTCTCAAAGCAGTGAGGGGACCCGAGGGCACCGGGCCCTTTGGAAAACATCTGGAAACGGCACATCTAACTCCAACGTGGCCAATCAAGGATCAAGTTGTTTATGGAGGAATTCCTCAGTTTCAGGGCCTTTCCTTCAAAAAAGAAGGCCTTCTAGTACAAACTTGTGCCGCGAAGCGTGCGCTAAGGGAGGTTTATTGTTTCAATTAAAATAATTTCAGCTTTGAACGATCCTTTGCAAAACAACACACAGACACAAACAAAAGACATCCAAACATCCCCTTCCCCTCTTCTTCCTCCTGAAGTGCACCGCTCTGGCTTGAAGGGGGGTGGGGGGACTCACTGCCTTTGTCCTGGATCCAGCAAACCAGGTGGTCACACAGTCAGCAAACCAGTAACAATGACAGACATGACAATTTTCTACTTCGCTGCCATAAACAAACACGGAGCAATGGGGCAGAGAAGGCCTGAGTCATAGGCAACAACGTGGCTAGAAAAGGAAGACAAACAGAGTTGGGTCCCAAGATTGAGCTGAGGCCTCAGGCAGCTCCAGAGCTTTCAAAAAAAAAGAGTCCCCTCCCTCCCTCCTCCCTCCTTCTGCACAAATGTTCCAATGAAGGCTCCCTTAATACCTAAGCTTAGTGGAGCTTAGCGAACTGTAACAGGCCCAAACAGGGGCTGCCGTGACCTCCACCATAAATCACTTTCCGGAGAGAGATGTGCCTCCCTCTTCGGCCCTCCTACACCGCCCGTAGATTAGATTTAAGAAGTTGAAGTTGAGGGGAAATGTTTTTTTCAAAGTTGCCTTTTCCATTCGGTTTATTTATGAGGATCGGATTTCCCATCATGAGTGTTATTGTTTGAAATCTTCCTAAATCTGTGAGCTGTCCTGTGCTCTTTGTCCATGTCCTTGAAGAGGAAGTTCCATCCCCAGTTGACTTTGATGTAATTTATAGCAACCTTTTTGAGTGGTTGCCTCTGGACCAACAAGGACTCAGAGGTCGTTTAAGTCCAGCCGTTCCCCACCATGGCTGGTTATCAGCACCAGCCTGGAGGCTTCTGGGCCCCATGGAATCAGACTTGGGGGGTTGACCCGGAAGCTGTGTTGAAATGCCCCTGCCCCTCGTCCTACCCTTGGAGAATCTGATACAGCTTCTTGGAGGCTATACATCTGGGACCCACAGGAGGTATAAACCTGCTCTCACCCCGTCATCCTCAATGTATAGATGTGAAAACTGAATTCCAGAAAGAGGTCGTGATCTGTCCAAGGTCATCTGACAAGTTCATGGCAGGGGTCTCCTGACTGAGTCCAAGACTATTTCCAAGGTCAGAGAATCCCCTGAAACCTTCTCTTTGTTGGTCCACAAAGACCGGGACATTTCGCCAGCAGTTGTATGTGTGTGCGATTCTGACTCCAGGGCTAAGGAGTGGCCCCAGGGGACAGGGAGTGCCCGCATACTTGGTTTACAGGGAAGTGGCCTCTTCTGGCAACCACATTCATGTCACCAAAACCTCACGTGGAAGCACTGAGCTCCTTGCCCAACTCACTCCATCTGGCTCAGCATCCTCTAGGTCACTTCTCTTGTCTGGAATGTTTGTCCAAGACTGGTCATGAGAGCTATCTTTGTGATTCACGGTAGCAATGATATCATTACTGGTGAACTCTTTCCTTCTTCCTCCCTCCCTCCCTCTCTTCCTTTCTTCCTTTCTCCCTCTCTCTCTCTTTTTTTTTTTGGCCATGCCAAAAAGTTCCCTGGTCAGGGATCGAACCCGAGCCCCAGTGGTGACACCGCCAAATCCTTTACCACTAGGTTACCAGGGAACTCCTCTCCCTCTCTCTTTCACAGAAGAGAAAGCAGGTATTTCTCTTAGAAGAGTTGTATTCACTGGAACTTTGTGAGCATCTACATAGCTGAGCTGTGGAGTTGGGAGGCTGAGTACACAGGCACTAATTCTGTGCCTAGGAGCCGCCTCCCTCCCTGTCCCCTCTAGTCAGGATGCTTGTTGGAAGCACCACTTGAGGGCAGGTATGTGCCCTGGATTTGTGCCTTCTTTTGTTACTAAAAAAGAAAAAAAAAGTTTTAATTAATCTGTCATCACTCTTCAGTTTGTCTCTGCTGTCTGTAGGGGTGGGGGTGCAGTTTTCAACTGTAACATGCACAGGAAATTATTTATTTATTTATTTATTTATTTACTTATTTATTTTGCTTTTTAGGGCTGCACCTGCAGCATATGGAGGTTCCCAGGCTATTGATCTAATCAGAGCTGCAGCTGCCAGCCTACGCCACAGCCACAGCAACGCCAGGTCTTGAGCTGCGTCTGCCACCTGCACCACAACCCATGGTAACGCTGGATCTTTAACCCACTGAGTGAGGCCAGGGATTGAACTCATGTCTTCATGGATACTAATGGGATTCGTGTCCACTGAGCCACAGTGGGAACTCCTGGAAATAGTTTATTTATAATTTAGCAAACCAGTGAGCTTACTTAGCATCTTTCCTTTTCTTCCTCGCTTTCTCTTGGTTCCCTCCTTCTTTTCCTTTTCTCTCCTTTCTTCCTCTTAGCCAGTCTGTTTCTTCCCTTCATCCTCCACTGTTGTCATCTTCCTTTCTGCATTCCTCCTCCTCTTCTTCACCTCCTACCTTAATTTTTTTCTTTTTTTGGCCATGCCTGCTGCGTGTGGACGTTCCTGGGCCAGGCATGGAACTTGTGCCAGAGCGGCAACCCAAGCAGCTGCAGTGACGACGCCAGATCCTTAACCCGCTGCGCCACAAGAGAACTCCCTCACCTCCTACTCTAGAGCTGGCTCACGGAAGGAGGAGGGGCAGGGAAGGGAAGGAGGGGGAAGAAAAGGAAAAGCAGAAATTGGTGAATGAACAAATACAAGGGTGTCATTGTGATGCTCACAGCCCTGGTTTGGGCACCTGCGTAGAGGTCTGGGATGGAGTGTTGCCCAATTTGAACTGCTGAGCATGGGCTCTGCCAGGCAATGCCATCCTGTGCAGCCACATGCTGTGTGATGTGGGAAGCAAAGTAAAGGTTATTACAGTT
Source organism: Phacochoerus africanus (assembly GCF_016906955.1). Classification (NCBI taxonomy): domain Eukaryota; kingdom Metazoa; phylum Chordata; class Mammalia; order Artiodactyla; family Suidae; genus Phacochoerus; species Phacochoerus africanus. The sequence goes on along the minus strand of NC_062544.1, from coordinate 211,552,075 downwards.
CATTTTGAGAAGAGAGTCATTTTGATGGTCTCCATACTGAGCCCCAGTTCTCTTCTCCTTCTCCTGCTGCACAATCTCAGAGACTGCTTTTTGTTCCTACACAGGAGGGATCTGAGCTGCAGCTTGAGAAGCCTGAATATACTTCCTGTAACAGCCAAAATAACATCCACCAATTTCTAACCCAAACCAGTTCCTTCTCCCCATTTTTTTTTTTTTTTCTTAAGCAGCGCAATTTTGTAACCTGGGAGTCCTCTCACCTTCACTGCGGTGCACACTGAGGAAAAAGGCAAAACTCAGTAATATACCCTATTTTTAATGAAAATGTTCACATTTTATACATCATGAATGTTTTGCATTAATTTTTATTTTAAAAATATGGCATGAAATTAGGATTTATCTTGATTACTGAGGTTTTTTTTTTTTGACTCCTTCAATTTTGCACCTTGATCTCAGTTTCACCCAAACTCCTCTCAACTCTCCAGTGCAGTTTAGTTGGTGACCAAGTCCTAAATCCAGCTAATTCCTCCTTACAGCTTTCTCTGAAGGTCTCTCTGTCTCTCTGTCTCTCTCTCAATTCTGCTGTCACCACCCCACAGGGGACCACCATTGTTTCTCGCTAGGACACAGCAGTGCCTCCTAAGTTGTCTTCCTGCTTCATCCCCCCTTGCTCCTTAGCAATCTTTTTTTTTCTCCAGTGATGTCAGGGTGACATTCTAGAACACAAAGCCTCAACTTGACATCTTCCAGTGTCTCTCTGTTGCAGGAAGGGGACCTGAGAGTGGGCTCGTCTAACACTTGGAAATGAATTGTTTGAGCAGAAGACTTTACTGGGCAGAGGTGCCCAGGGCAGTGAGCAGCAGGGTAAGGGAACCCAAGAGAACCCATCTACCACATGGCTCATAGCCTCAGGTTTTATGATAATGGAGTTCGTTTCTGGGTTGTGCCTGACCTGTCATCTGGCTTGGCCCATATTTGGCTTTACCCAGGGTCAAGATGATGCCACAAAGATGACACCGGAATCTGGGTTCTTGTTCACAGCAGTCGAAGAATGAACTCCGTGAACACACAGGCAGCAAGCAAGCAAAGTTTTTATTAAAGGCAAGCAAATTGCTCCCAGGGTTGCTGGTAGGGGGAAAGAAGAGCCCCCTTCTCTATTGTCCTATAGGGGTTTTTATTCCTTAGATTTGGGGTGGGGGTAGCAACGTGGGGTCCAGAAAGATGTGGTTTTCTCCCATTGGCCTTGTTCAATTGTCCATATTAGTCCTTGTCCAATAGGGTCTTAGGGGTTGGAATGTCCCTTAAGTCTCACAGTTTCTTTGTCCTTTTCTTCCCCATCAACTGAGTCACAGGGGGTTAGAGATTCCTGTCCATCTGGGCGTAGGTACACTCTCTATAGTAAACAAGTCCTCCAGGGATGTTACTCCCTGGAGCCCTTAAGCCACAAATGTTAATCAAGGGCCCCATCAAAGAACGCATCTAACGAAGCCCATGCTCCTACACTGACTACCTGAGTTAGTATTCTGCCTCACTTCCTGGTGGCGCGCACATCTCTCAGCCAAGAATAATTCCGGCACCAAGGATTCTGGGAGGTTGGTCGTCTCCTCCTCTTTTTTGGGTCCCTCCCACCCTCTCCGGGTTAGTTTTCTGGGCAGCACGATGTTCCTGATCCGGGCCTCCTATTGTGAGACTGCTCACGCAGGGCTTGGGTGCCTTGCCACCGAGGGTGGTTTCGGTCAAAGTTCCCTGACATCCCTACTGCCAACCCAGCAGAACCCATCCTTTGCTGGACATCGCAAATCCTCTGATGTTTTGTCTCGACCTTCCCTCCTTCTTTAATTTTCCTAATGTATGAAACCATTGCTTCCCTCTTATTTGTTTAGGGAGCGGGAACCCAGGTAGAGAGAAACTATAACAATAGATGGCAAGAGAATAGGTCTTTCTGTAGAAGTAGGTCAGTGATCAGGTTTGTTTGGCACTGGTTTCCTGTTTCCCCTTCTGGGTAATTCAAAATGATTATTAGCATCTTAAAACCTCCAAGGAGACTAGGGAAAGAAACTCTTATTGTAATGCAACATTCTCAGATTAACCTTTAAGATAGTTGTGCCGAGCAGTTTGAGAAACATCAGTTTAATCGTGAAAGCCCGTTGGACAATCAACCCCAAAACCAAGGTTCTAGGGTTGCCGCTGGTGTTTCTTCCCTCAGCCCATTGTTCATGTAACATGCAACAAATTCTGAGGAAACCAAATGAATATAGCATTAAGTTTTTGTTTCCCAAATTCACTGGGAACATTTACAATCCATTACAGTAGGAAAAGTCATAGTGGTGGGGACAAAATAAATTCTGCTGGGATGTCAGGCGGACCTTTGAAGAAGAGAGATATTTGAATTGGGTCTTGAAAGAGTAAGAGTTTGTGGATGGAGAAGCTGAGGAGATACTTTCCTAAGAGAAGGACCAGTGTATGTAAAGGGGACCAGAGGACATTACATAGCTCAGAAATGGTGAACATCGAGCATGTGAGGGCATGAAGTCGGTGGTGGAGAAGAGTTTCTGGAGAGGGTGAGCACCCCCTTCACTGTGTGGATGCTTCCCCCTGGAGTTGTGCAGTGCACAACCTGCATGCCCGCACATGGTGGTCCTGGAGCAAACGTTAAGAGAGTCAGGCTAGGTCACATCCTAGAGGGACGCTAGAGTTGAAACTTGAAGGAAAAGACAGCCATGGCCTCCCCAAGTAATACTGATTTTCGTTTAATTTCAAAGCTGTACAATATATGATTATTTTTAAAATTTTGGAAGTTTGATCAAAATATAAAGTTAAATCCCAAAGCCCTACCCTTCCCTCTCCTCTACCCTAACCACAATCTTACTTTCCTCACTCCACTCCCGGATGACAACTCTGTCAATGGTTTGGTAATATCCTTCCAGACTTTACATGCATATATCAGTACATTTGTTAATATTATGGATTAGTAATATTTTTACTTAAGTGAGATCATACCCTGCAAGCTTTCACCTTGATCTTCTCACCTAATGGTGTATTATTAAGAGCTTCCAGTGTCAGTACAAACAGAGGTGTATCTTTCTTTGTCGTGGATGCCATGTTAGCTACTGTGGTTGTCCCTCACCCATCCACTCTGCCTCTTCCCTGATGGGGAGCAACCTTGGCATTTGGGTGGGGTTGGCCTCATCCCTAGTTCTAGGGGGGAGCCCTAGTGGGTGTTCATCTTAGCAGAGAGCTCAGGCTCACTCCCATGTTTCTGGATGGCTGCAGGAAGAGCCGACCCCTCTGACCTGCTCTCCGAGCTGTGCTGTGTGCAGATGTCAAGCCCAAGAAGGTTATCAGGTTTCTTTGGCTCTGAGAGAAGCCAGCTGATGATGAAGGTGACACACAGAGGAGAGGGAGCTAAGAAAATAACAGAAAAACAATCCGAAACCCTCCCCACATGTGGACTTTTCCACTAAATAAGCCAACGGACTGCTGCACAGTTTAGGGCTATTTGTGGGGGTCCTCACTGAAACAGCTGCCCAGTGTTCCCTGGATGGACTACTACTTAACCAGGCTTCTCATGTTGGGCTTTGGGATGATTTCTGTAGTGGTTTTATTTGCTGTTTGTTATTCTGAATAGGGCTGCAATAAACATCTCTGTAGTGTTTCATAATGCGAACTATACTGTAGAAATAGTAACTGAAAGTGGAATTGCTGGGCTGAAGGGTCCTCGTATGTTTGTTTTGACAGAAAGTGCCAAATTATACTTTCCAAAGGACAAACCATCACCAGTAGAGTTTGGGCGTGCAGGGGGTGGGGAGAGATATTAAACACTATCTGCCAATCAGTGCAGATGCTAACCATCAGTCTTCAGTACTGACAGAGTCCTGGGGGTCCCAAGTGAGGGGACGGGTTAGCTGGGTGGGCAGGGCACACTGAGGGGCTCAGTCATTAGCCGTGTGCCCACTGTCATGGCCATACTTGACTACATGGGTCTCTACCCATTCCTGGACCAATACGGGAAGATGGTTGAAAATGTCCTAAGGATGCTGTGATGTTTGGTGGGATAAACTTCTCTCCATTGCTCTTTTTCAAAATTCTCTTGGCTATTTTTTTTTTTTTCTTTTTAGGGCCTCACCTGTGGCATATGGAGGTTCCCAGGCTAGGGGTCTAATTGGAGCTATAGCTGCCGGCCTACGCCAGAGCCACAGCCAAACCAGATCTGAGCCACATCGTCGACCTACACCACAGCTCATGGCAATGCCGGATCCCTAACCCACTGAGTGAGGGCAGGGATCGAGCCCCCGACCTCATGATTCCTAGTTGGATTCGTTACCACTTCGCCACCATGGGAACTTCCTCTTGGCTATTTTCTTATACTGTCCCTCCCAGATAAAGTCTGTGCAAAAGGCTCTGATTTCTAGATGGCCAGTTTCGTCCTCTGCTGGAGAAGGAATATCCCATCCTTTCCTGAGGCAGATCTTGGACCGGGCCTACTGGCCATTCATTGGGTCATTTTTGGAATTAACTAGTTAGAACTAAATGAATGACAGAAATAAAATGACAGAAAGTGGAATAAAAATCTCAGAGAATGCAGTGTTAGTGAAAAATGATGAATGGAAGAGAGGCCTTTCAACCTGCTAGTCCCAATTTATTTTATTTTTATTTATTTATTTTTTGTCTTTTGTCTTTTTAGGGCCGCACCCGCGGCATATGGAGGCTCCCAGGCTAGGGGTCGAATTAGAGCTACAACTGCTGGCCTATGCAAGAGCCACAGCAACACCAGATCCAAGCCGCGTCTGGGACTACACCATAGCTCACAGCAATGCTGGATCCTTAACCCACCGAGCGAGGCCAGGGATCAAACCCACGTCCTCATGGATGCTAGTTGGATTCGTTAACCACTCAGCCACGACAGGAACTCCTAGTCCCATTTTAAAAATGAGGACCCTTGGGTCTGGAGAAGTAAAGCAAGGTGGTGAAGGCCCTGCTGAGGGCATATGGCGGATGGGGAAACGGCTGTGACCTTCAACCTGAAGCTGCACCCCCATACCCGGAATGGATGGCCTCCATATCCAGGCAGTTTTGTGGGTGGGAACGGCCCTCTACGGCTTCCAGGACATGTCTGTGCCAATATTTCACACTCCTTGCCTGCTCATAGGCCCAGCAATTGGAGATAAGGTCTGACACCCTGCAGGAAGTGTCCCCAGGCCCCTCCAGAGACATTATTCTCCAGAAAAAGTTCCCCCTAACCTTACTGCAGAATTATCTTCATGCCTCTGTTGTCACCTGGGTATTTATTTATTTATTTATTTATTTTCCTTTTTTATTGAAATAGTTGATTTACAAGGTCGTGATAATTCTGCTATGCAAAAAAGTGATTCAGTTATGCTTATATACACATTCTTTTCACACATAGGTGATCACAGAATACTGGGTAGAGTCCTGCACTGTACAGTGGTCCCCACTGGCCAATCATTCTATATACTACGGTGTACATATGCCAATCCCAAGCCCCAGTCCATCCCTTCTCCCACCACCTGTCCCCTTTGGCAACCAGAATTTTGTTTTGAAGTCTGGGAGTCTGTTTCAGTTCTGCAGCTAACTTCGTCTGTGTCCTTTTTTTTCAGATTCCACGTATGAGTGATACCGTATGATTTTGTCTTTTACTGTCTAACTTCATTTAGTATGATCATTTCTAGGTCCATCCGTGTTGCTGCCCATGGCATTGTTTCATTCTTTTTATGGCCGAATAGTATTCCTTTGTATATATGTACCACATCTTCTTTATCCATTCCTCTGTCAGTGGGCATTTAGGTTGCTTCCACGTCTGGGCAATTGTAAATAGTGCTGCAGTGAACATTGGGGTGCATGTATCTTTTTGAATTATGGTTTTCTCTGGATAGATGCCCAGGAGTGGGATTCCTGGATCATATGGTAGTTTATGTATTTATTTCTATTGACTGTCTGCCATGCCCTCCTTTCTCCAGAACAGGAGCTCCATGAGGGCAGGAACTTGGTTTCGTTTGTGGCTATATCTGCATTCTTACAATGCCTGGCACATCAAGACTGGCAGGTAAATGTTTGCTGGAGGACTGGATGCTATGAATGACTGCCTCAGTTTGGTCTGGCTGCTATAACAGAATACTACAGACTGGAAAGCTTATAAACAACAGCAGTTTATTTCTCAAAGTTCTGGAGGCTGGAAGTTCTGGGTCAAGGCAACAGCAGATTTGGTGTCTGGTAAGGGCTTGCTACCTGGATCACAGATGGCTGTCTTCTGTCTGTGTCCTCACGTGGAGGAAGGGGTGAGGGACCTCGCCCAGGTCCAGTTTGTCAGGGCACTAATCCCACTCACAGGGGCTGCACCCTCATGACCTAATCACCTCCCACAGACACCACCTCCTCATACCTTCACCTTGAGGGTTAAGGATTCAACTTGAACTTTGGGAAACACAAACATTCAGAACATATCAGTGACTGAAGAAGCTCTAATAGATTTGCAGGCTATCTCTCCAGGAAGAAAACCTGCCAGTGTCACTGCCCCATTGAAAGGTGCAAATCATGCTGGGCTTGTGGAAACAAGGATTAGGACACAATCTCAGGAGTCTTGGTACCAGGGCACAGAGACCTCAACCAAATAGCCCTAGGGAATCGAAACAATTATTTTCATCAGTCACTGGATTTCTTTTCAAAACCTTCACATGCCAAGGAGGAAAAAAAAATAGGGAGATTGTTTATGATCTTTGGTCCTTTTTTTTTTTTTTAACCTTGAAGCTGAGTGAACAAAAACAATGGAGCTCACCCCAGAAGAATGTGGAAAGTCACATTTGGTGTTTCACCCAAGTGTATCGGCTGTTGGGGAATGAAGGAGGAAATATATCATGGAGTGGTATTGACCAGTGTGGGTTTACTGAGAATTTGGCCAGGCTCAAAGGACATTTGACATACATGGCTTGTTACCCTCTTCTAGGACCAGGATAAAAGAACCACAAATATCTCATCATTTCATTGAACCTTGGTCTCCTCATCTGGAAAATGGAGTGACAAAGACCCACCTTGCAGTGTTTGAGGATGTAACAAGCTGGTGAGTAGGAAGCGCCTTGTAGACCATCAGGTGTCTTACAAATGCATTACTGCTTTCATCACAAAAGGGTTGGAATTCTGTGTGGTAAAGATGACATATACTAATGGCAGGATAATTTCCTGAGATATCTCTTTGGAATTTGTTCTTACTGTATTTTTCCCTCTCTCATTACCGGTAAGATAATTAGGCCTTTGGGTGTCCTTTTTTCAGGGGTCTTTGGACTGTGGGATTGAAAGCAGGAGTTCTTCAAGCTCCTTCTCTCTCCCTTTCTGGCCTGGCTTTAGAGAAGCTTGTGCTAATAGGAGAGGGAGGCAATGGGGGAGGCTGGGGAGCAGAAGGGGAGGGAAGGGGAGAGCGGACTGGAGAGGTTCTCCCAGACCTAAAAGAGAAGCAGTTTGGGCTTCCAGGCTCTTGTTCCCTTCTGTCCCATGGTTCCAGGGTAGAGGCAAAGCCTTGATGGGCCCAGGGACCCACATCTTCTGCACAGGCCACAGCCCAGGAGCAGGTGAGCAGCTGGCCTATTGGGACCTTGCACTGTGACGACATCCACAGCCAGAGGCCCTTACAGCGGCTCCACTTCCAAACCTTGGGCCCTTCCATGGCCCCCAGATGGGTGTCCCACAGCCATTTCCAGGATGGCCCCTATTGGCTCATGACTGATGGGGTAAATTTCTCCACCAACCTAGTAGCCTAGATACTCCTAATCCAAATTCATTTGTTTTTGGAAAGATCATGTGACATTTCTCTCATGCCCATGTTTGTGGAATAAAACCCATTACCAGCTCCATGGAGAACACAATATCTAATAAATGCCCTTGGGCCGAAATGTTACGTAAATAGCAACACTTGAAAGAGACATATCCTGAAAGAACCTGTAGACATCAGGAAATCGCTGTCCTATTTTTGCTTCTGGCACCAACAAGCTCTGTAACCTTAAGTCACTTTCTCTATCTGTGCTTCTGTTTTATTTATTGGTTAAATTGAAGGGAACTGGGCTAAAGTCCTGGTCCACATTGCTGCAAATTCAGAATGGTCTGGGGAAAGATGAAATAGTCATGAAACTATCTTCTTAACTCAAGATGTCGTTTAGAAGCTGCTCCGGGACTGTCAACTTCCACTTCAAAAATAAATAACTTTTCAGAAAACCAGAGTTTCTGCCATTTCGAGAGACACACATACATGTGACATTACGTCTGTTATCTGCTTAAGCCACATTGTTCGCGCCCTTGTGGTTGCCCTGTCAGGTCTTTGGGCTTCATGGTGATGTGTACTCAGGATTTTCCTTTTAAAAAGAAACGAGCTTTTGAAAAAAACCAATGCTTCCATAACAGGGCTCATCTTTCACCAGGGCTGGAACAGTGTAAACATGACCGCATGAGGCTCCGTGTTTATGTTTTCTCAATGACTTCCAGATCAAATTTGCTGTGTTTACAAGATGGAGACACTTCTTCTAACCGCCGGCATTGCAAATTCAAACAGGGGTTTCGGGGGAGGGGGCGATGCCCCAGCTGGGCCTTCTCTGCCTCCACTGTCCTTGGGTCTGTAACAGTGAGTCTGAACACTGGCTTTTCAAACTTCATTTGAATCAAGATGTCAAGATCTTATTCCTACTACTATTATTACTATTATTTAAACCTTAAGGCTCAGGTCCAGAGGTCGGATCCTGATGATAGAGGTAATCTTTGTTGTTGTTTTTTTTTTTTTTCCTGCCACATCCATGGCATATGAAAGTTATGAAAGTTCTTAGGCCAGGGATTGAATCCAAGCCGCAGCTGCAGCAACGCCAGATCCTTAACCCATCGCACCACAGTGGGAACTCCATCTTTGGGTTTTTTTTTTTCCCCACGCTTGACAATTGCTTTGCCTTCCTTTGTTCTTGCCTCATTAAGACCCAGTGAATCTTATTTTGAAGTTGCTCTCAATTCCCTTGAATCAGGAACAGTGTTAACCTGGAGTTCCTGTTGTGGTGCAGTGGAAACCCGACTAGTATCCATAAGGATGTGGGTTCGATCCCTGACCTCGCTCACTCAGTGGGTTGGGTGATCCAGTATTGCTGTGAGCTGTGGTATAGCTCGCAGATGAAGCTCGGATCCCACGTTACTGTGGCTGTGGTATAGACTGGAGCTGCAGCTCCAGTTCGACTCCTAGTCTGGGAACTTCCATATGCTGCGGGTGCAGCCCTAAAAAAGCAAACAAGCAAATGAATAAAAAACCCAGAACAGTATTAACCCAATGCCCATAAGCCCCTGGGTGACCATGAGGTTTGCAATCATCTGTTGAGGTACACAGAGAGTACTGCAAAACTTCAAAATTGAAACAAAGCCCTTGAATGCTTTACCTTGAAAAAATACCATGTCCCTTTTTAAAAATTTTTTTAATTTTTTTGTCTTTTTGCCTTTTCTAGGGCTGCTCCTGCGGCATATGGAGGTTCCCAGGCTATGGGTCGAATCAGAGCTGTAGCCGCTGGCCTACATCACAGCCACAGCCACACCAGATCCGAGCCGCGTCTGTGACCTACACCACAGCTCACGGCAATGCCGGATCCTTAACCCACCGAGCGAGGCCAGGGATCGAACCTGCAACCTCATGGTTCCTGGTCAGATTCGTTAACCACTGAGCCACGATGGGAACTCCCCCCTTTAAAACAACCATTTCACTTAAATCCTCTTGTATTAGATGTTTAATGTTCCTATAAGAGATGGTACTTGGACCGTAGGGCTGGCGCCCCAGTTAGCTGTCACAGTGTCCGAACTGAGGCTCTGTCTAAGAGCCATGGAATGCATTGGTTCCTCTGTCACCGTCTGCTGGTTTTTCACAGAGGCCACAGTGTGGAGAGGGAAGTATGGACTTGTCTTCAGGAACCTGGGTTGCAGCCAGGAGCCGATCCGCCACCAGCACTGCCTGACTGTGTGACTTGGCAGTCTGAGTCTGACTCTTCATGGCCCAGTTTCCTCTCTGTCCTCTTGTCTCACAGAAATCAGCTGTGGTTCCATGGAACTGCATGAAAGGATATTATAACTAAAACACCATAGTAAAAATTTCCGTGACCGTCAAACTTAAGTTCTTGGGGAGATGGCTAAAGGGGATCTGGGATGCGCCTGGGGATATTTGTAAAAACAAGTTTAAAATGTCCAAAAAAAAAAAAATCATTGACCCTAAAACTCAGACGTGATTTTTCTTGGACTCCAGTGTCACTGTGGCAAACTCCCTGTCTCCCTGGGCTTCCACTTGTCCCTCTGGCAGCTGGAGGGATGGCCTTGGTGGTGTCTAAGGAGCCTGCAGCTCCAAGGTGCAGTTCTGCTCCGTGGCTCTCAGGCTGGTGTGCAGGGGGATGTGATGGGACTAGAGGAGAGAAAGGGAGCATTTCTAGTTCCACCTCTACCGAAGCTTCTTTTGGGAAATAAGGAAGCAAGTGAAAACTTTATTACCAGGAAACTCAGATCTAAATCAGTTTTAGTGACCATCTTATTTGAGGTCTGATTTCCCGCAAAATGTGTATTCCAAGTGTATATGCACATACTTATTTCTGCGTTCTTTCTTTTCTGCCTTTTTCTTTCCTCCCTCCTTCTCTCCTTTCCTCCCCTCCCCACCCCCTTCCTTCCTTGTTTGATTACAAGTGTCTTACTCTATACTATTTTTAATTTTTTAAACATTGTGTAAGCAAAAGTATTTAATTTTTAAAAGGGAAAAAGTGATTTATAAAGAAAGTAGCCTCTGTTCCTTTATAGATGCAGTACTGTTATCTTGTTTCTCCAATTCACAGTACTGGGAGCTCTGCTGGCTGTTCATCAAATAACACCTTGGCCTGGATCTGGAGGCGTTTTTTGGTAGCTCTGGCTCTGATGTTGATCGCTGTGTGACCTTGGGAGAGTGCCTTCCCCTCTCTGGACCCTAGCCACCTCCTTCGGAAAATGAAGGAGCTGGACCAGATGATCTCGAAGTCACCTTCCAGACCTCAAGCACTTCATATTCGCGTCTCTCATTTTATAAAACCCAACATCTGACACAGTTAATAAGTAAAACCTACCTTCCCCAAACATCTTTTTCCTTATGCAACAGGCCAATAAAGGTACAAAGGCTTGCGTTATAAAAAAGAATTTTAAAAAATGGCTGCTTCATTGTAGAAATCGTTTGATTTACGTGTAGCATTTCTAATTCTCCGGTATCTGTAATTGATAAAAATGTGTCTAGTTGGACAGTTCAGTGGCCGTTCTTTATCCCTAGCAGCTGACCCTGCCATCTCCATCAGACAAATTCCCAAGAAACATCCCTGTAATATTCAGCTGAAATCTCTAATGGGGGTCATCAAATCAGGCTTAATGTTCGCTTTGGTGAACAGTTACTTTGAAAGCCCGTGTTGCTTTCTCATTATCATTTTATTTCCACCATTAGCCACATTTAAAAGTATAAATCACGACTAACATCTTTCAGAATGAAGGTTAACCCTCTCCCCTCGGAGCTGATCATCACAGCAAGGAAGGACACATGGCATCGTGGGAAGAGGGAGCCTGCGTGGTGTGACCCTGGGTAAGTCGCGTCCCTCCCTGGCCCTCTGTTTCCTCATCCCTAAAGGACAAATGACAGGTTGGTCCCGGTCACTCCCAGGGACCCTCTGACAGGGAGGTGCACGGAGCTTGTCATAATCTTAGCAGTCGCTGGGCTGTTGTATGTAAGAAAATCATCCCTTAAAGCCTTTCTGATGCTGTTCCCTCAGTTTGCTATGATGAGCCAGTCCCTAGGGGTCAGAGGAAAGTGGTTCCTCAGACCCAAGAAAAACCCCATAAGGGAGAGAAGCAGGGAGTCACAAGGGGCTTTGTTTATGAGCCCTCCCAAGTGCTCCTGGTTAACTTGCCTTGAGATCTGGCAGTTTGCTTGAGATCTGAGATTGGCTGTTTGTTCCTCCAAGCATTGGGACAAGTCTGGGGGTAGGTGGCTCTCAGGATCCCCGAGAACAGGTGAGAAGGCTTAACCTCCTTTAATGCTCTCAAAAGGGGCTCTCAAACTTGTTGAAATACAGAAATAAATTTAAAAAAAAAATCTAAAGTGGAACCTAGTTTATAAAACAGATAAAAGTGGTGTTTAGCGGACATAAACTTATTTTCCATGTTCCAGTGTATGACGTTAATTATCAACTCGACAAGAGGCTGTCCATCTTGACAAACATATAATTTTGAAACTGGAGAATAAGGGTGCTAGTGGCTGTCTCATCAGCTTCCGCATCGGATAAATCTCTGTAATTTATTTTGTTATATCATTTCTGGGTTGCAAAAAGGAACTTTTCTCGGAGAGTGGCGTTGCTGTCAAGTGACATTTCTCAAGTACGTAGAGGTAGGAACTTTTATTGTGAGGTGGGTCCTAAAAGAGTTACAGATTTCTGTTAGTGGTCTCTGATGCGTTAACATAGTATAATTCCATGGAAAGTGCATGTGATTTCTTGTTTGCATTTAAAAAATATTTCTAGGTATATTATAAAAATATGGATTTGACGGTAACGCTTCTGGAATTTCTGAATCACTTACATGGAATGTCTTTGGGCAGCAGACATGGAGAATTTTGGAGGCTTAGGGTAGCCCCAATGGGATATATGTCTGAAATAAGTTCCCTGCCACACAGAGGCAGGGGAGAGGGCTCACAGGGCCCCACAAGGTGTTGATATGTAAAGCCATGTTTTAAACCCAGATTCTCAGTCACCTCCCTCCTGTGGTTTTCTGATTCTTTCTTTCTTAGGGCCACACCTGCTGCACATGGAAGTTCCCAGGTTAGGGCTCAAATCGGAGCTGCGTCTGTGACCCACAGCACAGCTCAGGGCAACACCAGATGCTTAACCCATTGAGCAAGGCCCTGGATTGAACCTGTATCCTCATGGATACTAGTCTGCTTCCTAACCTTCTGAGCCACAGCAGGAACTCCTCTTGTGGTTTTCTATTTGCTTGGTGAGGTGTTTTTTTGGGGTTTTTTTTTTTTTTTTTTGGTTTTTTTAATGCTCCCACGACCCTCAGCAGGCTCCAGACCTCACCTGGAAAGACGATTGGGGCTACAGGTTAAAGGAAGTTCAGCCCTTCCCTGAGACCATCATGGAGGTGGGATTGGTAGGCTTAAGGCCACTCCAAGGAGAGGGCGAGTCCTGGATATGGAATGAAGTTCCTTGGCGCTGCCTTCCCCAGACCCCCCACTCTGCCCCCTAGCCAATCTCCTTCCAGTGCCAACTCAGGAGGTTCTGGGCTCTATTTTTAGTCATACAGCCCACATTTCCTAGTGCTCCAGTGTGTCTAGTTGTAGATGAGGCCCTGTGGGAACAAGAAGATGAATAGGCTCAGGCCAGGCCCCCCACCCCCTACCCCCCTGCCCCCGCCAGGCCAACAGTCAACAGAAATGGGAGCCCCAGGGGCGTTTCACGTCAGAGAAGCTGGGTTCGCAGTCTTCCACAAATATCACTTTCAATGTGACTTGGCTTGGCTCAAAGATCTAATGATACTAATTCATTTTTTTAAGTCCCAGTAAGGTCTATTTAAATGCTCCCATTCTTCTGCCCCACCCCCACCGCCACTGCTGCTGTGTGAGAAAGCAGCTTTGGGATGTCTGCGAATGATTGATGGCCAGGCTCGGCTCTCTCTTTGTATGTCTTGGCCTGTCGGTTTAGGGCCCAGATTGTTTCAAAATGGCCAGCCACAGTCAGCATGTGGGATCTCCGAAAACTTAGAGACACCAGATCACACGCTTGTAACATCCTACCACTGATGGAATTCTAAACAAAACAAAACAATGGCATTCGCTGATATTTGTTAGTCAAGGCTGAAGACTTTGCTTCTTGGGCAGTGAGGAATAGCTTCTCGGGGGAAGTAATTTTACAGAGGAAAAAAGATAAGGAAAATCAGGAGTAAGGTCTTGCCTAAGCCCACATACCCTTTCTCCTTTCTCAGGGGTCTCCAACAGTGGAGGGGGGCGAGGAGGCACACTTTCCATGTCCGGGCACCGATTTCCACTCCACAGTCCAACTGTCTCTTGGGTGAGGGGATGGGACTTAGCAAGTGATGCTCTTACCTCTGAGCCCACAGACTTCGAGCGTAGTGAAGGGTGGTCATGGCGTGGAAGATGGGAGGAGGCCTGTGACCAATTTTTAAATATTTCTTTTTAATTTATTTTTGTCTTTCTCTCTTTTTAGGGCCACACCCGTGGCATATGAAGATTTCCAGGCTAGGGATCAAATCAGAGCTGCAGCCACTAGATTATGCCACAGCCACAGCAATGCGGGATCCAAGTGGAGTCTTCGACCTACACCACAGCTCACTGCAACGCCGGATCATTAACCCACTGAACGAGGCCAGGGATCGAACCTGCACCCTCGTGGATGCCAGTCAGGTTTGTTAACTGCTAAGCCACGACGGGAACTCTCATTTTCAAATATCTCAAAGAGCTTGACGGGAAATCCTCATTAGCCTGGATACAGATGGTGGCCTCAAAAAGATGCCCCCTTCCCTTGCTCTGGGCTGTGTGGTTACACTGGAGACGACCTCATGCAAATCTGAGGCTCTTCTGGGCCAAACAGAATTGTGATGAATCACTGAGGCTTGGACAGCAAACAGGGCTGGGGTCAAGCTGTGCTCATCTGCCTCCTAACCGGATGATGGTGATGGGGCACCTCCATCTCTCCGAACCTCAGTGTCCCCGCCTGTAAAACAAGGACATAATCATACCCCCCTCGGAGAGCTGCTGGGGTTGGGCCCCAGTAAGTGCTGGATTAAAGGCAGCTATGGTTGGTAGTCGCTTTAATGGACGAAATTGAGTTGTGTTTTTAATGAAAGTAGCACGTGGATAGGCAAACATCTTTCAAAACCTGTAGCTCAGAGGGGTTCTCGTTGACGAAAGCTCAAGATCCTTGACACCAGGCGACTGGAAGGTTTTTTCATTTTTCAACAGTGCGGTGGAATGGACACATGTGCATGATTGAAACTGAATGGAGAGACTTTCGTTGCGCTCCCTTGGGCTGACTGTGCATATCTTCTGGTGTCAGGACCATAGTGTAGGCCACATGCCCCGTGATGACCTCTTTCTAAGCCACCTCTGTGTCCTCGGGATGGAAAACGGTTGATTGAAAAGGGCAGAACAAAACCCTCTGTCATGAAGGCTGCAGATCCCATTCAGTCAGGACAGCATTCTGTTGATTCAAATGAAACACACACACACACACACACACACACACACACACACACGCATTCTTCCCAGTGGGTGACATCAGTGACCTGAGGAGAGTGGGGCAAATTTGAGGACAGTTTACCTGGGAATGAAGGTTTCAATCATACTACCACCCAGTGGTGGGTAGAAGTAACTTAGATAAATGAAGCTTGTTCTTGGATTTGGGGCTTAATTCTCAGTGAAGTTACTGCTACTGTTTGTGCTTAGAGGTCTTTCTTGGCAAAATGTGGAGACCCGTGGTTTTTCTTCTTTTAAAAAAGTACTCTGAACTTAAAACTGCCCCAAGAAATAAAGACTAATAAAAAGTGTGTGTGTGTGTGTGTGTGTGTGTGTGTGCACGCGCACACGCACATAGGCTGTTGTTGAAAACAGTGCCATGAAACATAAAACTTGGTTCCCAACTTTTCTTCAAGTTACTGTGACATGATTTGAGGGCTAGAGCTCTGTACCTAGTATTATGATTTCTTTGCCCATTGAGCCCATGTGGAAACTTCCTGTTGAATGCCAACCCTCCTCCCCTCTCTCCCAACACACAGCCCTCCCACCCACTCGCTTTGCAGAGGATGCTCTTCAGAAGGCCTTTTAGGGAGTTCCCGTCGTGGCGCAGTGGAAACGAATCTGACTAGAAACCATGAGGATGCGGGTTCGATCCCTGGCCTTGCTCAGTGGGTTAACTATCTGGTGTTGCCGTGAGCTGTGGTGTAGGTTGCAGACGTGGCTCGGATCCCACGCTGCTGTGGCTCTGGTGCAGGCCGGCGGCTACAGCTCTGATTCGACCCCTAGCCTGGGATCCTCCATATGCCGCGGGAGCAGCCCTAGAAAGACAGAAAGACAAAAACTTTTTAAAAATAGAAGGCCTTTTAGGCTTTCTTTTTCATCTCACAAGGATGTGCTGTGCATAACAAGATCTTTCTTCATATAATCAAAGACCTCAGCTTTATGACAAATGGGATAAATTCATTTTCTTTTCAGGAGACACTTGAATAGTTCATTGAAGGGGGAGGGAGGAACCCATTTCGTTTTAGTCTGGACTCAAATGAGAGAAATGGAGATTACCCATCTAAGGACAGAGCTTGTTAATTAAAATGAATGACAATTACACAACTTGCCGTGTAGCTCGCTGGGGATCATTTCTCTTCTGCTTGATTATGATGATGAAAACTTCTCTTCTACTGGGATAAAATGAAGTCATCCTGATCAGAGAGAAAAACTGCTTTTTTAAGACTGGCTAACAGAAGTATTTGTTTTTACAGAATTTTTTTTTTTAAGCACCTAAAGTAATACATTAAATGAAGGTATTCTCCAAACTTAACTTTGTATTATTATATGTTTGAATATGGGGGGAAATTTCCCACATAATGAATCCAAACTTTTTGTCTTTTTAGGGCTGCACCCACAGCATATGGAGGTTCCCAGCCTAGGGGTTGAATCGAAGCTGCAGCTGCCAGCCTACACCACAGCCATAGCAACACAGGATCCAAGCCGAGAATGCGACTACACCACAGCTCATGGCAGTTCTGGATCCTTAACCTGCTGAGCAAGGCCAGGGATTGAACCCATGTTCTCACGGATACTAGTTGGCTTCGTTAACCAGTGAGCCATGACGGGAACTCCCTGAATCCAAACTTAATAAACCAAACTTAATGCATTTAGATTTCTACAGATGGAGTCCTTCAGGGCTGTGAATACCTGCATAGATACACAATTCTAAATAATTCTGATATTACTGAGCCATACTCCAACCGTGCTATGCCTGAACCACATGTGTTATTCGGCACAGTGGTTAGAATGTTCTAGAATTCCCCTCTCCCCAAAGGGGATACATTTATTCTTACATGGTTACTGCTGCACAGTCATGTAGGTATGCTACTGTTACCAAGCATGAGATGGCCTTTTAAGAAGATTCCCCTAGAGAAATAAAGTGATTCCAGAAGAAGCAGAGGAGTGGAGTGGGGAGGTGAGAACTATGGGCTTTAATCTCTGGAATGATTCCGGCTCTGCAGCAAGAGAGAACAAGGCTCTCCTAAGAGGCCAACTCTTCTGGCTCAAGTGATTATGAGGAACATTTCCAACGAGGAGACCCTCTGCCCCTGTCACAAACGGTTTTGCCCCCCACTGGCCTGAGGACAACCTGTTAGTATGAGAAAGAAAGGTCCTTTTATGTTTTACCCTCACCGCCTCCCAAACTGCCCTTCAGAAATCCTCCGTTCTCTCTTCTCTTGGCAACACGAAAAGTCCTTTGTAAACATCCTCCCGGAAAGTCTCTGTAGATCTGTCTGATAAACTTCGAAAGGGAGAGAGTTTAAGCTCCTGTCTGAGAACAGATTGGATGGAGAGCTTAAAGGATTATTCCCTTCAGAGAAGTAGCCGAAATCACCAAGCTTGGAAAGGTGTCAAGGAGAAATAGAAATGACACGGCACTGGTCTTTCTGTACAGAGCTTTTTTTCTCTTCCCAGACCCAGCGTTCTTGGAGCCTTGTTGAGGAGGAGAAAGGCCGGCCCAGGCTCTTGATTCTAAATGCACAGAATTGGAAAAGCCAAGACAGTGAAACGTTCCGAGACATTCTCAAAGTTCTTCGGAGCTAACATAGAAGCTGCTCCAAACAAACAGAAATAGCCCATTGGATCAGAAATGCAAAGTGGTTTTTTTCTATGAAGAATGTGTTGGAGTTCCCTGGTAGCTCAGCAGGTTAAGGATCTGGCATTGTCCCTCCTATGGCTCTGGTTACAGCTGTGGTGCAGTTTTGATCCCTGGCCCGGGAACTTCCCCATGTCTCAGGTGTGGTCGAAGAAAAAGAAGAAGAAGAAGAACAATTTATTGGCAACTTAATTCTCATTTTTCATTTATTTATTTTTAGTGATTTAATTTTAATTTTTATTTTTAGGGCCGCACCCGTGGCATAGGAAGTTCCCAGGACAGGGGTCGAATCAGACCTGCAGCTGCCGCCACAGCCACAGCAGTTTGGAACCCAAGCTGCAGCTGCTACCTGTACCACAGCTCCTGGCAACACTGGATCCTTAACCCACTGATCAGGGCCAGGGATTGAACCTGCATCCTCATGGATACTAGTCGGGCTCATTTCCACTGAGCCAGCAGGGAACTCCAAGTCTCATTTTTCAAATCCATCTATCTCCTCTTCTTGCCATCTCTTCCCCCATCACAGGCCAATGGAAATGCGTTTGTCTATTGAAAGAATATTGGTTTCCTCCCAAATTTAAGAGTCCTAAGGAACCACATTGCAAAGAAAGTGTGGGATCCTGGTGGATTTGAGGGACCTCTCCGCCGCCTCTTGTCCCCCTCTGGTTTCTTCCTGTTGGAATGCAGCTAGTTGCATTATATTCATAAACAGTGGGCATTTCCATCTGGGGAGATATTGTCAGAGGGGAGATGACAGTTACTCCAAAGTGGAGAGGATTCCCACACAGGATGGAGGTGGGACCAGAAGCCCTCACAGGCCCCTTTCGGTTCTAAGGCCTCAGGGACCAGTTCCTTGGTCCTATCTCAAGGCACCACTTATGGCTCAGAAGCAATTGGTGCAAGTCCTAGGAAATCAGACTTAGCTCTTTACCCCTCGTCCAGCAGCTGGTGTGGATGCTGAGTGGTAACAGCAGTACCGTTGTGAGTTTGTTGGGCCAGATCGTGGCAAATGCTAGACTTAGCGAAGTTGAAACAAAATGGACAAATGAAGATCTTTCTCTTCGAGTGCTGTCTCTTCAGTGAGACCATGACTCCTAAATTTTAAAAATATGTCTGTTTTTGGGAGTTCCCATTGTGACTCAGTGGTAACGAACCTGACTAGTGTCTATGAGGATGTAGGTTCAATCCCTGGCCTCACTCAGTGGGTTAAGGATCCAGCGTTGCCATGAGCAGTGGTGTAGGTCACAGATGTGGCTTGGATCTGGTGTTGCTGTTGCTGTGGTGTAGGCCGGCAGCTGTAGTTCTGATTTGACCCATAGCCTGATAACCTCCATATGCCATGGGTGTGGTCCTAAAAAAGATAAAAGATAAAAAAAAAATCTGTTTTTGAAAACTAAACTTAATTGAGGGGTTCTTGAAATAATATTCATTGATACTTAATACTCATCATACTGAAAGTGTACAGTTTGGTTCATAGCAGCAGTTTACAATAGCCAAGACATGGAAGGAATCTAAATGTCCATCAGCAGAGGAATGAATAAAGATGTGGTGCATGTATACAGTGGATTATTACTCACCTTAAAAAGAACAGAGTCAGAGTTCCCTTCGTGGCTCAGCAGTTCCCATTGTGGCTCAGTGGTTAACGAATCCGACTAGGAACCATGAGGTTGTGGGTTCGATCCCTGGCCTTGCTCAGTGGGTTAAGGATCCAGCATTGCCGTGAGCTGTGGGGTAGGTTGCAGACGCAGCTCGTGTCCCGCATTGCTGTGGCTCTGGTGTAGGCTGGCAGCTACAGCTCTGATTAGACCCCTAGTCTGGGAACCTCCATGTGCCGCAGAAGCAGCCCTAGAAATGGCAAAAAGACCAAAAAAAAAGAACAGAGTAATGCTATTTGCAGCAACATGGATGGACCTAGAGAGTATCATACTAAGTGAAGTATGTCAGGCAGACAAAGAAAAATATCATATGACATCAATTCTGTGTGGAATCTCATTTTTATTTATTTTTTTAATTTATTTTTTTCACTGTACAGCATGGGGACCAAGTTACACATACATGTATACATACTTTTTCCTCCCATTGCTGTGTTGCAGTGTAAGTATCTAGACATAGTTCTCAATGCTACACAGCAGGATCTCATGTAAATCTATTCCAAGAGCAATAGTCTGCATCCGTTAACCCCAAGCTCCTGATCCCTCCCACTCCCCCCACCCCACCCCCCACCCCCGGGCAGCCACAAGTCTATTCTCCAAGTCTATGATTTTCTTGTGCTGTATATTAGATGGAATCTCATTTTTAAAATGCTACAAACGAACTTATTTACAAACCAGAAACAGAGGCACAGTTTTGAAATAAAACTTACAGTTACCAAAGTGGAAATGAGGTGGGACAGAGGGATAAATTAGGGATTCGGGATTAATAGAGACACACTACTGTATATAAAATAGATAGACAATAAGGACCTGCTATACAGCACAGGGACCTATACTCCATATCTTGTAATAACCTGTAATGGAAAATACTATGAAAAAATATATGTGTGTGTGTGTGTAATGACATCATTTTGCTGTATACTGAAAACTAACTCGACATTGTAAATTAACTCTACTTCAATTAAAAAATGTGTGATTACAACATTGTAAGTCAACTATACTCCAATACAATTTTTAAATAAAAATATATTAAAAATGTACGAAACAATGTGTGATTCGGCAAGCTCTGACACAGGTGTACACCCAGAAAACCATCGCCACAATCAAGATGGTGAATATATCCATCAGCCTTAAAAGTTTCCCCTTCTCCCTTTTTGGATCTCTCTTGGTCCTCTCCAGCATCCTCTCTGCCCCCTTCCCCCCATTCCCCCCAGCCCCCGTCTCAAGGTAGCCAATGATTTGCCTATGTCACTATAGATTAGTTTGCATTTTGTAGAATTTTGTATAAATGCTATCATAAAAGACACTCTTCTCCTTCTCATTTCTTTCACTCAGCATAATTATTTTGAGATGCATCCATGTTGCATAGATCAACAATTGATTCCATTTCGTTGCTGAGTAGTCAACTAATGTATGGATATACTACAGTCTGTTTATCCATTTACTTATTGAGAGACATTTGTGTTGCTTCCAGTTTTTGCTTATTACAAATGAAGCTGCCTTGAATATTCATGGATAAGTCTTTAAGGACATATGCTTTCCTATATCTTGGTAAATACTTAGAAGTGGAATGGCTGGATCATATGTTAGGCACATGTTTAAATTTTTTTTTCTCTTTTTAGGGCAGCACCTGCGGCGTGTGGAAGTTCCCAGGCAAGGGGTTGAATCAGAGCTGCAGCCGCTGGCCTGCGCCACAGCCACAGTAACGCCAGATCCAAGCCACATCTGTGACCCACACCACAGCTCACGGCAACGCCGGATCCTTAACCCACTGAGTGAAGCCGGGGATCGAACCGGCATCCACATGGATCCTAGTCGGGTTTGGTAACTGATGAGCCACGAAGGGAACTCCCTAGGCACATGTTAAATTTTTAAAAACCCATTTTTTAAAGTGGTTGTACCATTTTACCTTCTCCCTAGTGGTGTGCGAGAGTCTTGGCTACTCCGCATCTTTTCCAACACTTGCTATAGTTAGTCTTTTTAGTAGTTGACTGGTTTTAATGGGTGTGTGGTGGGGGTATCGCTCATTGTGATCTTAATTTTTACTCCCCTAATGACTAAGAATATACATCTTTCATATGCTTGTTTGCCATCCATATTCTTCTTGGATGAATTGTCTAACTCTTTTGCCCATTTTGTATTTGGTTTGTTTCCCTCTCATTGAGTTTTGAAAGTTCATCATATAATCTGGATACAGTTCTCTTATCAGATCTGTGATCTGCAAATATTTTCTTCTAATTCTTTTTTCTCCTTTTCTTCAAAGTGGTCTTTTTTTAAAAAAAAATTCTCAAAACAGTGTCTTTTGAAGGGAAGTTCTTAATTATGGTGAAGTTTAATTTATAAATTTTTTGTAATGTGCTACGCTTGTGGTGTTGTATCTAAGAAATCTTTGCCTAACGCTGGGTCACAGTATTTTCTCCTATAGTTCTTCTAGAAGTTTTATATTTTATATTTAGACTAAGATCTATTTGGTGTTATTTCTTCAATATGATGTGAGGTATAGATCTTTTTTTTTTTTCTGGCATTGCTTGTCCAGTTGGTACAGGACGATTTGTTGAATAGATCAACCTTTCCGCATTAAATTGTTTTTGTATGTTTGTCAAAAATCAATTGACTATAGGAGTTCCTGTTGTGATTCAGCAGGTTAAGGACTAGATGTAGTCTCTGTGAGGGTACCGGTTTGATCCCTGGGCTCACTAAGCAGGTTAAGGACCCAGCATTGCTGCAAGCCACAGTGTAAGTCACAGATGTGGCTTGGATCCAGTGTTGCTGTGGCTGTGGTGTAGGCCGAGGCTGGAACTCCAGTTCAACTCCAGGCCTGGGAACTTCCATATGCCACAGATGTAGCCCCAAAAAGAAAAAAAAAAAAACAAAAACAAAAACCCAAGCCACACTAGTTATCAGTTCCTTAGGAAAGAGGATTCAGAGATAGATACCACAGTCAGTAATTATACCTTTTTTTAGAAGTATAGTGTATAAGTATCTTGAAAGATAAGTGTTTAAGTAACTTGAGAGAAAGGAAGAGAAATATAAGCCCATCATGCTTATATAGTTTCTCAGTCAGCAGAGAGAAGACTAAAACAAGGGAGTAGGAAAGACAAGCTTCCTGGAAGAGATGACATTTATTGGTAAAGTTCTAAGTAGGGTGTAGATAAAGCAGAAGTTTGCAGCACCTAGAGAAGAGGAAGTCTGTTCAGCACAAGTTCCAATTAGCTTGTAAGAAAAGGTGCATGGAGAGAATGGCTTGGGAGTTTCCGTCGTGGCGCAGTGGAAACGAATCCAACTAGGAACCATGAGGTTGTGGGTTCGATCCCTGGCCTCGCTCAGTGGGTTAAGGATCCTACGCCACCTGTGAGCTGTGGTGTAGGCCACAGAGGCAGCTGGGATCTGGCGTTGCTGTGGCTGTGGTGTAGGCTGGCAGCAACAGCTCCAATTAGACCCCTAGCCTGGCGACCTCCATATGCGGCAGGTGCGGCCCTAAAAAGACAAAAAAGAAAATAGCTTGTGCTGATGTTGCAGAGGGCCTTGGAAGTTGAAGAGGTTGTGCTTAATTCTCTAAGCAAGGAGGAACCATGACGATTTTTTTCTGAGAGAGGGTTTTAAGAGGGAGAAGACCAGGAGTTCCCATTGTGGCTCAGTGGTTAACGAATCCGACTAGGAACCATGAGGTTGCAGGTTTGATCCCTGACCTCGCTCAGTGGGTTAAGGATCTGGCATTGCCGTGAGCTGTGCTGTAGATCGCAGATGCGGCTCGGATCCTGCATTGCTGTGGCTATGGTGTAGGCCGGCAGCTCCGATTTGATCCCTAGCTTGGGAACTTCCATATGCCAGGGGGGCAGCCCTAAAAAGACCCACAATAAACACACACACACACACACAAAGAGGGAGAGGACCAGAGTTCTGCTGTGGTGCAATGTGCAATGGGATTGGAGGCTTCTTGGAAGTGCTGGGACGAAGGTTCAACCCCCAGCCTGGTACAGTGGGTTAAGGATCTGGAGTTGCTGCAGCTGCAGCTGAGGCCTTGACTGCAGCTCAGACTTGGGCTGAGAGAACTCCATATGCCGCAGGGCAGCCAAAAAAGGAAAAAAAAAAAAAAAAAGGATTATTTTGGCAGATGAACCAAGAGCACTAATGTGAGCACTTAATTCTCACAGCTTTCACAGATCCACCCACATCTCACCTGCTTGCTACCGGAGTCAGGAAGAGAAGGGAGGGCTAGGACTTGGGGGAGAGGGTGATTGGCAGCAAGGCTTTAATTTCAATGGAATGTTTTCATGGGCATCGCCTTTCCCTTCCTGGATGGGTGGATGAGTGGAGTTTCCTTGGGAGTGTTTTTCTTGGGCGCTTTCATTGGGTTTCAACTAAAAACACAGGATATTGGTATGGATCTTCATGGTTTAGGTTGACTTGCAGTCCGCCTCCCAAACTTCCTTGAGGTTAGGTTTTATCTACCCCTTCTCACCATTCAATTGCCTACCAGATATAAATCTATGAAGAATGCCACGCTGGAAAGGGCCTCCGAGACCATGTGAACCATCCTTATCTTCTTTCTCCCTTTGTTCCGTAAAGAAATGAAAGGGAGAGAGTAACTCAATTCCAATAACACAAATCCGATTGCACCGTTTACCTCTATACAACCCTCCACTGGCAGCCTAAGACCTTAGCTAGAGTGACCCGACAGCCTGGTTTGCCCAGAATAGTCCAAGTTCTTGCTCCTTGCCCTGGTCCAGTTATTCATAGTGACCCCTTTCACTCCCCAAACTGAAGCAGTTTGGATGATAGATTAAATGATCCTCCCAAGTAAAGCTTTCCAACATAGGGGCCCTGGTGTAGAGACAGACGTGGGAGTTGGGGGAGTCTCAGAGTTACGGGGAGGGTGTGTGTAAGCCCATCATGCTTGTATAGATTCTCAGTCAGCAGAGAGAAGAGTAAGACTATTACAGTTTAAGGTCCCAAGAAGGTCAAAGTTCAGCATAGGAATCCCTAGAAAACACTGGGATATAATGTCTTTATGTATGTATGTATTGGGCTGCCCTGTGGCATATGGAATTACCTGGCCAGGGATTAGATCCCAGCTGCAGTTGTGACCTATGTCCCAGCTGTTGCAACGCTGGATCCGAGCCAGGGATCGAACCTGCATCCTGGTCCTGCAGAGATGTTGCCAATCCTGTTGCACCACAGCGGGAACTCCAACATAATGACCTACAGGATCTAGTCCTCCCCATTCAGCCCCTCGTCTCCCGCCCTCCCCCCATCTCCTAGCGCCCTGCCTCCCTGATTTCCATGCTTGTTCAGGGCTCTCTGCTTTTGAACACGTTTTCCTACTAAGGAAGGAAAGCTCTCTGCCATCAGCACCACCCCTCACCACCCCTCTTATCACGCTAATGAAATCCCACCCTTCCATCAATGCTCAGAGCCTTCAGCCTCCTGTCCCCACACCCCCACGGGGCAGAGCTGAACCCTCTCTTCCTCCTCTGAGCCTTCTTGTGCGCTCTCTTCTGTCCTGCTGGCCCTTAACACTCTGTATTGGCTGTATTTGTTTATGAGCTTGTCTCTCTCCTGGACCGTGAGCAGCTTGAGGGCACAGTGGCCGGCACCTGGCGGGGAGAGGGGGGCCGAGGGGACACGGGCAGTGTGTGTCAAGCACATTCATTCAATACACATGTATTGAGCATTAACTTTATTCCAAAACTTTATTCCCCACTACATTGTAGGGGACCCATAGCGCACAAAACCATGTCCCTGTCCCGGGGCATCCCCGCCCAGTTGGGAATTAGTGTGGTGTAGTGTGAACTTGGGGGCCAGTCTGTGCACTGTGTGTGTGTGTACGTGTACGTGTACACATGCGTCTGTGACAGCTCCAGGAGGTTTCCTGGAACCTTGGGTTCTTCTCAGGAAACCAAAACACTTCAGAAAAAGTCAGGCTTTTTCCATGAAGCTTCTTTATGAATTAAGCTGCATAAATCTCCGATCTATTTAAAAACAGGGAAAGGGAAGTCTGCAGAGACAAAAATAACTTTCTCAAGGTCAGTGAGTTGCGAGCTTAGTCCCTTGGGAGAGAAGCCTTGTGCCTTGGACCTGGCTGAGCCCAGGCCGAGGGGTGGCTGTGAGCACACCTGCCTGTTCCTCTGGGAGGTAGGGGCTCCCCACAGTGCAGCCTCTGTGAGGCAGGCTGTGTGGGTGCCTGTCACCAGGCAGGGGCCCTTCCCGGGAGCTGGTCCAAGGCCGCAGAGGCTGAGCAGAAGCCCGTGTGCTGTTTCTGGCGTGGAGGGCTCTGTTCTCAGTGGCGTCTGTGCACAGTTCCTGGAGTGGGGTTAAGACTTACGGCAGGTCCCGAGGGGCTTGGCAGAAGATAATGCAAACCACGGAAGCAACAGAAGATGGGGGGGGGCTGAGGGGAAGGGAGGATGAAAGAGAGATTGAGATATTGAGAGTCTCAGCCTGAGCCCTGAGATCCAGCTGTGGGACAGGAACCGGCGTCCAGCTTTGTGCTCTCAGAATACCATATCAGTCTCATGTCCTGTGTCTTTCTCTCTCCATACCCACCACCCCGCTCTTTCACCCCAATTCGCTGCTGCCTTTAAACAACCTTCCTCACCCCAACTCAGAGATTTTTTGTTTTTTTCTTCTCTCATTCAGAGGTTGCGACAATTCCAGGCAGCCCTGGGTCCCCTTCAAGACTCCCTCTTCCCGCATTCACCACCTCCTTAACTGTACCCAGGGACACTCTTCAGAACTAAGAAGACTAGCCTCCCACAGGACAGAAGGAAAGGGGACCAATCCTACAGAAGGGTCACTGTCCAGACCCACAGGGCCCAGGCTGGCCACTCTGTCCATGGCCCGGGGGGAGGGGAGGTAAGAGGGAGCTCCCTGACTCCCTTGAGGTGGGTGACCTCCAGGTCTGAGCCTACACTGGATTCCATAACAGCCTCCCCCAGCTCAAAGAAATACAGAGCCACAGGGAGAGGAGAGAAGCTGACCCGGAGGTGGCAGGGAAATGCCTGCTGCTGTCAGGTCACCTGAACCCCAAAATCCAGTCACTCAGCTACTCACATTGTATGCACCTATTGACTCTCATTCAAGGGCGGCAGGCCTCTGGGGAGGGCAATTCAGGGGATTTGGGGCTCCAAGTTGGAGGAACCCCAGGACCACATCATTCAAAGCTCCCATTTTACAGATAAAGAAACTGGAGTTCAGGAGTTCCCGTCGTGGCGCAGTGGTTAACAAATCCGACTAGGAACCATGAGGTTGCGGGTTCGGTCCCTGCCCTTGTTCAGTGGGTTAACGATCTGGCGTTGCCGTGAGCTGTGGTGTAGGTTGCAGACGCGGCTCGGATCCCGCGTTGCTGTGACTCTGGTGTAGGCTGGCAGCTACAGCTCCGATTGGACCCCTAGCCTGGGAATCTCCATATGCCACGGGAGCAGCCCAAGAAATAGCAAAAATGACAAAAAAAAAAAAAAAGAAAAGAAAAGAAACTGGAGTTCAGTGAGGGCAGGTGATGTCGCCAAGGTGACCAGGAGTTGGAGCAGTGCCCATCACCAGGTCAGGTTCGGGCTTCACCAGGCCCCCTCCAGGGAATTTAAAGAGGCAGCTTTTCCTGGACAAGGATTGACTCAGGGCCGTGACTCATTAGCACATGAAACCAGTCAGACCTGGTCCTTCTCTGCCTTCCCACTGGAAATCACACCCAGCCCTGGAGCCTCTTCTAACCTCTTCTCTTCTCCCTCTGCTCTCATCTGCCAAACTGCCTGGCATCCCCAGCCTTTCAAAAAAGAAGCTCTTAGAGTTCCCGTCGTGGCTCAGTGGAAGTGAACCTGACTAGGGTCCACAGTGGAAGTAAACCCAGCTAGGGTCCATGAGTACCTGGGTTCGATCCCTAGCCCCACTCGGTGGGTTAAGGATTGGGCATTGCCGTGAGCTGTGGTGTAAGTTGTAGACATGGCTCCGATCACACGTTGCTGTGGCTGTGGTGTAGGGCACCAGCTGTAGCTCTGATTTGAGCCCTAGCCTGGGAACCTTCATGTGCCATGGGTGTGGCTCTAAAAAGAGCAAAAAAAAAAAAAAAACAAAAACAAAAACAAAAAACTCTTTTTTTTTTTTTTTGGCTTGAATCCACCTTAGGGGCCCCCTTTAGAAAATTCTTTATTTATACCTAAATTCTCCAGCGGTGGAGAGAGCAGCATCTCATTCGTCTGTCTCTTCACAGTGATGCAGTACAGCACATAGTAGGTGCTCAGTAAGTTTAGCGTTGGAAGTATGAAAAGATGGAGACCAGAGACCAGAACTCTAGGCAGCCGAGAGCCATGAGCTTTACGAGCTTCATTGGTGGGTTTTCTCAGAAAAGCCCTAGACCCTGGGGTCTGGCAAGGAGAAGTGCCTTTAGACACTTGATGTACCTGTTACACGAGCAGAAAGTACTATTAGGCCTTAATAGACACTCAAATATATGCAAACAGCAGAAGTAGGCTCTCAAACCAAATTAGAATCAAGCTGGATCAAGTTGATAGACAAGACTTAGGGAATGAGGACTCCAGCTGGAGCAGACTTGGGGGCCCCAGGCCTTTTAATGTTCATTTCCAGAGATGTGAGCACAGACTTCCTTCAACAGCAATTTATGACTCCATTCACATCCAGTCTATTTCTGGAGGGAATATTTCATGTTCATAGTCAAGAGCAGTTTTGTGGACATCATGTGAATTTTGGTTTTGATGGCTCTTTTGGCATGGGGTCTGCAAAAAATTACGCATTCAGTTACTTAAATGTTTCAACCAAGGGGGAAAAGCAAAACATGAGAAACAGCCTTCAGCCCTACTTCAAAGATGGCAGCTCAGTAGCTCATATAACATCATAACCAGGATCAAGGAGGGTTTTACAGAAGCCCAGCCTGGGCTTGTTATAGCCCATAGAGTTTCTCGAAATTTCTAGTGATGTCATAAGTTTCTTAAAACACAGTTAAGTTGACTTTAGCTTAAATGTTAAACACAACACACACACACACAATGATGTGTGATTACGTTCATTTGCCATGTATCAGTTTTGCTACAAATTGGCTTGTGGAATGAGAACTACCAAGCAATAGTAGGCAACTCATATCTAAATGTTGCAGGTCACTGGAATTGACCTTTTTTTTTTTTTTTTTTGCTTTTTAGGGCCCCACCTGCAACATATGGAGGTTCCCAGGCTAGGGGTCTTATCAGAGCTGTAGCTGCCAGCCTACACCACAGCCACAGCAACGCAGGATCCGAGCCACGTCTGCGACCTACACCACAGCTCAGGGCAACGCCAGATCCTTAACCCCCTGGGCGAGGCCAGGGATCGAACCCGCAACATCATGGTTCCTCGTCAGATTCGTTTCTGCTATGCCACCACGGGAACTCCTGGAATTGTCTTTAAAAGAAAAAGAAAAAAATGTTGCAAAAGAAAAACTATCAAATAAGAAAACACTTTTGTACAGGGAGGAAAATGACTATTAAAGGAAAATAATAAATGGAAACCAAATCTTGAAAACGTTCTGTGTTTGGTTACAATCGTTTCACAGTGTTTATGGATATTTGAGGACACGAAACAACATGACTTTCATTCCTGGCACAAGTCATTGGTGCAGGTGAGATGAAGTGGACCAGGCTGGGGCCTGGGTCATAGCTGTGTTGTATGGGGCCAGTGGGAGCCACGGAAGATTGGAAGGGGAGAAGGGGGAAGCGGAAGCTGTGTTTTAGCACAGACATCAGTAGTCTAGTAGTGAGAGATGGCCGAGGGAGAGCAAAGGCAAAGAGCCTAACTCTGAGGACATAGCAATAACTGATGCGCAAAATATTGAGACACTTGAGCTGGGGTGAAGATGATGGGATAGATGTGGTGGTATGGGGAAGGAATTTTCTAAGCTCTGGATGGAAAATGATGGCAGGTCGATGCGGGGGGAATGGAGAAAGGAAAGACAGCTCTGAGCCTGGCAATCTGGGAGGACAGTGCTCATTAGACCCTTCAATGCTGCTCTGGCCAAGATTATTGAGCACTTGAAATGTGGCTAGTCTGAATTAAGAAGTGTTGTCAGCATAACACAGACACCTATTTCTTTGCATTTTTTTCTATTTTCGTCCACACCTGCAGCATACAGAAGTTCCGAGGCTAGGGGTTGAATTGGAGCTGCAGCTGTGCCAGCCTACACCACAGCCACAGCAACACGGGATCTGAGCCACGTCTGCAACATACACTGGAGCTTGCAGCAACCCGGATTCTTACCCACTGAGCGAGGCCAGGGATTGAATCTGCATCCTTGTGGATACTACTTGGGTTCTTAATCTGCTGAGCCACAATGAGATTTCTCCAGACACTTATTTTAAAGACCGTAAAAAGAAAGTAAAGTATCCCATTAATAATTTTGCATATGGAGTACATGCTGAAATAATATTTCGAATATATTGGATAAAATAAGATGTTAAAATGAGTATTAATGTTTCTTTGTACTTTAAGAAACATGTGGCTACTAGAACATTTTTTAAGTGCACATGTGGAATTCCTGTTGTGGCACAGCGGTAACGAACCCAACTGGTATTCATGAGGATGTGGGTTCCATCCATGGCCCTGCTCAGTGGGTTAAGGATTCAGTGTTTCTATGAGCTGTGGTGTAGGTTGCTTCCTTGGCTCAGATCCCCCGTTGCCATGGCCATGGCATAGGCTGGCATCTGCAGCTCTGATTTGAGCCCTGGCCTGGGAACTTCCATATGCCACAGGTGTGGCCGTAAAAAGAAAAAAAAAAATTGCAGATGTGGCTCACATTTGGTCTCTGTTGGCATCGCTGCTCTATGGGTTTTCCATTGCCTTTAGGGTCAGACCCAATTCCTCACCGAGACCGTCAAGGCCCTGTGCCACCTGCCAGCCTTTCTGGCTTCCGTGATGGTCACGGTCCCCTTGGTGAGCATGTTTCAGGCACGCTAGCTTTGCTGTTCCCAGGCACAGCAGTGCTCTTTCCATCAGGCATTCCCCGGCTATGGCCCTGCCTGTCATGTTCTCACCTGAGAGCTTGACTCGCTGGATCCTTCCACCCTTCACAGGTCAGCCAATGCCGACGTTCTCTTCAACAAAAGATTCCTCCCCCACTCCCCACCACACTATGTCATCACCTTATTTTATTTTCCTCAGGAGATTTTGTCAATAGAGAGCAACTTCAGCTCTGAGAAAGCTGGGACCCCCATTTGCATTCTTCTGCTTCGTACCTCCAGGCCTGACACCTGATGGGTGTTTAATAAATATTGGATAAATGAGTGAATAGAGAAGTCGAAAACCATTGAAAAGCAGGAGGAGTGAGGAGTGTCTGCAGGAGTTCCTGGTGTGGCTCAGCGGAAAGGCATCCAACTAGCATCTGTGAGGACACAGGTTTGAACCCTGGCCTTGCTCGGGGTGTTAAGGATCTGGCATCGTCGTGGGCTGTGGTGTAGGTCACAGACACGGCTTGGATCTGGCATTGCTGTGGCTGTGGCGTAGACTGGCGGCTACAGCTCCGATTGGACCCCTAGCCTGGGAACCTCCATATGCCCTGGAAGCAGCCCTAAAAAGACAAAAAAAAAAAAAAAGAGTGTCTGGATTGTTTACTGCTGTGTAACAAACCACCCTCAAACTGAGTGGCTTGAGAACCGAAACCAGCTGGCCCCACGATCAGTCTGGACACTGAACAGAAACCATATCTTATTAACATTGCTTTTATGTTGAGGTGACTTTGTACAGTATTTCTGTCTTCATTAGCAGGCCTTTATTATTCCTCTGTCTTCATCAGTGAGACTTTATTTCTCCAGGAGTCTCCTGGCAAAGAAAGTGGTTGGATTGCTCATTAAAGCAACTTCCCATCATTCTTGAATGGAAAACATCAACAAGCAGTTTGTGCCCTAAGATTCTCTGCATTTCCCGACTGGAAATCCTTGCCCCGCAGTATCCGCCAGTTTGTGGATCGTGCAATGGTGATTTTTGCCCAGTTCCAATCAGGTTGCCTTATTGCAAAGCTGCCTTAAAACAAGCCTCCAATTATCACTAAGTTCCGACCTTCCCTTCCCTCTTTGGGGACACTGACAAAACTGCCAGGTGGTGGTCACCCTCACTGCGGTGAGCAATGCCCCCAGCTTTGTCACAGAAACAGGGTTTGACTGGGGAGCCAGCTCTGACAGGTCTAGAACAATCACCATTCTGGGATCCCTCATCATGCTGTGGGTTGACTGGGCTCAGCTCTGCTCCACGCACTGCAGCTATTTCAGGACCCCACCAGCTGCAACACCCAAGGTGGTTCGCTCGCCTGCCTGATGCCTCGGCAGTGATGGCTGAAAGGCCAAGCTCAGCTGGGCTGCTGGGGTGGCAGGATCTCTCTCCACAGGGTCTTGAGGCTTCTCCCTCTCGGGGCGGTTGCTCCACCTGGTCTCCCCACAGCGCAGCTGATTTCTTTCTCTTTTTTTTTTTTGTCTTTGGTTTTTTTAGGGCCATACCCACAGCATATGGAGGTTTCCAGGCTAGGGGTCTCATCGGAACTGTTGCTGCCGGCCTACACCGCAGCCACAGCAACGCCAGATCCAAGCCATGTCTGTGAACTACACCACAGATCACAGCAGCGCAGGATCCTTAACCCACTGAGCGAGGCCAGGGGTCGAACCCACAACCTCATGGTTCTTAGTCGGATTCGTTTCCACTGCACCATGATGGGAACTCCCACACAGCTGACTTCTTACATGGCAGCTCAGGCCCCCCGAGTGTGCAAAAGAAGAGACTGCCTGGGCTTCTTAAGGTCGGAGCCCAGGACTGACCCAGCAGCCTCTCTGTTGCCTTCTATTCATTAAAACAGTTACAGGGCTGGACCAGAATTAAGAGGAAGAGGAAAACTCTGCTTCTCTTCTAGGGGGATGACAACAAATTTGCCTCCACCAAAATCTACTAGAGGGCTGAATTCAGGGTTTTAAAGATCCTCCTTAGCCATCAAGATTGGGGAAGAGAGTGGAGCAGGGCGGAGATGGAGGGGAGGGTTCTCCTCAATCCTCAGGCTGACTCGAATCCTGTTGGTGAGCAGAGGAGCCCAGCAGTGTTTTCTGAGTAGCTACAACATGCCAGCAGGCCCTGAGTCATCTTAGCAGAGGCGTGTAAAGAAAAGCCTCGAATGTCTCCAGGTGCCGTGCTAACAGTGAGAGCCCTGACAAAGACTCTCAGGACCCAGGGAAATAATAATAATTAAATGTTGAGCTGATTGTACCAGTCATTAAGATAGCTGGCATTCAGGAAAGGGAGATATTTCCTCTAAGTTATTATCAAAGGCATTTTTAATGTATAAACATTGAAGCTATACACGTAGCATATTGGATTTCCCTCTGTGGTACAACAGGATCGGCAGCATCTTGGGAGCACTGGGTCACAGGTTCAATCCCCAGCCAGGCACGGGGGTTAAAGGATCCATCTCTGCCACAGCTACATCATAGGTCGCAACTACAACTGTGGCTTGGATCGGATCCCTGGGCCAGGGATCCGATCCCTCCATATGCTGCAGGGCAGCCAAAAACAAAAACAAAAGTAGCATAACTATTTGTGGAGTATTTGGGAAACAGGGAAAGGAAAATAAAACCAGCCATATCCTAACAGCCACTCTGATTGTTCATTTCAGGCTGGTTCTGTGAGTGGGTGCTGTTGACGCCCTTGGGACGCTGCTAAGGAACAGGTGGCTTTATGGGGCTGAGCTGTGCTTACATGCAGGGTTACAGAGGTCTGCTCAGTCTCATGGGAAGGGGCTGGGAGAAACGGGCTTGGGCAGGGCTCTTTGGGGCTCTCCAGTGGCTCAGCAGGCTACGGTCAGTCTCCTGGGCACTTCGCAGAAGGCTCATATTGGTGAAGCCCTGGTGGAGCAAGCAGGTGTCCTGGGGTCTGAGGTCATGCCTGGATGTGGGAAAGGAAGGGACAGAAGGAGGGTAGGAAGAAGAGAGGGCAAGCAGAGACAAAGCTTGCCTCGGAGGCAGGGGTAGGTGACAGTCGCTCGTGTATTTATTTGCCTACTTACTCAACTGAGCTTTACAGAGCCCCTACTGTGTGCCAGGCATTGTAAAGGTCCTGAGGATGCAGGGTGGCCTTAAAGGGCAGCTCACAGCCCGTGTGCTATGCAGGTCATGGGAGAAATACCAATGGCAGCATAGCACTCAGTGGAAACTCAACAGAAATATTCATAAGGAGGAGGGTTAGGCGAGGCTTCTGAGGAGGTAGAGTCCAAGGTGAGACCCAAAGGCTAAATATCAACCAAATGGATGGTGAGAGTGAACTGTACACAGGAGACATTTTTTTTCCAGGTGAAGGAATAGTAAATTAAGACCTGAGATATTGGGGGAGTTCCCGTCGTAGCTCAGTGGTTAATGAATCCAACTAGGAACCATGAGGTTTCAGGTTTGATCTCTGTCTGGCCTCGCTCAGTGGGTT
This sequence comes from Phacochoerus africanus, assembly GCF_016906955.1. Taxonomy (NCBI): domain Eukaryota; kingdom Metazoa; phylum Chordata; class Mammalia; order Artiodactyla; family Suidae; genus Phacochoerus; species Phacochoerus africanus. Next base: position 211,518,093 of record NC_062544.1, on the reverse strand, counting down.
AAGGATCCAGCAGTGCCGTGAGCTGTGGTGTAGGTCGCAGACACAGCTCGGATCCTGTGTTGCTGTGGCTGTGGTATAGGCCGCCGGTGGCTGTGGCTCCGATTCGACCCCTAGCTTGGGAACCTCCATATGCCGTGGGAGCAGCCCAAGAAATGGCAAAAAGACCAAAAAAAAAAAAAAAAAGACACAACAACAAAACAAACTGCTTGAGATATTGGGCGGAAGGGGGAAGAATCAAAGCAGAAAAAGCCTAGGACTGGAGATCTGGGGCCTGGGTTCTAGATCTGGCTGAGCCCCTGGCTAGATCCAGGTGGGGTCCTGGATGATTTTCAGCTCTTGGCCCTCCGTGTGGTCCACATACCATGTCCCGCTCTAGAGGGGGACCTTCTTGAAGGCTTTCATATCTGTTCATCTCTGCATCCCCAGGGGTCATATCGTGTACAAGGTGAAGCTCGGAAGACAGCTATGGAATGAACACATGAACACAAAGCCAGGCTGCGCCACAGACCCCACCTCTTCTTGCAGGAAACAAAGGGATTGGACCAGATATCTCCGAATTAGCTTCTACTTTGAATATTTCAAGTGCTTCACAAACTGTAGAGAAGGTCTTAGTAATTGTATTGTCGTGAAACAGCAGCCAATGACACTGGTTCTCTGTGCCCCTGTACCACAAACTGTACCCAGGCTGGCCAGAGGTGACATTTTCCACCATCACTGACTGGGCCTGCAATATGAGGCTGGGCTTTTTGTTTTGCTGGCCTTGTTGGCTTCAGGAGTCACCGACTCAGTGAGACCTTCTGGGATCATCCATTCTAAATGATACCCCAGCCCCACTTCTGTCCCTTCTATCATAGCACCCGATTTTAGTCTCTTCATAATATTTACCATTAGTGGACGTTCTCTCCTTCATTTATTTTCTTTTTTTATTGTCTTTTCCACAGTGGGATGTGTGCTCGCTAAGAGGTGTGGCCTGGTCTGTTTTGTTCATTGCAGAAACTGTGGTGCCTGGAACAGTGCTTTGAACGGAGTAGGTGCTACACAAATTCTTGGTGACTGACTAGGCAGCCCCAACAGAGAGCTGTTTTTTGTTTTGTTTGTTTGTGGGCTTTTTTTTTTTTTTTTTTGTCATACCCTTGGCATGTGGAAGTTCCCAGACCAGAGCTCCAACCCATGCCACAGCAGTGACAATGCCAGATCCTTAACCCCTGGGCCACCAGGGAACTCCCAGAGATAGCACAAGCTATATCTGGAAATTCAGCAACTGCTTTGCAGTGGCCGGGGGACACTGCAAACAGCTGTCCTGCATTGGCCGCTTTTCTGGGTGGCCTTCCCAACATGGCTGGTGCTTTAGAACCCCTTGTTATACCCGTATCTGATTTTTTCCATTGGTTTCTATGGGTCACAGTGTGATTCATTCACCTATTAAAGAAGGACTCTTTCTCAAACTGGCCACACAACTAGAATCTTCAGAATTGGATAGAATTTATTTTCCCATTCTCTTTCTATGATTTTCGGTTCTGAAAAATTCCTGACAACTCATTTGTGCTGAGGATCATTAAGCTTTACATGTGAAAGAAGCTTGCCTTTGATTGCACTAATTTTTCTGCCACTCAGTGGACAGAAGGAGGGATGAGCCCTGCAGTTTTCATGCCCTGAGAGATTCCGTTACACCTGCTAAGGTAGCCAAGCAGGAGTGGGAGAACGGATTTCCAGCTGCTCCAAGTTGGTTCTGGTTATGTATGTAGTGAAAGTGCATGGACCGCAGAGACTCAATCTAGGTTTGTTTGCTCTTGGCCATCAGCAGGGAAGGGGTACTCGTGCAACCATAGAGATGGGCTTAGGGAGTGGGGCTCAGTCTCGTCCATTTCTTCAGAGAAAGAGGGAAGTGTGGCACTATGGCCAGAAGATGTGGGTTCTGGAGAGACCCCCCCTGTCACTTTCCAGCTGCCACCTTGGCCAAGCCATCTACTCTCTTTGAGACAAATTATCCACATTTGCTTTGAGGCTAACATTTCCAGTCCTACTCACCTACATAGATTGCTTTGGGGATCAAATGTGAGAAAGCTTGTGAAAACATTTTTTGTGCCTTAAATAAGCATTATTCAAATATGGGTTTTTATTTTTATTAATATTCTCCTTCTTATTACACTACTAACATATAGCTTCTTGAATGACTCCTATGTGGCTGGCACTGTGCCACATGCTGGGAGTAAGGAAAAAAATAGGTTGTTTTTTCTGCTAAAACTTGCACAGTCTGGGTTAGGGAGACAGATAACAAGGCACTATAATCCAGTATCATCAGTGCTATGTTAACTGTTCCAGCAAGGGGCGAAGGGACCGGGAGGTGTCAGAATGGGGATCTGACAACATCAAGATGGGCTTCTGGAACCAGGTGAATTGAGCAAAGCCTTGAAGGACATATCTGTAGGAGATCCCTGGATGGAGAAGTGGAGAAGGAATGCTTCCAGCACAGGGACATTGTGGGCGAAGAGATGGAGCCCCCACAGCGCTGGTACAGCTCCACGTGCAGGGGAGACACAAACGAGATGCTGCCTTCTTGGAGGGAAGAGGGCAGGATGGTAGGCCAGGAGCAAAGCCTGCGAATTTCTCCGGTGGTAGAGGCAAGAGGAAGGCTTCGGAAGTTTTCGCTGAGACGTGGCTGTTTGGAACGTGACGGGAATGAGGTTGACAGGATGGAAGGAGGCAGGACTGAAGGTGAGATCAGTCTGGAGGAGGTGAAAGAAGCAAGACCCACGAAACTCCTGCACAAAGGCAATGACAAAGGGGGTTGAGACTTGTGCAACAGGGAAGGCGGATGGCTCCTAGCTCCCTGTGCAGGATGGAGGGAAGAGACAGGTGGTGGGGTTGAGGAAGACACCTTGAGCCTGGGAGAACAGGGACAGGGCACCTTGCAGAGAGGGGGACTGGGATCATGATGTGAGTGTGACACCTACAGACTTTCATGTGGAGATAGCCTGTGAGCAGCTGGGTCCAAGGTCTAGAGCTCAGCAAAGAATTGGGCATTGTGGATAGAGGATTTGGGGGGGGGGGGCTTTTTCATGCTGATGCCAGCTTCTGCTGAGGGGCATGAGAAAAAAGGACATGGCTAGACTTTTCAAGGACAGTGACTTTCATGGGGTTGGCTGAGGGAACAAATCCCATGGCAGTTGTTGAGAAGTTGCCAGCGAGGTCAGAGGAAGTCAGGAGAAAGAGCTGCCACAGGGGCTAAGGAAAGAGGGAATTTTAAGGATGGAGTCTGCACATGGTCAGGACCTCACAAATGTTGACAAAGGAGAGGGACCATCTGCTTTGTTCACTGAGAAAGGGGCATAGAGAAGCCTGGCTGCAGAGATGGCGGTGAGAAAGTGACAGAGATTCCAGGATCCTGGGTGAGAAGGGAGATCAGTCACAGATAGAGAGAGGGGTGCAGGGTTGAGAAGATGACTTTGAAAGATGGTAGAGAGACAAATGTGTTTCCAGACCAAGGGAAAAAGTAAAAAAAAAAAAAGGTAAAGGAGGTTGATGGAGTGCCTGCTGTGGAGTAACAGGACTGGTGGCATCTTGGGAGCACTGGGACGCAGGTTTGATTCCTAGCCTGGCTCAAGTAGGTAAGGGATCTGGCATCACCGTAGCTGTGGCTGAGGTCGTGTCTGTGGCTTAGATCTGATCCCTGGCCCGGGAATTCCATATGCTACAGGGAAGCCAAAAAAGAAGAAGAAAGGTAAAGGAGGTTGAAAATTAAGAAATAAAAACTAATGTTTTGGGGGCTACCTCCCTGATGAAAGGGAAGCGGAAACAGAGCACTCTCCCTGAGAAAGTAGGGGAGGATGGAGCTTGGCAAAGTTAAGCTTAAGGGGAGAAGCTGGGACCATCATAAGGGGAGCCGACTAGGACCAGATGACTAAGGAGCAGAAGAGCTGGGTGGCACCAGGGACAGATTCTTACCTGAGAAGGGAACAGTCATGGATGGTTGGGTAAGGGAATGGGAGAGCAAAGAATACGTCCTCACTCCCCAGCCCAGAGGCCCACACCCCTTAGACTCCTACCCTACTTCCCACCATACTCACACCTGGGGTGGGCAAAATGATGAGTCATCAATCCAGTATGCTCAAAAGAAAGGCAGAACCAGGCAATGAGGGTTCCTCCTGAGGCTGCAAGGAGAGGGGCATTTATTTCAAAGAGAACAAGTTTTCAGAGAGTACAGTGGAAAGGCTGAGGAGGGACCCATTCAAATGAGGGAAAGTGCAGAGCTGAGATCTGGACCAGTGGCTGGAGATTATATGCTAAACATGAAAACTCGGCTTTTTAAAAATTAAGTTGATGGGAGTTCCCGTCGTGGCGCAGTGGTTAACAAATCTGACTAGGAACCATGAGGTTGTGGGTTCAATCCCTGGCCTTGCTCAGTGAGTTAAAGATCCGGCATTGCCGTGAGCTGTGGTGTAGGTCACAGACGCGGCTCGGATCTGGCATTGCTGTGGCTCTGGCATAGGCCGGTAGCTGCAGCTCCGACTGGACCCCTAGCCTGGAAAACTCCATATGCCACAGGAGTGGCCCTAGAAAAAGACAAAAAGACAAAAAAAAAGAGATTAATTTGATGAGAAAACTCTAAGTCGAATAGATACATGTACCTCAATGTTCACAGCAGCACCATGAACATACAATAGCCAAGACATGAAAGCAACCTAAATGTCCACCAACAGAAGAATGGACAAAGAAGATGTGCTACATATGTGCAATGGAATACTACTCAGCCATAAAAAGAATGAAATCATGCCATTTGCAGCAACATGGATGGACCTAGAGATTATCATACTAAGTGAAGTAAGTCAGACAGAGAAAGACAGATATGTAATATCACTTACTTGTGGCATTTAAAAATAGTACCAGTAAAATTCTTTACAAAACAGAAACAGTCTCACAGACATAGTAAACACACTTATGATTATCAAAGGGGAAAGGAGTGGATGGATAAATTTGGATTTAGGATTAAAATATACATGCTATTATATATAAAATAAAATAGACAACCAACAGGTACCTACTGTATAGCACAGGGAAAGATACTCAATATCTTGTAATAACCTATAATGTAAAAGAATCTTTAAAAGAATATATATACATATATATATATACTGAATCACTTTGCTGTACACTTGAAACTAATACATTGTAAATCAACTATATTTCAATACATTTTTAAAATAAAAGTAATGTTGAATTTCAACATCAGGTTTGCAACCAGTTGCTATATCTCAAGGCGACTGGTTGAAATCCAACTTCTATTTTTAGACCAGTGTACGACTATGGCCTCAGGTTTTTGATGTAGGAATTGTGTCAATATTTGAGGCAAGAACAACATTTTAAATTATCCTTTATGAACTTCTCCTAGAATTAAACTGTTTCAAAATGTCTCTTCTTTGGGTGGATAATCCCTGTTTTGAACTTAAAGTGAAATCGAGGAGATCACAGTGGTTTCCAGCGTTCTCTAGATGATCATATATTATGCTCTTTTCCCATTGTGACCATCCCCTCAGCTCCAAAACAAGAAAACAAAAATAATCCAAATGAGTCTGTTTTCAGAAGTTTTTAGAGGCTAGTCTCCTCTGTAAGGCATTAGTGGCCGGTTCCACAATTACTTTGTCATGTAGGGTTTTAAGGGAAATATCTCCTTGATCCTTCAAGGTTCTGTTTGTATGAAAATAATCATATGGGTCCTAATTATGGAACAGACACAGGAAAAAATAACTCTGTGTGTTCAAGAGTATTCATTCTTCATAAATCTAGGGTGAGGGAAACCTTTCTTTACGGTTTATATCTTATCCCAACCTCAGATATCTATTGGGTAGTCACTAAAATGAAGACCCGCCTTGAGTATTTTTACTCCTAAATGTCATATATGGTACTTGCTTCTGCAACTGCTTTGACATGGCCTTTACCTTCTCCTGGCCTCCTTGAAGAATAATATTCCTGTTTGACAATTTGATGCCTCAGGGACAAATTTTATGGCTAAGGGGGAAAGCTGATAGAAGAGAAATGATGGAGCAGAGAACGTGAACTTTGGTGTTTGTCAACAAAAGGAGAGTTTCTCTGGGCTGGAGTTTTTTGTCAGCTGGACTTATACATTCCATATCTCACATCGATGACTAAACTAGCAGAGTTAGTTTAACATGAAAACAGATCACATTTGTGAATAACAAAATAGTAAATTACAAATAATACTCCTTAATTAACATCATGATCATTAAGTGATACTTGCAATTCTGATGGGGGGAAAAAGTACAAATACATCGATCTCTGCTTTACAGAAGGCAAATTATAACTGGAAACATATCCGGACACAGAAAGAATAGCTTCAATAAAGCTTTATTATTAATTTAGACTCTAATTATTTACTTGGGCTACAATCATTGGCTCCTCTTATTCTTACTATAAAGAAAAATTTACAGTATAAATAATATTGGGAGTTCCCATCATGGCACAGTGGTTAACGAATCTGACTAGGAACCATGAGTTTGCAGGTTCGATCCCTGGCCTTGCTCAGTGAATGGGTTAAGGATCCGGCGTTGCCATGAGCTGTGGTGTAGGTCGCAGACACGGCTCAGATCCTGCATTGCTGTGTCTGTGGTGTAGGCTGGTGGCTACAGCTCTGATTAGACCCCAAGCCTGGGAACTTCCATGTGCCAAGGGAGCAGCCCTAGAAAAGGCAAAAAGACAAAAAATAAAAAAATTTAAAAATAATAATATTGCAAAAGCTATATTTAACCTGCTCAAGAGAATACAGTCTTTAAGTGACTTTAATGCATTCATTTTATGAAAGCAAGGGCTTCTGTAAACTATGAATTCAGACTTACCACAGGTATTTGACAAATTTACTGCCTTTCCTCTTATCGGATATTTAAAATTCAGATTTTTCACTAATTCGGACTGTCTTCACTAATTCACTCTTGCTTAACCAGACTGATTCAGTACATTTAGTTACTTCAGGAAGTGTACTAAAAACTCTAGCCAGTTGGGGAAATATGTTTCCTAAATGGAAAGAGTCTGATATGCAACAGATCACATTCTCTTTTCAGAAAAAAAGTGGGGAAGTGAAAGGGATTGGGTGAGACAAAGTGTTTAGGATGAAGAGGGAAAGTGATGGCATTTTTAACTCTTGCTGTTGTTTTCCAAGTAAGATAAGACACTATTACAGTAAAGGATAGGGTCTCAAGTAGCTGCAGCTGCAACCTATGCCACAGCTGTGGCAATGCTGGATCCTTAACCCACTGTGCTCAGCAGTGCATCCATGCTGCCACAGAGACAATGCCAGATCTTAATCGCTGTACTACAGCGGGAATTCCCAGGATGCAATCTTCCTTTGACGGGTAATGCAGTGAACGTGATTTTCACTAACATGGCAGGTCTCCAAAAACACGAGTGGTCTATTTTCCTGCAACAGTGGAGGTACAGTGCCCATCCTTCGGGTCTGTTTCCATGCCTTTAACTGCAGATGAAAATACTTGGTAGTAGGAGTTCCCGTCGTGGTGCAGTGGTTAACGAATCCGACTAGGAACCATGAGGTTGTGGGTTCGGTCCCTGCCCTTGCTCAGTGGGTTAACGATCCGGCGTTGCCGTGAGTTGTGGTGTAGGTTGCAGACGCGGCTCGGATCCGGCGTTGCTGTGGCTCTGGCGTAGGCCTGTGGCTACAGCTCCGATTCAACCCCTAGCCTGGGAACCTCCATATGCCGCGGGAGCGGCCCAAGAAATGGCAACAACAACAACAACAATAACAGCAACAACAACAACAACAAAAACTGAACACAAATATAGAGTGGCCTAATTCATGAAGATGAAAAATTAAAAAAAAAAATACTTGGTAGTAAAATCATCCCAGGACCTGGGCTGAATTTTTTTTTTTGTCTTTTTAGAGCAGAACCTGTGGCATATGAAGGTTCTCAGGCTAGGGATCCAATCAGAGCTGCAGCCGCCACCTGAGCAATAGCAACAGCAATGCAGGATCCAAGCCGAGTCTGTGATCTACATCACAGCTCACGGCAATGCCGGATCCTTAACCCACTGAGCGAGGCCAGGGATCAAACCTGAGTCCTCATGGATACTAGTCAGGTTCTTTAACCACTGAGCCACAGTGGGAACTCCTGGCTGGAAATTTTTAAGTGTGCTCCATATACATTCTTGTAGTCACAGCGTGTGTGTCAAAACATAGAGGCACATGGAAGCACACTGAGGAGAGAACCACAGACCGTGGACTTGAGAAGGACTTCAGAGACTTCCGGTCTAACCTTGTCGCCTTGTCATTGAGGAAACCAAAGACCAGAGACGTAAGGGGACTTGCTCATCCTCTCATAGATGGTGGCCAGTATGGAATCAGGATTCCTTGACTCCCAGTCCATTCCTTGACCATATCAAGGTGACTGCTCATTCAGAAGATATTAGTATGTAAAATGATTAATCTTGAAATTCACCATTTGACAATAATTTTTCTTGGGTGGAATCTGATGTGTTGTTTATTTACTATACCAGCACTTTCTATGGTCACAAAAATTTATGCAAAGACGCATCATCATTCAGAGGTCCAAAAAGTTAACTGTTACAATGTGTCACCTTTTGTATCACCAGTATACACTACTCTTTTATGGTACTTAACACAGAGCCATTAAATTTTTTTTTTTTATCCATCTGTCTGGCCTATTAAACTGCGAGCTTTATAGCTACAGAGATCATGCCTTTCTTCTCCCTTTGTTTCCATGGTGCTTGGTTCAATAATTATTGAATGAACACGTGAAATTCAGAATCTAGGGAAGAAGCAATGGTGTTTTCACATGGGGCCTGGTGCAATTACAAGCAGCTCCTGAAATCACTGGGCAAAGGCCAGGCCTGGCTTTCCCGTTTGGTTAACCTTCCTCACCGTGGTTTAGGAATCATAATAGCTGACATGCATTGAAGGCTTATGTGCCAAGCGCTATTCTGAATGCTTTGCCTGCATTCACTCATTTCATCCAAACAACCCTATGAAATACCACCCCGTGAGCCGCCGGATACAAACGAGGCACAGAGATGGCAAGTAATTTGCCTGAACTACAACCTAAGCATCCTGAAGCCAGATCATGTGCTTTTACCCTCTGGGTACTCCAAGGACTGAAGCAGACAACATGGCCCTCAACTTTGACCTCTAAGCCAGTTTATATAATTGAAATATTCCATACAACCATGGCAAACGTCTTGAAATTCCCCCAAACTGGACTTACATATTTACCTCTCTCCGTGTCTTCCCTCCCCTTTCCTTCCCATCTCTTCCTGTTGCACCCATCCTTCGCCAACTCTCTGAAGACTTTACCTGGTTTCCTCTCAAATCAGAATCTCTCTGTTCTTAGGTGCCCTTTGTTGAAACTTCTTTTTTGGCACTTGCCGCATCATGTGGGCATGAGTCACTTGCATGTCCAACTATCTCCTCAGCTAAACCGAGAGTTCAGGGAGGGCCGGAGCCCGGTGAGACTTAGGAGTTTATCTTTCCAGCGCTTGCAGTGGCTTGCCCGGCACTTAGTAGGTGCTTGGGATGAGACTCATTTTTTTAGGGAGTCCCCAGCGGCTCTCTGGCGGCTCGTTTTAGGGGCCAAGGCCGTGGGCTGAGCCGCTTCTGCCCCGCTGCCCCCGCCGGACCCCTCCCTCCCGGGCCCGGCCTGACGCTTGGCAGGGCTCCCACGGCCGCCGAGGGCCTCTGCTGCCCCGACACTGGCCTCGGCCCAGTTTCCCCGCTTCTAAATGCGGCCCGGAGCTACCGGGGGAACTGGAAAAACACTGGCAGGCGGCCCCACCCCCGGGCCCGGCGGGCCGGGCGGCCGCCTTTCTGCGGCTAAGGGCCTGCTGCTTGGGAGGCGCTGGGGCCCCGGGCGGGGAAGCGGGGGAGGAGGCCGGGCGCGGGCGGCTGCCTGCCTGTCAGCGGGAGCGGGCGCGGGCTCGTGTGTCAGCGGCTCCCTCCTCCCTCTCCCCCAGCCACCGCCGCCCGCCCGCCCGCCCGCCGGGCCTCCCGGCCTCCCGCCGCCGCCGCCGCCGCCCGCTCCCCCCGCGGCCTGGCAGGCTGCCGGCTGCACAGGCGGGGGTTCGCGCCGTTCTCACGACCTCTCAGGTTGCCTGAGCTCATCTGGGAGCTATTCATTTCCTGCCAGAAAGCAGCCGGGCCTGCTAAGCAAACCACCTTGGCCGCAGGGCCGCCGGGGCTGGCCCGGCGTGGCCGCCCCGGCCTGCTCCCCGCCCGGGCCGCGGGCCCCGCGGCCTCCCTGAAACCCCCGGCGGCCTCGGCGGGCGCGCGGCGGGGGCAGCTCGGCCGCCCATCTGGTTGCACTTAGGAGCCGGGGAGGAAGCTAGCAGCGGGTTGTTACCGGCCAAGGGGTGTGGGAAAAGTTAATTGACTTTAATGACAGGTTTCCCGGGTCGGCAGTGACGATGAGGGGGTCCGGCTTAACCCCTGGGTCCCCACTCCAGCAACACGAGGGGTGGAATGGGGCGCGCCTCCCAGCCGCGGCATTACCGCCAAGAGAAGGCTCCCGTCTACACCCAGGAGAGCCCCCATCTTCCAGTTCAGCGCCTTTCCAGCTCCGGATGCTGCGAAGGGCGGCGGGGCGCCGGGGCCCCCAGGGTCTCCATTGAGAGGCTAATGCGCTCCGTGGTTGAGGCCTGCGGCCCGCATCCGGACTTGGAGCTGGGAGCCGCGCCTTATCTCCCGGAGCCAACGGCACCACCCGGGGGCGGGGGAGAGGGGCAGCTGGGTGCTACCTGAGGCTGTGTAATTAGTTCAGGCCCGCCAGAGGGACCCGAGTGGGGACGAGACTGCAGCTTCTTTCCCTCAACTAATTACTGCAGAAAGAGCTTGGGTGCAGGAGGGCACAAGACCTTAGATATAAACGCATTCGTTTTAAGGACTTGAAAATGTCCCAGAGAAGGGAAATGACTCATCCAAAGTGACACAGTCAATTCGGTGGCAGAGCTGGCACAAGAGCCTGAAAATCCCCATTGGGGCCCCAATCTCCCCTTTCTTTTTATATTGTACAGACACACCTCATCTACTAGCTTTAAGCCAAATTTCAGGAAAAAAGACCATTTATAAACCACCAATTATTTTCAAATGAACAAATGTTTACTTCTTTTCCTTTAATTTATCACCCCCCATATCTGTGTATTTTTGATGGTATTAATAAAATCCATTTTTCCAGTTGTTTTCCTTCAGAACAGGAAAGACAAAGATTTAGTTTTGAGTTGGTCTTGTGATTTCAATTTTTAAGAACATGAAGGCGCTTTTATAAAAATGAACCCCTGATGTCTTCATTATTTCTGCCAAGACCCTTTCAGTGCGGCCAGAGGACAGATTTACCAAATGAGGCCTTTGAGCTTGGGTTGAATGTCTTAAAAGAGCAAATGTTAATACGTTTGTGTTTAAACAATAGGGAAATGGCAGAAAAATGATATGATAAAGAAGGGGGGGGTGTGTGTGCGCGCGCGCGCGCGAGTGCATTTCTTGGGGGGGGGTGGGGGGAGTATGTTGGACAACTTTCATAGACATAAAATGAGGTGAGTAGGAGCCACATTTTTAAAAGCATCTTCTAAACCTCTCACTCTGGGTCTGAAGCTGGGTGGAAGGTATTTGAGTAGAAAACTGACTGCTGTCTGCTAGATCATTCCTGTGATAGAGCGGCTCTTCTCACTGGCCTGTGGGAAAGGCCAGCTAGGCGGGGGAGAGGTAAAGCTTTTGAAACAAGACAGAAAATCGTTGGCTTTATCTTTGTTAGGAAGGCTTCAAAGATTGATCTCTCCCGCCTCATCCTTCTCCCAGAAGCCCTTCCAAAAGAAGGGGGGTGAGGGGAGGCCGCGGGAGGGGCCAGGGCCGGGAGGAGGACCGGTGGGCGGTGGGGGAGGAGGGAGAGCCCGCCAGACCCACAGCGCGGCTGATGTGTCTGGTCTCGCAGGGCTCGTGGTTTTCATTTCCCCAACACCTGGATGCAGTCAAACACCTGGCCAAATCTGACAAAATCTGACAAGCCTTTGTGATGGGATTTGGAAGAAATTCCCTGCAGATCCTGGCACAGTTTAAAGCTGTCCGCTTTGAGTTAGGACTTGTTAAGGAGGGTTATGTGAGCTGAAACCCGAGACAACCCTTTTGCTTCTATCTGGAGCCCACATCTTGCCTGGAAATGGGGCATGACCAAGCAAAGGGGTCGCTTGCTGTTTGTATTAAAAGGGGAAGATGGCTTGTGTGCTTGCCAGCACGGCCCCCACATGCTTTCTCTATTAGAGCCAAGCACAGAAACTTATCAAAAACATATGTCTGGTGTTAATCATCTGGACTCAGGCTCCACTTGGGAGTCTAACTAGCTGTTCCTTGGCAGAAGGAATCTGTTGACCTTCTCAGCTTGCTTGAAGAGGGTGCAGAGAGGCATTTCAAACCTTTAGCTGCTGGTACAGGGAATGTCTTGCTGTACCTAAGGGTTGACTACTTAAAGGGAGACTCCAACCCCTGAAGGCTGGAGGCCACAGCTATTAAGAGTGTTTTACCTGGGATGTTGGTCAGCTACCCCTGCGCAGTAGCACTGGAGGAGCCACCTGCAAATGTGCAGTGAACAATAGTCCTGGGTTGATTAACTTCAGGAATTCAGCCCACATCAACCTTCCTCGGGAGCTAGTATGAGAACCAGGACTGAATGACTTACCAACTGCAACTAAAGAAGTTTTTCAAGTCCTTGAAGAGACTGACTGACCACAAACTGATCAGAGAAGCCATATCAGATGAGTTCTGGAAAATTAAATGGACTGTTAGTCCAAGGAGGACTGGTAAAAGGTTTGATGGATTTAAAAAGTGTTCTTTTAGTAACAAAAATAGCCAATTCCTGAAATCTCAGATTACGTTATCCAGATTCTTCCCAAGACTTTCCTTTTTCACATATTCTGAAATAATCAGTTCTAAGACATAAAAGCCTTGACTCTTTTTCTTTTATTATATTTTCTCAAATAAACTTCCCCAAAGGAAGATATTTTAAGAGCATTTTCAAACATCTTTGGCATCACATAAAAAAGAAATCTCGTGTAAAAAACGAAATGTCATCTGAACTTTTATAATACAAAGGCGCAATCCAATATGAACATATAAAATATGTACAAATATAGTGCATGGTCAGTCACTTAATACATTTCTCTACAAAAAAAGTAACTTTAGAAATTAAAAAAACCCCAAAGTAACCAGTTAATCACAACAGTCCTCTCCCCTCTCCCAGAGTCCAAGTTCCTGTTTAGTGTCCCAAGGGAAGAGAGGTGGGCTGGGGAGTTTGGGGGGAGGGGTGGCTTGAGCCCCTCAGTTCCGCCAAGGCCTCCACATGGAGTCCGCCGTGAGCGAGGGGCCGCTGGAAGGCGACACTGCGTTGGGGCCCACGGAGGTCCCGCTGTTGCTGGTGTAGACTGGGATGACCGGGCCGCTGTGAGCGAAGGCCCCGTTGGGGATGAGGAAGGCAAACTGGCCATCGGGAGCCGGGACCACCTGGAAGCCGCCGAACACCTTTGCCGCCTCTCCAGCCGGGCTGCCCAGCTTGCAGGGCGCGCCGCCGGGAGGGGGCGCCGCACCCCCGGGGATGGGCACCAGTGGCGGTGGCGGCGCGAACGGCGCGTGCTGCGGACCTCCGGGTCCTGGCGGGGGCGGTGGCGGCGCCTGCAAGGCTGGGTGCGGCTGCCCAGGGTAGGTCATGGCGTTGATTTGGGTCATGCAGTTGGCCAGGTGGCCGAGCAGCCGGGTGCGCACCTCGGTGTTAACGCCCTCGCACGTGGACAGGAAGCGGGTCACCTCGTTCATGCACTCACTGAAGCCGGCGCGGTACTTCCCCAGCACGCTCGGGTCTGTGCTTAGCGCGGCTGCGGGCCAGGAGACAGACGGGTCAACGAACGTCCCTGGCCCCGAGGCCACCTCCTCCGCCCTGGGAGGTCCCCGCAGTGCGCCTCCCTGACCACCCGCCCGTAGAACTGCCTCTGGCTACTAGGATGGGCTTAGAAAAAAACAATCGCTTCTCCATCCTAGCTTGGCGACCAAAGCCGAGACGCGCCCTCTCTGCTCTCAGTCGCTCCATTTAAACCGATCTCAACCTCAGACCTGCCTCCCCCTAACCCCCGCGCGATTTGACCTTGGATAATGCCCTTCCCCCCTTCTCCACCACCAAGCCTTATTTTTCCTTCTGTAGTGGAGTGCTAAACCAGATGACCCCAGGCTCCGCGCAGCTTAAAGACCGCCACGCTTCTAAGTCTTTTCGCCCCCACCCGCTTCCCCCTGGCCAAGCCGCCCGCCGCCCTCGCCACTACAACCTCTCTCCCTCCCTTTCCGGAACAGTAACAACTTGGAGTTGTGGCTATAAATAAGCCCCAGACCGTGGGAACGCAAGAATGAGCCAAGGCAGTAAAATGTAGCTGAATGCCTCTCACAACCACGGGCGGAAGTCTGGAAGAAATCACCGCGGGGCGAGAGGGACGCCCGCAGAGGGGGACGCGGCCAGCCGCCCTCACCCGTCATCTGCGCCCGCTGCAGGTTCCGGAGGTGCTTCACTGTCATTTCCAGAATGTCCGCCTTCTCCAGCTTGGAATGCCGCGAGCTCTGCACAGAAAAGGAGGCAAGGGAGGAACGTGAGAGACTGCCAGCGGCCTCGGAGTGCTGGGGGTGGGGGGTCCCTCCTCTCCGCCGCGTCGCCAACATCCCCCAGACCCCGGGTAGAGTGGACCCAGCCCTCCCGCCTAAGGGAACGCAGTGCAGGCGGGGGAGATCTCGCTGGCAAAGGGGTTTGGTTCTTAATACCAAAGAAATAGTATTTCATTTTTTTTAATTAAAAAAAGGCAATATTACCCACTTACATCTTTTTTAAGAGCATCCAAAATCAGTGTTTTCAGCTGGCTCAGACTTTCATTTATTCTTGCTCTTCGTCTTTTCTCCATGATAGGCTTTGATGACTATAAAAGGGGAGGGGGGAGGAAAAAGAGCCCTGAGTTCCCATGAGACTTGACATTTCACCCCAGGGTTTAAAGGGAGAAAGGAGCCCCCACCCATCCCGACTTAATCCCTTAGGGGCTGTGGAGAGATACAGGTATTGCCCTTACCTTTCTGTGCTCAGATGCTGTCTTTGGTTTATCCGGTGTCGTGTTGACACTGGCTGGGGTAGCAGCCACCGGGGACGAGGAATTTTTCTCCATTATATCAGCTGGCATTTTCTGTTTTTTTGTTTTTTTTTTTAATCCCTAGAGAATTTTATTTTTGGAGTTCTTCACACCAAAAAAAATTGTTTTGTTTATGTCTCTTTTACTTGAGACTTTCTCAAAGCTACTGAGCAAGTGCTGAAGGTTTATTATATCTTATGGCTACTTGGTGATCGGTAGCGCAATTCCAGGACCAAGGAGAGAGGTAGACGGGGGATTCCGCTGTTATCAGCACCAGCTCCCGGATCCAGTGTGATCCTCAGGCCCTGGCGGCCTCTATATATATCTGGGACTGCACGCGAACGGCTCGTGTGAAACTTCCCAAACTTTCTTTCCCACAGTAACTTTCAGCCAATGGGAGGAGGAGACACGCGGCACCGCTCGTGGACCGCGCCCCCCCATTGGCCGCCAGGCACAAGGCCTGGCGGCCAATGGCGCGCGCCTGAGCCCGGGGCACCAGAGGCTACAACGTCAATCAAAAGGATTTTAACCCTTTATTACTCTCCCTACTGGGCTTTGCTTTAGAGAGGATTTTTCTGCATTGGGTTTGATCTACTCTAGTTTATTTCTTTGGAGGCTGGGGTCTTTGCTGCTTATTTCCATTCGCATGTAATAGAGCTGCTTTGACACTAATAAGTTCACTTGAAATATATTTTTAAAAAGGTTTAGAAGGACAGGGATAAAAGATTATAATTGCATGGTTAAAAGAAAAAGGGGGAACATGTGCCAGGGTGTGACTTACAGAAACATCTAAGTGATTTCCCGCTCAGACTCCGCACATTCCGGGGGTGGGGGGTGAAAGTCGACCATGCAGAAAAAGGACAAAATTCCTTTCTGCATGCAGAAAAGGAAAAAGTGCCTCCATCTTACTTACATTTGCAGGTTTTTCAGAGCAAAGTGGTTTTTGATCCCCGCCCTCCACCCCTACCCCAGCCTGTCTTCTCATTTATGTTACGGAGTTGAGGCCTTGAACCCAGCGCTTCCCCAGGAAACAATCAGAATAATTTCCAACTGAGCAGAAAGGAAATGGAATTTCAAATGAAAGATGAACAAGGAGGGCTTTGATGGCAATGCCTCAGGGACGCGCGCGCGTCCTGGCCACCCCTTCCCTTTCCACCCGTGGGCTCTCAGTTTTGCTGCACGTAGAGGTGGCGAGCCGAGTGGCAGCCGCTCCCTCCTTCTCGCCCCGCGAGCGACCAGGGCAACCTCGACACCCGGCGCGCGCGGGCCCTTTAAGAGCTACACCAGCCGAGCTGCAGTTTGACATCAGCCGGCCGGCGAGGGCGCGCCTGGAGCCGAAGCACGTGCCAGGATGTTTTATTGCCGCCGCGGCTGCGGCCGGGCCGGGAGGATGTGTGTGTGCGTGCGTGTGTGAGTGTGTGTGCGCGCGCCCCGGGGGCAGGGAGGCGGGGGGCGGCGGCGGGCGGCGGAGCGCGGGGGCTGGTTCCTGGTCCCCGGGAGAAGCCAAGAAGGTAAATAGCAGCTGCTGTGCTCGAGCCTGGGAAAACCCCGCCCCCAGCGCCTGGCCGGGGCTCATTGGCGCGCGCTGCGTGTGGGGTGTGTGTGTGTGTGTGTGTGTGTGTGTGTGTGTGTGTGTGTCCGGGGGCCCCCCCCTCCTCCGGCCCCCGCCGGGCCAGGAATCCGAGGGGGCGGCGGGCGGGGAGCCGAGCCCCGGCGCTTACCACCCGCCCCCCCCCACACCTCCCCCGGGCCAAGGTCAGCCCTTCCGGGCGGGGAGCGCACGCCCTGGGGTGGAGAGTGGGGGATTATTCCAACCCCCCCTCCACCCTTGATTTCGGGCTTGGGGTTTTAACTCTGCCCAGGGCCTCACCAGCAACAGCCCGGGGGAGGGGGAGGGGCCTTCTTGTTTGCTCCTCGCCCCCGCCCTCCCTCCCCCCGCGGGGCCCCAGGCGCCCGCCGCGGTCACGAGATGCCTGACCGCACTTAGGAAGCGGCCGGGTCAGCCTCCTGCCTCCGCTGGGCGGCTGCGGTTAAAGCGGCTTCGCTCCACCCGCCCCTTCCCCGGGTCCAGGGCGGCCGGGCAGCTCCCCCTCGCTGCGCCCAGGAGGCCGCCGGCGGGCGGCCGGGAGGAGGCGGGCGGTGCGGGCGGCTGCGTGCTGCCGGCTGGCCGGGCCGCGCGCCGGGAGGAGCCGCCGCCGCCGCCGCCGGGTGCCACGTGGCGGGCGCCGGGCCGGGAGCGCCAGGGCTCTGGCGGCGGCCTCCCTGGGGGATTTGCCGCGCGGGGCGGGCGACTCTCGTACAGCCCCGGCCGGCCGGCCGCCGCCGCCTCCCCCTTCCCTTCGTCCCTCCTGCCCGCCTGCCCGGGTCGCCGGCCTCCTCGCCCCTACCCCCTCCGCCCTTCCCGCCTCCCCGGAGCTCGGCGCGCGTCTCGGGCGGCCCGGGGCAGCCCAGGAGCCGAGCGTCTTGTTTGATGTTCCACCCCCACCCCCCGCCCTCCGAGGCCTAGAGGCCGCCGGAGGCCTGGCACACGTTTCTCAGTCACTTCATTCCTTCCTTCCTCTGAGTTCCCCACTGAGATAATGTTATAAATGATTTCACCAGCTTTCATCCCGGATGAGATTCAGCGGTTCCTGACTCTGGGTGACCTTGGCCAAGCCCTTCTCTTCCTTTCACCATGGAGTGTATGCTCTGTGCCAGGCCCGGTGTTAAACCTTCGGATTTCCACTGGAGATACAGTGGCAGCCTGCAAGGAGTTTACCTCCACTCTGCAGGCAGACTCTGTTTTCTGATTGATGACTGGTCATTCCTGTATTATGTCTTTCTCTTGGGGCTTGGATAATGGCCCAAGAGATCAGGAGAACCTAAAAGAAATGGGGAACCACACCTGTGTGGGTCGCACTCTTGCTGGTCTGTGTGGGGAGTACAGGGATGAATACAGTAGTCATAGCCCTCAAGAAGCCTAAGGCCTAGAGATACTGTACTCAATAAATACTGCTGACATCTACCTATTTCCCCATATGTTCCTTTGGTAGGTCCTGAGTTCAAGAGAAACAGGTTTCTAAACAGAAGTAAAATCCTGTGGAAGTTTAGGATAATTGAATTACTTGCAAATTGGAGTATCCTGGAAAACTTCCTGGAGGAAGTGGCCTGTGCTTTGTATCAGGAAAAATAGGTAAGACCGGGGCATTGGAAATGTGGTGAGACATGGGCTGGGGAGGATGGCAGTAGCCATGGCATCTAAAGCCTAGACTCTGGAATTTGAGGTCCTTCCTTATTCAGGGGACATGGTCTGGAGCCCAGAGTGTGTGACAGACAGGAGTATAAGAAGGGTCTGGAGGAGGAGGAGGAGGCTTGAGGCCCTTTAAACAGCCTGCTAATTGACTTAGGATTTAACTTGATATAATGGAGAGCTGGGAAATGCTCTTGAACAGAGGAAGGACATTGAGGTTCTCCTCTAAAATGATGGCTTTGGCCAAAGCATGGAGAGTGGTTTGCAAGATTTGGTGGCAGAGGGCCCAGTTAGGAGGCTCAAGCCAGTAGAGGAGGTTCCTAGGTCACAGGTGTAGAGTGACACTCACCCGGAAGCACCTGCCTAGAACCAGCTCACCTGGGCGTTGACTGCACATTGTCCAGTGATCCAAGTTCCACAGAAACCTGCCTACCTTTCACTGCAGTGTTCTCTCCCAGCCTGGAGTCCAACTAAGGAATCATTGTGCTTCTGACCGAATTTACCTTCCAAGCCTCATTTCCACCTTCCAGAACAGCCTTCAAGTCTGCAGCCAAACCTGTACCTCATGGCAGGCTGAGTTTACTCCCTCTCACTCCTCAGGCTGCTCTCTGGGATTTTTTGTGTTTTCCTAACACACTGCACCGTGGGCTGTGCCCTATCATGTTCTGAAGAAATGATGAACAATGCCTCCTTTGTTGACCTGTAGCCTGGGCCAGTGGGGTAGGACTTTGCTTTCTTATTTTCAACAGATGGAAAAGTGGTGATGACAGAAAATTGTCTGTTGCTTTTGGAAAAGAAAGAAAAAAAAAAGTGACGTTTCCCTGTGTTTGACATCCTCTTCCTTAAAGGTGATGAGCCTATGAGGTTACCCTGCTTTCTGCCGCGCCAAACTTTGCAAGCTTCTTAAAATGCCTCTCCTCAGCATCTGACTTTTGAAAAATTGCATAAATACCCTGACCCAGATTCTTCCAAGGAATGAAACCCTTCCCAGGGAAGCTCATTAACCCTTTCCAGGTTTCCTTGGAATCTGTGCAAGCCAGTGATATCCTCCATTAAACTCTGCCTGGGTATTGACTGCTGTCCACTCTTGGGTCCTAATTAACTAGCTGGGTATGCCACCCCCTGTCCCTTCTAGCCCAAGAGCCTTTTTTTTTTTTTGGTCCCTGACTCTGTCATCTCCTCAGGGTCTGACACCCTGAAGCTGCAGGGAGAATGTTGAATGCAGTCTTGGTCTCACTAGGGTGCCTGAAACAGCCTCCTTGGTCAAATAGTTAATCAACAACTCATTTATTGCCACTTTAGGAGTGCTTAGGCTGGGAGAATGAGCAAATAGTTTAAAACACACACATACACACACCCACGTATACTCACATTTTTGGATAGACTGGGCTTGGTAAAAATTTTGCCATAAGTTTGTATCTGGCCCAAACCAACCAACCAACCAACCAAAACCAACCCTTAGAATCATCAGCCTTCCATCCTGACCACTCAAGAAGACAGTCTCTTTGCACATGTGCTCGGAGACTATTTTTTCAGCATCCTTATCCTGGGCAATGAGAATAGCACACCCAGGGGACACCCTCTGCATCTTCTCAAATGGGGAACTAAGCTCCTACCCCCCTTTTGGATTTGGAAAGCTTCTCTTGGAGAGGCACAGCGCTTATTTTTGTCATCCTCTTGCCCTCTGTCCCCTGACCGCACCCCAAAGCACAGAGAAAACTGAACCCTGTTCATCAGTGGAGGTCACTTCTTTGATCCCCCTGTGAGACCAGTGGAACACAAGGAATGTTTCCCACTGTATCATGTCCAGTAAATACAACCAGGGCTTCTGTGTTTTGTCTCCTTCCCCCTTTCTTCCCCATGAAGGGTGATTTTTCTCCATCTTATTGCGTCACCTGTTTGCTTTAAACTAGAAAACAAATAACCGCATCTCTAGTGAGCCTCCCCTTTGTCCCTAGGTATCAGAATGGTGCGTGGGTTTGGTTTGAAGCTAAAGAAAGGAGAAAGAGCCAGAGAAGAAGAAAAAAAGGTATTTTGCCTGAGGACTTGAGGCTCCCCTCCCCCCCCTTTCCTCCGCTTGACTGACTTTCTCACACTCAGATTCCCTGCAGCCTGCCAGGGACGTGGTAACTGCCCTGCCAAGAGTGATCCTGGGAGGGCTATTGAAAGAGCTCTGAGTAAGTACACACTGGGCGGATTTTCCCTCCCCTTCGTACCTGCTCCACACCTGTACAGGGAGCAGTCCCACACATATCACCTGATCGCAGCCCTTTCAGAGACCGTGAGAAAAATAAAGTCCAGCATAGAAGAGATGTTTGTCTCTGCAGGGCTGCAGCCAGCTCCCCGCGGTCCGGGTGCCCAGAAACAGCACATTCCTGGCCGGGTGTGCACGCGTGTTTGCCCACACGCGCGTGCTGGGTGGGGGCACCAGCAGGGGAGGGGAGCCGGGCATCACCTGCGTAATAACTGCTTTGCTGCCTCCATTTTTGGGCATCCTTCCTGTCTGGAAGTTTTGTGATCCTCTACTAGAATCATTACTATGGTCCCTCTAGACAAGAGTCTGTGTATGCTCATCACAGCTGAATGCATCACCAGGATTTCAGACATTAGGGTTCATGGATGAAACGCCCTGGGGCCTCTGAAGCCCTTGAAATGGACCTTTAGAAAGAGCTTCTTTTTCCCTGTGTTTGTCTTTTTAGGGCCTCTTTGGCATATGGAAGTTCCCAGGCTGGGGGTAGAATCCGAGCCACATCCGTGACCTACACCGCAGCTCACGACAACGCTGGATCATCAACCCACTGAGTGAGGCCAGAGATCGAACCCTTGTCCTCCTGCACACCAGTTAGGTTTGTTACCACTGAGCCGCAACAGGAACTCCCAGGAGCTTTATGAGTGAATGAACAAATGCATCATTCCACCCCCACCTCACCGCCGCCACCCCGGGGGAGAGAGTCTACAGCTTTTAGCAGAATCTCAAAGTTTTTTGTAACCCAGAAAGCTTGAGGAAGCTGATCCAGGCAATCTCGATGTATAAGTGGGTACTCTAAGGCCCAGAGAGGGCCAGGGACTGGTTCAGGCAACATAGGGCAGAGTGGGGGCCAGAAGCCAGCTCGGAGTCCTTTGTACCATTCCCCAGTGCTGTGGACCTTGGGAAATTTAGGGTGGGGTTTATGGAGTTGGGATCACTGCTAGAACTTGGATTTAAAATAGACACTTTAATAAAGGTCCTTTGAGTCTCCAGAACTTTGTTTTCTTAATTTGGGGGGTACTTGAGCTGCTCTGCATGCAGCATTTGGACAGAGATAGGATGGGGGAAAGCCAAGTGTCTGCCCATAGAAGAGGATTCAGGAATGCTTGGAGCAAGAGTCCTGGTTGCCATGCAGAGGCATTAGAAACGACCACAACCCTGCATTCCATCTTTGATAAAAACCAAGTTGCTACTTCGGAACAAAACTGCCTAGTTGGTTTCTGGCCAAGCTGGGACCTTGCACTGCAAACTGGGGGCGAGGGCAGAAAACAGAAGCTTTCAACATTGGCTCATAGCAGCCTCCCCCTGACCCCTCCCCTCCCTGCCCCCCTGAAAACTTGACTAGAGCCAGTGAGACCAAGGGAAAGTGCACTTTCCTAATGGTCCCTGAACAGGATGGTTGCCAAGAAGGCCTTTCCTGATGGGGCGGGGGCAGGGCACTGGAATGCCTTCACTCCCACATTTGGCCGGCCCACAGCAGCCTTGGAGGGCAGGGTCTAAACGTGCTGTCAGCTAACCTGTAACCCTCTGAGCAGAACTGCGGGGAGGCCAGCCTGCAAGCCCCGGGTTGAAGGCAGGTGCTCCCGCGAGATCACATGCCTGCTGGCTTGCACACTTGTGGTGAATGACTCGAAACAGTGCTGGGGCTGGTGCCTTTGGGAGCTTCTGGGAAGCTCAGGAAGGTGGGTGAAGCCTTAGCCCCTTTAAACCCAGACCATGTTTCTGTTTGCTGATACCTGCTCAAATTGTGACATCGGGTCATGTTTCTCAAAAAATCAAAAACAGAAACAATTCAGCTAGCCAAGAAAATCAATTGGATAAACCTTAGGACCTGACATTGATATAGGATGAATGTATCTGGCATCTTTTCAATTAAGATTGCCATCATTGTTATCTTGCTTATTATCCTCAGCCTATAGGACAAGGATGGGGGGAGGCAGAGGATGGGACCTAAGAGGTGGCCGAATGGGTCCATTCATTGAATGCACTGGAAAACTGAACCCAGGGAGAAGCGACTGGCCCAAGGTTTAACAACTTCCCCAGAGAGGGAAGAGCAAAGCCAGAATTAGGCTCAGGTTTTCCACCCACCAGTCCAGTAACCCTCCCCACTGTGTCTATGAGAAGAACGCTTTGAAATATCATCTGCAGCAAGTGACTAACGTTACCAACAAAGAAGGGTTTTCCGGTTAAGAACTGGAGCTACCTGCTGGTAAGTGAGTGTGGCAGTGTGACACACCATGCCCAGCACAGAGTGTGGTTAAAGGCCAGGCTTGCTGCACTGTGATTCCCTTTTGGATTTGCTGACTACCCTGTAACCTCTGGAAAAGAAGGAATCTTGATTTCCAAGTTCCAGAAGACAGGAAGTCGCTTGCAGAGGCCATACAGAATAGCAGAGGGAGAGGTGAGAAAAAGAATGGACTTTCCAAGTGGTAGGTAGATGCTATTTGCATGTGAGCTGTATATGTTCCTTTTAAATAATCAGGCTTAGGAAACAGTAAAAGACAATCCTGGCAGCTGTCGCAACTGCAGCTTAAGACTCTGGTGGGTTCCAGCAGGTCTGGGAGCTTCTGGTCTCTTTCAGAGACTGCTGCCTTATAGTATTTGACAGCTGACAGGCACTTTTTAGTCCATTACAGCACTTCGTCCTCATGTGTAGCCTTATAATCTTGCCTGGAAGGACTTTGGTGAAAGGCCCAGGGAGGGGCAGGGATGATTCAGGTGACCAGTTCAGGAGGCTTTTGGCTAGACCCTGGGCTGTTGGGGGCCCAGAACATAGGCTAGACAAGCTTTCCAGGGGGAAAAAAAAAAAAAAAACCTCTAGAGAAACAGGGCAGGGATCTTAGAGGCCAGGAGAGAACTGACTTTCCTTTCTTGGCCATGGGCAAGAATAAGATTTCCAGAAACTGGAGTTCCTGCTGTGGTTCAGCAGGTTAAGGACCCGATATTGTCTCCCTGAGGATGCAGATACAATCCCTGGCCTCTTTCAGTGGGTTAAGGATCTGGCATTGCCTTAAGTGCAGCATAGATCGCAGATGAGCCTCAGATGCTACATTGCTATGACTGTGGTGTAGGCCAGCAGCTGTAGCTCTGATTGGACCCCTAGCCTGGGAACTTTCATATGCTGCAGGTGTGGTCCTAAAAATTTAAAAAAAAAAAATTGTTTTTCAGAAACTGGAACAGAGGGGAAATGGCAATGATTGTCAGTTTGATATAGAGCATCCGTGAGCCAGAGGGCACATCTTTGGTGAGGAGCAAGGAGGAAGGGTACTTTCTTGTGGCAGCATGCCAGGGTTGAGGAGGAGAGGGAAAGGAATCCCAGTTAGCAAGAGGATGATTGAGCAGGCTCTGGAACGGACACAGGAAGGTGATGACCATGGTTTTCACGGGGCTGAGGCTGAGCTGCTTAGCTCAGCATCCAGGACCTTCTGAGAGGCTTTCGGGAAAATCTCGGAAGGGAGACAGGTCTGTGACTGAGGGCCCTTTAGAACTCTGGAAGCTACATCGCTTTCCTCACAAGCTATTTGTTCCATGCTGTTTGTATTGCTGTGATCATAGCATAAGATCCCACAGACTGGAAAAAGTTGTGGGATTGTTTGGGGTGGTGACAGTGAAGGGGGGCAGCAGGGAGACTGCATCCTGCTCTATAACCAGTCTGAGGGGTGGCAGTCCTGGAGACGAGGCATCAGGTGACCCAGAACAAAGTGGGGGGCAAGCGCATCAACTCCTCATAGCGCTACAGAAAGGACCAAGGTTTATCTCCAGCTCCCTGGCTGTGTGGGCAAATGCCCACAGGTTGCAGCACATCCTGGGTCCCCTCAGCTCTGCGGGAGGCATTATGGGAAGTAGGGAAAAGGATGTTCTCCTTTTGCAGGGTTGGGCTTCTGCAGGCCCCTTGGCTGAAATCCGAGAGGAGCCTGGATGGAGTGTCGGTTGGCACCCCCTTGCTGGTCCGCAGAGGTCTCTCCATAGAGTCCCAGACTGTGGCTGGCTCCTGGAGCAAATTGCCAAGCTGTGCAGGCCTCAGCCATGTAGCCAGCTTGTGGCCTTTATCTCTCCAGGCTCCCCCAATTGCACTGGGACCCGGGATTCATGTTCAAGTATTTGAGCTGCTTGCTCAGGGTGGAGGGTGCTCTTCGACTGTCTACCCCCTCCTCGCCTGCCCTCCGAGTCCTGGCAGCCAGGTCAGGGCTGGACTTGGTGTCTAGAACTCCAGGTCACCTGGATGGAGGGTGGAGTCCCACCTGTCTTCTCTGTATAGAGCTAACCTGTGTGGATGGTAGACAGTCTGGTCAGGAGTTCGAACTGTCCAATCTCCAGTTGCCTGTCTAACTTAACTCAGGTCAGGGACTATTTGTGAGCACCTGCTATGCGGAGGACAGACCTGCACAGCTATTTTGGCAGTTACTTTCATCCCTGCTTGCTGTTCAGATGCTATTCTTCATCTGAGCAGAGCGGTAACATCCCAGGTTTATATGATAAAAATTGCATTTTCACTCCCCACATTCTTCACCTCTATTACTTCTCTGATAAAGAAGCAAAGAAACTCCTTATGGCGCCTGGTGCCATATCTTTCCCAGAGTGGGCACCCCCAAGTATTTGTGGAATAAATGCATGAATGAACTTCGACGTAAAGAAATGTCTTACTGGTGATGCAATGGACCCCTGAGAGGGTCAGTGTGTTTTTCCCAATTTTCCTTGGTTGCCAAGTCCAGGGGGTGGATTGACTTTGACGACACTGGGCAAACTGGCTCTGAGCAGCCAGGACACTCCTGCGGACAGCTCTCCTCTGTTGCAATCCGGTGAACTGAGAGGAGTCTGGGGCTGTCCGTGTTTTCCCAGGCCTATCTTTATTGATGGTTATTAAAGACACACCACCACATGGCAATACGAAAGTACAAAGCAATTCCCAGGGTAAGGTACGTGGGAAGAAGGGAGATATTGAGCTCCCAAACAATTCTACTGTAATCGCGGTCTGCCCTATCTACCCATAGTTAATAAGTAAGATTTAAGCAGGCAGGTTCCACCACTGGGCAGCAGAGGGAAAGAAAAGAGGCCACGGGAGAGATCACCGGTCCTTCTGGAAAACTGGGAAAGCAAATGAGGAGGCTACATGGGAAAGGTGAGTCTGGCTGGCGGGCAGTCCCCTGGGAGGCGCGGAAGCTACACCTGGTCCCGACAAAGGACCACTGCTTACCTGTTCTCCTGTCCTCCCTCTCCCTATGCAAGCTACCCCCTCCTGGAAGAGTTCACACAACCATGAAGTACATGGGAATCATGGCCAGACGCGCTGGGTAAAATAAGTGTAAATACGGCACACAAAAACACCCGTTTTTATAGAGCACCCCAACACACCTGTTGTTTTACGATGCTGAGTGCTATTGATAAAGGGGGCTGTAAAGTCGAGGTGAGATGGCCTCTTATATTTAAATAGCAGCTTCCTCTGTGAACGTCAAGATTTTACAGCTGAGATTTGACTGACTGGGTGATGGTGATTATTTCTGTTAGGAATGTTAAGCGTGAATCCCAATATATGTTCGGGAAAAACTAGAGCAGCGTGGCTAAAAAGCAAAGATGCTGGAGCCAGCCTGCCTTGGGTTCCTGTTCTAATGTATTCACTATCTAGCTATGTGACTTGACTGTTTTGTACCTCAGTTTACTTAACTGTTAAATGGGGCGATAGTCATCGTACTTACCTGATGGGATTGTTATGAAGACTCATACATGTCATGTGCTTAGAACAGTGCCTGGCATATTATAATCCCAATAGAAGTTCTCAGATGATTTTATCATTGTCGTTTTATATATATGCATATATATATTTATGTGTGAATATTTATATATATGCCATATATTTATATGCATTTATATATGTATATATATGACATATAAGATACTCTCGTTCCACTAAAAAATATTCAGAAGATGTTCATATTCGCAAAGAAATGGGCAGACAACCACTGTGGTAAACGGGTCCACGAGTATTTGACAAACCAAAAGCTTTAGCCAGTCTTTGATGAATCCCAGACTGTGGGGCCAGGAGAAACCTAACAAAATTAGCTGGCTCCTTCTCCTGTTCCAGGGAGGAGGGTCTCTGCCACCTAAGCACTCTGGCTGTGGGTTTTTTTTTTTTTGTCTTTTTGCCATTTCTTGGGCTGCTCCCGTGGCGTATGGAGGTTCCCAGGTTAGGGGTTGAATCCGAGCTGTAGCCACTGGCCTACGCCAGAGCCACAGCAGCTCGGGATCTGAGCCTTGTCTGCGACCTACACCACAGCTCACAGCAACGCCAGATCCTTAACCCACTGAGCAAGGTCAGGGATTGAACCCGAAACCTCATGGTTCCTAGTGGGATTCTTTAACCACTGAGCCACAACGGGAACTCCCCGGCTGTGGTTTTGTTTGTGGGCAGATGCAGACCTTGCTGTAGCCGTGCCCAGAATAATGACAATGAGCCTCAGGCCCATGGAAAGGGGAGTTGTGGATGGAGGCAAGGGCGCCGGGCCGGGGCCAGGCACACAGGATGTGTGGGCGACTCGATCCCCTCCCCCACAACAGGAAGGAATGGGAAGGGCTGCAGAGGGACACTTAATCCGAAAGAGTAAACATGGGCCGGCCCTCCCTGGATCCCAGGCACACTTCCATGAGATAAGGTGGGTGGGAAAGATGAACGTCTGAGACCTTTCCTGCTCTAGCAGGTTCTTGTAGATGGCCAGATAATTTACGGTCCAAACTGGAACCCTTTTGAGAGTGATAGCTAATGCCGTTAACAATTATGTTGGGACAACTGGCATAAACTGGGACACATGGCCATCCTACTTCTGTGGGCCTGCGATGACAGGTGCTAGATTGTTCATCTGTCTGTTCAGCTATCTATTATCCGAGATGCTTCCTAAGAAGAAATACCATGTTTAAGTCACTAACGTTTTAACATTTCTTTCTTTTTTTTTTGTATTTTAATGATTTTTATTTTCTCCATTATACTTGGTTTACAGTGTTCTGTCAATCTTCTACTGTACAGCAAAGTGACCTGGCGACACCCACCCACCCACACACCCACACACACACATTCTTTTTCTTACATTAGCTTCTATCATGCTCCATCACAAGTGACTGGATATAGTTCCCTTTGCTATACAGCAGGATCTGATTGCTCATCCAAAGGCAATAGTCTGCATCTATTAACCCCAAGTTTCCAGTCCATCTTAGTCCCCCAACAACCTTGGCAACCACAAGTCTGTTCTCCAAGTCTATGAGTTTCTTTTCATTTGTGCCATATATTAGATTCTAGATGTGTGATATCACATGGTATTTGTCTCTCTCTTTCTGACTTACTTCACTTAGTATGTGAGTCCCTAGTTCCATCCATGTTGCTGCGAATGGCATTATTTTGTCCTTTTTATGGCTGAGTAATATTCCATTGTATATATGTACCATATCTTTATTCATCCGTCAGTGGTCATTTGGGTTGTTTCCATGTCTTGGCTATTGTGAATAGAGCTGCAATGAACATATGGGTGCATGTGTCTTTTTCGAGGAAAGTTTTGTCTGGATATATACCCAAGAATGATATTGCTGGGTCATATGGTAGTTCTATATTTAAATTTCTGAGGCACCTGCATACTATTTTCCATAGTGGTTATACCAGTTTACATTCCCACCAACAGTGCAGGAGGTTCCCTTTTCTGTACACCCTCTCCAGCATTTGTTACTTGTGGACTTGTTAATGATGGCCATTCTGACAGGTGTGAGGTGGTACTTCATTGTAGTTTTGATTTGCATTTCTCTAATAACTAGTGATGTTGATCATTTTTTCATGTACCCGATGGCCATCTGTTTTCACATTTCTATGTCTTTGGAAGGTGATGCCATTGATCCACCTTCCATATAGGGAGGAGCCCCAGTTTTGAACCCTGGGGACCTTATTCAGTGTGTTTAGGAGGAGAGAGGATCGGAGGAAGGCCCTGTTTGTGCTTAAGGATGGATGGCTTGACATGACTTAATTTCTTCTTTGATAGAGCAGGTGTGCTCCAAGCTTCCCCACCTGTGGGTCTGCACCCAGGTTATGGCTCCAGCATAGCAATGCTGCCAGGGACTCTTGCACCGACCAACCATGGCTGAGAACATCCACTCTTCCTGGGCACGTAAATGTGGAAAAAGTGAATGCTGCAATTGGAAGCTCGGGCCATTGTTTAGTGGCTGAAGGAGGGCTCCAAAGGAAAGAACCTGGACTATTTGCCCCTTTAGCCTTGAATTTGACTAAGTCTTTGGTGGTAAACACAACCCCAAAGCCCCCACCCCAAAAACCGAACAAACACAAAACACTTTTTTTTTTTCTGCCTAAGTCAAACGCAAGGTTTGCTCTTTGTTAATTTCCTAAAAAAGACAGGAAGGTAAAGAAAAATGGCTCCCTCGCCCGAGCATTCTTATATGTGCCTTTTTAATGATTAATGATACCTTGTGGGCTATTGTTTGATGTGGCCCCTGCTGGTTTGAACAGGAGAATACTGATTCACTCTTCAGGCATTTATGAATCACAAGTGTTTACCCTGAGACAATAAATGAAAGGGGGAGATTAAAAAAAGAAAAACACCCAAATATGCTGAGTTCTTTGAGTAAAAACTGGAGATAAGGAGGGCTTTCAGTCTTTGATACCCTGTGTGGGGCCCACCGCTTTCTCTCACAGAATGAAGATTGTGTGGAATGACCAAGACGGGGGCTTTTGAGTGTTAGAGATTTTTTTCTTTCACTCTCTGATAGGTTTGAGACAACTTTCCCCCTCGGTTTCTATGTCCTATGTCTTCGTTTTCTTCCCACCTGTCTGGTCAACTCTGTCAAGCGTGTCTCTTTATGGTTTCCTAGGGGCACCTTTTCGCCAGAGTCTCACTTGCTCCCCTCTTCTGCTTCCACCTGCTGCAAGGGAGGCCCTGGCAGCAGAGAGACCGGCCTTCATTAGGGCAAGGGCTGGAGGGCTGGAGAGAGTGGATTCAAGAGATGCAGGCCATGTGACTGATGGGGCCACGGTGGGCAAAGAGGTCTCAAAAGAAGACACGCACATACATGTCACTGGCTGTAACTGTGTAGACCCTTCTTCCACAATAGCACACTTAATGACAACTCCTAGACTTTTCTTCCCTCCTCTCTGCCCCAAAGCCTGGAGTTCAGTGAAAAATAACTGCCAAATTTGATCCTGATGACCCTTGACATTTTTTTTTTTATCTTGAGAGAATTTTAGACCTCCAGAAAAGTTGCGAACATTGTACAGCCCTCTTCTACCCTTTAACCAGCTTCCCCTGCTACCCACCCCACCATGGTGACATGGTTAGTTTTGTATCACCGTAGAACGATCATCAAAAAATCACCTTGGAAACTCTTACCACTGACTGAACATTCTTTCTTTCTTTTTTTCCTCCAGTGACATATAGAAGTTCCCAGGCTAGGGGGGAACTGGAGCTGCAGCTGTGGCATCCATAGAAACACTGGATCTGAGCTGCATCTGCGACCTACCTGCCGGGGCTTGCGGCAATACCAGGTCCTTAACCCACTGATTGAAACCAGGGATCGTCACATCCGCATCGTCACAGACACTGTGTTAGGTTCTTAACCCACTGAGCCACAACAGGAACTTCTGAATGGACATTTTTGGTAGTTCTAGTTGGTGCCGGAGAACTATGTAGCCCATAAAACAAAGCTAAAACAAAGCATCTAGATGGATACAAACAATGGCAACAAAAATACTTCCTTTAAAAAGAATGTAATATTTCTTCCCTAAAGCCATGTCCTCTGTAGTTTTTATAAGTCAAAGACTGGTATCAGCATTGGAGAAATTCATTTGCATTCACTTGGGATGTTCACTGATAAGGAAGAAATACAATTAGGACTGCGGATAGGGTCACTGTGGTCTTTGTCCTCGACCCTCTATGATTTACCGTAATGACTTTGGATCCCTCTGAGACTTCATGTTCCACCTTTGTGAAATGCAGGAACTGAACTAAATTATCTTATAAAAGTCTGTTTGTTACAGGTCTTAGTTATATAGAAAAAAAATAATCTTGGTTCAATACTATAAACTAAAGACTTGTTCCGAATTTCACCATTTTTTCTACTATATTTTTTTCCTGTTCCAGGATCCCATCCAGGGTCCACCGTGCATTTCGTCATCTCCTCTCTTTGGGCTCCTTCACTCTCTGAGAGTTTCAAAGTCTCTATTTGTGTTTCAGGACACTCATCGTAAGAGTACTAGTCAGTTGGGTTTAGGACTATCCTCCACTGGAGCCTGTCTGATGTTTTCTCACGATTATATGGAGGAGCTGCGTCACTCAAGAGAAGGGCACAGAGCTAGGGCACCCTTTCCAGGATAGCATTGTGGGGGCTTCAGGAAGCTGCTCTCTTTCGCTGTCGTTCATTTTTTTGGCTTTTCTAGGGCTGCACCCATGGCATATGGAGATTCCCAGGCTAGGGGTCTAATCGGAGCTGTAGCCACTGGCCTATGCCAGAGCCACAGCAAAGAGGGATCCGAGCCATGTCTGCGACCTACACCACAGCTCACGGCAACGCCGGATCCTTAACGCACTGAGCGAGGCCAGGGATTGAACTCGATACCTCATGGTTCCTAGTCGGATTCGTTAACCACTGAGCCACGACGGGAGCTCCTCGCTGCTGTTCTTAACCACCATCACCAGGTGAAGGTGGTTTCAGCCAGAACTGTCCACTCTGCAGTTAGGGTGTTTCCCTTCCGTATTTCCTAAATGTTTAGGAGGGTGATATTTCTAGACATCTCAAATATTCTGTTTCTGTGTATACATCTGCCTACCAATTTGGGGTTGGCTTATTGGTCTATGGCATCAGAGGATCTTGCCTGTGGCTGTTCTTCCTAGGATAGTCTAATAGCGAATTTTTTCTTTCTTTCTTTCTTTCTTTTTTTTTGTCTTTTGTACTTTTAGGGCCGCACCTGCGGCATATGGAGGTTCCCAGGCTGGGGGTTGAATCAGAACTGTTGCTGCCGGCCTACGTCAGAGCCACAGCAATGCCAGATCCGAGCCAAGTCTTCGACCTACACCACAGCTCACAGTAACACTGGATCCTTAACCCATTGAGGGAGGCCAGGGATCGAACCTGCAAGCTCATGGTTCCTAGTCGGATTTGTTTCCACTGCGCCACGACGGGAACTCCTGAATAGCGAATTTTGATTTCCCTCATTCCTTTTACATCTATTAATGGAACTTTTATAGGAGGTGTTACATGACAGTACATGGTAATAAAGCAGAAGTTAAAAAAAAATCCATATTCTTTTGGAGCCTATGTTTTAGATAGATAGGCAAAATAAATCAATGCATTGGTTAGCATATTAAGAGGTGACAAGTGCTAAAGACAGAAATCAAGTAGGGTTGGGGAGATGGAAGTCCCTGGACCCCAGGAGGTCCAGGTTTAAATGGCCTGGTCATCAAAAGTCTTAGGAGATGGGTAGGAGAGGAGGGAGCAGCATGTGAATATCTTGAGGGAGGAGATTTCTAAAGTGAAGGAAGATCACGTACAAAGGCTCTGAGGCAGGACTACACCTGGTCTGTGTGCTCCAGGAAAACTGAGAGGCCAGAGTGATTGGTTCCAAGTGAACAAAGTGGGGAGGTGGGGAGAGGGAGGTGAAGCAGAAGAGGCTGGCAGGGCGGGCTGGGGCAGACTCCTCTGGGCCATTCTAATGACCTGGCTGTGCTCTGAAGGAGGAAGGAGCCACTGCAAGGGCTTGAGCATAGAGGTCACGTGATGTGCTTCATATTATTAAGTGATGGCTTTGGCTGCTCTGTGGTAGGTGAGGATGGAGGCAAGGGGATCGTGCTTAGGAAGCTGTGACTTTCATTTGGGCAAGAGATAAAGGTGGCATGGGCCAGAATGGTAGCAAAGATTTGACTAGAGTTTGCATGTGGTTTTATTTATTTATTTATTTGTTTGTTTGTCTTTTTGCCTTTTCTAGGGCTGCTTCCACGGCATATGGAGGTTCCCAGGCTAGGGGTCCAAGCAGAGCTGTAGCCACAGGCACAGCAACACCAGATCTGAGCCGCGTCTGCAACCTACACCACAGCTGTCAGCAACGCCGGATCCCTAATCCACTGAGTGAGGACAGGGATTGAATCCACAACCTCATGGTTCCTAGTCGGATTCGTTAACCACTGAGCCAGGATGGGAACTCCTGCATGTGTTTTTGAAGGTAGAACTAACACTGCTAGGAAAGAGCTTCCAAGTGATCAGCAGCTTCCCGAACCCCCAGGGAGTGTATGCTTCTCGCTCTGCCTTGCAGTGGGACTCTAGGAACAAGTTTGCAAAGCACTGGCTGGCCAAGTTGGGTCTAAGCTCCACAGTCCCCCACTGGGGCCCTGCGCAATTGAGGTCCACCCTCCTTCTCTCTGCAGGGCAGCACACACTTCCCTCTGCCCATTCTGCTCAGGCCACCAACACTAGCTCTCAGGCTCCTCCCCTCAGTGCTCTCTGCCAATCAAGATCCTTCCCATCCTCCCAGGCTCAGCTCCACCACCCCTGGCCCCACCTTCTGACCTCTATCCCTCTTGGTCCCTGGACACTAACCAGTCTCAGCTTCATAGAGCAGCCCTTGAAAAGAGACACCCCTGAAAACCTCGGCAGCCTCAGGGCCCCTGAAACTCAGCACCCAGTGCCTCATCAGCCTGTTGGTTGGCTTGTTGGTCTATGACAAAGCGTAAGAATAAAAATATTAGGTTTTCCGGAGTTCCCGTCATGGCACAGTGGTTAATGAATTCAACTAGGTTTCGGGTTCGGTCCCTGGCCTTGCTCAGTGGGTTAGGGATCCGGCGTTGCTGTGAGCTGTGGTGTAGGTTGCAGACGCGGCTCGGATCGACCCCTGGGAACCTCCATATGCCGTGGGAGCGGCCCAAGAAATAGCAAAAAGACCAAAAAAAAAAAAAAAGGTTTTCCTCTTAATCATTCAAGAACATTTTACATTATACTCCACATATATTTCTATTTCTATCCCTATTTAATCTAAAAATAGTTTTTCTACTCCCTCTGCCCAACCCTTCAAGTAAAATTGAATTCTAGATTTCCTCTTCTTGGGCCACTGTATCCCTGTGGGTCCTGTGTACCCCAGGTTGAGAAATCAGGAGCGGGGAGCAGGGAGAGGCGGGCATGACTGAGGATGCATTTGCTGCCAATGGGTTTCTATCTCTTTGTCTGCAGATCGAGTTAACTGAAAAAATGCATATGGGTAAAACCGTCACACAGCGCAAAGGGGTAGATTCTGAAAGTGACCCTTCCATCTGCAGTCCTCATCCCCCAACCCCATCTCAGGGGCAGTCACTCTTACCTGTCCCCTATACAGCCATCAGGAGATGGCTCAAGAACAGCTGCAGGCTGGTGGCGGCCGGTAGCTACCAACTGAAGGTAAAGTGCAGCACTGTGAGAAGCAGCACTGCCCTGCCCTTCAGCTCCTAGGGCAGAAGGGCCAGTGGCAGCCATCACCACTGCAGCCAACCTGCCATCTTTGTGGTTGTCTTTGCAAAACTCACCCCTTTTGCAAACCAAGGGCTGAGTTTACAAAGACTCCATACTCAGTGGAGCCAGGGCATTTGGCGCACCCTCTTTGGCTCTGCGCCTGCACCCTCAGAAGGAGCTTCCTTGTCATCGAGATGTCTCAGGTTGTCTCTCCCTCCAGGTCAGCCAGCCAGAGGGAGGCGTAAGGCCAAGAGCTGTGTCAGGATGAAGGGCAGGTGGGAAGAGGGATGCAAGAAGCCAGTCCCTGAGCTGGGATGACAGCAATGCTGAGACACTTCCGGGGGAGATTTGTCACCCCCCACCCCCACCCCTCCATGGGCCTCTGAGGCTCACCTGAAAGGCAGCAAGCACTCTTGCTCTACCTTTCCCGTGGGAATTCAGCACAGTCAGCAGAACCCCTGAACTCTGCTGGGCCGCTGCCAGCAACTCTCAAGCCTTTCCCCCCGCCAGTTACAGTGACATGATGTCGTTTTTATTGAAGCAAGATTAGATTTTTTTTTTTTTTAAGTTTTCAAAAGTGTGGTTCACATGATCTCTAGTACTTTTCCTATTGCTGGAAGACCACGGAGCTGCCAATTTCAATTTGCTTCAGCTTTTATCACTAGAAGAAGCTTAAGAGAAAAAAAGAAAGGGGAGAAAGGCCGGATGAAAATATTCCACTTGGCCCTGGTAGTGAGCTTGAGGGTGGCAGGGGACACACGCATTGTCCCCTCCCTCATGTGTAAGTGGTGTGATAGGAAGACGTCAGGGGACCGGAGTCGGACCTGGCAGCTGGACAGCACATGGTGTCGCAAGGGTTTTCATGCACCAGCCAGAGAGGAAAAGCACAACTGGAGTCATTCACGGAGTCAGGAGAATATCAGAGAGGATGCTGAGCTATTGGGAGATGGGTAAAATAACCCACGGAAGAGCGCTCCTTCCTCTTAATCCCAGTTTGACTAATTCCCTTCTTTGGAGGCAAGATTTCCCACTCATTCATGCGTTTATTTATTCAACATATTTATCAAGCATGTGCTTGGGTCTGCCAAGGATACAGGGCGATAAGGCCAAGCCTGTGTATTCACCATCTTTATTTATTTCTATTTTTTTGCTTTTTTTAGGTCCACACCTGTGGCATATGGACATTCCGAGGCTTGGAGTAGAATCAGAGCTGAAGCTGCTGGCTTACACCACAGCCACAGCAATGCGGGATCCAAGCTGCATCTGAGACCTATACCACAGCTCATGGCAATGCCAGATCCTTGACCCGCTGAGTGAGGCCAGGGATCGAACCTGAGTCCTCATGGATACCAGTAGGGTTCATTACCACTGAGCCACAATGGGAATTCCTCATTCACCATTTTTTGAGGAAAATTCAAGAATGCCAATTTGCATGGATCATGATTTTCCAGGTGCCACCTCAACCCTCAAAATGAGCCATGTGATGGAAACTTGTGAAAAACGTGAGACTGATCACGTGGTTGTGGCATCAAGTCAGAGAATGAGGTCTGGAGGGTTAAAGGACACGTTGAAGCAATCAATGTCTCCCACTCCACGGGAGTCTTAGAGTCGAAACAGCATCCCTGTAGCCCCCCCCCCCCATCGAGAGCCGCTCAGATCCCTGCTGGTCTGGTCCTCACAACAACCTGGGACGTAGGGAGGGGAAACACTTACCGCAGCTCTACCTGACGCAGGTAGGTGCTCAGTGTTTGTTGAATGAATGTTGAGTAAACCCCCAATTTACAGGAGTGAGAAAGGTTCAGGAGGAATCAAGAGATTGGTCCCAAGTCACTAGCGGTAAGTACAAAGCCTAGACTTGAACCTAGAGGTCTTGGATGGGCATGTGAAGGCCCATCATTACTCCTACAGGCACTGCTCTTTGGAGATTTCTCCAAATGACTGCCCTTCCTTTGACTGGAAGGAAAGTGACTCTGGACTCAGTTTCCATAAATGTTGCAGTAAGTCTTTAGAGAGTCATTTCCATAGGTGTAGGTCAAACTGACCTCAGGTGTGGACAGGGTACCTCAGGAAGAGAGCCTGTGTTCCTGGGAATTTCTCAGAGTTGAATTGGTTGGGCAAAGAACCTTGGGCATCGGGTACTGCTCCTTGAGTGTAGACTGCCAAACCATCCCAGCTGGAGTTGGACGTATCCTTGCAGCTCATTTCTTTTTAGAAACCTATGCATCGCCCCAACTCATTGTCTCTCTGCCAATTCTGTGCCTTGGAAAAAGCTGGATTCAGAGCAAACTTGTGAAGAAATAGTCCCTATTTGTATCTCATAAACCTTGATTTTCCTTTTCCATAAAAGGATGGAGTGGTGGTAAGTCCCAGGTAGCTTAGAAGGCATGGTCAAGGCTACAGGGAAAGGCAGCCTAATTGGAGCTGCAGTATCACTGGGCTAGAAGAGACCCAGAAAGTCATGGAGTCCCCTCCCCTGCCTCCAGGGGAAGAAGGTTAGAGCACATGCCCAAGGGCTGGTGCTGGACATGTTCCTGCCTGGAAATGCAATTTGGGGACCAGGCAGAGGCCATAGGAAAGGAGAGTCTACCTGAATGAAAAGGGAGGCCAGAGAGTGTGAGACTCCACCATCTTGTCCCCTTCGTCCTGAGAACATGAAGTAGCATGGGAAGCTTTGCCTGGAAAGCCAGAGAAGGATCTGAGTTCTAAACCTGCCTCTCCTATACACTCATTTCCTAAACATAACGTTCATGACCACTCCTCTGTGCCTCAGTTTTCCCCATCTGTAGTCTAATGGTTCTCAGACAGTGCTGGGGAGGCTGTTCCTCCCAGAGAGCGCTGGAGCCTGGAGATGACTCTGAGGGTGAGAGCCTCTCCCAGCCCTCTT
This sequence comes from Phacochoerus africanus, assembly GCF_016906955.1. Lineage (NCBI taxonomy): Eukaryota > Metazoa > Chordata > Mammalia > Artiodactyla > Suidae > Phacochoerus > Phacochoerus africanus. The sequence continues at coordinate 211,481,109 of NC_062544.1, read as the reverse complement.
GTCCTCCTCCTACCAGAAGGATCTGGCTTTTGCCTGTTCACCATTGTGTGTCCTTGTACAGTTTTTGGTTTGTTTGTTTTTTATTTTCAGGGCCACACCCACGGCTTATGGAGGTTCCCAGGCTAGGGGTCTAACCAGAGCTACAGCTGCTGGCCTGTGCCACAGCCACAGCAAAGCAGGAACCGAGCCGTGTCTGCGACCTACAGCACAGCTCACGGCAACGCCAGATCCTTGACCCACTGAGCGAGGCCAGGAATCAAACCCAAGTCCTCATGGATACTAGTTGGGTTCATTACCACTGAGCCACAATGGGAACGCCTCCTCGTACTTTTTTTGCAAAGATGTTCTATTGTTTTTTTGGGTGGTCAAGTTTGAGGCCGTCAACTAAGATGGTCTCGGAAATCCTCTCCAGCTTGAAAGTCTTATGATTCTTCCCTTAGGTCTCCTGGGCTTTTGGATGTTGCCTCCTCTATCCTGTAGCACATGATCTTTTAACGATATATATGCTGGTTTTTCTCTACCCCAAATCTCCTGGGTTGTACCCAGTTCCACGTAGGATAATGAGTATGGGGGAGCTGTTGCCCAGGCTGCCGCAGGCAGAGTCCTTGTCCCTTAAATTGCTCACAGTTCAGTGGGGGTAGGATGGAGACAGGGGAACCAAGAATGACAATACTACCCAGTGTCTTACTTCTAACATTCACTACCAATACCTGGGACCCAGTCTTATCTCTCTCACCCACAGCCGGCCTATGTGGGATACTTAGTAGGTGCTTAGGGAATCTTTCCTAAAAGCCTTGATCAATGAATGGCTTGTTCCCTCTTTCACCCCAATCCAGATGTATCTGTAGGTGGAGGCCTTTCCTGGACTGACTGGAGCGCTGTGGATGCCGCGGGCTCTGTGTTTTCCTTTAAGGAGCTGGGCTGATGATAGCTCTTGGTGATCATCACCTGTTGTGGGTTGAGCTGTGTCCCCTAAAGAAATGTGTTCAAGTCCTAACTTCCTCAGAATGTGACCTTATTTGGAAATAAGGGTGGTTAGATGTTCTCTCTCTCTTTTTTTCTTATGGCCACACCCTCGGCATATGGAAGTTCCTGGGCCAGAGACTGAATCCAAGCCACAGCTATAGCAACCCTTTAACCCACTGAGCTGAGCCAGAGAGCCAAAGCATGCCTCTGCGGTGACCCGAGCTGCAGCAGTCAGATTTTAACCCGCTGCACCGCAGTGGGAATTCCAAGGGTTGTTAAAAGTTTGCTGCTGATGTCATTAGCTCAGGTTGAGTCATACTGGAATAGGGTGGGCCTTTAATCCAAAATGACTGGTGTCTGTCTAAGAAGAGAAGAGACACAGGCCTGAGACACACAGGGGAAAGGTGACCACGTGACAATGGAGGCAGAGTTTGCTGTGATGCGTCTCCAAACCAGGAACACTGCCAAACACCCGAAGCTCAGAGGGGCAAGCATGGATGCTCTTCTGGGGTTCTCAGAGGGAGTGTGGTGCTGCTGACACCTTGATGGCAGACTTCCAGCCTCCAGAACTCTCACAAGGCAATACATTTCTATTGTTTGGTTTGGTTTTTTGGCTGCACTCGAGGCATATGGAAGTTCCCAGGCCAGGGATCGAAGCCATGCCACAGCAGCAACCTGGACTGCTGCAGGGATAACGCCAGGGTCCTGAACCTGCTGCACCACAAGAGAACTCCCCATTTCTATTGTTTTAAGCCACCTAGTTTGTGGCACTTTGTTTTGGCTGTCCTGGGACACTAATAAAAAATCACACCGTCCTAATAAAACAAAACAAAACAAAACAAAAAATTACAACCTCTTTTTTCCTTCGACCTCTAGGAAATGGTCACAGGAAAATATGTTGGGTTTGAGCTTACTTTTCTGAAGCATGAATTACAGTGTCTCATCAGAATATTTCATGTCTGTAAAGCTCTAACACTTTTGTCTGTTGGGTCTTATGTGCAGCATGGATTGGGTAGTAAAATAAACAAATCAAAAAGCAAACCACCTCTCCCCAAGCAGTCAATAACTGCCTCCTCCTCATCTTTTTTTTTGGGGGGGGGGCTTTTTAGGGTCACACCAGCAGCATATGGAAGTTCCCAGGCTAGGGGTCGAATAGGAGCTGTAGCTGTCAGCCTACACCACAGCCACAGCAACGCTGGATCCGAGCTGCCTCTGCAACCTACACCACAGTTCTCAGCAATGCCAGATCCTTAACCCACTGAGCAAGGCCAGGGATTGAACCTGCAATCTCATAGTTCCTAGTCGGATTCATTTCTGCTGTGTTACGACGAGAACTCCCCTCCTCATCTTTTCAAAAACAAATTTGCTGAGGATCGTCTGCTTCACCTGACCTGAGCATTTGTACATTTGTTCAGTCTGGGGGTGAGTTTTACTTTCCCGTATAGGAGCATGGACTCCATGACTGTCTGGGTTAAACATGATTCAGGATAATGATTCATGTCTCTGCAGAAATGATGCTGCTCGCTTCTGAGTGTCTTTCCTGCATCTCGTTTCATCCACCCATCCTCCTGGCAGCAGGCAGGTTTCTAGCTCTGGCTTTTCCCCGGTTGCCCTTGATCCAGGAAGCAGGGCTCCTCCCCCTCCATCCCCAAGGAGATTCAGGAATTTGTGCCACTCACCTCATTCTGGTTATTGAATAACTGGCGGGGCATCGAATGTCAGGGCTGAGAAAACAGACCAGCCTACCTGTTGGACCAAATGACCTCATAGCTCCGGCTGTTCTCATGGTGTCAGCTTGCACTGTCTGTCAGCGGCTCTTTCATCGCGAGCTGCACTTGCATCAGACTATTCTAATCATGGTCACCGTGCTTCCAAAGGCGGTGAAGGACAGCAGCTTAAGGTTCCGATGAAGCCTGGGGCAGTCTTGCCAAGGGGGATGGAGTCTTCTTTTTTTTTTTTAACCGTGTGGTTGATTTACAATGTTGTGTTAGTTTCAGGCGTACAGCAAAGTGATCCAGTTATTTATTTATGTAGATCTATAAATGTAGATCTATAGATAAATTCTTTTTCAGATTTGTTTCCATGATGGGCTATTAGAAGATACTGAGTATAGTTCCCTGTGGTACACAGTAGGTCCTTGTTGGTGTTCTCTTTTATGTACAGTGGTGTGTATCTGTTAATTCCAAACTCCTAATTTATCCTTCCCCCACCCCCATCTTTTTTTTTTTTTTTTTTTCCAGCCTTAAGAAAGAAAGGAAGGTGAGAATGGGGAAGGAATAAGCGGCTTATCGTGTTTTCATTCAGAATTCACCCCTGATCTCCCCACCTGGATTTCCAGCCCCAGGCTTTCCTGAGCAGTAGATGTGGAGAAGAACAAACCATTGTGCTCCCCCACCCTCGCCCCACCTGACCTGGCTGAGGAGGGCTTCCCTGCAGGGGGACGAAGCCTCTGGAGCCATTTCTCCTGCTCAGGGACCACAGCAGCAACACCATGGATGTCTTTGATCCACAAATCTTTGATGTGGAAAATGATATTCTCTGGGCCTTAGCAGAGGGCCTCTCTTGGTTTGTATTTGTGGAACTCTTCTTCTCCACTGGTGGTGCCTTCCCAGTTGCGGCCTCTGAGAGATTCCCCCCACCCCGAACAAGGAGAATGGAAAATGATCTTTTCATGATGAGTGTGATTATTATTACTATTTATTTATTTTGCTTTTTAGAGCCGCATGTGTGAAACATGGAACGTCCCAGGCTAGGGGTTGAATCAGAGCTGCAGCTGCCAGCCTACCCCAGAGTCATAGCCACATGGGATCTGAGCCGAGTCTGCAGCCTACACCACAGCTCACGGCAAGGGCAGATCCCCCACCCACTGAGTGAGGTCAGAGATCGAACCCCCGTCCTCGTGGATATGCGTCAGATTCCTTTCCGCTATGCCACAACGGGACCTCCCATCCCTGTGATTATTGTTAAATTTAAGATGAACTTGTAAATAGGTTGGCCTTAATTATTTTTTAAAAAATTTCTCCTAATGTTTTTTTAAAAAATTTTAAATGATATTTTCTTGATGTATAATTGATGTATATTTGATGTATAATATTGTATGTAACAGATATATAATATGGAGTCACAATTTTTAAAGGTTATACTCCATCTATAGTTATAAAATACTGGCTATATGCCCATGTTCTACAATAATATAGCCCTTATTTTATTTTATTTATTTAAAAAATTTTTTTATTACTCAAATGAATTTATCACATATGTAGTTATCTAATGATCATAACAATCCAGTTTCACAGGATTTCCATCCCACAACCCAAGCACATCCCATATAGCCCTTATTTTATATCTAATACTTTGTCTTACTCCCTTGCACTGTATTGCCCCTCCCCCTTTCCCTCTCCCCACCCCACCCCCAACCACCTGTTTGTTATATTTTGTGAACAGAAAATGATCCTGGATAGAAAGCCATTATTTCCCTCAAGTTAGAGTCGGAAAAACTGGGAGGAGACAGAAAGGGAGGTGATTCTGTGGTGATATTAAATTTATTCACTCATTCATTCATTCACTTATTCACTCATTAATTCAACAGACATTTTCTGAATGTCTGTTCTAGGCCATGTACTGTGTGATGAGCTGGGGATGTAAAGACTGCGTCACCAGTATGACTTGTGCCTGAGGGAAAGTCTGCCTGGGAGGTTGGGAGGGTCACGGGAAGAAGAGAGCTCAACCATAGCCCAGAGAAGCAGGGAGGAGAGTTTTATCCTGGAGGAGAAGAGCATTTTTCAAAACAGAGGCCCTAGGCTCTTGACATCTGAGTCATCTGGGGGAGTTTGTTAAAATGCAGAGGCTCCCACCCACACTTGCTGCTCCAGAATCTCAGCACTGGGTCCTGGGATCTGCATGTGTGTTCTCAGGTACTAAGTTGGAGAATATCTGATTTTGGCTGCTGCATCAGAAGGGATGTTTCTGACAGCTCCCATTGTCGTGCAGCAGAAACGAATCCTACTGATATCCATGAAGATGCCGATTCAATCCCTGGTCTCGCTCAGTGGGTTAAGGATCCAGCGTCATGAGCTGTAGTGTAGGTTGCAGACATGCCTCTGATCCCATGTTGCTGTGGCTGTGGTGTAAGCTGGGAGCTACAGCTCCCATTTGACCCCTAGCCTGGGAACCTCCATATGCCGAGGGTGCCAGCCTGAAAAGCAAAAACAAAACAAAACAAAAAAGACGTTCCCAATGAGAGCTGGAGCCAGTGAACGCACAAGGGAGGAAGGAGGTCTGGCCTGGGCCCAGAGCGTCATGTCTTACACATGCATTTATAGCCAGGACTCAGGCTTGACGCAGAGCTGAGCAAGGCACAGCTGATGACACCTTTTTGCAAGATTGGTTGTCCTCTAACTGATCTTGCCTCAAAACTTTAGGGAATCTCCTTTCTTTTGCCATTTGCTCCTGCCTTTTCTAAGGGAATCATTTGTATAGGAAGTTTAAAGACTACAACCCCAAGGACATCATTGGGTGACTTGTTTCCTTTGTCTGTTGCTCGGCAGAAGTTGGCCATTCTCCTCTGAGGCTCCTTTGGTCCAGGGCCTTCTATGACTCTTGCTTAAGTCACCAGGTCATCTTTAGTTCAGAAGAGAAAGCCCCTAAGCTCCCCACAGTTCTCTTCAGCTCTTTTTTTTTTTTTTTGTCTATTTAGGGCCGCACCCATGGCATATGGAGATTCCCAGGCTAGGGGTCGAATCGGAGCTATAGCTGCCGAGCACAGCCACAGCCACAGCCACAGCAATGTCAGATCCGAGCTGCCTCTGCAACATACACCACAGCTCACAGCAATGCCAGATCCTTAACCCACTGAGTGAGGCCAGGGATCCAACTCGTATCCTCATGGATACGAATCAGGTTCTCAACCCACTGAGCCACAATGGGAACTCCCTCCTTAGCTCTTCATGAAAGCCAAGGAGGAGTGCGCTGGTGGCACAGTGGGTTAAGGATCCAGTGTCGTCACTGCTGTGGCCCAGGAGATTACATATACTCTGGCGGCAACCAAAAAAAAAGAAAAACAGAAGAAGAGAAAGGAGAGTGAAGGGCAGGCTGCATAGCACTAGATGCAATCAGCTATGGGTTCAGTAAGTGATCACAGTTGGAGGAAATCAAAACCCCCAAATGGAGTCCCCTGCCATCCCTTCATTCCTTTAGCGGAAATCTCTTGAGTCAGCGTTGTACGATTGCTGGTGTTTGGGGTGCATAAGACAGACACAGCCCTTGCCCTTATGCGTTTGTGCCCTAGAAGAGAAACAAGTAAGGGGTGGATGGCAGTGTATGTGCCGAGGGTTATGCCAGTTCTTCCGTGCTTCCTTCTAGGCCCCAAGACTGCACCTGGCCCAGGCCTTGGTGGCTTGTGGGCATTCGCGATCTCCTATCCTGTGTTCATTTGTCCCTTCCTTTGCGAGCATTTACTGAACTCCTATGATGTGTCATGTTGAATGAATTAGGTCCTAGACTCTGTGCCAGTAAACTTCGTGGCAGATTTAATACAGAATGAACAAAATGTAAAACCTGGTCTCAGGAAGCTCAGAGTCACATGAGAGAGACAGACAAATAAACCATGGGCCGTGGCTCAATGTACAGTCAGGGTCTCTCTGCAAGGCCACAAGGGAATGCGGGGGCAGGGTGGGCAGAGGGGTCGGCCGGGACCCCTGAGCTGGACCTGGAAGCATATGTAGAAGTTTTGTCTTTTTTCAGTACTTCCCAGACAAGTCACTGATGTGTATTTCATCATTCAGTCTCTCCATATTGATGGACTGAGTCCCTAAAATGTTCTTCGCAAACCAGTGAGACAAATTATTAGATTAACCAAACAAACCAACATCTCGTTGGTCCCCTAGCAGGTAACAGCCATAGTCAAGTCCTGGGCACTAAATCAAAGAAGTGGAAACTCTGTCTCACAGCTCAGAGAGGCCAATGCGGAACTGAGATGGTCAAATGTGCCTGGTCACCTCCAACCTCTCTGATTTAGACTAAGGTCGATCCTGCACCCAGCAACAGTGAGTTTCCTTCTGGGTAGAAGTGAGACGGCCCCTCACCTGGGTGAGGCAGTAAGTAGAGCTCTTAATTTTGGTAGCAGAACATCAGCTCTGTTACCTGCAGGGCTGGTACCAAAAAATAGGAGGATCTGTGGACAGTAACATAGTAACTGCTATATTTACAGTAACAATAGAGTTCACCTTATTTTGTTTCCAATTACGGTATAATACATACTCATTTCAAAAACAAAAACGTCCCTTTGTGGCTCAGCAGCAATGAACCCAACTAGTATCCGTGAAGATGTGGGTTTGATCCCTGGCCTGGTTCAGTGGGTTAAGGATCCGGCGTTGCCGGGAGCTGTGGTGTAGGTCGCAGACGCGGCTTGGATCTGGTGTAGCTGTGGCTGTGGTGCAGGCCAGCATCTGCAGCTCTGATTCGACCCCTACTCTGGGAACTTCCATATGCTGCAGGTGCGGCCCCAAAAAGCAATAAATAATACATAATAAAACATACATAAGAAAATAAAAAACAAAAATACAGAAAAGGTGAAAGAAAATCACCCCTGTTATTTGATTTTTTTTCTTCCTTTTCTTTCATGATTTTACCTGATTACGATGATTGTAATACACCATTTCATAATCCACTTTTGTTATTTAACGTGATAGAAATAGAAATTTCAGTTAAATGACTGTGTAATCTTTCATCATTGAGGTACCATGATTTATTTAATACATTTAAGCATATAACTTTTGAAAAACGTATCTTTCTCAAGACAAATTCCCAGAAGTGAAATTGCTAAAAAGAGGAGCATTATTAAGCATTATTAATATCTCAGTATATATTACCAAATTACTTTCCGAAGGGTGATATTGATTTTTATTTCTGTAGTGTATTGGATGCATGAGTTTAATTCTAAATTATCTGCTGTTTATCTCCTGCCAAAAATATGGTTGAGATAATGAATTAAGCCCCGTCCTTGAATCTGATGGGGTCAACACAAAGAAATAGGTTTGAAGTGCATTAGTGCATTTACTTTACATTGAATTATGAATTAACTCACACGCTTAGCTTTTGTTATGGGTGATTTCAAAATAAAAAAAGACACTTCTGGCATCTTCTGCTGAACCATCATTGACAGCCCTCCATTGTGTTACCCAGGGTCCCTTATGTCAGGACATATCTTTTTTTATCTTCAGCCCTAGTTCCATTTTTTTTAAAATCAAATAATAATGATACCTAGGCTATTTCTTAATAGCCACATTTATGTTAGCTGGCAGTAAAGGCTCTAAAACCATCTCTCCTCCTCTTTGGGGGTGATTGAGAACAGGTTCCAGGACCACCCGCCGAATGCACATCATGGTATCAACTTCATTGATGGCAAAATATGCTGCCAAACTGCAGGTTCTCTTTTAACCTCTGTATCAGGGAATGGGGTGGGACTTCCTCCTCCTCCCCCAAGCCTGACTTTGGACCCACATGTTCTTTCCAGTAGATGCTGAGCCTACTTATTCAAGCTACTGCAGGGAAAAGATTGTGGGCCTGCGGAGTAGAAGCAGCAGCAGAACGGTGACCATCCCGCTGGGTGGGGAGGGGTGGGGGCAGTGAGGAGTGATTCCCTGTACAGGTAGCTTGTCACAGAAATCCAGGGCGGAACAGAGAGCAGGAGCCCGTTCTGCTCCGATGAGAGTGAGGAGCACAAGGAGGCAGTGACTGCATCACAGTGCCCCTGACCTAGTGCCTCCTCCTGGTAAAAGTGACCCTCACCCATCCCGTGAACTACTCTTTCCCAGGAGGAGAGAGATGGGGAGGTTCCAACCTTCCCCTTTTGTGCACTAAGGCATAGAGTCTCTCCTGCACAGAAAAGGGAAGAAGGGAAAATGGGGATTATCCCCAAGAGGATGTAACTGCAGCAGCCAGCTTAACCTAGGCGTTTGACATAATTGTCCTTTTCTTCCCTCAGTGGTGTTTCTAATCCCCCCTCCATTTGTATCTTGAGATTTGCTGTTATAAATGTGTGTGTGTGTGTGTGTTTGTGTGTGTGTGTGTGTAGTCTTTTTAGGGCAGCACCATGGCATATGGAGCTTCCCAGGGTTAAATTGGAGGTGAAGCCGCCAGCCTATGCCAGAGCCACAGTGACTTGGGATCCGAGCTGTGACTGCGACCTATACCACAGCTCACGGCAATGCTGGATCCTTAACCCACTGAGAGAGGTCAGGGATGGAGCCTGTATTCTCATGGATGCTAGTCAGGTTTGTTAACCACTGAGCCATGATGGGAACTCCTAAATATATTTTTTAAGTGTAAGCAAACTGAATCTTTGTGTTATATTATATACAAGTAAGTGACTATGGGTTCGGAGTTCTAAGGCTAACATGTACAAGACACAGTAAACAAATCAAGGCATTTTACGGGTGAGGCCTTAAAAGCTAGAGTCAGTGAGACCTCAAGTTATCAGGCGTGACTTCAATGGGTGGCAGGGCTTGAGTTGAGTTTGACCAGAGTCATCAAAGGCTGTGCTGGAGGTGAGAACAATTCATGACTAGCTATGAACAATTGTCATTCCTTTTGCCCTTTACAGTTTGTAAAGTACTTTAACCTCCATTATATCACTTAATCCTCATGCCAACCCTTCGAGTAGATTTTATTATCATCCCCATGTTATCCACGGGGAGCCAGGCTCCGAGGCATCCAGTGGTGGATCTGGGACACACATCTGGGCCTTCAAAGTTTATCTTCACCTCCAAGTGCTGCTCTGCACTAACTGAGCTGGGTCAGGAGACCAACTTGATTAAAGGGGTTGAAGTGCTGTAGAGCACAGTAAGGAGCTCTGGTGTCGAGTTGAGCCAGACCAAGGAAGACCCCCGAGAGCCAGGCAGTGCAGATTTCATGCAGAGGAAATAGGGAGCCATTGGAGGCTTTTGAGCAGGAGTGTCACAGGGCACAAGGGGTAAGATGCATCAGTGTGATAGCTGGTGTGCAGAGAGCACTGGGAGGTGGAAGGAGGGAGTATGAGAGTCGAGATGCTAGTGAGGGGGCTTCTGGGAGAATCCTGGGTCTTCAGATTATATTAGGACCTGGGATGTAATTGCCTTCTTTCTTGGAATTCATCCTTGTGCCATGGAACAACTGAAATATTCTGTCATTCACTCTCATTACAAATGAGCCAGCCTCTCTGAGCTTTGGTCCATGTTATTTTCAGCCTTTCTGCTTCACCTCACCCCAGGGCCCTCTCTACGTACGGTTATGATCAAAACAAAGCACTGACAGTGACTGTGAGTTGGAGCAAACATGGCTTGATTTTTATACTAGTTAATGAATATTTACTGAGGACCAGCTCTGCGCTTGGCATTGTGTGACATTCCTCTGTTGGAGAGACAGAAAGAGTGGCTCACGGGGCCGCTGGTTCAGGTGCTCTGGGCGGCAGGCGGAGAGGAAGCTGGGCCAGAGAGTGTGGGAGAGGGCGGGACAGGCGGTTAGACAGGGACGCAAAGAATGCAGGAGAGGGTGACCGAGGCTGGCTGATTAGGTACGGGTCCACCTGCAGCAGCGACTCTCCCACTCTGAGGGTGGCTCTGTCGTGTGATCAAAGGCTGTCTCAGAGACCCCAGCAGCCCTGCATCTCTGGGGCCCGGCTCCTTTTGGCTCCGTGGTGACCCTGACGGGCCCTCTGAAACTGGCTGCTCCAGAAGGGTGAGTTGGGAGCTGGCCTCCTCCCCTCCCCCACCGCACAGCTATTCCCTGGGGGTCACAGCGGGGAGCCCCACCCACCCTCCAAGGGGAAGTCTGTGCTGTGAGGTGCAACAGGACACCTGAGGCCAGCCCCACTGACTCACTGTGTGCCCCCGGGGCAAGCTATTTCTTCTCTTGGGTTCCTTCCTCTTTCAGAATTGGAGCAGCTTCTTGTAGCTCTGAAGATGTGAGGGTGATCACAGCCGAACTGCCCAGTGTGTGTGTGTGTGTGTGTGTGTGTGTGTGTGTGTGTGTGTATGTGTGTGTGGGGGGGTGACTTGCTGAGACAAGCAGCAGGGTGCTAAGACAGCAGGGGGGCGGTCTCTCCCACCCCCCAGCCCCACACGTGTGGCTCTCATTACTGTCAGGAGGCCTTAAGTTGGCCCCATGGAGATGAGAACAGACCCCTTAATTAGGCACCGTTCCCAGAGCCAGAGCGGGACCAGCCTGGGCCTGGCTGCCCTGGCGTCACGGGGAGCCGGCCTGCAGGGCCGCGGGGGAGGGGAGGCTGCGCCTGGGCATCTGAAGGACTCAGCAGGTTTACACTTCGCTGACCCGATGGCTGAATGGGGCCCTGTCCACCCCCATGGGGGCCTGGAATCTTCAATTATGGCAATTACATCAACGGGTCGGAAGGGCAGCTCTTTCCACTGAAGAGGTTCAGGGCTTAAAAGAGAAATCCTAAAGCCACTGATTTTTTTTTTTCCCCTCTTTCTTTTAAAGGGATTGGGTTGATGGAAGAAGACCCCCATCTGCAGTCTAATTGGGCCGTGGGTAGGAAACAAAGACCTGGCACATTTGGGGGGTCAAATCTGGCTGCCACGTGCCCCCCCGCCATTGCCTCTGGATCTTCGGGCTCTTCCATCAGCCTGCTTTGTGTGACACGTCTTGGTGCACGTGCGTCTCCCATGTCGTCTTCCTGAGATTGAACGTGGTGCCTTCATCTCTGCATGCTCCTCGCCCAAAGCGCAGTAAGTAGGAGGCAGCCCTGAACTGGTGGCAGAAGGGCTGGAGAAGATCTTGGAGGAGGCACTTAGTCTCTCTGCTCCCCAGTTTCCCTATCTGTCAAATGGGCACAATGCTGTCTATCCTTCCTCAGGTTGGAAAGAAGACTCTACTTCCTGCCACATACTCAAGCTGATCGGGTGTCTTTTTTCTCTCAGCCACCCTGGGACGTGGGTAGCACTCTAGTGGGGACTTTGCATCAGCAGCTTGGGTGTTGTTGCTTGTTAGAAGTGTAGAATCTCAGGCCCCACCCTAGACCTGCTGAATCAGAACCTGCATTTTACCCAGCTTGCCAGGAAATTCCTGTGCCCCTTAATGTTTGAGAAACACTATTCTAGATGGAAACTTGCACACAGTAAAATATGAGTTAAGTGAGTGAGTAAGAGTGAGCCTGTGGCCTTGTTCCCATCTGTAAAATGGGAATAATAATCTTTGTTCTTTCCCATATGAAGGATGCCGCCGTGAGGATTAGTTAAAGAATCATTTAAAATTGTAGATGGTGTTATCCAGTCATTACTGAATCCATTCACGGAGCAGCTTTAAAGCAGATTGGGGTTTAGAAAACATATTCTCTGCCTAGGAAGAATTTGAAGTACTCTAAAAGCCTGATTTTTTTTTTTTTAAGATTTTATCTTTTTAGAGCAGTTTTAGGTTTATAGCAAAATTGAGGGGAAAAGTACAGAGAAAAGACTTGATTGTTAAAAGAGCTCAGTACAATAAAATGTGGTGAATGTTGTCCAATAGCTATGATCAAAATTGGGGCTGCTAAGGGGGGGAACAATCAGTTCTTTTTTTTTTTTGGTCTTCTGTCTTTTTAGGGCTGCACCCACTGCATATAGAGGTTCCCAGGCTAGGGGTCTAATCGGAGCTACAGCTGCTGGCCACAGCCACAGCCATAGCAACACCAGATCCGAGCCGTGTCTTCGACCTACACCACAGCTCACGGCAATGCCAGATCCTTAACCCACTGAGCAAGGCCAGGGATCCTACCCTCATGCTCATGGATGCTAGTCGGGTTCGTTAACCACTGAGCCACGACGGGAACTCTGGGCACAATCAGTTCTGATTGAAATTCAGGGCTGGGCAGGTCAGCAGAGTCTTTGCTGAGACTTTGGCATCGAGCTTATGTTGGTATGAGGCAGGTGGAGGAGGGAGAGAAGGTCCTTCTAGACAGAGGCCTTGAGGTATGAAAGAGGGTGGGGGGTAGGGGCGGGCCCTGAGTTCCCCAGTCTAACAAGAGCAACTAGAGTGACAGTATGTTTGCAGATGGCCCCATGATTTGAGCGGTAAGTGTGGACGGGAGAGGTCTTGCTTCCTATTTTGCCTCTTTGGGAGCCTATGGGCTGGTTTATTTCAGTCTCCAGTTCCAGGTGAGCAATTGGCCTGAGAGTTATTATCCTGCCTACGCTGTCAGTTGCCTCAGGGGAAGACACCGGGTTTGGGGGTGTTTTTTTATCTGTTTGTTTTTCTTTTTATTCCTCATCTACTCTGGTGGGTGAGGTTTGTTGCCAACACTGAGGTCCTATATCCTAAGATTTTAACATAACACTGAGTAGTGGGGATTTCCTTAAGGAAGGGTAGTAGGTTTCTAGATCTGTCATTTATTTTTACGACCCAGTTGGAAAGGCAAGTTGGCACTTATGGTGACTGAGGATTGAGATGTCAGCATGTTTAGGAAATGGCCCAACCCCTCCACCAGCACCACTGACATCTGTCACTACCATGCTCTCCCCACTGCCACCCCACTGTGTCCACAGCCACAGAGGACACAGGCTCAGGGAGGCATGGCTCTTGGCCAGCGCGCAGAAGACAGAGGTCCAGACACCACCGAGGCCCAGTGATACATCTGGGAGAAGCGGCTCCCCAGGTAATGAAGCAGAAGGTATGGGTCTCTGGGCTCTGCCTGGTCACACCAGTGAGACCAGGAGTGAGCATGTGGGGACGCCGGGTGATGTGTGCAGAGGCCGGCTTGGCATGGGCTCTATGTTCTCTTGCAGGCCAGCAGACTTTCAGCTTGACCTGAGGGCTGAGCTCGAACCAGCTTACCCCGTGCATACACCAGGCCTGACTGCAGCCCCGTGATGGGGAGGGGAAGGGCCCCTGGGCAGGGCTCCTCAGACTGGGAGGAGAGAGGCCCAGGGGATGTTCAGACTCCATTTGCAGAGCTAAGAAGCCAAAGGCAAGGACTTTATCTTGCTTGTTTGGGACAGCGCCCGTAGGTCTCGAGTAAATATTTAACTAAACTTGCAAATAAGTGTTATCTGTCTCTGGCAAGGACATTGGGGCAAAAGGCTTTCTGTACCTCTGCCCTTAGTATTAGTGTTTATTCTCTTAACAGCAAGAGAGGTTCTTCCCTTTTCGCTGGCCCTGTTTTAGTTGTCTGTGGATGTAGGTGGCCAACGTGTAAAAGCTGTGACTCCAGGGTGGGTGTTGCTCTGGGTGGAGCTTCATTATAAATTGGAAAGAGCATGATGCAGAAATACCCTGAGAGTAGCAGCCAGGTTGCGCTGGATTCCAATCTGAGCTCCTCTACTGATGAACTGTGATGCCAAGGAAAGGAACTTCACCGCTTCACGCCTCAATGTCCCCCTCCAGTCCTTCTCAAGTGACCTGCCCTCCTTGCTGGGTCATGAGGACCGAAGGACACAGCGCAGTGACAGCTGCCGTGCGGGCGGGCTGGCTGACTCGGAACCTGCAAGTGGCCCAGCCCTCAGGGGTCTAGAAATGGAAACTCTGAAGGCTTTCAGTTCACAAGACCATTTCAATGTCAGAGCTGAGGCGAGCAAAGGAACTCGCGTCAACCCTTCATCAGCCAGGAAAGGAAACTGCAGCCAGGAACGCCCCACCCTGCGGGGCCCCTGTGGCCGCCACGCCTGTCCTCAGACCCACACAAACACCACCAAAGAGGGAGCCCCAGTTCCCTCAGGTTTCCTGGACCTATTCTCAGCACCCACCCTCCCTCCACCTGACCTGGCCTTTGTTTTCCTAGCCCCGGTCGCGTTGCCTTTTGGACTTGATCCTTGCCAGGTTCTTGCTGTGGCCTTGAATCCAGTTAAAAGTGCGGCGCTCTCACAGCTGGTGCATTGGTTCTGCTGCCTCTGGCACACACGCCTCCCTTTTCAGTGGGGCCAGGAGTACCGTGCGTCAGAAGAATGTTCCCCAGTCTCCTGGGGGCTGGCTTAGTTTCCGGGGTTGCATTTCCTTTCTCTCTCTCTCTCTTTCTCTCACTCGCTCGCTCTTGTATTTTTTTATAGCTGTGGGGAGCAGTATTTAAGGACTTTTTGGGTGAACATGCCATATGCCTTCTTTATCGAGCAGTAGGAATCAGCAGGAGGATAAAGGATGCTCTTAAAGTGACAGGAAGAAATCAAAAGGGCTCTCAGCCTCCCCGTCAGGGGGAAAATTCTAAGCAAGTTCCTGTCATCGATGACCGAATCTGCATCCTCTAGATGCTATGGGGTGTCCTGAAATATTCATCTCCCTGCTCTGAGCCTCATTTCCTTTTCTGTGAAGTGAAAACAATATTCCAATCTTGGCAATGTTGTCAGGTTGCTCCCTGGACCAGAGCAGATACCGGTTGAGGAAGTACTTGGGACGCTCGGGAAGCCCTGTGACCTTGACACAGGGCACCCATGTCGGTTCTCGGCCCCATCTGGATTGGGATCTGTGTATCCTCCTCTGGGTCCGTCAGTCCTGGTTGTGTTTAGCCGCCCCCTGTAGAGGCTTCTCCGTTTCCAGGATGAGAGAACAGCAGCCGTGAGTTCCATCTGCTCCTTCTTTCAGGCTCTTCTCCCAGATGAGTGTGACTTGTGGGTGGCAAGGAAGCTTAAGGGGGTCTCAAGAGTTACTTTTCTGGGAGTTTCCAGGTAGGATCTCCCCTGGCAAAGATGCCTAAACTGGGGACCCTAATTCCCATCACCCCCAGTTAGAGGTGGCAGAGTAGTGTCCAGGGACATTACTGCGGGGGCAGACGTTGTAGGCAGGAAAAAACATCATAAAGGGCAGCCTTTTCCTATTGCCTAGGCAGTAACCTGGACACCAGTGGCATCTGCATAAGGCATTTACGCTCACCGTAAACGAACCAGGAGAAATGTCAGTAACTTCCCTTAGAGAAAGCACTATCCATCTGGAAGTATTTACTCATTCGTTCATTTGGTCGTTTGTTCAGACATCTGTGGATTCTCCCACTGTGACATATTTATCAAATACTTACTGTGTATCAGAGCTGTGCTGAGTCCTACACCCTTTGGGTCTCATTATTAGTCAGGATAAGTTAGGTAATGCTGTGGTAACAAATAACCCCCAAATCTCAGTGGTTGGAAGCAACACAAGTTTATTTCTTACTGACGGTACATTCTCATTATAGCTCTTTGGGGGCTGTTCAGGGTTCAGCGTTGCCCACCCCATGGGTGCCCCACCCTCTTCTGATGCCACGATTTCGGCATGAATCCTTAGGGTTCACTGCAGCAGGGCGAGAGAGCAGGCACCAACTTCTAAGTGATTCTGTCTAGAAGTGACACACATCACTTCTGCTCATGTTTCACTGGCCAGAGGATGCCAGGTTGCCATACCTAACTTCAAGCACAGAGTGAAGAAGTGTAATCTTCCCTGGGCCAGAAAGAGAGGAAATGTGGAAATAATATGAATGCTGCTCATTTCTACCACATTGCTAACCCCCGCCGCAACCCTGGACATGGTTGTTATTCTGATTTTACCTATGAAGAAACTGAGGATATGAAAGAGATGTAGGATTTGACCTTGGGACCGTCTGGCTGCAAAGCCTTTGCGGGTTCCTTTCTATCATCCTGACACACACACACACACACAATCGGCAGGTAGAAAATTTCAGCTGGTGGGCCAGAGAAGAATGTAGTTTTCATGTAGTTTTCAAGGCGGGAGAGGTTAGTTTCCGTTGGGGAAGTCCAGGAAGCCTTCCTTGAGGAGGTGACTTTTTGCCTCCAGATTGGAAGGAATGGACTATATTTGGACCTTCAGAGATATTGATTCTTTCAATCAGGTATTCATTCTGTGAATACCATCTGGCGAATCTTTACAAAAATCCATTTAGTTCACACCCTGAGCTTAGTTCACCATCATTCCTCACCAGAGAAGTCCTAGAGTGATGGGAATGGGAGCGGAAGGAGTTCTGAATGGATTTTGACTCAGGAACTTTCCTGGAACAGGCCTTGGGGAGAGATTGGATGCAGTGGTTCCATGAAGAACTAGAATTTACGGCGGATTTATGGCAGCCGCCCGCCCTCCCTCCCTCCTCTCCCTTAGCGCCTGCTCTCTGCCCAGGGCAGGGCTGAGGGCTGGGGCAGGGGAGGTACAAGCCGACTCTGACACAGTTTTTGTCTCCCCTGGGAGTCTCTGTGTTTGGTGATGGGAAGGATAAAGTTGCAGGGCCTCAGGGTCCCCGTGTTTGCCTAGAAACTCAAGATGAATCCCCCAGTATGAGGCCGAGTGACCCATTGAGGGGTGTTTGTAACTGGAGTAAAAGAAAATAACCCAGCCATCCGGGGCTGGGGGGCGGGGGTGGGCGGGAGTGGGCGGTGCTGGGAGGAGAAGCTGCAGGGCTGTTGAGAGGCGTTGAATGAGTCAGGAGCAGAGTGCTGCTCCTGACTGGGGCAGGCAGCTGGGCCCTGGGGCTCACCCAGAGGCTGCTACCACACCTGGCCTTGCCCACAGCTGTGCTCCAGCCAGTGGCCCATTTTCATCCGTGTCGCCAGAGCAGAACTCATCTGCTTCACTGAGTTCCTTCCACCTCTCGCCGCCTCCCTCAGGGAGAGCGGGCTTCGAGGACAGACCTCTCTCTGCCTGCATCATGGCTGGTCCGGGTAAAGCGAAGATGAGAGATGCTGGATGATGTCTTTGCACATATGTTGCGCTTTGGCTGTACTGGCTTCCCTTCCAAGAGTCCCAGGCCACCAGCGAAGCCCCTGAGTATCCTCCTCGGGGGAACTCAAGTTCACCCTTCAGGCTCTTTAACAGCGTCTGCATTGCTTCTACCTCTAGGTCTCTTTGTCACCATCAAAAGACCCCAGCCCCGGAAGAATCGCAGAGGGTCTCTCGGCCAGTGGTTGCCAAACTGCTGATTTTCACCTGGGCAGCTCTGAAAAGCACAAGCTGCCAGGCTCGGAGCCCAGATGTTCTGACTCAGGAGGTCTGGGCCTGGTCCCGGTCCAGCTGTTGATTTTGCATGTTCCACGCTCCTGCGCCCCGAGAGCACTTCCCCTGCCTGTGCTTGGCAACCAGCCTCTTGCAAATTTATCGTTCTCATTAAGGGAATGGCTCTCCAAACCCGCTGAGAGGACCAACACTATTGTGCTCCTGAATGCCAGGCTGCCCGGCCAGGAGAGGGTTTCTGCTCTGGCTCGGTTCCATTTCATCAAGGGGAAAGGGCCCCTTCCGTGGGGAGGGGGCGGGAAGCGGGGGAGCCTCGGTGTCAGTCACAGTTGCCTTGAGAAGCTTCCTGCAGCCCTGAGCCCTGTGCAGAGCCGGTCAGCCAGAAAAACCATCACCAGGGCCAGGGAGAAGCACGGCTGACTGGGCCCTGCCCCGCTGGAGCTCCCCACACACCCTGCTACCAAGGAGCAGCCTGTCCTCTGGAGGAATTGAGACCTGGGCATGTCTCTGGGAAAAAACTTTACTTTTCATTTCTCAGCCCCAAGAAGGGCTTAGCAAAAAGATGACTGTGCTTTTGTTCCCTGTGCCCAAGACGTGTGGGATCTCGAGAGCTCCCTGTAACTGCCCTGAGGAGAGAGGGGACATGATTACCTTCCCACCAGGAGCCAAGCAAGGGTGTGGGATTCCGAGGTATTTAGCCGTTAGGGCCATGGTGTATGTCAGGTACCCTCAAATTGTTCAGAAAGAAATTGTGCGTGTGTGTCTATATATAAATACACACATGCAGATATATATATATATAAAATATATATATGATATATAGAGAGATATCATATATATAATATATAGAGAGAGAGGGAGAGAGAGAGAAAGAGAGGGAACATTGATAAAATAAATGAGGTAAAATGTAACCATAATGAATCATCTGGGTAAAAAAATCCATATATTTTTGTACTAATTTTATTTTCACACCTTTTTGAAAGTTTACATTTATTTCCAAATAAAACATTTATGTAAAAAGGGGATGTGGTGGATTCCCATCATGGCTCAGCGGGTGAAGAATCCCACTACTATCCATGAGGACGCCAGTTCAATTCCTGGCCTCCTCAGTGGGTCAGGGATCTGGCGATGCCATGAGCTGTGGTGTAGATTGCAGATGTGGCTCAGATCTGGTGGCTGTGGTGTAGGCTGGCAGCTGTAGCTCCAATAAGAACCTCCATAGGCCTCGGGTGGGGCCCTAGAAAGACAAAACAACAACAACAGAATAGAAAAGGATGTGGTATATTCAAGAACACAGAGCATGTTAATAGGTGACCCCTGTCCACGTAAGACCCATGGGTCACATCTTATCATCTCTATATCGTATGTATTTCTTGGACTCACCTTAAATGCTAGTTCTCAAGTGGACATTCCCTGGTCTCCTAGATGAGATCAGGTGCCCTGATTTCATGTACTTTTCCTTCCAGTAATGCAAGAGATAGGAGTAATTTATTTTTAATTTAATGTCTGTTTCTCCTACTGGACTGGAAACTCCATGAGGGCAGGGCCCCATCCGTCTTGTTCCAGAATAGAGGAGATACCCAACGAATGTTTGTTGATGTGATGAATGAAAGAGGGAATAGACACTGCAGATGAACATAGGTGGACACACACGTGTGCACACTGGCCTATGCTCTCTTTTCTTGTCCCATTGCTCTCTGTCATATGCAGGCTGGAGTTGCCAGGATTTAGAGGGCAGCTGGCAGGGTGGCATCTTGCCTCTGGAAATGACATCTGGGAACTAATGACATCCCTCCCCTCCCCATCTCGAGTCCAGAGGCTCTTCCAGGGCAGGAATGATGCACTTGCAGCAGGTGGTGAAGGGACCCCAGAGGCCCTGGGCCAGGGGAGGGGGCAGGGATGCAGACTGGAAACCACTGCTTTTTGGGAAACAAAAGGGCCCTTTAAAGTCACTTGATAGCATGTCTTCCTGCTCTGGGCCTCTGCCAAGCTCCCTCTTCCCATTGTGGGGCAGCAGGAACACCAGAGACCAGTTCTTGCCCTTCCCAATGCACTGCATGGGAAGGGGACTCGTGCTGTGTTGGGCTTGAGGGCCCCAGGTGTGCCCCTTAACCAAAGAGTTTTCACCCTTTTTTTTCTTTTTTCTTTTTCTTTTTTTCTTTCCTTTCCTTTCCTTTCCTTTCCTTCCTTCCTTCCTTCCTTCCTTCCTCCCTTCCTTTCGTTCTTTCTTTTGCTTTCTAGGGCTGCACCTGCGGCGTATGGAGGTTCCCAGGCTACAGGTCTAATCAGAGCTGCAGCTGCGGGCCTACGCCACAGCCACAGCAATGCCAGATCCGAGCTGCATCTCCGACATACACCGCAGCTCGCGGCAATGCCAGATCCTTAACCCACTGAGTGAGGCCCATCCTCATGGCCACATCCTTAAACCACTGAGCCACAACGGGAACTCGCTGATTTTCATCTTTGCATAAGTTATATATCCACATATTTACAAATTCAAAACCTGTAAACTCACAAGAGGTGAGAGCCCCCCTCCCACCTCTGCCTTCCATCCATCCAGTTTTCCCTATCGATGTTTTTGGTTCTTGTGGATCTGTCTACAGGTAGTTATGCATCTTCAACCAATGACACCTACTCCTTGCAGTGGTGGAATTCCATATACACTGTTAGTATCTTGCCTTTTTCACTTAATGAAATATCTTGCTGGTCTTTCCATCAGAATCCAGAAAATCATATCTTTGGGGGTGGGGTTTGGCTACATAATAGTCCACAGAGTCAGTGTCCTGGGGAAGATGCCCAGGGGGTTGGAACCACATCCAAGGAGCCATGCTCCAGCCTTCCCTTGCCATGCCGTGTGCATGACTTGCTCACTTCTCTTCCTGGAATATGCTGAGCAATGAGAGAGTGGCGAGAACTTAATCTGTGCTGTCCAATACAGTGACCACTGGCTTCATGGGGGTCTTGAATCCCTGACCTATGACTAGCTGAATTGAGATGTGCTGTAAATGTCAAATACACACTGAATTTTGATGATTTAATTTTTTAAATGTAAAATAGCCTATGAATTATTTTTTTTGTCTTTTTTTTTGCCATTTCTTGGGCCGCTCCCTCGGTGTATGGAGGTTCCCAGGCTAGGGGTCTAATCGGAGCTATAGCTGCCAGCCTACGCCAGAGCCAGAGCAACACAGGATCCGAGCCGCGTCTGCCACCTACACTACAGCTCACGGCAACGCCGGATCGTTAAGCCACTGAGCAAGGGCAGGGATCGAACCCACAACCTCATGGTTCCTAGTTGGATTCGTCAGCCACTGCGCCACAACGGGAACTCCTATGAATTATTTTTTAAAGTTATGACAAGTTGAAGTTATCATTTTTGAATATATTGATTAAAGTTTATCATCACAACAAATTTCACCTTTAAAAAGTGTTTTTAAATGTGGCTACTGGAGGGAGTTCCCTTGTGGCACAGCAGGTTAAGGATCAGGTATTGTCCCTCCAGTGGTTTAAGTTGCTGCCCAGGAACTTCTGCGTGTTTCAGGTGCAGCCCCCAAAAATGTGGTTACTAGAATTTTAAAGTTATATATGTGGCTCACATTCATGGCCAGCATATTTCTCTCAGACCAGGCTCCCTTGGAGACTTGGAGCCCTCAGAGAGAGCTAGGGATGGGAAGGAAGGAAATAGAGCAGAAAGAGGGAGTTTCTGCTGTGGTGCAGGGGGTTGAGGATCTGGCGTCTCTCTGTGGTAGTGAGGATTTGATTCCCGGCTTGGGACAGTGGGCGAAAATGACCCAATGTTGCTGCAGCTGTGGTGTAAATCATAGCTGCAGCTCGGATTCCCTACTTGGTCTGGGAACTTCCATATGCCGCCATTAAAAAATAATAAGTAAGTAAATAAATAAATAAAGCAGGAAGGAGCAAACAAAGGAATAGAAACAGATGAACCACAGCAGCCTGTTGAAAGCGTCAGGGCAGGGGGTCAGCACTGGGTCCCCGCCTGTCTCAGCAGCTTCCTGGGAGCCCCCAGGACCAGCCCCCTCCATTCTGAGTCTGGGTTTCCTCCCCGTGGTGCTAGATGATGACTGGGATTCAAGAATGTTGCCTCCAGGAGGGCAGGGATCTCTCTGGGCTTTGTTCTCTGCTCTATCCCCAGAGCTAGAATGGTGCCTAGCACAGACGAGGTGCTTGCTCGCTGAATGAATGGAAGTAGGAAGGGAAATGAAAAATTTGAGTTTTCCTTTTTTTTTTTTTTTTAATATTTAGCCCCTTTTTTGTGTCTGTAATTTTCCCTCTTTCGTTTTTGTATTTTGCATTCTTTTATTTTTATATTATTTTAATTTATTTTTTTGCTTTTTAGGGCCACACCTGTGGCATATGGAGGTTCTAAGGCTAGGAGTTGAATCGGAGCTACAGCTGCTAGCCTACGCCAGAGTCACAGAACGCCAGATCCTTAACCCACTGAGCGAGGCCAGGGATCGAACCTGCAACCTCATGGTTCCTAGTCAGATTCGTTTCCACTGCACCATGATGGGAACTCTGAGTTTTCCTTTCTAGGCATGTGTTAGACGCATCAAAGTAGCAGGGATCGAAGGCCTGCAGACACCGTAGGATGCCTCAGACGATGAAGTCAAGCCTCAGAAGGCAGGAATGACAGAACCAGGACCACCTCCCATTTCTTCCCTCCTACCACCAAAGAACCATCCAGAAAAAAAGGCTGCAACAAATCAGCATCCGCTCTTGGTGATGTCTGCTGCCTCTGAGGCAGCCTGGCCTCAGCACCCCTCCCCCCCGCCCCAGGGGTTCAGGCTGTGGGGTGACATTTCCTGCTCCTGTGAGGCAGAGGGCCTGAGGAAGAACGAGATCAAGAGGAATCCTGGGCTCCAGTGTTTTCCAAAGCCTTTCAGTCAGAAAGGCCTTGCTCCAGCCTGAATCCCCAGGCAGAAGCCCTGTCATCGTCCCCCAGCCTCCCTGCCTCAGGCCGCTGGCCTGGAGAAACTGGAGGCCAGCCCCGGGGCAGTGAGGAGCCAGCAGGCTGCCGTCAGAGGGGAGAGGGCCGCCTCTAAATCAGTCGTGCTCCGGTGGGAGGGCTGGGCCAGGCTCGGAGGGGATTTTCCTCGATTATATTGAAAGCATGACAATGGTGAGGGAAAGGAGCCGAGTTCCCACAGAGTGTCCGGTCACTCCTGTGGGGGCTGTGGGAGCCGGGCCCGGCTGCCTTTTTCTCTCTGGGCAGCAGCACACACAGTTTTTAATAATTAAGTAACTTTAATTGTCCTGGGAAAGCAGAGCTCGCCTTGGGGCACGCCGCACCAACTCATAATTAATGTTACCAAGAGAGATTAGCAAAGGAGAACTGAGAAATGATTCACTTTTTAAAAAGCGCCTCACTGTTAAGCCTTATTATACCAAGTTTAGAACCTCATTTATCTGCTTTGAGGAAAAAAAAAAAAAAAAGAAGACCCAAGACCCAAAAATGAATGCATGTGAAATGAAAACTCCATGCCTTTGTAATCTGGTTTTAAACCATCAGATGGGAAAATGTTGCCATTTGTTGATTCCATTCTCGTGATGGAAGGAAAATTTAAGACAGAGGAATATAATTAATTTATGATAATGCGTTAATAAGAACTCAAGCTTCTTATGACTGTTTCTGTTGCTTAGAAATTGTTTCATTCGGAGTTCCCATCATGGTGCAGCGGAAATGAATCCGACTAGGAATGATGAGGTTGCGGGTTCGATCCCTGGCCTCGCTCAGTGGGTTAAGGATCTGGCGTTGCCGTGGCTGTGGCATAGGCCGGTGGCAACAGCTCCCATTAGACCCCTAGCCTGGGGACCTCCATATGCTGAGGGCGTCACCCTAAAAAAGACAAAAAAAAATTATTTCATTCTAAGATTTTTTTTTTTTAGTGTTTTTTTCTCTCTGGCTTTCTATGAGGGACATACCGAATTCTGTGTAATTTTCAATGATTGTTCATGTGAGATGAAACTGGTGGAGTGTTCGGCGTGTCAGTGTTTGGTACACGTTGGATGAATTAATGAATGAGCCAGCATGTTCATGCAAGATGGCAGGACCCCAAAGAGGAAATGGGATAAATCTGGCAGCCATGCTCCAGCTGGGGCACAAGGGAAGGGAGAGAGAAGCCTTCAAAGTCAGGAGTGGGTGTGAGAGTGAGAGCAAGGGTGAAGGCCAGTGCAGAAGTCAGGGCCCCGTGTGGGCTTTATGCATAATGACTTGTCCATAAATAGCATGCCACGGGTGGACTTAAACTGAGGGTATTTCCTCACGAAGTCCTCATGGGGGCCCCACCCTTTTCAAGCCTCATTGTGGGGTTTTCTTCCATTTAGTCAACTAACATTGACGGAACGCCTACTAGGTACCAAGACTGTTTTACGTGGACACAAATGGAAACGGCTGGTGTGTAGACAGGGACCTGGCTCTAAATCTATGTATATGGTTCCCTTCCTCTCTCTGAGCCTCGGTTTCCCCAGCCACAAGGTAGGGATGGCAGTGCCGGCTTCCCTGAAGGTCTCCGGAGGGTGTGATGGCAGCTCCTCCGGAGACGGAGAGATGACACTAGCAGTTCCTAGAGCCCTCTTTTCCAGGTGACTGCAGGTTTCCTTCTGGCTTCTCTGCAGCCTCCATCCCACCCAGGGAATGTTCTGTTCTGGCCACACACCCACCAGACAGGACTCTCAGGACCGGTCCCTCACCCCTTCCCCTTGAGCAGGAGCTGGATTTGTCCCAGGCAGCCACCTGCAAGGACCCCTGGGTCCTTCCTGAGACCCTGCTGTGCCCTGGATGTCCGTTACTCCCTATTGAGGGCCTGGAGGGTAAATGACAGGGTGGTGGCTGAATTCCTCTTGAGGTCTCTTCATATAACCACACAACTCGCCAGGAAGGAAAGCTTTCAAGACATGAAGGGAAGAAGCCATTCTCTTCCTGGTGCTGCCCCTTTGTCACCACAGGCACCAGAGTGCTGAGGGGACAGAGGCTGGGAGAAGCCTTTAGACCTGCGGGTGGAGAGGAGGGTGAAGGGGAGACAGGGCTTTTCAGGCTCTGTGGCAATGAATAAGGAGTCACTCTTGGGAATCTGACTCATGAAAGGCACTGGTGATGGGGTTCCCATCATGGCTCAGTGGTTAACGAATCCGACTAGGAACCACGAGGTTGCAGGTTCGATCCCTGGCCTCTCTCCGTGAGTTAAGGATCCAGTGTTGCCATGAGCGGTGGTGTAGGTCGAAGTCATGGCTTGGATCTGTCATGGCTTGGATCTGGCATTGCTTCGGCTGTGGTATAAGCCGGTGCCTATGGCTCCAATTAGACCCCTATCCTGGGAACCTCCATATGCCATGGGTTCGTCCCTAAAAAGACCAAAAAAAAAAAAGGCAATGTGAGAGAAAACACACAAAAATAACTGGTATTACCAATAAAAACCACAGTCCCTTAACCTATTCCAAACATGAGAAATTATGACGTGCTTTCCCATACATTATCTCATTTGAGACAATTCTAGGAAGGAGATATTACTATTTCCATTTTGCGGGTGAGGAAACTGAAGTTTCTGAGATTTCAGTCGACCAAGGCTTTGAGCCCAGGTTCTCAGACTCCTACCACTGCTTGATGAGAAGCTGCCCATGATAATCCTAATTTTCTTTTTCCAGCTCTTAAGCACTGTGATCTATATTCCTAGTCTTTTCCAAAATGTGACACCATATATTTAACTATTACCTGGGAGCTCAGGAGAAAACACACATTTTTGTTCATTCACTCCTCTTTCAATCATCAGTCTATTATTTAGCTTGTATTTCCAGAGAACCTATTAAGTGTTAGAGCTAATCAGGATCCCTGACTCCAAGTGTTGGGTAAAGTGTGATATTTATTTATTTATTTATTTATTTATTTTGCTTTTTAGAGTTGCACCCCCAGCATATGGAGGTTCCCAGGCTAGGGGTCAAATCAGAGCTGTAGTTGCCAGCCTACACCAGAGCCACAGCAACGCAGGATCCGAGCTGAGTCTGCGACCTACACCACAGCTCACGGTGACACTGGATCCTTAACCCACTGAGCGAGGCCAGGGATTGAACCCACAACTTCATGGCTCCTAGTTGGATTCGTTTCCACTGTGCCATGGCGGGAACTCCCAAAGTCTGATTTTTAAATTTGAAGTGGGTTGCACAGGCCCATATCAAACAATCCAAGTTGTAAGAGAAAAAAGTAAAAAAAGTAAGCCTCTTACCTCGGATTCATGATATTCTCTTCCCCAGGGCCTTTCCCGGATTCAACCCCTGTCACTAGTTTCTTGAGTGTCCTTCAGAGATAGTTCATGCATATGCACACATGTCTGTGTGTGTGTGTGTAAGTGTGCTTCCTTTCTTGCAAACAGCTCATACCATAAGCTGTTTCTATAGCTTGTTTCCTTGCTTATAAAACTGTATCAGGGAGCTAGCTCCATATTGGAACATAGGGAGCCATGCCCAGCTTTCTAAATGGCTGATTAGCATTCCATGTTATTTAGCCTACATTTCATTTTTAAAACAACTTGCCTAGTGGTGGATATTTGGGTGGTTTTCATTATTTGGCCATTCACGTGTTTCTTTAACATCCAAGACTTCACATTTGTCTTGGCGTCATTAATCTTGGCCTAATCTTGGAGTACAGTGGAAACTGCTGGGGACAGATGATTGAGAGATGGGAGTTTCAAGTCTGTATTTTTCTTTTTTTTTTTTTGTCTTTTTGCTATTTCTTGGGCCGCTCCTGCTGCATATGGAGGTTCCCAGGCTAGGGGTCTAATCGGAGCTGTAGCTGCCGTCCTACGCCACGGCCACA
This sequence comes from Phacochoerus africanus, assembly GCF_016906955.1. NCBI lineage: Eukaryota > Metazoa > Chordata > Mammalia > Artiodactyla > Suidae > Phacochoerus > Phacochoerus africanus. Next base: position 211,454,435 of record NC_062544.1, on the reverse strand, counting down.
GCAACGCGGGTCTGCAACCTACACCACAGCTCACAGCAACGCCGGATCCTTAACCCACTGATCAAGGCCAGGGATCGAACCATCATCCTCATGGTTCCTAGTCGGATTCGTTAACCACTGAGCCACGATAGGAACTCCTTAAGTCTATATTAATTGGCTATTAGACTTCAGGCAGGTGCCACTGCCTCCCCAGGCCTCAGTTTCACCATCTGCCAAATGGAGACACCGGGCTCTAACTGGTATCTAGTGTCCCTTCCAGCCCTTCCCCCCAAACCCCAGGAGCAGCCTAACGCCCCACAGACGGTCAGCCAGCTGGGGCTGTGGGCGGGGTTGGCAGGGATTAGTGAGCCAGGTGAGCCTCTCCTGTGGCTGATCTCAGGGATGTAATATTGAGCTCAGGCAAGTATGGCCTTGCTCTCTCCCTGGGACCCAGTGTGATTCAGGGCCCATAGCGTGGCTTCCCCACCAGCAAATGAGCTGCAAGACACCTTTCTTGGCAATGGGCTTAATGAGGGCTCCGGGAATGTCTGATTATTCATCTGTTTTGCAACCACAGCAAACTCCCAGCGAGAAGAGGAGGCAGCTAGCGTGGCTTCCTTCCTGAATTAATGACTTCGGTGTTAAGAATGACTAATCAGTTCAGCACGGAGCTCAACAGGGTGGTCGAGTCGGGGCTGCGGTGGCGGCGAGGCAGATGGTGCAGATGAGGCCGAGGGGGCTCAAACCTTCCCCGCCTCTGCTTGGATGCCTTGGGGTCTCCAGGCTGCTCTTAAGGGCGCAGACTTGGGGTCAGATGTCCCATGCAGACACCAATCTCCACTATCTCTTAGAGCCTTTCCACCTGGGACATTGCATCAGCCAATTGCAGACCTCCCTTCCAACAGCCTCAGCTTAGGTCCTTCAGAGGGAAATCTAAAGGCTTACAGAGAAATCCAGGAATGAAATCCAAAATACACCATTTGGGGGAACTCCTGTCATGGCGTAGCAGAAACAAATCCACCTAGTATCCATGAGGACGTGGGTTCGATCCCTGGCCTCGCTTAGTGGGTTAAGGATCCGGTGTTGCCGTGAGCTGTGGTGTAGGTCGCAGACTCAGCTCAGATCCTGCGTTGCTGTGGCTGTGGTGTAGGCCAGTAGCTGCTGCAGCTCCGATTCAACCCCTAGCCTGGAAACTTCCATATGCCATGGGTGCAGCCCTAAATAAAACAAAACGAAAACAAAAAATAAAATACACCATTTGGTGGGATATACCTACCATGTCCCTAAGAACGGATTTTGAAATTAATCTGTTCCTAGGGGAAGACATAAAGGTGGTGGGGAGGGTTCTTTTGGGGACACTTTTGGGACAAGAACTGTAAAAGGGGGACTCCTTTCTGGCTGGTTTTCTTACCCTCTTATCTCAGGCAGTTTATTGTCGACTCAAGGATTAATGGGGGCTGGAGGAACTATTTCTCCTTCAAGGTCTCTGGCTGTACAGTGTGCCCCCCTCCACCCCCATTATCTCTTCAAGCTTCCCTTGCCAGGCTTGTCCTGGCCCAGCCCTCTGCTTTCCAGCAGTGATTAGGCAACTGCCCTTTGCAATGGCTGGAGGGCACGCCCTGATGGTTGCCCAGGGCTCCTGGCCTCACCTGGCCCGAGTCCTGCAAAAGCCCTTTCCAGGGTCCTGAGGAGCTCCCTCCTCTGCTCCCAGGCCAGGTGGTGCTCCCCCATCAGCCCCCTGACTCCCTGGACAAGAGGGGTCCTTTCCTACTGGCTCCTCCAGTTTGGCTTCATTTGGAAACTGCTCTCCTGCTTGACTCACCAGATGTGCGGCCTTAGCCTGTGCCATCCTGGACTTGAACCACAGGCTGTCATTGAACACCCTGTGCATGTGGGGTCACCTGTCTCCAGCAGCATGCGCTGGGTTCTGTCTCTGGGGTTGGTCCTGGGACCCTTCCCTCAGACTTTGTACAGTCAACCAACTCCTGGTGGTCAGGTCTCTAAAATTCCCCATTCTTTCCACCGTATCTTCTTTCCAGACCTTCGTGGGCCAAGATGCTCCCTTGAGATTGAAGGGGAATAGCTATTTAAGCAGGGTTCTGCCCAACATAGATGCTCAGTTAGTGGGTGGATGGTTCTTATCTTGAGCAACGCCACATTTCCTCTGCCCTCAACACTTTCAAGGTGGCTCATGTGACCTCTCCCTGGACCAGCCGCTCAGGTGCCAATCACTTTCTTAGGCACAACTGCACCTCCCTTGGGACAATGGGAGCAAAGCCCATCACATCAGTGGGCCCCTGCTGCTTACAAGTTCATCAGCTTCCCAACCTGGCAGAAAGGAGCTGGTCCTTGAAGAAATCTTCTACAGCTAAAATCTTTAGTAATTTTAGCATGAGTCACCCAACTTGGCCTTTTTCTACCCACCCCCATGAATTCACTTTACATGCTTGCTCTGAGTAGGCCAGAGAGGACCTCCCCAAGAGGTAGACACACCTCCGAGGACATCCCAAATATGAGGTGAGATTTATCCTTATTCAGAGACTTTTAACATCTGGATAGCGGATCTCCCAGGGTAAACTGCTCCAGGGGATGCTCCTGGCCCCTCCCTCTTCTGCCAGCATCTCTGGGTCTGGGTTTTGGATTCCCTCCACCCCCCACGTGGCCAGTGCTGGTCCCCAGTGCTGGTTCTCCACCCCCACCCCGGCCCCCTGGCCTAGGGAGCACAGCCCCTGCTCCTCAGCGAAGAGATGATGCTTAAGGATGAAACATACACCAACACGTGCATTTCCTGAGACTAGAGACGATGCACTGCCTGCTTTACGATGAACTAGCTCTTTGACTAAGGAGATTTTTTTTTTTCTTTCTTTTCTGTTCTCCAGACCATCCTCTTCCTTTCGGGTGCTTTTCACACCAAGACATGGAAATCACAGGGTATGGGCAGTATTTTTTCCCTTTAGAAATCCTTTTTCAGGCAACTATGTCAAGAATGTTTTCATACTTTGGGTTGGATAGGGAGGGAGGAGGACACAAAAAAAGGCTTCATCCCCCCAGATGGGTATTTCTCTGAAAACAGACATGCAAATGTTGGGCTTGTCAAACCCTAAAATGTTTTCTTTCTTCTTGAGGACTGTGGCATATGGCCTGCTGGAGATCTAGGGAAAGGAAGGAGCCTCGGTGGTTGGTGGAGAAGTGTGGGAAAGGGCGGGCGGAGGCACGTGCCAGGTAAGTGGGGCACGGGGACAACCTCCCATTGTCCTGGGCATGGAGGCGTCCCTCCTTAGTCCCTCAGGCTGTGCGAGGCTGGAGCTCAAGCCGGATGCACCAGCTCTCACGCAGGTGCCCTGACATCTCAATGCCGTGCTGGTGGGGGCCCTGGGTCTTGCCACCCGCCCGACTGAAGCTCACACCTGCCAACTTGAGCATAACATTGGAGATTTAGGGAGACATCATCATGCTGGGAGCCTCCTGAGGCTTCTGAAGGTGAAGATTCTCTCTAGATTCTCCTCCACCAAGAGATCTTTGTTTGGGGTGGGGGCAGGAGGGGTGGGCACACAGATTTAGTCAGTGCTTCCTGGAGGCTGCTAAATAATTGCAAAGCATCTCAGGAGGCCCCTAGATGATTTCACAGCTCTGTGGGAGAGAGAGACAGAAAACATGCATGCTAAAAGCAGGGCAGCTCCGGCTGAATGCAAAAAGAGAGGTGCTACCCTCCCGCCCACTCCCATCCAAATATGGTTAAAACATTTATGTCCGGTGAGAAATTAGCTTTAAAATATGCTATGGCATGTGTAGCTTTAGAGAAGAGCAGTTCTAGGAGTTCCTGTTGTGTCTCAACAGTAATGAACCCAACTAGTATCACCAAGGATGTGGGTTTGATCCCTGGCCTCACTCAGTGGGTTGAGGATCCAGCATTGCCGTGAGCTGTAGTGTAGGTTGCAGATGTGGCTGGGATCTGGCATTGCAGTGGCTGTGGTGTGGGCTGGCAGCTCTAGCCAATTCAACCCCTAGCCTGACAAAAAAAAAAAAGAGAGAGAGTAGTTCTATTTTTTTAGGTTTTGGTTTCTCACTCCCCAAGCCTTTGCCTAATGAAAATCTGGAAACAGGGCAGGAGGTATCCTCCTCTGCATGCCTGGGGCCTCTTGGGTTGGGCACAGGTCTAACTGAGGCTGCAGGAAGGACCATGGTGTTGGCTGCTATCTGACCAATCTCTCTGGGCCATTGTTTTAAGGATTGAATGAGGTTGTGGCTTTGATTATATTTTGTATATTATAAATCAACATATTATTAAGAAGTAGTGTTATTTCCTTGAGAATGACAGCCCTGAAAGCCCTAATGATGTCTTCAATTTCTTCAGCATCTACTATGTTCCAGGCATGAAGGACTTAACACATGTTACAACCAACTAGAATGTAAACTTGATGAGGGTCAGGGCTTGGCCTTGTTCCCTATGGTCCCAGGGCCTAGAAGAGGGGTGGTCACAGTGATTCTTCAACAGGTATTTCTTGGAGGCTGAAACAGGAATTTCTAATCCTGATGTCCCCCTGGATGTTGACCCTGCTCAACACACAAGGATATGGAGGCTTAGACAGATTGAGGGGCCTGCTCTGGGGTTCACTGCTGGCTATGTATTGATTTAGGACCAGAGCTCAGTTTATCTATCTGTGAGTTCAGGCCCCTTCCATAAAGCCCAGGCCTGCTTGGGGCCCTCAGATCATCTGTCTCCTGACTTTATTGGGCTTAGTTGTTCTTGGCAAAGTGGGTTGTTGTGTGTCAGGAAGATGTGGCATCCTAGTGACAGCTTCAGGGACAGGTGGGCTCTCCTTCCTGGTTCTAAGAACTGGGCAGAAAGTCTCCCCAGTTAACTTCATAAATGCCCGAGCTCTTCTTTTGAGACAAAAGTGGAATAGCATCAATGGTAGGCAGAGAAATGGTTCCCCAAAGATATCTATGATCTGGTCTTTGAAGCCCCTGCATATGTTATGTTACATGTCCAAGGGGCATTAAGGTTGCAAATGGAATTAAGATTGCTAACCAGCTGACCTTGAAATGCAGAAATTGTCCTGTCTTATCCAGGTGGGGCCAAGCTAGTCATGGGGCTCTTTATAACATGGAAGAGGGAGGCCGGAGAGTCAGTGTCAGAAAGAGGCCATGTGACAAAGGCTTGCCTTGCCATTGCTGGTTTTGAAGGAGGAGTAGGGGTCCATAAGCCACAGGATGCAGGCATGCTCTAGAAGCTGGAAAAGGCAAGAAAACAGATTCTCTTCTAGAGCTCCTAGGAAAGGAAACAGCCTGGCCAACCCCTTGATTTTAGCCCATTGAGACCCATTTTGGACTTTGGAGCTCTAGTGCCATCAGATGATACATTTGTGTTGTTTGAAGATACTATGTTTGTGGGGATTCCTTACAGCAGCAATAAAAATCTAATACAGCATCTTAGCAAGGGGCAGACCTCAAGCAGGTTTAGCTGGTACTTCGGACTCAGGACAGACATGGTAGAAGCAGACATAGCCTTCCAAGGCGTTCCAGAGACTGTCTCCTCCTCGGGCCCTCTGCCAGCAGCCATGGCACAGCACCTAGGTGTGCACAGGCTTTAAGCAGCTTTATGGGGGTGCTTGGGGCACACCCCACCCTGAGGCCATCTCACGTACCTCTCACTTCCTCAGGCTTCTGCTGTGTGGCAAGGACACTAACCAATGTGCATCCTGGAACTGCATGGGCCCACCCTTGACTGATAAAGACAGGAACCTACAGGTAAATGCTTCCTCCTTTCGACCCTTGGGTGAGCAGTTCTGAGATGCTTTTCATAAAGCCCTTTGGGAGTTTCCAAGGATTGGAGCACTGGGTCCCCAAGTGCATGTTGCCACAGTCATGCATCCTTGGTGAGGCTCTCCCTTCTTCCCTGTTCCCCTTGCAACAGAACCTCCCTCCTGCCTCCAGGAGGGACCATTACCCAAATGAATACCTGATGGAGACCTTTCTTTCCAGCTCTGCTTTTGGAGGGAACTGCTAAGACAATATGCTTGAATGGAACAGCTGCTCCTCTCACACTTGCTCAAGAGGGTATGCCCTGTCCAGTCTCCCAGAGCTGTGTGGAGCTCATGAGGCCAGGGCTAGCAGGTGGTAGGGAGTCCCAGGACTTGCAGAGGGACTCACTGCGGTGGACAAGTCTGTCTTGGGGTCTTGGCTGAGGATGCTTCCCGGTCTAATTAAAGACAGATGAAGTCGGGGGTTGAGGGGGAGTTGCCAGGCCCTTGGGGACATCAAGGGCCCTGCTCATTTAGTCGCTTAAGTCCCCTGACTCTGGTCGGCTTCCCTCAGAGCATGCCCACTGTATGAATACCAGAACAGATGGCTTTCTGATGAACTTAATTACATCATTAGCAACTGGGCTACAAAAATGGGTGATTTGAGAGCGGCTGGGAAGCTGGAAGCCTTGCGGCCCCACGGCCGGGCAGCTGTTCCCGGGGCTGGCTGAACATGCCTTTGCAGTGGGCTCCTTCCCAACCCCCACCCAGGCTGCCCCGTCACACCTCCTATAGGCTGAGCTGTGCTCTCTGATCCTGAGGCTTTCCCAACAGCCATTCCCAGAACAGATGGAAACGGATCTCTTGGGGACCTCCAGCTGATGCGGATTTCACAGTGGGCGGAAGCAAGTGAGAGGGAGCAGATAAGCCACCCCTTCCCACGGCCACTCGGGAGGCCACACTGGTTGTTCAGCTGTCCACCCTCATTCCTTGTGCAACGGGTAGGGCTTGAAGTGGGGGGGGATCCATTTCAGGGGAGGTGAGCCTGGAAGCTAGGAATATGACATGTCCCAGTCCCTTACGCTTTTAAACCTGAGCTCCAAGGAGCCGCAGGGGGCCAGAGACCCCTGATCATCCCTGCTGCAGCCAGCGCGGAGTTTCTTTCCAGCTTCATTGGCGAGCACTGCTGCAGAAAAAGCTAGACCAGTCGTGAGTCCCTGAAAGCTCCCTCCCCCTCCTCTCACTTCCTGTCTTGTAGCCTCAGCTTTTTGCTGTCATCCCAGTCTCCTTTCTGTGCAAGCACGGCTACCTCATTCCTCAGATGCCACTTTCTCCCGGCAGCTCTCCCCTTCTGCCTCCCCTCCCCCCAGTTTTAGCCGCAATCCAGCCCTCCTTCCTCCGCGGTCTCCAAGCGTGTGTCCCGCAAAAATACACCAGTCACTTTATGCCCTCGATCATAATTATTTCCGTACTTGGTTCATTTCTGCCACTGGTCCTCTTCAGAGCAGGGAATGGCTTTCTTGGCTCCACAGTCTCCATGGGAGATGCCTGGGAAAATGTCTTTTGGTTTGGTTGCCTTTGTCTTTTTTTGTTTGTTTATTTATTTATTTTCTTTTTAGGGCTGCCCTTGAGGCATATGGAGGTTCCCAGGCTGGGGGTTGAATCAGAGTTGCAGCTGCCGGCCTACACCACAGCCACGGCAACGCAGGATCTGAGCCAAGTCTGTGACCTGCACTGCAGCTCATAGCAACGCTGGATCCTTGACCCACTGAGCAAGGCCAGGGATCAAACCTGTGTCCTCATGGATCTGAGTCAGATTCGTTACTGCTGAGCCACGATGGGAACTCCCACCTATTTATTTATTTTTAATGAAAGCATATTTGATTGACAATGTTGTGCCGATTTCTGCTGTACAGCAAAGTGACCCAGTCACACATACATACATAGTTTCCTTTTCTTGTATTGCCTTCCATCATCACCTATCCCAAGAGATTGGATGTGATTCCCTGTGCCATACAGCAGGACCTCATTGCTTATCCATTCTAAATGTAATCATTTGCATCTACTAACCCCAAACTCTCCGTCCACCCCATCCTTTGTGTTTATTTTTAATGAGTCCATGTGAAAAAAAACTGACATCAAAAGCTGCTTTTTCTAAAGACCCTATTTTAGTTGGATCTGGCTGCCGTAACAAAATGCCATAGGCCAGGTGGCTTAAATGATAACCATTTATATCTCATAGTTCTGAAGGCTGAGAAGTCCACTATCAAAGAGCCAGCTGATTCGTGTCTGGTGAGAACCCTCTTGCTGGTTTCCAGGCTGCCACCTTCTTGCTCACATGGTGGAGAGAGAGGGGGCTCTGGTCTCCTCCTCTTATAAGGACACAAATCCTATCACAGGGGCCTTACTCTCATGACTTCATCTAAACTGAATTCCCTGCAAAGGCCCCGCTTCCAAATACCAACCAACTGGAGATTGCAGCTTCAACATGTGAATTCTGAGGGCGAGGCACAAACATTTCATCCACAGCCTATCTTGCAATAACAACCTCTGCACTAAATAGTGGGAACTGTGCTCAAAGCAACCCGATTTCAAGTATCTGCTGTGACGGGCATTGGGCTGGGCGTTGGCAAGAACAGATGAGTTGTGGGTGAGACCCAGTGGCTGCTCTCTGGGAGCTCGCAGTGGAGTTGCCACTGCTCATTCAAACAACCGGGCACTGTAAGGGTTGGGATGGCTGGCGGGGTGGGCCGGGGGTGGGGTGGGGTGGGGAGGGGGGCAGGGCCTGCCTGGGGCCATGGGAGGGAGAAGGGGCCTCCTGGTGGGGCGTGCCACTGCTCACTGTCTCTGGGTGGGCTCCAGCACCAACCCCTGCCAGGCCCTGATGGACTTTGAAAACATAGTCCTGGGTACACGCCACGGGAGAGTTAAGAAGCCTCTTCCTCCTTTCAGTTGGTTGGTTTATTGTCTTTTCAGGTTTTTCAAGGCATTACCAGTCCCCACCTACCTGACGTTTTGTGAAATTTTGGATGGTGATGGGTATAGAGTAGTGCTGTCTGGCACACTAGCTGCTGGACACATAGGGCCATGTAAATTTGTTTAAATGAATTAAGTGAAATAAAATGTCAAACTCTGGAGTTCCCGTCGTGGCTCAGTGGTTAACGAATCCGACCAGGAACCATGAGGTTGCGGGTTCGATCCCTGGCCTTGCTCAGTGGGTTAAGGATCCGGTGTTGCCGTGAGCTGTGGTGTAGGTTGCAGACGTGGCTCGGATCCTGCATTGCTGTGGCTCTGGCGTAGGCCAGCGGCTACAGCTCTGATTTGACCCCTAGCCTGGGAACCTCCATATGCCACGAGATCTGCCCAAGAAATAGCAAAAAGACAAAAACAAACAAACAAACAAACAAAAAACCTCAGTTTTTCAGTCACATTATCCATGTTTCAAATATTTGGTAGCCACATGTGGCCAGTTGCTGCCATATTGGACTGCACAGACTAGAACCTTCTATCATCACTGCAGTTCTGTTGGGTAGCCCTTGTACAGAAAGTTGCTTTTCAGCCACCAGTCTTCAGTATTTTATTTTATTTTAATTTAATTTAATTTTATTTTATTTTTATGGCTGCACCTGTGGCATGTGCAAATTCTTGGGCCTATGGACTGAATCCGAGCCACAGCTGTGCTGTGGCAATGCTGGATACTTTAACCTACTGTGCCAGGCCAGGGATTGAACCTGCACTTCTGAAGTGACTCAAGCTGGTGCTATCTGATTCTTAACCTATTGCACTACAGCGGGAACTCCCTAGTGTTTTATTTTTAAAGGTTAGATACTTTTTGTTTTCTCCTTCTACCTTTTGTTCTAAATGATCGGTCCCTTTGGTCTCTTCCCAGAAGTTTTTGAGGACTCAAGTTGCTAGTATTCATGCTAATACCCTGTAGGTCTCACCGCTGCTGTTCTTCATTCCACTGCAGCAAATAGCTTTGCATTTCCGTGCCTCGTTTTCCATAGGCTGTTAATACTGTCCCTATTGCCCATCCAGCCACTGTAGGAACAAATGCAAAGGGCTTTAGGCAGCCAGAAGCAACAGAAAAACCAAGAGGCCAAAGTAATAAAGATCTTTTTGTACCTGGGGAGACCCTGCCCTTCCTCCGATGAATCACATTGACCTGGGACTGCCCCTGAGAGGGAGGGGAGTTGCAAAGAGAGCCAGATTTTCTAGGAGCTGGCTTATTTTTTTTAATTTTTTAATTTAATTTTATTTTTTGTGTCTTTTTGCCTTGCCTAGGGCCGCTCCCGTGGCATATGGAGATTCCCAGGCTAGGGGTCTAATTGGAGTTGTAACCACCGGCCAGAGCCAGAGCCACAGCAATGCAGGATCCGAGCCGTGTCTGCAGCCTACACCACAGCTCATGGCAACGCCAGATCCTTAACCCGGTGAGCAAGGCTAGGGATCGAACCTGCATCCTCATGGTTCCTAGTCGGATTCATCAACCACTGAGCCACGACAGGAACTCCGGAGCTGGCTTTTTTAAGTTCGACTAGAATTCCTTAAATCATGGCACCTACATGACAGATGGAGAAAACATCATGACAAGCTATCTGAGTTATAAACCTACTATTAATGATAATATATAATTTATGTTTTTTTGTCTTGTTTTGGTTTTCTTTTTTTCTTTTTTCTTTTTTTTGTCTTTTTGCTGTTTCTTGGGCAGCTCTCGTGGCATATGGAGGTTCCCAGGCTAGGGGTCAAATTTGAGCTGCACCTGCCAGCCTAAGCCATAACCACAGCATCATGGGATCTGGGCCACACCTGTGACCTACACCACAGCTTGCAGCAAGGCTGGATCCTTAACCCATTGAGAGAGGCCAGGGATCAAACCCGCATCCCCGTGGACACAAGTCAGGTTCTTACCCTGCTGAGCCACAACGGGAACTCCAATACATAATATATACTGTGCTGTTCCTCCAGACAGGTGAATTCTCTTTCACACTTGCTATTCTGTTTATACTTTTGATATCCTAAGAGTAAAAGGGGGTATTTTTGGTGTGACAGCCAGTGCAACTTTCAGAGTGTTTTGCAGTCTGCTGGGAGCCCATGCGTAGGTAACACTCCTACGACAGCACGCTGGGGTTGTCACTCATATAAGGATATCATTGACAGGATTCTCAGGGCAGTCACTACATACACAAACCCCTCTGCCTAAGGGACAGAGTTGGCTGACCGAAGAGGAAGACCTCAGTGGGTAACATCATGCCCTCATTCCTTCCCCTAAACTTTGCTGTCCCTGTGTTAGTAGTGGGCAGAGGGAGACAGTGGAACCAGACTCTCATCCTCCAGGTGTAAAACCAGTTACCTAAGAACTTACTAAAGTGACTCGTTCTGCTGAAATAAAATCCGTTTTATGTGGATGTGATTTACCCGGCACCAACCTGCACCCGGCACCAACGAGCTTCCTTCTTCCCTTCCCGCTGCATCCTTCAATTCAGATATTGGCTTAATCAGCAGCCACTGAACGCCTCCTGCATGCTGTGCCCTGGGCTTGGAGAAACATCTGGGATGCAGAGAACACAAGGAGGGCCGAGGGTCAGGGCACTCACCATCCACGGTGGAGATGCTGCTTGTGTCAATAGCACAGCAGGAGTTCCCATCGTGGCGCGGGAACCATGAGGTTGTGGGTTCGATCCCTGGCCTTACTCAGTGGGTTAAGGATCTGGCGTTGCCGTGAGCTGTGGTGTAGGTCACAGACATGGCTCGGATCCTGTGTTGCTGTGGCTGTGGTGTAGGCCGGCAGCTACAACTCTGATTGGACCCCTAGCCTGGGAACCTCCATATGCCGCGGGAGTGGCCTTAGAAAAGGCAAAAAGACCAAAAAAAAAAAAAAATAGCACAGCAGACTGCACGCATGGGTGGCACAGACAGAAATTACTGGGCAAGAACATAGATGCAAGGAGGAGCCATCAGAGTTGGCCAAGTGCTTCAGAGCTTTCCTCTCCGGGGGCTAGTACTGCTTTCTCCCAGGGTCCTCACCTGGGGCTCCCTAGGCTTTGAGCAGCCTCTGTAGCTGGTGCTTGACAGGACTGGGTGGGGAGGCATCCTCCCACTCTCCCAGGATCTTCCAAGATCCTGTTTCCTCAGCAGGATCAGGAGCTGGAAACTGTTTCTTGTGACTTCAGTGAATGTCAGCCCGAGAAAAGGCTCCAAAGAGAGTTGAGTCCAGTTTCCCTCATTTGAAGAAAGTGAGGTCCAAAGAAGGAGAGCGGCTCCCTGAGGGGCCCCAGAAAGCAAAGTGGGGTTTCAGCCCGCCTAGCAGCCCTTGGGGTTTGCATTATTGCTCTGAAGATATCTGACGAAGAACAGAGCAAGAGGGGTGCCCTGCCGCCTACAACACACAGATATCTGTCAAGGGAAGGAAGGGGAAAAAAAAAAAACACTGAACAAGCCCTCCATTCTTGTCTGTGCCATTTTCCCACGTCAGGAGCAGACTGTGTTGAAAAATTTAGTTTTCTCCTTTCATGTTGCTTTTCACTGCACTCTGGACAGAATGCCTTTCTTTCCCCCCTTTTCTTTGGCAGGATCCTGACCAAGCCTATAGAAAAAGAATCTTTTAAGAACATATATATCTATCTATTGATATACATTCAGGCTCTGACAGTGACACAGAACTGTAGTGCCTCTTAATTACCCAGGAAGTGACAAGGTCAAGAGGTGTCTGAAAGCTGCCTTGTGGTTCTGGGCATTGATTTCTCACCATTGTCGCTGCTTCACTAGCTAAAGTGAAGGCCACTGTGCCTGGGCTTTCTCCACTGTTTGGATTTCCTCCTTTCTTCCTCCCAAACTATTTTTTTTTTTAACTTCAAAAGAAAACTACTGGTATTTTGGATTTTGTCTTCTTCTTTTTGGCTGCACTGGTGGCATGTGGAAGTTCCCAGACTAGGGATTGAACCTGTGCCACAGCAGCAACCCAAACCACAGCAGTGACAACGCTGGGTCCTTAACCTACTGAGTCACAGAGGAACTCCCAATTTGGATGTTGATTGGAAATTTGTGAAAGCAGATTGTGTTTTGGGTTGACTGACCAGTCCTAAAAATTGCTGTTTGGGTGCTGGGGGAGGAAGTCAAGTTCTTGCAAAGCCTCCTGCATGCGTGCGCGCGCGCGTACACACACACACACACACACACACACTGCTTTTTGACTCCTCTCCTCCTCTTTCTTTCTATTATTTTTGGAATTTCTTGGAGAAGATTTTTAATGCCCTAGAGTAGTCATTAGCTTACAAAAACAGAACTGAAGGTGTTTCTGGAAACTTTAGGTCAAAGTTGTAGAAATCTCTGTGAAGTGCTGTTGAGTTGTATTTTCGGACAGAGAAGCCAGAGCCTTCTCTAGAGAAATCAGAGAAATTAGTGCACAGTCTTACCTGAGTATGTTGATCTTCGGTTAAAAACCATGGAAAGTGATTTCATCGCCGTAGTAGAGAAATGGTTAATTCTCGTTCTGATATTAGAGTTCTTCAAAATGTTACCAAGTCCTAGTGGATGTGAAAAATTCCATGGAGAAGAAAAGTCAGAACCAAAAGCACGGAGGTCTCCAAGCCTTCATTGTCCACCTCAGAGAGGGCTGTTCTGTGCAAATACCACTCTGAATCTTCTAGCATTCTTGGGAAGGAGTCGGGGTGTACCATTTTCCTCTTCATTGTACAAAGGACACCTTGGAAAGTTAGGGCCCTAAATCGAATGGTGCTAAACATAGAAAGAACCCAGAATGAGAGAGTGCTTACCTCTCGTCGGAAAAATCTTAGGCTTGCCTCCTGAACCTTCCTGCCTTTCATCAAAGATTGAAACATACCTTAAAGTTTTAGGGATAAAGGCCAGAGTGAGGAGTTGGGGGTTGGGAGTCAAGGTAGAGTTTTAGTCTCACTCTACCCCTGATCTTGCGCATCATACGTTCCCTTTCCAGACCTTGGTTTCTTTATTGGAGACATGAGCAGTTGGCCTGGGGGCACCTCCCATTCAGCTCGGACCCAAAGAACAGAAACAAGAAAGACATTGACATCTACTTCTGAATGCTAGTAAAAACTCCACCGCTTAGGTTAGGGCCAAATTAAAATAGAGCTGGGCCTTTGTCATCTATTAATAGTAATTGCACAGGACTTGAAATCCAGCCTGAGTTAAATATTTCCCATCCCTCTCCCTGAGATCAGAAGTGGGTTGTGGATAGATAGACAAGACATAGAAGCTGTTGAATAAACATTGAACATGTAAAACATGAGCATGTGCAGATGCCCAATATGGCTCATAATGCTAGAAAGTGGTACCAGCTGGGAGTTCCTGTTGTGAATCAGTGGTTAGTGAGCCCGGCTAGCATCCACAAGGATGCGGGTTCGATCCCTGGCCTTGCTCAGTGGGTTAAGGATCCGGTGTTGCCATGGGCTGTGGTGTAGGTCACTGATTCGGTTCAGATCCCATGTGACTGTGGCTGTGGCTGTGGTGTAGGCCAGCGACTACATGTCTAATTGGACCCCTAGCCTGGGAACTTCCATACGCTGTGGGTGGAGCACTAAAAAGACCAAAAAAAAAAAAAAAAAGAAGAGAATGGCCATCTCATTCATCCATACACTATTTGGGAGATATGTAGTGGTGTATACACACAGGAGACAGTTGGGTGGTTTAGAAAAGTGCCAGGGGGCTCAGATCCAGGGAGAGAGCTTTCTAGCTGGAGTCTTTAGAGAAGACTTCATGGTGGAGCTGACATCTGAGTGAGTTTTGAGGGATGGGTAGCTTGTGAGGAAGAAGGGATATGGGGAAGACAGTATGAGCAGAGACACAGAGATAGGAAAGTCCTGTGTAGGTCTGGGGCACAGTGAGTTGTCAAGAAAGAAGGTCAAATAAGAGAGAAGACTGATGAAACATTAACTTTGGGGATCAAAGCAGTTCAGGAGAGTAGGCAGCAGGGTTTCGAAGGACCTTGGAACCAGCCATTTTTACAGTGGAGAGAGTGCCTGTGAGAAGGAAGTGGAGGAGGGGGGAGGGAGCGAGGAGACAACGAGCACATTTTGTTATAGGAAAGGGTGTGCGAATAAAATATGGAAAAGCAAAAGGAAACCCTGTGTATTGTATGTCGTTTTATAAATGCCTTACCTTCAGTCTCCAAGAGTTCTCCAAGGAACTCTTTCCAAAATCGAAAAGTCGGAGTTCCCATTCACGGTGCAGTGGAAACGAACCTGACTAGGAACCATGAGGATGTGGGTTCGATCCCTGGCCTCGCTCAGTGGGTTGAGGATCTGGCATTGTGTAGGTTGCAGACACGGCTCAGATCCCATGTTGCTGTGGCTGTGGTGTAGGCTGGTAGCCACAGCTCTGATTCGATCCCCAGCCTGGGAACCTCCATATGCCATGGGTGCGGCCCCCAAATGGACAAAAGACAAATAAAATAAACACCACAACTGAAAAGTCAAGGAAACTGGGTTGATAAGAGACTGATGAAGGAGTGGGAGGTAGGAGGGTGTGAAAGGAATTTCAGTGCTTTTGTGTGTGTGAGACAAGAGCCTTTCCACCTTCCTGCACCTGGCCCTCTTATGCTGTTTCTCAGTAATTGCACACAGGGAGGCTGGGGTGGGTGGAGCCCACTGCTGTGCCCTGAGCCAGATGATTTTCCAGCCTGGGAAGTACCGTCTGGACCGAGGGCTGGAGGAAGAGCAGAGACCTGGGCTGGAATTTCGACTTTACTCCTCAGGAGATGCAAGACACATAGTTGCACAGACTCTTTAACATAGTATCATCAATGTGTTTCTAGCAAGGATTCTTTTCAATGACATGTGAAAAAAGAAATGAGCCCCAAACATCAAGTCCTCCAAACAGGTTGGCTCTTTCCCAGGTTATCTCATTTTTCCCCAAGATAGTCCGCTGACCTAGGAATTATTTCCCTTCTTTTGCAAATAGGATAACCGAGGCCAGAGAGGTTGAGTAATGTTCCCAAGATCACACAGCTAGTGAAGTGGTGGCAGAACTGAGTCCCAAACTCAGTACACTGGAGGACAAATGAGTCACTTATTGATTTTTGTGCTTCAGTTACAAGAGTTCAGTTAGAACTCTTGGAGTCAGGGATTCCTGACAGCTCCGGGCTATTAATCAGCATTGGTCTCTGTAACATATATTAAGATATTAAGCAGAAGAGGAATGGAAGGTGGTGGAAGGGAAGGAGCATTGGAGGAACATACAGGTGGAGAGAACAAAGGGGCAGTGACTTGGCAAGTTCCTGAAACGAATTCTTCCAAAATGGGGAAGGGGAGTGGGGGTGATGAGGAAAGATGAGTCCAGCTGTGGGGGTGACAAGGACCAAAGGCTTCTGCCTCAGTGCCCTCAGCTGCCTGGCCATACCCTGGCCTGTTGCGGGGGAGGTGGCTTAGTAACCACAGTTTTCAGGAAAGCAAATACTGCCTTGTTGATTTTGCTAAAGAGAAAATAAGAGAGACACAGTTTACTCCCCAAGGCCCCTGCGCTGAGCCTGCTGCTTTGCAGCCCCTGTGCCGGGCTATGGTCCTCTGCTCCTAAGATCCCTTCAGTGTTCAAATGAAGGGAAACCCAGGCTTTTTAGGTGCAGTGCCTTTTTCTTTTCTTGTAAACACTGAAATGCTCACATCTGAAGTATTCTGTTTTGACCAAGGTATGTCAAGGCCTAGAACATTCCTATCACCCTACAAAGCTTGGCTTGGGGTTCTTCCCAGTCAATCTCTGCCTCCCCAACAAACATGATCTGGTTTTTATCACCATTGGTTAGTTTTGACTCTTCCAGAGTTGTATATAAATGCTATCACACTGGGTGTTCTGCTCACGTTTGTCTTCTTCCACAAAGCATATGTTTAAGACCCACTGGTGGTGTTGCCTGTCTCGGCCTATCATTCATTTTTATCATTAAGTAGTAAGTATTCCATTGCATGAACACAGCTTATTTACCTAGTCTCTCCTGATGGGCATCTGGGTTGTTTCCAGTTTTGGCCTATAATGAAAAAACTGTCTACGAACATTCTTTGGAGACTTTGTGCAGATGTATGTTTTTATTTCTCTTAGGTAAATACTGAGGGTAGAATTGCCAGGTCAGGAGGGTAGTTACCATGGTGGGCTGGGGGTGGGTGGGTCCTGGCTAGCAAGAAGCAGTTATACCCACTTCTTCCCAGTCTGGCCCCAGGTGATGTCAATGGCACCTTGAAATCCTATGATGAGGGAGCTGATACTGGGGACATCAGCAAATGCTGCAATTCCGGCTTGTTTTTCTTCACCATGTACCAGTACATCACTGGGTTGATGTGTGTTTAATGTTGAAAGAAACTATTCGTTTTTTCAAGTGGCTGCGCCATTTAACATCCCTCCCAGTGACGTATTAGAGTTCCGGTGGCTCCATACCTTGCCCACCATCTAGTGGTATCAGTTCTGACTTTCAGCCATTCTGGTAAGTGTGCAGTGGTATCTCATTGTAGTTATTGCGGTTGTAATTTGCATTTTTCTGTTGACCAATGATGTTGAGGGCTTCCCTATGTGCTTATTGTGGTCCTTTGTATATATTCTTTGGTAAAGTATCTGTTTAGTCTTTGGCCATTAAAAAAACTGACTTGTCTTTTTATTATTGAGTTATAGGAAATCTTTCTATATTCTCCCTAGAAGCACATGTCAGATATATGTTTTCTTCTTGTCTATGGTTTGTCTTTTTTTTTTTTTTTTTTTTTTTTGCTTTTTAGGGCCATACCCATGCCATATGGAAGTTCCCAGGCTGGGGGTCAAATCAGAGCTACAGTTGCTGGCCTACGCCACAACCACAGCAACTCAGGATCTGAGCCATGTCTTCGACCTACACCACAGCTCATGTCAATGCCAGATCCCCAACCCACTGAGAGAGCCAGGGATAGACCCCACCTCCACATGGATCCTAGTCAGATTCATTTTCTCTGTGCCACCATGGGAACTCCTGTTTATTTTCTTGATGGTATATATATATTTTTTTGGTAAGCTGATATTTTAAATTTTGATGACATATGATCTATCAATTTTTTTTTTATTTTCCCACTGTACAGCAAGGGGGTCAGGTTATCCTTACATGTATACATTACAATTACATTTTTCCCCCAGCCTTTCTTCTGTTGCAACATGAGTATCTAGACAAAGTTCTCAATGCTATTCAGCAGGATCTCCTTGTAAATCTATTCTAAGTTGTGTCTGAGAAGCCCAAGCTCCCGATCCCTCCCACTCCCTCCCCCTCCCATCAGGCAGCCACAAGTCTTTTCTCCAAGTCCATGATTTTCTTTTCTAAGGAGATGTTCATTTGTGCTGGATATTAGATTCCAGTTATGAGTGATATCATATGGTATTTGTCTTTGTCTTTCTGGCTCATTTCACTCAGGATGAGATTCTCTAGTTCCATCCATGTTGCTGCAAATGGCATTATGTCATTCTTTTTTTTATGGCTGAGTAGTATTCCATTGTGTATATATACCCCATCTTGCGAATCCAATCATCTGTCGATGGACATTTGGGCTGTTTCCATGTCTTGGCTATTGTGAATAGTGCTGCAATGAACATGCGGGTGCATGTGTCTCTTTTAAGTAGAGTTTTGTCTGGATAGATGCCCAAGAGTGGGATTGCGGGGTCATATGGAAGTTCTATGTATAGATTTCTAAGGTATCTCCAAACTGTTCTCCATAGTGGCTGTACCAGTTTACATTCCCACCAACAGTGCAGGAGGGTTCCCTTTTCTCCACAGCCCCTCCAGCACTTGTCATTTGTGGATTTCTTAATGATGGCCATTCTGACTGGTGTGAGGTGATATCTCATGGTAGTTTTGACTTGCATTTCTCTTATAACCAGCGATGTTGAGCATTTTTTCATGTGTTTGTTGGCCATCTGTATATCTTCTTTGGAGAAATGTCTATTCAGGTCTTTTGCCCATTTTTCCATTGCTTGATTGGCTTTTTTGCTGTTGGGTTGTATAAGTTGTTTATATATTCTAGAGATTAAGCCCTTGTCGGTTGCATCATTTAAAACTATTTTCTCCCATTCTGTAAGTTGTCTTTTTGTTTTCTTTTGGGTTTCCTTTGCTGTGCAAAAGCTTTTCAGTTTGATTAGGTCCCATGGGTTTATTTTTGCTCTAATTTCTATTGCTTTGGGAGACTGACCTGAGAAAATATTCATGAGGTTGATGTCAGAGAGTGTTTTGCCTATGTTTTCTTCTAGGAGTTTGATGGTGTCCTGTCGTGTATTTAAGTCTTTCAGCCATTTGGAGTTTATTTTGGTGCATGGTGTGAGGGTGTGTTCTAGTTTCATTGCTTTGCATGCAGCTGTCCAGGTTTCCCAGCAATGCTTGCTGAATAGACTTTCTTTTTCCCATTTTATGTTCTTGCCTCCCTTGTCAAAGATGAATTGACCATAGGTGTCAGGGTTTATTTCCGGATTCTCTATTCTGTTCCATTGGTCTGTCTGTCTGTTTTGATACCAGTACCACACTGTTTTGATGACTGTGGCTTTGTAGTATTTCTTGAAGTCTGGGAGAGTTATGCCTCCTGCTTGGTTTTTGTTTCTCAGGATTGCTTTGGCGATTCTGGGTCTTTTGTTGTTCCATATAAATGTTTGGATTGTTTGTTCTAGTTCTGTGAAAAATGTCATGGGTAATTTGATTGATCTATCAATTTTTAATGTATGGTTTGTATTTTCTGTAGCCCTTCTAAGATATTCTGCTGTTTCCTTTGTCTGGTGTGGCCTTCCTCATTCTTCTGGAGAATCACTCATTCTTCAGTGTCCAATATAAAGGGCACCTGTTCAGGGAACCCTTTCTGGATGTCAGCTAACTAGCAGCATCCTCATCCTTGGGCCCCCACTTAGTTCATACCTCTCTGATCATGCTAAGGATGTAACTGTCTCTTTATGGGTCTTTCTAACCTACCTGACTGGGAGCCCCAAGTAGGGCCTGTGGGTCTTCTGAATTGTACTTTCGTTTGCATCTTCTCTTCCTCCTCCTTTTCCATTCCTAGCCTCCTTTCTCATTTCCTTTGGCAGCACCCTGCTAGGTGTCTGGCCTAGAGTAGGTTTACAGTGAATATTAGCTGATTGAGTGAATTAACGTGAAGGTACCCAGGACCTCATAAGTCTCCATGGTTGACCTCTTTGTCCTTTGATTATGTTGTAAGTTTTGAGACTATATCATGTGTGGATCGGGGGGGGGGGGGGTTAGTTTATTTTCACAGAGCAACATGAGTTTGGAAAATTCTACCTTGTTCTACTGAAGTCAAGAGTTATTGCACATCCTCAGTGAGGATCCATTGAGGATCCACTGTGATCCTGTTCAGAGAAGGTTGAAGTTAGGAAGCTCTGTGTGCATGTGCGTGCGATGGGGAGAGTGAGGCAAAGGGTGTGTGTGTGTGTATGTGGGTGTAATCTCAGTTGCATCTAAACTTTGAGCCTGAGTTGACAAAGCACTGGGCTGGTGGTTAGACAAAACTGGGGTCAAGCACGTTTATAGCTATGTGACCTTAGGCAAGTGGTTCTGCTGCCTGCTTTATTTATTTATTTATTGTCTTTCGAGGGCTGCACCCTCGGCAAATGGAAGTTCCCAGGCTAGGGATCCAATTGGAGCTACAGCTGCCAGCCTACACCACAACCACAGCAATGCCATAGCTCTGGTGTGGGTCGCCACATATGTGACCCACACCACAGCTAGCAGCAATGCTGGATCCCTAACCCACTGAGCTTGGCCAGGGATTGAACCTGAGTCCTCATAGATCCTGGTCAGGTTCATTATTGCTGAACAACAGCAGGAACTCTGGTTCTACTGCTTTTAGTCTCAGTTTCTTTAGGTATAAACTGGGGGCAAAATACTCCCCATCTCACCGGTTGTCATTAGAGTTAAAGGTGATGCTCGTAAGAAAGATCTGAAAATAGTAAAGTGTCCAAGACACTTCCTGACCGGTGTAGCTCCTGCGGGGGATGCTTGGGTGGGGAGGGAGGATTTTTTAGCCCTGTGAGGTTTTACAGGAGTAAAGACTCCTGTGACTTCCAGCTTCACAGAGGTATCTGCTTGGGGCAGTTAGATACAGTTCTAGGATAGCAGAGTTGGAAGGGACCCTGGAGAGTCCACACCGAAGCCCAAGAGAGGCAGAATACCAGGAGTGCTTGCCACGCCATAGACACGAATGTCCACTCCTGAATCAGAAGGCCCACTGGGGAGAAATTTTCTAATTGTTGGGCGGGGGCACTCAAATTTTGCCAGAGTGGGCTGTGAGCAAGACTTCCCTAGCCCGTCAATCAATAGGGAATTGTGGGAGTGGATCCTGGGTAGAGATTGGCAGCCCCCGCCCTCGCCCTCCGCCCCTTGACACAGACTCAAAGGTAGAGGATGGAGTCCAGCCCCACCCCGACAGCTCCCCCCTGAATCTAGAGGCGAGAGTGGCCCCACCGCTGTCAAGTCACTCCTCCCTGAGGCCAGTTTTCCCCAGGGTAAGCTGGGGGTGGGGGTGCTAATACCCCTCTTCCCCACGTTTCAAGGTCTTTTCAAAAATGTACAGAGAGTGTGGAATCAGGCCTTCGGCTCTTGTGGATGACTGCACAGGGCACGTGTGCCTGCATGCCAGGAGGGTACCCCCAACCCCCCTTACTTCTGTTCCTTCCTTGCTTCGTTCATGTATTCATTCCACATTTACTCAGCACCGAGGTGAGCCAGGCTCTGGGATTAAAAACAGAGCAAAACCCAAACCAAAGCCTTCCGCAGTTAGGTCTAGGCGTCCAAGGGTTAAGCGGGCGGCGTGGGAGGCGAGAGGGCGCGCGGCGGGTGCCAAAGTCGGAACCTGCTCGGCGGCGGCCCCGGCGCTGCCTTGACTCGCGGCCAGGCCTGGCGCGGCCGCCGGCTGTGGAATGTGTGAGCGCCATGTGTCACCGCCCCAGACTGTGGGAAAACGCTGCTCCGCTCACCTCCCAGCAGCTGCCCTGCGCCCGCCGCCGGCTGAGCTGGGAAACGGGAGCCGCCTGCCGCGTGGGCCCCGGGGGCACTTCCGAGCGCGCCGCGGCCGCACCCACCCTCCGCCCGCCTCCTCCCGCCTCCGCCCCAGCCCAGCAGAGCCCTCTCCCTGCCCTTTAAATTCCGAATGATCTGGTCTCTTTCAGATTCGTTAGGTTGGCCGTGTTTGACCCAGCAGTCTTCTAAGTGCAGGGCCTGGGGAATGGGGGCTGGGAGGGCGGCGATTGGCGACACCCCTGGGGGTGTCTCTCCTGAGCACCTTCCTGGTCCCCTCCTAGGCGCCCTGAGGTCACGCTCAGTGATCTGAGCGCTGAATAGGAGGCTCAGCTTTGGTTCCCCCAAATCAGCAACAGCTTCCTCCAGGGCCAGGCTGAGGACGTGCATCACCCTGCCGGCCGCCTTCACTCTGGGGACGCGCCCACGGTGCCAGTCCAGCGCTGGGTATGAGGGGGAACCACATGGTGCTCTGAAATCCCCCAGGCCAAAGCCTTTAAGTCCAGCCATGCTGGCCGACTTATCCAAGGTCACCCTGTTGGGTGGCAGCAGAACCATTCTTAGAATCTGCGTTCAGAGCCCCCAACACTCCCCTCCTAGATCTAGATCTCCTACCCCTTCTCAGCAGCCTAGTGTGCTAATTGAGTTCCCTGCCTTCATTAGAGATGCTGGGAGTGCGCACATGGAGATGGGGTAAGCCTTGTGTGCTGTGACCCCAGCAGCTTGGCCCAAAGTCAATGTTATGCTGCCAGAGGCCCTATTCCTGTCACCTCCCCCATCTTCAGCTGGTGGTGTACCACCTACCAGCCTTGGGCCCTGGGGAGTGAAACCTCACTGCCTCCCAGCGCCCCACCAGCATCTTTCTGTTTCTGCACCTGGCCCCTGCTTGTCCTTCCATGTCTGGCCTGAGGTCAGAGTACAGCTGGTCCTTCTGAACTTCTGAAACACTTGCTTCTGTCCCTCCTTCTGGCATTTGCAGCCACCTACAGTTCAGGATCTACCTGCCTTCTCCTATCTTCCACAGTTTCTTTTTAATTTTTTTTTTTCCTTCTTCTGCTTTTTAGGGCAGTACCTGCAGCATATGGAAGTTCCCAGGCTGGAGGCTGCAGCTGCTGGCCTATGCCACAGCCACAGCAATTTGGGATTCCCTCTCGCCTGCAACTCACACCACAACTCACGGCAACCCGGGATCTTTAACCCACTGAGCAAGGCCGGGGATCGAACCCTCATTCTCATGGATACTAGTTGGATTCTTAACCCGCTGAGCCAAGTGAGAACTCCCTTCCACAATTTCTTAAAGACACGGACTGTATTGCTCTCCTTTCTATATTCCCAGAAAACAATAGTTTGGAAGCTCTGCTTAAGAGTATCTGCTGTGTTTGTTGGCTGGCTGAACTAGCGTGTGAATGCTTTTCTAATGCAATCTATGACTGGCTTACTATCTCACCTATTGGATGTATAACCTGGGCTAGTTACTTAGTTAACCTCTTTAAGTCTCAATTTTCTCACCTGTAAAATAGAGATAAGTTCATTTGGTCTCGGGTCTGAAGTGACTTGTGTAGTGGTTGGCACAGAGCTGGTGCTCAATTAAAGGACACACACATACTTGTATGAAATTGCTAAAATATTTAGTAAAATATGAATGTGTCTTAGCATATGCATAAAATATGCAAATACTAAATGACAAGTGTTTTGTCAATAACTATTTCAAGAGTTCCCGCTGTGGTGCAGTGGATTAAGGATTGGTGTTGCCTCAGCTGTGAGGAAGGTTGCAGCTGAGGCTTGCATTCGATCCCTGCCAAATGCCACAGTTTGGGCCAGAAAAAACAAAACCCAAAACAAAACACAACTACTCCAATCTAACACCTCTATCTTTTTGTTAGCTAGACTGGTGGTTAGGGAAACTCCTTGTTATATCGGTCAGCGTGGGTCAATTTTTGTGCATTTTCCCTTCCCGGTGTCCTCCTGGGGGCCATGGGGCGAGAGCTGAAACTGTGCATAGAGAAGCAAATGTCTGAGTGTGAATAAGTATGTGCCTCTACAGGTCCCACAGCCACACTGGACAGACTTCTGTCTTCTCAGGACCACGTTTCCTCTTCCATCAGTGCATGACTTTTCACCAGCTAAGCGTGTCTCCAGCATCTGCTATGTGCAGGGCTTTGTGCTGGGTCAAAGGGTGACACAGACCCTCGTGTTTCTCCCTGTAAAGAGCTTCTCTCCTTACTGGAGAAGCAAAATGGGCACTCATGCGGGGAGTTACTGAGTCAGCAAGATGGAGTGTTATTAATTTAGTGCTGTCATGTGAGGGGCAGGTGACAAGTGACGCAGGGTCCTGAGGAAGGAGAGCAGTGATGGAGGGTATATAGTCAGCTACTTTGCTGCCCTAACAAAATGCCACGGACTTGGGGGCTTAAACAGGAAACATTTATTTTCTCACAGTTCTGGAGGCTGGGATGTCCAAGATCAAGGTGCTGGCCAGTCTGGGTTTTGATGAGAGCTCTCTTCCTGGCTTGTAGATGGCTACTTTCTCACTGTGTCCTCAGTGAGCCTTTTCTCAAGAAAAGGTAGCCTTTTCTTATAAGATTTTTCTCAAATGTATTTTTTTTTTTTTTGCTTTTTAGGGATGCACCCACAGCATATGGAAATTCCCAGGCTAGGGGTTGAATCGGAGCTGCAGCTGCCAGCCTATGCCATAGCCACAGCAATGCAGGATCCGAGCCACGTCTGCGACCTACACCACAGCTCACGGCAACGCAGGATCCTTAATCCACTGAGCTAGGTCAGGGATCTAACCCACATCCTCATGGATCCTAGGCGGGTTTGTTAACCACTGAGCCATGAAGGGAATTCCTTCAAGTGTATTTTTTTTTTTTTTTGGTCTTTTTTAGGGCCGCATCCGAGGCATATGGAGGTTCCCAGGCTAGGGGTCTAATCTGAGCTGTAGCTGCCAGCCTGTGCCAGGGCCACCACAATGTGGGATCTGATCTGTGATCTATACCACAGCTCACGGCAACACTGGATTCTTAACCCACTGAGTGAGGCCGGGGATCGAATCCGCAACCTCATGGTTCCTAGTCGGGTTCCTTAACCACTGAGCCACAAAGGGAATTCCTCAACTGTATTTCTTTTTTGGTCTTTTTGCCTTTTCTAGGGCTGCTTCCCATGGCACATGGAGGTTCCCAGGCCAGGGGTCCAATTGGAGCTGTAGCCACCGGCCTATACCATAGCCACAGCAATGCGGGATCTGAGCAGCTTCTGCAACCTACACCGCAGCTCATGGCAATGCCAGATCCTCAACCCACTGAGCAAGGCCAGGGATCGAGCCCACAACCCCATGGTTCCTAGTCGGATTCATTAACCACTGAGCCACGATGGGAACTCCATCAAGTGTATTTTTTAATAAGGGCACTTAGCTGTTGGATTAGGGCCCTGCCCTTATAACCTCATTTACCCTTAACTACTTCCTTAATGGCCCTGTTTCCAAATACAGTTCCCATGAGGGGGCTAGGGTGTCAACATATGAATTGGGGGGCGGGGGAGGGGGCGAAATTCCCCTAGCAGTGGGGAAAGAGTGGAACTCATGCTAGAAGTGGAGACCTCCTTGACTACGTGGGCAGGGGGCATACCTGATGAAGGGAATAGGCTGGGCAGAGGTGGAGGCAGGCACGAGCAGGCCTTGAGGAACCTGGCATGGCTGGAACCAAAAGTGTATGCTGACTGGAAAATAGGTTTGAGAAGCTTGGGGTATGGCCAGATTCGGCAAGCTTCTGAATGCCAGGTGTTGGAGGTTTTTTTTTTTTTTTTAAAATGCTGAATTTATGCTTGAAGTGCCTGGAAATAAGAGCTGAAGGAAGCTTGGGAGTGAAGGAGGAGAGCCTTGTTCAATGACAGGGCAACAGTCAGGCTTTGAAAGTGCATCTCAAGGGCATCAGATATAGGAAACCTAATCCTAGTTTTCAGATGAGGGCACTGAGGCCAAGAAAGGTCAAGTGACCAGGCTAAGGCCAACAGTAGGTTTGTGGGACTTGGGGATCAGCTATAGCACTTGGCCAGCTCTACAGTGGACCCACCTGTCATTGTCCGCCTTGGCCCCTGGGTACCAGATGGGGAGAGGGGCTCAAAGAAGGTCCACGTGCTGGGCTTGTGACAGGTGGTTAGAGGGAGGTGAGAGCAGAGGCAAAAGCAGCTGCAGCCTCCAGCAGGGATCTAGATCAGCCTCCCCCTGCTCCGAAGTGGCTGGGGAAAGATCAACCTGTGAGAAACTGTTAGAGACATTCGACTCTGTTGAATGGGCTTTTAAGGAATGAGGAAGATTTGGAATGGATGAAGAGGCAGAAAGAAGGGCATTTTATATCTTTTGGGATATTTTGGTTGCTGTTATCCTTGCTGTGTAAGACAGCACTCTGAGAGTTCCTTGGCGGCTCAGCAGGTTAAGGATCTGGCATTGTCACTGCTGTAGCTCGAGTTCAATCCCTGGCCTGGGGAACTTCCACATGCTGTGGGCATGCCCCCCGCCTCCAAACAAAGATGACACTCTGAACCATGCATTTATGCTAATGCTTTATATAGAAACACACCAGATTTGACCAAAATCCAAACAATATGACAGTACAGACAGAAAGGCAGAAACATCTGGGAGATATTAAGTATCTATGAGCAGTGGTTTTTTTAAGTCAAAGTCCATAGGGCTGACTTATAGGCAAACTACTTATTCTCTCAATGAAGAAACCAGGGCTTAGAAAATAAAAACTGCCTAAAGCCACATAGATAGTAAGTGGCTGAGCTGGTTGACCCTAGATCCATCTGGCTCCAATGCTTGTCCTCTTTCCACCCCCGTGATGCTCACACTGGGCCAGTTTGATGCTTGGATATCAGATATCCATCTGGTAACTATATTTTCCAAACCCCAAATAGGACACATGGTCTGACAAGTGTGAAAGCACTCGCAGGGACAAGAGGCTAGAATGTTTTAAATTAGGACCATCCAGGCAAATCCAGGACATCTGGTCATCAGAGGTATCCAGGGGCTGCCCACACCCTTGGCACAAGGCTGGCTGTTGCCATTCAATACTCTTTCCCATCCTGAATGCCCAAGGTCTATTTTTTAGTTGGAGCATATGCCACTGATAAGCGAGAGACTTTTAAAAAGATCAAACAAACAGCTGGAGGGAGGTTGCAGTGGACATTCTTTTTAGGGCAGCCTAAGAGTGGGGAGAGACCAGGGGAGGGCAGGGAAGTGGCAGAGGGTGGGAAGAATAACCCTTGGCTTCCAGATCCGAGGAGGCGCGAGGCGCCACGAACTGAGGGCAGGTTGAGGCGGGAGGGCTTTCCCCCAGTATCAGGAAGGTAGCTACCCTCTTCTCTCCCTTCCTCTTTCCCCATCTCTTCTGCTTTCTCTTCTCTTTTTTTGAACGTCAACTGCTCCCTTCCTGCCTCCCTCTCCCTCCCACACAGAGAAGAAAGATGCTCTACTGTGCCTGGCGCCCCTGGGAAGGGAGCAGCGGCTTCCGTGGAGGGGAGACGACTTACTAGCTAGTGATGTGATGGCTTTCAAACCCTCTTCTGTGAGATGGGTCCAAAGGAACAGGTTGTTATGGAATTCTGTGGGATCCTGGGCGAAACTGTTCTGGAACCTGGAAAGAATTGGACACATGTGGTGCTGAGCTGTGTATTCCATGGGCGTTGGGGACGATGTCATGTTGATATTGTTAAGATCAAATGTCAGGCTGAGGAGCATTCATCTGGAGAGATGTGTGTTTCATGTTGTGTGTCTGAGTCATTTAGGAAAGGGAGAAGTGAGGTGGGGGGTAGGATGCATGTATGCCCCTGGGTGTGTTGAGAGAGAGAGAGAGAGAGAGAGAGAGAGAGAGGGCATTTGCTAGAAATCACATAATCATAGAGTATTAGAGACAAGCCTCAAAGAATGTGTAGCTCACCCACTTCACTGTATGCATGGGGATTCTATTGTCCAGACAAAAAAGTTAACTTTCCAAGGTCAATAGCTAGTCAGTGGTCACAATGGGTCATGGTCCAGGCCTCCCTGTCCAAGTGTAAGGCTTCCTTTGTCAGGCCAAGTTCAGCCATGCTATACCTGTGGCCCTGTGCTAGGGGCACAGGGAGGCAGAGGGGAAAGGAGGTGTGGCCTCCAGTGTCCAGGCCTCACAGACAACTGGGAAGGTCATGCCCCAACTAAGGGCAGCTCCAAACTCTACTGGGGTATGAGATCCATGGGTAGAGCCCAGGGGCCTGTGAAAATTTACAGGCAGCCACAGCCATCCAGGCCGAATGGCTGAGGACTCTGAGGGCCTGTTGGAGGATGTAGCATTTCCTTCAGTGATACTTTTGGTTCCAACTTTTGTCCAGAAGTGGTTAGCTAGGCTTTTTGCCAGCATCGCTATTTCGAATTCAAAGGTACCAGTACTTTGCTTTCCCTGAAAAGCCCATTAAATTACAACCTGATTCTCCTAAAACCTCTCTGCCAAGGGTTAAGTGTCTGTGGCAGAGACAGAGAAGCTTACCAGTTACCATCTCCTTTGCAGTCAGCCCAGCGTGCTGAAGGAAGGCCACTTAGTAAGCAGTTGGCAAAACTAATGTGTCATTTGGTGTTTCAACTAATTGTGCCTTTTTTTTTTTTTTTTTTGGCTTTTTAAGGTTGCACTTGTGACATGTAGAAGTTCCCACAGCTAGGGGTAGAATTGGAGCTGCAGCCACAGGCCTACACCATAGCCACAGCAACACAGGATCCTAGTCACCTCTGTGACCTACACCACAGCTCACGGCAGCACCAGATCCTTAACCCACTGAGCAAGGCCAGGGATCAAACTCACATCCTCTTGGGTCCTAGCTGGATTCATTTCCACTGCACCACAACAGGAACTCCCTATTGTGCTTTTGAAAGCATTATCCTTCCAAAGCATTTCAAGACTCTCTCCAGCTAGTTCCTTTTGGGGAGAACCAATCAGCAAGCAGTCTTTACCGGCCAGTGCAGCAAGTTATCATTAAAGTTATTCACCCAACTTTCCTCTTTAATCTAGAAATGTCATGGGGACCCTTTGGAAGATGTTCATCTTGCCCAGGGTGGGCTCAGAGGGAACTTTCGTTGGACTGACCTGATGATCAAAGCTGGTGGCATGTCCGAGTTACTTGCAACCCTGCTTTTCTTCTCTTTTCTTTTTTATTTATTTATTTTTTTAGGGCCGCACATGCGGCATATGGAGGTTCCCAGGCCAGGGGTCTAATAGGAGCTACCGCTGCCAGCGTACATCAGAGCCACAGCAACGTGGGATTTGAGCCTCATCTGTGACCTACACCATGGGAATGCCAGATCCTTAACCCACTGAGTGGATCAAGCCCGCAACCTCATGGTTGCTAGTCGGATTTGTTTCCGCAACCTCATGGTTGCTAGTCGGATTTGTTTCCGCTAAACCACGACAGGACCTCCGCTTGCAGCCCTCTTGAACCCCAAGCCTTGAGTTGTAAGCTAGAATTATCAGCTCAGAAACTGGGGTATCCTAATACCGTGTGTGAATTTCCACTGTGAGCAATGTCACCTGAAGGCAGGTGTCTTGAGGTGGGGACCTCTTTACTCATCTTGGTATCTTTATGCTTAGCTCAGTGCCGGGTACAAAGTAAGTGCTTGATAAATGTTTATTGGATTAGACAGAAGTGAAGCACACTTTCATCAGGCTGCTTCTGTCCCCATACTCAGACTACATGCCATTACAGGTAAGAGATTAAAAAAAAAAAAATCATTTCCTGTTTCAGAAACTGCGATTAACTTCTTTTCTCAAGGTCAGCATTTCTGATCTGATCCCTGTAGTCCACACAAGATGTGACAACTTCCTTGTTACTTCAAAGTGCCTTTCTCTTACCTAGGCTGGTTTTATTTCAATTTTTTAAAGTACAGATCCATCTTTGATCTATGCAGGACAATGTATCTGGGTTGACAAAATATTTTGCCCTGGTTTCCTCATTGAAGCAAGCTTTAATCAGCTTGTTCCTGCCTTGTCCTAGTCCTGAAGTAATTTTTTTTTCTTTTTTTGGTTCCCGAGTTTATCAAGGAAATTCACATTAGAGAACATAGAGCAGATTTCTGCATCCTTCTAGGATTTTCATCTTCAGATTATTAGGATAAGATCCGTGCCCCCAGCCCCTGTGCATTCTTTGGATGATTATTTAAAAACATGATCGTGGGCTGCATAATCATTCCTGTGACTATTAACTGATCAAGATGAACTTTATTGGGATGTAAATACTGAACCTGGAAGACAAAATCAAAACCATTCCCCATACAGAAATGTTAATCTTTCCATTGTTGGGGTGGGGAGTGGGGGGGGTGGAGGGGTGGCGGCGGAGACACAGCAGTTTAATGTGTAAGGTGATATCACGAATTTTTACATTAAGGAAAATGTTATGTCCTTTTTGTATGGTTGAGATTTTACGAGTAACAGATAAAGGCCAAAGGTCCACAGGACCACCTGATCTTCCTGTTTCAATGTTAGTCCCACCAAAGATATTTAGAGAAATCACTGTTCTGATCACAGTATCAATTAACAGCACCTACTAGTATTTCATCCACCAGAACTAGGTCATTAGAGATTAAATTGTGTGTATGTGTGGGGGTGGGGTGTGGGGTGGAGTGCTGCGTTTTGTAGATTCATGCAAGATGACAAAAGAAGAGCTTAAGCGTAATCAATAGTCAAACTATAACAGACTTTTTTTTTTAATGGAGCAAACTTTTTTTTTGGTTTGTTTCTTCTATATATCAAGAAATCAGTAAATCCTTCCACAAAGCACAAGTAAATCTTTGTTGACTGACAAGAATGGACTTTCTCTGGGTACTTTTCATGGGGTCACTTTTAGATGGACAGCTTTGGGAAGTTTGCCTCCCTCTAATAGATGCCAAATTGAGAGATTAGTAGTATATAAAATAGCCTAGGGCATTCTAGGATAAAAATTGCTCCAAGTTGACCTCTTAGGCAGACTTCCATACTTCTGCCAGCACTAGTTCAGGCCAGCCTCTTAGAACAGGTCTCAAATAGGCTGCTTCCAAAGAATGGGTATTACCCTTGGGTTAAATAAATATTTTGTGTGACTTCTTTCATTGGACCAATCAATTATTGGATCATTGGATCAGATTGACCTAGAACCTTCTGGTTATTGTAACACTCTTCTGTCTCTACCCCTGAAGAAGGAATCATCTATTATCTCAATACACACACTCTCGTAACATTTTGAAGCTTTGGGGAGATGCCTTAACTTATTTAAGCAAATTACACAAAGTAAAAAACTCACATCTGTTTTGAGATCGACTCTGGGACCACTAGTGTCATTGGATTTTAGAAAAAGGAATTCCAGTTACAGCAACTACATTTATAAAAGCACGACTGAAGTGGGTGAAATTGGAGTAGTTCATTAGGTTAGATCAATATTCTATCCTGGCTACACATTCACCTGGGGAGCTTTTGAAATATACCCACGCCTGGCCACATGTCAGACCAATTAAATCAGGATTCTGGGGGTGTGGTTTGAGCATCTGTATTTTTAAGAGCTCCTCTATAAGATTCAAATGTGCAGCCAGTATTGAGAACTATAGACTCAGATAAAAGGAACCTGAGAATCAGGAACGCAGCGATTAATATTATGCAGTGTCCAGTAACAAGCTAAAGTGTCTGAACTTTTAATTTAGGGTAAATATTCAGACGTCAGAGGTAGATAGGACTTTAAAGAGACTGTCTAGTTTCAGAGAGGGGCAACTGAGGCAGAGAGGCTTTTTGAGGTCGGATGGCAAGGAGTTCCTGTTGTGTTTTAGCAGGTTAAGAACCTGACTAGTATCCATGAGGATGGGGGTTCGATTCCTGGGTTGAGGATCCGGAATTACCGCTAGCTTTGGCATAGGTCGCAAATGAGGCTTGGATCCAGCGTTGCTGTGGCTGTGGTGTAGGCTGGCAGCTATAGCTCCAATTCGACCCCCAGCCCAGGGAACTTCCATGTGCCACATGTTTTTTTTTTTTTTTGTGGCCCTTAAAAAAACAAACAAAAAACCCCCAAAAACCAACCAACCAACCAAACAACCCCCCCCCAAATGTTAGATGGCAAGATCATCTAGCTCTAGAAACCAAGTGCCTTGTACTGAATGCCTCTGCCCCTGAAAGTTATATTAGAAATCAAGAGATCGGATCACCTCTATATTCCTAACCATCCATTTACTTAGAAATATTTAAACACCAGAAATGGTTTATGGTGGTGAAAAGAGTACAGATTTGCAGCTCGCGGACCTAAGTGGCCCAGATGGCATCATTTACTAGCTACCACTTATTCCTTCCGAAGCTGTCCTCTCCCCTATAAAACAGGAATTAAGACTAACTTTTTTCTGGAGTTCCCAGTGCCGCTCAGCAGGAACGAACCTGACCAGTATTCAAGAGGACACAGGTTTGATCCCTGGCCTTACTCAGTGGGTTAAGGATCTGACACTGCTGTGAGCTGTGGTAGGTCGAAGACATGGCTCTGATCCCCCATTGCTGTGGCTGTGGTGTAGGGCAGCAGCTGTAGCTCCGATTTGACCCCTAGCCTGGGAACTTCCATATGCCTCGGGTGCGGCCCTAAAGAGTCAAAACACCAACAACAACAAAAACCCCAAACAACAACCAAAAAACTCTTTCCCAATATTATCACAAATGAGATAAGTCAAATCTGTATTATGAGCCATAGTAGGTGCTTAGTAAATTAAACAGTGATTATAATTATTAAGTGCATTAAGAACAAATCTTGGCCTTCTGTAGAAATAGCAGCAGAGGGATTGAAAGGTGTCTTGGGGTTTATTTGCATGAAATATCTTAATCTAGCAAAGGTTGTTTTTGGTTTCCATTGATTGAAAATGCAAACAAACCCCAACTGAAGCACTTCTTACGGAGGAATGAATGGATTTCCAATCTGTGTTTTCTTGTTTACAGTGGAAAATATGCAATCCAAGGAAAACACAGGTGGTTAACTGTTCAGTGCCTTCTATTTTTATCATATGCAGAGGGCTCTAAGCATACAAATGCAAATATTTTAAGTAACAAAAAATGAAGACTAACTTCTCAAGGTTAAATGGCTTCAGGTTTCCTATAGCAAACTGAGGTCTTTCTCCTTCAGCCATTTCTTGAAAAAGAATTCCAGATCCCCATACAGACTGAATTCCAAAACAACTCACCACAGCAAAAAGCTCGCAATTGGCATTTTTAAAGAAACATTTCTTTTCGCTGGGGATCCTTTTGTTTTGTTTTTGCATCCTTTTTGTTTTGCAAAATAAGTGTCTTCGATGGGAGAGGAAAGCCACCTCCGTGGGTTGCGTGTTTGTGAAACGAAGATGGGAACGGAGACTGGGCAGGTCCCGGGAGAAGCTGGCGCGCCCCCGCGTCCCCAGCACCCCGGCCGGGCTTGTGCGGACGTGTCTCGGGCGTGACCTCTGAGCAGCTGCGCCACCGGCTCAGCCTCGCGGCGGGAGAAACCCGAGCTCCCAACAAAACAGTTCCATCTTTGGCAAGTCCTCTGGTATTTAAGGCGCTGCCGGTGGGGAGAGAGGCCGCGTGCCTGAGAGGCTCTGGGAACTCGCAGGCTTTCGCCTCCCGGGTGTTAGGTTTCTGAGGGTCTGAGCATCTGCGGTGGAGGCGGGGCGGGGGCCGGGGCGAAAGCGGTCAAGGGACCTTCCCAGAGACTGAGGGAGCCTGCTTCTCCATCCTCCCTGGGTGGGTCTCCAGCCTGGATTTTTCTTTCTTTTCTTTTTGCCTTTTCTGCAGATACCAGGTGGTCAGCAGAGGCTCAGAAGCTTTACACCCTTACAAGAGGAAGTCTCCTTTCTAATATCATCCCCCCCGTCCCCAAACTGATTCCACTTGGCCTCTACCTGCCTGAGGTACTGAAATGCAGAGTTGAAATTGACAAAAATAATGCGTCTTTTCCAGGGCCGAAATTTCCGGGCCCTATAATAGTAGGTAACATTTACAGAATGCTTATTCTGAGCTACGCACTTTGATGCAATAACTCATTGGAGCCTCACAACAATCCTGTGAATCCTCGGAAGTAGGAATTCTTATTATCCCTTTTTTTGCAGGCAGTGAAACAAGCACAGAGAGGTTGGGCAATGTGCTCGGGGTCACACAGCTAGGAAATGGTAGGGTTGGGATTGAAATTTAGGCAAGTCTTGCTCCAGAGCCTGTGCTTATAACTGCTTTGCTCACCAAGTGAAAGACACTGTGTTTTGGAATTTGTCTCCTAGCACACTGGGTCTTGACAAGGTGGAGAAAGGAGCTCTAGGAAGTTTGGAAATCAGACGTGGCCAAGTCAGGATCTTCTGAAATGTTCTGACGTGGTCAGAAAGAGCTGGGGTCTGTGGGGGTGTGGTGTACAGTGGTCACTAGGAATTGCGTGCTCTCTGTTTTGGAAGTGTTGGAAGTTTGTTAACGCTCAGCTTGTCATTCTCAGGCTGGGGTCCCTGGCAGTTTGACTTATAGGAAAGAGATAGGACTGGCAGTAAGTAGCAGGAGGTCAGGATTGTCACCTCGGCCACAAGTGTTGGTCTGAAAAAAAGGAGGGGTGTGAGAGCAGCCCAGCTGGGACCTTACCTGAGAGTCGGGGGAGGGCCTGCTCTCATCTTCATGGCCCCAGAAGGTATGCCAGGCCTCCTCTTCTGAAGCCTGGGTCTGGCAGGCCGATTCATTGCTAGAGAGAAGTTGTCAAGGAGTCAGGCTTTGCCTCTGCCTTGAGGACCGCCCTGTCCTGGTATGCACGTCTGGGGAATGGAGTGAGCCATTAGAGGATGCTTTTGAGGGGAGGGCAGGGAACGAGCCTAGGTTCTAGGATAGTTTGAGGGCTCAATTCTCCACGCCATGGAAGACCTAGCTTCATAGCTTCCCACGCACACTCCAGTTTATTTCCTGCTGGTCTGCATGTCTCTCTAGGCTAATCCTTCCTTACTCACAGATTCTGCTACCTTGGTGGGGATGGTGGAACCATTTGATACCAACGAAAGTACACGTACATATTCCTTCAGTTAGAGAGGAAGGCCTTTTCCCTGTGGCCCCCTCTCTGGGTGCAGGGAGTGAGGGAGGACCTAGCTTCGTAGCTTCCCCCTACCGCACCTTTCTAGGACAGTGATGAGGCCACAGAGTAGCTGTGGGGCTGTCCCTGGCTCACCTGGCCTGTACCTGGGTATCACTAAGCCAACTCTTAGAGTGCACTGTGCCTCTAGTTAGGTAAACTGGTATAATGGGACGTGCGTGCCTCTTGTGGATTCCTCTATGGCCCCACCATGTACTTGCTCTGTCACCTTGGGCAAGTTCCTTAATTCTTCTGTGCTTCGGTTTTGTCACCAGTAAAATGGTGCTAATACCAATAATCACCTTGGGGCTGTTGGAAGAATTTAAATGGTTCGTAAATGCAAAATGCCTGGTGCATGGTACGTTGTTTAATAAATATTAGCTTCCGGAGTTCCCGTCGTGGCTCAGTGGTTAATGAATCTGACTAGGAATCATGAGGTTGCGGGTTCGATCCCTGGCCTTGCTCAGTGGGTTAAGGATCCGGTGTTGCCGTGAGCTGTAGTGTAGGTTGCAGACATGGGTCGGATCCTGCGTTGCTGTGGCTGTGGTGCAGGCCAGCGGCTACAGCTCCCATTGGACCCCTAGCCTGGGAACCTCCATATGCTGTGGATGCGGCCCTAAAAAGCCAAAAAAAAAAAAAAAAAGAGGGAATATTAGCTTCCGCTTGTACTACTCTTACAGCTCTTAGGGGGCAACTCTAGGCAGCTTCCTTAGCCTCGATGAATCTCATTGTCCTCAGATGTAAGAAGGATGCACTACTAGGTGTTTTATAGGATTGTTGCGAGAATTAAATGGTGTTAATTACTATGGCAAAGTGTGCAGTTTATGTGTTGCTTTAGCCTAGTTTATCTCCCAGGCGACGGTGTTATTTTCAAATGTGAGGAGGTTTCCTGTAAGAGCTTCACAATACTGACCAGAGCCAGGGAGGAGGCTTGGACACCGCTTAACCTTAACCACATCCCCTTTCCCAGCTGTAAAATGGCATGATAATAACCACCCCGAGGAATCTCAAGGACATTACAAGGGGAAAAATATACAATAATATACAAAGCGTTTGGAGCTCCTCTGAAGAGAGACGCACATAAATGGAAGGTGGTATTAGAAGGTGGAGGAGTCACTGGTTTCTCTCCCCCTCTTTTTTATTTAATTAGAAGAAAACTAGTAATTAGGAAGCATGGTCTTGTTAAAGCCGT
This sequence comes from Phacochoerus africanus, assembly GCF_016906955.1. Classification (NCBI taxonomy): domain Eukaryota; kingdom Metazoa; phylum Chordata; class Mammalia; order Artiodactyla; family Suidae; genus Phacochoerus; species Phacochoerus africanus. The sequence continues at coordinate 211,418,455 of NC_062544.1, read as the reverse complement.
GGCCTGGGAAATGGTTCTCTTGGCACCTCATCAGGACTTGTGACAAGGCAAGTTTTTGCAAAATGTGGGCAGCAGGGGACCTCGCCCCAGGTCAGCGCTCAGCAGCCTAAAGATTGGGAGGAATGTGCCCTCTGAGGGCCCTGGCCTGAGGTGGCTGACGCAGAGCCCAGCCGCCCAGGGGAGCCTCCCTGGCCTCCTGTTCCCTGAGGAGGTCTCCCCTAAGGTCAGCAAGGAGACTCCACCCAGCTCAGGAGCCTTAATCCCTGGGGCCTGAAGCCACCCTTAGGTGCAGGTTTCAGCTTGCTGCTGTCCTGGATCCAAGCTTTTCCACTCCTGGGCCCCCTTGGCCCCACTGGGGCGAGCCCGCAGGGTTCTGGAAGCTCTTCCTCTGGCCTTTTTCTCAAATTCAGTACTGGGAGGGAGGAATCGGCCTGTTCTCCTCAAAATGGGCCAGAGTGGAGTAGGTGCTGGGGCCCTGGGCTTTGCCCCCTCACTGGGCCTGGTGTCCTCAAGCTGCCTCCTCTCTGTCCCCCCACACCTCCAAATCTGCCTGGTGTTCTTCTGGGTCCTGCTGAGAGGCTGTCTCTACCAGGAGCCTTCCCCAGTTGTCCCAGTTGCCATTACCTTCTTCTTTCTCTTCTCGACTGTATTGGGTATAGTTTTTAGGTTAGTTCTTGACTCAGAGCTGCTGGAAGGAAGGGAAGGAACAGAAGTTGGAGAGGTGAAGCATATCCAGCCAGGTGCCGCAGTTGGAATCACACGCAGAACTGACTGTTGATTTCCCCTCACAGCCTTGGCAAAGCAAGTTGGAGGCTTTCTGTAAAACCCTGAGATGAGCAGTTCTTTAAAAAATGCTGAATTACTTTAAATATACAGAAAATATTATAATAGGCACTCATGTGTCCACCACACAAGATACCAGATAATAGTATTTGACTTAAATGTCTTCTGATTTATTTGTTTTTAAATGAAACTTTTAGACATGGAAGCAACCTAAGTGTGTATTGACAGAGGAATGTATATATGCAATGGACTATTACTCAGCCATGAAAAGAACAAATGCCGTTTGCAGCAACATGGATGGACCTAGAGATGATCATACCAAGTAAAGTAAGTCAGAGAAAGAAAAGTCTGATATGATATCATGTGTACTTGGAATCTAAAAAATAGTGCCAATGAACTTATTTATAGAACAGAAACAGACTCACAGACATGGAAAACAAACTTACAGTCACCAAAGGGGAAGGGGTGGGGGAGGGATAAATTGGGAGTATGTGATTAAATTTACTATATATTATATATTAAATATTAAATTTATTATATATTATATTATATATAAAATAGATAACCAACAAAGACCTACTGTATGGCACAGAGAACCACATCCAGAGTCTGGTAATAAACTATAGTGGAAAAGAATAAAAAAAAGAAATATATATATCTCCTAATGCTGTATACCTGAAACTAACACAATGCTGTGAATCAGTTATACTTAGGAGAAAAAAAAACCTCAGAAAAGAAAGGAAACTTTCAAGTACCGCTGAGGCTCTCATCTCCACTGGGGTCCCTCTTTCACCTCCCTCCTTGGGTCACCACTTCCCTTTCTCTTTCCTTCGGGGTCAGGAATCCATGGATGGGATTCACCTTCATCCTTCACCTACATCCATGGAGGGGATTTAAGAGACTGGTGAACTGCTGAATTGTTTGGGAAATTGTATCTGCGCATCTTCCATGCACACACCACAGCCATTCAGGTAGTCCCCCTGACTCAGTTGTCTCACGGTCTCCTCGGCTACTGCTGGTCCATCATGTGCCTGTGGACCATTTGCTCCGTCCGACAGTCCCCAACCTTTGAGAGTCTTAGTCTGATCTCGTTACGCCTTGGTTCAAATCCTGCTAATGGCTTCTGATTTAACTCAGAGTAAAAATCAAAGTCCTTGTGGCCCACAAGGCCCTAGGTGATCTCTGCCCCCCCACACCCCTGCCCCTCTGACCTCATCTCCCTCGAGGCTGCCCTTCCAGCCCCTTTAGTCTAGCCATGCTGTTCTTTTCACGTGGCCGTGTCCTCAGGCTGTGCCCCCTGGCTGTTATGCTCTTTCTCCAGAGACCCACTTGACAAAACCTCTTACATCCCTCAATTCTTCGCTAACGTTTCACTTCTCCATGAGGACTACCTGGCTTATGCTATTTAAAAATTGAACCTCATGGGGAGTTCCCGGCATGGCTCCGTGGAAACAAATCTGACTAGCGTCCATGAGGACGCAGGTTCGATCCCTGGCCTCGCTCAATGGGTTAAGGATCTGGTGTTGCGGTGAGCTGTGATGTAGGTTGCAGATGTGGCTCAGATCCCGAGTTGCTGTGGCTGTGGTGTGGGCCGACGGCTACAGCTCTGATTTGACCCCTAGCCTGGGAACCTCTATATGATGTGGGTAGGATCCTAAAAACAAAATAGAACCTCATTCCTTCGGATGTCTTACTCAGCCTGAATTTTTCTTTTTCCATAGTACTTACTTTCTAGCAGATTGTATATTAACCTATTTATTACATTTGTTCTGTATTGCATATCTCTTCCTGCTAGAATGTAAGCTCCATGAAAGCAGAATTTTTTTTTTTTTTTTTGGTCTTTTTAGGGCTGCCCCTGTGGCATATGGAGGTTCCCAGGCTAGGAGCTGAATCAGAACTGTAGCTGCCGGCCTACACCACAGCCACAGCAACACCAGATCCGAGCTGCATCTGCGACCTACTCCGTAGGTTGTGGCAACACTGGATCCTTAATCCATTGAGGCCGGGGATTGAACCCACATCCTCATGGGTACTAGTCGGGTTCTTTATCCACTGAGCCACAACGGGAACTCCCGAGGGAAGGAATTTTTTGTGTGCGTCCTTTTTCCACCGATGCTTCTTTGGTCCCTGCAGTAGGACCCAGCACATAGGTGCTCCATAAATATTTGTTGAACAATGAAATAGATAACTGAATATGAGCATTTCTTGCTGGAAAGTCCAGAACTTTTCATCAGATTTTCAGAAGTGTCTGTGACACAAAAAAGGATAGGAATCATTGACACAGTAATTCATGAAAAAGTTGGCTGGAAATGTTTTGCTTGCCAGGTGGCCTGGCTGATGAGACAGAAGGTCAGGAGGGGATTTTTCTCTTTCTCCAACTTGTGTTTCCCTGGAGAGCTCCTGTCAGCACCTCCTGGGACCTCCTTCCCCAGGACTGGTGGTGAGCCTCCCTGGATCCAGCCCTGGTCTGACTGAGGTAGGGAGCCCTTGGGGGCACTGATGGAGAGCGTGGGCTGGAAATCTGGCAGTGGGCCGGTTCCAGAGAAGCTGTAATTTTCTTTACTCCTTCTGTGTCTGGGGGCAGAGGCCGAAGGTGGCCACAACCTCCTTGGCTTCCTTGGGGGAGCTAGACAAGACGCCCAGACCAACAGGATCTGCTTCCTGCCTTCCAGGCTTCAAGCCTAGGCCAGGAACGACACCAGGAAATCTCGTTGGAGCCCCAGCCTGGGAGACCAGACATTGGCCTGTGATACAGATAGAGATAATAGGGGAGCGGTGGCTGGGGTGGGGATGGGGCTGGGGAACCTGGAAAGCAAAAAGATACCAAAGGCCATCTGGAGGTGATAGTGGGAGTGGATTGGAGGTGAGTCAGTCAGCTCTCAGGGCAGTTAAAAGACAAGTGGGTAATTGTGGGTGCAGTTGGCGGGTCACACACAGAAAATGAGGAACAAGTGGTTAATTGGGCCCACAAGCCCAGGATCCCGCCTGTAATTAGCAAATTGCAGGGCTTTGATATTTGCTTTGGTAACAACTTGTGTAGTAAATTGCAGGGAGGAAAGCTGCACCCCCAGCCTGGGAGGTGACCCTCTGTCTATGCTCCCTGAGCCATTTTTTTTGCAAATACTCATAGGCAGCTCGAGTATGAATATATGCACCCCCGCCCCCCCAGCAGTGGGGAGAGAGGGTTTGCACCTTTCTGCAGGCTGACAGCAGCCTGTGATGCTTTCTGTTTCTCCCTTTACCTCTTCTTATGTTTTTGCCAACTCAGGGCTGAACCTGAGGCCTGGCTTCCTGGTGTGATCACTGATCACACACGAGGTTCCCTTAAGCAACAGTCCCTGGTGCAGAGCTCCTCCGACCAGAGATGTGACCTAGGGATGGCCTTGGGGGATTCCCGTGCAAGTGCCATAGCCGAGGAGGGTGCCAGACAAGAAGTCCTGTTACAGTGCTGCTGAAATTTTGTCCATGAGGATGGCCTGTGCTGGTCCTCGGTCAGAGATGGGCCTTCCAGTCTTGAGATCTGTGTTTACCTCTGCGAGCTTCTGAGAAATTCTAACTAAAGCAAAGACCAGAATATAGGAGAATCACTTTGGGATTGTCATGATAAAGCCTGACCAGTTGCCACAGATGCAGAGAGACTGGTAAGCACAGGTAATGGGACTCTGTAAGAAAGTGTTAGGAGAGGAGCTCTTGTCGTGTTGCAGGAACCATGAGGTTTCGGTTCTGATCCTTGGCCTTGCTTAGTGAGTTAAGGGTCCACTGTTGCTGTGAGCTGAGGAGTAGGTCACAGACGTGGCTCAGATCTGATGTTACTGTGGCTGTGGTTTGGCTGGCAGCTGTAGCTCAGATTAGACCCCTAGCCTGGGAACCTCCATATGCTATGGGTGCAGCTCTAAGAAGTCAAAAAAAAAAAAAAAAAAAAAAGAGAAAGTGCTAGGAGACCTAGGTTTGAATTTGGACTCTCTACTGACTCTTTGATGGGTCTTATCCATTACTTAAACTCCTGTATATCATCTCTGTCATTTTTTGGTCTGTTTTTATTGATGAATTTCTCCCTTGGTTATGGGTGAACATTTTTCTGGGAATTTTTTATTCGATGGTGGGCATTGTGAAGCTATATTGTTAAATATTTGGACTTTGCTGTCTCCTTTTTTTTTTTTTTTTTTACAAAAAAATTTATTATAGTTGAGTTACAAGGTTCTGTCAATTTCTGCGGTACAGCAAAGTGACCCAGTTATACATTTCTATACATTCTTTTTTCACATTATCCTCCATCATGTTCCATCACAAGTGATTAGATATAGTTCCCTGTGCTATACAGCAGGATCTCATTGTTTGCTGTCTTCTTTGAAATAGTGTTAGACTTTGGCAGTTAATTTACTCATGAAATGGTTTGATCCCTTTGAGTCTTGTCGTTGAGCTTTGTTATGCAGGATCCAAAGGCACCTTCACTGCAGGAATAGTCCAGGCACTTGAGTCAAGAGTGACTCCTCTGGGCCCTCCATTGAATGCTCCTGGGGATCACCAAGTCCTCTGCACTGGTTGGTTCACAGCCACTTCCCTAGTTTGTCAGAGCACTAGGTTGCTTAGCTTAGCTCTCTGATCATTTCTTTGCCTGGTCTGATGGAGTTTTACTTTATGCATTCATGGGCCAATACTCAGTAGACTCAAGAGGATAGCTCACAGGCTTACGGTATTCCTTTTCCTGTGTATCTCCCCACTTTTCTAGAATTGCGATCCTCAACTCCTGGCCCCCTCGGCTTCCCCACTTTCTGGTCTCTTTCTCTCCTCTGCTTAGCAAAGCTTCCAGAAATGTGTTTGTGATTTGGGAATGGGAATTGCTTCCAAGCATAAATCCAGGGTTCTTTTAAGGCTCACCTCATTGATCCTTTCTCTTGGGGAATCACAGTTTTGCACTGTCTATATTTCCCAGTGTCTTAAAGCAGTTGTAATTCTATCAAGCTTAGAAGGTGATGTCTTCTTGAATAAAGCTTCAGTTTCCCCAAGTACAAAAACAGAGCATAATAATATTTTCTTCAAAAGTTGTAATAACTGAAATACATAATAGATCTGAAAGCATATAAAATGGTGTACAGTATAAGCAATGAAACATAAAATAAGATCGGTTAATAAATACTAGTTCTATCTTTATTATCCATTGATACCAATATTGTAAATGGATTTAGCATTTTCATGAAATTGTAGAATTCTGGAGCTATCGGATTTAGCTTAGAGATGATGGGTTGATCCAGATACCTCATTTCATAGATGAATAGACTGAGGCTGAGTGAGGGGGAGTGGGTTTTCCCAAGACCTCATGGCCAGTGAGCAGAAGAATAAGACTGGCCCTCAGGTGTCCTGGCTTCCAGTCTGTGAGGCATCCATTCATTCAGTTCACATTTAGTGAATATTTACTAAGTTCAGAGTGCTGTGCGAACTGCTATATTGCCTCTATATAATATCCTGCTTTGCAGGACTGTTTAAAATTGATTTTGGAACATTATGGTAGGTTCAGTAAACCAGCATAGTGTTTGAGGCTTCTCAGGAGTGAATCTGACTGGCATTAATTGGAGCAGCCTCCATTGTCCAATGCAGAAATGTGAGATGCTTCTAGCATTCAATTCCCAGGGGATATTCCATTAGAAGTGCTTTAGACATATGAACATGTCAGGTAATTACTGTGGTTTTATGGCTCTGTCAGTCATAGTTACAGGGAAACTAAGGATTTATTCTGCATGCCACCATGCCAGGGACTCAATGCAAAGATGGATAGTAGAACTTTAAGAAAAGTAATCTGTAGGTTGCAGAATGTGAAAAGGGCCCCATATAAGGTGTCAGGAGGCCTGGGTTCTAGGCCTAGTGTGTTCTTTCTTGTCTTTGGGTCTCGATTTTCTTAACTGTAAAATGGGCATAATTGACAGTGTCCATTCTAGCTTGGAGAATCTTTACATCTGGAGCTCTGTGTTGAGCTGTCCCTAGTGAGATGCATGGAGGGGTGGTGGGTAGGAGCTGAGCGTGGAGGATGTGGGAAGTCATTCTAAATCCAAAGGGCAACGTGAACCAATGAAACGAAGCAAGGATCTGGCTGACTTGGAATTTGTAATCTGAAGTGTGGCTGGAGTGTGGAGAAGAATGTAAGGACCCATGACAAAGTTTTCCGCTACTCCTAGAGGTTCTGGGACCCCCTTTTAAGAAATTCTGCATCAAAAATTAAAAACTGTAACTCGAGTTGCCCATATAACATCAGAGACTGCAAACACAAATGTAAATAATACAGGTTAAAATAGGCAAAATTAAGCAGATTATCTGTCTATCTGTCTGTCTATCTATCTATCTATCTATCTATCTATCTATCTATCTATCTATCTCTCTTTCATCTCTCTATAGAGATATATATATATATATATATATATATATATATATATATATATATATATATCCCCCCCTTTAGATTACTACTGAAACAAAGGCAGAAAATGTTAAAATATTTTCTAGAACTTCTCCCAGTACAACGCTCAGAGTTTTGTAGACTCTAGTTTGTTAAACAATGGTGAAAGGAGACAGTGGTAGATGAGATGGGAAATTGATCAGGAGAGCAGAGAAAGACTTGAACGTCAGACTGAAGGATTCGTGATATATTATGTGGGTTGTGGGGAATTATTGAGATTTTGTGGGCAAAGGCTGATGTGATGAGGTCTGTGTTTCAGCTTTCTGGTTATAGTGTGGAAGACAAACTGGAGGGGACTGAGACAGATGGACTGGCCAGGAGGCTGGCGTGATAGCCCAGGTGACAAAGGCCGAGGACCCTGACATGGAGTAAGAACAGTGTTCGTGGGAGAACACTGAGGATGCAGAACAGCAGGGGCCTGTCTGAGGGCACACAGGGGGGTGAGGGAGGGGCCCACATTGCTTCCTAGTGTTCCCGCCCATAGGATGGAGTTGGGGGTGCTCATAGAGTCATTTCAGAGCATGAGTAACGGTGGAAAGGGGCTTGGGGAACAGACAAACCTGGGTGTTCATTTGATTCAGTGTGAGTTTCTTCCGTGGTAAAATAAGGATGAGTGCACCTATTCTTTGGAGTTTTGGTAAGAACTGATGGATTAATGTATATGGATTAGTGCCTAGGGTGTGTATGTCCATCCATCCATCTGTTGAATAAACTTGTGCAAATATGGAGGGAAGTAATTCGTTCATTTAGGACCATATCAAACATTTCAAATTCCTTTTGAGTAAAGAGATCATGGCTGAGGGGGTCTCTGAGGGTTGCACCATCCCACTCCCAGACACTAGGCTGGGCCACAGTCCAAGGCCAGGAAGTTGTTTTTAGTGACAACAAGTTCCATTCTTTCCCCGCCTTTTATCACCAAACCCCTATTGCAGTCCATTTCTAGGTCTTTGATTCTAATGTAGTAAAGGACAAACGAAAGAAAGAAAAAAAAAAGAAAGAAGAACACAAACATTAAATTGATCAGTGTGTTTTCTTGGTGGCCTCCTCTGAGAACACACCTGTGCCACACCCACCAAAAGTAACTTGAACTCTTCTCCATGATTGGATAGCAACGTCACGATTGAAGCCCGCAGGGTACCCTTGCCTTGGAAGATGCAGACACCTTGGGAGGTGACAGTGCTCTCTGGAGCCTAAGGCCAGTGGCAGATCTCTGTGGTGAGTTGACAGCAGGCACAGTTTCTCAGGCTCCTGACTTGCTGGATTTGCACTTTGCTCGAATCCTTGCACAGTCGCCTCCTCCCTTTTGCTCGGTTCCCAGGGACCAGCGTCCTGAGCAGGTGAGAGCCTTCAGCCTTCACTTAGCCCTTTAGTCATGACTGCAGTGCTGAGTGCCAGCCGTGGGTTTTAGTCATGCCAACTCCTTCTTTTCCCAGCTCCTCCCCCACCCTAGGTCACACATCTGCTAGCAAAGTAGCTGCAGCTACAATCTCAGAGTCAGAGAAAGCCTGCAGGCTCTGACTCCCCTTTTGGGCTTCTAACCTAAACTGGGTGTGTACTTTTACACACCTGGCCATTGAGAGGTTGGGTCCAAGTCCCTTCTGCTCAAATCCAGGTGTGCTTGTGATGGCTTTGATAAGTAGTATGGCAGAAGCGACCCTTGGTGACTCCAAAGCGAGGTCATCAAAAGCTGTGTAGCTACCATCTCATTCAATGGAGACTTCATTCTCTGATCAACAGAGCCCTGCTAAGCCCAGCCTTGCAGCCGTGTCAACCCAGGAGCCTGACATGTGTGTGAAGCCATCTCAGACCCTTCGGACCATCCCATCTGCCAACTGAATACCTCTAAGGAACCATAGTTGGCGCCCTGTGGAACAGAATTGCTCAGCCGATCCTGGCCTGAATTCCTGACCCACACAACTATGAGATATAATAAAATGGCTGTTGTAATCTACCAGATTTCGGGATGGTTTGGCCTGTAGCAATAGATGACTAGAACACTAGGCATAAATAGAAGAACCTTTGCCGGTGGCCATTCTTTCTTTCTCTTTCTTTCTTTGTTTCTTTCTTTGTTTCTTTCTTTGTTTCTTTGTTTCTTTGTTTCTTTGTTTCTTTGTTTCTTTGTTTCTTTCTTTCTTTCTTTCTTTCTTTCTTTCTTTCTTTCTTTCTTTCTTTCTTTCTTTTTCTTTCTTTCTTTCTTTCTTTCTTCCTTCCTTTCCCTCTCCATTCCCCTTTCCTTCCTTCCTCCCTTCCTCCCTTCCTCCCTCTTTCTTTCTAAAATTTTATGGCTGCACTCACAGCATATGCAAGTTCTTGGGCTAGGGACTGAAATCAAGCTGCAGCTGCAACCTACGCCACAGTTGTGGCAACACCACATCCTTTAACCTACTGTGCCATGCCAGGGATCAAACCTGCACCCCCTATGGTTTTTGATAAAGTTTGGCTGGTTTCATGTGATCTGCTCCTGACCATGGTAATTCCATGTTGCTTGAAACTTGGATAAATTACCTTGTAACTGAATCAAAACTTCACCTGGGTTCAGGGACAGCTCTCTAAGCTGCTGCAGAGCTTTCAAGCTCCCTGACTCTGGTTTCATTGTCAGTGAATGGCCCATTCACTCATTCCAGCACAGCCCTGCATGCTGCCTTAATCCAAAAGATTTGCAGAAATCGCCGCAAATCAGAAGTGTGGCTGCAAAAGCCATTTTCTGTGGATCCAGAGAAACAATACAGAGACAACATTTTCTCAGCATCTTCACCCACAGGAAGGCATCTTCCTGTTTCCTGGCTTGCACTTACCCTCACATGTGGATACAGCATTTCCACGTGACTATTTTTCTCCTGTTACCAGCATTCTTGTTCTTCCTTCTCAGAGACCTCTTTTTCAGCCTGGATTTGGGGGAAGAGTTCCCAGTTCCCTGAGTCGGGTGAGCGTGAGCGTAGAGGTGAACTGTGTCCCCACGGACATATATGCCCTTCTTGTGGTATGCCAGCAGGGACTTGGAGCCAGAAGCATGTGGATTCGGATTCAGAGCTGAGCTCTACCACATGCTCACTCGATCTGCAACCTTAGACAAGTTACTTCATCTCATGCAATCTTAGTTTTCTCATCAGTCGAAAGGATACAGATTTCACCAATTTCACAGGAAATGTGAGGCTTAGTTTGGGTTTGGCCAGAAGCAGGTCCCGACACAAGGATGGGAGTGCACATGGTGTAACTGGGAGGCGGGGGGAGCAGAGGCAGAGGCAGAGGGTATGGGCAGTGGTATGGAGAAGGTTCATTATCAAGCCAGTTCGCACTGTGGGCAGCTGCAGCTTCATCCCAACAGAGACGTTTTAGGAAAAATGTGAAACATATGCCCTGAAAATTATTCTCCCCGAGGCATGAGAGAGCTGGGGTATTTAAACACTGACTCCTCTCAGTCTATTGGCTGAAGGCTATTCCCTAGAGGGGGTTAACTTCCCACTGAGTGCTAAAGTCCTAGCTCAGCTGGGCTGCTCTGTTCTGGAAAAAGCCCTGAGGCCCAGAGACACAGATCCCGGAAGTTAAGCATTTTCTGGAGCATACTGAAAGCATGAGGTTGGATGGTCACAGGCAGCCCTCTGATAGCGTCAGTGCGAAAGGGTTGACTAAGATGTGTAAAAAGCTGGGGTACAGCAGGCACTCAACACGCGCCAGCTCATTTCTCCTCCTCCTTGTCTTCATCTTCTTGGCCCACAGTGACCTCTGCTTTCTCTTGTCCTTATTGAATATCTAGGTCATTTAACATTTGATATGTACTGTTTTACCCACTGATAGCTGGTTCCTCAGATAAACGGTAAATGCATCAAGGGTCAGCTCCTCCCGTTTCTTATACTTTATGCATTTCCCATAGCACCCAGCTTAGCAAGAAATGTACGGTAGATGCTAAGTAGGAAGTACTAGTCAGACGGCAGGGGCCAAACCACCTTGGTTGATAATGGGAAAGGCTTGTACAGGTCTGGTGGGGTGACATTCATGAAAGTGAATTGACATATATAAAGTATGGTACTAATGTGAGGGACAATTCATTATTCAGGTGATTGTTCTTTTTTTATTTGTAGCAGCCTAGATCAGCAGTTCAAAGAGCAATACTAGGGAGTCCCCATTGTGGCTCAGTGGTAACAACCAGACAAGGATCCATGAGGATACGGGTAAATCCCTGGCCTCTCTCAGTGGGTTAAGGATCTGGTGTTGCCGTGAGCTGTGGCGTAGGTCAGAGAACTGGCGTGGATCCCGCATTGCTATGGCTATGGCGTAGGCCGGTGGCTGCAGCTCTGACTTGACCCCTGGCCTGGGAACCTCTGTATGCGGTGGGTACAGAGCCAAAAAAAAAAAAAAAAAAGAGCAAGGACAGACAACAACTCTCAAGGCAGGTTCTAGTCTTTTATAGATGGTTGTTCAGCAGTTGGTTGTGTTGTTGGTGAGCTCAGGGTCCTTCTACGCTGCCATTTTTGTAAAAACTCTCCAATGACTTGCAAAGTAAAGAAGAAAGAATATGGGGAGTTCCCGTCGTGGTGCAGTGGTTAACAAATCCAATTAGGAACCACGAGGTTGCAGGTTCGTTCCCTGGCCTTGCTCAGTGGGTTAAGGATCCAGTGTTGCCATGAGCTGTGGTGTAGGTTGCAGACACGGCTTGGATCCCGTGTGGCTGTGGCTGTGGTGTAGGCCGGCAGCTACAGCTCTGATTAGCTCCTTAGCCTGGGAACCTCTATATGCCGTGGGAGCGGCCCTAGAAAAGGCAAAAAGGCAATTTAAAAAAAAAAAGGAAAGAAAGAATATATTCTGGGAAAACAGTTTTCTAGTCCCCCTTACTTTCTCCAATTATTGAGAAACAACAAATTCCCTGTTTCCCACCGCTTGGCTTGTATGATACTTAATATTTAGACACTGGCATTGCCTATGCAGTGTGTAGGTTACTGGGGCAATGGACAATTGACTGCAGACACTCTCTGATGATTTATGGGTATTAATTCTCATCATAACTCTATGAAGGACATTTTATTTCCATTTTATAGATGAGGAAATTAAGGTACAGAGAGATATTAGGCAACCTGCTCAAGGCCACACAGCTATTAAGTGGCAGAACCAGGGTTTAACCAGCTTGTCTATTCCAGTGGTCATAATAATGAATGAACAGACCACTTTTTTTTTTTTTCCCCTAAATTAACTGGGGACCAGCAGAGTGTGTGTATCCTGAATCATTTTTCTTTTCCAGCATTGAGGTTGTGTAAAGCAAATTCTTATATGTGGTCATTTGGAAATTGCTATCGATGAATCTAATACTGCTTTCTGTATACTTTCTCCTATATGGCTAATATATCTGTGTGATCAGAAGTTCACCAAGGGGCTTAGCTGGGTGGTGAGTGATTGCTCAGTGTCATATTTGCTCTGAAGACGCTGGGTCTTGGGCAGCAGAGGATGCAGGAAAGTAGGTCAGAAGGCATGGGTTCCTTCGAAACTGGAGACTCCTTGAGGGGGTGATGAGATGGTCTGAGCTCGTGGTAAGGTGACCAGCTGTCACAGTGTGCCCAGGACTGAGGGATTTCATGGGACACACGGCTTTTAGTGCTAAAACTGGACTAGTCCTGGGGAAATCGAGACAGTTGATCATCCTAACTCAGATGCCAAAGTATTCAAGAAGGAATTTGTTTTATCCAGAGAACAAGAAGAGCTCTATAGATTTTCAAGGTGCTAAGAAGAAAGCTTCTAGATGTATTTCAAATGTCAAGTTTCTGAGACTTCATAAGAAAGTTGCAGTGGAAGGAAATTTGGGCCAAAGGACTGGTGTCCCGTTTATGAACTTCAGACAGAGTGACTTGGGAAATTATTCTAACCTCGCTGAGCCTCAGCTTACTCATCTGAGAAATGGAGAAGAGGGCCCCAGCCCATTTTAGTCACAGGGGCTGTGGCTGCCACCAAGTGACATCATGAAATAGAAAGGTTACTCATTTGCGGACACTCGCCTCAGCACGATAGGCTGACTACAAGCTGCAGCGAATAGTCTTTGTGGAATACAGCAAGTTCAGGCTGTTTGGATGAATAAGTGGGAGGTCAGCCCTGTGGGGAAATGCAGCATCTCCACACACAACGCCAGTGCCAGATAGATAGAATCCGAGGATCCTGTCAACTGATAGAACAACCGCAGTTCAACCGATAGCTGACAATGCATCAATCTGTCCGAGCCTCCGAGATTCACCATGCCTGGAAACTATATATTGATTAAAATGAAATATGCACGTTATTAGTTAGATCCCGAGAATCTGTAATGATCTGCTTGTCTCTTCCCTCTCCCTTGCCTCTAACATTGTTCCTGTGACCTGGGTCAGCTGCCGGGAAACCCGGACTCTGATGTTCCCACCTCCCCCCGCGCAGGGCACCGTGCTCTTATTTATTACTTTCATTTCATGCATCGGCTGTGCCTCCTCCCTTGTGCTCACCTCTGCTGTGGTCTTGGCTCTAGTCCAGACTTGGCTCTGGACCCAGCCTCTCTCATCTGCCTTTTCCAGAATCAGATCTATGGATGTGGGGCCAGCTGGGGGTCAGGTGAGTAGGTTTTACTAGATTTGCCTGTAGGGCGTCTTGTCTTTTAGGGGGTCCAGGGCTTGGCAGCTAAGGACATAGAGAAGGTGTGATGACTTTAGCAGCACTTATGGGGCCTCCAGATGAATGGCTCTTAAACATCAGCATGCCCGGCGTTTAACCACCTAACATCCACCTTAAAATGGTGTTTCCCAGCCCTGTCCCCCCAAAGTTCTGATCCAGTACATCTGGGTTTTGAAATAAACTGATGCTTTGCTTCTGATGCATGTGCTTTGTGAGTTATACTTTATAAACTACTGCCGAGAATTGGGGTGCTTTAATTAAAGGCACATTTGGGCTAGTCTAGAAATATGCTATCACGAACTTTCAGTTATAAATTATTACTATTTATCTTTTTAGGGCCGCACCCGCAGCATATGGAAGTACCCAGGTTAGGGGTCGAATTGGAGCTTTAGCCCGGCTGTCCTACACCACAGCCTTAGCCATGCAGGATCCTTAACTCACTGAGCGAGGCCAGGGATAGAGCCTGCATCCTCGTGGATACTAGTCAAATTCCTTTCCACTGAGACACAACGGGAACTCCAGGCTTTCAATTATTTATTTATTTATTTATTTATTTATTTATTGGCCATGGCGTGCAGTGACTTGAAGTAGGATCTCATTTCCCAAAACAGGGATCAAATCTGGCCAGCTTCAGTGGTGAAATCACCAAATCTTAACCACTAGACCACCAGGGAACTCCCATCATGAACTTTTATAAACTGGGAATGTGATATTTAAAAAATAATTTAGTCTTTGGTGCTTTGCCTAAGGTGCTATGGTTGGCTGAGATAGTCATTGTTTTAGAAATGAAAAAAGTTTTTGGGTTTTTCATTTTGTGATTGTTTTGGATGTTGGAGAAATGGAATATTGACCCAAGGTCTTAAACACCTTTGTGACTGTTATATCTTCTGTCCTCCTGACCTTCAGGAAAGTGAGGCTCAGAGATTACTGTACCTATTTTATAGATGGAGAACTCGGCCAAGTTCCTTGGCTTAAACACTGCCACCCACCCCATGACAGTGCGTTATTTTACTGTTTCAGAGCATTTGTGTATGAATTCCTTTACTTGACCCTTACAGGAAACAGTGTGCGGGGAGTATCATTGTCTCTGTTCTGCAGGGGAGGGAATCTAGGCTCTGAGAAGTTATGGGACCTGCTCAAGGTCACAGGCTGAGTGGGTGATGACACCAGGACTGAATGGGCCGCTTTGGCTCCTGGCATCATACGTCTTTTATCACGTCCAAGTTCCTCTTTAGAGGAGACATCAGCACACCTGAGGCTGCAAGTGACAGACCCTGATTGTTGGGGAAGCAAATGGTTTTTCTAGGCCTGTAGTCACCTCTCCCAAGATTTAAGATCTGCTGTGACAGTTGGCTACCTCTAGCCCTCGCATCCCCTCCCAAGCAGGGAAAAATGAAGAGCGGCCAGATTCTGATGGCTCTTCTTGGACTTCCTGGATAAAACAAGGACAGATGGCAACTTAATTTAAGAGAAATGGAGGAAAAAATAGGAGATCATAATGACAAATGGCCAAGGACATGTTTGTATAGATGTGACCCCCTGGCTGTGGACCTGCCTTTGTCACAGCTTTTTCTGTGTCTGGCACCTTTGTCTTCCCCACTCTGGGGCACCCAGGGAGGCGGGGTGGTAAGCACGGACACTTGTTGGGATTTATGGGGCCAGTGTGCCCGCCCCCCCCCCGCCCCCAGCCTCCCTTCCCACCCGCATGGTAGGGAGGGGAAGCATGATCCATTTCCTCCTGGGTAAACATTTTCACAGGAAGCATTTATCAAATGTCAGCAGGGCCAGCACGGGGGTCTGGGATCAGTCAGACAGGCTCTGCCTCACTCCACCTCTCCCAGGAGAAGGCTGTGGGTTTTCTCCTGCACAGTTCACACCGTCTTTGTCTCCTGTCTTTTCAAGCAGCTGCGCTGAGGGAGAGGACGAGAGACCCTAGGATACCCCACGTCCACGCCACCCTTCTTCGTAGACAGGGTTTCGGCCAGCCTGAGCCCTGTAATGAAGCCGATTGTCCAGATCCTTCCAGAAGAAATGTTCATAAGGAAATGTCTGGAAAAACCTCAAGCAAAACTCCATCACTCCTCAGGTGCTGGGCTCTGCTGGCCTCAGATCTGAAACCATCCCCCTTCAAGGTGGGGACCTGTGATTTGTACTTGACTCTTCAGGTTGTGGAAGGCTGGCCAAGCAGGCCCACTGATTCCAGGGTCTCTCCTGGATTTTCAAACTCCAGTCCCCTCTAGCAGCACAGAGGAAAGAGGCCTTCCCTCACCATGCCTGCTTCTCCCTTGTGGTGCCCATAACCTGCCATTTTTTCTTCTATGAGGAGCAGTAAAGAGATTAATCTCAGGAGTTCCCGTCATGGCTCAGTGATTAACGAATCCGACTAGGAACCATGAGGTTGCAGGTTTGATCCCTGGTCTTGCTCAGTGGGTTAAGGATCCAGTGTTGCCATGAGCTGTGGTGTAGGTTGCAAAGGCGTCTCGGATCTGGTATTGCTGTGGTGTAGGCCGGCAGCTACAGCTCCAATTAGACCCCCAGCCTGGGAACCTCCACATGCATCAGGAGCGGCCTAAGAAATGGCAAAAAGACAAAAAAAAAAAAAAAAGATGAATCTCAGCTCTACTGGCTGTTCACTGCATGCCTTTGGTAAGTTACTGCACCTTCTTGTGCCCCGTTTCCTCATCCATCGTTTCTTTTTATAAATGACCTGAGCACCACGTCTGTCTTAGGCACCGGGTGAGGAAGCAGCCCAGTCATTAACCTGCTGCGCCACAGTGGGAACTCCTGTGAAGACATTTTAAACAGTCCTGTGAAGGAGTTTCTGTCCTGGCACAGTGGAAATGATTCCGACTATAGGAACCATGAGGTTGCGGGTTCCATCCCTGGCTTTGCTCAGTGGGTTAAGGACCCGGTGTTGCCATGAGCTGTGGTGTAGGTTGCAGATGCGGCTGGGATCCCACGTTGCTGTGGCTCTGGTGTAGGCTGGCGGCTACAGCTCCGATTAGACCCCTAGCCTGCGAACCTCCATGTGCTGAGAGTGTGGCTCTAAAAAGACAAAAATAAATAAATAAATAAAATAAAGCATCCTGTGAAGACATTTTCAAGCATTGGATTGCCACCGATAGTTGTGGGTCATTTTTCACACACGCAATGTTATTTGATTTTCACAAAAATTGAGTGAGTCGCAGCAAGAATTATTATACCCACTTTCCAGATGAGGAAACTGGGATTCAGAGAAGTGAAGGGATTTGACTATGTCCATAAATATGGGAATGTGGCCACTGAACTCAAGTCTCCTGGCTCCAAGTCCAGAGCACTTTCTGTGACCTAAAGCTGCTACCATGCATCGTCACACTCCTCCTGCCCTCCACAGGCAGCCACCTAGCTCAGGCTGGTAAAGCTGGCCTTTGGAGCCAGAAGAGCTTTGAGCTAGTCCCTAGGCCTCCACCGATACTGAATTAGCACTTGCCAGGACTCTGCCATGGCATCCTTGGAGGTCCCCCTGCTTCCATTGATGGCCTCCTCTCTTTCTTCTATAATCATATCTAACCAAAGCCTAGATCTGACCATGCTACACCCTCGCTTGAAAACCTTCCGATGTTATCCTGCCTCTTACAGGAACAACCCAAACTCCTTTATCCGTTCTTCTAGGTCCTTCAGGATCCATTCTGCCCTTTTAGGTCTCTCCAGACTCTTTCCTTGCCATCCTCCCTGGCACTTCCTCTGTGAGATGCTGAACTTCTTGCAGTTCTCCAAATGATCTAAGCGGTCTCCTTAGTTTTGTGCCTCATGGGCTCTGGAGCCAGACTTCCTGGGTTCAGCACTCAGACAAGCGCCTCAATCTCACTATGCCTCAGCTTCCTTATCTGTATAATGGGGATAATGATAGGACCCATCCTGTGCGGATGTGGTGCAGACTCACTGACTTCATATGTAGATAATGATTAGCCCAGGGCTTGGCCCATAGTAAATGCACAATAGATATTGTTGTGGCTATTAGCAGAGCAGGAAAACTTTCTCAGCCTGCGGAGTTACCTCCCCTGGGCTGATTCTCTCAGGCTCCTTCTCCTGTTGCCCCCTCAGGGAAGCCTGCCTTACCTGCCCTGGGGCAAGTACCTCTCACCTGCTCTCCTGGGCTCTCAGGCACCTGCACGCGCATCTCTCCTGCGTTCCTGCCGCTCTATTTGCCACCCTGAGTCAGCCTCCTCACCACAGTCAGAGCTCCTTGAGGGGAGGGGCTCATGGTTTTGAGAATTGGGCCGTGTCTGAGTTCCTGTGGTGCTTGCCATGCCCAGCACAGCCTTGACCCATAGGAGATCCTCATACTGGTCTGTGGAGGGAGTGCTGGCCCCGGGGGGCTTGTCAGTGGCACAGTCACTGACGTGTTGGGTGACTGAGCATGGACACTGCTCTATACCTTTGTTTTCCCTGAAATAGAAAGGATACCTGGCCTCCCTGGTTGGACAGGTGTCCTGAAAATCACAGTTCCTACAGGACCACGTGGGTACCACCCTGGAAGATATGACAGACTTTGGAAATGAAACAGTAAACCACAAAACGGTATCCTGTTAATCAGAGTGGATTTACTGGGAGGTCATAAAGCTCCCTAGCAGGGCCCCTCCGAGATGCTTGTGCTTGTGTCCACTTGGCATTTTGTATTCTTTTCCTTTCCTTTCCTTTTCTCTTTCCTTCCTTCCTTCTTTTCTCTCTTTCTTTCCTTCCTTCTTTTCTTTCTTTCTCTCTTTTTCCTCTTCCTTCCTTCCTTCCTTTCCTTTCCTTCCTTCCTTCCTTCCTTCCTTCCTTCCTTCCTTCCTTCCTTCCTTCCTTCCTTCTTTGCTTTATCTCTTAATTTCTTTCTTTCTCATCTTTTTAGGGCTGCACTCATGACATATGGAAGTTCCCAAGTTAGGGGTCAGCAGCTGGAGCTGCAGCTGCCAGCCTATACCACAGCAACCCCGGATCCTTAACCCCATGAGCTAGGCCAGGGATTGAACCTGCATCCTCATGGATACTAGTTGGGTTCTTTACTGCTGAGCCACAATGGGAACGCCTGTATTCTTTTACTTACAGCTGGACCCTCAAACTGTACCAGCTTCAGGACCCCCAAATCTCCATGGCCCTCGAGTTCATCCTTCCCCAGTGTTTCCTCATCTTTGCCTCTGGGACTCTGAGTCAGGAAGGAGGTCCAGGAGCCCGGGCCCCTGTCACACTCCACCCTCTCCTGGCTTCCCCTGTACCTGTACCTGGAGGGCAACCGTGGGAGTTGCCAACATCCAGGCAGGGCCCCTCCCGGTCACCCACACCCACAGGGCTTCTCCGCGCCTCAGAACCTCCCTGTGGGTTTGGCTCTGAACCACACCCCTCCCCTCGCCTAGCCTCTGGTGGCCTCCTGGAGTGCAGGCCTCCTTGGACTTTGGGCATTCCAGCCCCTCCCTTCCAGGGCACCACCTCTAACTCCATCAGGTGGTCAGCGGCCCCCACCCCAACCTGTACAGGAGGCCTTGGGTCAGAAAGCTGGCCCAGCCCTTGACCAGTACCCATGGGTGGGAAGACGGGGGTGCAGATGGCGGGGCCGTGTTAGACACATTCAAACCATTTCCTTAGGGAGGAAATGTCATTTTCATACTTATGCTATTTGAAGGCTACCTACACACACCCTACAGGGCAGAGTTCTCAGTGCCGGTTGCACTTTTGAATGACTCAGGGAGCTTGCAGGCTGCCGAGTCTCAACTCCAGAGATTCTTTTGCAGTTGGTGTGGGATGCAGCCCAGGTGCAAGGCATTTTGATAGCTCCCCAGGCGCTTCTAACCTGCAGCTAAGTTTGAGATTCACTGATCTAGGGAACAAGCCCGGTCTGTAAACCCAGAGGCCGATGAAAAAAGAGGGTTTGGAGCAAAATGAGTTTTAGTGTAACCTACCCCTGCTGCTCAACTTGTCTCCTTGACTGGACCTGAAAGGGGGTCACCATTGCCTTGCGCTCCCTCTTGGCCCAAAGCTCTGCGTGGTGGGCGAGGGTCAGGCCGGCTCAGCCCATCCCCCACCCCCAGGAGGGTAGGAGTTTTAAGGTGGCAGCAGTGAGGTTTCGGGGAGCAGGGCTGAGCCTTCTTTATTTTGGCAGCCTCCAGGCTTGAGTCAGAGGCCATGGGCTTGCCGGGAGCTTGGGACAAGTGTCCAGTGTTCGTATTCCAGCCGAGTCCCGGGTGCTGCCCACGCCTGCTCTTCCTCCTGGCTTCCCCGTTCAGAGAATCGTGCCATCAGCCTCTTGGCTGTCGAGCCTCCCCAGCTCACTCGCCTCCAACTCTGCCTCCACGTCCCTCCAAATCCAGCTGGTCACCAGGCTCTGTGCCCTCCCCCGCCACCATCCTCCAGCCGCCCTGCGTCCCCGGCCCCCTGCCCTTGCTTGCCACTTCTGTTTGAAACCCCTGCTCTGGACTTCCTGTTTTCTCTCGCTACATCAGATCATGTTCTCATCTTGGTACGTTAGTACGGTTTGTCCTTTCTCTCTCTCTCCATCTCTCTCTTTCTCTCAGTTTCCAAGAGCCAGAACCTCCTGTCATTTCCCCTGGCCCGGCCCAATGCTTCTGAAAGCATCTTCTGAGCACCAGCAGCATCAGTAACACTTAGGAACGTGTGAGGAATGCAAGTTCCCAGGCCCCAACGCGGATGCACTGACTCAGAGCTCTGAAGGTGGGGCTGGGCACTCTGCTGTCACCAGCCTCCAGGTGCTTCTGCTTGCGTGCCCTGAATGAGTCCACACTCCCGTGTGTGTGTGTGTGTGTGTGTGTGTGTGTGTGTGTGGTCATGGTCTGCCATGCTGTAGCCTCAACTGACCCGTTTGTTCACCTCTCCACTCTTATATCTCCCAAATCCCTTCCTGCGGCACTCTCCCCATACTCTTCCCTCCATGCAAAGCCTTTGACCACTTCCAAGTATCTAAATTCACTTCTCCGTCAAGGTCCAGCTCAAACACCCCGTGTTTTGGCAGATCCCAAAGATGCCTCCTCCAGAAACATTCTTCCCTCCCCTGACCTCTAGCATTATTTTCCTCCCCTCTCTTTCTCCCTTCCCTTTCTTTCCCTGAGTTTTACCTTTAAGGCAGAGTTGCTTCCAATTAGGATTATCTAGTAGAATCACTCAAAGAACTTAAAAAAAAGAAGTACGCCCAGGCCAGACTCCAGAGCAATCAAATCAGAATTACAGGATGAAGCCTGTCCTCATATATGAAGTTCTCAGATAATTTTAACATGTGCCTGAAATTAAGTGTCTTTCACCTAAAGTCCCCAGAAGGAAAACCATGATGGGAAGAGAGATGACTTGACAGTTAAGAGACCCAGTTTCTGCTCAGAGCTCTGTCCCAACTGGCCATTTCACTGTGGGCTGGTCACTTGCCCCTCAGAGCTTCTGTTTCCCAAACTTCCCAACAGGGCACTATTTTAGATCAGTGGCTCTCAAAATTGGTCAATGTCTGACCCCAACCCTAGAGAGTTCCCTTTTTTGTTCACCCCGCTGCATATGGAAGTTCCTGGGCCAGAGGTCAGATCTGATCCGCAGTGAAGATCTACTTGGCAACGCAGGATCCTTAACCCACTGTTCCGGGGATCGAACTGCGTTCCAGCTATCTAGAGATACCATGGATCCCATTGTGCCAATCTGAGATTTCTTTTAATTGATCCAGGGGGTAGCCTGGATTCTAAGTTGTGGCCATGGTTGAGAACCACGCTTGTGGATCTTATCTTAGGGCTGTGAAACTGCATCTGGTGGTTTACTTTTGGGAGCAAGGCTGTCTGCCTCTTCAGACACATGGACCTCTCCGCCCTGGTACCTAAGAATGTTTCCTCTTTGAAGGATGCACTCACACCTGCTGTCAGTGATGAAGGTACATGAAGGTCCCTTGTCTGGCAGCAGGACAGCCAAGAATATATTTTTTTTTCCCTCTTTTTTAGGGCCGCACCCTTGGCATGTGGAGATTCCCGGGCCAGGGGTTGAATCAGAACTGCAGCTGTCAGCCTACACTACAGCCACTGCGATGCCATATCCAAGCCTCCTGCAGCTCCTACCCCGCAGCTCACGGCAACGCCAGATCCTTAAGCCACTGAGCAAGGCCAGGGATGGAACCCTCATCCTCATGGATACTAGTCGGGTTCATTTCTGCTGAGCCACAACGGGGACCCCCCCCCTACTCTTAGTTCCCCCCCTACTCTTAGTTTTTTTTCTCAGGGGTATCTGGACCCACCAGGCAGCTGAATTGGGTGTGTTTGTCCACCATGGCAGGAGAACTGAAGATTGGATCAAAGCCCTCACCAGAGGCCTGGAGGAGGGAGGGTCACTGAAGGGGCCCGTTCTTTAGCAGCCAAGGTGACACCTTCTGTGTCTCAGCTTCAAAGAACCTTGTCACGGCAGCACAGACAGGGAGACAGGTTACCTTCACAGTCATGTCTGGGGCCCATTTAAAGGCAGATGAGCAGGAGACAGGATGCACCGAGGGCGGCTGAGGTCTGAGCCTGGATGAGAAGTCAGGCTCCAGCAGGGAGGAAGGCGAAATGACCCAGCTGCCAGGGGAGGGGTGGAGGGCAGGAAGCAGCCTGCTTACTTAAGGGGTGGGGGTAGGGAAGGGAAGCGAATGCTTACATAAGCACCTCTCTGGTGAAGGTGTTAGTGATCCCCAGAGATGCACAGCAGCCATCCACAATGGGCCCTCGGTTTATCTCCATGGCAGGCTCTTCCCCTGCAAAGGAAACCAGCCCAAGTGCAGGGGATGCCGGAGCTGGGACCCTCCACCTCCGGGCCAGGGCGGGGTGGAAGATTGAAGATGTGCTGGACACTCCCCAGGTCTTCATCCCTTCCCCCACCGCCCCCAGGTACAGAGAACTCTTCCTTCCTCTGCTCTGTCCTTCCACGCCCTGCCTTCCCCATGGTGATTCCCTCTCTGGAGAGGGAGACAGGTCCTCAGTCTGGCTGCTGCTGGGCGAGGGAGGGGCTGTGTTTTGCCTTGGGGAGGCCCAGGGTGTTTTGCAGAGGTGAGGACAGTCCTGGAGGTGTGGTGTCTGGCCCAGGCCAGACCTGGGAGCCAGGACAGAGGTCAGGCTGTCTGTCTCGAGCTTGGAGCACTAGACCATGCTTCCTGATGACTTTACAGTCTAAGCCATAGAGGAAGAAAATGCACATGGAAAAAGAGCTTTGTTTTGACTCTTTTTTTTTTTTCTTCTCTTTTTGCCATTTCTTGGGCCGCTTCCATGGCATATAGAGGTTCCCAGGCTAGGGGTCGAATCAGAGTTGTAGCCACTGGCCTATGTCACTAGCCACAGCAACATCAGATCCGAGCCGTGTCTGCAACCTACACCACAGCTCATGGCAATGCCGGATCTTTAACCCACTGAGTGAGGCCAGGGATAGAACCCACAACCTCATGGTTCCTAGCTGGATTTGTTAATCACTGAGCCATGACAGGAACTCCTGTTGTGACTCTTCGACTCTGGCAGGACTGGCTTTCCTTGCAGGGTGAGGGTGGTGACGGTGAAGGGGGGATGAGGCTGTTGCAGGGCAGTGGGTGTCCACCCCCCATCTGCCCTTTAAGGCATCTGATGAAGGCTAAAGAGGTTATTCCCTAAGGTTAAGATGCCTAGGGTTTCTCCAGGCAAAATGAAAGTTTGGGGGCTTGAATGTTGGTCAGATAGAGCCTTCTGGTCCCAAGGAGGGAGAGAAGTCATAAAGTCACCCACTCAGAAGGGGCAGCAAGGCTTTGGAGGCATCCATCCTCTTCGCAAGACCATCATTTGGCTGCCTCTGAGGTCAATGGATGGGAACGGTCTGAGTCCAATTTCCTTGGCAGGGGCTGGGATGGAAGCCAGGAGGGGAGCAAGAGCTGTGGGCTGCGTCTGAGGTTTGGTGTTGCCCCAACATTCCATGCACATGGGAAAAGGTGTAGGAAGCATTTCTGGACCCCTAGATTGTAAAGTAGGCAGAGTCCCAAAGTTGTTTTTGTTTGTTTTTATCTTTTTTTTGGGCTGCACCCATGGCATATGGAAATTCCTAGGCTAGGGGTGGAATCATAGCTGCAGCTGCCAGCCTACACCACAGCCACAGCAATGCCAGATCTGACCTGCATCTGCGACCTCAGCTCATTGCAATGATGATCCTTAACCCACTGAGTGAGACCAGGGATCGAACCTGCATCCTCATGGATACTAGTCGGGTTCATTACTACTGAGCCACAATGGGAACTCCCGAGAGTTCTAAAGTTGGGAGGGTGCCTGGATGACCTGGACTGCTGTTTTCCCAGATGAGAAGACTGAGGCCCTGGAATGCTGGTGACGCGTTCTCCAGGGAGCTGTTGGCAGTCAGGCCTGGAGCAAGCTGGTCAGCCTCAGCCCCGGGTCCTCTCTACTGCTACCCAGATGCTTCCTCCATGGGACTCAACTCTGGGCCCTTTGGCCTGGTCTTAACATCCCTGTCCTCTGGGAGGGCTGTCCCTGGCTCTGATTTTTGGCAACTCTCTTAACCACTTTGTCACTCAGTTCAATGCAGCTGGGAAGCCAGGCATGACCTAGACTCCTGGGAACACAGCTGTGGCATCTGTTTGGCCCAACTGGCCCTTCTCTGCCAGCTGCTCCTCAACCTTGAGAGGAAGATCTGGTTGGAGAGAAAGGTTGGGGAGAATTTGGCAAGGAATGATAAAGGCTTGGCCTATACCATTCCACCCCACCCCCAAACACCAGGAAGAATGTAAAGATGAAACATCGTAAAGGATGAGCCTTCACCAAATCCTCACTAGTTTTGTTTTTTGTTTTTTGGTCTTTTTAGGACTGCACTGATAGCATACAGAGCTTCCCAGGCTAGGGGTTGAATCAGAGCTGCAGCCCCCAGCCTACACCACAGCCTCAGCAACTCGGGATCCGAACCCTGAAACCTGCACCACAGCTCCCAGCAACGCTGGATCTCCAACCCACTCAGCAAGGCCAGGGATTGAACCCATGCTCCCATGGATGCTAGTTGAGTTCGTTAACCACTGAGCCATGATGGGAACTCCAAAATCTTCACTAGTTTTGTCCCACATGAGTCCATGGGATCTGTTTTAAGAAAGAAACAAAAAAGAGGGAAAAGATGGAGAGGAAGCGGGAGATAGTGATGGACTGCCCCCAGAGAGAAGGGGCCAGGAAATGACCACCAACCGCCAACCTGGAAGTGAAGGCTTCCAGGAGAAATCCACAGAAGCACCCCCCATCCCCCAAGGTTGACATGTTTGGAAAAGGAGGGATGCTGTCCAAGGCCAAGCAGCAAGGTGATAGTGGAAGGGTCCAGAGAGTCCCCAGCTCTTTCCTGCCTGTCGAGGCCTCAACTCCATCCCATGGGCTGTTGGCACAGGGAGGATCAAGGCCACATCTCTGTGTGGCTCAAGCAGCCACGGATGGCAGCCTGCCAGGGGAGAGCAGTGGCCAGACCCCTGCCTGATTCGGGACTAAAAACGAACTTCTTTCACTGATAGATCGCACTCCCTTTTGAGCCCTACTGGGGAGGCTAGGGGAAGCCATGGGTCCTGAGATGTGGGTACAAGGCCAGGTCTCTTCAAGAGCTCCTGAAGGGAGGTGACCAAGGAGAAGAGAGCATTTCTGGGATTAGCTCTGCTACCTGAGGCTCCCTTGAGCATCCCAGAGATACCTGCTTTCAACTATGGAGTTCAGGCAACTGGTAAGCAGATACCAGCAGAGCACCTGGGAACTAACAGATGCACCAGGATGGAATTCATGCTGGGGAGCAGCCTGAAAGCCCATCAGAAGTGGCTGAGTACAGTGACTGCATGGAGGTGATGGGGCCATTCTGCTAGGTGCTCAATACGGAGTGGTTCTAGCAAGGGAGACAGACCTCTGCTATGGAGAAGAGGGCATGGGTGCAAGAAGATAGCTGGTAGGGATTCCTCTGTCCCCATCCAGCAACTCGCCCAAGTTGTCAGATTCTCAGAGCTTAGAGGTTAAGAAGGCAGGCTTAGGGATCCCATTGTGGCTCAGTGGTAATGAATTTGGCTAGTATGCATGAGGACATGGGTTCAATCCCTGGTCTTGTTCAGTGGGTTAAGGATCCAGTGTTGCCATGAGCTGTGTTGTAGGTTGCAGATGTGGCTCGGATCTGATGTTGCTGTGGCTGTTTGTAGGCCTGCAGCTGCAGCTCCAATTTGGCCCCTAGCCTGGGAACTTCCATATGCTGTGGGAGGAGCCCTAAAAAGAAGGCAGGCTTGGCTGTCAGACAGAAGGCTTGACTCTACTCCCTTCTATTCTAGTTGTGTGAACATGGCCAAGTGGCTTCACTTCCTAGAACCTTAGTTTCCTCATTAGTAGGAGAGGAATTAGAATACCTACCTCCCAGGTCTGGTGACTTTGCAGTGAGAGTGGCCTGAGTGAGAGGAGGGAATGGAGCCCATGTCCTAAGGGGCAGAAGGCCCTCTTTGTTCTTTGGAAGCGTGTGCAGGAGATCAGGGAGCCACAGACCACTTATGAGCCCTCCCCACTGTATGGTCCCACATAGTCTAACTAAAATAAAAGGCAACATAGATAGGTGACGGCTCACAAAAAGGCACTCTAGCCTCTGTCCCCTGGGTGTCAAAAGAAAGACCCTGTTCTAGGAGTTCTTGTTGTGACTCAACCAATTAAGAACCTGACATAGTGTCCATGAGGATGTGTGTTCAATCCATGGCCTTGCTCCATGGGTTAAGGATCCAGCATAGCCATGGGCTGTGGTGTAGGTCGCAGATGCGGCTGGGATCCCTCGTTGCTGTGGCTGTGGCATAGGCTGGCAGCTGCAGCTCCAATTCAACCTCTATCCCAGATTGACACTGTATGCCTTGGGTTCCTGTTCCACAAACCAGCAGCTTCATAGGTTCTGCAAATAATCCCCAAAGAAAAAAGTAATAATAATAATAACAATAATTATATATTGAATGGCCCTGTGATAAATATTTGACTGTTGTTGTATTGAATGAACCCAATGTCTTGGGAGTTCCTAAAACAAAGGAACTGAGTAAGAGGTTGCTAGCAGTCAAGGCAATTGTGTTCTCTTTTTCCTGGTCATCAGTCAGACTACATTTCCCAGACTCCCTTGTGGCTAAGCATGGCCATGTGACTGAGTTCTAGCCAATAGAATGTGAGCAGGAGTGATGAGTGCTCCTTCCAGGTTTGGCCCATGAAAACATCTCAGGTGCACTCCTATGTGTTCCTTTGGGCCAAATGAAGGTAATGCCCAGGTAACCTGAAAACCACATTTTGTACTGTCTGTGTCATCTGGTCTGAAGATTCTGAGATTCCTGCAGAGCCAAGTGGAGGAGGGTCACCCCTGGCTTGACTCATTCACTCACTCAAAACTGATAGGTGAATAAGAAATAAACATCTGGAGTTCCCGTCGTGGCTCAGTGGTTGACAAATCCGACTAGGAACCATGAGGTTTCAGGTTTGATCCCTGGTCTCGCTCAGTGGGTTAAGGGTCCGGTGTTGCCATGAGCTGTGGTGTAGGTTACATATGTGCCTCGGATCCCATGTTGCTGTGGCTGTGCTGTAGGCCAGCAGCAACAGCTCCAATTTGGCCCCTAGCCTGGGAACCTCCATGTGCTTTGGGACCGGCCCTAGAAAAGGCAAAAAGACAAAAAAAAAAAGAAAAAGAAATAAACATCTGTTGGAGTTCCCATTGTGGCTTAGCAGTAACGAACTTGACAGTATCCAAGAGGATGAAGGTTCAGTCCCTGGCCTGAATAAGAAATAAACATCTGGAGTTCCCATCGTGGCTCAGTGGTTGACAAATCCAACTAGGAACCATGAGGTTGTGGGTTTGATCCCTGGTCTCGCTCAGTGGGTTAAGGGTCCGGTGTTGCCATGAGCTATGGTGTAGGTCACAGATAAGGCTCAGATCTTGCATTGCTGTGGCTGTGGTGTAGGCTGACAGCTGCAGCTCTGATTCAACCCCTAGCCTGGGAACTTCGGTGCAGCCTTAAAAAGCCAAAAAAAAAAAAAAAAAAAAAAAAAGGGAAAAAGAAATAAACACCTGTTGCATTTGAACTGTTATGAATTTGGGGGTCTGTATCTAGAGCAGTGCACTAATATTAGCTCATATGGGAACAAACATTTGAGCTGGACAGCCTTTAGTCCTTGTAATCTCTAAACCTGTGCAGTCTGTTCTTGTTATTTCTGTGTGTTCTATAAAGTTGCTGTGAACACTAAATGAGCCAATACTGAGCCATGGCTCCTGGGAGGAATTGAGGGTTAGCTTCCTATGAGCTTCTGGTTACAATATTTTTGATAACTGATTAATACATAATCTTGTTTTTTGCATGTCTCTATTTAAAGACACCATGCTTAAATGTATTATTGATTAACAGTAAGCTCACAGCTAACAGCACTATAAATCACACATGAGTGAAACTTATCTAATACACATATTATTTGCTCCATAAGGTGTGTCACAGCTTTCTTCTGCTAAGGAATACAGGAGAGCATTTTGGTACTGTCCTTGGGGGTTGTTTTAAACCGTGAAATTACTAAAAACAAACAAACCCCAAAAATGCCCCCCAAAAAAGTGGAATAAATAGATTGCAAAAGGACATTTTACAGTATGAGAGCTGAAACAAGAAGGCACAGTGTGGAGATGAGCTGGGAAGGTATACATCAAGAAATTCAAAATTTTCACCCCTTTGCAAATGGCCATCAATGACCTGTTTGTGTCTTTGGGGTTACAAATAGGTGAATCTGCAAATGATGAGGACAGACCATAGCTGGATACCATCAGAGTCCCCTGACCTGCTATTTCGATGTGCAAATCCTGGCTGGTAAAGAGAATTGGGATCGGGGCACTGAGGCAGGTAAGTGTAGGGCTAGTACTGGGAGTGTGTGTGTGGGTGGAGAGGGGCAAGTGTGCCTAGACTTGGTTTCTGTGGCTCCCAGAGACCCGGTAGGTTGGTACTCACTGCCTCTACTTGCACTGTTCATGCGAGGATGCTTTTGGGCTAGAGATGGCACCAGGATCTGCTCATTAGGCTACAATTCATTTAAAGGGGTATAGAAGGGTCCCTGGCAGGATCTAGCGGAACCACGCCCTCAGTGGCTATTTTGCAAATAAGGACTAAATCATGGAGCCAGTTTCGGTTGCATGAAATCATCATATTCGGAGTTCTGTTGGGGCTCAGCGGTCACGACCCCAACTAGTATCTGTGACTACATGGCTTTGATGCCTGCATTCGCTCAGTGTGCTAAGAATCTAGTGTTGCCCTGAGCTGTGGTGTAGGTCGCTGTCATGGCTCGGATCCCACATTGCTATGACTGTGGTATAGGCCGGCAGCTGAGGCTCTGGTTTGACCCCTAGCCTGGGAACTTCCATATACTGCAGGTGCAGCCCTAAAAACCAAAAAAAAAAAAAAAAAGGAAAAGAAAGAAATACTGTATTCTTTTTCACCTTAAGTCTTTTCTTCTCTCTGTCTAGAACTCTATACCGTCTCTCTTTTTCTTTCTCCCCTTACTTTGCCTGCCTAATTTTATCCACCCATCAAATCTTGGTCAATTTTTCCAAGTTTGGGCTCTGAGTTTGGACCTGGTGGCCCAACTCTATGCCTCTCAATACCCTATTCTTCCTCCAGTTGTTAATATTCATCACGAGATGTATTCTCCTCTTTTTGACTGGAGTATAATTTCCCCAAAGGCAGGAAACTTAACCTATTCTAACCTCAGATCAAACAAATTGACTTAAATAGGAGTTCCTTGTGGCTTAGCAGGTTAAGGGTTAAGAATCCAGCATTGTCACTGCAGTGGCTTGGGTTTATTCCCCGGCCTGGGAACGTCTGCATGCTGCAAGAGTGGCCAAAACAAATAAAACAAAACAAAAAATTGACTTAAATGATGAAGTTATGTATTGGCTCTTAAAAATAGGGAGTTTCCTTCATGGCTCAGTGGTTAACAGACCTGACTATGATCCATGAGGATGTGGGTTCAATCCCCGGTCTTGCTCAGTGGGTTGAGGATCTGGTGTTGCTGTGAGCTGTGGTGTAGGTTGCAGATGCAGCTCGGATCCTGTGTTGCTGTGGCTGTACTGTAGGCCAGCAGCTGTAGCTCCGATTTGACCCCTAGCCTGGGACCCTCATATGCCACGGGTACAGCCCTAAAAATCAATCAATCAATAAATAATAATAAAAATTAATAAATAAACTAGAGCATAGGCTCAACATGGCTTTCATGTGGTGGTTCAGGGTTGTAGCCCAAGGATCTAGTTTCTTTTGCCCCCTCTTCTCTGCTTTGTGTCAGCTTCATCCTAAAAGGCACTCCTGTTCCATTTACTCCATCCTGTAGAGGATACCTGCTTTCTTTCCGTGTGACGAGAAAGAAGGAATGTATAGATGGTTTCCTCTCAAACCATCAAACTAAAATCCTGGGCTTTCAACCATTGGATAAAATGAAGTCATATGGCCCCCAACCAGCTGAGGAGAGAGGGGATGGGCATTACCATAACTGATTGATCTTGGAGGTGGATTGGGACTGGTTGTTGCAAAGAAGGAGGGTGGAATGGGTGTTGAGGAGGCCAGCTCTAGCGTCCAGGAGATGATGGCTGGTGGCCGGGAGATCCCAGAGGGAGCAAATTCTAGGTGAGCTGGACAAGCTACTGAAGAGCCTCAGATTCACATGGACCATGGATAGAACCATTTCCTTCTTTCACAAGTAGGAGAATTAGCAGCAAGGAGGGGCTAGCTTTAGAGCGAAGGCCCAATAGGATCAAAGCTAGAATGCAGGGATTGAGGGGAAGGCAGTGTTGTGAGAGGAGCCTGGAGAGTTTGGGGTGGGGTGGGGGCACATCCTGCAGAGCTCTGCAGGCCGTTTTAAGATTTGAGAGATGAAGTATGAGCCGATCATGTTTCCGCAGCTTCCCCAGTGAGGGCGATGAGGAAAGGGAGGCAGGCCCACCACCACTGGAGAAGTGGCTCCGTTGCATCCGGTTAGAGGAATGTTGCTCATCTATCAAAAGCCTTTCTTGATGACAACTGAAGATAAAATAGGGCCACTGCCCTAATGTGTCTCCAGCATGAGTGGCCAGACATTAGCTTTTCAAAGAGAAGTGATGGTTTAAGATCGTGCTCCTCAAACTGGGGTACCTGGTTTCCTGGTGGAGTAGTGACCCAGCAAAATGCATTAATACACAGGATACACTTGATGCAGCTTCGTGGGATCTAAGTTCACCTAGTGGTCCTTCGAGATATTTTTATAGTGAAACAAAGATATCTAACAGAGTGGTTTGGTACTATTCTGCATGAATCTCTAAGCTTAACCACTTGAGGAAATGTTTGGGCTTGAGTGTGGGTGGGAGGGAGGCTGGAGGGGAGTGCATAGACAACGACACAGGGCCCTTGCTCACCTCTTTGGTTTCAATTCCTCACCTCTTTAGGGAGAAATGAGAAGTACGGACTCCAAATGGCGGGGCCACAAAGCCTGCGCTTTGGGGCTGGGGCTAAGACCGCTTTTATGACCCCATAATAACCACAGAGCCAGGTTGGGGGGCCAGGCCTGTCCTCCCCCCACCGCACATCACAAGATCCTTCAGGGTCTTGGCGGCTGATGTCTCTTGGGTTTATCCAAGACAGAAGACTATGCATTGGAGTGAATCTGTGCCTGGACAAAGTTAGCGCATGGGGAGGTGGGTGCCGAGTCTCAGAGTGAGGCCATGTGAACGGCTGGCTGGGACCCAAGGAAAAAGCGGGGGTGGGCCGCTCAGAAACAGTCTGCCGTGTCATTCGCCTCCATAAAGGTTATGTTTGTTCGAGGTCATCGCCTTTCATCTTTTCTTTTTCGTAAATCTCAGCTCTTGGCATCTTCTTTCCTCTCGCTTAGTCTACTCACTGCTGTGGGCATTTCCTCTGGACGGTGGGTGCTAAGCTCTTTTCATCTTTGTGCTTTTTCTTTGAGTGCCCACGCGGATCAGGGGGGGAGTGTCTCTTTGGTTATTTAATAAGGTTTTGTCCCCAAGGGCTATCAAGGAGGGGAAAGGATTTAGAATGTCTTTTTTTTTTTTTTTTTTTTAAATGAAGGACATTCTCTGTTCTCCCATGGGTAGTTCTTGAATGATCAAGGCCCAGGGGCGATGAACCTCTTGCTATCTGCGAATGTTTGAAATTTCCTGCCTGTGGCTCGGTAATCGCCTTCCCGGGAATGTGTTCTTGAAATTCTGCTGGGCTGGCTTCTCTCCCGCAAAGTGGGACCTGTTCTACAGGGGCCCCGGAGAGGAAGGAAATGTCAGGCGGGAGTAGTTATGAGAATTACAAGGAGGAACCAGTCAAAATGTCACTCTATAACTAATTCAAACGTAATCGAAATTTAATAATGCACAGAGACCTAGATTGCATTTACATGCCATCTTTCATCTGACCATGGAAAATATTAATCTTTTCGGTCCTCTGGTCTGGTTTTTGCAAAGAGTCCTGTCTGTGTTTTGTTTTGTGTTTTTCCTCCTCCCCAAGGCAAAGAGAAAGAGTAACTGACTTATTCAAGTTCGTACAATAGCGCCTCAGATTTGAGGCAAGTTGGTGTTGGTGTTGGTGTTATTTTCAGGCGCTGGGGACAGGGGAGGGGGTTGGAAAACAAAGATGGCTTTTCTCTGGCCAAAGGGTCACCCAGTGAAATCCCTTCCTGACGGACCTGCCCTGTCAGGTGATTACACCGATTCAGTTAAAAAATATGAGAACCAAACCAAACAAGACCAGCGGGACCTGTCCTTTTCACAAGTTTCTGGTGAGAGGCGAGGGTGTGGCATGGCCTTTTGCCTCTGGGACCTCTGACTGATGGTTTAGGAATTTGTCTGCTCTATTTCATGAACGCTGCTGAGCACTTGGAAGAATATATTTCAGGGTCTAAGGCAGGTCTTTGAAGGTGATGGCGTCCCAATTTGGGGATAACATGAAAACCTTTGCAGCATCCAGGAAGGGAAGACGGGGTGGGGCATGTTGGATTTTGTGGTCCAATCTGTCTTCTTCCCAATTAAGCCATGTCTGGGGATGAAATGACACTAACACGCTTCTGGAAGCTAAGCTGTGATCACTTATAACTCTCACCTCTTAAGATTTATGGAGATTTTCACCTCCGTATGTATCGATTTGTTTGTTTATAATTTATAGCTCACCTATTTGCACTTGAGATTTTAGGGGTTTATGGCAGATATTTGAAATGAAAATCAAAGATCAAAAACAACAGAAAAGGGGAGGGGAAAAATATACTTCCAGTTGCAAACTCAGTCATTAAAATTGGCAGGAACTTTTCTTTTTTTTTGTCTTTTTGCCATTTCTTGGGCAGCTCCTCTGCCATGTGGAGGTTCACAGGCTAGGGGTCGAATCAGAGCTGTAGCCACAGGCCTACGCCAGAGCCACAGCCACGCGGGACCCGAGCCGGGTCTTCGACCCACACCACAGCTCACAGCAACACCGGATCCTTAACCCACTGAGCAAGGGCAGGGATCGAACCCTCAACCTCCTGGTTCCTAGTCAGATTCGTTAACCACTGAGCCACAATGGGAACTCCCAAAACTGGCAGGAACTTTAACTCCACAAACACTGTGTTGATTTCTGAAATAAGTTTCTGTCACAGGTCTGTCTATGAGGCACTTTGAACAATATGATGATGATATTTTTAGCTCTGCTTTTGCAACAGATGCAGCTGAGTGTGTGCATGTGGGGGGCACTAGTGATCTTTCATTATACCCCCCCAAGATTCCCTTCTGTCCCCTCCCTGTGAGGGGGTGGGGTGGGGGGAGGCACTGGGTACAGGCATATACCTCCATACAGTTGTGGGTTGCAGGCAGTAAAACTGTTCTGGTGGTAATAGAACCAGGCTTGATTACCTCCTGGTGTCCAGGTGGCAGGTGCTGGTGGACAGTCCCTTTGGGACCCAGCAACTGACGGATGCTGTGTGGCTCTTTGTGCCAGCATCGCTGGGCTTGGGACAGAAATCCCAGAAGTGAGTTCAAGGGGCAAAAGCATGAGTCATGCGGCTGTTACTTGTTAGTGGATGTCAAGGAATTTTGAGAGCCTCCCTAAACTGCCTGCAAGGAGGGCAGAGGACAGACCCTTAAGGAAGTTGGAATGCTGTGCTCAGACTTGCCTCCAGCAGGGAATGTTAACTGGACCCCACACTGGCTTTGCTGGAGGAAATTTTCTGATTGCAAAATAAAACTGCTTGTTACTGTTTTCCAGGATCTGAGCTTAGTCCAGTGATGGTTCAAACCCATCTGACCTGCTGATTGTCCAGTGATCAATCCAAAAGCCATCAGAGTATGAATTTTCTATCATCAAGAAAGGGACCTGTCGGGCAGGGTCCTAGGCTGAAATAACTCCCTACCACAAACTAGGTGGCTGAACGCAACAGAAATTTGTGCTCTTACAGTTCCGGAGGCCAGAAGTCTGAAGTCAATGTGTCAGCAGGGCCCCGCTCTCTGAAGCCTTGCCTCTTCTGGGTTCTGGTCGTGGCCGGCGATGCTTGGTCTTGCTCGTTTTGTCTGGCGCCACCCCAGTTTCTGCCTCTTTCATCCCGTGGTCCTCTTCCCTGTGTGTCTGCCGGCACATGGCATTTTCTTCTCTGAGTCTCTCTTCTTAAAGGACTTGGGTGATGAGATTTAGTTCCTACTCTAATCCAGTATGACCCCCATCTGCCACCTTCTGAATGCTTGTGTTCCTCCAAATTCACGTGCTGAAATCCTACCCCCAAATGTGATGGTATTAATAGGTGGGGCCTTGGGGAGGTGATTAGGCTGTGAGGGTAGAGCCCCCTTGAATGGGATCCCACAGGGTTCCCTAACTTCTTCAGCCATCACCACCCCTACCCCGACAACAATGCTGCAGCACCTAGACCTCCAGCCTCCAGACCTGTGAGAAATCAATTTATATACTTTTTTTTTTTTTCCTTTTTAGGGTCACACCCGCGGCCTATGGAGGTTCCCATGCTAGGGGTTGAATTGGAGCTGTAGCTGCCAGTCTACACCACAGCTACAGCAATGCCACATCTGAGCCACATCTGTGACCTACATCACAGCTCACAGCAACACAGGATCCTTTATCCCACTGAGCGAGGCCAGGGATCGAACCCGCATCCTCATGGATACTAGTTGGATTCGTTTCCACTGTGCCGCAGTGGGAACTCCCTCAGTTTCTATTCTTTATAGGCCTCCCAGCCTGTGGTATTTTTGTTAGAGCAACCCAAGTTGTGGAAGACAGAAAACCAGTGTGACCTCATCTTCACTTCCATTTTAACTACATCTAACTACAGATTTTGGATAAACGTGTTTTGGGGACACTGTTCAACCCAGTCCAGGCGGTTGATGCTGTCTGGCGGTTGATGAAGTAAACTTTAAACACAAAATACTAATAGGTTTGACCTGGATTTATTGAGAAGGGAGCTCAGGGACTTTTGTTTTCTTAGGTATTGGCCACACCTGTGGCAGGCAGAAGTTCCTTGGCCCGGGATAGAACATGTGCCATAGCAGTGGTGATACTGGATCCTTAACCACTGGGCAACCAGGAAACTCCCAGAACACCTTTCAAAAGTGCTTGGATTGTATAACCGGGCAAAACAGGTATTATCAAGTTCTTGGGCTAGTGTGTCAAGACTTAATTTTTAGGGAATCTAGCATCAAATCAGCTTAAGTAGCTTTGTCATGAAGGAAAAAAAAAGTCTTTTCTTTGGATGAGTTCCCAGTCTGGAGCAGGGCATTCCTGGAGCTCAATGTGCCATTTATCTCAGAGAATTGTCCCCTGGCTTCAGGACTGCTTTTGTCTCCATTCTGCCCCTTCACACCTTCCTTTCCCCAAATTTAGAACTGACAGTCCCCTTGAGTTAATTTAAGAGAAGAAAACAAGTGCCCTGGTCTCTCAGGGAGGTTGAGAAAGAGAACAGGAACTCAGAAACATGATGTGTGTTTTTGTCCCTTTCAGCTTTTATGCTCACTCTGGACGAAGTCACAGCAACGTGGTTCCCATGGTGACCCACCGGCATGGCCCAGAGAGACTTTGCTTGGGTGTCGACTCAGCTATTTTTCCCCCTAATCTCATATAACACAGTAGTCATGTGGAGAAATGCCATTGGGCTTGACTTCAGCATGGCTTTGCATTTTTCCTGACGCAGGTCTGGCTGGCAGGATGAGGGGCAGGTTTTGAGCCGTGAAGCTGGAATGGTAGACAAAGGGCCAGATGACCAGGGTCACCAAAAGCCGTGCTAAAAGTGGACTTTATTGGGGAGGACTTGCCCTCTCGGATTGTGCTATCAGACCACCTACCTTAGAATCCCTTGGGGTATGTGATAAAACGGAGATTCCTGGGCCCCACCCCGACCTTCTGAGCTAGAATCCTTAGAAGTTTGCCCTTTTTTGCAAGCACCCCAGGAGACTCTTAGGCAAAATCAAGTGTGAGAGCTACTGGAGAACTTGGAGCCTGGAAGATGGTAAGCAGACTTGGGCTTTAGCAAGAGTATGTATTTTTAAAATTTTATTGTTTTTAAAAAATTTAATTTTTATTTCATAGTGGAGTATAGTGGATTTACAATGTTTGTGTTAGTTTCAGGGGTGCAGCAAAGTGATTCAGTTATACATGTATTCATTCTTTTTCAGATTCTTTTACATATTGGTTAGTACAGGATATTGAGTAGAGTTCCCTGTGCTACTCAGTCGCTCTTTGCTGGTGAACTCTTTTATATAGTAGTGTGCATATGTTAATCCCATACTCCTCATTTATCCCCATCACTACGGCTTTTCTCCCTTGGTGACCATAAGTTTGTCTTCAAAGTCTATGAGTCTGAGTATTTTGATATTATAGGAAGAGAATGAAGCTGGAAGGCTGTTTCATAATCCAGCATTTTGCGAAACACATATGCTTCCTCCATGCCTTGCACTATTAGTTGCTTTAGAAAATGAATTCACCGAAGTCTCATAACAACCCTAGTGATAAGTGCTATTGTTATCTTCACATTCTAGAGGGGAAAACTGAGGCACAGACATGTGCCCAAGGTCATAGAGCCGTGACCTCAGAGCACACGTCTGCCACTACTGTGCGCTGCTGAGATGAAAGTGTATGGAGACCCATTGGTGACTTGGGGACCTGAGGAAGGAGAAAACATGTACAACTAGAGGATGAGGGAACAATTTACTAGAACCTGAATGTGGAGACATGCTGGTTTTTACGTACCTCTGTGACCAGTACCTCCCCTATTAGTTGTGAGCTCTTTAAACATGGATACTGAAGTCACCCTCAGCTTCCACAGTGGAGCGCAGGACAGAATACACAGTTATCAGACTCAAAACTAAGGGTCAGCGGAGTTCCCATCGTGGTGCAATGGTTAACAAATCCGACTAGGAACCATGAGGTTGCAGGTTCAGTCCCTGGCTTCACTCAGTGGGTTAAGGATCTGGCGTTGCCGTGAGCTGTGGTGTAGGTTGCAGACGCGGCTTGGATCCCGCGTTGCTGTGGCTCTGGTGTAGGCTGGCGGCTACAGCTCCGATTAGACCCCTAGCCTGGGAACTTCCATAATGCGGTGGGAAGCAGCCCTAGAAAAGGCAAAAAGACAAAAAAAAAACAAAAAAAACCAAAAAAAAACCCCAAAAAACCACCTAAGGGTGAGGATTTTGGAATCAACTCTGTGGACAACCTGCTATGTGAATTAACATTAGTTTCTCCATCGGTAAAATTCAGGTGCTGGATTCGTGATGGTTCTTCCACTATGATATGGACAAGGTTGAAGGTTTGTACAGTTCCAGTGAGTGCCATTCACTTGAATTCCTTAAAGATAATGTGAACAGTGGTATCTGGGATCATACATGAGAGGATTACTGCAGAGGGAGATGCTAGGGCCTGCTGGGGGGTTAAAAGAGTAAATACAGGTAAAGTGTTTGGATCACACCTAGGATATGCAAGTGTAGTTATTATTGTTATTATCTCTCGTTTCTTCCAGTTGGAATACCCTGTGTCTGAGATCCTTTGAAATAGAAAAAAAAATTTCCCTCTAGAAATAGATAAATCGAATTTGAACTTGAAAGACAAAATTAATCTACAGGCAGACTATTTTCTCCCTTCACTGGTTTGTTGCTTCTACCCAGTTCCGTCTATCGAATTCCTTTAACACAGCATCTTCTTCCCTGGAAACTTTCCTATCCAGGTAAGAAAAGCAAGGCATTGGGCAGAGGCTGACTTGACCAGCACCTTCTCCACCAGGCTGCCTCTGTCTCTGCAGCTGATCAAGGTCATCTGTGGACAACACATTTCCCAGTGAAGGCTGCTTTGCCTAATGTTCAGTACTCACCACTGAGATGTCTGAATATTTTTGCCCAAAGCA
This sequence comes from Phacochoerus africanus, assembly GCF_016906955.1. Classification (NCBI taxonomy): domain Eukaryota; kingdom Metazoa; phylum Chordata; class Mammalia; order Artiodactyla; family Suidae; genus Phacochoerus; species Phacochoerus africanus. Next base: position 211,380,286 of record NC_062544.1, on the reverse strand, counting down.
TGGAGCAACAGAGATGAGTGTTCTCAAACGGCATTAAAAAAACCAAATTTTATTGTAGTATAGTTGACTTACACAATGTTTTGTTAGTTTCAGGTGTACAGCAAAGTGAATCAGTTATGCATATACGTATATCTGTTCTTTTTCAGATTCTATTCCCATACAAGTTATTACAAAATATCTAGTAGATTTCCCTGTGCTATACCGTGGGTCCTTGTTACTTATCTATTTTATATATAGTAGTGTGTATATATTAATCTCAACCTAATTTATCCCTCCCTACCATGTCTCCCCTTTGGTAGCCATTTGTTTGGTTTCTAAGTCTTTGAGTCTATTTCTGTTTTTAAAGTTCCTCTGTATCATTTTTTATTAGATTCCACATAATAGTGATCTCATATGATATTTGTCTTTCTCTGTCTTACTTCATTTAGTATGCTAATTTCTAGGTCCATCCATGTTTTTGTATATGGAATTATTTTGTTCTTTTTTATGGCTGAGTAATATTCCATTATATATATATACACACACACACACCACATCTTATTTATCTAATCCTCTGTTGATGGACATTTAGGTTGCTTCCGAGTCTTGGCCATTGTAAATAGTGCTGCAATGAACATTGGGGTGCATATATCTTTTCGAATTATGGTTTCCTCCAGATATATTCCCAGGAGTGGGATTTCTGGGTCATATGGTAGTTCTATATTTAGTTTTTTAAGGAACTTCCAGCTGTTCTCCATAGTGGCTGTACTAGCTTACATTTCCACCAACAGTATAGGAGGGTTCCTTTTTCTGCACATCCTCTCCAGCATTTATTGTTTATAGACTTTTTGTTTTGTTTTGTTTTGTCTTTTTAGACCTCCATGTGTGGCATATGGATGTTCCCAGGCTAAGGGTTGAACTGGGAATCAGCGTTGTAGATGCTAGCCTACACCACAGCCATAGCGTCATGGGATCTGAGCCGTGTCTACGACCTACACTGCAGTACACAGCAATGCTGTATCCTTAACCCACTGAGTGGGGCCAGGGATCAAACCCTCATCCTCATGGATACTACTCAGGTTTGTTACCGCTGAGCCACAATGGGAACTCCTGTTTATAGACTTTTTGATGGTGGTCATTTTGACTGGTGGGAGGTGATACCTCATTGTTCAAACTACTTCTATATAATGATTAGATAAGGAAATCTAGACTAAAAGAAGATACTTTCTGCTGTTCCTATGCGATATCAATGAAGGGAAACACTTTCCTAAGGACATTTCCTGAGGATGTGTGAGATCATACTTAAATTTGGAAATGGAGTCTTCTGAGGAATGTCAAGAAGTTCAGTTTCTTATTTTTCATTCATTCATTCATTCACCCATTCATTCAATCAACCAACTTTTTCAATAAGTATTTATTGGCTACATGCCATATATTATGACCTTGGTCATAATATGACCCTTTGTATTATTTATGTAGATTTGAATTCAGAAGACTGGTTTTAAAATCCTCTACAATCCACTAACTGCCAACTTTGAGAACCTCAGTGTTTTGTCCCATCTCATGGGGACATGGTTAGGGTCCAGTGTCTTCATATACAATATGGATGTCATATGTCAGCAGGAGACGTCAATATTAGGAACATAAGGGATGAGCTGGTAGGGCCAGCCTTAACTTTGTCGATAACCATGGAATTCTTCCTAACAATGAACTCAAATGACTTCTTTCACAGAATAGAGCCTGTGTTGTTATAGCCGGAAAGCAGCCTTCGTTCAGGCCACTTGCTTTATCCCTGGGCATGAATTAAACCTTTAAACCTTTTCCAAGTCTGGATGTTTCCCTTCCTATGCAATTTTCCAAGTCAGTAATCCTCTAAGGCCATTGGACTTCCATAATTTTCATCACTTCCCCGTTTTCTTGTCTCAACAGATATTTCCTTATATCACATCATCATCCTCACACTCTTGCCAGCCTGCAGGAAAAATCTTCCTCACCTCCTAGAAAAGCCAACGTGAAAGGAACGAAAGACAAGAGCAGATCATATAGCATTTCTTATTAGGCCTGTTTGATCCCTGTTGGGCATGAGCTGAGATGATCTGGCCAAAATTCTAGCTCGTCAGTGATGGAAGAGAAGGCTGAGCTGAGTACTCCGTCTTGGTCTTATTTACCACGTCAGAGCTGAGTGGTGTGAGGAAGGTCAGGGTCCCTCTCCGGCTGCTCTGCTCCTCAGACATGCCCTTGGTCAGTCCGTTAACTCTTGAGTTTGGAAAAGCACTGGCTGACGGGACCCCAATCGCAGGTTGCTGAGGCAGCTCTCAAAGTTCCAGAAGGCACTGACTACTCTTGAGGACCTCATGAAACTCTCCTTAGCTTCAGGCCCATCCTGCTCATTCATTAAACCCTCAGACTCCTGTTTGGAGCGTAAGACAGGTCAAGTTCCTGGACTGCAGTGGACCTGACCCCTCTCTGGCTCTGTACTGCCTAGAGTGCCAGCCACTAGCCACTTGTGGGTATTGAGCACTAGAAACGAGCCTGGTCCATATGGACAGGAGCCGTGAGCATAACATAGTCACCAGAGCCTGAAGACTTAACACAAAATAGGGATAAAAATAGCTTGTGAACAATTTTTAAATATTCATGACATACTAAAATGATATATTAAAGATATTGAGTTAGATAAAGAATATTTTAAATTAATTCCTTTTTATTGAAAAATAGTTGACACACAGTATTATCTTAGTTTCAGGTGCACTACGTCTGATTTGACATTTGCATCCAGTATGAAATTATCACCACCCTACGTCTAGGAACCATCTATCCCCATGCAAACTTGTTACGATATTAATGACCACATTGCTCATGCTGTACATGACATCCCCATGGCTTATTTATTTTATAACTGGAAACGTATACCTCTTTATCCCCTTTCCTTATTTTTCACCCAACCCCCTCATTTCTCTCCCCTCTGGCAACCACTCCTTGGTTATCTATATCTGTGAATCTGTTTTCATTTTGTTTTGTTTTTAGATTCCACCTAAGTGACAGCACGTAGTCTTTGTCTTTCTCTGCCTGAATTCACTGAGCCTAATACTCTCGAGATCCATCCATGTTGTTGCACATGGCAAGATTTCTTCTCCTTCCTGTCTAGCTATGTCTTTTCCTGCTTTCTTTCTATTTCTTTCTTCTTTCTTCGTTCTTTAGGGCAGGTGAGGGTAGGGAGGCGTGGGGCGGGAGGGCGGGCGGTTAGGGAAGGAAGGAAGGCGGCATGCTAAGGTAAGACTGTAACTGCATACGTTCCTTCCTTCTCCGTCTTCTGTATTCTTTTTATTTCTTTCTTCGTTTTATTTCGTTCTCTCTCTTTCTTCTTTCTTGTTTTTCTTTCTTTTTTTTATTTCTTCTCCCCCCCCCCTTTTTCTTTTTCTGGCTTCCTGCAACAATCTGGCAGGACCTCCAAGAGATCCATTAAAACGTTCCTCCCTCATGTTGTCTCTGCCTGAGATCTGCCTGTTTTCTAGACCCCTGTTCATATTGTACGCCCCTGTTTCCTCTTCTACATCGGTCCTCTTTGTTGTCTGACAGATGACTATGGTTTAAGAAGTGGCAGCCTCAGAAATACTGGCATTTTGAAGATTTGAGAGAAGGACTGACCTCAAGGTTTCATATCTAGGTAAACACACAAAATCCCCCCCACCCCCTGTCTGAAATTCTTTCAATAAGCTCATTTGAATGAAAGATAACTTCATGTGTATTAAAGTATCCACTTGAGATTCTGAATGTGTTTATCGGTAAAAAGCATTTAATTCTCTAGAAAACAGTGGAGGTAACTAGCAGTTTGGGAAGGAGGATGCTGGGCCAATTGGATTCTAGAATTTCCTTCCAGCTCTCAGACTGAGTCTTAACTCCCTGTCCCCAGGGTTTTATCATCCTGGATGGAGCTGTCACAGGGATAAGGAGAGAACGTGCAGACCAAGTACATCTTCAGTGGAAACTGCATCTTCGTAGATATTTGCCCTCTAGAAACAGAGCTAAGGTCAATCCCTTTACCAAGAAAATGCCTTCTCAACTACATCAGTAGAATAGGGGTAAAAGACCTCAAGTGCCTTCAAGCCTCCTTAGAGAGATTGGCTCAACTTTGGAACATGCGTCAATAAACAGTCCTCGACCCAGAATTCACCAAAGGGAGAAAAAACACGAAAGACTATGATAGACCCAAGGATTATCTTCTTGGCATTCCCTAGAACAGCTGTCTGGCAAATGTTACACCACATCTGAGATTATTTTAGAAATGTCGTCTTGAGGAAGAACATGTACAGAGAATACCAGACAGACTTGCCCTCTTTTTTTTTTTTTTTTTTATTGGTCACAGAATAAGAATTTCAGGGACGTTTGTACTTTCAATGAGATCATCCTGGAGATGGCCTTATCATTTTTGAACCTTAAGTCATGTCACATCTAATAAATGCATAGCCAAGTGTGGCCACAGAAGTGAGTTGATACTGATAGCTATGTAGGGCTTCCTCCTCCTCTTCTTGTTCCTTTGCCTCGTTATCACGGTGAATGGAATATTCGAAAGACGTGTTAAACTAGAGAATTCTGCCAAGTATCCACAGAAGCCCATCCTAAATGAAAAACATATTTCAGTGGTAAAATGATAAATGATACCTGCTTTCCTAAACTTCCTTTCAGACCTTGTTTTCTCCCCAAATGTCATATTTTGGGGGCTTATTAAAACAGATTATGCCAGAGAGGTGGGGGTGGGGGGGAGAGAGGGAGAGAAGAAGAAGAAAGAATGGTACCCATGAGGGGTGGAATGAAAATTACAGCAAGACGGTGATCAGAGTATAGCAAATCAGGGTAGCTCTTGGGGTCTATACCTGTCCCAGTGAGTGAGGGGTGCCTAGACTGAATCCCTCACCGTGCTCTCGCTCACATCAGACTTTCAAGTGAAGGAGCCATCTGTCACCATATATCACTTCTATCAAGGCAGTGTCTGAACTAGTCTTTACCTGAAGGTGCCACCTTCGCAGTTCTAATGGTGAAGGGTGTGTGCGCACATGCACTCTTTACTTTATACATTAATTATGGGGAGTTCTGTGGCTCATCTGGAAATCACACTATCATTTGTAACATGAATTCCGCATTCTAAATAATTTTGACAAAACTTCCGGAGTGCAGCAGGGGTGTGGGCGGGGGGCATGCTGTTGCACTTGGAGAGAATGGAGCGTCCGTGCAGCTTCCTATGGAATGCTGTGGAAACACTCCAAACATTCCCTAGGCATGTCATTTCTTTGAAAAAGAGTTGAACCAGCTAAGATGGAGTTCACCTGGCACACAGAGAGAACTCTGGAAGGCGGTGGACTTCATCCAGTCCTCACAGAGGAAACGGGTAGGTGCTGACTGCGTGTCTCCTCTTATTCACAGCCTTCATTTTCTTTCTCTTCTGCCTTCTCCAGGTTATATTAAGCTAAATTACAGGTTCCCTAGGTGTTGTAGATTTCCTAAAGTCTGCAAGAAAAATAGACGTACGGATCGCCCCAGACGATGTTGAGTGCGTTAAAAGGACCAGGAAGGAAGGAAGGGAAGGAGGGAGGGAGGGCAGGCTGGTCATCAGTAGACAAGAAGAGACAAGAAGACATGATATTTCATTGGAAATTTATCATTTAGTGGGAAGGCAGCGGAGAACACAGGGAAATCCAACACAGGAAGGTATTGTTGTGTTGGTGGTGAGCTGGTTCTGCGTTTATTCCTCTTATGCTCTGATAAAAGCTCATTCATTTCTGGCGGTCCCCCTTTTGACCAGCATTCACATTACAAAATTAGATTTTACAAAGATCTTACAAGATCTTTTAGATGGGGACCATCTCTATACCCTTAAGGGTTTGGCTTTCCAGAACTTTTTTTTTTCATTGAATGAGTCAGATTTGAAGGTAAAATGGGGAGTTCCTGCCATGGCTCACTAAGAACCCAACGAGTATCTATGAGGATGCAGGTTCCATCTCTGGCCTCTCTCTGTGGCTTAAGGATCCGGCGCTGCCGTGAGCTGTGGTGTAGGTCACAGATGTGGCTCGGATCTGGCATTGCTGTGGCTGTTTCGTAGGCCGGCAGCTGTAGCTCCCCTAGCTTGAGAACTTCCAGGTGCCGCACGGGCGGCCCTGAAAAGACCAAAAAAAAAAAAAAAAAAGGTAAAGTGAAAGAACCATTGCTAACTAAGAGCTGACTGTAAATGACCATCAGGCATCATCAAATTTAAACCAGTGGAGAGATAGACCTTGTTTTATAGACATTGCATGCAGGTCTCTCCACACCAGGCTGGATCAACTGACAGATTACTATACTGTTCCAGGGTTGCGCGCCTATTTCCTGGAAGATGTGACAAAAATATGTTTAATATTCACTATCTTGACTTGTTTGTGCCTCAATTTCTTCTTTAAATTTTAGAATCATTTCATATTTGCACAAAAGTTGCCCCCCAAAAGCAAAACTTTTTTCCTGAGCCTTAATACTTTAGTGTATAATTTCTACCAAAAAATTCCCTTATGTAATTATAATGCAATTATTAAAATAAGGAAATTAACATTGATACACTACCACCATCAATCCTCAGATGCCATTCAAGTTTTGACAGTCAAGTCACTTTTATTGTAACAAAAGAATCCATCAGGATCACCTGTTAACATTTAATTGTCCTGTCTCTTTAGTTCCTTTGCTCAGAATAGTTCCTCAATCATTCCTTGACCTTTCCTTGACTTTTATAACTGATACTATGGAATACCTCATTCTGATTATTTTGTAGAATATTGCTCAATTTGCATTTGCAATCTGCAATTTCCTCCTGAGTTTTCATTGTTTCAGTACCGACTTAGAGATTTTTATCTTAATGATTGCAGCATATTGCCATCATTATTTATTTTAATAAATAAATTATCCCAGATTTGACCAGTGGGAGTGTTTTCAAGCTGACTTCTGTGTCTTTTTCACACATGCTCATCTTTCTTTGAAATCTTGTGAATCTTGAATGGTAGCTCCGCTGGGCTCAGTGGAAAGGGGGCTCTCCTTAGAGTCTGAAGACCTCCTTAGAGTCTTCTTGCTTCTTTCATTCCTCATTGGGTTTCCTGGGGAGAGTGGCCCTTCTTCTTTAAGGCTTTAAATGGGGGTAATCAATGCCTGTATTATCTGTAATATCTATATTGATTGAATTAAATCTGTATAAAAGGAAGCATGAGATCGATCTTATTAATCATGAAATTTAGTATTCATAAAAATTTCATTGCATTTGAAAACAATCCAGCATTAGCTATTCCTGAGTCTGTATGAGGGCTGCTGAAAATCAGTTACTTATAGGCAATTACTTTCAAAAAAATTATAAAATTATAAAAAATTTTAAAATAAAAGTGGTACTTGATATGGGGAGAACATGCATTTTAAGATGTTTAATATGATGTGGAGTGGGACTCCCCCAAACTAGGAGAGTTGAGGGCTTATGAAGGACCCAAGCCAGACCAGTCAGGTAGTGAGCCCCTGGTTTCTGGTGGGAAGGTAATACCACAGAGGAGAGATGGCCAGAGTTTTACAGAGAAGTAAGTGCCTTTCTGTGCTAGATGGCAGGGTGGGACTCCGTCCCTAGTTTGTTTATGACCCTGAGGAGACCGTACCCCTCTCTGGGTCTCGGAGTCCTCAACAAGTTACAAAAAATATGCAAAAAATCCTCTAAGCTTTCTTATGCCTCTAAAAACTCTGTCACAGGCATAGGAAAAAAACTTATGGTTACCAAAGCGGGAAAGTCGAGGGGGGGGGAATAAATTATGGATTTGGGATTAATAGATGCACACTTTTATGTATAAATAGATAAGCAAGAAGGACCTACTGTATAGCACAGGGAACTATACTCAATATCTTGTAATAACCTAAAATGGAAAAGAATCTGAAAAAGAATATATATATATATTTATTACGTATATGTATAACTGAATCACTTTGCAGTATACTTGAAACTACAGCACCGTTGTAAATTAACTATAGCTTAATAAAGAACAAAAAACAGGAATTCCCTTTGTGGCTCAGTGGTTAACGAACCCGACTAAGATCCATGAGGATGTGGGTTCAATCCTTGGCCCTGCTCAGTTAGTTAAGGATCCAAAGTTACCATGAGCTCTGGTGTAGGGTGCAGATGAGGCTCTGATCTGGCATTGCTGTGGCTGTGGTGTAGGCCAGCGACTGTAGCTCTGATTTGACCCCTAGGCTGGGATCTTCCATATGCCGAAGGTGCAGCCCTAAAAAGCAACAAACAAACAAACAAACAAACAAACAGAAACCCCTCTGTCTGAAGATGTTGGAGTCTGTGATCTCTCTCCATCCTTGAGTCTCCCAAATTCTTTTTTATTTTTATTTTATTTTATGGTCACACCCATGCCATACGGAAGTTCCTGGACCAGGGATTGAACTTGAGCTGGAGCTGTGAACTAGCCACAGCTGCAGCAGCACCAGATCCTTGATCCACGGCACCACAGCGAGAACTCTGAGACTGAAATTCTATGTACCGTCTCCTGAGCTTTGATTCCAGGAGCTGTTTATTTTGAGCATCTGTTCCTGCATAGCCCATAATCAAGAATTCAACGTCTCTCACTACTAGTGTCTCCTTCAGAGAGGAAGCAGACCGGTCGGGCTTTGTCAGTGAGTTGGCGGTTCTTCCTTCTTTAAACAGAATTGAGGCCCCGCCCTAGGGACCAGGCAGGGAGAAAGAGAAGCTTTCATCCTAATGCATTAGTACACCGGTCTGTAGTTCTTGCCCTTCAGAATTACATCAAAGGGAGGAACCCATGAAGAAAAGATAATTTGCTAAGGTGGAATGTTAGTTTTCTGTGGTTGCCATAACACATTACCACACACTGGGTGGCTTAAAATGATTGTGTATTTTCTCACAGTTCTGGAGGCCAGAAGTCTGAACACAAGATGCTAGCAGGGTTGTAGACTCTCTCCAAAAGCTCTAGGGGAGGGTCCTCCTTTGCCTCTTTTTTTCAGGGCTGCATCTGCAGCCCATGGATGTTCCCAGGCTAGGGGTTGAATTGGAGCTGCAACTGTTGGCCTACACCACAGCCACACCGGATTTGCGCCATGTCTGCAAACTACCCCACAGCTCACGGCAACACCGGATCCTTAACTCACTGAGTGAGGCCAGGGATAGAGCCACTGTCCTCATGGATACTGGTTGGGTTCATTACTGCTGAGCCACAATGGGAACTCCCTCGCTTGCCTCTTGTAGCTTCTGGTGGTTGCCAGTGTTCTTTGGTTTATAGCTGCCTCATTCCAATTTCTGCCTGTTTCCTCCTCTTATGTCTTATAAGGGCACTTGTCATTGGATTTAGGGTGCACTTGGCTAATCCAGAGTGACCTTACCTAGAGGTCTTAATTACACCTGCAAATCCCCCATTTCCAAATAAGGTCGCATTCCTGGGTTCTGGGAGTTAAGAAATAGACGTATCATTTTGGTGGCATGGTTGATGGGCTTTTGGCTCTTAGTTGAGCTCCAAACAGGGTCCTGTGGATAGTGTCAGGGAGAAGGAAGGACAGAAGGACTGAGGAGTATGCACAGGATCCCTGCTGACCTTGCCTGGTGTTGGCATCAGCAGCCCCACAGGTTAGTGAGTGCCTCTCCCAGCACCCATCTCTCTTCCTTTTCCAAGGGAGGTGCTGTATCCGTAAGTTAGGCTTGGCTCTGCTGTGGTCACTAACAACGCCAAACTCTCAGTGGCTCATACCACAAACATTGTTTCATGCATTTGCCTTAGGTCTCAGATATGTCGACAGAGGGACCAGGTCACCTTCACCCTGGGACCAGGTTGATGGAGTGATAGATGGGGAATGTGGCCAGGCTGGTGGCAGAGGGAGAAGGGTGCATGATCAACCTCGATCTGGCTTTGGAATCTTCTGCCTGGAAGTGATGGGTGCCATTCTTGCTCATTTCACTGGCTAGGGCAAACCACATGGACACGTTTGATGGCAATGAGGAAGAGAAAGATCAACTTATCCCAGGGAGGGGCAGTGAAGGCTTATGAACCCGCAAGGCTGTGAGAACTGCCCCTCTGTCTGCTGAAAAGCTGCATGGCTTCCTCTACCACCTCCCACCCAGGGAAAGTTGCTGCTCATCCAGGCTTTCTTGAAACCCTTGGCATTCAATTCTCTCTCTCTGAACCTTCTGACTCTGTCCTACTCTTTATCCTGTACTAGCCAGGCCCCATCCCCCTCCTTCCCCATCTCCCAAGTTACAGCTTCATGCCATTTTCTGAAAGAGCTGCTGTGGGGACTCTGCTTTCCAAATGTAACCTACACTAGTGTCTCGGGTATGGTTCTTTTCACAACAGCTGTAGGAAGACCCCTTTGCTCCTTCTTCTATTTGCAGAGGCTCTGAGAAAATGGGTGAAGCCACAGATGGAATCTTTCATGGATCTCAAGCGTCTTCAACTCTTTAAGGCAGAAGAGGTCTTCGAGAGGGAGGTGGAGTGCAGCTTCCCTGAACCTAGTTAGTGGTCTGTAATGAACTGTCAGGGTCCTGGAAGTTCCCTAAATTGTAGGTAACACTGTGTGAAAGTATATGTCCAGTGCATGCGTATTTTCTGGGGCCAGGAATCATAGCTTACATCTGCTTCTCAAAGCATCTGTGAATCCAGGAAAAGATTAGGGACCGTGGACTCTAATCCATGCTCCAAATGGACCAGCTCGAATATATTAGCTAACTTCATCAAAAGCCTATTCCCTAAAGCCTAGTTTCGTTTCCATGAGTTAATTTCTCTAATATTACAACCTACTTTGGGAGAAAGGAAGACTCTGGAAAGTTATACTGACTCTCAAAGCCAGGAGGCTATCCTTTGGTGCATTCCTACCGCAGCAATTATTACCCTTTGAATGCCTGCAAATCTAGCTTCAGCCTTCCCTTTGGTCTCCGTGGGGACTCATTACGTTTCTAATAGGCAAGTACGAAGACTTACAGCTCTGGCTTACCGGAAGAGTTTGTTTCGGGAATTCCACAGACAGGGCGGCTTCTGTCTTGTAAGGAAATTTACATCCCACAAAGCAGAATAGGGAAGGACTCTGGCAGATGATGGTAATAGGACTGCATCAATATTACATGTCTGTCAGGCAAAGAACCAATATGTTTTAATAGCACAGGTTATTTGTTCTCCTTTGCGAAGCTGGTTGGAGGGGAATAGTATTTCCATCTTACAGATAAGGAAAGATGGGGTCAATATTTTATTAGCCTCTTGGAACAGAGATTTTTTTGGGGGGGGCTTTTTTTAGGGCTGCACCCTCGGCACATGGAGGTTCCCAGGCTTGGGGTCCAACTGGAGCTGTAGCCGCCAGCCTACACCACAGCCACAGCAACGCAGGATCCAGGCCGCGTCTGTGAACCACACCACAGCTTACAGCAATGCAGGATTCTTAACCCCACTGATGGAGGCCAGGGATCGAAATCGCAACCTCATGGATCCTAGTTGGGTTCGTTAACCGCTGAGACATGAAGGGAACTCTGGAGCAGAGATTCTTAGCAGGGTCCTTGGATGGGACTTCAAGGGTCTGTGAACCCCTGAAATGATCTGCAGGGACAAGTATGAATGTGATTTGGAGAGGGGAGGAAAGAGGGAGGAGCATGAGATTTCATCAAATTCTACAAAGTTTTGGAGTTCCTTTCATGGCTCAGCAGTTAAAGAATCTGACTAGCATCCATGAGGAGGTAGGTTCGATTCCTGGCCTCGCTCAGTGAGCTAAGGATCCGGAGTTGCTGTGAGCTGTGGTGTAGTTCGCAGACATGACTCAGATCCTGTGTTGCTGTGGCTCTGGCGTAGGCCGGCGGCTACAGCTCTGATTGGACCCCAAGCCTGGGAACCTCCATATGCCGAGGGTACAGCCCTAAAAAAAAAAAAAAAATTGTACAAAGTTCTGTGATTGCAAAAGATTCAAAACCACTATCCTAGAGCTTCTATTCTTGTAAAATAATTGGCAGATGAGCCTGATTTTAGGAAGCTTATCCCCTATTTTTTTAAGTGAGTTCCCCCCCCCCCCAGTTGGTGACGCCCACAAGAGCAAACAAACTAGAAAGCATGAGCAACTGTAGAGGAGTCGCATTTAGATATTTCCCTTACCTACCTCTCTTCTGGAAAATTTAAAATCTTACTTCTACCTATGATTGTCCCATGTGTGTTAGAGTCCCAGTATGGCAGGGTGGAAAGAAATCTTAAAAATCATCAGGACCCATGGATGGGGAACACTGAGGCTTGAAACTGAAGCTTGATCACACTCACGTAATACATCAGTGATCGAGGGAGTGTTGATTCCTTTCTGAGAAATAGCGCCCATCTCGGTTGGGGAGCCTCTTGCCAATATTTTCAAACAAATACCAATTCAGTATGACTCATTTTTCTTGACATTATGCAAATGAAGGAAGTGAAACTGAGTGGCCTTCTGTCCAGAGAGCAGGAAGTAAAGCCTGTTTGGGGGCCACACGGTCCCCTGGGACACGTTGTAGTGTCAGGAAGGCGTTCTGGAAGAAGCAGGCCTTTGTCCATTTTTCCTTTTCATGAGTGAGCCTCTCCTCTTGGCCACGGCTGGAGGGATGGCTCCCAAACCACCCCCCCCCCCCTAATCTCCTCAGGACGCTTTCTCCAGAGCTGCCCTCAGAAAGTTCTTTCCTCCCCAGTCTTACTTCCCATGGAGGGAGACACTGACTTTTCCGACTAAATGTTCTGAGCCGAACAGTCCCTCCCATGAGGAGCAGAACATTCCAAAAGAAACAGCTTAGATCTGGGGACCAGAGAGGCAGTGAGCTGATGCTGTTGGAATATGCTGGGTTTGCTCTAGAAAGACATTCAAATGTCTTTCTGCCTCACAGGCAGACTCCATTTTGGCTGAGGGGTCCTCGGACCTCCCTAACCTCCTTGAGCAAGGAGTTGAGTCTGGTGTTCAGCTCACTAAGAAGGGGTCAGTCACAGAAACTACCCCTGATGTCTTCTAAGGGGACAAAACAGTGTTTCTTCAGGGGGACCTGTGATAAGACACCTCAGAAATGTGATTCATAAGAAGGATGCTATTTTCTACAAACTAGGAAAGTTGGAGGACCTCTTAATATATATTATTCACACAGACAGACAGATGATGAAACCAGCAAGGGGCGGCTGCCGAGGGCCCAGAGCCAGGAGGTAGCAGAGCTGGACAAGAGACCTGGTCTTGTGACTGAGCCATGTGCTTCAGCTGCTCTGCACACCCCATCTTTCTGTCTTTGTTCATACTCAGGGAGTCTGCTGTCAAACTTCCATCTCCAAATTGTATTGTGCGTTAATGTGCACCACCCCCCACACTCAACCACCCCCTCCCCACTATACCCCCCCCCACCAACAGCCCCCACCCCCACCCCCCTGCAGCAAAATTTCAAGAACTTAAGAATGCAGATCAAAAGATCTGTGCCAACGGCATCTAAGGGACTTTTGAACACACTTTCACTGACGTGCAGGAGGCACCCTCGCTTCCTCTGCAGGCAGGACACTGCACAGACCCTAGTCCCCTGACCTCTAAATTCTTTGGGTGCCGGCCCAGCCTCGAATCCAGAGCCCCTCCTAGGACTTGGCCGAAGCCAGCTATGCATCCACACACGCGCGCGCCCAAGTCCACTTGTGTGGGAACCTGTTCTCATCACCTGCCACCAGAGACTTCAAGTCTCGCCTCTCCACTCCCGGTCCCGGCTCCAGCCCACCCGAAGTTGTGCAGGAGCCCAAGGGGATTTGTGCAAACAGGCACTGGCCCCAGCCCGAGCCAGGACCGAGGAGCTTGACCTGAGGCAAGAGGATAACCCAGGGCAACACACTTAACTCCCCGGACGAGGAGGGGGTGGCCTGGCAGCCAGAAAGAAAACTCCTGTGCTTTTTTTTTTTTTTTTTTAATTGAATCCATAAAACAAAAGGTGAGGGGGTTCTGGGGAGGGGAGGAACGCCTGATGATTTATGGCGCTGGTCTGGAGAGGAGGAGAGCCGGCAACTCTTTCCAACTCGGCGGGCGGCGTGTGATTCATTTCCCCGGGGGCGGCGGGGCCGGCCGGGCGGGCGGGCGCAGGCAGCCTGGGGCCGCCGCACACCCCGCGCTCGTTTATTTACGGTGCTTTATCAGCGGCTGCGCGCGGCGATAAAGTTTATGAAAAGAGGCGGCGGCTCCGGCCGGCAGGCCGGCCTGTGCTCCTTTCCCACACTGATTAGGATCGGGCAGGGGTTTGGAAGCTGCAGTTAAGGATCGGGTGCCCGGAGCCGCGTCTCCCCCTTCCTGCCCCGCCCGCGCGCCCGCCGGCTGCCCGGCTGTTGCCCCGCGTGGGAGCCGAGGTCAGGGTTGCGGCCGCGGCCGTTCCTGGGCGGGGGAGGGCAGGACCGCCCCGCGGGGGAGGGATAGGGAGCGCCCGGGGCCGCTGGCGAGGCCGAGAAAACTACTGTTGGAATGAATTTCTATTCGCCCTGTCCCCGCGTCGAGATGGAAAAAGGGTGATAGGGATTTTTCTCTTCTGAAGGTGTGGCGGATTCTCATCCTGCCATTGACGTTTCTAAGCTCCTCGCCATCTCTCGTCTCTCTTTGCATCTGGGCTTGACTCAAATTTTTTTTTTTCCCTTTTCATGACCCTATTTTGTTCGTCCCTTGCGAAGGTAGTAATTGTACACCTCTTGCAGGACACCTCTAAGTATGAGGAGAAAGAGAAGCAGAGAGACAGGATGAGAGACTGGTTCAGAGATTAAGAGCCGTGTCCCTGACCCTCAAGATTCTCAAGGTCACAAGCACAGACCGTCCTGAAAGAGTTAGCAGGGCCGGGGGTGGGGAGGCTCGAAGTAGCAGACAATGAGGGGGCCACTAAGGCAGGGCTGCTTTAATGCCTTGGGGCATTACCTTGTTTAATCCTCTGGGAGGTTTTTGGAGGGAGGTCCCTGTACAATCCTATTTTACAGATCGTAAAAGGAAGGTCCACAGAGGGCCAGTGACTTGCTTGAGACAACTCGGAAGTCAATGACTGAGCCGGGATTTGAACCCAGGCAGAAAGGTGCCAGAGCCTAGGTACCTGACTTCTGAGTTTCCCTGATGTTCTAGAACTGACAGGGAGCAGTGAGAGTGCAGTAACCAGGACAGCCAGTCCTGCCTGGAAAAGTCAGAGTGTCTTGTCCTGGGAAGGAGAGTGATGAGGGCTGGGGCTTGAAGAGTAGTTTTCACAAGACAGACTGGATAGCGAGAGGAAGGCACATTTAAACAGAAAGAACTTCTGCAGGCAGTCCCAGGTACTCCAGGCCCAGCTCCTTTCACCTTCCGTTTTGTGTTCTTTCTCTAAGGAACGGGAGAGCAGCAGTGCAGAACCTCTATACTGTGTGAAAAAAAGGTCACCTTCCCAGGCCATTTCCTTGATCTGGAAGGTTCTATCTGCAGCTGCTGAAATCCTGCCAGCACTCAAGTCTTAACAGTGTCATCCCCTCCTGAAAGCTTCCTGGACTGCTCCTTATCTCACTGCCAATGACTGAAAGCAATCCTTCCTCCTCCTCTCCTCTCTCACTCTTGCTTGTACTCAGTAAAGCGCTTGGGTTTGGGCTCCCTCTGTCTTTCCTACTAAAACGTGAGCTCCCAGGAGTTTCTGCTGTGGCACAGTGGAAATGAATCCCACTAGTAACCATGAGTTTGTGGGTTTGATCCCTGGCCTTGCTCACTGGGTTAAGGATCCGGCATTGCTGTGAGCTGGGGTATAGGGCTCAGACACTGCTCAGATCCTGTGTTGCTGTGGCTGTGGTGTAAGCCAGCAGCTGTAGCTCCGACTTGACCCCTAGCCTGGGAACCTCCATATACCGCAAGTGTGGCCCTAAAAAACAACAAAAAAAATTAAACTGTGAGCTCCTCGAAGGCACTGGGCTACTCCTTCCTCTTGTCACCCACTTCTGCCTCAGGCCTGGTTTAATATCCTGCACACAGTTTTTTAATAACTGCATTTGATGAATACATGGAGAGAGAAAGCTTCTGATCTTATAGGTGTCTCATTTACCTCTCGATGGATTTCATAATCAAGCAAGCTAAAAATGAAGATGGTATGTTATCCCCACCAGAGAAGATCTGGACTGACTTTGCCAAAAGAACACAAAGGCAAAGTCACCCAAGCCTGGAGTCCCTTAAAATCCCTCCAGAGGAGAAATAGGATTAGTCCTGGGGCCCGGGTGTAGCTGGAAGTCTTGTTGCCCCAGTTATGGGGATAGGGCTGTGAGGGACAAGAGCAAGGCACTTCATTGTGTAATCCATATTGATTTCAGTGAGGCTTTCCATAGGGCCAATGGCATTGTGGTGGACATTTGACTCCAAAGGGTAAGGCATCAACTACAGGCACCTGTCAGCACCACTGCTAAGGGGGTCAGGACTGTGTCTTGTTCTTTGTTGAATTTTTGTTTGTTTAGGACTAGCTTTTTAAGAATTTAACTGGAAAAGTAATACATGACTCGAACTTGAAGTGATTCAGAAGTACATAATGAAAATTCTGCCACCACCATAGACTCCTCAACTCACCATCTCCTTCTCCAGGGGTTGCCATCATTAAGAGATGTTATGTACACATATATACAATAGTTTTGTATTTTTTTATGATGACTTAATGAGGCTATTATGGGCAGACTCAGGGCATTTGCAGGTGAGGGTGATGTTGTTATGGCTATTGATGCTTTGGGAGAGAAGGTTAATGTTCATTTACCTTGACAGCTGAAGAACTCATCTTGCACCTTCTGAGTGATGTTGTAAGAAAAACTGTGTAGTAGCCATACCTGAATATCTCAAATACTGTATGGAAGAAGACTGATGGGAGTCTTCTTTATCCATGGGAGTGGAAGAAGGATCCAAGGAGGCATGGTTGGCCACTGAGCAGGAAATGTTAGGCCATCTTAGCAACTACCAGTATGCTGTCAATCCTCAGGCATCATAAGGGGTATAACTGATGGATATCAGCAAATTATTTACAGGGTAGATTCTCATGAAAGTATCTAAAAATGCCCTATACTTTGTACTGTGCTATACACATAAGAGGGAGAGCCACAGAAGTAAATAAGGTAACTTATAATTAAATAAGGAGGACCAAAATGCACTCATATGATATTAAAATAAAGGGTGCTCTGAAGTTCCCTGGTGGCTCAACAGGTTAAGGATCCAGTGTTGTCATTGCTGTGGCTCAGTTTGCTGCCATGGTGGAGGTTTGATTCCTGGCCTGGGAATTTTGGTGTGGGCGTGGGGGTGAAGTATGCCTTTAAAAGACTGGCTGACAGAATTGGCATCATTTAATCTAGAGAAGAAAAGGACAAAAAGTGACTCAACTATTTAAGTGCCTGGTAAAGTAAGCTGAGTGCCCCAGACCTCACCACCTGAATGTGACTTCTTAGTGTGGCACTATACCCTGAGTGCCTAGGGCAAGGGAGCCCTCTGCACAGCCTCTCCAAGTTGTCCCAGGAGCCCCAAGACAACATGCAACTGCTGGCCATCCCTAGGCACTCCGGAGCCACAGTGCTGGGGAATGACGAAGAAGGTTCTTTGACCCACTCCCTTCCATGGGATGTTGTAGCGCCTTGGCTGCAAAGTTCTACTGTCTGCTCTCTGGTTTCCGGCAAAACTCCAACAAAATAGTCTTTTCCATTTTTCCTTATGGTTCTTCTGCTCTTGATAAAACTTAAATATGCACCAAAAGCATGTTTAGCCGGGAGATACTCAGAATAAATTGCCTCCAGTGGACGAAACTGACCTCCTGGGTCAATCCAGCCCCTCAGGCTCCTTTGTCCTAGAACATGCACCTTCCCAGGAGGCCCCTCGGTCCCTCACACATTTATCAGATGGGCTGGGACACATCGGGCTCCAGCTCAGGTGCAGGCTAGGACCTAGGTTCCCTCTAATAATAACTTGCTAGTGCTTGGTTGTTTGGATGTAAGATTCTGAGAAATTGTTCTTTTAAGAAGCCCAAACAAGAGGCTGTGGATAGGAGTTCCCGTTGTGGAGCAGCAGAAATGAATCTGACTAGGAACCATGAGGTTGTGGGTTCGATCCCTGGCCTTGCTCAGTGGGTAAAGTATCCGGCATTGCCATGAGCTGTGGTGTAGGTCGCAGACTCGGCTGGGATCCCACGTTGCTGCGGCCGGCAGCTAAGAGGCTACAGCTCCTATTCGACCGTAGCCTGGGAACCTCCATATGCCGTGGGTGTGACTCTAAAAAGAAAAAAGAAGGGGGGGGGCTGTGGATAAAAATGATAGCCAAAAAGAAAGGTTTTAGAGAGGGGAAAAAAGGAGGCTTTCTTATACCAGGATGATAGGAAGGAAATTATGCTGATCTCCCTGAGGAAAAGTTTGTTGTCTTTCTTCAGTGGTCCAGGAATAGAAGTCCCAGATCTTTCCAAGCCAAGCCCTTGGTATTCCTGAGGTGGATTGCGATGTCCTACCTTTAAAATCGAATAGTAGTGGCCTTTCCTCTAATACAGGTAATGTAATTTTTCCATGTAAATGTTTTTCCATACATTTTTCTTCGGTCTTAAACCTTTAGCACCTGCAGGCAACAACACTAACGAAAAGTAGTGAACAGATATGAATGGGAAAGCTTGAAAACCACCAGTCCTGCTGAGCTTGTTGCTTTTCCTAAAGAACACGTGTGCTTGTGGTTTTAGACTGCCTGCCTGTAATGTCGCCATATTTTCTGCTATGAAAATGGTTCCTGGTTCATGGATGGAATGAAACAGACCATTATTCCAGGGTGTTCCCGGAAGAGCCTCCTGTTTCAGGAAGCACACCACGACTTTTCATCTTTTTGTCCTCCACCACCTGAGTACCCCTGAGCTCAGCCATTGTCCACTCTTGAGTATTAGATTCTGTTGCCCCAGCCCCGCCCCCCACCTCTGCTCTTTCACATCACGGCCCAGACTGACTCCCATCCTCTGCCAGGCTAAAGATAACCTCTCCGTCTGGGATATCACCCTCAGGCTAAATTTATTCTCAGGGGTGAGTTGGGGCTACCCTGTCCAGTGACTCCAGGCAAGTGTTTAAGCACCACAGCTGTATGTCATCGAAAGAGCCTGAAGGAGCTTGGGAAAAGGAAGGGAACCACAGGGAGGGGTGGGGAGGGGCAGGAAGGAAAGATGCAGAAGGATGTTGATAGGAAGCTGGCGAAGGGACTTGAGAGAAAGCGGGGCACACCATGACACTGTGGCTACAGCATAAGCTGAGTTAGTCTGTAGGATTTGACTGCTCCCAGCAAAGCTTCCATTTCTGTCAGTTATAATGTTACGGTAATACAACCCTCAGAGGGAAAAGCCCAGTGCTAATCAGGGCTCAAGAAGTCAGTGGACTTGATGTACAGAATGGGGTGTTTAGTTTTATGATGTGGCTATGGGTTACATGGGAGACTAATAAAAGAACTCCATAAAATGTGGCTTGGAGCAATGGGGTTGCAGCCTCTGGCAGAGGGTCAGCCCTGCTCCGAAGTGGTTTTAGTGCAGGCTGATGCCAATCTAGCTGGTACGCACTGGTATGAACCTTCTGATTCTTCAACTATTGAAAGCTTCTATACCAGTTGTTAAGTAGCTGCTCCTCTTAGCTTCCCAAGAGCTGTTCTGCCACACAGGCTGTCCCGCCCCCACTCCCCAGGATCCAGCAAACCAATGCAGAGAGCCTATAGATCCTGTTCTAAGCCCCATGTCCAGGGCTACCTCATTTCTGAGTGGCTGGTTCCCGTGCTGTATCTGTTGTTGAAAATTTAAAACATCCTCTCCTACAGCACTGTCTGTCTGGTGATTGGACCTATCAGATACCTGTGGAAAGAACCAGGCACACAGTTCCATGAGACTGCCCTCCCCTGATCCCAGGCCAGTCCAGGATGCCCAAAGGAGACTTTCTTAAGGGGTACCTGTCACTCTCCTGGTGGCTGTAAGGACACATCCAACCTTCCCCTTGAATCATATTTGGCTGCCTCAAAGGAGAGTTTTAACAGGCACAGGCATAACTTCAGGGTTGAAGAATATGTGGGGAAGAAAGAGACAAATTTGCATAAAGTTTCCCAACCAAGAAATGCATTTGCCATAGAGTTTGAAGTAGAATACTTAGAGGACATACAGATGTGATAAATTCATTGAATAATTTAAAAAAAAAAAGAGTACTTAGAGGACATATGGTCTCTCTTCTATAGTGCCCCTCCCCCCACAGGAGATGACAAGCCCCTTCTAGGTCTTGTCCATTAACAGGGTATTCAGCTCGCATGAACTAACAGGAGCTGAGATCTTTCTAAATCAATCAAAGTGTGAACTCTTTTTGTTGAGCTGAAATCTTCCTATGCATCTCAAAAGTTGGGCCCTCTCTTAGATGGAATTGTGAGTCCAAAGATGGCCCCCAAACCAGCAAGGCCATCTACTAACATGTCTTGTATCATCGAGTGAGCTGAGAGGTCATGCAGTTTTCCATTCATTCATTTATTTAGCCAGTGTTCATTGACTGGTCGGTAAGTGCCAGGCAAGGGTCCTGGTGCTGGAGATGCAGCAGTTACCTGGAAATGGTTCTGCTCTATCCAGTCCACTGGGGCCAGTACTAGGCAACCAGGAGACCAGGGACTCAGTGGTGGCTGAGCTTTACTTCTGAATTCCATTGCTGACCTGGATCCATCCTAGGTGGGGACCTCCCTGGGTAACTGGGCAAGAAGCTTGGGTCTCCGGTTCTCCTTTGCCTCCAAAGTTTACTGAAAGCCTGGTGAGTTCACTGAGAGCCTGGAGTTCTCATTGGGCAGACATGGAGACAGAGAGGCCAAGGACTATTGGCCAGCTCCCTCCTCACACTCAAAAAAGGTTTGTAAGCATCAAACAACATTTTACAATGTATTTTGCTGAATTAACAATTGAACAGAATATTTCTTTTACCTTCCATAAGGAAGAAGTATTAGACAATCTGGATAAGAAAATAGAAGGTAATAAAAATTATTTATAAATTCATCAGCTCAAGACAACAATTTGGTGTTTGCCCATGCAAGCTTTTTTTCTGGATGTTATTTCGTACGTCTGTGGGTGAGAGAGACAGATGTACATACACATATGTATGTGCTTTGTCATCTGCCTTTTTCACCCAGTTACTTTCCCAATGAGCACGATTTTAAAGTAAATCCAATTATTCAAAAAGATTTAATTAATGCACAAAACATTGGAGGACTTCCCCAAAGAAATCAGTCAAGAACAAAGAGCTTAATCATCCTAGAAGTCAATAAAACACTTGCCAGGGAGAGAAGATCAAATTTGTCCTTTATTTGTATTAAGATGTGGAATGGAAACTTTCCTATGATGGTGCCCTGGCTGACCTTGACTCTGTTCCCATTTGTTGAGGCAACCCCTAGAATGATGGGGGTGGAACCTGGGGGTGGGGGGAGGGGGGAGGCATGTGTGGCTCTTTAGAGACTTGGGGAAGAGAGCCAGGGCAGAGCTTTCTCCCCCTTGAACCTGTGGATGGAGAACTTGGGGATGAAGCTCTAATTGTGCTGGGTCATGAGCTTCATCGGCACATATGATCGGCCCCCTACCACTGGTCCCATATTGTTGAGGATAAGCTGAACTTGGGAAGACAGCTGAGCTGAGAGGCTTCCTCCCCTCTGCTGCTGTGATTGAGACTGACTCCCTATGTGCAGCCACTCAGAGAACTGTTGTCACCTAAGGAATCCACAGAGCTGGCTCTGAGCTCCAAAGAACAGATGAAAGGAAGTAACTGCATGTAAGAGGGCTCAGTGGGCAGAGAGAGGGAGAAGGACCCTCTGAACAGCTAGAATAACAGTCTGAGCAGAAGTAACAAGGATCTTCAAATACAGTACAAAAGGAAAACAAAGACTTCCTGGCATGAAACATATTTTGAAAAGTTCCTAACTGGAGGAATTAAAGCAGAAGATGGACTTAGCAGATCAAATGCAAGAAGATCCTGAACACAGAACAAAAATACAAAGGGATGAAATCATGAGGGCAAAATCAGAGCCTTGGAGGCGAGGCCCAGGAGACCTAAGATGTCAATAATAGGAATTCCAGGAGGAGGAGAAAAATTAACAGATGAAGGAGAGGGAATCATTAGACAAATGGTAGGCAATAATTTCCCCGGAGTGAAAAAGACTTAGGACTGATGTTTAAAAAGAATGCATGGGGTCACTAGGACTAAAAGCCACATACCTAAGCCTATCCAGATAAAATTCTTGAACAGCAGGTGTAAAGTGAACCTCCTGCCCCCTTCCCTACAAGGAGGAAATCATTCGTTACAAAGGAAAAAGAAAGAGCTGGGTGTCACATTTCTCACCTACCATAATGGAAACTTAAAGACTTTTTAAAAACACTAAAACATCAAAATGCTCCTTGTTGGTCAGGGTAAAGAAAAAAAAAAGTATCTTCCAGATACCCAGGCCACAGCCTGAGGAAAATCTAGAAAGAATCTTAAGCAAGTGAAAAATGAACTGAAGCAGATAACTCGACAGGAGGGGATGAAGAAGAGAGAATTGGTGGGCAATTGGGCCTCGCCATCTCTCTGTCTCTGTCCTTCTGTCCCTTTGTCTCTGTTTCTTGAGGCAATTGTAACAGAGACCGCAAGGGTTCTTTGGAGCTGGAGTTGTTGTGAGTTGAGATGCATCTGGCTTTTTCACCTCAGTAGATGCACAATGGGTGCCCCAGGGAAGGGTACAGACCTGGAGTGACAGTCCCTTTCAGCTTCAGGCAATTCCTGGAGAGAGAGGGACTTAGCTGTGAATTGTCTGCAGCCAACATTGTCAGCTGGGGGCTGGGCCGGGCCCGCAGCCCCAGCATCCTCCACAGTGCATGCATGGAACCATTTATGTGAAGTGATATATACACACAGGGGACGATGTTTAAAAATCAGCTCTTGGAGTTCCCATCATGACGAAGCAGAAATGAATCCCACTAGGAACCCTGAGGTTGCAGGTTTGATCCCTGCCCTCTCTCAGTGGGTTAAGGATCCGGCGTTGCCGTGAGCTGTGGTGTAGGTTGCAGATGCAGCTCGGATCCTGTGTTTCTGTGTAGGCCGGCAGCTGTAGCTCCGATTGGACCCCTAGCCTGGGAACCTCCATATGCTGCAGGTGTGGCCATAAAAAGCAAAAAAAAAAAAAAAAAAAAAAAATTCAGTTCCTGAGGAGGTGGGAGCTGGGGGCATGTTCTGATCTGTAGCCTCTGCTCATTCTTGTGGTATAAAAACTCCTATCGTGAGTGATATCAAACTACCAATGTGATGTCACTGCAGAGGGTGCTGGGAACCAGACACAAGCAATTACTTCTTGGAGCAGGAGCAAGCTGATGCCTACCTACCACCACTGCACCTGCGCCAAGAGGATTTGGGACGTGCGTGGGGAGGAGAGGGCAGGAGGAGCAGCAACTGCAGCACTGGGAATTTTTCTGTGTTTGCCTCATTATTTCTTTTTGGTCACTTTTCCAACACTGGTCCCTATAGTCCCATGCCCTTCCCCCCAGTTACCCCGGGGTTAAGTTGGTATTCTTTGAAGGCTGGATTCCAGAAGGAATCAAGCTCTTGTTCATACCGAGGCCCACGTGAGGATCACAGCTGGAGGCTGCTTCTTGGAAGATGATGCTGGGATCAAGGTGAGAGGGTGAGGAGGGGTTGGCTCGCCTTCTCTGGAAGGGGCCACTGGTACATATTTTTGGCTTTGTGGGACATGTGTTCTTTGTTGCAACAACGAATCCCCTGCAGGACATGGTTTGCTGACTCCTGCAGTCCTTGATACCATCGTCTCATAAACCTCTCGGAAGTGTTAATTATGGCTATTTCAAAGGGCCCAGAGGAGAGAACCCCCTTACCTCTAAGCTAACCAACTAGTTCAGACCAACCAATGCGGAGGAGGGATTTAGGCCTTGGGGGAGATTTTGTGGTGCAGCTGCCTTTCCCAGGAATGTGTTTTAACTTCTTTTTCTCCAGGGTTACATCAGAGGAAGAAAAGAGAATGCTTGGATTTAAAAAAAAAAAAAATCAAAAAACAAAAAAGTGGACCCAAACTAACCAAAAAACCCCCAAACTCCTCAAACACCAAAACCCCAATTCTACTAACAAACTTCTGTATTTATTAGGACCCTGTTAATTTTGGATTTGGAAAAACAGACCTGGGAATAAGAAGGGCCCCCGCCCCCCGCAACTGCATTGGCTCTCAGGGAACGTAGAGGAGAGAGTAGAGCAATTGCCTTAAACACAGCCTGGCAGGCGGAGGCTTCATGGGAATAATTCAGCTCTTCCTCAGCTTTTTAGCTGGTGCCTTGTTTGAATGTTAATGTGAAATCCACCAGTTTTTGTTTGTTTGTTTGTTTGTTTGTTTTTAATGGCCATATGGAAGTTCCCAGGCAGGAGAGCAAACCCATGCCTCCATAGCCACCTAAGCCACTGCAGTCAGATTCTTAACACACTGCGCCACAGTGGGAATTCTAGTCCTTGAGTTTTTTATTCATACAAATGGATCATGTAGGACCTTTTTTTGGGGCAACGCTTGATGAACACCTCTAGCATGTCGGTGTAAATACTAAGCTACAGTTTTCCAAATATATTTGGGGCAAGTTTCTTTTCCCCTGGCTTCAGGTTTTCCATCTTTGAGTATTTACCGCGTCTTGGACAGCCTTGTGAATATTTGTGACTTTGCTTTGCTGTGGATTCCTAAATTTCACCAAAACAATGAGGCCCTCCTCCTACAAAGAAATGCCTTTGCCTGCTGACCGCTCCTGGCCTTGTAACTCCACAAGGTTGACAGCATGAGAGGCCAATGCTATTTTGGCTTTCGGTTTGTCATAAAATGTGTGTGTGTATGTTTGTGTGTGTGTGTGTGTGTACACACGAACACTTGGAATTTGGTAGTGTGAGAGAGTTATTTTGTAGTAGAGAGTCCTCACCTTATCATTACTTTGTTGATTGTCCTTGGGTGAGCATGAAGCTCAGAGCTAAAGATGTGTCCAGACAGTCCCACCCTGGTTCAGCTGCAATGATCTTTCAGTAATTCTCAGTCTTTGCAGGTTCAAGGATGTCGATGGGAGTTTGATGGAAGCAAAGTGCAATCCCTCAGGAAGCATTCACATCTGCCCACAAAGCACACACAGAGAGTGGATTCTGATCACTTCCTTTGGAAATCGTCAACTACCATATTTTCTGTCTTATTTGTGTTACTTTCTGGGGCCCCAAATGCTGATGCACCCAAGGATTTTAAGACACAGGGGAGATGTGGATAAATGTTGGAGAGGTTGGTTTGTTTTCCTGAAAAGGGGAAGAGATGGTCACCACTTCCCGAGGAAGAGTATTTCTCCAGGACTGTTGTCACGTGACTTAGTCCTATAATATAGGGGAAAGTGCTAGACTCAATTGAGGCCCTGGTTTTATCAGCAGCTAGTTCTGAACTTAAACAGATCCTTTCCCTTCAGCAAGCCTCCATTTCCCCAAGTGCAAACTGAGAGCCCTGGACGGGACGGTGGGAGATCAAGGGAAAGATGCTATGTTGCAAGTGTAGGCTATACTGTAAAGTGCCGTACGGATGACTGGTTCCTCAGGATCCACCCTAATGAGGACTCAGTTCAGCCACGAGCAAGGTGGACCATCTCCTTACCCTTTATAGCAATGCCACTGGCCAACGAGCCAGCCGTCTTGGGCCTCCATTTACTCCTTCCTGCTCGAGGAAAAAGATGGACACTTGGGACCACTCTGACATGACTGACATGAGCAGGTAGAAACTGCCTGGCCAATGAGGCCCTGGGCCCTAGGTCTGGGATGCCTATGAGAAATGCCTTTATCTACTGTAGGTCACCCCTCCCCGTCCCCCATAAGTACACCATCAGCCCCTCCTTGGAGCCCCAGTGCAAGACCCAGACCCTCTACAGCGCCTTCCCTGACTGTGTTCTTTTCTCCAGGCCACAGGATTCTTGTCCATCTGATTCCAGTTGCGTTTAGTGCTTGTTCTGTTGATCTGTTACTAGAGTTACATTCAGTAGCCTATATAGAAGATTTTCCTCTGGTCATAATCCTCTATGTCTTGACTCATCATTGTCAAATCGTTCATCTCCATATGCGCTGTACTCCTTAAGGGATGGGATCACTTGTGATACGTGCATCCTGCCACCGTCCAGCACATCGGAGCAGACAGCTAAACGTCCATGCTTAGGTCCACTCACCTCAGCTGAGCTCTGAGATAGTATGGTAGTGAGTCAAACACAATTATAAAGTTCTATATACCCAATTTAAAACATTTGGAGATATAGATATAAGTATACATTTACCTATAATTCTACCAACCAGAGAGAATGCTTATTAAAATTTTAGGACATTCCATTTTAACCTTCTTTTATCTCTGTCTCTAATTATCTAATAAGGAACCATCTATGTGTGAAGTTGGACACTTCATTTTTTCCCCATGCCATTAAAAATGTTGAAGACATGATTTCAATGCTGTATAATATTCCATGCTCTTGATGAACCATCTTTTACTGATTGATTTTCTTATTAGACATGTAGGCCGCTGTCAAGTTTTTCACTATGACAATTTTTTGTCTATGTATCTGTATGTCTGCATGCCTACATCTTTGATCGTTTTCCTTAGATGTGTTCATGGAATTTAAATTACTATTCAAAAGATACAGAAATTTTTTTTTTGTCTTTTTGTCTTTTCTAGGGCCACACCTGTGGCATATGGAGGTCCCAAGGCTAGGGGTCTAATCGGAGCTGTAGCCGCCAGCCTACACCAGAGCCACAGCAATGCCAGATCCAAGCTGCGTCTGCAATCTACACCACAGCTCACGGCAACGCTGGATCTTTAACCCACTGAGTGAGGCCAGGGATCGAACCCGCATCCTCATGGTTCCTAGTCAGATTCATTAACCACTGAGCCACGACGGGAACTCCAGAACTTTTAAGGTTATTGGCTTGTATCAGCAAATTGCTGTCAGAAAGATTTATCTTTTCTTTCTCATCAGCAGCAAAGGCTTGATTTATTGCCACACTAACATTATCTTTTTCCACATTTACAAATTTGATTCGCATAGGTGAGTTTCGGTTTTGCATTTCCGTATTTCTTTATTCATTAGTGAGCAAACATTTTTATATACTTATGAGAAACATTAGTTCTTCTCTGAATTATCTATGTCTTTGACCATTAAAAAACGAAGTGTCAATGTGTTTTTATTGGTGTGCTACAGATACATTATTGAAGATTTTTAAAACCATTTTAAAAGCAACTGCGTCTTTTTTTTATGCCACGTCATCCATGGCCACCTTAGAAGAAAGACCAATTCCAGATGCCAAACAGCAGTTTCTTTGGTTACTTTGGATTATTGAATCATTTCTTCTTTGACTAAAGAATGCACAAGAAAATATGAGTACAGTTTTTTCCTCAACACACCTGCTTTCCATGAAGTGGATCTTTTGTGCTAAAACAAATTTACAGATCCACCAAACCAAAGGATGCTACAGACACTTGAGCCTGGTCTGGTATGTGGTCTGGTATTGATGCAAGAGGATCTCTGTGGTACAGTCACCCAAAGTCAGACCATAAGGAGAATTTTCCTTCTCTGCCTACTTTCCTTCCTTGCTCTTTCTTTTTACTTTTTGTAATTGTAAGATGTCAGGAATGGCTTGACTGGTTAGATGATACATATTTTTCACAAAGTCTCTGTTTTTGACGTTGTCCCCAGGTAATGTAGATTCCTGAAAACATTGAAAGAATAAAGACTTTTTTTGAAATCTATCCCTGAGATGCACAAGAGGAATTCACCACAGAAACTTCAAGAAATCTTTAAAAAAACCCAGGCTTGGGGTTCCTGTTGTGGCTCAGTGGTTAACGAATCCAACTGGGAACCATGAGGTTGGAGGTTCAATCCCTGGCCTTGCTCAGTGGGTTAAGGATCCGGCGTTGCCGTGAGCTGTGGTGTAGGTTGCAGACATGGCTCGGATCCTACGTTGCTGGGGTTCTGGCGTAGGCCAGTGGCTACAGCTCCAATTAGACCCCTAGCCTGGGAACCTCCATATGCTGTGGGAGCGGCCCAAGAAATCGCAAAAAAAACCAACTAACCAAACAAACAAAAAAACCCCCAGGCTTCAACAGTTCTCTTGAGATGGGTGTTAGCATTGTCTTGATTTTACAGATGAGGCTTAGGGAAGTTAAGCAATTTGCTCAAGGTCAACAGCCATAAAAGCAACTGTGCCAAAACTCGGACCCAGTTCTGCTGATGCCAACGTGCACGTTATACTTTATACTATTTGGCTTGCCCAGTTAGTTATAGTTCTTAATTACACGTGATCCGAAAGCTCTAGTTACAACCATATGATCCAGCAATCCCACTCCTGGGCATGTATCCAGAGAAAATTATAATTTCAAAAGACACATGCACCTCAGTGTTCGCTATTTACAATAGCCAAGGCCTGGAAGCAACCTAAGTATCCATCAACAGGTGAATGGATAAAGAAATTGTGGTAGACACACACACACACACACACACACACACACACACACGCACACACGCACACACACAGGAATATTACTCAGTCATAAAAAGAACGAAATAATGCCATTTGCAGCAACACGGATGCACCTTGAGATTATCATACTAAGTGAAGTAAATCAGAGATAGACAAATATCATATGATATCATTTCTATGTGGAATCTAAAAAAATGATACAAATGAACTTATTTGCAAAACAAACACACTCACAGACATGGAAACAAATTTATGGTTACCAAAAGGGAAAGGTGTGGAGGAGAGATAAACTAGGAAGTTGGGATTACAGTGTATGCACTACTATATGTAAAATAGATGACCAACAAGCACCTACTGCATAGCACAGGGAAATTTACTCAATGTTCTGTAATTGCCTAAATGGGAAAAGAATCTGAAAAAGAGTAGATATATGTATATATATAACAGAATTACTTTGCTGAACACCTGAAAGTAACACAACATTGTAAATCAACTGTACTCCAATATAAAATAAAAATTAAAGAAAGAAAGGTCTAGTTACAGTCTTTATGTATGCAGGCCCTGCAAAGGACAGGGCACAGTGTTGGGACATCAGCCAAACTGATGACTTTATAACCATGACTCTGGGACAGTTAGCAAACTTGTGAATGAGAGAGAATCTTTAATGGAGGCCAGAGTGACCATCTTTCTGGCAAAATGGCAAATTGGATGCTTTGGTCTAGAAAGACAAAGGGATGGTCAGTGAAAGAATCCAAGTCATTTCTCTGGCTCCTCCAAGACTGTAGGAGCTTCATGTGGGAGTCTGTTTCAGAACAATTGTGAAAAGCTATGGAGTTTCTAGGGCAACAGAGGAAGAAGAGTGGGCCCCAGGAAGATGGAAGTGAGCCAGGTGAGGCTCCATCACAGTGGAGAAATAAGGACCCAAGGGTTGGGGGCTGAGCTTCATACATGGTGGAAGGTGAACAGAGGAAGGCTCGGCAATAGGGGAATGGATGCTCCTGTCTCGTGAAGTATGTGAGGAACTGTTCTACTGATCAAGTTCCCGTCATAACTGCAAACAGTGTTCTCAAGAACCGGGACATGGACATGGGGAAAGAGGGCTTTCTGGTTTGGTGCAACAGATATTCTAAGACACTGGCTTTCACACTTTTTTGGATTATGACTCCTTGCGAGGAGTATCTTTTTTATCTCAAGCCAGAGATACATACGTATACAAAACTGAAGCAAAGATTTCATTGGACACTACTTAACGCTTACTATGCAAGATACACACTGATATTTTCTCTTCTATTTCATTTGAGCAAAAGTGCTGGCACCTCTCACTAGCTTGATTTCTCAATCCATGATAGTGTCATGACTTACTGAGTGAAAAAAACTCACAGTTCTGAGTTGTACCACATGTCAACAAGCAGAATACCCGCACAAGTCGTCATTTGGCTCTTACTAACCACAATCAACTGCATGGAAGTTGCATACAGAATTTTTTCCGAGGTAAAGAGATAAAACAAACAAACAAACAAACAAACAAACCAAGATAGGTTTTAATTCTGGTCAACCTCTGTCCTTCTAGCCTGTAAATAACTTCCACCGCAGGGGATTTGGGATTGTTTAGAATGTGATTCTGTAAGGAGGGATTGGAAACTTGTTCTGAATATGCGCAGAAGTTTGCCAAGTACCATTTAGGTTCAGTCGTGCTAAGCCTGAGATAGGGCGTCATCCCTCATGAGCTTCCCAGGACCCCTTGGCTGTGCACACAAAGAGAACCCGGCTTTTCTTGTTTGGGCCTTTGCTCCTTCCTATTTGATTGAATTTGAAGAGGAACTGTTTGCCTTTGGCTGCACATCCTGAATCATAATCAGGATGCTGCTGGCACAGAAAACCTGCTCCCACCCTTGCCTGAAATAACTGGACAGGGAAATAGAGTTCCTCCCCTCCCCAACCTTGAAGAAAGAGGCTCATAATTTATGGTGTGCTGGCAATACATCAAAAGTCGGTCCAGTCACTGTAAAATCAGGGAGGGCAGAACAATGAATATAGAGTGAGACTAAAACACCTTGTTAAAGGGACAAATTTGTTCAGTGGATGCTAGAATAACGATGCTTGTGTCTTTGTTAGCCAGAGTCCATTGGCCTTCAGAGATGCCGCCTTGTCTATGGGATATGGAGAAGGTATAAGGCCACACCCTCAGCTCTTTCAGTTCATCAACAAATATACTTTATTCCAACAGTGTTCCTAGGATATATTGGTTCTCTAGGGCAGCTCTAGCAAATTACTTGGGGGCTTAAAACAAGAGGAATTTATTCCCTCCTAGCTGTGGAGGCCAAAAGTCTGAAATCAAGGCATTGTCAGGGCTTTAGGGGAGAATTTTTCCTCGTGTCTTCGTCTTCTGATTGTCCAGGCATTCCTTGGCTTGTGACTGCATCACTTTCCAGCTTCTCCTCCTTCTGAGTCTCTCTTTTGTGTGCTTCTTTTTTTTTTTTTAATTATTTATTATTATTTTTTTTCCCACTGTACAGCAAGGGGGTCAGGTTATCCTTACATGTATACATTACAATTACATTTTTCCCCCAGCCTTTCTTCTGTTGCAACATGAGTATCTAGACAAAGTTCTCAATGCTATTCAGCAGGATCTCCTTGTAAATCTATTCTAAGTTGTGTCTGAGAAGCCCAAGCTCCCGATCCCTCCCACTCCCTCCCCCTCCCATCAGGCAGCCACAAGTCTCTTCTCCAAGTCCATGATTTTCTTTTCTGAGGAGATGTTCATTTGTGCTGTATATTAGATTCCAGTTATAAGTGATATCATATGGTATTTGTCTTTGTCTTTCTGGCTTATTTCACTCAGTATGAGGTTCTCTAGCTCCATCCATGTTGCTGCAAATGGCATTATGTTGTTCTTTTTTATGGCTGAGT
Organism: Phacochoerus africanus; assembly: GCF_016906955.1. Taxonomy (NCBI): domain Eukaryota; kingdom Metazoa; phylum Chordata; class Mammalia; order Artiodactyla; family Suidae; genus Phacochoerus; species Phacochoerus africanus. The sequence continues at coordinate 211,348,919 of NC_062544.1, read as the reverse complement.
AGTATTCCATTGTGTATATATACCACATCTTTCGAATCCAATCATCTGTGGATGGACATTTGGGTTGTTTCCATGTCTTGGCTATTGTGAATAGTGCTGCAATGAACATGCGGGTGCACGTGTCTCTTTTAAGTAGAGTTTTGTCTGGATAGATGCCCAAGAGTGGGATTGTGGGGTCATATGGAAGTTCTATGTATAGATTTCTAAGGTATCTCCAAACTGTTCTCCATAGTGGCTGTACCAGTTTACATTCCTGGTGTGCTTCTTATAAGGACACTTGCATGAGACTGAAGGCCCACCTACCTGGATAATCCAGGTTGATCTCACCTGGAGATCTTTCATTATATTGGCAAAGACCCTTTTTTCCAAAAGACCTCATTCATAGGTACTGGTAGGTTAAGATTTGGTCATATCTTTTGTTGGGGTCACCATCTGACCCCTTCTACAGATACAGGATACCAGGTTGAAAAGGGTTGCTTTTCTCAAGGAGCTCAGTCTAGTGGGGAAAACACTAGATAAGTAACAATCTCAAAAGAATAACCATAGGTATTCCCTCTCTGACTCAGTGGAAACAAACCAGACTAGAACCATGGGGATGCGGGTTCGATCCCTGACCTTGCTCAGTGGGTTAAGGATTCAGCATTGCCATGAGCTGGGGTGTAGGTTGAAGACACGATCCGCATCCTGCATTGCTGTGGTTGTGGTGTAGGCCAGGAGCTGTGGCTCCAATTCGACTCCTAGCCTGGGAACTTGCATATGCTTTGGATGCAACCCTAAAAAAAAAGAATAACTGTAGAGAGAGTTGTGTTCCAAGCGCTGAGGAGGTTATAGTTGGGGTGGGATGGGGTACTTTTTTTGATGAACTCTAGCATCTAGAAATCACTACAGAAAACCATCAGGATGAAAAAACAAGCCCAGTCTGAATGGAGAGGATTAACAGCGGCCCATCCAGATCTGTTGGATTTGCTAAATTCAGCCGACCCTGTTGGTTGTCCTGAGACACGTCTAGGAAAATGAGGGAAAGCTGAAGCCCATGGATTGGTTGGGATGGTGGATGGCTACCTGACTGGGAGTGAAGAGCCAGACACTGTGAAGTGGGTTATTGGCTTTCTCTGTGGTGGCAAAGAAAAGAGGAGCATTTGTGTCTTCCGTCCACCTCTGGTCGGAGTGTGTGGGGCCCCTGCGGGGGACACCACAGGCCAAGGCAGCTGTTCCTTGAGGTCCCTTCCTTTGCCCTAAAGCCTTGGGCCAAGTGATTTGCCTGGGCCTGGCCGGGCAGAGGAAGGCACAACTGCCTGGAGACATGCTGCACAACAAGACTGAGAAGGCTTTCTCTCTTCTCTTTTCGGGACAGCGTTTTTACCATCTTCGAAAATTATCAGGTATTACACCTTTCCGGGGCTTTACCTTCTTCGTGATTGTTTATTACATTAGAAAGTTTCTTTTTCTTTTTTCTTTTTAGGGCCGCACCCGCAGCATATGGAAGTTCCCAGGCTAGGGTCGAATCAGAGCTACAGCTGCCAGCCTACACCACAGCCACAGCCACAGCAATGTGGGATCCGAGCCACATCTGTGACCTACACCACAGCTCAAGGAAAACACCAGATCCTTAACCCACTGAGAGAGGCCAGGGATCAGACCTGCGTCCTCATGGATACTAGTTGGGTTCGTTACAATGGGAACTCCTAGAAAGTTTCTTAATGATAGATGTTATGGAATTATTGTTAATGTTAAATATTAAAGATGAAGAACATCTTTATTTTTAAAGAGCACACACTGAAGTATTTATGGGGGTGTCTATGTTGACAATTTTCAATGTTTCAGTGTAAATGTAGATAGATAAACCTAATATCCCCAAAATGTTTTGAATTGCTATGTCTAGGCAGGAGGTATTGGACTTTCATTGTTCTAGCCTTTCGACCTTTTCCTAAGCTTGAAATGATTCATAATAACAGTCTTGGGGGAGGATGGGAGAAAGCAAATTCTTGAAGCAGAGTTTCTTGACCTATGTTTCACTGGCTCTGAGGGGAGAGGAGGATGGGTGTCAGGGACCAGGAAGCTTCTAAATTTATGTGTCAACCTTTGTAGGGGTGTGTGTGTGTGTGTGTGTGTGTGTGTGTGTGTGTGTGTTTCTATTTGCATTATGGGGAAAGGTTTATTGTTTGTGGCTCTTCTGATTTTCAAATGGATCTATGACTCTCTTTCCTCAAGATTAAACACCATCATTTAAAACTAGAGATATATTTGCATGCATTATACCTTTTGAAAAGGGGGACAAATAGCCAGAGTCTGTTGCTGATGCATCATTGTTGCCAAATTTGAGTTCGTTTAGAAATAGAAATTATATACAATTCTCTTTTTATATTTATGAACTCGTTTCTTGATTTTTCTCAATTAGTTCTTTCCTTATTACAGTTGAATTCTTAGACTTTCTCACAGGTTTAAAATTGCTAATGTGAGCAAATCTGTTTTCCCTTTCGCAAATTTAAAACGGAAATAATAATTTTGGTATCTTTCTAGATTGTAAAAGTAACGTACACTCACTATACCAACCTGTAAAATACGGAAACATAAAGAAGGAAATAAAGTAACCATTAACCCATCCTCCAGAGGTAACTGCTATCACTATTTTGTTGCATTTCTTGCTTCTGGTGTGTCTGTATATGTCCGAAACAAAACTGAATAAGGTTGAGCGTGCAAGTTTATATTATACAAAAAAAGAACTTCAAATTTCTTCACATTTTATTGTTTTCCCAATTTTTATAAAGAAGCATTCAAATGGAGTTCTCCAGTCTTCACATATTAAATATAGTTGTTCAAATCCATGTTTTTAGGTTTTAGTGAAGACACATTTCCCTTGAAATCTCTTATCTCTTCTGAGTCCTTAGTCCCTGAGTAATATTATTTATGTTCGGTGCCTAGAGATATAATTTATTTCACCCCCTTGAGTTACCTCACTGAGATGTGTAAGCAAAGAAAATTTTTCTTTAAGTTTATACTCATTCTTTAGGATGCAACCAAAGCATGGTTAACCCCAAGTTGTTGAAAATCTGGGTGTGTGGGGCTGGGAGGTGGGGAGATCTGAATCAACTCTGATTTGTGTGTAGCTGGTTCTTACGAGTTTGATTGTGAAATCAGAAGAGTACAAAGGAAACAAGCCACGGCTGCTGCATGAGCACCTCCAGGAGCCAGGAGATGGCCTGATCTTTGGGTCCACAGAGATGTCCACGGGGCAGAGGAGAGGACAGGAATGGGCGTGGAGAGCATGGCAGTGCAACATTGTCCTCCTCTGACTCTCAGTGGCACTTGCTGATGCCCTAATCACATTTTTATGTGGACTTGTTCACTTACGTTAAAGGATGTAAAACCCCAACAAAGGGTCTGGTACTTGATAGACACAAAATGAATAATAATTTCCTCATATCATATCAGACCCTGTGTTCTTGGGAGGTATTTGTATTGCTCAGTGCAGTAAATAAGAGCATGGGGCTTAGATCCAGACAAACCTGTTCAGGGTCTTGAGTTTGCCTCTCATTAGCAGTATGACCTTGGGAAACTGGCTTGATGCCTCTGAACCCATTTCCCACCTGAGAAATAAGGAAAGTAATAGTTGCCATCTCTTTGGGATATTGAAAGGATTAAGTAAAAAGAATCAAGCCTTTATTATAGGCTAACATCTATCAAGGGCTTACTACATTCAGAGAACTGTTTTAAGGGCTTCAGCTGTGCCCATCTTATTGAGTTTACATAGGTCTGTGAGCTAGAGGCTGGCATCCCCATTTTGCAGACAAGAAAACTGAGGCACAGAGTTGAGTCATGGGTCCAGGGTCAAAAAATCTACTAAGTAGGTAAACTTGCATTTGAACCGAGATAGTACTATCTGGTATCTTTACATCCCTCTTTGCACAACACTTGCCATGGCCATCCCTTCATTGTGTTTGTGTGACTTATGTCTGGGAGACACTTGCTGAATAACATCTACAGGAGTGTCTTTCCAGGGTGCTGGTTAGAAGAGCACTAAATGTATTGTTGTATTTAAGAAAATGTGCTCATTTAGAAAAGAGACAAATATGAGCCTGATGTTCAATCCTTTAAAATAGTAGCTTTAAAACTCCTGTTTGAATAACCTCATGGAAGAAAGTTTTGTCTGGTGAAGATTTCCACTGTTCCCTGTTCCAATCAGCTGCTGAGTTGGGCTGCTGCCAGACTGACAACTCTTCTTCCCTATGCAAGAGGGTGCAGCATGAGGGTGTTACCGGGAACTGAGACCTGGACAGGCTTACAGGGCTGGGCACCCAGCCGAGTCACACCCTTGTGGTGGGCACTTGCCAACTTCAGGGCTAAGCCATTGCCCTGGAGAGGCTGGGCAGGACGGGCAGCTCTTTGCTTGCTGATCTCTCATCTCCCAGGGCAACTGCCTGGAGCCGACTGTGGTCACCCGTGGGAATGCTCCTCCTGAGTCAGCGGGGCGTGCAGTGCCCCCGGGTGTGGCTGTGTGTTCCTTGGGGCCCCCTGCACAGATGGCGTTTATCTCAAAGGATGCCACTGTGCCATCATGGGTTGAGGGCTGGAGCTGCAGGATGGAAGCTGCTTGATTTGAGCCCTATGAGGTCCCCAGAAAATGTCAACTTCTAAAACTTTTCATTGGGCTGCTGCTGCGTGCATAAAGTGTTTAAGATGGGGATATTTTTAGCTTTTTAGTGTATCCATGCATGACCATCAGAAAGAGACTAGAATCAGCTCTTTTCTGATTTGGTGTTTATTTTGGAAGCTCACTTTTTCTCCTCTAGGCCTCAGTTTCCTGATCTGGAAAGTTGAAAGAATTCCTATCCTTCCTATATCCCTGGATTATGCTGAGAACCAGATGGGATGACTGTAAAAATGGTCATTAAGTGGCCGGTGCTGCCTGAAAGCAAGGAGACATTTCTTTTCCTGAAAGTTAATCTTCCCACCCTGGCTCCTAACCAACCTCCTGTTTGAAGAGTCTGATTGTCACTGGCTTGGAGAGCTGGGGTTTGATTTTATGAAGAGAGGAGGCTGGTTTCCTGACCTGAGATGCCAGCAAGGAGCTCTAAGGGTAAGGATGGTCTCAAGGAGGCTATGGGACCAGTCGCCCCGTCCTGTCTGGAAGCCTCCCTCCACATCTGGCTTCTGTGGGTTGGGCTCTCATTTTACAAAAGGGGAAAATGCAGGTTTCCTTAGTGCCTCTCAGTCTTCTGTGGTACTTTTGGGAATTCTTACTTTAGGGCTACATATTTGGGGGTACAGGGCATCCTCAGAGTGATGATTTCCTTGGGAGGGTGACCATTTGCTTTTACAGAGAACTGAAGAGGCGGGGGAGCCCCAACGAGGTAAAATCTCAGCATGTAAGGACTGAAGAGGAGAGGGAGGAGGAGAGAAGGATGCTGCTAGCCCAAAACAGCAATGCTGGCTCCCATACTCTCACCATAGATTTTTGGCAGGAACAGCACAAAATTTTTAGCTAATTTTTTAGGTGGCACTCTTGTGATCTGTGCATTGAGATATAGCTGCTGTTGCACCAGAACAGCCTACTGATGGCTGCTCAATGGGAGACAGGAGTGAGGCCTGGCCCCCAGGGATTCTGTACTCAGTTCCAAACAGAGAGGACTGACATGAAACTCCCATCACAGAAAGTAAAGCAATGCTTAGTGAGGAGCATGAGACTTGCCTTCATGTGTCTGAGGGCCCATCCTGGAGAAGGGTAGCCAACTCTGTTAGCTCCTAACTTTTCCTCCTCTTCCCCTACTATCAGGGGAAGACTTTGGCTCATTATAAGAAAGAACTTTCCAGAAGTCAAGATACCTAAACCTGGTGAAGCAGAAACTGACAGATACCATGAAGGAGCCCATGTGGAAGGGATTCAGCAGTCAATAGGGTTGACCTAGAAGATTTCCCTCTAAGTCCTAGAGACTGTGATCTCAAGGGCTGAGTTTGCAGAATTAATGATCTGCCCTAGTTGGCGTTCACTCAGCAGTGCTCCAGAGCTTTCTCCATGATGAGATTATCCTTCAGGACTGTTGTATTGGAACCCTCTCCATCACAGTAAGCCTTTAAGGTACTGTAAAGTTCCACTGTCCTCTGGTTTTGCTGGGAGCAGAGGATGGCCTACATCTGTCATTCTGTATTCTGACTAGCCCCTTTTTCATGTTTCCTGTTCCTTCCTTATTCTCAGTTTGTTGCTCTTGGCACCAGAATTTGTGTGGATTTGTTCATAACAATTACCCTCAGCCTTGAGAAGCATGTGGAATGTTTTAGGAATATTTTTACAAAGTCTGGGGCCATATTTTTATGGCTGGAAATTAACCAGAAAACTGCAAAAATGCAGCCTTATTATCCAGCTCTGCATCCTGAGGGTGAAGGCTTCTTGCCTCCCATTTCTGTTTTCTAGATCCTCGGGCCATAGATATGGATCCTCCTCTGACAGGACTGTGGGGTTCCTTGCAGCTCTGTGTTTTTATTGTTGAGTCTTCTGGTCTTCTTCACCTCCCAGATACCATCTTTCTCCTTGATTTCCTTTTTTCTCACTCCAGTCCTTGCCTCCTCCCCATGCCCCGTATTTCTTCCATCTTAGAAACCTCTCTAAGATGAAGATGAAAATGTCTGTGCCCACGTTTACATCTGCTTCCTGGAAAGACTCAAGGAGACCATGGAATTGGGATGGAGGTTGAGATGGGTGGGCTTTAGCTCCCTTTAAAAGGGCTTGACCAGGAGTTCCCATCGTGGCACAGTGGTTAACGAATCCAACTAGGAACCATGAGGTTGCAGGTTCGGTCCCTGGCCTTGCTCAGTGGGTTAAGGATCCGGCGTTGCCATGAGCTGTGGTGTAGGTTGCAGGCGCGGCTCGGATCCCGCGTTGCTGTGGCTCTGGCGTAGGCCGGTGGCTACAGCTCCGATTAGACCCCTAGCCTGGGAACCTCCATATGCCGCGGGAGCGGCCCAAAGAAATAGCAAAAAGACAAAAAAAAAATAATAATAAAAAAATAAAAAAATAAATAAAAGGGCTTGACCATTCAGAATACCGTTTCTCTTGGGAACTGAATTGACAGACTGGTAATGTGCAGCAAACATCTTTTAGGTCACATGGTTGTGAAGTCCTGGTCCATTTCCACATTTTAATCATTCTTTTTATATCCCAATGTAAAAATATGTTTCTGGTGCCTTTTAAAATACATACTATTTTATTTTATTTCATTTTTGGCCTTGCCTGCAGCTGTTCTGGACCAGGGACTCTCATCAAACTCTTGCCACAGCAGTGACCTGAGCCACAAAAGTGACAACACCAAGTCTTTAAGTGCTAGGCCACTCGAGAACTCTTCTTTTATTTTCAAATTTAAAATATTAAAGGCTGAGGAAAATGGTTTGAGTCATGAATGTAAATCTTTAGAGTTCTGCTTATTGGCCATGAGCCCCTGCTTACCAGGCAATGACTTTGCAACAGGCATTGGGATGGGCACCTGGACAAAGGATTGATATGACAGCTTCCTGTCCTCAGGGACTCAGAGTCTAGTCAAGGAGACTACCTTATGGCACAGTAAGGGCCAAATGAGGTGATGTTGGTGCAAGGAGGAGAAATCCTTGAATTCTGCTTGAATGGAGACAGGTGGGTATGGTGGGGAAGGCTGTTCAGCTTAAAAGGTGAAATCTTAGGTGAGTCTTAAAATATACCAAGAAAGTTTCCTAGGGAGATAAGGATTTTACAGACAAGGGATGGCATTAGGAAAAGCAAGAGATTAGAAGAAGAGTGGTCTGTTTAGGGATCAAGAGCAGCTGGGTGTAAGTAGAGGTAGTAGAGGCTGGTAGAAGCAGAGGGGAGGGGGAGAGATTGGGACGTTGTCTTAGAGAGTGCTCACGCAAGGCCTTGGGCACCATGTGAAGAAGTTGGGATACTGGTGATGGGAATCTCTACTGATCTCCACTCCCCCACTCCCAACCACCCTGACTTTCCACAGGGCTTTTCTGCCCACCAACTCACTGTGAGATACTCCGAAAGGCCCCTGTGAGTTTGCCTATTTCCAGCCACAAAGTGAAAGACAAGCCAAAGTAGTGAGAGACTGGCCTCAAGGAGATTGACTGGAAGGACATTGTGATAATTCAGGTGAGAACAATGGAGCATCCATGAGATCAGCAGCCTATGCTTTGTGAACTGCATGTCAATGCTGCCTGCCATGTCAGGGGCAGTGCTTCTCCTAGTCCCCAGGCCACTTCTGGCTGGCCTCCTAGCCTCTGTGGTCACCCATCACTTCCTTCCCAGAACTCATCTTTTGTTTACAGAGGCCCCTATCTAGGGCTGTATCCCCCAAGCCCTCTCAGGTACCCCACCCCGACACCCTAGGGGCACACAGGCCAGAGACATGGCAACCCACCCCAACACACACTCTAGGAAGAAATACTTACAGTAAAACAAAAGCCCTCTGTGTCTCCGCTGAGCTTGGGTTGGGCTCAAGAGTCTGAACGTGAACTCAAAGGCTTCCTAGTCATGGTGTGGGATGGCTTAGGACGTGTTCCTGCAGGCCTTTTGGCTGCACAGGGAGGTTCTGTATGACCTCACCCAGCTGAGCACGTGCTCGTGTCATATCCTCAGGAGCACCAGAAGCTCCGGGGACACTGCCAGCGTCTGTCTCCTGGAGAAGAAAGCCTGTCATCCCAGCCCTTCCCTCTATACTTTGCCTCCCAAGATTTAGAGCTGTGTTTGCCTGAACATTCTGGGAGTTTGGCTGCCAAAAGATCTCATGGTGTTCAAAAACCTTTGTGAAGATTCTGGGTTGAACAATACTGAGTTGTTTTTTTTTTTTTTTTTTTGGTCTTTTTGCCTTTTCTAGGGCCGCTCCCACGGCATATGTAGATTCCCAGGCTAGGGGTTGAATTGGAGCTGTAGCCGGCGGCCTACGCCAGAGCCACAGCTACGCAGGATCTGTGACCTACACCACAGCTCACGGCAACACAAGGTCCTTAACCCACTGAGCAAGGCCAGGGATCGAACTCACAACCTCATGGTTCCTAGTCGGATTTGTTAACCACTGAGCCACAATGGGAACTCCAATACTAAGTATTTAGTTCCCTGCAGGTCTTCTCAAAGTCTCCAGTGTTTTATAAGGGGGACTTGTGCATCCCCAGATTTGGTTATCGGCTCTGGGAACCAATCCCACGCGAGTGCCAAGGGATAACTGCATTTATATTCCAAGTCTCCCAGAGAGGGTAAGAAGATGAATGGTTCATTTTTCACACTTATTTGGCCATGGCACTTCCTCGTGCCCCACTTCTTGCCAGTGTAGAGTCTTTGCCTCCATGGGAAAGGAGCTCAGCTGCGGGAGCCGCTGCTCAACTTTGTGGAGAAGATTCTGAAAGCAGCTAAACTTTATCCCCGACATTTTGGAGGGATTCCTAATTAGGGTCAGTAAAGCCCCAGTTTGCCTAGGACAGCCCGTTGCATTTGCATGGTCCCAGTGTAATTCTGAGAGGCGCCCAACTTTTACTCTCCAAAGGGCGCCGTTTGAGGGAAAGAATTATGTCGTCACCCTGGCCATAGTCCACTGCAGAGCCCAGCCACTTGGCCTCCTGGAGCCCAAAGGGCAGCTATTGTTAGGCTTACTTCTGCTTCTGTCCATAACACAGTCTGATGTCACCCTTTGACTCACCACTTGCTCTCTGACAACCTTTGATATTTGCCAGTGGGTCCCGCATTCTTTCCCCTTTATTCAGCCACCATATTCAGCCTGGTGAATTGCCTCACCTTCTCAAAAACGGTTCTGCAAGGGAGGGTGACAGAAAATCAGTGCCCCTAAGACACGCAGACCTTTTGTGTTAGGTGTCCTTTCACGACGCGTGCCTTCAGTTGTGGCATTTCTGGACCGCCTCGGCTCATGAACTTTTGGACTCTGCGTCTGCTGGTCTACTGCTGAATTGTTTGTCTGTGCCATTCTTTCTCCTTCTTCCCTGGTCTCCTCTTATTCCTGCTGCTGAAACAGCCACCTTCCTGCTTTCAGATGCTCTGAAGGAATTTATGTTAGAAAATATCACGAAACCATTCTCATTTAGGGCAGGGAAGATATAAAATGAAAAAAGGCCAACCAGACAAAGCAGGAGCCAAGCAGCTGATGAATTACAGAGATCACAGAATTTAATGAGAAAAATGAAAGAATGAGAAACTTTCTTAATTCTTTTTAAAGGGCAGTTAATGGACTATAAGTTTTTTTTTTTTTGGTCTTTTGAGGGCCACACCCATGGCATTTGGAGGCTCCCAGGCCAGGGTTGAATGGGAGCTGTAGCTGCCGGCTTATGCCACAGCCACAGCAACATGAGATTTGAGCCACATCTGCAACCTACACCACAGCTCACAGCAATGACAGATCCTGAACCCACTGAGAGAGGCCAGGGATCGAACCTGCATCCTCGTGGATACCAGTCAGATTCATTTCTTTCTTTCTTTTTTTTTTTTTGTCTTTTTGCTATTTCTTGGGCCGCTCCCATGGCATTTGGGAGGTCCCAGGCTAGGAGTCTAATCGGAGCTGTAGCTGCCAGCCTATGCCAGAACCACAGCAATGCCAGATCCGAGCCACGTCTGCGACCTACACCACAGCTCACGGCAACGCCGGATCCTTAACCCACTGAGCAAGGGCAGGGACCGAACCCTCAACCCCATGGTTCCTAGTCGGATTCTCCAACCACTGCGCCACGACGGGAACTCCCAGTCAGATTCATTTCTGCTGAGCCATGATGGAAACTCCTGGGCTATAAGATTTGATTTCAACTTTTATTTGTCTTTGAAAAAATATTTTTGTTGACAAATTCGTTTTTAAAATGTTTGTCTAGGAGTTCCTGTTGTGGCTGAGTGGTTAATGAATCCGACTAGGAACCATGAGGATGCGGGTTCGATCCCTAGCCTTGCTCAGTGGGTTGAAGATCCAGTGTTGCCGTGAGCTGTGGTGTAGGTTGCAGACGTGGCTCGGATCCTGCGTTGCTGTAACTCTGGTGTAGGCCAGTGGCTACAGCTCCGATTAGACCCCTAGCCTGGGAACCTCCATATGCCTCAGGAAGGGGCCCAGAAAAGGCAAGAAAGACAAAAATGAATAAATAAATAAATAAATAAATAAAATGTTAGTCTAGCTTTCCAAAATTCCAAATTTCCACTCAAAGTGGAAAAATGATTTATTGAAGAAGTGGAAAAATGATTTATTGAAGAAGTGCTTTCCTTTTTATTTGATGAAGTAAACTGTGGGGGTTATTTTTAGTATTTGCAAAAGCCTCAAAAAAAAATCTCATAAGTTAGAAATACAAAAGGAAACTAGTGATCAAGTATTTGGGATCTCTTTTTATTATGGGATATTTTTGGATGTAAATCATACATACCTGAGTTTCATCTGGTTGTAGATGTCCCAAGTAATATGATTTGTTCATGAATATTTTGTTGAAAGTTCTTAAAGAAATTTGGGACCGACTCATAAATCTTGTTTCTTTCTCAAAAAAAAAAAAAAAAAGATAACTATTTTGTCTTTAAATTTAATACCTTTAAAAATTGTTCAAGTTATGGATCTTGAAATTTAACTTCTCTTTTTTGGGTAACCTTTTCGGCATTTTTTTCCTCTGCCACCAAAGGCAGAGTTTTGCTTTGCCTTCTTTTGAGCATGTAAAGGAAGTATTTTTTTTCTCCTTAATTCTTTTGAAAGAATGGGGCTATTTGGCTTTAACACTGTCATCTAGGCTTTTCTTGTACGTGTGGGTTCATAGCAGTTTTTAATTGGCCAAGTACCATAGTTTTCAGCTCATCCGCCTGTTGTAGAGCCTTCATGATTTTCCTTGACTAGACCAGACCAAACCAAACCAAACCAAACCAAACCAAGATCAAATCAGAGCCCACTCTCAAAAATACAACATAACTGGCCCTCTGGTTCTCAGGAGGTAATTGACTGAGATTACTTTCCTATTTTAAAAAAATATATACTTATGCACAGCAACATATGCGCATATATCAGTATTACCTTCCAAATTTTATTTCAAAAGATGCTTCAATACAATTGTGTAAATCCTGAGTGAAAATTTTTAAAGAAATATTTGTATCTAGATATTAAAATCAAACCTTGAGTCACAAGCTCCACCTTCTTCTTTTTTTTAATTAATTAATTTATTTTTCTGCTGTACAGCATGGGGGCCAAGATACACTTACATGTATACATTTTTTTTCCCCACTCTTCATTCTGTTACAATATAAGTATCTAGACATAGTTCTCAATGCTACTCAGCAGGATCTCATCTGATAACCCCAAGCTCCTGATCCTTCCCACTCCCTCCCTCTCCCCCAGGGTGGCCACAAGTCTATTCCCCAGGTCCATGATTTTCTTTTCTGTGGGAATGTTCATTTATGCTGTATATTAGATTCCAGTTATAAGTTAAATCATATGGCTTTTGTCTTTCTCTTTCTGACTTATTTCACTCAGTATGAGAGTCTCTAGTTCCACCCATGTTGCTATAAATGGTATTATGTCATTCTTTTTTATGGCTGAGTAGTATTCCATTGTGTATATATACCACATCTTCCGAATCCAATCATCTGTTGATGGACATTTGGGTTATTTCCATGTCTTGGCTATTGTGAATAGTGCTGCAATGAACATGCGGGTGCATGTGTCTCTTAAGTAGAGTTTTGTCCGGATATATGCCCAAGAGTGGGATTGTGGGGTCATATGGAAGTTCTATGTATAGATTTCTAAGGTATCTCCAAACTGTTCTCCATAGTGGCTGTACCAGTTTACACTCCCACCAACAGTACAGAGGGTTCCCTTTTCTCCACACCCCCTCCAGCATTTGTTATTTGTGAACTTATTAATGATGGCCATTCTGACTGGTGTGAGGTGGTATCTCATGGTAGTTTTGATTTGCATTTCTCTAATGATCAGTGATATTGAGCATTTTTTCATGTGTTTGTTGGCCATCTGTATCTCTTCCTTGGAGAACAGTCTATTCAGGTCTTTTGCCCATTTTTTCCATTGATTGATTGGCTTTTTTGCTGTTGGGTTGTATAAGTTGCTTATATATTCTAGAGATTAAGCCCTTGTCCGTTGCATCGTTTGAAACTATTTTCTCCCATTCTGTAAGTTGTCTTTTTGTTTTCTTTTTGGTTTCCTTTTTTGTGCAAAAGCTTTTCAGTTTGATTAGGTCCCATAGGTTTATTTTTGCTCTTATTTCTGTTGCTTTGGGAGACTGACCTGAGAAAATATTCATGAATGATGTTGATGTCAGAGAGTGTTTTGCCTATATTCTCTTCTAGGAGTTTGATGGTGACAAGCTCCACCTTCTTTTGTTGACTTTATTTTTAAGAGAGAAGGCCCTTTAATTAAAAAAAAAATTCTCCTTTTCTTGCTTTTCTTCCCCTCTCCCCACCCCCACACTTGCTATTGTCTCTTAGGACCAGGAAGTTTATATGTAAACAGAAGCCGTAATCAGACCCCTGACCTCCTCTGGGCTTTCAACCCAGTGTTTCCACAGAGGGATTAACCCCAAATACCAACTTGCTCTCAGAGGCAAAATTGTTCCCGAGGCGGGCATCACCAAAGGGATTTCTTCTCTCTAGGCTTTCACATTCACCCTGCAAATAAGTTCTTCTCAAAGGGAGGCTTAAAGGCGGCCGAGGGAAAGCAAATTGCCGGGCAGGCTGGAGCCTGGAGGGATGCTGAGAATTCTCTGGGCTCTCAAGCCCCTTAGTCTGTCCTCAGCAGTGGTCATAACCTTCCTGATCCGTCAGTGTGATGGGAAAGGGCCAGTTTGTTTGGTGTAAGAAAGCCTCACTCCGTCCTTGTGGGGGCATGTGCATGTGTGCATGTGTGAGTAAATCAGAGTGAGTACCTGTGTTCCCTTTTATGGATTTACACACGGGCGAAGGGGCTGTGGATTGCCAGTTTGAGGGCGATGCAGGGAGGCTGGCAGGGAGGGGAGGGTGGGGATGGGTGGGGATCAGGATTTCCTTCTGGGGGGACAAGAGCCATAGCCCTAGCCTCCGGTCCAGAACCACAGCTGTGTGCCTACAAGGGGAAAGTTTGCAAGCCATTCTGTTTTATTCTTCGCTGCAGGTCTCCAAATGGCCACTCAGGAGGGAACGCTTTGAACCAGGCATCAAGATCTGGGCCGGATTCCAAGTCAGCTCTAAAAACAGGCAGAGCTCCCCTCCGGTCCGCAGCTTGCTGGGCAAAAGGGCTGAGTGAGTGGGTTCTCACTTCTGTGTGGCCCCCACCCCAAGTTGCTTCCCCGCAGCCCCGCTTTAAGCCAAGACTCGGACAAGACAGGACAGGGCTGGGCACTTTTCTCAGGGCAGAGAATCCTCTGCCCACCCGGACCCCCAACAATTTCTCACCCGAGAGACAAAGTGTCTTTCTTTTAAAGGCTCCATGTAGCATGTCCAGAAATTTCTCATGTTATTAAGAAGCGGCGTGGGGGTGGGGAAAAGGACTGGATGGGGCTACTTACTTAATAGCTCCTAACAGCTGTGGAAAGTTTGATGCCGCAGGAGCACCCAGACAGAAAATTAAAAAACTAATAAAGTCCTCAGTGTGGGGGCGCTGGCATCACGACAGCTTTACTTCTCCAGACACCTAATAAAGAGACATTCCGGGACACTCACTCATAAGGGGAGTCTGCAGGGGTCACTGAGAACAGTGGAAGGCGAGCCATGGAAACACCACAGTCACTCGCATCCCTGCAGGGAACGTGCCTTTGCTTCTCCACTTCGGTTCATTTTAGAAAAATGGCAGGGTGCTCAGGACCAAAAACAAAAAAATAAGAAACAACCCCCCCAAAACCCCCAAAAACCATACCCACGAAAACTCACAAAGAAAAGAGCGTCAGTTCTAGGAGCCCTGGATTTAGCAATCTCACTTTCCTGGACAGAAGCAGCGTGAGGCTAGTGTTGGACATTTCAGACATCAGGGGAACAGGAGGTGAGGTGAGACTGGGCGGTGGTTTGGCTTTGGAGGTAGAGGAGAAAAGGAGTCTGGAGGATTCAAGTTGATTCAGCTGGAGTGTGGAAAGCACCCTGCTCTCGGGAGCTTTTCTCAGGTGGGTTTTTCCACTGTTGTTCATTGGTCATTTTGCATCTGAGTTCCATGGGGGCTGCTAGGTAATGGGGTTGCTGGTTGAGGCTTTGGTTTTCAGGGATATTTGTAGTCTTCTGTTTTGGTTCTCAAGTCCATGCCTGGGTAGTTGAATTAAAAAAAAAAAAAAAGATGACTTTGAACAACCAAGCCATCCGTCCATTGTGGAGATATTCCATTGAGTTGGTGGTACCAGTCTTTTCACCCAGATAATTGTGTGCCAGAGGTGGAATGGAGCTACTTGTGAGGAACAAGAGAGTGAAGTGAAATCAGACAGAAAAAAACACATACTCTCTGATCCCACTTATGTGCAGGATCTTAAAAAACCAAATGCAGAGAGAGAGAGAATAGATAGGTCGTTGTCAGAGGCAGGTTGGGGGATGGGGAAGCGGGTGGGGGCAGAATGAACGGAACAAAAAGAAAAAAAGGGAGTAAAAAGAAAGTTGGTTCCATTTTCTAATCTGATGTGGAATTCAGTTCAAGTTTTTGAGAATGGCTTGGCTCAGTTCTCGCTTTCTGCCTAATATTCTAAGAACAGCCGCCAAAGTGGTTCTCAGGATCACCTCTCCACAGCAGTGGTTACAACCATGTAATGCTACATTTGCATTAGAAGAATACAGTTTCTGGTTGTGCCAATTGGTGAGATGGTTTTGCAAGTGGGCCTGGAGATTGTCCTCACGCAAATTTCTCAGGGGCTCCTGGTGACATGGAAAGAGAACCCTAGACAAGAAACTTGGGTCCCATCCCTGCCAGCTCTGCCACTAACAGGCCTGGGTTGCTGGAACAAACCACTTGTCCCCTGTGGGCCTCAGTTCTTGTTCTACACGGTGAAAGGGTGGGAAACGACTTCTAAGGCCCCTTCCTGCTCAGAGCGACTGTGATTCTCTGTACTGGCTTTCCTGGCTCTCCTGGCTCAGGGTGTTTCCCTTCTGGTTTTTCGTTCAGCTGTGGCTCGGCAGAGTGGAGCTGCAACCCCTGGGCTTGATGTAGAATAGATCAGGGCTTCTGTTAGTCCAATGACATATGGGCTTTTGAACTCAAGTCCAGAAACTCTTTCTTGGTCATTTCTATGTCTTTGTTTTGTTCTGTTCTTTTCTAGGGGTAAAAAAAAGATTTTTCTGCCACAAGTGCAGTCCCACATTTAAGAAAGGATGCTGCCATTGGGATGGGCATGGGCTGGTTTCTCGTGAGTGGAGTTCCCTGAGGGAAGCCTGGGAAGTTCTGATTTCTACTGGACGGATGGAGACCAGTGCTTCTCAAATTTCCAAGTGCATCGGGATCATTTGAGGGTTCATCCAGGTTCTGGTTCAGCAGCTTTGGGGTGGAGCATGGAAGTCAGCATTTCCAGTAAGATCCCAGCCGATGAGGCTGATGCTGGCCCCGGACGGCACTTTCAGAAACAAGGTTAGACAATTCTAACTCAGACCTCCCCTAGGCTCCTCCAGAGAACAGCGGAACTCACAGGATGGGGGGTGCTGCAACCAGAGCCTCTGTACTGGGGCTTCAGAGGGGTAGGACTCTCTGTGCCAAGAGATAACTTCGTGGGTTCATTCTGGATGTCAGGCTGTCTCATTCTGGCTGAAACTCATTCTTGATGTATGTTCTCCCTCTTGCCATCTGACACTGGAGTGATTTCCTCTCTGTGTCTCTTTCTTCCCGTTTCCAGCATTGGGAGAAAAATTAGACAATGCGATAAGGAAGAACGATGCATCAATTACTTAGGAAGCTACAGAATAGAATTAAATGAGCCCCATACTCTGGCTCATTAACAACATTTTATTACTTAGCAAGTCTAGAACTAGTGCTTCAGCTAAATAAAGAACGTAAATCATTTAATACACCTTTCTTAATTGAGCTGCACACCAGGGCCACCTTCCTAATGGTATTATGGCACCAATTACCTCATTAAGAGAGAAGAGCTGCTTTTATGACAGGTTTTAGAAATTAACATGGCAGAGGGATGTCCTTCAGGAGGACTAGTTCTGGGCTGGGGTGAGCAGAGCTGAGCAATGAGCAGGGACCAGAAGGGCATGCGGGGACCTGGGACCGAAGGCGGGACTGTGATCGCTGTTGGGTCTTGGGAACAAGATCTTGTTTCTCTCTTCCAGGGCTGTTTGCTCAAGAATGTAAACCTCAGTGCCTCTCCTTCACCCGTTTGTATACGATCCACTGGGGAGGCTAGTGAGGAATTCACTTTCCAGGGCCCTTCCTTGAGATTCCAGTCCAGGAAGTCCGGGCTGGGTTCCAGCCAAACCCTGCTGTAGCAAGGCCCCTGTGTAGTTTCCTTGTCGGAAAGCTCCCAGATGCTATTTCTTATGTAGAAACTGTGGAGAGGGTCCAGGTGACTTCACCCAAAACCCCAGTTGAATGTATGCAGGTTCTTCCATCACTGTGGATTTTCATCTTTCCAAGGAAGAGACCAAATGAGCTTTGCGTGCATTTGTTTCTTTAGACACAACACAGACGATTTTCTCTCTTTCTCTCTGTCTGGCGTGGTTTATATGACTGAGTAGCAGGGCAGACTGGGTTTGACTATTAGCTTGGATGTTTACTTGCCATGTGACATTGGGCAGGTCATTGTGCCTTTGGGGCTATGGCTTCCTCAACTCAAAATGAGCACCGTCCCTGGGAAGAGTGAAATACATGGAAATGCTATTGGTCAAGACACACTGTCTTTTGGCAACTGTTGCCTTCTCTGTAAAATGAGAATGCTGCCCTTGAGGATGAATTTGAGGAACCTAGGTAGCAAGTGGGCTTCTCTTTCTGGCAGCTTTTCATGTTTTCCTTCCCTGTAGTAACAAGACCTTCGACCTCCGGATTTTGTGTAAATATTGAATTTATAGCAATGGTTTTGTAGAGTCTTCCAGTTTCCTGGGTTGATGATTAATGTGGTTTTCTCGGAGTGTGCTGTGCCTTCTCCAAACGCTTTTCCTGCTAGTCCTGTGAACCGCACAGAAGCTAAATGTTATTTCTGCTTTTCTCTCTATGGTCACCTGGAAGGGGAAGCAGATGCATTCTGCGTTACCCATAGGGCAGAAGAAGCATCAGCTGGCAGACATGTGGGGAGGTGAAATTGGGCTTAGAAACTGGAATTTTCTAATAATTAGAATGACTTCCCTGATCCAAGCCTTGGCTGGCTTTACATTACCTACCATGTCATACACAGAATTCTCTGGATTTCAGGGTCTCATTGCCTGGCTTTAGCAGGCTTTGCTAATTCTATACCCTTTTCCTAAGTGATTTGCAGCGTGTAGCTTTAACTCTTGTGATGGTCATTCTCCAATCCAGATTTCCAATCCAGATCCTGTTCAGCATTTTCAGCGGCCCGCAAAGCATTTCCAGTGGGCCAGCTTGGCATTACAGCGAATTCAAAGTGTCATTTTGGACACCTGCCGACTTTCCGTTAACTTCACTACTTTCCCCATCTCTCTCATGTCTGTTCATGGAAGCATGATCTGCCCTAGAGAATGAAAAATGAGCTTGGACGATCTGAAGCCTCCTTATTGTATCATCTGATCTTGTTCCATTGCTTTGAAATATCTGGATATTAACACTTACAAGAAATCTTTTCCATTTCCTATAGTCCGTACCGTTTCTTCTTCCTCCAAATCAACAATGACATCGCTCTAGATTTGATGGCTCATGGGCCTGGCTGGATCTCCCATGTGGAGGAGAATGGTTTGTTGGTAGTACAGGCACAAATGGGGTTTGCTGATAGCAGAAGCCAAGTGTAAATCCATGGTGTGTGATTAGGAAACATATAGCCTGTAGAATAAGCAGAGTTATTGTCCTGATCAATTTTGCACTGACTGAAACACTTGAAGAGTGCTTCTTGACTATTATATTGCTGTATGTACACTACATGTGCATGTATGAGCTGTCAAAGACATTATCTTAAAGTCTCCCATTCCTATTACATTTCTATCAATTTTCCCCTGAATTTCTGAGAATTCTTGCTTTACTTATTTGTACGGTATATTATGTGCCATATAATGGTTCATGACAGTTATATTTTCTTCATGCTGACTTTGTCAATATTTATCAAAATTTCACTTAGGCTCTCCACTTTAAATTCTTCTTGGAAAAAGAACATTGTGATTCTGATTTCTTTATAGATTGTATGGGTGATGTATTTGCTAATTTATTTTTCTTTAATCTGATGCTTTTTTTTTTGGTTTTAGGTATAAATCTTGGGGTAGCATATCGATATGTTTAGTTTTTCAAATGTGAGAGTTTAAGCAGTTTATATTTATTATCGTAGTTACTACATTAGTTTTTACGTGACGTAAATCAGGTCGCTTATACTTTCTGGGTTTTTTTTGTTTGTTTGCTTTTTAGAATACATTCTTGCTCTTTAAAATTGTTTTTTGCTACGTTGTTTATATTTATATTATTTTATTTTATTTTATTTTTTTTTGTTTGTTTTTTGCTAGTGAGATGGAATATGTAGGTCCTATTTCAAAATTCTATGTGGATTGCCTTGGAAAAAATTTAAGTATGTGGATCTATGTTTTCCTAATAATTTTTTAAAAAATGCTATCAACTGTTTCCCATGTAAAGTTAACACATGAACACACTTTTATTTCCCCCTTTCTTATTTAACTTAGTTTTCTGTTTTATTTATTTAATCTAGGATCTTAGACTCATTAATTTTTTTCTCCAACGTTTTGTTTTATGAAAATTTGCAAACAGGGAATTCTCTGATGGTCTGGTGGTTAGCACTTGAAGCTTTCACCACTGTGGCCTGGGTTCAATCCCTCGTCAGGGAACTGAGATGCCACATCAAATACTACACACTGTGACCAGAAAAAAAATTCAAACATAGAGAAAAATTGAAAGGATTTTACAGTGAACACTCATATACGCAGCATCTAGTTTCCACCATTACCATTTCACTTTTTTTTCTTTATCCTATATCTATCCATCCATCAATCCATCTTTTAAAAAGAGCATTTCAAAATAAATTGAGGATATCAATATCACTCCAGATATTTCACCGTGAATATTATAAATTATAATTTAATATTTGTTTGCAGTTTTTCCCCCTTTGAGGTAAAATTTATAAAGAATGAAATGTACAATTCTTAAGTGTATATTCATCGAATTTTGACAAATATACCAGGTATTTTTTCACACTATTTTCTCTTTCAATAATTATTGTTTTGTATTTTAAAAACTCTTTTACGATCATGCTTTAAAATTACTTGGATGGTATATTTCAGTGGTTTTAGTAATCGCTGTGAGTGCTATTTCATCAAAACTTCTCCATTCTTTATTTTGATTCATCTCTCAGTTGGCTGGAGTGTGACATAAGAAGATGTGAGTGGTGTTCGTTAGGCTTCTCTGAGTAGCTGGCAATATTCTTATAGTTCCTTCAGACATGAATGCCAACTTGGATGAATTTCAAACTCTTGACTGGCCACCTTTTGCACTCAAAACTATAGATCTTTCTCTATTGTCATCTGATGTTGAATGCTAAAGGGCTCTCTGAGACTATTGGCCAGGGTAACTGTAAAATTCTTCTATTGTTCCTGAATTTGAATGTATCTAGGTGTTGAAATCTTTGAGGGACTCAGTGAGATCTTTTGATCTTCAGATGTATAGTTTTATTTGGTTTTCCTCCAAATGCACATTGCCCATCTTGTAAGCTAATTCTTGATTTTCATATGGGCATGTAATACTTAAAATAAAACCCATATTTGCCAGACTCCTTTGAAGTTTAGTGTTTCTAACCTTCTTTCTGTCACAGGCAGCTGACTCTGATCCTTATAGTTCTATCAGCTCAGGAAAATACACCTGGTATATTTTATATTTTTGGTTATTTTGTTTGTTTTATTTATTCCGTTCTCTTTTGTTTTTCCTGGGAGTATCTCTTAACTATGTTTTCTGCTAGTATCTGTTCTTTAAATTCAATAATTTTTCTCTTATTATTCCAATCACTTTGTCTTTTTCCTCTTATTCCATGGCAGTCTTTCATGTTTCACTTCTGTACCACTGATTTTGACTTTTTACAGTGCCCATGCTACTCTTTATTGCTTTTAATGAAACTTTGAATTAGCTATTGCTTTTTAAGTTCCTTGACTCATAAATTTCTGTCTCCTCTGAGGCAGCACTCTCTTCTTTGCATCATTCATTCTTCATTGCTGCCTCTGGCCCTCCAAGGGTCACAACTGAAGTGGGGAGGGCCGTCAGGTTTGGTGGGATCTCAGGCTCTCTGCCACTTACTTCCTGGAGCCACTGCTCTTTCTCAGGAGGCCAGTGGTGAGACGGCCTTTAGTGTCTTTCTTCCTCTGGCCCCACCTCTTCCAAGTTGAGAAGGATGGTCCCAGTCTTTCCACCACGTGGAAGGCACACTTTCCTGCACTCGTCCTCCCTCCCCGCAAAGCTTGTTTTTTCACAATTTTAATTCTTCTCTGAGTCATTTTAGAGGGACTCTCGTGGACAAGAAGTGAAACACTTAATTCCAATGCCTTTTGACCCAGGAGTCTATTAAAGACATTCTTTAATGTTTTTCATATTGTGAGAGCCTATATTGTAGGCTATAAATTTGTTAAAAACAACCCTCCTCTTTGTAGGCAGAGGACTAGAGATGTAAGAAAGCAGGACTCAAAGTCAGAAGACTTAAGTTTGAGCCCCAACTCAGTCAGTTGTAAACCACGTGATCTTGGTCATATGTTCTTCAGTTTACTCATCTGTAAAATCAGACTAATACCTTGGACTAAATGAGATCAAGTACAGTAGTCGAATGCATTTTTATATTCTTTTTTTTTTTTTTGGTCGTTTTGCCTTTTCTATGGCCACTCCCATGGCATACGGAGGTTCCCAGGCTAGGGGTCCATTCGGAGCTGTAAGCACCAGCCAGAGCCAGAGCCACAGCAACGCGGGATCTGAGCCATGTCTGCAACCTACACCACAGCTCACGGCAACGCCAGATCCTTAACCCACTGAGTGAGGCCAGGGATCGAACCCGCAACCTCATGGTTCCTAGTCGGATTTGTTAACCACTGAGCCACGATGGGAACTCCAGCAATTTTTAAATTCTTAAAAGCTAAAACAATGTAAGAAAACGCAGCCGTTCTTTTGGTGTTTTTTGTTTGTTTGTTTGTTTGCTTGTTTTGTTTTTTTTTCTCTTTTTGCCTCTCTGAGGCTGTGCCCATCAAAAAGAAGATATTCTGTAAATCTTTGCAGGTTAGTTGTTTGGAATGAATGCCCAGAAAATGCTGAAGAATATGTAAGGAGGCAAAGGGGAGTGACAGAGTCATTCACTATATTATTATTGCCTTCTTTGCTATTTATAAGATTTTTTTTAAACCTGTGGCGTTATTTGCCTTGAAAGCCCAGTTTTTATTAACCATGGTCACATTTTCTTTCTCATCCCTCCTTCTAACCCTTGCTATCCATTCCCCCAACACTTCAAATTTATTGTCAAAAGGTGTTCCTTTAAAGACTTTTTAAAAGAAATGTAATTATCTACGGCTCAGTGTCACTTTGAAAGTGGTCCCTTGGTATTTTCTGGAGGCTGCAAAATATGTTTAATTTCCAAACCTTCTTGGAAGTCACCCAATAAATTCAGGCACGGAGGGCATGGTGAGAGTACAGGGTGTGTGAGGAGATCACTCTGCAAGTTGGCCGGTGTCGTTTATTATAGGCAATCCAGCAGGTGCGTAAATAACTCCTACTGGGAGGTTTTCCGCTCAGCTTCCCCAAATGGCTCCATTTCAACATCCAGCAGTGACGCTGTATTCTCAGAATTGGATTAGCTAAGCACTGGGCAAGGTAAAACCCACTAGCATGATCCAAAGGAAAGCTTGCTTCTACATCAATAGCACTAGTATGAAATAGACTTTTGTTGATTAAAAATGATAGGATTCACCAGCTAATTGAAAAATCCAGTTCTTTGAAGTGCATGTGCACATTTCATGTTACATAGCTCAATTCTATGTACATTTCATGTTGGAAAGTTCAATTCCATATATGCCGTTTTTCAGCCCTTACTAAGAGTTGGAACTTATGCTGGGTTCTGTGGAGAATAAGGAGATGAGCGTGACCTGGCCTTGGCTTTGGTAGTTCACACATTTGTAGGAAGACAGTGGCAGATGTATCCCTCATCACAGAACAGACTGAGAAATTAGAAATGCAAGCAAAATGCTGTCGGGTTAGAAAGGAAAACTTAGAGATGCCTCTTGGTAGAGGAAGCATGAAAACTCGGCATTCTTGTATTCATTTTTAACAGACAGTTATGGAATGCCAATGGGTTTCATGCCCTATTCCATGAACACTCTGAGAGGGCCAATTTTAGTTGTTTAATCATTTACAGAAGAATAAAGTTCAACAGGCAGAAAAGGGAAGGGGGGGGCATTTCGGGGAGTAGGCGTTGAGTGGAAGCCTTGAGGCTACAGGGCAAGCCCAAGCCACGGGCAAGAGTTCTGTGTGGCTCTGATCCAGGATGTGTGTGTGGGACCGAAGGATGGCAGGGGCTGTAGTGAAGGTACAATTTTTTCCCAGGGGGTCTCAACCCTGAGATTCCCTGATTCTCCAGGCATCAGAATCACCTGGAGAGTGTGTTAAATTACAGATTGCTGGGTCCATTCCAGCGTTTCTGACTCAGGAGGTCTGGAGTTGGGCCTGAGAATATGCATTTCCAACACATTTCCAGATGTTGCTGATGCAGGGACCACACTTTGAAGACCTCTACTTTATCCTGGTTTGCCCTGGATAAAACCTGTTAGTTGCTGACCCAAGAGCCATCCCATCATCCCGGCTGCCCCAGCCCTGAGTTGTTCTGGTAGCATAAAGAGTCTTTGATTTCAGTATTAGATTTCCTACCCCAGGGCCAGAAGATGATGATGACAAGCCTAAGCCAATCACGGTAATCTCAGTTCCCTTGGCCATTGATTGATGTGAATGTGGGCAAGTACCTGCAGTGTCTAAAGACAGGTAAGGATAAGCATCTAACAGCAACTCACAAAGAGAAGGGCTTCTGCCTTTTGCACTTACTTCCTAAATCTCTACATACTGTTGTAGTTACACTGGCCATCTTTGGACCAAGAGATGACAAGCATGAGGAAGAGAACCAACATGGCACGGATGTCATGGCAAAGATACAGAAATAACCGGGGTCCCCAAAGGCATCATTGAGCTGCATTCCCTGGACTGTCTACCTCAACCCGTCCTCGTGTGAGACAAATACACTCTTATTTGTTGAGGCTATCATAATCCATTCTCTTGTTACTTGCAGTCAAACACACTCCTAACTGATCCAACCTGTTCTAATTCTGTGATGTGGGTGGCATGGGTGATATCAACATCATTTTAGAGATGAAGGCACTGAAGTTCAGAAAATGAAGGTGACATAATATATAGTGATAGAGCTCAGATTCCGACTCAAGATTCCTGATTAAAAGTCCTTGGCATTTTGGCAACTCAAAACTACAATGTGGTATCATCTCATACCAGTCGAAATGGCCATTAGTAAAATGACCATAAATATTAAATGTCGGCGAGGGTATGGAGAAAAGGGAACCTTCCTACACTGTGGGGATGTAAATTGGTGCAGCCACTATGAAAAGCAGTATGGAGGTTCTTTAAAAATGTAAAAAATAGTGTTGCCATGTGATCTAGCAATCTCATTCCTGGGCATATATCCAGAGAAAACCATAACTCAAAAATATACATACACTCCACTGTTCATAGTAGCATTGTTTACAGTAGTCAAGACATGGAAACGACCTCAATCCATTGACAGATGATAGATAAAATGACGTGGTATATAAACACAATGGAATACTACTCAGCCATAAAAAATGAAATAATACCATTTGCAGCAATATGGATGTACTTAGAGATTATTACACTAAGTGAAGTAAGTCAGAGAAAGACAAATACCATATGCTATCACTTATATGTGGAATCTAAAATATAATAAAATGAGCTTATTCACAAAATAGAAATAGACTCACAGACATGAAGAACTTATGGTTACCAAAGGGGAAAGGGGGTGAGAAGGGATAAATTAGGAGGTGGGGATTAGCAGATATAAACTACTCTATACAAAATAGATAAACGACAAGGTCCTACTGTACAGCACAGAGAACTATATTCTGTATCTTCTTACAAACCATAATGGAAAAGAATATGAAAAATAATACATATATAGACATATAACTGTGTGAATATATATATATATAATATATACATATATGTATATATATTACCAGAAACTACCACAACATTGTAAATCAATGATACTTCAATTAAAAAAGGTTTGGCATTTTCCCACTGACCTACAGCTGAACCATTCTAATTATGTCTTCTAACTTATATACATATAAGTTATATACACGTTTATGTATATATAGATACACATACTCTTTTTCCCATATTTAGGAAGAAGAAATTAAGTGTCTGTTCTGAGCTTACTTGTGCCTCTGTTGTCAGCCATCTAACTTCTGATTGTCATTTATTAATGATTTAAGTAATTCATTCCTCCCATATTTACATATGTAGGTAATATATGTAACCTCTGAACTTTGAGCTTTTTTATAGTGGACAACTTTGCATTTGTTCAGATTTTGTTCCTTACAGAAAGAAGCAGTTCAAATTAACTTTATGTCCTACCTTTTTAGGCACGGGCTTCAGTTATACTCCCAAATTTTTGGAGACTTTGAAACATTAATCACGCAAAACTTATAGAGCAATACTAGGATTCTTCCAGAAAATGCAGCTGGACCCAGACTACTGTGTAAACCAATCCGAGTGTCTGACTTTGATGTATTTTCTTAGCCCACCCACCCATTCATCATACTCAAGCCCTCCCAGCTCTGCTCCCTCAAGCTGTCAAGATTATTAGTGCCAATTTATTGAAGAGACCCGTCCCCCACTCACCCTGACATATAGGTCTACTCCTCCATTACCTGGTTAGGACAATGGGCCCTGAGGCTTCTGAACCCCCAGGGAAGACTGAAATCCCATGAATTATGAGCTCTTAGATCAGAGCTGGGTGTTTACGATGGAGCCCTAAGTTAACTATCATCACTAAGAATATTTTCTTTAGTATACGAAGAAATGTTATTATTTAGCTCAGCCAAATTTTCTTAAGTAGTTCATCCACTCATTAGGCAAATTTGCACTGAATGGTGTACATGCTGCAGTGCTATCAATACCCTCCACTTATACAGTTACTTATCCACAGTTTATGAAAGCGCTTTCACAGCATTAGGGGCTAGGAACTGAGTTACAAGGGAGAGCAAAACCAGTGCATATTGATCAGATATCCTTATTGGTCACAGACGTATTTATAGTTAAAAGAACATGTATACATGCGGTTTTCCTCTTTTCATTAATATGATATGTTTGCATAGTTCTGTGTATATGTACATATATGTTGTTGCTTGGATCTTATTACGATTTTCTGGTTGGAGATTCTGACTCCATAGCTTCTCATTTTCTTAGTGTTACTATTGGTAACACTGCAAGGAATCCATGGGATGTGCTGTCTTCCCATCCAATAAAGAAAAAGGGATTGATACATCCCCTTCTATTCTGAGCTTTACCTGTATCTCGGCCACCTGGCTTCTAATTGTCCTCATTAATTAATTAAGTAATAATTCCACCCAGATTTATACAGCACCTACGTTTGGCACTTTGGAGTAGGGAGAGATGAATAAGCTCAGAATGCTGTGTGAAGAGGCTCATCCAACAGCAAGAGAGGTAAAATGTGCCCAAATAACTGAAAGATGACAGAGCAATCGAATGACAAATACTACAGGAAAAGAACACACAGGAGAGCAAAGGTGAGAGAGAGGACTTCTTGCAGGAGAATCAAAGAAGGGTTCATGGCAGTGGTGGGGATTAAGGGGTGGGTCTAGGCACTAGAGGTTAACAATCCAGCAGGATTTGGGTACTTTGATTGAATCAGAGACCCTGGGCTAAAAGGTGGAGAAAGCTCTCTTCACTGTGCCTGCAAGAGCAACAAGCCTACCACGAGATGGAGGTGATACTTACTGATCAAGTCAGGTCCTGTTACAACAATGGGACAGGACCACCCCACATATTGGGAGTTGTCTGCAATGGATTTGGGGGGGGGCATTGCATCCACTCACTATATGCACAAGTTCTAGGATTGAACCTGCACCACAGCAGTGACAATGCCAGGTCCTTAGCTTGCAGAACCACCAGGGAACTCCTGGAATAGCTTTGGTACCAAACGGCTCCCTTGCAGAGGCTCCACCCTCTTTCTGTGTGGAGGTTTGGGTGGTAGGGCTTGCACCTTTGCTGGAAGGGGTTAACACGCATGCTTCTCAGGAATGGAGTAAAGCCAGATTATCTGGCACTTGGAGAGGTGCAGGTAGATTCTTGGCTCAGGAAGCTTCGGGGGTGTATTTATAGAATGCTGTTTCTTTTGAGAGAGCGCAAAGGAATGACAGGAGGAGGAAGAGTGATTGGATAGCAACACAGTACTCAAGGCTCTCACCCGGCCCCTTTGAGTTATTCCAATGTACAGTGCGCTCTCCGGCTTCAAGTTATGAGCAGCTGACTTGAATTAAAAAACAGTCCCTCCTTTGCTGGGACCTGGCCTGCCAAATTCTCAGCTGGCGTGAGTTTTTATGGCTGCGTTATAAACCCCCGAAAAGTGAGGCATATAATGGAAACATTGACATAACTTGAACTCCAAGGAGCGGCTTGTGCCACTCTAATTATCCTTACGTTCCATTGGCCCGTTTCTCTCCCTCTGCTGGCGGGACCTGCTGCAGAGCCTCTGCCTAACGGTCCAGGGGGCTGGAGGATGGAAGCTGGGCTTTGCTGGGGATAATGAGACAGTGTCTGCTGGTGGGAAGCCCGTTGTTCCATACATACGAGCCCCTCCCATCTCCCTTCCTTCCCTTGTTCTCCCCCTGCATTGCCTCCCCCAACCCTTCCCCCCCACCCCAAAGGCAGAACAGTTCAGTTGGTTGTAAAAATTAATGAGTTCAGATACAGACTTGCCTTATTCCGGTCCAGCTGCGTAACCAGGGCGATTCCGACCAGCATTCTAGACGCTGACATCAGCTCCACACCCCGGTACAATGCTGCTCTGTTTGATCTCAGAAACAGATCAGGCTCCTGGGCTTTATACATCCTGCTTCCTCCCTTCGTAGACTCATTTTATTACCCACCGGGAGAGCTCATCTCACTGCTCTCCCTCTGGGCAGCTAATACCCGCGGATCAGGCCCTACGGCTGACTCTTCTTTTACCCACTGGACACTTTGATCCGGTCTTCCTGGTCCGCTGCAATGATCTCCCTACCCCCACCCCCCAGGCGTTGACAACTGGTGGAGGATGAGAGTGATAATGATTTCACCACCTTCTCCTGGCACAGGACTTCATGATTTGCCATGCACTTCCACGATCTTGTCAATGTGGCCCAGGACCACCCTGGCTGATGGAGGTGGGACACCCATTTTACAGATGAAGAGGGTCTGGGAGAGCTGGTGAGTGATGAGAAGGGGAACATCACGGAGTCCTTGACTCCTCTGCCCGGCTCATTCCCTGGACTCCAGGAGTTTACATGAGGCAGGGCCGACTGAGTTTCTGTCCATGGGGGGAGCTGGAAGAAAGCTCTGTGGACCCACTTTCTGTCATGCTAAAGGACAGGGCCAGTGACAAATCCACAATAGGCCCTTCAAAATGTGTGCGAGTTCCCGCTCTGGTGCAACAGGATTGGCAGCGTCTCTGCAATGCTGGGGATGCAGGTTTGATCCCCGGCTGGGCACAGTGGGTTAAGGATCTGGCATTGCCATAGCTGCAGTGTAGGTCACCACTGAGGCTCAAATCTGTTCCCCTGGGAACTCCATATGCCTTAGGGCCGCTGAAAAAGAAAAAAAAAAAAAAATGTGTCACTAATCTGTCCTGACCCACCCCTTCTGCAGAATGCTGCTTCCCCTTCCGCTGGTCCAAGAATGTTTATTTCCCAGGAGGACCAGACAGACCTCTTGCTGACAATGGTTCCAGAAGCGCCAACCCCAATGGTTGTAAACAGTTTAGGAGATTTTGGGAGAAGCTGCTAAAGTTATGACAAACCTCTTTAGAAATAAAATGTAGACATATAAACCTTATTACACGGAGAGTTTCACTTCTGGAGTTTGGGGTAAATGGTTTAGCAAGTATGAATTGAGCAAAGCAGAGGTCAGTATCCGTTTCCTGTGGCTGCTGTACAAAGTACCATAGATTGGGTGGCTCAAACAGCAGACATTATTCTCCCTCAGTTCTAGAGCCCAGAAGGCTGAAATCAATGGCCACGCGTCCTCTAAGAATCTGGGGAGACTCCTTGGCTTTTCCCAGCTTCTGATGGTGGCCGGCCATCTTTGGCTTTGGTTGCAATGCCCCAGTCTCTGTCTCTGTCACACCTGGCATCTCCCTGTCTTCTTGTGGCATTTTCCTTGTCGTATAAGGGCACCACTCTTACTGGATTAGGGTCCACTTTAAGCTAAGATGATGCTGTAAAATGTTGGGGGGGGATCCTAATCCAATGACTAGTGGGGGTCCTTCTAAGAAGAAAGACTTAAGTTGATAACATCTACAAAGCCCCTACTTCTAAATAAGGTTACCTTCACAGGGACCAGGAGTTAGGCAATGAGGAGAGGGGTGGGAGTCTTGAAGAAATTCTCTGGGAACTTCATTCCTGACCCCCACCCCCAACCCCCCTGACTCTTCTCATTTGACCACAAGAATGAGAATCAGGGCGGTTATCCAACTTGGCGAGGACCCCAGCTGGGAAACTGAGCTGGTTTGCAGTTTCCAAAACCTACCTTCATTCCACTGCATCCTGTCTCTGGTGGACTTTGAAGGTGACTGAACCCTCACCTTGACTTTTGGTGAAAGTGCTGGGAACCAAGGCCAGTGAAACCACTTCTTGGAGGCCTTCTGGGGCTCATGAGCTGACCCGGAAGCAGAGCTTCAATGCCCTCACTCTGGGTCTCACGCTCTGCCCCCCCACCCCCATCCTGCCTCCGTGTTATCAGACAGCCGTGCTCCCTTTAAAGTTGCTTCAACTTCTGTTTATCATCATCTTCCATCATTTCTAACCGTTTTCTTGTGCCCCTTTCTTTTGAAGAGCACATAAACTTTGTACGTTTAGTTTTTGAAAGAGATTCACTGTGCAGTCTCATGGTTCTGTAGTGGCTTAAAACATATGGTCTTTTAGTTTCTCTGGGCCCGTCGGTCACAGTGTCCACGTGGGAAGCTGCAGGACACCAGGGAGGTGGATGTTTATTCAGTTTTAGGGGATTTGAAGCATTCCTGGGACCATCTAGATTATAAATATTTTGCCTCATTGTCCCTGAAGCTACTAACATGTGCCAGAAATGGCCATGTCTCAGCATCTAAGTTACACATTTCAGAGTACCTCCTGTACCCAGAAATGACTTCCATAAACAGCTTCAATAAGCCACGGTAATGGTTCTGAAATGGGAACAACGTGGTCCTTCCACCTCCGAAGCCCCTCCCACTCTGAGACTGGATGCACATGGCCGTTTTCGGCCAGGGCTCTGATTTACGAGATGCTCTATGAGTTCTGTGTTTAATATATGTGGCTGGCTGCCCTCAATGCACACGATTTTGTGGAATTATTTTTCACATGCTTGGATGGATCACATTCATGTTATCTAGTTACTCTTTGGGTAAATAAGCAATCCTAGCTTTGTACTGCATCAGTTCACTAAAACCTGTGCCTCCTGGAATGTGTCTCCACTTTGCCTGCTTCTGTGGTAATTGCTAGGTTAGGACAAAGGTCTGATCTCTATGAGTTTCAGTGAACATGGCTCCAGCGCAGAGCAGGAATAGCCGCAGCTGCTTTTAAATAAAATTTGGGTAAAGAGTGTGACTACAGCACTTCTCATTTCTTAAACAAATAGTGAGTGCCCATTGGGTCCAGGGTGCCAGGCTTGCCCCTGTGCTGAAATACGGCTGCCGCTGGCTCCGCACTGGAGCTAAGTGGTAGAAGAGGTCAGATGAGGTATGGAAGTGACTGAACAAAGGCAGAGATGGCTGAACGTTTTAAGACGTGTGGCATGGTCTCAGAGAGGATGTGGTCATTTTTTTTTTTTTGGAGGGGGGAGGTGCAGGGAGGTGGGACAGTCAGAGAAGACTCAGGGGGAGTTAACATTTGAATTGAGCCTTGAGAGAGGAGGGGATTTGAGAGACAAAGAGGGAAATTGGAGGTGGGCGTTCCAGGCTGAGCCAATAAGAGGAGCAAAAGCACAGAGGTGAGAAATCATGAATCCTGGAGCTAGGAATTTATCTTTTTTTTTTTTTTTTTTTGCTTCTAGGACTGCACCCTTGGCATATGAAGGTTCCCAGGCTAGGGGTCGAATTCGAGCTACAGCTGCTGGCCTACACCACAGCCACAGCAACTTGGGGTCAAAGCCATGTGTGCAACCTACACCCACGGCTCACGGCCACACCAGATCCTTAACCCACTGAGCAAGGCCAGGGATTGAACCAGCAACCTCATGGATGCTAGTTGGATTCATTTCTGATGCACCACAACAGGAATTCCGAGCTGGAAATTTACACATAATGACCTGTGGGCGACATTGTCCGAGGGGGGACCCTCTGCTTCTCAAGCCCCCATACCAAAGGGGGCTATTAATTAATTAAACTGTTAATTATTGCAGCTAATCTCTCCTCATCACTCAGAGGGAAAAATGAGTGTTTTTTCAGAGTCATGTATTAGAGATCCCCCCAGTGCTGTCACTGTCACCTTTCTGGCCTTGTTTGATGCTCAGAACAAGCCCGAGAAGCAACGAGTCTGGGTGCCCATTTTATAGCAGAGTCAAAGGCAAATGCTGGACCTCTTCAAGACGAGAGAACTCAAAGCCTCTGGCCACGACTAGAATTTCCAGACACTTATCATTGCCCCACCCCTCTCATTGTAATGCCTCCACTGCACCCAGGAGCAACCTGGCCTATACCTTCCTACCCCCTAGCAGGAAAGGTATGCGGCCCACTTCTCACTCCACCCCTATAAAGCTGTATAAGCCCCCAGCCAACCAGCAAGTGTATTGTAGGACCCCTCTTTCCCCAACCAATCAGCTGGTCAGCAGGTGTATTAGGCGATCTCTCCTCTCTCCCTGGGCTACAAAAACAGACATAACCATGTGCCCAGGTCTCTTCTCCCTGATTATCAGGGGATCGTCCTGCTGCACCAGCAGCATCTCTCATCTGAATAAACTCTTCTTTCTTTTCACCTGGCTATGCTGGAAAGTTCCTTTTTCTGACCCAGGTACACAGACTGTGACAATAAAGACCTGCCCAAGCCTTCACAACTAGCAAGTGACTAAGCACGGAGAGGAAGGCAGGTTTCTAGAGGTTCGATCTGTTTTTTTCTACTGGTCACCCTGAGAAGTTGGTGCCCTGGACAATTGTATTGGGTCTCTGCTAAATTGTCTGGCTTCATACGGTTGTGTTCGAAAAACTATTAATTATTGCAGCTAATCTCTCCTCAACACTCAGAGGGAAAAATGAGAAAATCAACCTGGGCACATCCAAGGGCTTTGAATTTCATTGCTTATTTTATTTCTTCTATACTTTTACTTTGAAAATTAATGTTGATTGGATTTTTGAAAATTGTTCCCCATGAAATATTTTCAGTTGTTAAAAAAATAATAATAACAACCCAACCAAATGAGGCTTTCAATGTGGCTGCCAAACCGTCTTCTATTTTGGGTGGATTTTCCTTTTGTTTAGCCAGTAATTACTGCAGGACTGCCATCCTGGGCTCCTCCTGGTAAAAGCTGGTGTGTCTCCTAAAGCCTATTGTGTCCACCTCTGAACTCTTCCATCCTCTCGAGTTTACCTCAAGCATCACAAAGAAGCCTCTCCATTAATTATTTT
Organism: Phacochoerus africanus; assembly: GCF_016906955.1. NCBI lineage: Eukaryota > Metazoa > Chordata > Mammalia > Artiodactyla > Suidae > Phacochoerus > Phacochoerus africanus. The sequence continues at coordinate 211,315,949 of NC_062544.1, read as the reverse complement.
CTGAAAAATCAGCCCAGATTTAATCCCAATCAGAATATCCGAGAGCCAGCAAGATGGGGCTCTCGGGAGGCCTACCCTGGCGGGTCTCAAGTCTTTGACCAAGTAAACACAATCTTAAAGGGCTGGGGAACTTGAAAGTAAAACTGTAAATGATCCCATTTGTGACTCTTGGCTGATGATTCCTCTGGGGTGGACCAAAGAAGGAAAACCAGAAGAGAGGGTCTCTCTGTGCTTTAAACAAAATACCGTTACTGTTCTAGCATCTTCCTTGTTTGGGGTATTTTCCAAGTGAAAGTTCATTAGGGAGACACAAAAGCACGTTTTGCTAATATCCGTCAAAGAGAGGGGGCTCAGTTTCAAAGCACAGAAGAAATACAATATTGTTGAAGCAAGCTACATGAAAAAGATCTTACAGCCCCCAGAAGTGAGAAAGAAATGGACTGGTGACCTGGGTTTTTTTTTTTTTTTTTTCCCCAATCTTTATTTGGGACAAAATGAGTAAGTCCCAGGAAAATTAGTATCTCCTGGGCTTTCTCTTATTTACAACGAGCAGCCTCAACTAAACATTCTGGAATGTTTGTAAATGTTTGGGTTTCCTTTTCCATATTTTCTCCTGTTGGCACCAAACCTGAAGGGCTCAGAATTTCTCAAACAAGGTTCTTATCCACAGTGATGACTGTTATTAACAAGTATTGATCTAGAGGATATACAGAAACAGGATTAAGTGCAGATCCGGAGCCCAGGGATTAGGCCTGGCTGGAGAGCAGAATGTAAACAGGGGATGTCTGAGTGCCGGGGAGCAGGAGGGCTCATTAGAGGTCTGGGCTGGGGAACAGGGTGGCTTTGTGTCTGTCCTCAAGCCAGGGAGTGGGCCCGGATGCTGGTGAGCATTAGCTGGGCTCCCCAGCTTCGTCTTTGGTCTGAGGGCCAGCCTGTCCCTCCCCGGGGCTCTTCAGAGGTGTTGGGCAGGTCCCAGGATGACATCCCCTCTGCAAGGAGCACTCAGGCCAGGTGAAAGGAGGCCTTCACTTTTGTCAAGCTTTTTGCTGAGGACATCCCAGCTGGTCTCATGCACGATGCTTTGGGAGCAGTTCTCCATTTCAGAAGGCTCTGTCTCCCTTGGCTACCCATGCAAAGAGTGGCTATTTGCGATGCTACAATCCTCGTGCATTGGGAGCGCTCCCCCAACACACCAAAAGCTCTTTCAAAATAAGATCTTAGGTGAACATAAATGAGAGGCACTAACGGCCCAGGAGAAAATCCACCATAAGGATTCAGGCTGCCGTAACAAAGAATGAACCGTTGTCATATGCAGCAACATGAGGCTAAGTGAGGGCAGAGAAAGACAAATACTGTACAATGTCACTTATATGTGGACTCTTCAAAGTATCACAAACTAGTGAATGTAACAAAAAAAGAAGCAGACTCATAAACATAGAGAACTGATGGTTTCCAGTGGGGAGAGGGAAGCCGGGGGGAGGAGAAAGAGAGGCGTAGGGGAATAAAGTGGTACAAACTATCCGGCATAAAATAAATAAGCTACAATGCAGGGAATATAGCCAATATTTTACACTAGCTCTATTATAGAGTATAACCTCTAAATATTGTCAAGTGGTATATTGTGCATCTATAACTTACATAATATTGTACATCCACTATACTTTGACATTTTTTTAAAAATAAAGAATTCAGGCTCCAAACCTGTGCCATAAGAATCCACTGAAGCTGGGTTCCCAGCAGTGAGAAGGAGACGGTGGAGAAAGCCATCAGGATGGATGATCTCTCACTCTGCTTACGAGGGTCAGCTAGAGATGAATCCAGTCTATTTCTTGTACCAGGTTCATAGGTTCATCTGGGTACCTCTTTTATTTTTATTTTTATTTTTTATTTTTGTCTCTTTAGGCCTGCACCTGTAGCATAGGGAAGCTCTCAGGCTGGGGGTTGAGTTGGAGCTGTAGTCACAGCAATGCCGGATCCAAGCCCTGTCTGCGACCTACACCACAGCTCAGGGCAATACCAGATCCCTGACGCACTGAGCGAGGCCAGGGATTGAGCCTGCATCCTTATGGATTCTAGTCAGGTTTGTTACTGCTGTGCCTCCAAGGAAACTCCTGGGAGTTTAGATGAGGAGTTTAGATGAGGTGTCTCAGCCTCAGCACTGTCGATGTCTATATCGGGCGCAGGGACGCAAGGGAAGCAGAGCTAGCTCTGGCACTAAGCATGTGGCTATAATCACAGGCTTTGGAATCTAAGATCTGGGTTCACATCCAGCTTTAGGGCTCAGTTTTCTCCTCTGTGAAATGGGGATAATATCAGACTTGAGAGAGTACCTGTGAAAGATAAACCTGGTAATATATATGTATAAGTGTTGCATAGCCTGGTGCCTGGCATATAGGAAGTGCTAAGTCAAAGGTAGGTTTACCATTCCCTGTGGTGGGCTTCACAGACAGGTGCATGGATGGGGACATTAATATTTAGGAAGCACCCACTCTATGTTACACATCCTACAACTTCTTTCATGGGTGTAGAAAGAATAGACTCTACCCTCCTCTGGTGTGGTACCAGCTGTTGACTTAAGGGGATGCTGATACTGGGCACCAGAAGCTGAGAGTGGAAGAAATGAATGCCTCTTGTCTTTCTTCTTAGATCTAATGCAGAAAGGCTGCCATGTGCTATCATCTTCATTTGTTCTTAATGGATGGTAAGCATTTGCAGCTACAATTATAGTGGAAAGTCTATAAGGAAAAAAGACTTATTTTTCTCTTATGCCCAGGCCTTTGAACTTACAAGGTGCTTATCCGGGTTTGGTACTCAGCCGCCACGCTGCTCCCCCGTCCGTCTCCTCCCAACCACCAACACTTCTTCACAAGCCTCGTCACTCAGAATTCAGGCTCCCAAAGCCTGGACAAGAAACCCCGAGTTAACCATTGAGCAACACAGATAAAGTGGAAATTGGTAGAAAAGGTGAAAGTGAGTCAAATAGAGATGAGACAGGAACAGAAGGATTCTTTGGTCCACATAACAACAATTTGTTCATACCTGTTGCCTGCCAGCCACCGTACTTGGTGCTGAGGTTACAAAGAAGATCTGAACTCAGCCTCCGACCTCAGAAAAGTAATGGCTGCTACTTGTTCTGGGAGCTGGTTAAAATGTTTAAATATTCAACAGGTTCGGACAGTTCTTGATGTATGTTATTCTTTAATAAAAGCTGTTTTTTTGTTTGTTTGTTTGCTTTTTGTCTTTTTAGGGTCACACCCGCAGCACATGGAAGTTCCCAGGCTAGGGATCAAATTGGAGCTGCAGCTGCCAGCCTACACCACAGCCACAGCAATGCCAGGTCCAAGCCACGTCCGTGATCTATACCACAACTCACAGCAATGCCGAATCCTTAACCCACTGAGCAGTGCCGGAGATCAAACCTATATCCTCATGAATACTAGTTGGGTTTATTACCACTGAGAACCCAAGTATTCGTATCACAGTGGGAACTCCTTCCTTTAAAAAAAAAAAAAAGAAGAAGAAGAAGAATAGTGCAGACAATAGCACAAAACCAGATCATTCTAAGTATGAGATGCCCATGTGCCCAGGGCACTGTGGGAGAGCAATACGGTAGGAGGTGTTTTATGTTCCCAAAGGGGCATGTGGCTTCCTGACAAAGGTCTCAGTATAAGTGAAGCTGTGGGGGAGAGAAGCCACGTGGTGTGGACAGGAACCTCTGAAGAGCCCCGTGTTGCTGCAGCATAAACTATGAGGCAGGAAGCGATAAGCACGGAGGAGAGGGAGGTGAGGGCTTTCTCCCTGAGCTGGGCTTTATCTTAGGGGCCATGAGGACTCCTGGGCGTGTTCCTGTCACAGGGGGAAGTGGCTGGATCTGCTTTTAGATTTTAGACAGTGATGGGGAGGTTGGCTCAAGATCAGCGTGGGGAGGCCAGTTTGTGGGTCATTGCCATTTTCCAGATGAGAGATGGATTAGAGATCAAACTATGATACAAGCTTTTACACATATGTGAATACACACACACACACACACAATTTTCCAACTGAAGATTTTCATGTATTCTTCTACAGAAAAGCCCATTTGAGCTTGATAGACACAAAGGTAAAATTGTTCAAAAGGAACTCATTTCTCTGTGAATTTTTTTTTTTTTTTTGTAGCAGGAGATTTTGAGTGTGAGTTCATTGCCCTGTGTCAGTTATAAGTAGCATTTATTTCATGTGTTTTGCATTTTTTTGATTTTGGAGACATTTGTGAGGAAGTAATTCTTCCTTCTCCTTTTGGGGGTTTATTTGCCACTTGTCTCTTTTCTGAAATTTTCTGTTATCTACTTTCTTGGCGAGGCACTAGTCTGAGGAGTTAACACCCTTGTATCAAAAGCTCATCTTTCCACCTTTAGCTCCTCACGTCTTTGTTTGTGTTCCAGAAGAAATTTCCAAGCAGCAAAATGGATGAAGAGATGTTTTTTTCTCCTTTTTTAGGGCCGCACCCGGGGCATATGGAGGTTCCCAGTCTAGGGGAGCTACAGTTGCCGGCCTATGCCAGAGCCACAGCAACACCAGATCCGAGCTGTGTCTTTGACCTAAACTACAGCTTATGGCAATGCTGGATCCTTAACCCACTGAGTGAGGCCACGGAGTATACCGGTGTCCTCATGAATGCTAGTTGGGTGCATTCCTGCTGAACTATGATGGGAACCCCGATGAAGAGATTTTTATCTCCGCTCCACAACCCCCATTGACTGATGTGTTTCCTTTAAAATAGGAGGCTGAGGAGTTCCCACCAACGTGCAGTGGGTTAAAAATCTGACTTCAGTAGCTTGGGTTGCTGCAGAGGTGTGAGTTCAACCCCTGGCCCATCTCAGTGGGTTAAAGGATCTGGCATTGCTGCAGCTGAGGCTGGGATTCAGCCCCTTGTCTGGGAACTTCCATATGTCATGGATGTGGCCATAATATTTAAAAAATAGAATAAAGCAGGAGACTGAAAGACCTGCTCGTTCACTCCAGAACAGCAGCTCTGAGAGGTCTGGACTCTGATGGGGAGGGCAAGGTTGGGGATGCGGAGTCAGGATCGTCTTTGATGTGTACATCGTCTCGGATGCTGGAGGAGAGAAGGGGAGGTGGTGACCAATACACCTGGTCGCTCAAGGGCTCTCCTGCTGGAGGCTAGGATACTGCCAGGTGTTGGAAGACTTATGTTCTAGGTTGTACGAGCCACTCATGAGGAGTGTGGCTTTGGGCAAGTTACTTTACCTCGGGAAAACCTATTTCCTCTTTATAGAAATTGTCGTAATAGAGCCTGTTGTGTGACTTGACCCTTACAGGTTATGTGACGATGGGGGTGGAGATATTTTGGACACTGAGAAGTGTATTTTGTTCTTTGTATTTTGTTCTTGTTTTGTTTGCTTTTTGTTTTATTTTCCCCTTTTAGGGCTGCACCTGTAGCACATGGAGGTTCTTGGGCTAGGGGTCTAATCGGAGCTGCAGCTGCTGGCCTACGCCACAGCCACAGCAATGCTGGATCTGAGCCGCATCTGTGACCTCTACACCACAACTTGTGGCAATGCTGGATACTTAACCCACTGATCAAGGCGGGGGATTGAACCCACATCCCCATGGACACTATGTCAGGTTCTTAACCTGCTGAGCCACAACGGGAACTCCAAGAAGTGCATTTTGGAAACAGTGGTCTAGTATGAGAATTTTCTTCTGAACATTAACCAGTGCATCACCAAAACAACTGTAATCATAATAAAAAGGATCTAGAAATAAAGAGAAATTATGCAAAGTGCTCCTTCAGTTGGAGCAGAGTAGAAAATGATGTCATCTATCACGGGAAAACAGATGCTTGCTGGCTTCCTTTCGCCTCACAGCCTCCTCTCTCTCTCTCTCTTCCTTTGCAGGGTTTTACAAACTAATTTCCAGCCAAGCACTGCAAAGTGGAAGCTGAGACGCAGAGTCATGGGGAGGGGGCCCTGGCCTCAGTCCCACCACCTGGGCTTGGATCCCGGCGCTGCCCTTCCCTCGCTATGGGTACCTGGGTAGGTCTCTTCACCTCTCTTGGCCTGAGTTCCTCATGCATAAGTTAGTTAGAATTTTATTAAGGTCCTCTCTAGCACATGGATTCTGAGCTGTCCCAGCATAGAGTCGATAATACCTGCCAGGGACTGAAGAGCCTGGTGTGGCCTAATGACTGGGTTACTGGTGTAGTATCTCCCATCCTCTCACACAGTTATCAGGTGTTGACATTGCTGTACTACATCCCTGGTTTTTGCTCCTGACAGTGGCAGGGGGATGGGACACTCCACAGCGGCTGCTTGGTGGCTCAGCGTCCCCAGGATGCAAGAACATGCAGGGTATAGACAGATGCCACATTTTCCTTTGGTCCCAATTCTGGGGAAGTGGTAAGGGAAGAGGTTGGGGAAGGGTGTGGTGACTCTACCTGGGCACCCAAAGCAAGGGTGGTGGGAAGAGGGTCACTTCTAAATTGGAAGGCCACCCAAGACCTGCTGAAGGATGCGCATTACTCAGAGGGTGGGTCCCGTTCCCATTTTAGAGCTGAAGTCAACTCCAGGCCCTGTTGTAGTTGGCTAATGGCGATCCCCAAAACCACAGGCTCCAGAGATATGAGCCAGCATTCCAGGAAAAGCCACCCACGGGAGAAGGGAGGATGGAGGGAGAGAGCTTGGCACAAGGGCCTGCGTGTTTGGGGCTGATTGCTTCAAATGGAGGGTGACTGCACACTCCAGCGCAGGGTTCATTGGTCAGACCTCAAGCAAAATCCAGTCTACAGCCATGGATGCTTTGGCGACAGCGAGCTGAGTTGCTCCCCCTCCCCCAACCCCCGAGTCAACATCCAGAGAATGGAGGGAGGCCTGGGGTCACTGGGAAGTTCTTCATTCTGTTGCTGTTTTCTTTAAGCTCAGAAAGACCAGCCTACGACTTAGGAGGCTTGGTTTGGATGGCTCTCCAAACCCCTGGTCAGATGGCGATCTTTCAACTAAAACACAGGGTTAGTCGAATTTTCTTCCAAATTTCCGTGCAAACAATTATCCTGGCATGTTATCTGTCATATTTCCTTTGGAGGGTTCTTCCACACTGAAAAAAAAAAAAAAATTCATCCTATCTTGTGAATGAGTCGATTGAGAAGTAAACCCTCACATCCGTCGAGATGTCTGAAGACCTGAATGATTCCCCGAGCATGAGCGCCCCTGACTACAGCTCTCCTTCGGGGGCAAGAGCCAAGAAAGACCTAGAAGGATGCAAAGGATGCAGGATCCCACCACCAACCTGTGAAATAAATCTGGGAGGTCTTCCTTGAAAAGTCAGCTGTCCAAGGTCAGGTCGTACTTGAATCTTCAAACCCTTTAGTTTCTTCAAAACACATGCGCGCTCTCACACACACACACACACACACACTCACACAGAATACGCATTTGTATGCGATATTGCACACTCCCCCAAACTCACAGCAATTATGAGCTGAATTCCCCAGTTTGCTGAGCTGGACTTAGAGATGCAGCTAAAGGGACTCTTGAGAAGAAAAAAGGCATTCCACACTGGTGAGGTTAGGGCTGCAGTCCTTAAAAGAGAGGTGGTTTCACAGAGACTGACTGCTTTAGGAAGGGACAGGTCCTGATGCTCTCAAAGGGGAACTGGGTGACATGGGAGGGAGGCAGCCCGGAGCCAGCACTGGGCGGGGTATCAGGGCAGGGCTCCCCTTCCAGCATCCCCACCTGCCTTCTCACTCCCACAGCCCAGGGCCCTCCGTCTGCTCTATTCTCCACCCACCTCTGAAAACCTTCCATCCCCGATGCTACTTCAAAGCCCCCTGGGAAAGCCAAGTTGCCAATTAAGCCTCTTTGAGGCAGGTTCTCATTCCTTCCCCCACTAATTGAAATGTTACTCCTTTTACTAAACCCCTAAACCACCCAAACACAACGGTCTTCCTCATTTGCATTGTAACAACGACCCTAATGTGCTTCCAAGAGCTTTCCCTAAAGGGGACGTACGTGTTCGCTCCTCTCCCGGTAGGAGCGGGTAGGACCGGTCAAAAGAATTCGGAGGCAAAGGCCTTCATTTCCATCCCTATACAGCTGCTCATTAGCTAAGGTGGAAGAAATTCCTTTCATGCTGGATTCATTTCCCAGGATGATAATGTCTTTTTTGTCTCAGGCCACTGTTCCCAAACTAGGCCTTAATTGCTGATCGTAATGGAGTTAATACATATTTACAGGCTAGTAAGGTTAAAGAAGGTCTCCTGTAGTTTTATTATTTGAGACATTTTATTTAACTTGCAATAAAATCATTAACCAGTTGTTGAGCGTTAATGCTGTCCTTTATCTTGTCTCTGCCCCTTTGGGACAGTTGGGTGAAGGCAGATGGCTTAGGTGGAGGATCGGGGTCGATTCTCAGGCTGAGTGGATGGGGAGCCCCAGTCCTCACCTCCTCACCTCTAGGTTCTGCCCTGTTCAGGGAGCAGGGCCTCTGCTGGGTGAAAGTGGAGAGCCTGGGGCAACGCCCATGCTGCTCTCCCAGGCACCCAGCCAGGGAGTGCGGGCGGGGTGATGAAATCCCATCAAAGCCACAGGGCTGGACCAGGCTCCTGAGTGAGCTCCCACCAGTAACTCGAGCCCCAAGTGGCCCACAGGCTGGGCACTGAGCCGAGGTGTCAGGCCGCACGACAGCCTGGCTACTAGAGCCCTCCCAGAAAGAGGGGCTGCGCACAGGGCAGGAGGAGGGCCCAAGGGCCAAGGGCAATGCCAGGGGCAGCTGCAGGGGCTTCCAAACTTCACCCTGGGAGTCTAACAGTGGGAGCGAGACATGCAGGCCCCCTTTGCTGCTTTACATCGGGGGAGGGAAATCGGCTTATCAAAAATGACACTGCTTTGCGTCAACCGCAGGTCTGACTGCCCCCAGTGTGCTGCTCCCACTGCCAGATGCTTCTTCTCTCCCCCTCTGGTTGCTTTGCTTGCTTTTCTTTCCTTTCCTCCTTCCCTTCCCTTCCCTTCCCTTCCCTTCCCTTCCCTTCCCTACCCTTCCCTTCCCTTCCCTTCCCTTCCCTTCCCTACCCTTCCCTTCCCTTCCCTTCCCTTCCCTTCCCTTCCCTTCCCTTCCCTTCCTTCCTCCCTTCTTTCTTTCTTTCTTTCTTTCTTTCTTTCTTTCCTTTCTTTTCTTTCTTTCTTTCTTTCTTTCTTTCTTTCTTCTTCCTTCCTCTCCTTCCTCCTTCTTCTTCTTCCTTCTTCCTTCCTTCCTTCCTTCCTTCCTTTCCTTCCTTTCTTTCTTTCTTTCTTTCTTTCTTCTTCTTTCTTTCTTTCTTTTCTTTTCCTTCCTTCCTCCTTCCTTCTTCTTCCTTCCTTCCTTCCTTCCTTCCTTCCTTCTTTCTTTCTTTCTTTCTTTTTGTCTTTTTGCCTTTTCTTGGGCCGCACCCTTGGCATGTGGAGGTTCCCAAGCTAGGGGTCTAATCGGAGCTGTAGCCGCTGGCCTGAGCCACAGCCACAGCAAACACCAGATCCAAGCCTTGTCTGCGACCTACACCAGAGCTCACAGCAATGCTGGATCCTTGACCCACTGAGCGAGGCCAGGGATTGAACCTGCCACCTCATGGTTCCTAGTCGGATTCGTTAACCACTGAGGAATGCCTTGCTTTGCTTTCTGATCTGTCCTGGAGCAGCGGACCAGGCTCTGGCCGGCCTTCCCCAGCCTCCCTGGTGCTGAATGTTTCCTGGCCACATGTTTCTACATCTACCAGCTCCCCTTGCAGGAGACGTGGGAAGAAGTGACAGCGACCAGCTCCATGCTCTTTGCCCTGTCCGGCTGCCTGGAGTGGTGAGGACCCTCGGGACAACTTCTGGGGACACATGTTAAAAATGGTCTGTGTAACCCGGGTCACCTTGCTGTACAGTAGAAAATTGACAGAATGCTGTAAACCAGCTACAATGGAAAAAAAATCATTATATAAATTAAAAACAAAATGGCAGAGCCTCGGTCAACTCAAAGAAGGTAAAATGGTGGGTGGAGGGTAGCAATGGCTCTTACCCTATGTATGAGAATGACCTCAGCGTCTCTGGGGTGTGAACCACTGTAAGCTTTGAGGACTGGTGGTTACAGCAGGGCATTTACTAAACAGTCTGAGACATCTGACAGTGGGAACTGCAGGGGTCATTGCCTTTGCTTACAATGCTGGTCCACCAGTGCCTCTCCTCCACCCATCCCTTAAGACTCAGCTTTAATTCCAGCCCCTCTGTGGGGCCTTCCCCTGGGCAGAGGGAACACACTGGGAGCCTTATCCAGTCATCCATCCGTGGGCTCCAACAGAAGCCCCCTTTGCCCACCTCTAGGCTGGTAGAGCCAAGCAGGAATATGGGACCCAGCCAATGGAGTGAGACTGAGAAACTCAGCTTGAAGGCAAGTCTGCAAACCAAAGGTAATGCCTCTGAGATGCTGATGTCATAATTCTTTGTTTCTGAAATCAGGCTCAAGAGCCTCGGATGAGGTGAGTCGGTACTAAGCTGATTCCCAGGCAGTTCAGCAAGTTGGAGGTTAGCTGGGTGCTTGGAGGTCGTCTGCTGCCGCCCTTCTCCTTACGGATGAAGAGACTGGGGTTTAAAGTGCAAAGGCAGAATCAGCACCCGGGCTCCTGCCTTGCAGCCCAGTGTTCCTTAAGTATCTGATGTAAACAAGGCAGAGGACACGCTGCTGTGCAGTGTCCTGGTCCATGCTCAGAATTACTGGTCCTCTTCGATTCGCCAAGCTGTGCTTCAGCCCCTCTATTTCAGCATTCTCAAACACTGCTCCACGCTGCCTTCTCTCTCTCTGAGCACCTCCCATCCAAGTTCTCGGTGCTGACCTCCTGCGTCAGCATGTTGGGAAGAGCCAACATTTCCAAGGTTAACAGTTCAAGAGCCCTCTGGATGGAGATGGCCCCTGCAAGGACCCCAGACCTATTCCTTGGCTCTAGTGAGGGCTGCGACCTTGCGGCTGCAGACCATCCCCTGTCTCTTGGTCTTGCCCTTCCCTTCGTGGGAGGCCGTGTCCAAGAGGTGGAGTTCTGTCCCATGTTACAGGGAAGGGGGCTGAGGCTCAGCAAGGTTTGTGATAACTCAAGGCTCTATGAGATGTGCTGCCTTTCTTCCCACACCCTCCCTCCCGTGGTTTTCCCGCTGCAGAGTCGCCCATCGAAGTGAGCAGTTGCTCTTTTTCTTGGAATAATCTCCTTCCGTTCTTGTTGCTGTCTTGCTTTCTTTCTTGCTTTCCTGCTTTTTAGGGCTGCACCTGCTGCACATGGAAGTTCTAGGCTAGGGGTCGAGTGGAGCTACAGCTGCCGGCCCTACACCACAGCCACAGCAACATGGGATCCAAGCCGCCTCTGCAATGGTGTCACCACAGTTCACGGGGATGCCGGATCCTTAACCCACTGAATGAGGCGGGGTATTGAACCCTTATCCTCACGGATACTAGTTGGATTCATTTCTGCTGTGCCACAATGGGAAATTTTCGGGTTTTTTTTTCCATTTATTTATATATGTATATTTTTCTACGGTGCAGCATGGTGACCCAGTTACACTTACATATACATTCTTTTTCCTCACATTATGTGTTTCATCATAAGTGACTAGACAGAGTTCCCAATGCTAAACAGCAAGATCGCATTGCTAATCCATCCCGAAGGCAACCTTCTAAGTCACCAAAGAAAGTAACACTAGGGTAGAGGTGGGGGGTGTATTTTGGAATTTTAAACTCAATCAACCACAATTACTCTTCTGATTTCCCAAACCGCAGACTTATTTTCCCGGGTTAATTTCTTAGAGTCTAAGGGGCCTTGTGGTCAAAACCTGACCTCTTACCTAGCCTAGGGGCCAAGCTAGGTTTCCATAGGGCTGTCCACAGGGCTGTCCCCATCCCGTCAGTATCTTTTTTTCTGATTACTGGAGCTGGTTGAAAATCCGCATTTCTGCCCTCACATCCTGCCTTTCAGGAGGCTGCAGGGCAGAGTTCTGGATGTTTAGCTCAGGAAGGGCCTTACGCTCACAGAGTCCAATCCTCTCGTATTTGGGGGACCAAAGACCCAAAGCACATGGTGGCAAGGGCTGGCCTGGTATCCCAACGCTTCAGCCCAAAGAGCTTTCTGGAGAACATATGATAGGGTATCCAGCTTGGCTGGTGTCTCCATAAAGTAAAGAAGGAATAGCCTTTTCTTTAAATCCCACAGCCTGGAGACAGAGGAGGCCATTCTCCTTTGGGAAGTGTGTTCCATACCACCCTGTCTGTGCTTCATTTATGAAATTGTCACCTTTTTGGATTGTCGATGTCTATTTTCCTCTGGGATGTCTTCCCGAGTCTTCCTCATTCATCTCTCTGCTCTGTCACCAGTTCTTTTTTAGCCTGGTGAGCATGTATGTACTTGGGAAGCAGGGAGGCGGTGGTCTGGGGGCGGGGGTGAGAGTCACTCAGATAATGGGACTGGAGGAGGGAAGGAGGTGTTTGATGAGGTTAGAGTTGGGGCTGCCTGGCAACAGCCATTCTTTAGTATTTGTTAGGTATTTAATGAAGGAACATCGCTTCATATATGCATACTTTATAGTTCGCTAGGCACCTTTTCCATTTTGTAGCTTTTGAAATTCCTTAAACCAAAAAATCTTTGGAAAACAGTGACCTGGAGAGGAAGAAGTCACATGCGAGGGATTCCACAGTACCCTAGGAAAATTTTTTTTTAGGGTTCACCCACAGCCTATGGCGGTTCCCAGGCTAGAGGTCCAGTCGGAGCTGCAGCTGCCAGCCTACACCACAGACACAGCAATGTAGGATCCAAGCTGTGTCTTTGATCTACGCCACAACTCATGGCAACAAGGGATCCTTAACCCACTGAGCAAGGCCAGGGATCAAACCTGCATCCTCATGGATACTAGTTGGGTTCGTTACCACTGAGCCACAATGGGAACTCCAGAAATGTGGTTTTTATCTTCACGTGTACCCCTGAAAACTCTTCCTGTCCTGGACACCATGAGACAAGTAAGCTCACAGCTAAGAATTGGCAGAGGCAGGATTTGAATTCACTTCTCTTTTGGTCGAAGCTACATTTCTTTCCATGATGTCAATCTGCCTCCTTAAAAACAAAGAACTATTAGCAAAGAGGAGCAGTCACCCCAACTTGTAGCTTGAGAAAAATGAGTCTGTAAGTCTCAGAGAGTCAAGAAATGCTATAACTTCTTCTAATCACAAAATCGGGACTAATATTCCAAGCTGAGCTGAGTGAAGTGGAATTCTGCCTGGTATGGTCCCACCTCAAGAGACCATCCATCACTGGGAACCATATTTGATACTTGCGTCCCAGCAGGGAATGGTTCAAAATGAGCCCATGGGTGAGGGCTAGACCGGGTGGTCTAAAAGTACCGGAGATGCTGGATCTGAGTCCTGACTGTGGTCCTGTCTGCCAGTCTGTTAAAATTGTCTTTGGCCATAGGCCATGGATCTGCTTATACCATTTATCAGAAGTTCTCGAGACCTGGAAGTAAGAAAACCCAAAGCTAATTGGACATGAATATTTTGCAGGAATTGCATTTACTTAACAAGGGCGGGGATCTCTTCCCTGGGAGAAAGAAGCTGGAGCCGGTGTAATCACTGGTCAGACCATCTCACAATGGTCTGAGTGGGAGCCTCTCCCCTCCATGTTACCTCCCAAAGGAACAGGGGATAAACACCCTTGTAAGACAGTCAGTCTCATTTTGTGGACGTGAATTCAATGGCTCACAGCTCCATTCTACTCATCCTGGCTTCAGCTTAAGTTTTAAAACTAATTCTCTCTGCATTAATCTGAAAAGATCCTTCAAACAAAAGCTCAACATCTGAGTCTATTTACTGAGTGTGCAGCTGTGTCAATCGGCCAGGACAAAGCGAGGCTTCCTGGTTAGCCCACAATGGGCTGCAGGTAGTCTTGCAAACAGAGAAACACAAGGCAGCGTCCTTTCAGGAGCCAGCAACCCTCTTTCCAATAGGGAAGAGCCGGAGCTCAGGGGTCAAGAGAAAAGGAGTGCTGCTCCACCCCCACCGTCACCACACACACAAGTGGGGACTGAAGGATATGATCTGTAAGCCCATCAATTAAGGCTATTAAAAAGGTAATTAGCCCTCTTCCATGGAAACCAAGGACAGAGATGTGAAAAGGGGGAAATGCATTTCCATGTGGTTACATTTTAATGTGACCAGTACACTTTGGTCAGGAAGCAAGATGGTCCTGGTGAGAATACCATTGGGTCGGTCATGATGGGAAGGTGGTGTCAATTTAAGAGCTATCTTAGAATAAAAGTAATTGTTTTCCATTCTTGGGGAAAAAAAAAAACAACTTTTTTTTTTCCTGCTATCAATCAAATGCTTAATTCAAATCCTGCGGCTGGATTCAGGAGGCTAGGGAGGAGTGGAGAGTAATTTCCTTTCCAGTTTTTTCTCCCGAAAAGAATAGTGGCAGGAAATGAAATCTGAAAATGTCCACAATGAACAATTTGTCTTGGATTCTGGTATGTGTGAGATTCAGAATTAGTGTTTCTGTTCCCTCTCTTTTCAAAAATGTGTGGGTATTTTTGTAATAAAACTCAAGAGAGAAGAAAACGAATAGAGGAAAGCCCTCTCTCATAATGGAATTTGAAGATATTTATTGAAACACATCTGAAGTTTACAGCGTTCTGTGCAACATCAGCCCAGTTCGCAATGAACATAGAGCTTATACATATTTATATTGTCTCTTTGCATGGGCACACTTTCAAGTAAAGGATAGTTTAATTTTGTTTTATTTTTCTGTACCGTTCATTCTCTTCTTCTCTTCCTCCTCCCCTTCCCACTTTATTGAGGTAAAATACACGTGCAGTGAGATGCACAGATCTTGTGTCCAATTGGACACATTATATCTTCTTAATCCACACAGCAATTAATCAAGATAGACAATATTTCCAGCACCTCAGAATTTTCCTGTCCCCCATCGGGTCCCCCAGGCAATCACTGTTTTAATTTGTATTACTCTAGATTAGTTTCCACTCTTCCTGAATTCCATGAATATGCTATTATATGGTAAAAATTCTTTTTGGATGACATCTTTCACCCAAAATAGATTCGTGATGTCAATTGCTATCAGGTCCTTCTTTTTAATCTGTAAGTAGTATTCCACTGTATGATGACACCATAAGGGATCCATTCTTGTGTTAATGGCCACTTGGGTTGTTTCCAGTTTGAGGCTCTTACAAAATCAAATACTTATAGTAAGAGCTTTTCGTGGGCCTATATTTTTATTTCTTTCTCCCTCAGGGTGGAATTGCTGAGTCATAGGTTAAGTGTATTTTTAACTTAATAAGAAAAGCTAAGAAAATGCCAGCTTTCTAAAGTGGTTGTACCGTCTTATGCTTCCAAAAGCAATGAATAAAATTTCAGTAGCTCCTTCTCCTTACAAATACTTGGTGTTGGCAGTGTCTTTGACTTCAGCTGTGATAATGGGTATGCAGTAATAGTCTTACTGTGGTTTTAATTTGCATTTCTCCAAGGGCAATTGATGTCAAACACCATTTCATCTGATTATTATCATCTGCGTATCTTTTTTCATGAAGTTTCTATTTAAGAATTTTGCCCATTATTTATTGGGTTTTCTTATTATTAATTTATAGGTATTCTTTATATGTTCTGGATATATAAAATCTCTTCTAATATATAGATATAGCATGTATTTTCTCTTGGTCTGCGACTCTCATTTTCATTTTCTTAATGGCAACTTTTTGATGAGAAAATATTATTTTGATGGAATCCAATTATTCAGTTTTTTCTTTTATGATTAGTGCTTTTTCTGTTCCAGCTAAGAAATCTTTGCCTAACCCAACCAAGGTTGCGAAGACATTTCTCTATGCTTTCTTATAGCAGCTCTACAATTTTAGCTTCTGTGATGAACTCTCTAGCCTACCTCAAGTTAGCTCTTTGTGTATGGAGTGAAGTGTTGAGGTTTATTTTGTCCAAGAATTTATCTGGTAGTTACAGAACCATTAGATGAAGACTTTCTTTTATCCATTCAATTGCTCTGATGCTTAGTCATAGATCAATTGACTACATATGTATGACTCTGTTTCTGAACTCCCTCTTTTCTTCTTTCTTTATATCAATACTACTTTGCCTTGATTGTTTTATGTTTTTTTTAGAAAAATTGGGGACACATATTATGTGTGTGTGTATTTTATTTGATGAAATTAACAAAAAAGTTAAAAGAGCCTTAACGTTACATTTAGAATTGTCTTTACCTGGAGTTCCCGTCGTGGTGCAGGGGAAATGAATCTAACTAGGAACCATGAGGTTGTGGGTTCAATCTCTGGCCTTGCTCAGTGGGTTAAGGATCTGGTGTTGCTGTGAGCTGTGGTGTAGGCTGGCAGCTACAGCTCTGATTCGACCCCTAACCTGGGAACCTCCATATGCCACCAGTGAGGCTCTAAAAAGACAAAAGACAAAAAAAAAAAAAGGAAAAAAACATATACTTAGTGTGTATGGTTATAAATGTGTTGTAGATTTTTAATACATCTTGAAATTAGATATTGTGGGTTTCCTAATCTTCCCTTCTTTTTGAAGATTATTCTGGCCACTCTAGTCTTTTGCATTTTTATATAAACTTTAGAATCAATTTGTCAATTTATACAAAAAAGTTTGTTGCAATTTTAATTGGGATTATGTTGAATCTGTGGGTCAAATTGGGAAGAGGGAAAAAAGGCTTAACATTGAGACTTTCAATTAATGCATGTGGTACATCTTTCTATTTACTTGTTTTCTTTTTTCCAGTAGTATTGTATGATTTTTAGTGTAGAGGTCTTACACATATTTAGTCAAACTTCTTCCCAAATGTTTCTAGTATCTTTGTTGCTATTGTAAATGGTGTTTTAAAAATGTTATCTTCTAATTGTTGTTAGTATGTAAAAATAGAATTGATATTTATATATTTGATCTTGTAGCTTGCTATGCTGCTAAATTCCCTAATTAGTTCTTCTAGTGGCTTTATAGATTCTTTAGGATTATTTATATGCATATTAATGGCATTGATAAATAAAAATAGTTTTACTTATTTCTTTCCAATCTTTACACTTTTTCCACCCCACTGCACTGGCTGGAATAGAAGTGGTGAGAGCTAACAGCCTTGCCTTTTCCTTAGAAAGTGTTCAGTCATCTACTGTTAAGTACGTATGATGTTAACTGGATTTCTTTTTTCTTTTTTGTCTTTTTAGGGCCACACCCATGGCATATGGAGGTCCCCAGGCTAGTGGTCCAAATGGAGCTACAGCTGCTGGCCTACGCCACAGCCACAGCAATGCTGGATCTGAGCCGTGTCTGCGACCTCCACCACAGCTCATGGCAATGCTATATCCTTAACCCACTGAGGGAGGCCAGGGCTCAAACCCATAACCTCATGGTTCTGAGTTGGATTCGTTTCCGTTGCGCCTGATGGGAACTCCTAACTGTGGGCTTCTCATAGTTGTTTTTTATCAGGCGTTTTATTCCTAGTTTGCTGAGCGATCTTTAAAATCATAAATGGGTATTTAACTTTGTCAAGTGCATTTTCTTCATTTTTGAGATAATACGGTATTTTTTTATGATTTTGTTGACATGGTGAATTACAATAATTGCTTTTTGGATGTTCCCATGGTAGCTCAGTGGTAACGAACTCGACTAGTATCATGAGGACGTGGGTTTTATCCTTGGCCTTGCTTAGTGGGTTAAGGATCTGGCATTGCCATGAACTGTGGTGTAGGTCACAGACACATCTCAGATCTGGCATTGTTGTGGCTGTGGTGCATAGGCCAACAGTTGCAGCTCCTCTTTGACCCCTGGCCTGGAATTTCCATATGCTGCAGGTACAGCCCTAAAAAGAAAAAAACCAAAAAAAACAATGATTGTTAAATCAACCCCTTGCATTCCTGGGATAAACCTCACTTAGTCGTAATGTGTTGTCCTTTTTTATATAATGCTGGATTTTATTTGATAATATCAGTTAAGTATTTTCGTATCTAATTTTACGAAGGATATTGATCTGTAGTTTTTATTTTCTTGCAATATTTTTTTGTCAGTGTCAGGATGGTGTAATGGTTAGTTCTATGTGTCATCTTGGCATGTACTTAGACTATAGTACTCATTTATTTAATCAAAAACTAATTTAGGTGTTGCTGTGAAGGTATTCTGTGGATGTAGTACGTGGTTGACTTCAAGTGAAGGAAATCACTTTTAATAACATGGTGGGCCTTATCCAATCAGTTGAAGGCCTTAAAGAGTAAAACAGGCTTCCCAGAGAAAAAATTCCACCTCAAGACTATAGCATCAATTCATGCCAGTTTCCAGCCTGCCGGTCTGTGCTACACATTTTGGACTTGCTAAGCCCCACAACTGCATGAGCCAAGAGCCAATTCCTTAAAATAAATCCCTATTTATCAAATTATATTTCATATGAAATGTATGACATCTCCATCTTTTGGAGGCTTGTTTTACAGATCTGTTAGGGTGGGTCTATTCTGGTTTTGTGTTTGGGGTATGGCCCTTATTCTATGGCATGGTCCTTTCTCTGAAGGTGTGGAATTTCTAGAGTCTTACATGAATGGTGAGGAGATCTCTCTTCATGACGCTTGGCTGGAATTCCAAAGTCTTTCAGCATTAAGGACCTCTAATGTATGATAGACCTCGTGGGGCTTTGTCCTGTGATTTTGCAGCCCTGTGCATTTGCAGCTCTGCTCTTCACCAAGAAGCCAGAGGGAATTCCCAATATAAATTTCTGGCACTCTTCCTCCACAACTACCTCTTCACTGGTACCCTGCTCTGCAAATTCCAGGTGCTTCAGCATCTCCGAACTCCAGTCTCCGCCTCTTCAACTCAGCATGCTTGACTTACTCTGCTTGTGCCCCACCTCCTTGCACCATGATCTGGTAACTGTCCCCATGCAGAAAGCCAGGGTGCACGTGGGGCTCACTTGACATCCTTCTTTTCTCTCTAGGATTATAGTCCTGATGTCTATTGCTCAATGCCTGAAAAGAGTTGCTTCATATATTTTGCCCTATTTAATCAAAACTTATGATAGGAAGGCATGTCCAATACTCGTTTATTCCATCATGGCCAAAAATGTAATTTCATCCATTCTATTTCCAGAAATCTGGAAATGTAACGGTTTATGTTTGTTAAACCATCCTCCAAACCAAGGGCATAGCTATGCCACTGGTTTATTTCTCATGTGCTGAGCAAAAGACAAAAATCACAGATGAGTTTAGAAATATCACTGGGTGATTCTTATAACACTTGTCTTCCAAAAACAATCAAACAAACATATTATAATTTTTAAAAATTCAAGTAGTTTTTAGCAGTCTTTTGTGGCTGGCATTTCTTGAACTGTTTTCTCAGGAGTGTTGGCTCCATAAGGTAATCTGTGAGTAAAAGATTCTCAGATCAAATACTTTGGAGAGATGTTACATCTGATTTTTCTTCCAGGAGAGTCACATTTGTATGAACATATTAAAGATTCTGACAAGTCCTGTTGAAAAGTTTCATTAACTCGATGTTTCCCAAACTTAATTGATTAGTGGAACTTCTTCACCACTAACGAATTAATATTCATTAGTATTGGAAATATGTGCTCTTTAGTTTCATGGGTTATATGACTTCTGATATGTGTTCCCCAAAGTCTTGGGAAAATCCTATTCAGAAGGGAAAATGGGAGTTTTCAGGTTTGGCGAATCAATTAAAAATCAAGGCTGCTGATGTGATATTTAAGCTGAACATATTTGGTAGAGCCAGCAATTAAACAGACAATTTAAAACTCTCCAGGAAACTGTGTCTTTGAATTACACCTCCTAAATATGCAAACGACAAGGTGTTACAGGAAAAAGGACCTTTTCCTTTAAAGCTGGTGGACTTAGATCAGCATGTTTATTTTTTTTTAAAGCCCTAGAAATCTGGAAATATAATGCCAGCCCATAAAGTCTTACCTCCAATAGTATTTATATATTACTATATATTTTTAGATAATAACCCACATATATAAATTTTATTAGTCATTTATGAGCTGCCCCCCCCTCCCCCAATACTTTTGGAAACATTTTCCAGCTCAACACCTTTTTAAAACCAAATGACATCATGTCTGTTGGTATATATTGTTCTGGACCAGAGATTGGGAATACTTCCCTGCCCTCCATAAAATGATGGCTTTAAAGTAGCATCATCCTTCCTAAAAGTAAGCACCTGGAAAATGTGACTGCAGTAAAACCCCAAAGCACAGCACTGAGGAAGGTAGCTGGATTTAAAAACCTCTCCCTGGGGGAATTGCCTGTTCCGAGGTCCCGGGAACTTCGGGACCCCGTGAAAGGTGAGGCCCCGTGTCTCCCAGTTTCCCTGGTTGCTGAGAGGCTAACTGCTTTCTCCTCCTCCTCGCCCTCTGTTAACTCTATGTTCTGACTTGCAGGCAAATGTTGATGCACCCTCAACTTTTTTTATTATTTAATTTAATTTAATTAATTTTTTTTTGTCTTACTCTCTTTTTAGTGCTGCACCCGTGGCATATGGAGGTTCCCAGGCTAGAGGTCCAGTCGGAGCTATAGCCGCCAGTGTACGCCAGGGCCACAGCAATGCTGGATCCCATCTGCATCTTCCACCTACAAACAGCCCACAGCAATGCTGGATCCTCAACCCAATGATGGAGGCCAGGAATTGAACCTGCATCCTCATGGATGCTAGTCAGGTTCGTTAACCGCTGAGCCACGAGGGGAACTTCTATTTTTTTAATTTTTATTTTACTTTTTGTCTTTTTATCTTTTTAGGGCTGCACCTGCAGCATATGGAGGTTCCCAGTTTAGGGGTTGAATCCAAGCTGTAACTGCTATCCTATGCCACAGCCACAGCAACACAGGATCTGAGCCACATCTGGGACCTACACCACAGCTCATGGCAATGCTGGATCCCCAACCCACTGATCGAGGCCAGGGATCGAATCCGCCTCCTCATGGATGCTAGTCAGGTTCATTAACCACTGAGCCATGACAGGAACCCCCCAACTGTTTTTTAAATTTAACTTTAATTTTATACGGGAGTATAGTTGATTTACAATACTGTATTAGTTTCAGGTGTTACAGCAGAGTGATTCAGTTACACATATACATATATCCATTTGTTTTTCAGATTCTTTTCCCATATAGGTTATTACAGATTACCCTGTGCTATAGTAGGTCCTTGATAATTATCTCTTTTTATATGATGGTGTGTACGTGTTAATGCCAAACTCCTAATTTATCCCTCTTCCCAGGTATCCCCTTTGGTAACTCCTAGTTTATTTCCTATGCTTGTGAGTCTGTTTCTGTTTTGTAAATAAGTTTACGTGTATCCTTTTTAAAAGATGCCACAAAGCGTTCCAGTTGTGGCTCAGTGGGTTACAGAACCTGACGAGTATCCATGAGGATAAGGGTTTGATCCCTGGCTTCCCTCAGTGGGTTAAAAGATCCAGCATTGGTGTGGCTGTGGCCGTGGCTGGCAGCTGCAGCTCTGATTGACCCCCCTAGCCTGGGAACTCCCGTATGCTGCAGGTGCAGCCCTAAAAAGCAATAAATAAATAAATAAATCCACATGTAAGGGCTATCATATGCTATTTGTCTTTGTTTGGCTTATTTCTTTTATTATGATAATCACGAGGTACACCCGTGATGCTGCAAATGGCATTATTTTATTCTTTTGTAAGGTTGAGTAATAGTCCACTGTAAAGGTAGATCACATCTTCTTTGTCTCTGTTGATGGGCATTTAAGTTGCCTTCATGTCTTAGCTATTGTAAATAGTGCTGCAATGAACACTGGGGTGCATGTATTTTTCAAATTAGGATTTTTCTCTGAATAGATGCCCAGGAGTGGGATTGCCGGGTCATATGGTAGTTCTGATGCATACATATTCATTCATTCCATCCATTCATTTATTAATTCAAAACTGATTTACTGGGTGACAATTATGTACCAGGAGCTATTCCAGAAGTGCTAGGATGTAGTGGTGGACAAACCCAACCCTGCCTCTCATGGACTGCAATGAGGAAGAGGAAGGACCAATCAAATCATAGAGAGAAAAGTGCTGCAGGGAAAGGAACCATATTAATAGGTTGGACAGTGGTTGGAAAGAAAACTGTGTTACATAGGGTGAATAGGAAAATTTTCTCTGAGAGATAGCATTTATGCAGTGACAGGAATGAGAAGACAAGACAAAAACATATTTAAGGAAAGAGCTTTCCAAGCAGAGGGGATAGTAAGTGCAAAGGCCTTGAAGTTGAGTTGCTTTTTTTTTTTCTTTTAGTCCCACGGCATATGGAGTTCCCAGGTGAGGGTCAAAATGGAGCTGCAGCTGCCAGCCTATGCCCCAACCATAGCAATGCCAGATCTGAGCTGCACCTGTGACCTACGCTGCATCTTGCAGCAACACTGGATCCTTAACCCATTGAGCGAGGCTAGGGATCGAACCCACATCCTCACAGAGTCAATGTTGGGTCCTTAACCTGGGACTTCAGAGGTTGAGGTTTTTGGTTGAGCCCAATGGTTCCTAAACATAAATTAGATGCATCAGATTCACCTAGAAAGCTTGGGGGAAAAAATCACATTTCTGGCCTCCACAATCTCAGAGTACAGTTTAGTAAATCAGAAGTGGGATCTGGGAACCGAGATTTTTTTTTTAAAAAGCTTCCCTCAGAGTTGCTTTTTTTTTTTTTTTTTTTGATCTTTTTGCCTTTCCTAGGGCTGCTTCTGCGGCATATGGAGGTTCCCAGGCTAGGGGTCGAATCGGAGCCGTAGCCACCGGCCTACGCCAGAGCCACAGCAACACGGGATCTGAGCAGCATCTGCGACCTACACCACAGCTCAGGGCAACGCCGGATCCTTAACCCACTGAGCAAGGCCAGGGATTGAACCCTCAACCTCATGGTTCCTAGTCAGATTCGTTAACCACTGCGCCGCGATGGGAACGCCTTCCCCCAAAGTTTTTGATGCTTAGCCCAGTTTAGGAAACTCCGATTTAATCCAATGACTTCATTTTATAGATGAAGGCATTGAAGTCCAGAGAGGAGAAACGACCTCGCTGCTGGTTGCAGAATTAAACCGTGATGGAGCCAGGCCTGGAAACTACATTCCCACACTACCAACTAGGACTTTTCCTCTTCTACCCCCGTCTCTGATCCATCCCTCCTCCTCCTCCCTTCTTTCTCATCCACCCCAACCGAAGGGGCCAATGGAAATGTGTGTCCTCTAACAATAGTTGTTACTATTCTCATTACTATGAATAATAGTGACTAGTTATAGAATATTTATTTTATTCAAGGCATTGTTCTTTGCACTTTCCATAGATTAATCCATTTAATCCTCACAAAATCCTTGTGGACTTGGTGTGCTTATTATTCTCACTTTATGATGAGAAAATTGAGGCTGGGGAGATAAGTAACTTCCCCAAGGTCATGCAGCTGGCAGATGATGGGGCCGAGCTACCTTTCAGCAAACCTGATGATCCTGGACCCACTGCATCATTGCCTCACACTAACCTGGGCATGAGCTCTGGGCTGATTGTGACTGCTGTTATTGATCTGCATCAACAGGACACCTCAGATCCTCACCCTCTGCCCATTCCAGTGAGTCCTGGCAGTCCCATTATGCAGGGCAGCTGGGAGCACACCTAAAACCCGTGGCTCGCAGTTCAGGCTATGGAGTCCATCCCTTTGGACAGTGACTGTAGTCTGAACAGGATTATTTCTCTTCTAGAAATTCCAGAAGAAGCGGGATTCCTTTTAGTGATTTTTTTTTAAATCAAGCTCGGCTGAGAATGCAGGAGTGATAAGTGGGGGTGCGTGCTGCAGGCTGACAGCAAAGCTTGGCACAGACTCTGAGTCCTTCGGGCATGGAAGTACCACACCCCTGGGACTTCTTCCCTGAGGCCGGGAAAGCTGGATGTGTCATTGATCTCACTGCAGGGGCCCCAAGAGTGAGGTTCGCAGATGGAGATGCTTTCTGTCTCCCAGGGGCTCCCCAAATAATTGTAATTCACAGCAGAATGTAGCACTGTGCCATCAGAATGCTGGGGGCATAGAGGGCTATGGCAGCTGGTACCTCTGAGATCAATAGGAAGGATCTAGTTGGATCTGTGCCTTAATGTCATAGGTATAGACAGGGGAAGGAAACACCAGGACTAGGGAACAGTCTCAGCAACATCACAGAGATGTGACATGACACGGCAGTTTGGGGCAAGGGAGATGAGTACAGGGGTTAGGAAAAGGAATTTTTTTTTTTTCTTTTTAAGATCACACATGCAGCATATAGAAGTTCCCCGGCTAGAGTCGAATGGGAACTGTAGCTGCTGGCCTACACCACAGTCAGCGCAGGACCAGGGCCACATCAGATCTGAGCTGCATCTAAGACTTAAGTGGCAACATCGGATCCTTAATCCATTGAGTGAGGCCAGGGATTGAACCCTCATCCTCATGGACACTATGTCAGGTTCTTAACCCACTGAGTCACAGTGAAAACTCCTATTAATCTTCTTTTTCCTTTTTTGGCTGCCCTGTTGGTATATGGAGGTCCCCAGCCGGGGATTAGAACTGAGCCACAGTTGCAACCTACACAGTAACTGTGGCAATGTTGGATCCTTAACCCACTGTGCCGGGCCAAGTATCAAATCTGCATCCTAGCGCTCTAGAGACACCACCAATCCCATTGTGCCATAACAGGAACTCCTATTTTTATTATTCTTAATAGAATTAATAACACATTGTATAATGGGATACAGAGGAGGACACTGGGCTCAAGTGACCCCTCCAATCTGTCCCAGCCCAGCCGTCCTGTGCTTACGTGTCTACCACCAATAGGTCAGAACATGCATATTCACGGATCCTTGCTATCATGCATTTCTGTGATGCTCTGGTATCTGGATGAGGTACTGTGGGCCTTTAGAAGATGAATTTAGGCCTTTAGAAGAGGATTGCCTATTTCACTTCAATTCCTGTTGAAAGGATAAAAGAGAGGCAAAGACCTTGAAACTTTAAAGGCAGCCATGAAGAGAGGGCCAGGCACTGAGACACAAGAGAGTGCTGGGGCTGGCTCATAACCGGCTCATAGAGTCAACCGTTAAATATGGGGGAAATTTGTTAGTCATTAGTTAAATAGAGACACTATTAAAATTAAATTATGAGAGTTTACAATTATATAAATTATACTTAGAAATACTCAGACTCATCAATTCTCAATTGTACTATATTTTGTCACTATCCATACTCTTGGTTATATCTATCGCATCTGCAGGGTAGATGAAGATACTGTATAATGGTGAGCTACCGGAGTTCCTGTCGTGGCTCAGTGGTTAACGAATCCAACTAGGAACCATGAGGTTGTGGGTTCGATCCCTGGCCTTGCTCAGTGGGTTAAGGATCCGGCGTTGCCGTGAGCTGTGGTGTAGGTCGCAGATGAGGCTCGGATCCCGCATTGCTGTGGCTCTGGCATAGGCCGGCGTCTACAGCTCCGATTTGACCCCTAGCCTGGGAACCTCCATATGCTGAGAGAGCAGCCCAAGAAAATGGCAAAAAGACCAAAAAAAAAAAAAAAAGATGAGCTACCATCCATCTTTTCCCGATCCTGCATACAAGGAAGTCATGCTGGTAGCCTGAAATTAGTCATGGTGTGAGGATTTACACCATGGAAATGGGCAAACTCGAGACATCAGACAGTGATGAATTGTTTTGTTGATATCTAGACTTAAGAAAGTGATGAAGATATTAAAAATTCAGATTAAATTTAAAAGTGTGTTCCATTTATCATCATTATATAGGGAATAGCACAAAAAGCTGAGGAAAAATTCTTCTAGTATTCAACCACTAGCTTTCAGTTCAGCAAAAAAGCCTCTCACATCATGGATGAAAGGTAAATTTCTACCTATCTTTTGCTTTTATCTTACTTATTAACTTAAATGAAGATATCAACCAATGCTCATGTCAGAACTATAGTTGTCAACCACCACCATAGATTGGCTACACATTCAAGTTTTCAGCAGCAAAATTGTGAGGCTCAATTGGCTGTATGAAATTTACAATCAATGTATATTTATATTTATTTTTATTTATTTTTGTTTGTTTTTTTAGGGCCGCAGGCTAGGGGTCCAATCAGAGTGGTAGCCTCTGGCCTACACCACAGCCACAGCAATGCGGGATCCAAGCTTTGTCTGTGACCTACACTACAGCTCACGGCAATGCTGGATCCTTAACCCACTGAGCAAGGCCAGGGATGGAACTTTCAGCCTCATGGATACTAGATGTGTTCATTACCTCTGAGCCACAACGGGAACTCCGTATGCTGTTATTTTGAAATCGTGTGGTATACATTCTTTATATCCAGGAAGTTTATAATAAATTATGTCTGTCTCTCTGTTTTCCTCAAAGATCCAGTTGTTAAACCTTTACCAGCACACCACTGCTGAGGCATTCATTCCTTGCAAATTGACAAGGACAAAAAGCAATTCTCTCATATCAACAAATCAAATGGTCTCTGGAGACAAGGACTGAATTAGGTGCAGAAGGTCTCAGGGGAGCTGGTGAAGAGTAGGTCACTAAATACCTGGTTGAATGAAGGGTGGTTTGCTCCTTTATGAAATGAAATGTACTTTATTCGAGGACCTCCAAGGTTTTAGCAAAAACAACCTCTCAGGATTGGCTGCTTTGCTCACCTCTGCCTAGTGACAGCTCTAGGACAAGAAGGTGGGGTCGGCATCTTAATTCCCCATCCCTCATTCCAGCCAGCAGCAGCAGACTCCATGCTGATCCTCAAGCAGAGTCCGGGCTCAGAGCTCCGTACAGCTGTTCCCGCTGCCTGGAACAGTCTATCCTGATGACTCCCATAACTGTCGTCCTTACTTTATTCAAATGCCACCTCCCGGACATACCCCTTTACTTCTCTTTTACTTTGTTTTGTTTCCCTTCATAGCATCTATCACTCCCTGATAGTGTATGCTTATTTATTGTCTAACTCATCTACTAAGATGTTAAGTTCCATAAGGGCAGAGATTTCTTTTTTTTTTTTTTTTCCTTTTATGGGCGTACCCATGGCATATAGAAGTTCCCAGGCTAGGGGTCGAATTGGAGCTGCAGCTGCTGGCCTACACCACAGCCACAGCAACAACAAGAGATCTGAGCTGCATTTGAGATCTATGGTGCAGCTGGAGCCTTAACCCGCTGAGCAAGGCCAGGGATCAAACCCACGTCCTCATTGATACTAGTCAGGTTCATTACCACAGAGCCACAATGGGAACTCCCATAAGGGCAGAGATTTCTGCCAGCTTTTTTCACCCTGGAACCGTGAGCAGCACTTGGCACTCAATACGTTTTGCTGAAAGAATGAATGTATGCACTTGGCTGGGAGTTTTCTTTTGTCTCAAGGGTTCTGGGTCACCTCCAGCCTTTGCTCCACAGTCATGGGTGTGTGTGAACCAAATGGAGGTGTGTGCGGTTGAGCTAATAAAACCTCCTCCTCCTTCAGAGCAGCTGCTCTCCCTGGCTTGCTGGCCCAGGGCTACGGCCAGGTCCAACCTCAGCAGCTTTCATGCAGGTGCTCCCCCGTCCAGGGCTGACATGGGCCATGGTTCTCGCTGCTATCTCCAGCCTGTGGTCCTTGCTTAACTTCCCAGAGGATGGATGCCTCATGGTCTTGCTTTGAATTCCACTCCTTTGACTTAGAGGGGCGGAAGGAGCAGAACCGACAAAGGCTGTTTAGAATTTAGTCTTCCTGATTGTTCAACCCAGTAAATAGATAAACAAAAAAGAGGGGAAGAAAAGAAAGAAAAGGAGAGGCTGGCCTGGGCCCTCCAGCTGTGGGTCCCCGTGGGCCTGGCTAACAGGATCCCAATTACCGCGGGGCTAGCGCACCTGTGAGGAGTTAATGAGCGGCTTGCAGAGCCGGGGTTGGGGGGGCCTTGCGGGGGCTCTGATTAGGACCCCACAGAGGCTTCCCTGCCCCCACCCCTGTGGAGCTAATGACGGATTAATCTCAGCTGGTTGTATCTGGAGACCGCCACCTCCTGAGGAGGAAGAGTTGGAGGTGGGCTTTTGGCTGGGCTCGGTTTCCTTAGGGTTTTTAGTTATTTTTATTTTTTACTTTTTACATTTTATTAGAGTATAGTTGACTCACAATGTTGTATTAGTTCCAGGTGTACAGGAAAGTGAATCAATTATACATATGCATATATCCATTCTTTTTTTCCACATAGGTTATTATATGTGTAGACCTCCCTTGTGCCATATAGTAAGTCCTTGTTTGTTACCTAGTTTATATACAGTAGTGTGTATGTGTTATTCCCATCATCTGAATTTATTCCCCCCCCCCACGGTTTCCCCTTTGGTAACCATAAATTTGATTTTGAAATCTGCGAGTTTGTTTCTGTTTTATAAATTAGTTCTTTTGTGTCACTTTTATTAGATTCCACATGTAAGTGATATTGTATGGTAATATCCTTCTCTGTCTGACTTACTTCATGTAGCATGATAATCTCTAGGTCCATCTAGAGATCACGTTGCAAATGACGTGATTTCATTCTTTTTTATGGCTGAGTAATATTCCATTGTGTATATGGACCACATCTTATCCATTCCTCTGTCGATGGACACTTAGGTTTCTTCCATGTCTTGGCTATTGCATACAGTGCTGCTGTGAACATTGGAGTGTAGGTATCTTTCTGAATTATGGTTTTTCCAGACATATACCCAGGAGTTGTTAGATACTGATACTGTTTGTGAATTTAATGCCAAAAGGGCACAAATACCAAAGGAAGTTAGCAGGAATCTGTTGGAGAATCAGGGCACAGAGTTCAATCGCCTCACTTCTCAGATAGGGAGGCTGAGACCCAGGGAGGGACACTCAGAAGAAAGTGACTACTCAGAAAGGAACTACTCATCAGAGGGTCAGTGTGGGGTGACTGCGTGGGTGTGTGATGGTGAGCAGGCTCAGAGCGGGATTCCGGCTCTGGGACGTACTGACTGTGGCCTCCTGCAAACTGCTAACTTCCTGTCTTCCCTGGTCCTTATCTGTGGACGGGGAATGGGAGTAGTGCCTGCTCCCAGCATTACTGTAAGGTCTAAATGCACTAATACATACAATGCACTTAGAGAAGAGTCTGGGCCAAGGCCGCTTGAAACAAGTGTTAGATTTTATGATTATTATAGTCTGCTCTTCCTGGCCCCCTTCCAAGGTCCCATGCCTAGGGAGAGTCCCTTGTGTTTAGGGTCAGGCTCAGACTGCAGATGCGGGAGGATGGTGGTCTCATGCCATTTGATTTAGTCCCACAGGCCAGGCACGCCACAAGGCACCAGCTGTGACAGACCATGTAGCTGTGTCTCTTCAGGAAAGAAACCCCATTCTTTTTTTTTTTTTTTGTCTTTTTGCCTTTTCTAGGGCCGCACCCGCGGCATATGAGGTTCCCAGACTAGGGGTCTAATCGGAGCTGTAGACGCCGGCCTACGCCAGAGCCATGGCAACGTGGGATCCCAGCCGCATCTGCAACCTACACCACAACTCACGGCAACGCCGGATCCTTAACCCACTGAGCAAGGCCAGGGATCGAACCTGCAACCTCATGGTTCCTGGTCGGATTCATTAACCACTGAGCCACGACGGGAATTCCAGAAACCCCATTCCTGAAGAGCCATTGGAAAGAGCTTCAGGCTAGGTGTCAGGCCATGTGACCTCTAGAGGCAGGTCTCTCTGGTGCCAGCCATGCCACCTCGGCAAGCAATCTCCTCTTCCTCCATTGCTATGTTTTTCCTGCCAAACGGAGAGGGAGATCCCCACCCTCTAGCAAGAATCAAATGACCTAAGCGCATGCAGAGAGTCTTTGAGTGCAGGGACATGGTTGTGCTGAGGTCAGGTGACAGTGGGGCCCAAGTGGCCACTCACTCAAAGGACCCCCAGTTGCACTCAGCCCGATGTGGGCTGCCCAGTCACAGTGTTGAGAGGGGGCAGCAGAGAAGACTGCCAAGGAGGCTGGCTCGGTACCCAAACAGCAGAGCCAGGAGTCAGGAGATGCAAGCTTGAGTCCCAGCTCTTCCACTTAACTAGTGGTGTGACCTTGAGTAGGCTAAGTAACATCAGCCCCATCTCAGAGCCGTGACAGCTACCTCATGACAACCTCACAGGGTGGTCGTAAGGAGAAAATGATATAAGGCATGTGAAGTGTTCACCACAGTGTCTGGTACAGCGTGACCCCTTGTGAGGTCACCACATTCTGGAGTCCAGCCCTTGTTGAGCCACCAAGAGGATCCTGTTCACAGAGCCTGCTGTATCAGCAATGGGTGTGTAGATGAGAATTCCAGTTCATCCGCTTACCAGTGGAACTGACCTCTGCTGGGGACTGGAAACTCATGCCTAGCCCAGTACTTCCTTGTAGGCAAGAAACCCAAGGAAGCCAAGTGGAACTAGCTTCTTGCCAGGTAAGCAGAATCTCATGGCAAGAGAGGGCAGCAAGGTGATTGCTTATGTCTGAGGCATCATGTGCAAGCAGCCTGATGCCTCCATCTCCATACGGCAGAGCATCAGGGCCTGGGCAGCGCTCTCTCTAGCCAGAGCCCTCCTCCTGCCCCTGCTACACAAACAATGCCAAATTCCAACACTCTGTCCTTCCTTTTCTATGCTGCTTCCTAAGAAAGACTTACCACCCTTTCTCCATCTTTCCTTCTTTCTTTTTCCTTCCTTCTTTCTTTACTCCTTCTCTTCTTCCGTGAGTCTTTTTCGTTCTTATCTTCTTTTTCTTTCTTCGTTCTGTTTTATTTGCTCTATATATTTGTCTCTCTCTTTTTATTTCTTTCGTTCTTCTTTTGTGTTTTTCGGCTTCTTTCTATTTCCTTCTTTATCTCTCTCTTTCCTTTTCCTTCTCTCTCTTTCTTGCTTTCTTTTCTCTCTTTTTCTCTTTCTCTCTCTCTCTCTTTCTTTCTTTCCTTCTTTCCTTCTTTCCTTCTTTCATTTCATTTCTTTTTAGGGACACACATGTGGCATGTGGAAGTTCCCAGGCTAGGGCTCAAATTGGAGCTATAGCTGCCAGCCTACACACATAGCCACAGCAATGCTCTGAGCTGCATTGGTGACCTACACCACAGCTCACAGCAACATCGGATACTTAACCCACTGAGCAAGGCCAGGGATTGAACCCATATCCTCACAGAGACTGGTTGGGCTCTTAACCTTTTGCGCCACAACGGAAAGTCCTCATTTCTTTATAAAAGCTCAGGCCCTTGATTGCACTTGCTCCTAGCCTGCCTCTGGCCTAAGACATCTGGATTTAGGGCACCCCTTTCTACTTGCTATCCCCTTTGTGCACTGACCCTGCTAGCTTAGCTGTGTACAGCCTGCACATGGATTGTGGTCTCCCTATGGGGACCCTACTGTCATGGGGACATATCCTACTCTTGGCTATGCCACAGCTTAGTAGCTCTAAGCTCTTAGAGGATAGGGCTGCCCTGGGAAAGCTCTTCTTTAGAAACTGGCCCTTCATCTCTACTGTCTATTAGGGGGGCTTGAGGGCCATGGGAGATTAATTACTTCCTTCATGAGGTCGGGACCTGTGTGTGTTATATTCACCAAAGTCCCACACCAGGACAGAGCCCAGCACAGAGTAGATGCTCAATTATATCTTGCAAAGGCATACAAGCCCCTTTTCAATAAAGCATCTTATTTATTCTTTGGTTGGTGCTAGAAGATAGCATGACTTGGTTCCCTCCCAGAGACTTTCCTTTTACCTGTCCCAGCCTCATGCTTGCCACCCTCTGGGTTTGGTCATTGGGGCTGGGATTTCATTCTTGCTTTAGGCCCTCATTGCCTCTTTCCACAACAGCCCCCTGATCTCAGGGCCTCCTGGGTAAAAGCAATTGTTCGGATCTTGCCATTTCTCAGCTACGATCCTTAGATGGATGGATCCCATTACTTTGAAACCTAGGATAAATTTCTTACCTTGCTAGTCAGGGCCTTGGATCTGCCCCCAGCCCAACCCTCCAAATTCAAGCTCCATTTGTTCTCCAAAAGCTCTCTTTGTTGCATTTCAGCTGCATTGCTCGATGTTTTCCAGACCTTCCCCTCGAACATCTGTGTCTTCATCCCTTTCTTCATGTTGTTTCCTCTGTTTGCAGCAACTTGCCCCCAGACAACAATTTTCAAGAGGAGCCTGGAGAGCTGTCAGTGATTCCTCTCCCTGTTGGAATCACTTAGAGCTTTTAAGAAGTATCTTGTGCTTTCAAGAACCATCTTGAACATCATTTTGTTTATAAAATCTCCAGCTAGAAGAGGTCACGTCTTTCTTTTATCTTCTAGACGTGCACCCACAGCCGTCCTTTGTTTTTCTCAACTTTTACAAGCATTTCTTGTAAGTCCCTCATTCTTTCCCACCCCTGTGTCTGAAAGTTCTTGGAGAATGAGGACTTGGTTTCAAATCCATGCAATTTCCAGGGATGTGCATATGGTTCTGTCTTGGGATAGATTTGAACCCAGCAACCACTGTATGGAGTATTGATTCTGTAAACAGAGGTGACACCTCTACACTTTACAGGTCTTGTCTCTAATTCCTTTCTGGGTGGCATGGATCTTATAAAAGGAATGATTTGGTTTTCATCCCCGCAAAAGCCCATTGCAGCATCTTTGACTTCAGCTGCAGGAATCAAAAGCCAAGACATCTCAGATCACTTTATGCCTGAAAACTCGAACTGCTGTTGCTTGCAAGTTAGTGTTCCCGTGGCTACACCTTGCACGTTGATCCTTCAAAAGGAAGTCGCATGTGATTTTGCTCAGCTCTAGGAAGGCAGACATGAATTCCTCAACTTGGTCCAACCAATCCTTATGCCGGGACAAAAGATAGAGGTTGGGCCATTTGTTCAAACATTTTGATTAGCTAACACATGTTTTCTTGTACCTGAAGAGTTGTTGAAAGGAGTTACTGCCTTATCGCTACAGGTTGCATTCTTGAACTTGTAAAATAAACTCGCTAATTAGCATGACTTTATATTTTCCCAGGCTTTTAGGTGTACCTATTTCCAGACGTTTTTAGGAGGCATTGGGGGAGGCTGTGATTAAAGGGTATTTTTTGGGGAATGGTATGGAGGCTGAGCCTCTTGACAATGACTTGAAAAAAAAGAATAAAATCTATTTTACATCAGTTGAATGTCTCTAATTGGGTCTTGAAGACCAAACAATTCCCTGCAAGACAGCTGGGGCTTTGGGTAGCCCCAAACCAATTAACTCAAATTATATAATTTTCCTCCCACTCCTACCCCCAAAGCTTGACTTGCTTATTTAGTAAAGACGAGGATTAGTGTAAAGCACTGAGGGGTCCTTTCTCTGGAAGCCTGGCACAATATGCTGAACTGAGTTCTGGGCCAGCCTGGAGCACGCTGGCCGGGAAGAAAGGAAAAAGGGGAGCTAAAGTCAAGCTGTCCCCTTGGTGTGAGCCTCCTCTTTCTTGGGACACAGTGCAATTCAGCATAAATATATTAATGGATTACCAGCCAGCAGAAAGCACCCTAGCCTTTAAATGGAAACAAGCAAACTTTCGCCTTCCTAAACCTCTGAAAATGTGCAGGAGCTAATTAAGGCAACAAAACGCATGAGGTGATCAGAGTAGACCAGAGAAATGCGGATGGTTATGGAGGAATCTGAATAGGAGTGAGTGTGTGTGTGTGTGTGTGTGTGTGTGTGTGTTTGTGTGTGTGTGTTTTTAAGGGAGTAAAGAGCTATACTATGAATACATTCCATATTTCTTCCCTTTCCCATTGGATTGTTAATGCTGGGAGAAGCACTGGACAAATGATGAAATTATGCAACAACTCCTAATGCTTGTTTTCCAAATTTTAAAAGGTCAGTAATTGCAGAGAATGACAATATACGTTTTGCGTATTGTATTTGGTATCCTGTAGAAAGATACTAAATTTCTGATCTGATCATTGTAAATGAAAATATAAATGAATTTGGAAAAGTTTAGTTCTAATAAGGAAGAATAATGCATGGAATCTTGAGGCTGGCAAGATTCTTCAGGAAAGCCCTTTTTTGCTAACTTTTTTTTTGACCTGGGGAATTCCAGCTTGTAAGAGCTGGCCTATTAAGTGCCAAAAAGAGAGGGTGAACAGTAGCTTCCCCCTCCTCCCAAATGTTCTTGGCATATAAAATACAGCACTGAACTTACCCTGGTATTTTCTCACATCTGCCTTCCTGAGGGAACCCTGCCCTGGATACTGTTGGTACCTCCAGCGACTAGAATTGAAGAGTGTCCTGTTTTCCTTCATCCTGGGAGGTATCTTGCACCTTTGACTTTTTACTCATATGTCTGTTGGAAAGGACAAGTGAAGTGCAATTACAATCCCCTAGGAAGCTAGATTTTCATCTCCAAAGCGCTCGTGGATGAAGTAGCCTGTTTCCTTCTGCTGGATGCCTGCACCTTCCTAGGGTTTTCTAAGACCTAAGAAATGCTGTCTGTCTAGTGATAATGTTTCTTGGTTTCCTTTGGAAGTTAGTGATCATTTGCTCAGAGCCAGAAAAATCACAGCCCTTGATCATTTGGTTCTCACTACCTCTGACCAGGGCTTAGGCCATGTCTGTTGACCATCTCTGTTTTGGGGAGATAGGTTCTCAAATTCAGGGGTATAGACTCAGTAAAGGTATTCAGGTAAGACCCAGAAAATGGATATTCATTAAAATAAAGATAACTGACTGTCAAGTTCCAATTCTGAAAAGAAGGTTGGAAATTATTTAGTCCACTCTGTCATTTTATTTATTTTATTTTTTTATTTCTTTTTAGGGCCATACCTGCAGCATATGGAAGTTCCCAGGTTATGGACTGAATCAAAACTGCAGTTGCCAGCCTACACCACAGACACAGCAATGCTGGTTCTCAGCTGCGTCAGCAACCTACAGTACAGCTCACAATAACACCAGATCCTTAACCCACTGAGGGTGGACAGGGATCAAACCTGCATCCTTGTGCTGAGCCACATTGGGAACTTCCACTATATCATTTTAAAGATGGAGCCACGGCATTCCAGGGAGAAAGGAGACCTGCTCAAAGTCACATGAGGACTTGGTGGTACAGCCTGACCAGAACTCAGTTCTCTGGACTCAATTAAAGAGTGGTCCCTGGCTATCGATGCTGATTATATCTCAATCACAGAAGCACCTTACTTATTCTGATTTTAGAGATGGCTACGGAGCCAAGTGATTTCGAGGCTGAGGTTTCAGCCTGCTACCCGCTGGCTGTATGCATTTGGCATCTGCAGTCCAGGCTCTAAGGTGGAAAGCAGACAGGACCCTCTCAGCTGCTGCTCTTGATTGGATGTAAAATCAGGACGTGTCTTCATTAACATAATGCTGCTGTTTCCATCTCTAATCTTAGTTGGCCCTTCTCTCCGGGACTTTTCGTCAAAATTGAAATCACCGTTTTGGTTTATTTTGAAAGTATCTCGAAAAGGAAAATGTTTGACCATACCTCTCCTGGCTTTACCTCCCTGTGCTATGTGTAATGATCCAGAGACAATCAATTGGACACTGCATTTGAAAGATAAGGATTGGGATTTTACTTCTGGGTAACCTGGTGACCCCAATCAATCTCTGTCTTACAAGCCCTCTGAAGATTTGATGCTCCAGTCTGCAATTAAGTCCCAGCTTCCAAGAATGACAACAGATGTTGCAATCCAAACACCTTTATTAACTATTTATCTTCAGATGGGTATCAACCATTTCTGGGCCAACAGCAACAGCAGACTGCTCCTTAAATGAAAAATTACCCTCTTTCATCTTCAAGTTATTTTACTCTATAATCCCTTGGAGAAGATAAAAAGAGATCTATTAGGAAGGTGGCCAGTGATTTTTAACTGCTTAAAAAATTTGCCTTTTCTAAAAGTAGTTGTCACCAGTCTAGAGAAAAGAGGGTTAGGAAATCATAGATCCTGATTATACAAAGCTTCAGATGGTATGGAGGGTAAGCAGAAAACCTACCCAAAGTGAAGATTTCAATGGTTTCTTTCCTTTTTTTCTTATAGCTTGCTGATGGTATTTCATCTGCCAGACTTTTGGTCCTGTCTGAGGTCTGGCTCTTCAACACCGTAATGAAAAATCTTTGCCACCCATCTGCCTTATAAAAATGTCGTAAGGATTATAAATGAAGGTGCAGTACCTTGAACACTGAGAAGGAAATATAAGGACCACAGGTTTTAAGCAGGAATCTTTGTATTTCAACTCATCGAGGTTTTGTTCTAGAGCTGAGCTCTTGCCTGGAGTTTATGAGGTTATTCCACAGAGAGGAAAACCTACTATTGTGAGATCTTCTTCTCCCAGGATTGAACTCATTGGCTAAACAGACTAGATTCCTCTCAGACAGGTGGGTGGAGTGGGGAGTTGTCTGTTTCAAGGGCAGGGCTGAATCCACAGGGAGGCTTAACGCAGTTTATCTTTTTGTCTTTTTAGGACTGCACCCATGGCACATGGAGGTTCCCAGGCTAGGGGCCTAATCAGAGCCGTGGCCTGCAGCCTAAGCCACAGCCACAGCAATGCCAGATCCGAGCCACGTCTGCGACCTACACCACAGCTCACAGCAATGCCGGATCCTTAACCCACCGAGTGAGGCCAGGGATCGAATCTGCAACGTCATGGTTCCTAATGGGATTTGTTTCCGCTGCACCATAATGGGAACTCCTGTTTTTTCTTTTGAAATGAGAACTCATCACAATTCTCTGTTTATAGATGCAGACGTGAGGGAGTGCCACAAAAAGCAAGTATAGCTAGTGAGAAATTGTGAATGTATGCCTTACACCTTTCAATAATAGAGGAATAAGTCCAGGAGTTCATGCTTTAGTGCAGTGGGGTAAGGATATGACTGCAGCAGCTGGGGTTGCTGCAGAAGCACGGGTTTGATCCCCGGCCTGGCCCAGTGGGTTAAGGATTCACTGTTGTCACAGCTGTGGCATAGGTTGAAGAACTTCCATATCCCACAGGTGTGGCAAGAGAAAAAAAAGAAAGGAAGAAAGAAACTCCTGTCAACCATGCTAGAGGAAACTGAATATCATAGTCACAAAAAAATCTTTTGTCGTATTAAGAGGCAATCAAAAAGCGGTTTAAAAATGTAGCTTAAAAATATCAGTATATAATTATGTATATAATAAACAGTGACTCAAAATGCAAAGTTGTCTTGAGGATTTTGAATGTTTATAGTGTTTACCAG
Source organism: Phacochoerus africanus (assembly GCF_016906955.1). NCBI lineage: Eukaryota > Metazoa > Chordata > Mammalia > Artiodactyla > Suidae > Phacochoerus > Phacochoerus africanus. The sequence goes on along the minus strand of NC_062544.1, from coordinate 211,278,739 downwards.
CTTTCTAAATAAATATTTGTTTTTGTACTGAATTTTTTATTTGTAATCTTTGGTGCCCTTTTTTTCTCATAAAATACCCTCAAAATTCTATTTGCTTCAGCACTCACATAACTTGGATTTGCAGAGAGTAGGTTTCAGGCAGCAAAACCTAATCCTTCAAAGATTAATTTAATTCCGAGGCCAACCACATCCATGCTCCCTGCTTCCCTCTGCCCTTCCACACTGTGTTTAAGAAAATTTAGGTTTTCACATGAGGCTCTCTGCCTGTGATCACAAAGCCCATGCGTCTGGCAGAAACTGGACAAATCCATTCAGTAGGCAAAATGGATGCTGGGTCCTCCTGGTCCCAGAGACCAGTGATAAAGGGGCTGATGAGAAGCTGAGAAGGCCAGGGTGCAGTCTGGAATGTCAGTGGGTCACGTGTGACCTGGAGTAGTGAAGCTCCCCCTTAGGGCCTTAGCATCCCCAATTGCACAGGCCTGAAGGAGTTACCTTCCTGTACCAGGTAATTAGAGAAGGGTTCTGAGATTAAGCAACATCTGAGCAGGACATGTAGGAAGTAAGAGAGGAAGTCACGTGGGTCTCTGGACTTTTCCCAAGAGGGGACTCTCCATGCAGGAGAGTGCAGGGCATCCTGGGGGAAGAACAGAAGGCCAACAGGGTTGGGCGGAGTGATCAGAGTGGGGAGAAGGAGGCATGAGATCCATGCCTGAGCCAAGGCCTCCGTGAGGCTGTTGAGTCTCAGAGAGGTGGGGAGCTTATGAACATTGACATGACGTGACTTGACAGATATTTAAAGACTGTCACTCTGATGCTATGTGGAGTGAGGGTGGAGACCAGATAGGAATCACCTACAGGCATCCAGGTGTGGCCTGGGGAAGATGCCCATCATCACCTCAAGGCACAAAGTACCCAGGACGAGGTGTAAAAAGGTGGTGCTGGCTGGGATAAATGAGCTGGACATCACCAAGCAGAGACGGGGGGCAGGGGAAACATCAGTTTGGTAGAGGAAATGCAGTCAACGAAGGCACACGTGAGAAAGACGAAGGCTGTGTTCAAGGAGACTGTTGTGAAATGACTGGGAGTGAGGGCTCTGGGCTCAGTGCCCTTCGATGAGTTACCTTCCCACCCCTAAGAGCTCTTGCTGTAAAAGGCAGACCGTATCCATACTGACCTCGAGAGGCTTTGCAACAAGATGGCACCTGGGTGGTGCTCTAGAGGCACCAAGTAAAGTCTCATGACCACAAGTGCAACTTTATTAAATGCCAAAAGTTCAGTGCACCTGAATCATAGGAATGCAATGGGCCGAAACCTGGGAAATCAGGCTGAAAGTGCTGGTTGAGGCCTGACAACAAAGAGCCTTGCAGGCCATGCTGAGGGAACAGAGTGGAGGCACAGCTACCCAGTTCCTTCTGTTCCGGGAAGGCTTCCCAGACTTGCCTGATTTTAAGACTCACCGGAAGTGCTTATTGAAAGTGAGGTTCCTGGGGTTGGGAGAGAGGTGGAGTGGGAGCATGGGGTTCAGATGTGAGCTGTTTGTTGTTCATGGAGGGGATATACAACACGATCCTACTGTATAGCCCAGAGAGCTATATTCAATGTCCTATATAAACCATAATGGAAAGAAACATTTTATTTTATTTTATTTTATTTTATTTTATTTTATTTTATTTTATTTTATTTTATTGTCTTTTTTAGGGCCGCACCCTTGGCATATGGAGTTTCCCAGGCTAGGGGTCTAATCGGAGCTATAGCTGCCGGCCTACACCATAGCCACAGCAAGGCTGGATCCTTAACCCACTGAGCAAGGCCAGGGATCCAACCCGCATCCTCATAGTTTCTTGGATTTGTTTCTGCTGAGCCACGCTGGGAATTCCAAGAAATATTTTCAAAAGTATACACGTAACTGAATCACTTTGCTGTACAAAAGAAATTAATACGACATTGTAAATCAACTCTACTTCATTAAACATTTTTTTGAAAGTGAGTTTTCCCAAGCCCCTTCCTGGGATGGAGCCCAGGGAATTGAAGTTTACAGGAGTCCTAAGTGACTCTTACACAGGTGGTGCTCAAGAAACTTTTTTTTTTTTTTTTTTTAACTTAGGGTTGCATTGGGATGGCCAAGACATGATGGACAGCCATGCCCCTAGCCCCCCCACCTGCCGCCCCCAAAGCAACAATGCTCTTGGTGCTTCTAGCTTCCCTGGGGTTGTCAGCAATGGCAGAGCAAGAGATGGATCTGAGAGCTGATGGAGGGAGAAAGCACATGGGCCAGGACTGAAGCAGCACTCTGGGGACCTTTCCAGAAGCCAGCCTTCCCAGAAGAGGCTATGCAAGCAAGACCAGAGCTTGTCTTCTCATGCTGGAGTCACCGCACATCTTTGGGTGATTCTCAGAGCTGCAACTTCCTCCTCTGCTTTAAAAAAAAAGAAAGAAAGAAAGAAAGAAAGAAAAAAGAAATGTCTAGAGGGCTGAGTTGGGCAAACTCTAAAGTCCCTTGCAGCTCCAAGTTTATCTGTTTATCAAACAGCCTAATCTTTGCAAAAGTACTTGCAAAGGCTACAGCCTGGAGACAGTCTTTGCAAACTTTGCTGTCAGACTCAAGCTTTTGGGGTTACACAAAGGGCATCAAGATAAGAGAAGGAACACGTCCCAAGGGCTTTTCTCCCTAGTGGTTCACATGCACCTCTGCACGCGCAGAGCAGATCTAAGGGCTCTGGGACTTGTCTGACTTAACCCTTTTCGCGCTGAGACATTTGGAGGGGCTGAGCAGCTGGACAGACACTGCTGATTTCACATCTGCCCTCATGTCTGCCATCCTGGCACCTGGATAGTGCTCAGCCCTTTCTCTGCCTGAAACAAATGGATGGAGTTTGTAGTGCCCCCGACTGGAGGCCTTGTGATTCTGTGGTCTGAAAAGCAAAGACATGAAACACTTTAGACTTTGGAGAAATCACTCCAGGTCTCAGTTTCTTTATTTCAAAGATGTTTGGTTCCCTGGAGGATACTTATTTTCTTAATTGCTATCAAAACCTGTTTTAGATTTGACAATTCCACCTTCTGATGGTATAACTTTGACTCAATGCTTTTCTTTCCTCCACCAGGTGGTGGTCACCTGACCTTTTAGGGTAAAAGACAATAATTTCACCCTAAGAAAGCTGCCTTTCTATTCAATTTATCTCTATGGAAAGCATCCATATATTCTGAGGAAAATGGAGGTCACAGCGACCTCACTAAGGGACCTCCCTCCCCTTGGCCCACACCCATCTGAGAACTCCTGGACTTGTCTGATCTAAGCCTTATCACCTCATTAAGTTTTAAACAAAGTGTATTCATGTAATTTCCATCTAAAGACTCACAATAGGAGTTCTTGTTGTGGCTCAGCAATAACAAACCCGCCTAGCATCTATGAAGACATAGGTTTGATCCCTGGCCTCGCTCAGTGGGTTAAGGATCTGACGTTGCCGTGGCTGTGGTGCAGGCTGGCAGCTGTGGCTCTGATTCGACCCCTAGCCTGGGAACTTCCATATGCCGCAGGTGCAACCCAAAAAAGAAAAAAAAAATAAAGATTCATAATAATCTCTGGATATATTTTCTGAGGGGAGGCAGGGGGCAGGGTGGGGGGGAGGTAGGTCTGTAATTACTTGCTAATTTATTTTCTCAATCCAGGAGTGTGGAGATAATCATTTGTGCATGGGGGAGGGGTGGTACATAAAATCTCAGGAAGATATATACCACCAAGAGTGTGGGGTCAGGAGTTCTGTTCAGTAGCTTGTGATACCATGATTGACTAAGCGAGAAAAATTAAGGTCCAACATTTCCGTGAAAAAAGCTGAAGGAGGGAAGGTGGGTGGGAGTTAAGTTCTAGAACTCAGATTGCTCCTGTTTGGGGTCTCATCACCTGCCTTCTGCAAAGCCAACTCAGGCACCATTATTCCCTGTATTTTTTTTTTTTTGTCTTTTTGCCACTTCTGTGGCATATGGAGGTTCCCAGGCCAGGGGTAAATCGGAGCTGTAGCCACCAGCCTACACCACAGCCACGCAAGATCCAAGCCACGTCTGCAACCTACGCTACAGCTCACAGCAACGTGGGATCCTTAACCCACTGAGCAAGACCAGGGATCGAACCCACAACCTCATGGCTCCTAGTCAGATTTGTTAACCACTGTGCCATGACGGGAACTCCTGTTAGCCGTATGGTCATATTTCCCCTGAAGCCTCCTTGTGGAACCCCCAGGCCCTGAGGAAAGCAGGGGTCCCCACCCTAGAAGAGCAGGGTTTACCTTCCTTCCCCATAGCTACCTGCTCTCTGGGACTCTGAGCCTGGGACCTTTTGAGGGGACCCCCCCTCCCTGCCCACTGCCACGAAGAAGGACCTTGGAGGGTAGGGGAGGCGAGTCCTGAACACACCTTCCATCTACCACGTGTCGTGTCCCCAACAGAGCCATTGTCCACGTGCCCGTCCACAGAAGCAGGGGTGGGAGGCTGACTGCAGAGGCTGCTGAGGAGTAGCTTGAAGTCATCTCATCCAGGAGTGTCGACGTGCCCTTTCTGTTTGACGGCAGACAGGTTCTCACAACGAATATTTATTGAAGCCTTGGAGAAGCCCTGCGTGTATGCGCTCCACCCCATAATAAGAAGAAAGAAATGTGGTTCTGTCCCAAGGCAGCCGAGGGCTACTGGCCTGGACATACACACTCACCAGCACTGAGAGCCTAGGGCCCCCAGCTGCAGGTTCCTTCTCTGCTGGGAGACTGGCGGCTTGCTTGCCCCTGACCTGAGACCCCCAGGTCAAGGCAGCGGGAGGGGTATGGGTGGGTGGAGGCCAGCCTGAGGATATTGCAAAGTAGGTGACCTGTTCCCCCCTGCCAGCAGAGCAGCTCCTCCAGGGCACAGAATTCTCAGTGGTTCCTGGGCGTTTACTTTCAGCTAACCCATAATGGACCTCCATGCAACAGCCTACAAACACCAGCTCTGCCCTTCTTCTTCTTCTTTTTGTCTTTTTTAGGGCTGCACCTGGAGCATAAGGAAATTCCCAGGCTAGGGGTTGAATCAGAGCTACAGCTGCTGGCCTAAACCGCAGCCACAGCAATGCCACATCCGAGCCACATCTGTGACCCTCATCATGGCTCATAGCAAGGCCGGATCCTTAACCCACTGAGTGAGGCCAAGGATTAAACCCTTATCCTCATGGATACTAGTTAAGTTCATTACCACTGAGCCGCAATGGGAACTCTGTGCTCTGTCCTTTTTGCTGGCCTCTTTTCTCTTAAACCAGGACCAAAATCTGAGTCCCTATTTTTTCTAATTTGCACACCCCCTGCTGATCTGATTTTTGGCCTAATATCTTGTGTTCTTTCCCTGCAAACTCCTACCCCCTACCCCCACCCTACACAAACCTAGCCCCTAGCCCCATGGACCTCCCCCTCAGATATCCTGCCTCCCACTCCTTCAAGGCACCATTTTGTTCCCCGGAGCCTAGAAAACTGTCTTCTCCAAAAGCCCAACTTTACATGGACCAGCTTGGCTGGTGCTCCCCTGGCTCTGGCCAGGTACTTCCCAGAGGATGCTCTCTCTGGTTATGGCCCCAGGGGTTCAGAATACCATCCAGGTGTCATTTAATCATTGCAGCAGTCTCCTATTGGAGCGGCCCTCTACTTCCATCAGCAATAAAAAGAGTTGATGACAAGGCTTGTTTAGCCTGGAGAAGGGTGACAGGAGTGACCGGATAGCTGAAGGGGTTTTGGGCAGTTGAGGGGCTGAAAATATTCTCTAGAACCCCAGTGAGTGGGGGGAAGGAGGACCGAGGGCTGGAGGTATCAGGAGGCGGAGTGGACTTTCCACTAGGAAAACTTCCCAATAGAGCACTCCAACAATGGAAGGGCCTGCCTCGTAGCTCAGCCAGCAGTGAGTGTACATAACAGGCTGGGTGGACAATCAACTGCTGGAGATCTGGGAAGAGTTGGAAGAGTGCTCAGGGCCCTTCCTGACTCAGTTACCTATTGCTATGCAATAAAGCACTCCCAACTTAAAGGCTTAAACAACAATGACTTATTATTATTATTGTTATTATTTTGTGTTTTTAGGGCCACACCCATGGCATATGGAGGTTCCCAGGCTAGGGGTCAAATCAGAACTGCAGCTGCTGGTCTACACCACAGCCACAGCAATGCCAGATCCGAGCCACGTCTGCAACCTACACCACAGCTCACGGCAACACCAGATCCTTAACCCACTGAGTGGGGCCAGGGATTGAACTCGCATCCTCATGGTTCCTAGTAGGGTTCAGAGCCACGAGTTCCATCAAGCTTTCCAATGAGCAGTCACATGAGTGACTTAGGGCAAGAGCAGCACCACCCAGCTGAGCTCGGCCAACCAACAGAATCATGAGAAATAATAAGTCACAGAGTTCCCCTCATGGCACAGCAGAAACGAATCTGACTAGTGTCCATGAGGATGCAAGCTCATTTCATGTCCATGAGCTGATACCTTCTCTTTATTAGTTAAACCAATTTAAATGGGGTTTTCTGTTACTTGCAGTTAGAATTATCAGTCCCCTTGTGGCTCATCCGTAACGAATCTGACTAGTATCCATAAGGATGCAGGTTTGATCCCTGGCCTTGCTCAGTGGGTTAAGTATCTGGCATTGCCATGAGATGTGGTAGAGGCCACAGACGTGGCTCGGATCCCGCGTTGCTGTGGCTGTGGCGTAGGCTGGCAGCTGTAGCTCCAGTTTGATCCCAGCCTGGGAACCTCCATGTGCTGCGGGTGTGGCCCTAAAAAGACAAAAAAAAAAAAAAGTATCATAAGTGACCCAGGGCCTGAAATTGTTAGATAACCAACCTAGCCACCCTGTGAGTAGGTTACAAATCAGATATTAGCTTTTAAATAGAATGATAACTAGTGGATTTTTTTGTTTTGCTTTCCTTGAGAGTGGTGAAATAGATTTATGATGTCAGAATGGAATGAGAAATATCCTTGGCCATCATCTGTTCAACCATATCACTCAACAGGTAAGGAAGTAGAGACCTGGACACTTGAGTAGAAATATGCCTCAGATGTCCTGACACCCAGGCTAGATTGCTGTCCACTGAGTCTGCAGCCATGCAGGATTTCACATACCCTGCAGCGCAGCGACCATTGTGTTAGGCACACTTAAAAAAATTTTTTTTAAATTATTTTCCTTTTTACAGCTGTACCTGCAGCATATGGAAGTTCCCAGGCTAGGAGTCAGATTGGAGCTGCAGCTGCTGGTCCACACCACAGCCATGGCAACACCGCATTCCAGCCACATCTATGACCTACATCACAGCCTATGGCAAGACCAGATCCTTAACCCACTGAGCAAAACCAGGGAATGAAACTGCATCCTTGCAGACTATGTCAGGTCCTTAACCTGCTGAGCCACAGTGGGAACTCCATGATAAACACATTTTAAATGTGAATTTCTGAACAGCCACCTTGGAAGTCTGTTTGGCAGAACATCCATCTACCCCCATGGCCCACCAATTCTATTCCTAAGTATTTACTCTGGCGGAATGTATTTACATGACTTCTAGAGAGATATTCCTGGAAGTTTTTATTCATAATAGCTAAAACTGGATACATCCCAGATGTCCGACTACAGGTGAATGGATGAACACCACATTACCGTATTTGCAGTACATCCATTTGATAAAATACTACTCAGAAAGAAAGAGAAAAAGGAATGTACTGTTGATGCATGCAACAACATGCATGAATTTCAGAACATACTGAGGGAAGGAAGCCAGACACAAAAGAGGGTAAGTGATATGATTCCATGTGTATGAAGTTCTAGAACAGCGGCTCTCATCTGTGGTGACAGAAACTGGATCACTGGTTGATTGCTTCGTGCTGCGTGTATGTATGTGCAGGGGCATTGACTAGGAGAGGGCATGAAGGACACTTCTGGGGGTCCTAGACATGCCCTGTGTCTTGACTGGGGTCTGAGATACATGAGTGTATTCGTTTGTCAAGTCTGATCAAGCACTTAAGATCTGATTTTACTGCATGGATGTTATACTTAAAAAAAAAATGTTTTAAAATGAATTTCTAGCTGGAGTTCCCGTTGTGGCGCAGTGGTTAACGGATCCGACTAGGAACCATGGGGTCACGGGTTCGATCCCTGGCCTTGCTCAGTGGGTTAAGGATCCGGCGTTGCCGTGAGCTGTGGTGTAGGTCGCAGACATGGCTTGGATCCCACGTTGCTGTGGCTCTGGCGTAGGCCAGTGGCTACAGCTCCAATTAGACCCCTAGCCTGGGAATCTCCATATGCTGCAGGAGTGGCCCTAGAAAAAGGCAAAAAGACAAAAAAAAAAAAAGAATTTCTAGCCACACAAAGGAGGGTGCAATATCAACATTCTATCTGGTTGAGAAGAGAGTGCGTGAGCCGAGGACTGGCAGGCCACTAGAATGCGTCTGCAGTGGTGTGTCCTGGAATCCGGAGCTTGGGAAAGTGCTGTCTGTTCCCGCTGTGTCGATGGCGGGGCCGGCCAGCTTCCTGTGCAGGCTGCCAGTGCCTAGCTGTCAGGCTGAGCCCAACCACAGCTGCTTTAATAGCACGTTGGGAGGGCCATTTTCTCCGGGCCCTGCAGCCACATCCCAGGGACCAGCCATACCCCCTGGCCCACTTCCCCACCTTGGACTTTACTCACCAGACAACCTTCTTTTCTTCACTCTCAGGTACTTTCCTGGGCCCAGGCTGCACTTGCTGCCACCCAAGTTTCATGGGTGATAAACTCTGGCTTTCTAATATTCCAGGACTGCTCCACGGAGCCATTGCGGCAATCCTTTCTTAAACGTTTTTTTTTTTTTTTTTTTAAACTGCCATTTGCGTTTTGTTCATATTTCCTGCCAGATTGTCAAATCAGGGTCTCTCCAGATGCCAACATCTGGTATTAAATTGCAAGTCTGAATAATCTTCCAAAACAATGTTTTCTAAGAGCCAGGCAACTTCTTTTGTTCACATTCTTCATCTGCTCAAATTGTATCATGTTCTCGCCTTGATTTCTCTGCTGAAATATATCTTTTGAGAGGTCAAGTCTCACCTGTTTAAGACAGGCCTAACCCTGGCATTAGGCCACAGGTTGCTTGGAGAGTATGGGACCTTTTAGGGGTTTTTAGGTTCTCTTTTACCTTTTGATGTTTAAAAATTAATAAATCTCAAAGCAAACTCTCCATCGAATAAGCAGAGAATGAATTCAGCTTTTCCCTTATTCTGATGTTTATATTTTCAGTTGGAAAATGAAATCTCTAAGATGCCAGACATGTGGTATCCAGACACGTCTGCCTGTCGGAATCTGGAGCTAGAGGTGGTTACAGAACGTTTCAGCTGCATGCAGTGCGTGCTCCGCAGCTGGGAATATGTTCCCAGGACAGAGAGGACCCACAGCCCCAAGCTTGCTTCCTGTTGCTTCTCTTACCATTGTAGAGACCTCTGTTCTTCTCCTGTGGGGTCAGGAAGTGGGGAAGCCCAGGCACGCAGCCAGCTTGGGATGGAAGGGTAAGCACCTGCCAAGGGGACAGAGATGCGTTTCGGGCCCCAGGGCTGTCACTCTCACTGGGAGGGGGGTGGGGGCGGTGAGCCCTCCTCTCCTGCCTTCTGCTATCTTAGGCCTTAGATTGGAGCCATTGGTTTCAACCTCAATGTCTTTTGTGGGCCGGCTGAGGGGGACGGGGGTTGGTGGGGGATGAGGGTTGGTGGGGGACATGGAAGAAATGTCCTAGAGAGTGGGCTCCTGACCACCTCCTGCTTCTTCTGCAATCAGAGCAAGTTCCACCTTTTTTTTTTTTTTTTTTTTTTTGCTTTTTAGGGCCGCACTTGCAGCATATGGAGGTTCCCAGGCTAGGAATCTAATCAGAGCTACAGCTGCCGGCCTGCGCCAGAGCCACAGCAACACCAAATCCTAGCTGTGTCTTCGACCTACACCACGACTCACGGCAACACTGGATCCTTAACCCACTGAGCAAGGCCAGGGATCGAACCTACAACCTCATGGTTCCTAGTTGGATTTGTTTCCGCCGCACCACAACGGGAACTCCCACTTTGTTTTGTTTTACATCTTGGGCTTTGGTGTGAGCCCAGGCAAAAGAACAGTAACAACAAAACAACCTCCTTTGGGGCCAAGTGTTGAAGGCTGATATGGCTGATATATAAGGATTCATTGTTTCTTCTTAGAGCTGAGCCGTAGGGATGACCTGTCTGATGGTCAGATCCCTTCAGAAGGGTCTTTGATCACCATCGCCATGCAGGAGACGGGATAGGCATGGAAGAATCCTGTGAGCTCTGCTAATTTAGCATCTACACTTTCTGGTACGTGCATAAGTGCCCCTTCCTTCCTCCCTCTTTCCTCCCTCTTCCTTCCCTTCCTTCCTTCATTCCTTCCCCCTTTCCTTCTTTCCTTCCTTCCTTCCCTCCTTCCTGCTACCTCCCATCTCTCTCCCAGAGCACTTGCTGCTGTTTGCACTTCCTGCTCCAGACCTTTCAGTGGCAATAAATTCCTTTCACCTTCTGAGCTGTTTTCAGGTGAATTTGGAAGGTGAGGGTGCCTAGCCTCCTGCCTAGACACAATTTCAGTGTGTGGATGGAGATGTGTCTGCCTGGGACACTCCCTGGAGCCTACCTGGGCCCATCTGTGGCTTCAGTTAATATACCAGGAGCCAGATTCGACCGCCCCACTGCAGGGTTTTCAAGCCTCTGTGGTGGCCAGCTGTTTCAAAAGGCTTTCTGCATGGGCTGCGAAGTGCTGAATCAGCAAAAATTGGGTGCCTTGACAAGAGACGGGGAGAAACGTGAATTTAAAGCACAGCCCAGCCCCACCACAGAACAAATGTTGAACAAAAGGTTAATTCCACGGATAAACAGCTCTCGGTGGCGCTTGACTGAGCAGCTGGTTCGCATTTCGTTATGCCATCCTGCCAGATGTTCCCCTCTATTAATACATTCTGCTGAGGCCAAGATGAAAGGCGAAACTAGAAGGCTGCAAGCATTGCTGGCAGCACTGTGTGGCAACACGCAGGAACAGAGAAATCTCGGAGAGGGTCCTAAGCAGAGCTGTGCGTTTCTGTGACCGGGCCCCCACTGTAAGAGCCTTGTGCCTTCCGAGATGGTAGCCGGCCTGGGATGTCTTTTGGCAAATAAATGAGACAGGGAGGGTCACCTGATTTTCTTTATATGTATTGATGTAATTACAGGGCCGGACCTGGAGATCGTCCTCTGAGGGGCCTCAGTCTAGGGATTCCAGACTCACTTCTCAGAGGGTCCTTCCTTGGAACACAAGTGTGTTCTCACCAACCGGGCAGTCATGCATCCTGGGAATGCGCATGCGCACGTTCATCGGAACCGCCCAAAGGTTAGCACCTGTTATATCCTGTTTTAATGACACAGCCCCCTGTGTTCCCTTAGGGCGAGACCAAGACTGATTCATCTCTGCAGATTCTGTAAGTTATTATTTATTTATTTTTGTCTTTTCTAGGGCCACACCCGCGGCATATGGAGCTTCCCAGGTTAGGGGTCGAATCGGAGCTGCAGCCGCCGGCCTACACCACAACCACAGCAACGCGGGATCCGAGCTGCGTCTGCGACCTACACCACAGCTCACGGCAACGCCTGGATCCTTAACCCAATGAGCAAGGCCAGGGATCGAACTCACAACCTAGTAGTTCCTAGTCGGATTCGTTAATCACTGAGCCACGACGGGAAGTCCATGTAAGTTATTAAATATACGTTCCCGTGATGAGTGACAGCCAGAGTGCTGTTTTGGTTTTCCGGTTCTCCATGGCAGAGAGGCAAGGTCCCGTCTGGCCCTATGTGAACATGGATGGGGAGGCTGTGGGGGCCTGGACGCCCCGCACTTCGCAGGCACCGAGAGGTGTTCTCCATCATGTTGAAAACTGTGTCCAATCTCATTGTCGGAAGCAGCAGGTAGCTGTGAAAGGCGGCTCAGGCCCCCATTGTGCCCTCCTTGGCTGCAGGTGAAAGGTCACTTAAAACTCTGACCCTTAACTTTTTTGTGGCGAGTGTCACAAGGTAAATTAATCAGATTTGTGGCATTAAGCTCTGCCAATATCTTTATCCTCTCAGCTCTTTTTCTCCAGCAAAATTCTCTCTCTGAGGGGGAAAAAAAAAAGTAGAAAAATAAAACCTTTTCTGAGGAAGGGAAAAAGCTGTTTTTTGTTTCTCTGTCGTAGTTTTCCCTAAAAAGCAAAAAGGGTTGGGTACCCATAGATAAATCCAGAAGCCAGCGTGGCCCTTCCTCCCTGAGAAGGCTGCACAAGGCTGCTTATAAGTTAAAATGGACCTTCCTGGCACTTAATCAAGTGCCCTGGAGCATGGAGACAATGAGGAGGGCAGGTTTTGCTGGTGGTGATAGGCTTCTTGACTGGGACAGAGCCCTCTTCTTTAACCAGAACAACTCAGGAAAAACCCATCAGGGCGACATCACCAGGGAGGATGTGAGTCTCATCTGGACCCGGCCCAAGGCAGTGCCGATACCAGAGCAGTATTTCCGAGGGGCAGGTAGGTTGGAAGCCAAGGAGCAGATACTGGCCTAGACCCCCAGCCAGAGGCTGGAAGCTGCCTCCCAGCAGGAGCAGGAGGGAGGCTGCCGATGTGGCAGGTGCCTTTTAGGCAGCCTTGCAGGAGAGCTCCAATTTCCTGCTGCTAGAAATTTGTCTGCAAATTTTTTCTCATTCAGAAGTGATGGGGTCCAGGAAACACTGGCTAGATATGATAACTTGATTAAGGCTTCCGAGGGGGACCCAGATGCCCAGAATTGGCTGGAAGAGTGTGTGCTCCCCTCTAATCTTTCCTCAGGAGGGAACTGATGTGTTGCAGCTGGTAGATTTTTGTCCCCCTAAGCTCGAAGGGGTCAATATTTTAGGCTCAGAGCCCTCGAAATGCTGCAGTTGTGTTTTTTGTTTTGTTTTGGTTTTTGTCTTTTGTCCTTTTAGAGCCGCACCCACAGCATATGGAGGTTCCCAGGCTAGGGCTCTAATCAGAGCTGTAGCTGCTGGCCTATGCCACAGCCACAGCAACACCAGATCCGAGCCGCATCTGCGACCTACACCACAGCTCATGGCAACACCGAATCCTTAACCCACTGAGTGAGGCCAAGGATTGAACCTGAAACCTCATGGTTCCTAGTCGGATTCGTTTCCACTGTGCCAAGACGGGAACTCCTGCAGTTGTGTTTTTGATACAGCTCCTTTGCAGAAAAAGAAAAGTGACAAAAGATAATTTTCTCAAGTGAATTTGCAACAAAAAATTAGGATTGGGTCTCATTGACCCAGTGTGTTTCCTGAGTACCTGCTTTGCTGTTTTAGATACTGGGCTATAGCAGTGAAGGTTTCAAGCAAAGGCTCTGCTTTCATGGAGCTTAGAGCCTCTTTGGGAGAGACTGACAGTAAATAAGTATATGAGTTCCCCATATGTCAGGGGGTTAAAATGCTGTAAAGAACATTCAAACAGGGTGAGAGGATAAAACAGGATGATGGGGTGGGGGTGACACATTGGATAGATAGAGTGGATAGGAACATCCTTTCTGATAAGATGACTCGAGGCTAGTGATCTGAATGAAGTGAGAGCACAGCCACCTTGAGACCTGGGGCAGGGCCTTCCTGGAAGAAGATTTAGCATGTGCAAGGCGCTGGGGTGGGAGTATGCTCAGTGTATTCAAGGACTATTCTTTTACAAAAACCCATTTAACAGTGATAATAATTGTGGTGGGATTTTTGTGACAGAGTCATCATGAGGATTAAGTGAAATAATGCTTAATACACATCACGCAGGGTGTTTGCTAAGAATTTAATAAATGTTAACTGTTTTTATAATTGTAATTACTGTTTACCAAGCATTTGACAGTCATAATCATCCCATCAGGTAGGTGGGCCAGGACTATTAGCACCAGGCTGTAAATGGAAGATCTAAAGTTCACAGAAGGCAAATGATTAGCCCAAGATCCTACCTTAGGTTAGTGGCAGATGGAAGCAGTCTGGGTCCTTGACCGTTGATGCAGAGTCATGTAGGAGAGCTGCCGAGCTGCACTGGACTTTGCCTGAGTAGGAAATAAACTTTTATTACATTAAGCCATTGAGATTTGGGGGTTATTTGTTATAGCAGCTAGCCTTACTTAACCTGTCTAATACAATGGCTGTGAGAGGTGGGGCAGGGAGACCAGGACAGTGCCCCTCAAATAGCAGATCTCATGATTTTTGGAGGAGAAACTTTGTTACTGACAGAGAAGATAATAGAAGAAGAAACTATGACATCTTGCTTCATTTAGACTTGGTTCTTTACAAGGTATTTTGATTTTTCATCATTGGACATGACTCTTCTTAAAATGCATCCTTTATAATAGTGGACCTTACATGCTCCTGAATTGTTTTGAAAACAGACGGGTACTATTCAGGGGTAGGTGGAGACAGGGAATAACTGAGACTAGAGGAAGGATGAGTGAAGACTAAGTAAACACGACATCATCACCTATGGTGTCCTTGACCCTCCATTTCACCTCTGGAATTCTCACTGGTCCCCATAGTCCCTCCTCATCCCAGCCCCTGCACCCCAGTTACACTGGGACCTGAACATGCCCGTATTTTTCCAGCACCTCTTTGCACCTACTGGTCCCTCTTCCTGGGGCATGTGCATCTATTTCCCTGGCAAAACCCTATCTATCCTTCAAAGCCGTGTTTGCCTGTCACCTCCTCCAGGAAGCCTTCTCTGTTACCTAGTCATAATTCATCATTTCTTGGCCTGCACTCCCACAGAACATCTCTGTTGACTAGCAGCCACGTTTTGCCTTTTGCTCCACCTGTGTACGTATGTACACACCTAGTTCCTGCAGGTGACAACAAGCTTCTCAAGGCCAGGTTCTGGCCTTATTGCTCCCTAAATAGGTCCAGAGATAGGATTCCACTTGGAAAGAGATGACATGAAGCAATGTTTTCTATTAAAAAAAAATCATTTAAATGGTAGTGCAAGCATTCTGAGAAAACTCTCTTCGGAACTTGCTGGCAGTACCTCTTACAAGCATTTGCACCCCCCTCTACACACACCTCCCAACGGGCCCCTCAATTCCAAGGGCAGAAGGAGTGTGATGGGGTATTTTGCTGTTGCCTTTATGTTGATGTTCAAACTCCTCTTCTCCCCTCACCCCCATCAATTATTGAATGCTTAAAAAAAAAAAAAAAACCCCTACCCCAGCAGATGTGTGTGAGCTGTTTGATCTTGAGACTGAATAGGAACGAAAGTATCCGAGACTCAGATTATGGTGCAAAAGAGAAAAAAAAAAATTCTTAACAGGAGCTCTGTGAAGGAGAAAGTTTAGCTTTGATCTTACTATTGAATTTTGCTAGTGGGGTGTGTGTTTATATCTATCTATTTATCTTTTTAGCTCCAAAATTCTGTGCTGCTGTGTCCCGCCTTTGTAACACTATAGAAGGGAGTTTTGTCTGGTTCTGTGCAAGGCGATTTAAGTCATTTAAGGTAAGAATTTAATTTCTCTGGGAAATAAGGAGAGGACTGTAGCTTAATTTATGGATATCTTTTCCTTTAAAGGATTCTAAAATAATTGGGGCCACTTTATCTCAAACAGAATGGAAAAGAGGCCTATTAAAAAGCAGAGAGGCTGTGTTTCCAGACCATGATGTCTGACTTTTTCGTTTAATTCCTAATTTGCACATCTTCCTCATGAAAGAAAGCCCAGACCTTAGAAAGTAGTCTGACTTTTGCAATCCAGAAGGCGGGACTTAAAGTACACTTGTTTACAGTTAAATTTGATTTTTAAAAAGTCCCATGAATGGGACCTCTTCTTTTTAAAAATTTGGTAATTTTAAAAGTTAAGACAATTTGAGAAATTAAAAAAAAAGTTATTGAAGTATAATTGATTTACAAGGTTTCAGGTGTAAAGCAAAGTAAATCTGTTATATATACATATTTTTATATGTATATATATACACACAAATATACATACATATACATATTCATAATACATTTGTATACTCATTCTTTTTCAGATTCTTTTCCACTATAGGTTATTCTAAGACATTGAATATAGTTCCCTGTGTGACATACTAGGTCCCCGTGACTTGAGAAATTTTAAAAGGCTCCATCCCCTTATATGCTGATAATATTGTATATTGTAATAATATACTGGAGTGATACATACAAGGATTTTAGTTGCGTACAGCTTTGGATTTGTGGATTTTAATGCATTGCAGTATGAAATGGAGACCATCCAATCTCACTACTGATTTTTCCTTTTGATTTGAGAAATTGATGAAATGCTTATTGTAACCTTCCTTTCCTTGCAAGCATTCTTCAGGCAATTTATTCGTTCATTTAGTCAATACTTATTAAATCTACTATGTGCCAGGCATTTTGCTTACACACCCCTAAAAGACAGACGTTTAGTAGTTTCGTGGTGGCTTAGTATTTAAGGCTCTGGTGTTGTCACTGCCGTGCACAGGCTGATGCTGTGGTGCCCATGTGGGTGCAGGTTCCGTCCCTGGCCCAGGAATCCCTATATGCCATGGGCCAGCCTCCCCCACCCCCCGAAAAATACAGATGGTTAGCTGAAGCTCAAGGCATAAGCCAGAGAGAGTTCTTAAATTAGGTACGCAGAATCCTCCTAGACAGCTGTTCTCAGTGTTTGTTTTATTTAGCATTTTCCTAGGTCTGTACTCAGCACCAGCCAAATATAAATTGCCCTGCGAAGCACTGATGTGAACAGGGGGGTGAATCATGTACAGACTGTGTTTTCTAAGTGGCTTGGGGTCTGGGGAGGGACTCTGCAGAAGTATCAGTAGGAAGCAAGGAGATATGGATGCACGGAATTGGGGGGCTGGGGGGAAAGGGGATCCCTTGGTCCCAGGCTAAGGCTGGAACTTGCCAGCTTCTAAAGATCGAATTGGAATATCAGCGTTATGGTGTGTGTGGGAGGAGGTACTATTAAAATGCTGCCCATGGGGTGGGGTAGCTCTTAGGGAATCCTTCCTGGCCGGCCCAGAGGGGAGCTCATGCTCCGGAGAGCACCCCATGCCTAGAACGCAGGCTGCAGGCGTGGGGGATGTAGCTCACAGCATTCTTGACGATTCCAGAGAGAAGCAATGTGAAAGGTCAAGTGAAGACCCTGCTAGAGGAAAAATTGATGACCCCCCTCCCCACCCCGCCGCCGGCACCGCCGCCGCCGCCGCCGCCGCCACCGCTTCCCCAAAGGACTTTCCAAAGCCTTGTGTCGCTTGTTAATTTCTGTTGCACCCCAAAGGCCGCCCCGCAACGCCCCTTCCCCTGGAACGACTTCAGAACCTCAGTGTTAGTTCCCATTGACTTCGTGAGAGGGAACAAATAGTCAGAGCAGGTGGACTACGGAGCCAGGATCTCTTTAGGGAAGTCAGCTGGTGCAGTCAGGGAGCTGGGGGGCCCTCACAGACCCCTTCCTCCACACTCCATCCAGCTGGTGTGTCATCCACACTATGTCATCGGCCCTGCCGTCGTTGGTATGGAAACAGTTTCGGATTTTTCTTGGAGAAGTTTTAGATTTTCGTAGGGTTTCATGCCACTGTTTAGCCAAGTATATTTTAGGCATAACATTCTTTCTTTATTTATTTTTTTTTTGTCTTTTTAGGGCTACACTCTTGGTATATGGAGGTTCCCAGGCTAGGGGTCCAATCAGAGCTACAGCTGCCAGCCTACACCACAGCCACACCACGCAGGATCTGAGCCGAGTCTGGGATCTACACCACAGCCCACGGCAATGCCTTGTGGGATCATTAACCCACTGGGTGAGGCCAGTGATTGAACCTGTATCCTCATGGATGCTAGTCTGATTTGCTTCCCCTGACCCTTAACAGGAACTCCTAATTTTTTTGTTTGTTTGTTTGTTTTTGGCCAAGCATGCAGCATGTGGAAATCCCTGGGCCAGGTATTGAACCCATGCCACAGTTAGAGTCAAGTAGTGACTAGACTCCTAGTAGTGACAGTGCCCGATCATTAATCCACTGAATCACAGGGGAATTCTTAGGCGCATAATTTTTGAAGCCTTCTCTTTTGCTTTAGCCGCTAAAAAATATATTACCATGTAAAATAACCATATATGTTTTGTATATCTACCCATACATATGTTATGAATGCTTAGGCATTGAACAAGTATGTATAGAATGCCTGCTAAGTGCCTTATGTACCTAGTATGTGAAAAGGAAACTAATGTCAGAGAAATTCAAGCTTTTTCTCCTGTATTATTTATACAATACTGTATTATACATTCTGTGCCATAAAAG
This sequence comes from Phacochoerus africanus, assembly GCF_016906955.1. Taxonomy (NCBI): domain Eukaryota; kingdom Metazoa; phylum Chordata; class Mammalia; order Artiodactyla; family Suidae; genus Phacochoerus; species Phacochoerus africanus. The sequence goes on along the minus strand of NC_062544.1, from coordinate 211,260,442 downwards.
CTTTATTTCTGATGGCAACCTCTTTATTATTCAAAGTCTGAATAATAATAAAGACTTTGCTGATGTAATATTTGGTAGAGGCTTTGCAATTAAAAATGTTTGGCTCACACACACTGTAACACATCTGGGTCACACACTGGCCCTACCATACCTGATCTGCGTGACCAGGAGTGTGTCACTTACACTATTATTTATGAGACAGAGGTTTGGGTGTTGTTCTGTGGATTAAATGAGACGACATTAGTGTTGAGCATTATGCCTGTCACCTAGTAGGTGCTCATTAAGTGCTGGCAATTCTTCCACTTTTTACATATTTTTCTAGTGCATTTCATTGGGTTTCAAGAGCCGTGAACAGCCTTAATTTTATGGTAGATGTTGATGTTTTCAGTCTTGATTTTTGTTCATCTTAAAAAATTGTATTTATTTATATTTATTTATGTATTTCTTTTCATCAAGGAATAGTTGATCAACATTTCTCTTTAAAACATCAAGGTCGGTAAGCCTTTACGCACTGGCAGTGTAGGGGGTGGTGTTTCTGGCAAGAGTGCCTCTTTGGGGCACTCGCTGTCACACTGCACACACCCATGGCCCAGATGTGGCTGACAGGCCTCCTTCTGTGCCCCCCTGGCTACAGACATCTCTTTGAACCTGGGCCTCCCTCCCTCTCTCTCAGGGGCACGCAGCACGTCTGCCCCTGCCAGCTTCCCGGAGCTGGGCTTCTTGGAATCATTACCTAAGGTCATTCTTTTTGGCCTTCACAACTACGCCTAATCAAACTGTGGCCTCCACTCTGTTTTTCCAAGCTTTTGAACTCCCCTAGCCTCTCTAAGAAAACTTCTGCATGTCCTTTCATCTCTCTTAAGGCTTACACAACGGTATTTCTCCTGCTCAGGTCCAGTCAGAGCCAGCCAGCCTGGGGAGGCAGGGCACATCCCTGTTGGCTACATCCCTTCACATCTGGGAACAGCACCTCATTTTGCTTTGAGGAACCATCCAGCACCCATTGCATGCCGTGTCGGAGGGACTCTGGGCTATCAGTCAAGGAGTCCTGCCTTCCTCTGGCCAGGTCTTGGCATGTGACTGTGCCGTGACCAATCAGATTCTCTCTTGCGGATTTGCCTCTTGGGGAGTTCCCCTCTTAGCTCAGTGGTAACGAACCAACTGGTATAACATGAGGTTGCAGGTTTGATCCCTGGTCTCGCTCAGTGGGTTGAAGATCCAGCATTGCCATGAGCTGTGGTGTAGGTTGCAGATGCAGTTCGGATCTGGCGTTGCTGTGGCTGTGGTATAGTCTGGCAGCTACAGCTCCGATCTGACCCCTAGCCTGGGAACTTCCATATGCCGCAGGTGCGGCCCTAAAAAGCAGGGAAAAAAAATTATGTATCTTGGATGGACAGGTCCAAGTCCAGAAAGCCACAGAAGGCTTATTCCCTGCAGCGACACCCTCCTCAGACCCTCTGTTAGTTCCTGCCACCTAGGGCCTGCCCCGCTTCTTGGCCACGCTGAGATGGATTCTTCTGATTGTGATTCTGTAAGTGGTCCTGTATTGTCTACCAAATTCCTTTTTTTGTTGGAGATAGTGAGATTCCATTTCTCTTCCTTCAACCAAAGAATTCTGGTAGGGTAGGTCAGTCCAAATAGCTACATTTCTAAACCTCAGTTTATACTATGATTATTCATGGCTGACCCACAGGAGAATTTTCTAAAAATCTTTTTAAATTTTGAAATGAAAGCTTTGGCAGCTGTGTTTTAGAGTGAACTTCCTGTTCCCTTGAATAGAAATTTACTTTTTCTTAAACACATGGCAAAACGTGGCTCCAGGTGATGTAAGCGCATGAGAGGCTGATGCATCTAAACTGTGCCTTAAACCCATGCTTTGCAGACAGTATTGTGCATGAGAATAAAACAAACTCAAAAAGTCCGCCGAATGGCAGTTCCTTTATCAGCACGCTAAACCACAGGATTACCGAACTTTCTAGCAAAAGCCACCCTACTTATTAATGTCTCCATGGAACTGGGGTCTAAAAAATAAACTTAATCATTTAAGAATTTAAAAAAAGGAGTTCCCGTTGTGGCTCAGTGGTAATGAACCTGACTAGCATCCATGAGGATCCCTGGCCCTGCTCAGTGGATTAATGATCCGGAGTTGTCACGAGCTTTGGTGTAGGTCACAGACATGGCTTGGATGTAAACCCTAGCCTGGGAACTTCCATATGCCCCAAGTGGGGCCTTAAATAAAAATTAAAAAAATAAATAAATAAACAAAAGACAAAAAAAAGGCAAGTAATTACATGAGATGCAAGACTGCCCCCTGGGACTATGGGGCAGTGACCACAGTGCAGTGCAGTGACCACAACTGTGACCCAGAGCTGATCCCGCTCCTCCCTCTGTCCTCACAGACCCGCATCCCACCTCCAAACCCTCCTCCTTCTCTCTCCCCCACCCAGAGCTCTGTGCTGACCTCTCCCCAGGGGGCTTCCAGGCCATCTTTATCCTCCATCATCCCAGCATCTACCTACTGAGCCTTGAAAAATTTAAAATCCAGTTCTGATCTTACTAACAGCCTCTCCTTTGCCCTTATTGCATTCCTGGTGCTCTGTTTCTTTGTTCCACTTAACCCTTGCCGCAGTCTTAGGAGACAGGTATTATTTCCCCAGTTTACAGATGAAGAAACATGGTTCAAGGAGTAATTGGCCCTAAATAAACTACTTCGGAAAAGTGAGAGGCAGAATTTGAACCCTCTTCCGTGTGACTCTAAAACCCATGTCCCCGAACACCTTTCCACTCAAAATCAATTGTGTGTGTGTGTGTGTCTGCCTTCCTGACTGTATCTTAGTATTTGCATTCCCTGCCCAGTGGAAAGCTTGCCTAGCTCACCTCCGGGAGAATATTCTAAAGCTTCTCTTCCCCGCTCCCATCCTATGGCGCACTTAGAGCCACATTTCTTTCTGGAGTCATCGTTCAAGAGATACTGTTTACCACTGAAGTGTTGTTCTCTGACATTTCTGAACTTCAGCAGGGGGAGGCACATTCTGGAAGCGGGAAGCATTTTTTCCTACTTACCCATTGGCAGTGTTTTCCATTCATATCTATGAGAAAGATTAAAAATCTGACTCCCAAGAGGCATAAAGGGCTCATTATTCAGCATCATCTATTGCAAGTCTGTTTTGCACAGACCAAGAGGCTGGATTCTAGAAGGAGCCCCAGAGGACCCTGATTTGGGAGGCTGTCAATGTGGGGTGTGCAGGGCTGCAGAGCTGGGGCAAGTGAGGTTGGCAAGGGAAAGCAGGCAGGGAACAGACGGAACCTGGTCTGAAGGAAGTGTCCTGACTGGTGGCCCTGGTCCCTGTGCTGGGCTTCATGCTGGGCCTAAAATTGCATGGCCAGCATGGCTGCCTTCCTGGAAGGGGTTTCCTGAGGTCAGGCCTGGGTGGTAGAGGGGCTTGATAGTGGCAGGATTTGGGTGGGTGGTGGTGATGTCAGCTTTGCTGATACAGGTGCTTGGTTCATTCAGCACAGGAGCCCAGGAAGTGGCTGAGAAGACACAGGAAACATTCACTCATTCATTCACTCACACCTTCATTCCTGTACTCAACAAGTATTGAAGGGATACACAACTTGCAGAGAAAGCACAGCTATGAACAAGACGGATGGGGTCCCTGCACTCATGGACCTTGGAGGGGAGGCAGGTATAAAACAGTTCTGGCACAAGGGTGAGTTGCTCCCTGTTGTGATCGATGCTGTGACGAGGATGAAGACGGTGTTAAAGAGGCCTGAGGCTCTGAGGCTTGGCAGAGGGTGTGTGCCCAGAGTCAAAGGGCAAGAGTTCAAGACCACGCTCTGCAGTGACTTCTGCGCCCTCAGTTCATTTGGATCAGATGAGACAAGCGCTTGGTGGAGGTTCAAACCCTGCTTTGCTCTTGAGGAACAGGCCATCTCATTGCACAGGCAGACCCTGAGCCTATGCTAAGAAAGAGGGCGGTATGTTGAGTGAGTACTACACTTAGAACCAGAAGAACCGCAGTCTAGCCCCGGTCATGCCTTCTTTCAGCAGCATGGCCTTGAGCCCAGTGCCTACATTGTAAGAGATTTAAACTCTTCAAGCCTCGGTTACCTCATTGTAAATGGGAGAAACATTTACCCCTCTGTCTGCTTTATAGGATTTAGCAGCGAGAATGTGAAAGGATCTTATAAAAGCAGGAGATCTCGGAGTTCCCGTCGTGGCTCAGTGGTTAACAAATCCGACTGACTAGGAACCATGAGGTTGCGGGTTCAATCCCTGGCCTCACTCAGTGGGTTAAGGATTCGGTGTTGCCATGAGCTGTGGTGTAGGTCGCAGATGCCGCTCGGATCCTGTGTTGCTGTGGCTCTGGTGTAGGCCGGCAGCTACAGCTCTGATGGGACCCCTAGCCTGGGAACCTCCATATACCGTGGAGAGGTCCTAGAAAAGGCAAAAAGACAAAAAAAAAAAAAAGGCAGGAGATCTCTATGACCACACACACACACACACACACACACACACACACACACACACCATGGGCTTAACCAGCCCAAGATGTTTAGGGCCAGGTGCAGACTTGGGGGTTCATGAAAGGGTTTAGTCTGGAAAGATTGCCAAGAGCAGTCTTCAGAGGGGTGAAGAAGGGAGGGGCCTGCTGTGGACATTCTGAGGGGTGGCCTGTGTGAAGGCAGGTCATCAGGAAGCAGGAGCCCTGAGGGGGAGGCCAGAGATATGTTCGCAAGAGGCAAGGGCCTCGGTGTTGGGTAACAAGGGGTGAGAGGAGTTTACAGGATGGAAGGAACTAGCTGGTGAGGAGTCTTGACGCCTGTGGTCATCTCTCTACTTAGTTTATGGTCCTAGTTTAGTTAAACCTCACTTACAACATTTAGATAAATCATGAATTTAGGGTTTTGTTTTTTCTTTCTTATAGAGGTTTAATTCTATCACAAAGAGGAGGGTCTGACTTGTCTACATATAAAATGTGAAGAGATCAGATGAGGTTAGGAATATGGGCCACTCTTTGAAAAAAAATAAAGTTGGAATCCCTACCATGTATTATGTAAAAGGCAAATTTCAGGTGGATTAAAGACCTACATAGGAAAGGTAAAATTATAAAGCTATGTAAGATCTACAGAGGTGTTCCCATTGGTGGCTCAGCAGGTTAAGGACTTGATGTCATCTCTCTGAGGATGCGGATTCTTTCCCTGGCCTCATTTAGTGGGTTAGGATCCAACTGGCATTGCTGCAAAGCTGCAGCGTAGGTCCCAGAGGCAGTTTGGATCCGGTGTTGCTGTAGCTGTGGTGTAGGCTGAAGCTTCAGCTCCCCTTCAACTCCTTACCAGCGAATTTCCATATGCCGCAGGCGTGGCTGTAAAATGGAAAAAATATCTACAGGAGAAAATGTAAGAGAATATATTTGTGACCTTGGGGTGGAAAAGGACTTTAAAAAGACTCCAAAAGCACAAAACTCAGGGCAAAATACTGATGGGTTTCCACGAAGGGTACATTAGATAAAGATTTAAGAAGGCAACATGTGGCTGAGTGGTCATGAACCCAACTAGTATCCATGAGGTTGTGGCTTCTATCCCCGGCCTTGCTCAGTGGGTTAAGGATCTGGCATTGCCATGAGTTGCAGTGTAGTTTGCAGACACAGCTTGGATCTGGCATTGCTGTGGCTGTGTACGCTGGCAGCTACAGCTCCAATTCAACCCTAGCCTGGGAACTTCTATATACTACAAGGTGTGGCCCTAAATTAAAAAAAAAAAAAGTGCAACAGGAGAAGAGAAGGCATCTGCAATGCCTTGAACTAATGGGAATAAGTGAACAAGGAACCTCTGTAGATCAAGAAGAAAAAAATGAGAAATCCAGTGGAACCATAGTCAAAGTCTATGTGTGAGGCAGTCACGTGGGGGAACTTTTAAGATTTACAAGTACACAGAGAGTTGTCCAACCTCAATAATAAAAAATGCAAAGTAGAATTATGAAATTGTACTTATATGCAATAAATTTGCAAAAACTGGAATATCACATCATAAATACTGGTAAAGGTATGAAGAAATAGTCACCCATAGGCATTACGAGTACACCATTTCAGACAACAAACTTGGGGTACAGTATCGGAAATGCTACACAAGTCAGAGTGGTGTTGTTTGTGGCAGCAGGGAGCTGGTGATGAGCTCAGAGACCATCTCTAGGAGGATGGATACATGAAAAGAGGTGGATGCAGGCTGTGGAATACTGTGCAATAATCCGAGACAGTGAACGCAAGGTAAAACACCAGCATGAAAAGTTCTTAGCAAAATGGCTTTGAATGAAAAAGAAACGGAAATGAGCTATTTAGCACAACAGCATTTATATAAAACCACACCAGAAAAAACCTTTATTTTATAAGGATCTATTCATATCCAAGGATATATACCAAACACACTAGATTAGGTGCTTATGCGGCAGCAAGAAATGGGGATACAGCAAGAAATGTCCAGTTGGAAAAACAAAAACCACTCTAGATATTTCGAACGGAGACGATTTAATACAGGGGATTGATTATAAGGGGAATGGAGCAGGAGATAGAAGGGGGGACACTGAGATACTGAAAATCTATTACATCTAAGGCTGGTGGAACAAAAGAGAGGAAATGGGGTTGCCCGACCTAGGGATTCAAAGGAAGGAACCCCATGGCGGGTGTGCAGGCCTGGCGCTCAGACCTCTGGGGGAGGGGGTCAGCTGGTGCTCATGGCTGTTGCTGAGAGCATGAAGGCAGCTGGGGGCTGGAGCTGTGCCTCTCCTCTGCTGCTGGAGGGCTGCTGACAGGAGCCAGAAAACTGGGAGACAGCTCTTCTGTTCCTCCTATCTCCAACTCATGTGTCCTCTTGGCAGAAACTGCCAGGAAGCCAGTTGGTGAAGAAGTCTGGGAAATGGAATTAGAGGTTAGGCCCCAGCATTACAGAGCAAAATATAAAATGATAGGTGTGGGCTCAGAAATACAATAATCAATGCTGTAAAAATAACAAAATATAATTAAAAATAGGAGGCTTATCTTAGACTATTGATGTTGGTGTACTTATAAATAAAGGAATGTGATTAACTCATTCTGCAACTAGATCCAAAAAGAAATAAAAAGGACAAGGAGCTCAGGACAAGGAGCTATGTGACTGGGGAGCCAGTCTGGGGTCTGACTCACCATGTTACCTTGGCCAAGACACTCAAACACAAATCTCTACTTTTCACTGATGCTAATCATAGGCCTAAATGTAAACTAAGATCATAGAACTTCTTGAAGGAAACACAGAAGAAAATCTGAATGATCTTGGATTTGGCAAAGATTTCTTAAATCTGATACAAAAAGCATGAACTGCAAAATTTTCAAGAAGCAAAATGGACTTTATCAAAATAAAAAACACCCCCTTTTGCTGTTCAGAAAACTGCTGTTACAAACTTGAAAAAGCAAGTCACAGATGGGAAGACTATTTTTGCAGAATATATATCTGATAAAGAACCTATGTCTAGAATATAATACTGAATTCATACAATTCACTGAAAAGAAGACAAACCACCTAATTTTTTAAATGGGCAGAAGATTTGAATAGACATTTTACCAAAGAATGGATGGCAAGTTAGCACATGAAAAAAAAAAAAGAAAGAAAAGAAAAGAAAAGAAAAAGAAAAAAAGATCAACATCCCTAGTTGCTAGGAAAATGCAAAATAAAAACCACAGGGAAATACCCTTAGTCTCTCTGGAATTTAGAAGACTGGCCAGGAGTTCCCATTGTGGTTCAATGGGTTAAGAACCTGACTACTATCCATGAGGATGTGGGTTCGATCCTGGCCTGGCTCAGTGGGTTAAGGATCTGGCGTGGCTGTAGCTGTGGCGTAGGCATCAGCTGCAGCTCTGATTCAACCCCTGGCCTGGGAACTTCCATATGCCACAGGTGTGGCCCTAAAAAAGAGATTGGCCAAAAAAGTGTTGCTGAGGATGTGGAGCAAACACTCAAATACCAGGTTTGTCTGGTTCAGAGCCTGAGCTCTTCACACTCCACATTTATCCTGGAAGAAGAAAAGGAAGGTAGACACAACAGTGTTTATTAAGTGCCAGCTACTGCATGCATGGTTATTTCATTTAACCCCACAACACGTCCATAGCCCCATATTATAGGCACAGAAATGAGGAAACACAGACGTAGAGTTTAATGGCTAGTTAGTAAGAGGTGGAGCTAGGACTGAACCTCAGTTTATCTGACAGTATGTAAACCTGTGCTTTTTTCACTAAACCATGGAATTTCAGAGTCCACACTTAAAAGCTGCTTAAGGGAGAAAGTTCTCTTGCTTAGGTCTTCATCCTTACCTCTGCCCAATTTTAACAAGTTAGTTACCCAGGTTCCTTGCTCAAAGCCCGGAAGAATGTGGGAGGTTAAAGAGAGGAGGGTGGTTATGTGGATTGTAGGGGAAATAAAGTTAATAGAGGAATAAATGTCCAAGAGAAGAGAATTATGAAATAAAGTGTCCATCTTTTATTTCTTTGAAGACACATTTTGCATTAAAAGCTAGAGGGAGTTCCTTGGTGGTGCAGCAGGTTAAGGATCTGGCACTGTCATTGCAGTGGCTCAGGTTTCATACTTGGCCCAGGAATTTCCACATACCATGGCATGGACAAAAAAAAAATTCTATTCATCTCTCAATGGACATTAAGGTTATTTCCTTGTCTTGGCTATTGTGAATAGTGCTGCTATGAAAATGTGGGTGCATAAACCTTTTGAAGGAAAGTTTTGTCTGGATATATGCATAGGAGTGGGATTGCTGGATCATATGATGGCTCTATATTGAGTTTTCTGAGGCACCTCCATACTGTTTTCCATAGTGGTTGTACCAGTTGACATTCCCACCAACAGTGTAGGAGGGTTCCCTTTTCTCCCTACCCTCTCCAGCATTTTCTAGGTCACCTAGCTGTACAGCAGAAATTGGCACAACATTGTAAATCAACTATACTCTAATAAAAAATAAAAAAAGTTGCCATTTACTCTAAACAATGTAACATCCACGAAATGATGATCCCAAGGTTATTAAATAAATATGCATCTGAAGGTATGGGGAGCTTGGACAGGCCTCAGGCTGCATTGCAGGTCCTGTGCCTGGGCATGCCCTCCTTCCCCACCTGCCCTGGGCTCCTCTGCAGGGCCTGGGCAAGCTCTTTCCGGGCTCTTCCGAGAAATCAGCCCTATTGCCTCTGCCCCGCCCATCCCCACCCCGCCGTTCTCACACTTTGAGGGCTTCTGAGTGCCGAGCACTGGTTAAAGCACAGATTCCTGGGCTGGGCTCCTCCCCTGGAATTTCTGATTCCCACAGTCTGGTCCCAAGCACTTGTGTTTCCAGCAAATTTCCAGCTCACACCGACGTTGCTGGTTTAATGATGACACTTTGGGGACCAGGGCTCTAGAAAGTGTCCCCATTGCTGCCCCAGTTGGTCTATGTCTTCTCAGGAGTCTTCGAGCTTCTTGAAAGAAGGAGCTGGTTTTCTTTTCTTTCTTTTCTTCTTTTCTTTTTTCTTTCTTTTTTTGCTTTTTAGGGTCACACATGCGGCATATGGAGGTTCCCAGGCTAGGGGAGAATCAAAGCTGTAGCTGTTGGCCTACGCCAGAGCCACAGCAACACAGGAGCCAAGCCGCATCTGTGACCTACACCACAGCTCACGGCAACACCAGATCCTTAACCCACTGAGCGAGGCCAAGGATCAAACCTGCATCCTCATGAATCCTAGTCGGGTATGTTAACCACTGAGGCACAAAGGGATCTCCTAGAATGAAAGAATATTTAAAATTCTGTTCATCACCAGACTAGCTCCATTTCAAGCACAGATGGCGCAGTGGCCATCCTGTTAGACAGCCCAGGCAGGGAACACATCCAGCACTGCAGGAAGTTCTGTGGCTGGCCCTGCCGTGAGGCCCCCGGGGAGTGACGGCATCCGGAGACAGGGCAATGCAGGTTGTTTGTGCCCTTCCCTCTGTGTGCTGCTGCTGCCCAAGTTCTGCAGACACCATGGATGGGTGCCTGAGAAGAGGTGCTCCCTCTGCCTCCTCACTTTCCTACACTTCCTGGGTTAGGATGTTAGTGCCTAGCATGGTGGTGGCACCCATGGGACAGAGTAGGATTGTCCCAGAGTGAGTTGAGTCATTCTCTGGGACTCCTAGCAGCACCCAGGGTTCTGTACATGGGGTGGAGGCTGCCTGACGTGCTCAGACTAAGCTGGGTCCTACTTTTTCCATTGCCATCAGGGTCAGCCGGTGTCCATCTGGCTCCTTCTGTGGCAGGAACTTTCCCTCCGCTCTCTCATAAGCTGGATGTATGCCTTCTCTTGTCATCACTCCTGTTTTAAAAAACAGCCCACTCTGCGTTAGAATTCAGGAATTTAAAATGATGGCAAGTAGAACAGCAGAGTCAGGTTATCCAGGCCAGTGAAACCTTCTCCAAGACAGAGTGTATTTTAGCAATAGGATTTCCCAACCTTCCCTGGAGCCCTGGCCATGGTCTGATCAACTTCCCTATGGAGGCGAGTTACCTGATTGCAGGTAGCTTAAATGTCCCTTCATCTAATTCCACCTTAACTCATCATAAATTGAGAAAACAAAATCTGATTTCCTCCGGGCTGACTAAAGGTAGGTGGGATAAACCCTCCCAGTGAACTTTCAGGTTGCCCGTGGACTTGAATTGTAACAGATGAGCCCTGGTCTGTCTCTGCCATGAGTTTTTCCCATGCCTCACCCTTCAAGTATGGCACAGGTCTTAGCCAATGGCTGATCCGAGGTGTTCTTTCAATTTTCCAGCAGAACCCCAGGACCTGCTGTGTGTGGAGCACACTGAGGGGAGAGGGGTCTAAGAAGAGCATGCTCAGCCAGACCATTGGAGCTGAGCCCAAGCTATGCCCACAGCCGGGGTTTAGAAATGCCTAGAATGTGTGGCAACAGGCAACCAGAAGTTTGTTGGTGCAAGGGACTCAGCAGCCTCCCGGGAGATTTCTTATCATAAGAGAACAGGAGTCAGGGCATTGCCAGCTCCATTTGGTAGGAACTAACTCTAAGCTGAAAGAGGGCAGGGAATCCCACATGCAGCCTGGTGTTTGTCACCCAGGTTTGTCTCCAACCCACCTGGTGGAAGATGACACTCAAGGGCCACTCCAGGTCTTCCTTGGAAAAGCTGTTTGATGGCCAGCGGAACGTCTGGGCCCAAGCAGCACCGAGTCACAGAGTGACGAAGCAGAGCAGTGATCAGAAGTCTCCTTTCACATTTTCCAATAGAACCCAATAGCTTTGACACTTGAAGAGCTCTGGGCCCTCCAAGATGGCACAGAAACAGCGAAGGAAGCAAGGGAATCCTGGTGGGACCCAGCAAAGACCTCAACAATCCCAGAGGACGTGGGTCACCTACAGAACAGAGGTGTGAACAGAGGAGAAGGGTGGATACAGCAAGAGACCACAAGAAGAAGCTCTCGTCTGCCCTTCCCTTCCAGAAAGTTCTGTCCAGAAGCCATTAAGTGAGGAGGAGCAAGGTAGGGCTCTGCACCTGAGAGGTGCCCAGAGCAAAAGGGTGGAGTCAACTGGGTGAGGAGGAGGCTCGCACGGGGAACGGGGCCCTTGCCGAGTGAGGAGGCTGTCCGTGTAGGAGCCAGGTCCCGAAGGTCTCAGGAAAGTGTCCTCGTGGAAGGGAGCCCATGTGCGGGGGGTCAGGCCTGAACCAGGGGAGAAGAGCGTCCTGGGGGGGTGGGGTGCCCTGGTATAAGCACTTTGACCCCCAAGTGGAGTGAGGAGGGGGCCTGCATAGAAGGGTGGCACCAGGCAGGCTGCCAGACCCCAAGTGGGTGACGAGGTGTCTGTTCAGGGGGCACCCCCACACTTGGTGTTGGTGCCCAGTGGGGTGGGGTGGGCGTCCCTGTGGGAGGACTGTCTAGGGCAGGATGCTGGGTCCTCACTGGGGAAATTGTTCATGGGGTGCCTGGGGGGGTGGGGGGCTGCGGGCCTTCCTCTTCTTCATATCCTGGGCCTGGCAGTGTTAGGGGATGAGCAGGTGCCCGCATAATGGATGGTGAAGTAAACCAAAGAGACTCTGACCAGTCGCGAGACCTTAGGCAAGCAGCACCCCTGGCCTGGGCAGCTGAGCATACGTGCTGGCTGTGCTCTCTAATTCTCTCTTTTTTTTTTTTTTTTTTTGCTTTTAGGGCTACACTGGTGGCACATGGAAGTTCCCAGGCTATGGGTCAAATTGGAGCTACAGCTGCCAGCCTACGCCACAGCCACAGCCACGCCAGACCCGAGCCTCATCTGTGACCTATACCACAGCTCATGGCTACGCAGCATCCCTATCCCACTGAGCAGGGCCAGGGACTGAACCTGCATCCTCATGGTTACTAGTCAGGTTATTTACCACTGAGCCACAACAGGAACTCCCCCTGCTTCTGATTCAATCCTCAGAGTCTCCCTTCTGACACTGTGTCCAGTGAGGACAAACTTATTGACAAGCAGCGTGTGATTTGCAGGGTATCTAGAAAAGCTTTATCAAACAACCTCTTTCCATATATACCCAGGTTCTGGTAGAGTTACATGTGCCTGTTAAACACAAATTCATACAAGACAATTTCAGGAGTTCCCGCTGTGGTAAAACAGGATTGGTGGCATCTTGGGAGCACTGGGATGCAGGTTTGATCTCCGACCTGGCACAGTGGGTTAAGGATCTGGGGTTGCCGCAGCTGTGACTTAGGTCACAACTACAGCTCAGATTTCATCCCTGGCCTGGGAACTCCCTATGCCACAAGGTGGCCAAGAAAAAAAAAAAGAGAGAGAGAAAGAAAAAAAGGACAATTTCACTAAGTACTTTTACGTTATTCTAGACTGAATTATTTTGAACTTTTATAAATGTGTTTTTTGATTTTGTTTTTAATTAATGTCATTATCTTTAGAGCCCTGAGGTAGGCTTTCCTCTCCAGGTAGCATTTTTAAAGGTGAAATTGCCCCAAAGTTCTGTGTTGATCTTGATCTCTCCAGAGATCCAACTGCCTCCTACACGTGACCACGGGGATGTCTCTCAGGCCCCTCACCTCCTCAGAACACACAACTCCAGGCCTTTCCTCTTAAAGCCCCCCTCCTGTCTTGCAAGAACCTCAGTACCACCCAATGCCCGCCCCCCCTTTCCGTAAACCAGTAAGTCCCTAGACCCTGCTGCTTTTACTTCCTAAGTAGTTCTCACATCTACCCAGGTCCCCGGTTCCCATCACCAACATCCTGGCTCCAGACACCATCACCTCTCCCCTGTAATACTGCAAACCCCTCGCCTCGGGCCTCCTTGACTCCAGCCTGGCCGCAGGACCTCCTCAGCCTCCTCAAACAACACTGAACCTTAAAAGATATAACCCTAGGAGTTCCCGTCGTGGCTCAGTGGCTAACAAATCTGACTAGGAACCATGAGATTGCGGGTTCGATCCCTGGCCTTGCTCAGTGGGTTAAGGATCTGGTGTGATCACAGACACGGCTCGGATCCCACGTTGCTGTGGCTGTGGTGTAGGCTGGCAGCTACAGCTCCAATTAGACCCCTAGCCTGGGAACCTCCATATGCCATAGGAGCGGACCAAGAAATGGCAAAAAGACCAAAAAAAAAAAAAAAAGATATAACCCTAACGTATTACTTCCCTGTTGAAAACTCTCATTGTTCACTATGGCCCTTAAGATAAAGTCCCAAATCCTTAGCACAGTTTATTAGCAGTCCTCTAGCATGGCCTCAGCCCCCTAGGGTGACCCATGGTCCGGATGAGTCACTCAGCTGGATGATACCAGACTTCCCAGAGTGTGCATGTCGCGCTGAAAGTCCTGGCTTCTCCTCGGTTTGGGGAGGCTCATGGCTCTGCTCTCCTCCTCCATCCCCAACCCCCTAGGAGCCCTCACAGCCACTATTTATACCTCTTCTGAATTTCTGTCATTGAATGAGGTCTGTCACCTGGGGACTTCCCATTTGCACTCCTACTGCTTCCTACTGAGAACACTCTGCCCCATCCCTTTTGTCTTTTTGACTTTTCACCCCCCCTGGCTGTGATGCAAAGGTGTGGCAAGTCAGATGACTGGTCTTGGCTGTGTGACATTTTCTAATCCCCCCTGTGACACCAAAGCACATTGGTGCAATCCTGGGTGTTTGCATGCCTCCCTCCTTAAGTGCGGCAGACAGTGGCTGTATTACCTTTGTCCTTGTTATCTCCCCACATCTGGCCGCCTGGCCTGCTGCAGATTCCAGTGGTGACTTTGATTCAATTGTGATTCCTTCAGGCAAAGCCTGTACACAGAGCCTGTGTATGTCTGTTACTTTGCTTCTTAGGCAGTGTCAGAAAGAGAAAGTGGTGGTTTATAAATAGGTGGTGAAGTGACTATCACTCACAATTAAACAGATGAGAAATTCACAATTAAAACAATGAGATTTAGTTTTTAACCTGCCGGATTTATAAAGATCACCAAGTGTTGCGAGTTCCCTTCATGGCTCAGTGGTTAATGAACCCGACTAGCATCCATGAGGATGAGGGTTCGATCCCCAGCCTCGATCAGTAGGTTAAGGATCTGGCATTGCTGCGAGCTGTGGGGTAGGTCCCAGACGTGGCTCAGATCTGATGTTGCTGTGGCTGTGGTGTAGGCTGGCAGCTGTAGCTCTGATTCAGCCCCTAGCCTGGGAACTTCCATATGCGGTGAGTGCGGCCCTAAAAAGACAAAAGAAGAAAAAAAAAGAAAAAAAAAAGTTATCTGTCTGGAATCTTCTAAAACTATTAAACACAAAATCACCCAGCCCTTCATCCTTGGGTTGGGGGTCTATCTTTCTTTCCGGCTAAGAGTAGACTTTTCTAACTTGATGAATGAGGCCTGCATCATCCTCCCTACCCATTGTGTCACTTCAGCCAGGACTTGGCCCCCAGCTACTGCTGCTCCCAGCACCTCATTTCCCTCCCTGCGCCCCCCCCCCCCCCCCCCCCCCCCCCCCCCCCCCCGCCCCGGGCTCCTCTGCAACCCGCAGGAGGAACCCCTGAGGAAGTTCGTTTCCCAGCCTGTCCTGGGTGGAAGCCTGGAAGTAGGAGGGCGGGAACCACCCACAGGGTAACCTGTGCCCAGTGAGAGCCAAGGATGGATCCACACCCCTCACAGCGTCATGGGGGGTCCCTGGGTTCAAGCTCGGGTTTCCCGGACTGACCCTCAGTTTGGCTCTCTGTCCCCAACCTCTCACTACTGTTTCTCAGGGTCACTTCCCCAAACAGACTACCAGCTCGGGCTGTGGGCACCCAGGCTGGGGTGCTGTCCTTTCCATCTCTGTGGAGTTCTGGCGTCCTTGTCCACCTGCGCACCCGGAGGAGGCAATGGTCCTGGTCCTGGGGGAGCTTCTCTGTCCATTTTCCTGAGGTGAAACCTCCATCCTCTAGGTCTTTGCTCCCCCACCCCTGTGAGGGTGGCATTCATCAACCCAGCTACTCTTTCCCCAAACTGCCCCCAAGTCAGATAGAAAAGCACAGTAGAGATTTTCCAGGTACAGGCATCTGTTCTGTAAATTAACTACACCCTTTCCAGTGGGGTGATCTTGCATTCCTTTTAGATCCCCGAAATCTGGGTGATTCTGGACACAGGAGAACCCCCGAGTCGATCTCCCCTGCTCCAGATTCTCCGGGAAGGTGACAAGCACACGTGGTCTGACTGTTTAGACACCAAGGCTCCATGTGTAGAATGTGTTGGATCAACCGGGAGAACCCCTGCTCTGGGTCCCTCTTGTTTCTTCATCTGCTGGTCAGAGTTCCATCCAAGGGCTGCTGATGCCTTTCAAATAGCCCTGGAAAGGTTGCCCAGTGGCTGCTCATTCCCCTCACCTGCCCTGTTTCTGGGCGACACTCTCTCTTCTCTCAGTGCCACGCTTTCGAAACTAACCATCTCTGTTGGTTATGGGACACATGTCTGTGAAGGAAAGCCCAAGTTGGGAACCGTGAGAAGATGTACAGGAGGGGGCGCTATATATGGCCAGTCTTTAATGGCCAGACCACATCACTGCCTTTCATTACTGTCTGCCTTTAAGCAATAAGTGACATTGTTATTTGAAAGGCAAACCGGAAGAGATGGCACAGTCTGCTGAGATTCAGTAAAGTGAGTGTAAATACGCAACATGGCTCAATTATTTATAGACCTGGTTACCATTTTCTTTAGGAGAATAGCTTCATTTGGAGATTCTGTAGACCTGCATCAACATAATTTAAGAAAATCTGAATATGTTATAAAACATAGAAGTTTGGAGGCAGAGGGGATTTAAGGAGTCACAGCATTGAGTCCAAGTCATGTGATGACGAGATGGAAACGTGCAAAAAGCGAGAAGTGATCAATCCACTGACCTTGTGGAGAAAGGCCGTGGGTTCTCAGATTTAACAAAAGATGCCTTCACCTGTCTTTCATCTATTACAATTCAAGATTCAGAGGATGTAATCCCCATTGCTCCATTGTGGAAAGAGGTTCAGAGAATGAAGTGACTTGTTCCAAGTTACATAAGGACAGACATTGGATTGGAATCCAGTTCCAACTCTAGGCCGGTATGTTTTTATTCACTATGAAGGTTGCTCTGGGTTTTTGGAGTCTTGGGCAAATGTTGATTGACATCTCCATAGCAACAGTCCCATCCCTGCCACTCCACACACCCCTGGGTCCCCAGCCTGTTGCTCTCTGACCCCCTCCCTGCTTCTCTCCCAGCCCCAGGCTTGCTCACCTTGTGGGTGGAGTTATCTTCTCCAAGCCCCCACCCTCAGAGGTACCTTCCTGGACACTTTTATTATTCCAAGGCTTTGTCAGTTATTTTCTTCACTTTCTCCCCAAATGGCCCTTTCAAAGCAGAGTGATTAACAATGTCCTGTTTTCAAAAAAATTTTAAAAAGTTACATGTGGGTTTCCCTCCTCTTCCATTACTTACATGCTTAAGTCCAGAGGCTTTGGCCTGGCATTCAGGGCGGGAGTCAGCCCCGCAGTATCGTGACGAGGGAGCACCAGACACTGGATTTGTGTTTATGTGCAATGGAACCTCTGCCAGGGTCTGGACAGAGCAGATGCTCAGTGACAGCGTGTCGAGTGGAAGAGACTCATTTCTGCACTCTGCCACGTGGCCCTTATGCCCTGTCTAGACCATCCCACTCCATCAGGGGGCAGGTCTGGGACTGCCATTCTTTGTAATAGACACAGAGACGCAAAGGGGTGAGACGAGGTCCCTGTGCGTAGGATCCTGGAACTGGCTGATTGAAGTAATACTTCTGAGCAGGCTACTCATGCAACTAAGATTTGCTTAAATCATCACAGCAGGATGCCTGGCGTATTTTCTACAAACCTCATCTGACACATTTCAATGTCTGTTACTGACCCCACCCCCTAAATTGTAACAGCTCAAGACCAGATGCTGAAAACTCCACAGACACAGCAGCACTAGGCTATGTGTTGGGGTCCGGAGCCACTTCACAGAGGAGCTTACGTCTAATGAGGGTGAGGTTGCCGAGTGAGCAGGGAAACAACCCCACAGAAAAGTACCAATATGAGTTCCCTGGTGGCTCAGCGGGTTAAGGACCTGGTGTTGTCACTGCTGTGGCTCAGGTCACTGCTGCGGTGCAGGTTCAGTCCCTGGTTCAGGAACTTCTGCATGCCATGGGCATGACCAATAAGAAGAAAAAGTACTGACAATGCAGCAAGACTAGAGCACAAAGGAGTATATTGTGTAGTGGGGAGAAGTGGTGGAGAGAGGGGTTAAGTGAAAGAGTTTATGGAAATTGCCTACCTGGTGCTGGCATGTAATAGATGCTCAGTGAACTATAACCAGCCTTCCTCTCCCTGCCACACATCCGGCTGGGCTCACAGAGGAGCCAGGCTCTGCCTGGGTCTGGCTGCCATGCCTCCTCCCACCCCCTCCATCTGCTCCAGTCAGATTTTCTATCAATGAGAAACACACCAAATTCTTTCCCTCCTGGGAAGGGAAAAGCTGTCCCTTATGCTGGGAACCCTCTGTTCCTGGCTCTTGGCAAAGCTGGCTTCTGCTCATCCTTCTGGCCTCAGGATAAATGCCACCTCCCCTGAAAGGACTTTCCTGACAACGCCATCACTGCCAGAGTTATTGTCTATTACCTCATTCTGGCTCTTTCCTTCTTGGCAATTACCAGAAACTGGAACCATCTGATTTATTTCTTTACTTTGTTCATTGTCCCACTAAGACTTCAAGCTCCAGAAAGCAAAGAGCCACTTCTGTGTGAGCCTCCGCCGTCGTGTTCCAGTCCCTGGAATGGGCTTGGTGCATGACCAGCAATGGTGCTTGGTCCACCTCTGTCCTGGAGAGCTGGGAAGGCCCCACAAGGAAAGATGCCTCTAACCCGGGCCTTGGGGGGGTGGCAAGAGGTTACCCAGCAGGGGCTACAAAGATAAGGGGGCTTCAGGCCTGCTTTTCAGGGGGAGGAAGTACGGAGAAAGGAGATTTTTGTCATGATAAACAGCTCTGTCCAGGAGGAGTCAGGGCCCTGAGTCCAAACCAACACAGGATTCAAACACCCTGGGGGTGGGAGGGCTCAGGCCCCACCCCCTTATCGGGGCTCTCCTGAAAAGCAGCCTTCTGATCTGGAATTTTTCTTTTGATCTGGTCCAGCCACCAGGCAGGGGACCTTATCAGGTGGCCAAGTTTTTCAACAATGACAATGAAAATTAGAGCTACTGCCATGTATCGAGCACCTCCTAAGGGTCAATCACTGTACGGGGCATTTTACACACAAATATCTGTTTAAGCCACCATCACTGCACAAGGCTGGTGATATTTCCCCCATCATCTGAGGCTGAAACTGGGATTCAAAGGGGGTAATGTGTCCAAAGTCCCCAGCCTAGGACAGAGTTTCAGACCCCGCCAGTGCTGTGAACCACAACCTCCCCTGGCCAGCATATCTTACAGGTGAATCAATTAATTCAGCTTGGCTCGGTCCCTTGCGGGTTGAGTCATCGCACATCAGGCAGCCTGAACCTGTTCTCTCGGAAGCTGAGAAACCTAATCCCTAAACTGACAACGCCGAGGGTGAGACTCTGGACTTTGGTGACCCCGTGGGAGGGCTGTTAATCCCTCTCCCACTCATAGCTGCAGACCGATCCTCCCCAGGGCAGGACCAGGGGTGCCGAGGAGAGGGGGGGACCTATTGCAGCGACCATGCTTTGCTCTGCTGTGGAGTTGGGCAGCTAAGGGCTTGGGGAGAGAGGCAGATGGACTGGTTTGAAATCCAGCTCTTGAGCTTTGTAGCGGAGGGACTCTGGCTGGGGCAAGTCTCTTTACCACTCTGCACGTCAACCCTCACCCGTGAAATGAAGCCCAGGACAGTCTCCTGGTGTGGCAGTGAGAACCACGGGAGAAATCCTATGTCAGGTGCCGAGCGCATTTGCCTGGCACACAGCAAGCCCTCGGCCATCAGTGGCCTTTATTATCATGGTAGATGTTAACAGGTGGAGGGGAGGTGTCTATGATAGGGTGGGTTTGAATCTCACTGCCATTACCTTTTAGTGACTTTGGGCAAATTACCGATTTTTTTTTTTTTTTTTTTGGTCTTTTCGCCTTTTCTAGGGCCGCTCCCTCAGCATATGGAGGTTTCCAGGCTAGGGGTTCAATCGGAGCTGCAGCCGCCGGCCTACACCAGAGCCACAGCAACTTGGGATCCGAGCCACGTCTGCAACCTACACCACAGCTCACGGCAACGCCGGATCCTTAACCCACTGAGCAAGGCCAGGGACCGAACCTGCAACCTGATGGTTCCTAGTCAGATTCATTAACCACTGCGCTCCGACGGGAACTCCAAATTACCGAAATTTAAACTCCTCATCTTTAAATTAGGTAATTTAGGAAGTTGGGGGAAGTGGGAGTCCAGTACTCGCAGCCTTAAGTGCAAGCCAGCTACTGTGAAGGAACCAGAAAGTGCCAGAGGTAGGCAACGACTCACCCCATGAGGACAGTATCTGTCCCAAGCCATGGTCTGCCGAGGCCAAGGACTTCTGGACTGCCTGACTCTCACCAGGGGGTCCAGGGTGTGGTCTCCAGAGTGTGGATGTACCAGCTGATCTGAAGCTTCCCACTAGTCTGTTGTTTTGGTTTGAGCTGAAAGAATGTTGAAAGGAGCTTGGTGAGTCTGACCAGCATGGGAGTTAGGGAAAGAAAAGGCCCCTATGCTCGCTGCCCTGGGTGTGCCCAGCCTCGGGAATTCACACGTGCAGCCTGGGGCAGGCCACCCTGCTGTGGACACAAGGGTTCTAGGTGATCAGAGCTCCCTGGCTTGGGTTCTAAACATCTCATTCTGCTTCCATGCACACACACACCCCCCACCCCCGCACCTGCCTCACCGTGGCCACCTTCTCTCCAGGTGAAAAGCTCGGGTCATCTGCACCTCAGTCTCTTTGTAACATATCTGACTCTGAGTTGTGAGTTGATGTGACTTAGTCCTGAGCTGTGTCCCCCTCCAAGGACACGGACAACACTGAATTTCTGGGCCTGCCATGCTGAGAACCCAATCCTGTCCCATGCTGGCTCCACCAAGTGCCTGTCACTCAGAAGCCCTGAGGGAGCTGGCAACTGACTGTCCTAATGGGCACTGTCTCCCAGTCGCCTTCTTTATCTGTAACAATACCACCATCAGGGTTGTACAAAAGATTAAATATCCGTACCTGGCATACGCAAGGCTGTATGCTGATTCTTTCCTCATCTTATGTAAATCCAGTGAGCAGCCTAGGCCAATGGATTATGGTCACTTTAAGGCCTGGAACCCTGCCTTTTGTTGCTCTGGTTTCTCTTGCTCAGGACCTGACCTTGCCCTTGGCGGTTGTCTTATCCATGCTGCGGCGTCTCACCACTTCAACTTCGGCCCACACATTAGTCATGCCTTCTAGGTGTTCCCTGAGCCACACAGCAGCAGTTACACAGTAGAGCAAATCAGACGCAGCAGCAGGGCAACAACTCTAGAGCTGCTACCTACTCACTGTGAGACTTGGTTCCAGTCAATCCCAGGTCTGGACTTTTCCTTCCCCATTTGTGAATTGAGAATATTGGGTTAGCTGCTCACATGCGTGTAAACGAATTATTCCATCCATCTGCTCATTCAGCTATCCATCACCCATCTGTCCATCCATCCATCCATCCATTCATCCATCCATCCATCCATCCCCACATCCATCCCCGTATCCATCTCCAGCACCATCTCAGTGCCGTGTTAGGTACTGTGGTAGGAAGAGAGTCGAATGGCTGTGCCCCAGGCTTTGAGCCCCTCACACCGCAGTGAAGGAGACAGACCCACACACAACAGGGTGTACTCTCGGAAGGGACCAGCAGTGAGACAAGATGGCACATAGGGTCACTCTCTAAGCAGTGACCGAATGCCCCCAGCCACGGTTCTGCCCGGGTGTGGCGTCCAGAAAGAGGTCCCCTTCCGGAGGAGATCCCTCCCCTCCCCAGGGCATTAGTCAGCGTCCTGAAATGCCTGCCTTCCCATGGCCATCCCCTAGGTCCTCCTGCAGCGTAGCACAAAGGTCCTGTTGTGGACTGCAGCCCTGGCAGCGGCTGGAGCCTCGGGGTGACTCATCCTCTTGCCATTTCCTTTGTATGGCTCGCAGGCTCCTTGCTGGAAGCCTGGAAGCCTGTGCAGGGCTGCGAGGCCAGCAGGAGCCAGGGAGGGGGCTTGAGAGGGGCAGCAGGAGGCCAAGTTCCTGCCTGGGAGGCAGGGGAGCACTGGCCCCTGAACCAACACATTTTGATAAAAAATGAAGATTGACCAGGGAAGGGAAGGCATGGGTAGCTTGGGGAGTGACTTGGGCGGCCGGCCTGCTGGCGGCTCTTTGGTCCCAGGCCAGATGCATTGCCGGCCAGATGCATCAGGACCTGTCTGTGCTGGAGGCATCCTCCCCTGCCTGGCTCAGGGTTCAGGCTGGCGTGGGGCCAGAGGCAGCCGCTGCTTAAGGAAGAGTGAAAAAAGCCAAAGAGCAGGGGCCTGAGACGTGTTCCTCTGCAGGCTAACTTCGTGACCTCCGGCAAGTGTTAGCAGTGGAATTTCAGGCATCTCTCCCAGCAGGTCCTAAGTCAAGGCTCTTTAGACCCTTCCTGGTCTGGCTCCTGCCTCCTGCACTGGCTTTTATCTCTGCCCACCCACGTCTTAGCTTTACTCCAGCTGCTCTGCTCTGAACAACTTGTTCTGCCCTGAGCACCCCACATTCTCCCTCACCTCCAGGTTTTGCACAAGCCCTTCCTGTGGCAAGGAGAGCCCTCTCCCTCCTCCTCAAGGGCAACTGGTTAGTCCTGTCTTTCAAGAGTCGGCTCAGGTGTCCCCTTCCACTGGAAGCTTCTCCCTGAAGTCCCCTACACGTTCTCCTCCTTTGCACTCCTGAGAACCTCAGCAGAGCCCTGTCAGAGGGCTTAGCACCCCTTACTCTGCATCTCCTGCTCCTTTACATGAGGGAGGGCCCTGAGGTAGTGAGCAAATGAGTGCGTGAAGGAATGAAGCGTTTGAGAAAAGAAAGAAATTGCATGGCACAGCAGTCCCCCCCGGGTAGGGACTAAGACAGACTCTACAGGGAGCCTAAGAAAATGGCTCTCATTCCATCCTTGCTTTTACAATTTGTAGGTGTCTCATGTGAAACTACAGATGCTATTGTGAGGTTATTGTCCTCGCGGGAGGAGGGCTCCATAGAGGCAAAGGAGGTGCATTGGGTGTCAGTATTCCGGGTTATTCATGGGATTTGAGTAGGAGGGGTGAAGATAATTTCTACCCCTGTTTTAGAGATGAACACACGAAGCTTCAGGGAAATTGAGTCTTGCTTAATATCCCATAAAGAGTAAGTGGGAAGAAAGGACTCAGTCTTCCTTCAACCAATCATCAGAGGCTATGGGTGTCAAGCCCCATAAAAATAAAGAGGATGTAGTTCTTGTCACCAGGGAGCACCCAGGTTCGTCAGAGACCCAAGTAGAGCATGACAAATGCTACCTTCATTATAGGTACAAGACTTTGTTGTACTAGATTCATTTAGGGATGACAATCTCACCGAAGGCCAGTTGTTGAGAAGCAAAGCCACACTCCTCCAAACTTCTCCCTTATTGAAAGGGTGGGACCTGGGAAGTCATACAGGTGTCGTGTTCCCTGGTTCTTCATGGGCTGATTGACCCAAGGAAGGACACAGGACACTGGGCAGAGACAATCAGCTTCTTTTTTGAAATAATTTGAGCCAAGAGACATAGCAACTCAAGTTAGGAATATGTTTGAACTAAAAGGTCCAGAGAGGAGATCCCATCGTGGGTCAGCCAAAACGAATCTGTTGAGTATTCATGAGGATGTGGGTTCCATCCCTGGCCTCACTCAGTGGGTGAGGATCTGGTGTTGCCATGAGCCATGGTGTAGGCCGACAGCTACAGCTCTGATTCCGCCCATAGCCTGGGAAATTCTATATGATGTGGTCCTAAAAAGACAAAAGATGAAAAAGAAAAGAGTTCTCAAACTGGAAAAATGTGTTCTTTCATAGCTAGAACCCAAGGTAGTTTATATATACATTCTTTTTAAAAATATTCTTTTCCATTATGGTTTATCATAGACTAGTGAATATAGTTCCCTGTGCTATACAGTAGGGGCTTGCTGTTTATCCTCCATTCTACATATAATAGTTTGCATCTGTTAATTCCAAACTCTCACTCCATCCCTCCCCCAATCCCCACCTTGGCAACCTGTCTGTTCTCTATGTCTGGAACACAAGACAGTTTAATATTAACATCCCTAGGGAAGTGCAGATGGAAGGCTGGAGTGGTGGACCACAGCTGGGGAAGCAGGAAGAGCTTAATGGAAGAGGGCCTCCAAAGATGGGCGATGGGCAAGAATTTAATAATGGAAAGAGGAATGGAAAAGTAAGAATCAGAGGTCTGGGCACAGGAAGGGGCATGATATTCATGGAACATGGTCAACTGAATGGCCTTGGCAGAATTGTGGGCTTAGAGGAATAACGTGAGATGAGTCTGTAAGAGAAGTTTAATTGTGATTATATGGGCCTTGAATGCCGTGTCACAGTTGTTATTGCAGAATCATGAGAATGGGAAGAACCTTGGATGTCATCTAGTCTAACTCAGGTCATTTGTCCCCATCTCTCTTAAGGAAGTTACTTGTGGCTGAGTTTGTCCCAAGTGCCTACTTGAGATATTGTCATTCCAATGGCAAGGACTCAAACTGCTCTTCCCTCTTCCATAACTTATAGTTCTTTTCAGAAGGATCCTCTTACTGCCAGGTAGTGTCTTGGAGCTCAGGGAACCAGGCTTGGGAATTTTGCAGCACGTGGTCTGAAATAGCACTTTGTGAAGTTGAGACCAGGAGTGGAATGATCACTATGTGTCAGCACTGAGCACTGTACTTTAGACTTTACGACACTTAATCTGTGAGATGTGACAGTGAAAAAATTGAAACTCTTGGCAGGAGTAGGAAAGTTCTCCAGGTCTGACAGTTGCAACAGGCGAAGCAGGACTGTGGCCCAGGTTTACCCCAGTCATGAGTTTCCATCTCTATTTTGTGCTTCCTTTCAGGCCAGAGAGGCCTGCCTTCAAGTAAGTATCACTCACGAAGGAATTTCAAAATGCCCTTCACGTAAATGAATGGCTGACTGCTGGAAGTGGGTGGGTGGAGGTCACAGATTATAATAACTACAAAAGCTTCGTTGAATTTAGCAAAGCTCTAAACCATATGCATGGGAAGTCAATAGAGACATTTTGCAAATGGTTATTTCTTTTTAAATAATCCCAGGACTTGATTTATCGGAAAGCTTGAATGAGTCCCCAAATTTAACATCTCTTATCATCTTACAAACCGTTCTCGAGGCCACACAGTGCTTCTGGCTTCTGGAAACAGCAGGTGCCTTTGCTTCCGTGAGAAGTGTCATCACTTAATACATAAGGGGGATCGGCGGAAGGAATGTGTATGAACAGGGGACAGGAGAAGGAGGCAGCATTCGATCCTCTCTGGGGTCCTGTCCAGCTGGAATACTCCTGGAGCTGGTGGGGGGCGGGGGTGATATTGGCTGTTTGGGATGCCAGGAGTCTTTGGGATGCAAGAAACCCGAGGATGGTAGATGGAGGGACATGGAAACAGAGCCAAGTGAAAGAGCCACTGAAGCCTATGAGAAGGTTGGATCCAGCCAGTGTCTACACAGAAAGGCCAGATCACTTAGCAGAGATTCCTAAACTTCAGGGTTCACCAGAATCATATGGGAAGCTGGTTAAAACCCTGGTTCCTAGGGGAATTCCTAGAGACTGAGTCTGGGATGGACCAGAAGTGGCATTTGTGACCTATTCCCCAGACGATCTTAATAGGCAGAACGCTGGCGACAGGATTTTCCTCTGTAGACGTCTGTGATTTGCTCTATAAACCGAGAGATTTGATAAGAATAGTTCCAGCTCTCTCTGCCACCTCCTGCACTGGCCTTCTGCAAGGCTTCCATGCCATCCCTCTGCTCCCCTTGCAGGCCCTGGTAACTCTCTCAATATAGCTGTTTCCCGTGCCTTGTCATTTACAAAGCAGGCAGGTCCTCTGGTTCCTGCTCAGCTCTTGAAAAGGCCTACGGATAAAAGGCTCTAGCAACTCCATCTGGTCTGTCCATCTGGGGAAGAACAAGGCAACATCGTGTGTGCTCACGTGGGTGCCCAGAGAGGACAGAGTCCTTCTCCCTGGAGGGCACCGCTTGGGGCCAGGACAAAACTACTTCCAGGTCTCAGGTCACAGGATCACACCAGGTGATTTATCTAAGGAGGAAAGCTTCAAGGGCGCAAGGGAAATTGACCATGTATATTTCTCCAGCAATTACAGCTTGTGCTTTCCCTTAAAAAATAATGTCCATGCCCTGCTTGGAAGAAAAGCCAGATTCTCAATGAATCTGTGTTCTGAAGGCATCCAGAGTGGGGGGAAGGTGTTTTTCTAACAGCAAAAGCCACATGAAAGTCTTCACTGCAGCTTTGTGCTATTCTTGCCACGGCTCCTTTCAAGGCTGACTGGAGAGCCAAGGAGTCCTGTCTGGGAAAACGAGACAAGCTGGGCCGGAAACATTGATTTCTAGTTCAAGTTTCTCAATGAGAGGTGGGTGAGGCATTTTCCACTTCTTTTTGTCCTGATTCACCTTGGTGGAATCTTGAGAGTCCTAGACTAGGGCAGGGAAAGTCTGTTTCAGGTGGGCATACAGGCAGATTTCTACCCCAAGTGAATAGTCCTGTGTGCTGTGCCCATTATCAAGTGTCTCCTTTTGGCTGGGAAAAAAACCCTATCCCCCTGACTTCTGCTTTAGCCATTTACTCTGGGAGGAACCAGGCCACAATGTCAGGACAAGAGAAACGTCACAGAGTCCTCTCCTCTGGATGCAGGCTCAAGTGGGTGGTACAGATTCACTAATACTAACTAAATTGCTCGTGTATGTCAGGCTGGAGGCCAGACTTTGGGGATCAGAAGGTAAATAAGACACAGTCCTTGTTCTCAAGAGTTTACCATCTAGAGGCAGTCACAGCTGTGCAAATACCAGCCAAGGCAGACTCTGATAAAGATGACATGGGAGATGCAGAGAGATAGGGAGATTGGTTCTGGCTGGAAGGCCCCAGGGAATGCTTCCCAGAGGGGCTGGCATTTGCACTGTGTCTTGAAGGATGAATGGGACACATGAGAGAGGGTAGAAGGGGTGGGGGAGGGGCTGTAAGAAAAAAGCATTGTGGTTAGAACATTCCTGGTGTCTGGGGCTGCAGTAAATATCTTGGGATCACTAGTGGGTAGATGTACAAAGAGAGGAGCAGGCGATGAGGCTTGAAGAAAAGGCAGGGGCCCCAGCCCCAAAGAAAGCCCAAAGCCATGGGGAGCGTCTGGACTTGACAAGGTGGCCATGGACACACATCAGAGGACTCAGCTGGAGAGAGAGGAGTTGGATTTAGAGAAAACGGGTAGTTTTTTTTTTTTTTTTTTTTTTGCAATAAACCAGGTGAGGAATCAGGTCGATCAATGCTAAGCTGAGGACATTAAAAGTCAAGGACAGAATCAAAATATATATTTCAAAAAAGAATAAAAATTGATTGATTGTGGAGAGAGGGAGAATTTAAAAATTCCCAAATAGGTGCTGATCCTCAATTTAGACAATAGGGGGATGGTAGGATGGTTGGTGGCTTCTCCCACAGGCTCTAGAGTCGGAGAACCTCTGTCCAACACCTGAGTTTTCCACTTGCTAGATAGGAAACTGACCAACCCCTCCGTGCCTCAGTTACCTCTTCTGTGAAGTGGAATGAATAAATTGCATGGTACGTCTGTCAGCTCTCCCTGTATTGACGAGTGTAGTACATTTTTTGGGGGGTATCAGTCATTCCCCAGGATCCCCTCGGGTCTGTGAATTGGACTTCAAATGGGGTGCACTGGGGATGGGGGTGGGGGGTGCCTGGTGTATCACTTTGCTCATGAGGGAGGGCCTCCCTCTCCATTTTTACTCTCCATCTGGCAACACGTATGATGATTCTGTTAAGTGATAACATCTTCTTTGTTAAAAAAAAATAATAATAACAGTGCCTTTTGAAAGTAAAGAGGTCTAAAGTGTTGTTTCTTGGGCAGAAAACAAAAGTTTTATGGGAAAAACCACTGCCAGAATGGCATTTGAGAATCTGAGTTTTCTCCATAGAATCCTGCAAACCATCCTTTGCATTCTCATGGTAAAATTGATAATTTTGAGCACTGTGATATGTGGGGTTTTAAAAATCATTTAACAGCATATGTACAGAAGAAGTCCATAAACTGTACCAGCAAAGCAAACCATTACATAAAAGGAGTATTTTTTTTTTTGTCTTTTCTGGGGCCATACCCGCGGCATATGGAGGTTCCCAGGCTAGGGGTCCAATCGGAGCTGTAGCCACTGGCCTAGGCCAGAGCCACAGCAATGCGGGATCCAAGCTGCGTCTGCAACCTACACCACAGCTCACGGAAATGCCGGATCTTTAACCCACTGAGCAAGGCCAGGGATTGAACCCGCAACCTCATGGTTGCTTGTCGGGTTCATTAACCACTGTGCCACGACGGGAACTCCTAAAAGGAGTATTTGCGTAGCCACCACTCGGGTCACATAATAGAACCTTGTCAGCACCCAGCGCTCCTTCCTGGCACATCTCTTCCCTCCAAAAATAACTTTTGTCCTGACTTTTATGGCCTTCATCTATCTCCCTGTGCACCTGGACCCTGAACACCAAGATTTCATTTTGATTATCCTTGACTTCCATACAACAGACTCACACGCATGTACCCCTCTGTGTCTGGCTTTCCTTCCTCAACGCAAGGAACAATACCATTTATGCTGGGGTGAGCCTGCAGTGTACGTGTTTTCACCACTACCCTATAAAACATAACAAGAATTACCTATCTATTTGACTTTTGATAGACTTGTGTTTTGTTCTTTGGGGGGACCATTCTGAGTGGTACTGCTGGGCATATTCTTATTCATGTGGGTACATTTCTGTGGGGATTTTCCTGAGAGCGGAAGGACTAGGTCATTAAAACTAGACATAGGAGTTCCCGTGGTGGCGCAGTGGAAACGAATCCGACTAGGAACCATGAGGTTGCGGGTTTGATCCCTGGCCTTGCTCAGTGGGTTAAGGATCCGGTGTCACAGTGAGCTGTGGTATGGGTCACAGATGTGACTTGGATCTGGCATTGCTGTGACTGTGGTGTAGGCCAGCAGCAACAGCTCCAATTAGACCCCTAGCCTGGGAACCTCCATATGCCGCAGGTGTGGCCCTAAAAAAAAGAAAAAAGACAAAAGACAAAAAAACAAAAAAACAAAACTAGACATAGCTTCCTCTTTAGTAAATACTGCTAAAGAATCTTCCAGAGTGGTTCCACTAGTCTACCTATGCTTCTACCAGCAAGACCTAAGCATTCCCACCTCTCCATACTCACAAAACCTGATGTTGTCAATTTTTTTTTAAGGCTGCCCCTGTGGCATATGAAAATTTCCAGGCCAGGGGTCAAATCAGAGCTGCAGCTGCCAGCCTACACCACAACTCACGACAATGCCAGATCCTTAACCCACTGAGTGAGGCCAGGGATGGAGCCTGTGTCCTCACAGACACTATGTTGAATTCTTAATCAGCTGAGCTTCAATGGGAACTCTCATTTCACACTTCTAATAGCGCATCTCACCTTGGACTAGCAACATTTCAAAAGCTACACACACACACACACACACAGCCTGTAGTATTGTACTGGGCAGGGCAGCTTGAGATGCAGAGGATGAGGTGGAGAACAAGGCAGGTGAGGTCTGCTTTGACCAAGCCCACATCCTCGTGGACACTATGTCAGGTCCTTAACTCTCCCAGCCACAATGGGAACTCTGCCAATCTTTTTTTATGTTTTATGACTAAAGGAAGTTTGAAGGTCATCCCAGACAAATAACCAGAGGTTGGTGTGCTGCCAGGTTGGTTTCAGGTCTAAAGAGCTATAATATTTGTAAATAAGTACACTGAGTCACTTTCTCAGGGAAAGGCCCATAATTTATGCTTTAACAGGCAAAAGATTGCTGTAAATCTCTGAATGGAGTTCCAGAAGCAGGCTGCTTGTGGGTGGGCTGCTGGTGCCAAGAGGGTGAGTTCTAAGGAGATAAAATGTTATCTCAGAAAAATCTTTGAGATGGAAATGCAGGCGGAGATGGAAAGAATCATAAGTGCACTGAGGCAAGGTAAAGAGCTCCGGAAGAGAATTTGACTTTGTAACTGTATATTGGTATGGGTCCATTGGCTTTTAACATGCACAGAAATACTATAACACTGTTCTTTTATGCTTGCAATTTGCCTTTGCCTCTCCAAATATTGACCTGGTTTATTCATTTTAATTATTAATTGGTGTATTATTTGCACTCGAACATCACCTTTATTTATCTGTCTCTATGTTGGTGGATATTCGTAAACAATGCTGAAACATATTTTTGTGTGTATATATATATATATATTTTTTTATACACACACACACACACATATATTGGCCATGCCCGCAGCATGTAGAATTTTCCATACCAGGGACTGAACTTGTGCCACGGCAGTGGCACCTCCAGATCTTTAATCCACTAGGCCACCAGGGAACTCCTGTTTTTATATTATTTAAGATGGGAAATAAAATTAAGCTGAAGCAAGTATGGCAATTCAGGGCGTTGATTATAAGAATATCTGCTATATTATTTTCTGGACTTTTCTGTATATTTGAAATACTTGATAATTTAGACATGTTTTAATATTTAATATTAACTCAAACAGGGCACAGAGAAAGAGGAGTATTTAAACGAGCAGATTCCAATGTTTTACAGGCTGGGTGGACCAAGAAACCCATGGGAACGACTTAGACCAGACACCCAAAGGGTGGACCTGGAGGCAGTTTGGCCAAGACCTAGGGCTCCCCCCAAGCCTCAAAGGTGGCAATATGGTGCAATTCTGGAATTAGATGCACATGGGGAGGATCTGAGTCTGGTGTTCATGGAATGACACCATTGACAAACCATTCACTTCTCAGCCTCTCAATCAGTAAAACTCGAGGGATTCAATCTATCGGGCAGAGTCATCATGAAAGTAAACACCATCACGTACGTAATAGGCAGTTATACCCTTTTGGGTTTGAGGAGGAAAGCAGAACCACTCTGAGGGTGTGGAATAAAGGATCCATTACAGGAACTTGACCGTCACAATTGTGGTGGAAGCTGGAGAAGTCAAGATCTGAAAAGAGACAGTTGGAAGACCAGTCACCCACCAGGGACCACAAAGTCAAGCTAATAAAGAAGTCTATAGAAAGTTCTGCATTTGATGGTGGCCTGAAGCTGTTGAGATCAGCAGGCAAGACAGTTGGGAAGAAACACTGGACGTGAAACAGAAGCGAGCAGGGACAAACTGGAACTCACAAGGACAAAACTCAGTTCACAATGGCCAGCTCACGTCTCATGGTAATTCACTGGCCCATGGAAAGCATTCAGTCTTCATAAGGCCCAACAGCAAGAGAGAAACTTCCCTAAAGGAAGAATAATTACCTGCAGACCATGCACAGTTTTGCACTCAAGTCCTAATGGTCTGAGCTGTGACTTGTCTGTAGGGACCTGCTAAAATTCCACAAAGCTTCCTTGTCTGCCACAAGACACTTCCAGCACACATGGGTCTGCTGACTCCTGTATCCCATTCAGATGGCACAGCAGCTTGCTTGGCAGGCCGGGTCTGTGGCAAAGTCTTCTCACTTTCGGGACCCCGCTCAAAAAGTGGCAGCCTTTCAGGTTACTCAATAAATAGGTTGAAGTAGTGTGGCCAAATGAAGCACAGTTGCCTCCCAAGTGCAGTGGTTCACTGGGCACTCTGCCATTTCTTCAACGGTAAGAGGCCAGATGATGCCATTTCTTTCACTTTGGATAGAACATCTCAATGTGTCCTCATCACTGGACTCAGAACTTTCACTGAAATATCTGGCTCCATTTTTTTTTTTTTTTGGTGAGATTCACTTTTCCTTCATCTGCTTACATTTTTCCTACCAAGGTATTCAGAGCAGTTGTCATTTCCTGCCCTCCAGGCCCAATCAGCCTAGTAGGTCTGTATGATTGTCTATGGAATGGGGAGACTGTCAAGGTCCCCAGGATTAGATGATGAGAGTAGACTGAGGGGTTATTATGACCCATAGTCAGGACAGTGAGGGTGTCTTGCTAGCCCTGTGAGTTGAAAGTAAACTCCTCCTGGTGGTTTTTATTAGGAGGAATAGAGAAAAAACATTTGCCAGATCAATAGCTGCCAGAGGTTGTGTTAAGTTTCTTTGGCAGAAAAACAACACGTGGAAAAGGAGTTTCAGTTGGAGTTCATGATAACTTGCTGTGATTCTCCAAGATCAATGTACAGGCCAAATAAGGTGGTGGGATGGAGATGTGGTGGGATTTCTGCATCTTTCAAGGCTATGATGGTGGCACTAATTTCTGCCATACTTCCAAGAATGTGAATTTTCTTTACTTTGGTCTTTTGTGAATAGAAGTGATTCTATCAGCTTCCACTTGACTTTTGCTACGCTAAAGACCCTTACTCCATGGATGAGAAAGACAATGTGGAGAGTCTACTAGTTGCTGAGTGAGTCTATTCCTAAAAGGATCAATTGTGGAACTGGGGAAATAGGTACAGGTTATTTAGGGACACACTGAGCCCACTATGAGATGGACCCAAGCCAAAACTCCATTGATCATTTGACCTCCCTACACCCCTGTTCTAATTGTGGGCCATAGAGACCTTTTAATCTCTTGAAATTCACGCCAATTCAGAGTCAATGCTCAGTCATTCCTGAAAGGTGTGGTAATTTTCCTTGCTCCAGTACAAAGCCACACTGGTGAATATCCTCAGGTACTTTGCGGAAAAGCTAGAAAAAAGATCTACTGTATAAATTTAGAGCTGAATAGTAATTCCTTCCTTATAGAATCCATCCTTTCTTAAGAGTGAGAATTGGCTCAAGTCTTGGTATTGATTGGGGAAGGGTCATGATTTTCTACTGTGATCAAGTCACCTCTATCCACCAGACCTAGAGCTTTTCAATTTATATAAATCAAAGAAGACTTCAAAGACCACCCATCAGTTTCAGTTTTCAAGACACTCTGATCAATTAGCCAATGCCAAAGAGCTCACTGCAGGTCAACCCATTCTGATTAATGCTTTGGCTCTGCTGTCTACCACGACAACCCCCTCGTCCCTGGTGTCTGCATTTCTTACATTTGGTTGCTGCCCGGGCATCATCTCCATGAATTTGTGGAGCCCACTTTAGTGGCAGTAGTACCCTATCATTCCTGCTCCACAGTTATTAGCTACTGTGGGTTTTTCAGACACATGGCACCCCGTCCCCTCCCCCCCGCCCCCGGGTATGCATATCATGTCCTTAATGAAAGGAATGTCCTCCGGACAGTCCTGCTAACACAATTAGAAGATGGGTAAGAAGGTCTCCTAATACATCTACTTTAGAGTTATGATTTCTTTAAGCCTTTGGCTACCTTCCTCTACATTATCTCGAGAAAGCTCTAGCATTTCAATTATACTATATGTAAGCCACTATTGGGCCCAGGTTTTAGTTCAATAACTAAGCAAACAGTTAGAGCCGCTCTAAATTAGTTGAAGCAACACACCGAATTCAGAATCTCTGCTCATTGTGCCTATATTGATGTATTTGGCCTGATCTGACCTTTTATTCCTTCCCCCCTGATTTGATATCCATGAGATCCATCTCTAAACATGCGCCTCAGGTTTCTGTGAATATAAATTGGAAAAACTTGGCAATTCTTCTGTTGTAAGTGACATTTTCACATGGCTCACACCTTAATCCATAAGCCCTGGGGCCGGCTGAATCTTGAGTCTAGTCATGGATCTAGAAGCAATGAAAGGAGATAAGGAGGGATCCTGAGGGGGATCAGTAGTTTCTTGGGAGGCTCCTGAGGTCCTTGGTCCTGGTCCAGATCCAGTGAACTTTTCTTCAGAAAAGGGGAGACTGGGCTTTCGATTAGGTAGGAAGTGATGCTACTGTTGATAAAGAGGCTTTGCAAATTTCAGAGTTCAAGTTCCCTAGCTTCATGCAAATCTGCCCATGTCTCTCTACTCCAATATTCAGGGTCCCATTCTTCCCAACCAATGTCCTAACTTTAACATAAGAGACCCTGTAAGGTCTTAACTTCAATGTGCATTATTTGCCCCAAGATTAGACTTTGGATTTGATTTTGAGAAATCTTGACCCTGTAGCCATGGGAGCTACGGGTTTTCCTTAGCCAGATCTTATGTTGGAGATTTAAAGTCCTAAGATCATAATTTTCTCCCTGCAAGTTCTCCAGCACACTTAGGAGCTACCTAGCAATCCCTCACTCTCCCTGTTTTCACTAAAATGTTCTATGGCAGCAATTACTTGGTCATCCAAAGTCTTACCTTCTCTGGACACTTAATTGCAGGTATTACAGGTAATCCTTTAAGCAGCTATTTTGCCACTGCCTACTGTGAACTACTAGTATCCTCCTGAGCACTGGCATCAAGATCATTGATGCTTTAAATAGAATCAGACCAGAGAACTCATTCCAGAAAACAGAGAACACATTCCAGAAGCAACTCCAGAAACAGTTCAGAGAACCCATCCTTGGTGTTGCCGTTGTGGTGCAGTGGAAACGAATCCACTGGGAACCATGAGGTTGCAGGTTCGATCCCTGGCCTCGCTCAGTGGGTTAAGGATCTGGCTTTGCCATGAGCTGTGGTGTAGGTTGCAGATGCTGGTTTTGCTGTGGCTCTGGCGTAGGCCGGCGGCTACAGCTCCAGGGGAACCTCCATATGCTGAGAGTGCATCCCTAAAAAGACAGAAAAGACAAAAAAAAAAAAGAGAGAGAGAGAGAGAAACCCATCCTTGAGATTCTCTTCTTTATGGTTTGGTCAGAGAAATAGAACTACAATAAAAGACAAAAAAAAAAGGAGTTCCTGTCGTGGTGCAGTGGTTAATGAATCCCACTAGGAACCATGAGGTTGCGGGTTCGGTCCCTGCCCTTGCTCAGTGGGTTAAGGATCTGGCGTTGCCGTGAGCTGTGGTGTGGGTCGCAGACGCGGCTCGGATCCTGCGTTGCTGTGGCTCTGGCGTAGGCCGGTGGCTACAGCTCCGATTGGACCCCTAGCCTGGGAACCTCCACATGCCGCGAGAGCAGTTCGAGAAATGGCAAAAAGACAAAAAAAAAAAAAAAAAGAACTACAATAAATAAATAAATGAATAAATATAGGATTTCTGTAGAGATTAGACTTAACACAGTTGTGAGGGAAGCTGCCTGAAGGAAAGGTCCAAAAGAGAAAAGTCACCAAGCAGGAAAACTGGAAAGAATTCTGAGGGCAGCCGCTTGCCTCTGTGTCTCCTGGGGGTTGTGAAGTTGTGGCAGGGTTAGCCACAGGGAAGACCAGCTGGATCCGAAGCGACAATGACCACCTGGGACTCCTGCCTGTCTCTCCCCACATCTGACCCTGCCAGTGTGGGTGGCCTGCAGAAGAAGCTCATGCCATCCCCCACGGACATCACTCATGTCCCAGCTCCGCAGGAGCTGGAGAGGCTGCAGAATGAGCTCTTTCCTCATGCCAAGGAGGGGAGCGAGCAGGTCAGGGACAATGCACGTGCATGAGCTGCGGTGGCACCTGGGGTCCTGCACAGACCTTAAGCTGGAATGATCGTCCCCTCCCTCTGCCTTCCAAACCACATGCCACTTTCTCTGTGGCCAACTGGAAGGAGTGCTATACAAAGAAGGGAAATCTGAGAAATGCCATTTGAGCTCAGCGAGGCTGGTCCAGAGCAAAATCACCACAGCTGTCCACATGGTATAGCTCTCTCTTCTCTAAGGAGCTTAAGTTCTAACCTAAGGATCAGTACCTAGAGGAAGATGTCAGCAGAACGCATGGAGTGGACCCACATAAAAATTGGACTATGAATCAGCCTAAATTAAGACCATCTGTGAGATTTTACTAAAAAAATTAGGATCTGGGAAGCCAGACGGAAGGGCAGGCTTTGCTCCAGACATTTCTGTATTTGACAACGATGATGCTAATGCACGTGCTCTTAGAGAGCATTTTATGGTTTGTGAAGTGCTTTCACATCCATCATTTCATTTTGAGTAGTTTGACCTTCCCCTTCATTCATTGATTCACTAAATACTTATTGAGTATCTGTCTCATGCCAGGCACTGTGCTGAGTATTTTACATATGTTGCCCCCAAATATGATAGCTCCTGTCTATTTCAATACACCTCTATGACAAAGGTATCAGTGCTATTTTACTTATGAAGAAATGAAGGTGATACAGAGAGGAGCAGCACGCTGCCCTTGCTGTCTAGAACAGAGGTCAGCAAATTTTGTCTATAAAGGGACAGAGAGTAAATATTTCTTTAGACTTTGTGGTCTGTCCTGTCTGTTACAACTGCTCAACTCCATAACCATGGAGAAAAGCAGTCACAGAATTAAAAAAAAAAAAAAAATGAAGGGGTGTGACTGTGTTCCAGTGAAGTTATGGGCTTGCAGGACACCACCTTCAATTTCTTCTGACCTGGAGCTTGGAAATATACTTCCTAGTAAGCTGCCACCAGTTTATACCTCTTCAAGTGCCCTCAGGGTAACATTCTCAATGCCGAGTCTGGTTCCTGCTCTGCCCCAGGTATAAAATCACCCTTAAGATTGGATGCTGCAAGGAGACAGACTTCAGCTCAAAACAAGGCAGAAACCTCAAAAACAACTGAAACAGCCCCAAGTTGGAATGGGTTGCCTAGAGAGATGAGTTTCTGGTCATGGGGGTTGTTGAGCAGCTGGAGGACCATCTGCAGGAGGAGGGTTCAGGAGCCTTCCTGCCCTGCTCTCTTATTAACCAGCTCTGTGACCTTGGACATGTTTCTTGACCTCCCTTAACTTGGTTTCATCATTTGAAAATGGAGATTACCCATCTTTCACTTGGCTGTTGTGATAATTAAATGAGAATGTCATCCAAATTCTTAGCATGCACCAGCCCGGCACACAGTTGAGTCCAGACAGCCTTAGAAGGACTCTGACATAAGATGGGGGTGGAGAGCAAGAGCTTCTGAGGTTTAAGGTTTACAGTTCTCTGATACAGAAATCTAATAAGCATTCCTTCCCTTATATGCCATGATTTCAGGGAATCCCAGAAACAAATACATATGACCTTGGAGTCTCTGTCTTCTCCCTGAGACTGCACGCAGGGAAGGAACATTTATTCACACAAAAAGATGTTATTTGGAGGGGAAACCAATTGTAGGTTTTCTGCATTGAACAGTTTTTCACATGGGTGAGCCGTTTTGCTCCAAAGAGATTTCAACATGAAATGTTTCCCTTTTGACCTGAAGAAAGTTTTGCTTTTTCAATGTCTGTTTTAACAAAGCTTTCATTGAGGTTGAGGGAGTGGTGGAGGGGGTGGGGGAGGACCTGCCTTTTTTAAAAAATTGGCTTGCCACCTGTTTAAAAATACATTATTTAGCCGATTGGTATTAGAAATAAGCATCCATTTTCATTGCGTCCTCCCCAAAATACAAGCCTCTGAATTTGTGGGCAGAAGGAAATACAACTTCTTTTTCTTAAACGCAGATGGAAAGAATCCCAAGAGACTAGTGAAGCAAGAAATTATCAAAGCCGCGGTATTTGCTAAGTCACTTTGTGCCAGTGCCCGGCAAGCTGCCACCGTGGCTGCCAAGCCCCAGCGCCCTCGCCGACCGGTGCCGAGGGGGCTCTCCGCCCTGGGCTGGAGGAAGCAGGAAGTTTGCTGAACCCTGGACAGAAGAAAAAGGACTCATTCTGGAGAGTCCCAGCAGGTGGGAGAGCCCCCTTTGCACAGTGAGCCTCTTTTGACCCGGAGCACATACAATAGAGCTCTCTCAGGAGAGGGCTTTTTTTCTTCCCCCCTTGCATTTCTTCTTGGCTCTTGGGATTTGTTCTCAACTGGCTCTCTCTGTGTGGGAGCTGTCTTGGCCTTTCGGGTTTTCTTTCCCTTTGGAACTCTCCGATCTTTCCATTGTGTGCCATGTCCCTGTTAAAGGGCTGAGTCACTCTGCCTTGCAGCCTCCACATTCCCTCTTTGAATCAAGGTAACCTGGCAGATGTCGGGCGGCTCAGTGTGGGAAAGGGCGCTGTCACCAGCCTTTCCCCTCTCGGGAGCATTATTGAGAGTCAGGGCTTTCAGATGAGAAGGTGTCTGTAAAAGGCTGACCAGAGCCGCTCAGGCCAGATGACCTTTAAAGATCGTTCTTGGTTCTGAAATCGGAGGATTCTACAATGGTGTGCGGCCCCCAAACGATGCTGTTTGAGCAAGAGCAGATGGGACTGAAGCTGTGTTCATCTTCAGAACACAGAGCTGCCTTGAGGGTCCTTAGAATCTGGAAATGAAGAAGAGAGATGAGTCTTAGTCCTTGTGGTCTTAGAAGGCCAAAAGTTTGGCTGGAATTTTATCCCAGGATGGCAATTTACAGCTCATATAGAAAAGGATCCCTGATTTAGTAGCCAGGGGCCCAGATATATAGCTTGAAGACTTGGTTATAAATCCCTAGTGGCCATCCACGCAACCCTGGACTCGTGACCGCATCTTGCTGAGCCTTTATTTCCTTATGGGTCAAATGGTGATGATAAGATTGGGTTTCCTTCTAACATCAGGCTCTCATGAGAATCAAATAGGTAAAGGGAAACTGCTTATAAAATTTGAAGTTCCCCAGATTTAATCTCATGGTCCAACCCCTTAATTTTTTAGCCTTGATAAACAAAGTCTGGAGAATTTAGGAAACTTATATGAGGCCATGCAATATTGGTCTAAGGTAATAGCTGATAAGGTCTCAGGGATAATTACATTGATATAATTGCCAGGCATAATTATATGGATCCCTGGGAGCACCCGGGATAAAAGCCTTTTGGGGGAACTTGGGGCCATGAGGTAGTCCCAGCTTCCCAGTAGAGTTTCAGCTCACTCTTATTTTATCTTCTGATTATAAAAATAGCATGTGTTGCAGTTGCACACATGCTATTGCATTGCAGTGGAAACGATTCTGACTAATACCCATGAGGATACAGGTTGGATCCCTGGCCTCGCTCAGTGGGTCAGGGATCTGATGTTGCTGTGAGCTATGGTGTAGGTCACAGACACAGCTCGGATCTGGCATTGCTGTGGCCACTGCAGCTCTGATTCAACCCCTAGCCTGGGAACTTCCACATGCTGCAGGTGTGGCCCTAAAAAGCAAAATGAAATGAAATAAAATAAAATAAAATAAAATAAATAGCATGTGCTCACTGTATGAAACTTGCAGAAAACAGAAAAGCACAAAGAAGAAACATTTAAAATATTTCCCATGTCCTAAAATTTTGATACATAGCTTTCTAGCCTTTTTTTTTAATGCTGTACATATTTGAACATAATCAGAATAATATTTTCACAAAGGTTTGCCCCCAGATTCTTTTCTCACCGGACAATGTGTTAGGCGCTCTGCCATTAAAATTCATTAAGAGGTGTTTAATGCCTGAATAACGGTTTTTCCAGATGGTGACCTTAGATATCAAGGTTCTTTCCAAATCTTGGTTATTAAAAAAACAATATTGAACAATCTCATACTCTGTGTTGTTAAGTGCTGCCCCACCATTAAGCAAATGTTTCCTATAGATTTCTCCAGATGATTTTGGCTACTCTCTAAAACTCCTGTGTTTGTCTTTCACAGGGACTCACAAACATGAGTTCCTTCCAAAGGGTTATAGTTTACCCTGATGACTTGTATGGTGTAGAATATGACACATAGCCCAAAGCCCTATCAGAAGTACTTTATTTAAACACATGTATTTGCATTGCGTATTTATTTTTGCCCTGTGTTGTTCCCAGAGATACTTAAGGTATCTGAGGTTCATCTGTCTTTCCTGGTTTAGGTTTCAGACTAGACTTGTGGCAGTTGTTGGTCCCCAAATGTGGCTCCAAATAAACTTCCCCCTCCCATGTCCACACGCTTGAGAAGTCCCCTCTTCTTGAATTCCTCCTGACTCCCTTTGGGCAATTGCATGCAATAGAAATGATGCTACTTGATTTCGAGGCAGGTCACAGGGAGCCTTGCAGCTGTGCCTTGGATCTCTGGGGCTCACATGCTGTGAGGAAAGCCACTGCACACGTAAGTAGTCTGCGATCCTGAGATAGCTGCGCTGTGAGGACTCCTGGTGTAGCCACGTGGAGGGGGCCGCCTCGCCAGGCCTGGTTCTTTTTGCCACCTGGTTGAGGCTCTAAGCTCATGAGTAAAAAAGCCATTTTGCACCCCAGCCTAGTCGAATCTTCAGATGATCCCAGCCCCACCCTCCATCTGACTGTAATTCCAGAACTGAGTGGGAACCACGGAGCAGCTGAACCCAGTCACCCTGCAGACTATGCCAGGTCTGCTGGATAAACGACCAAGAGGGACTCCTGATCTATGTGAGGACACACACAAGGCAGTGACCTGATGGGATCTGATATGCAGAAATAAGGAGCCTCACAGTGGCCAGGTCGCTCTGCCAGGGGAGGAGGTGATGCTGCCTATCGAGGAGGGAAGGGTTTTCTGGAAGCATGACATTGAATTGCATCTTAAAAAACTGCCTAGGAGCTCACCGGGAGGTACAGCGGAGGAGGGGCAGTGAAACAGAAGGAGACCCATGTGCAAAGAGACAGGGTATCCTGACTGGGGAAAAGCAGGAAATAAAACCGGAGGGAGAGGCAGTGCCTGATTATAACAGCCTTAGACGCCAAGTCATAAAATAGAAATTTGGCCTAGCTGAAATTGGGGGACCAATAAAGAGTTTTTAGCAGGTGAGTTACATGTTGAGATTTGCTCTTAGACCACTTTAGCAACCTGCCTTCATTCAACAAATGTTCATTGAGGACCTATTTGTTCACTGAGCCAGTAATGGTCTAGGGCGTTGATGTCTAATAGAATGCAGTGTGAGGAGTTCCCATCGTGGCTCAGTGGTTAAAGAATCTGACTAGGAACCATGAGGGTGCGGGTTCAATCCCTGGCCTTGCTCGGTGGGTTAAGGATCTGGCGCTGCTGTGAGCTGTGGTGTAGGTCGCAGCTGCAGCTCGGATCCTGTGTTGCTGTGGCTCTGGCATAGGCCAGCGGCTACAGCTCCAATTCAACCCCTAGCCTGGGAACCTCCATGTGCCGAGGGAGTGGCCCAAGAAAATGACAAAAAAAAAAAAAGAAAAAGAAAAAGAAAAAAAGAAATGCAGTGTGAGCCACGTATGTCGTTTTACATTCTCTGTAGCCATATTTAAAATAGGAAGAAAGTAATGAGTGGAATTAATTTTATAACCTATTTGATTCAACACAATAGTGCCAAAGTTTTTTTCATTTCAACAGGTAATCAATATAAAAGATGTTGAGATATTTCACGTTATTTTATTCTAAGTCTTTACGAACGGTGTGTATTTTTTTTTTTTTTAATTTAACTGTTGCACCTGTGACAGATGGAAGTTCCAAGACTTCTTAACCGGCTGAGCCACAATGGGAACTCCTATTTCGTACTTCTAATAGCACATCTCAACTTGGTCTAGCTACATTTCAAAAGCTCTACACACACACACATGGCCTGTGGCTGTGGCACTGGGCAGGGCAGCTTGAGATGCAGAGGATGAGGTGGAGAACAAGGCAGGTGAGGTCTCTGCTCTCCTGGAGCTTCTGTGCCAGGGTTGAAGAGTGGAACTTGAGGGTCAACCAGTGAACAGGTAAATCAGCAAGATGGCCTCAGATAAGGATAAGCAGCACGAAAAGCATGAAAAAAAAAAGTGGAACAAAACCCATGAAGCTATGGTAGTACATGCCTGGGCAAGCAGCTGGTGGTCAGGCAAGGCCTTGCTGTGGATGTGACCCTGATGCTGACACCTAAGTGACAGGGGTGCCAGGTGTATGAGGCTCTCGGAGCAGAGCCTTTGAAGATCTGGAGGGCACCGTGGAGGGAGGAGAGCCAGAGATGGAGCCCTTGCCACAGTGCAGGGCAGGGGATAGCCACACTCAGAGCAAAGGCTGAGCTGGTAAGGGGGGAGAGGAACGGGTGAACCAGGGAGGTATTTTGATGGTAGAGTATAGACTTTGTAACCAACAAGAGGTCTGGGCAAGTGAATCTGGAAGAGGACCAAGATGTGGCTTTGGTTGATAGAATGCATGGCAGAGCTGCTGGTACCTTCCCCCCCTCCCCAAGAGGGGGAGGAAAGGAATAAAATATGCATTCTCTCTGGGGCCTGAGGGGTTTGAGTTGTCTGTGGGATAGACGAATGGAGATACTTGGTGTTAATTAAAATTTATAGAATTGTCATAAAATTGTTCTTCCTTCCCCTTTCATTGGTCAGGAAAGAATCCCTGCTTTTCCTCCTCGCTCTTAATGGCATCTTGAACAGAATTCATCATTTTCAGTTAATTAAATCTCAGTCGAGTGAATGTACTAAAAGCCACCGAATTCTACACTTTCAAATACTTAAAATGGTGAATTTTATGTTACATGAATTTTATCTCAAAAAATAATTCCGTCAGACTTCCTTTAACTCATCAATCCCGCATCTGGTTCTGAGCTTTCCCTCCCTGCAAGGTGGGCTCTCTGTGAAGGATTTGTGTGGGGAAGGTGCAAGGCCAGTTCTTTCCAGCTTTCTCTTCCTGTTCTGGGCCTCCTTTTTAGGAATGGGAGCAGGAAGGAGGGCTCAGGGAAGTGAAGGTTATTTTGTGTTGCTGGCTTCATGTATGGTAAGGAGGTACCCCTGGCTTCCCTCTAGTTCTTTGAGCTGCTGGTGGTCTCCATCAATACTGCCTTCTCTCTAGAAAGAGTTTCTATTGTTATTTTCAGCCTCACATTGGTCCCTCTTGATACAGAGCATCCCTCAGACCACGGCCCCCAACTCCCTCTCTGAGAGCAGTATCCTTCACTTGGCAGCCTTGGCAGCCCCATGGCTACTGTCCTTCCTCTGCTCTGTGCTTGCTTAATGGGATCAGCAGGGGTACAGAAGTTCATATGCAGAAGGCTGCAGGATGTTGGGGAGGGGCCTGGTTCTCTCCGAAGGCTCAGACTCCACAGTCCTTCCTAATCTCTGTTGGCATCAGTCAGCCCTTCAGGGTCAGAAAGGAAGTGGGCACTTTTCCCTAGGCTCACACTGAGTGTCAGTTGCCCCTTGCCTGAAGACACCCCAATCTCTAAGAGAGATGCTTATGGAGACCCCACGTCCCTTAGCCTCAGAGTTGGAGGTAGCCCCCTTCCTACCCCACAATGCAGAGAACGAGTCTGTCCCCTGGGACAAGCCCATTGAAGCTCTTCCCCCTCAATAGTCTTTAAACGAGGGAGGGGTTCCAGGGTGATGGTTGGCAATGGTCCTGACTTTGCCACCCCTTAGTAAGGCTTCAGCAGGGTTCTCAACCCCAGCCAGCCATTAGCATCCTCTGAGGAGCTTTGCCAAACACCAGTGTGGTACAACAACTTAAAAACCTGCCATTATCCTTGGAAGCCAAAT
Source organism: Phacochoerus africanus (assembly GCF_016906955.1). NCBI lineage: Eukaryota > Metazoa > Chordata > Mammalia > Artiodactyla > Suidae > Phacochoerus > Phacochoerus africanus. The sequence goes on along the minus strand of NC_062544.1, from coordinate 211,217,408 downwards.
ATATGTGTTTAATGCATTTATCTGAGCAATCCCATCCCTAGATATATACTCAACAGAAAGGCATGTGTGTATGTGCTGAGAAACTTGCACAAGATGTTCACAGCAGCATGGCTTGTAAGAGCCAAACACTGCAAAGAGCCCACAAGTTTATCAAGAGTAGAATAGTCATGTATATTGTGCAGATAGCCAGACAACAGAATACTATATAGCAATGAACATAAACGAGGAGTGCCCCAAAACAACAGGTGAGTCTTACCATATAAAATATTGAATCAAAGAAGTCAGACACAAAGAGTGCCTTCTCTACAATTCTATTTCTATAAATATCAAAAATAGTCAAAACAAATACATGGTGGCAGAAGTCAGAAGAGGGTTACTCCCCTGGGGAGGAGGGGCTGAAGGAACGTGGAGGAGCTTTTAGGCTGCAGGTAGTGCCTTTTTCCCCCACTGTAGGTGGTCATAACATGTGGGTATTCACTATGTGAAAATTTGCCAAGATTTGATATAATTTTCTGATATATATTATAATTCAGTTTAGAAGTTTATTTTCAAAATACCAGTACTGGGCCCCCATGTCCACGGACTCTGATTTCATTGGTCTGTGGTGGGGCTCAGGCTTCTCAGTGGATTGAAAGTTCTCCAGGTGAGTCGAATGTGAGGTCAAGCTGGAGAAACATATGCGCCTGATTACTGGCCACCCCCGTCTTCAGATGTGGAGAACTTGGGCTTGCGGTTTTCACCCACTGGCTGGTTCCACTCAGCACCTGGTTCCAAGATGGGAACGGAGGAGTGAGGTCAAGGTTGGAGGTGCACTGATCATTGCCTACAGAATCAGCACTCCTGAGAGTGAATGGGTTGGGGCACTGGTCAGTGACTCCTTAGATGGACCGCAGGGGCTGGGGTCTAGGACAAGAGGTGAACTAGGCAAGAGCTATGGACTTAGAGAACATGGGTGGACCAAGGGCCTGGGCGTCTGAAGGAGGTTTCATAACAGATGCAGGAAAAGGCAAAGAGTAAGGCCTCGGAGAATAGGAGGTCATGGCCAGAGAATGGCTTTGGATGGTGACCAGCCCTGAGCAGAGTAAAGTGAGATCATCACTCCTGGCCTGTTCTCAGGGTCACTCAAGAGAATGTCTGGCTTTCAGGTAACCACATCTGGCTTCGAGTGTCCTACAGCCACAGCTTTGACCCTTTTCTAACCCTCTGGCTGATCAAGGCAGCAGCTCAGTCCTGAATGTGAGCTCCTGGGCAGCCACCAGCCAGTGGCTGCAGCTTGGTAAGTGGCTACCCGATGGGACTCTGGGTGACAAATTGGGGGATTTTGGTTAGATTAAAATACTTTTCAACAATGGTCTGTGCAGACCCCTGGAGTCTACAGGGCAGGTTGGGGAAATGGGAGAAGAGAGATGTCAGCCCCAGTCCCCTGGATTTAACTGGAAGGATGGACTTTCAATTATTTTTTTTATTTTTATTTTTATTTTTTTGCCTTTTTGCTTTTTCTAGGGCCACTCCCGCGGCATATGGAGGTTCCCAGGCTAGGGGTCTAATCGGAGCTGTAGCCGCCGGCCTATAACAGAGCCACAGCAACGCAGAATCCAAGCCACGTTTGCGACCCACACCACAGTTCACAGCAGCGCTGGATCTTTAACCCACTGAGCAAGGCTAGGGATTGAACCCGCAACCTCATGGTTCCTAGTCGGATTTGTTAACCACTGCGCCATGATGGGAACTCCAGGCTTTTAATTATTTAGTGCACTAAATTTAGCAACTAATAAAAGCTTGGGGTAGACCATGATGGAAGATAATATAAGAAAGGGAATGTGGGAGCTCCTGCCGTGGTGCCATGGGTTAGTGTCTCAGGAGTGCTGGGAACCAGGTTATGGATCCAGTATTGCTGCAGCTGAGGCTTAGGTCCAAACTGTGGCTCAGATCTGATCCCTAGCTTGAGAACTCCATGTGCCGCAGGTGGCCAAAAATGGAAAAGGAAAAAAAATGGAACATACACACACCCACACACCCCATATATATGACTTTTTATAGTGTATATATACATTCCTTTATATATATCTGATACTATATATATATATAATACATATGTGTACACATATGTATGGATGGATGGGTCACTTTGCTGTATAGCAGAAATTGACACAACACTGTAAGTCAACTATATTTTAATAATTAAAGTTAAAAGAATTTTTTTTAAAAAAGCTTAAAGATCAGGTATTAAATTATCATCACTAATGTTCCTTCTAGACTAAGGATTGGAACTTCTACCCTCTCCTCAGTTGGGCCACAGGGGGCTTAGGCCCACAGCTGGCTCCCCCAGGGTGTCTATGCTTCAGAAGCCACCTCGCCTCCTCCATCTTCTCCCCCCACCGGCTCAGCTGCAGAAGGAAACGTGTAGGACACTGAGAGGCTGCCTGGGGACAAGTGCTTATAGAATGCAGGGGCCCCATCAGGGAGCTCCCAGGGAGGGGCCTGCTGACTCACACTCTTGTGCAGAACAAATGGAAAGAAGAGGGGCTGTCATAGAGTCCTGCAATCAGAGAAACAGGGCTGGTCCGGGGAGCCTGTCTGGGTTCCCGTTTACTTTAGAGAAGGAAGAGGGAGTTCCCGTCGTGGTGTAGTGGTTAACAAATTCCACTAGGAACCATGAGGTTGCGGGTTCAATCCCTAGCCTTGTTCAGTGGGTTAAGGATCCCGCATTGCTGTGGCTGTGGTGTAGGCCGGTGGCTACAGCTCCGATTGGACCCCTAGCCTGGGAACCTCCATATGCCAAGGGAAGCGGCCCTAGAAAAGGCAAAAAGACAAAAAAAAAAAAAGAAGAAAGAAAAGAAGCAGGGCCAGGACTGAGCAGAGTGGCCCCAAAGGTCCCCTGCTGAGTGGGGAGGAAACATTTTGAGCTGCTCTGGATAAAGGGTGCTGTTATGTCAGCTCCCAAATGTAAGCAGATGTTGTGGCCCACTAAAGAAGAGGTCATTGCTTGTGTGTGGAAAGCTTTCCTTGGGTTTGAGACTATAGACACTGAGGCCCAGAAAGAAGCTACTTGCTCCGGGTCCCAGAGCTAGTTAGGGGCTGAATGTTTGGTTGGTGGGAAGAACACTGTCTCTGGGGTCAGACCAGCTCAGACCAGACAGAGCCCAACTCTGCTGTGTGACCTTGGGCAAATCCATTAACCTCTCATTTTCCCATCTGTACACTGGAGGTAATAATCCCTACTTAGCAAGGTTATCATGAGACTAAGTGGGAAAATATGTATAATGCCTGACACAAAATAGGTGCTCATGGACTAGTACATGTTATTAGAATAAAGTGAAGCTGCTTGTAGATATACAATCCCTTTAAATGAGAGGTGGAATTAAAATGAGAGGGCTGTGTCGGGGAGTTCCCATCATAGCTCAGCAGTAATGAACCCGACTAGTATCCATGAGGACATGGGTTTGATCCCTGGCCTCGCTCAGTGGGTTAAGGATCCAGCATTGCCATGAGCTGTGGTGTAGGTCACAGATGCAGCTTGGATCCCATGTTGCTGTGGCTGCGGTGTCATAGGCTGGCAGCTGCAGCTCTGATTTGACCTCTAGCATGGGAATTTCCACATGTCGAGGATGTGGCCCTAAAAAAGCCAAAAATAAAATAAAATTTAAAAAAAATGGTTATGTCGATCTCTGTCTGGGTGTCACTCACTGGGTACTTGGTGGAAATACTGCCCTTGTGAATGATATTTCTCTGTCCTGACAGATCAGGAGTCTGTCTTCTTGTCCTTCATGAAGTTTGCCATGGTGACTTCTGTCCTCACTGGGGAGCAGCTTCTGAATGAACCACTGTGGAGCCCTCATCACCTGTGGCAAGACAGTGGCCAGTAATCAGACTCTAATCTTTCGTTCATTCATTTGGCAGGTATTGGAGCACCTGCTTCATGCCAGACACTCTTCTAGGAGCTGGGAACACAGCTGTGAACAAACATAAAATCACTGCCTCCGTAGAGCTTGCATTCTAGGCAATTCTAACATTTCCAAGGACAGTTGTAACAGGGCTGATGCCAGGCTCTGAAGCCCTTCTGTTCACAGATTCTTCCATTATTGCCACAGACCCTCCAATAGTGGTGGGCTCTGTTTCCTCCTCCCTTTGCATGGTTCTCCTTCCTTAAACCATTCCCCTTTAATGGAGGGGAATTAAAGCAAAATGACGATTGTGTTTAGAAGGAAGAAATAGGATGCTTTGTTCCATGAGAAATCAGATAAGTTGACGCCTTATAAATCTCTTCTCTAAAATGCGACCCACATGAATTAAATAAAGTTGCTTTTGCCTTGTGTGTGTGGCCCCTGCTGAATCTCTCTCTGAGCATGGCTGAGCTGCAGCAGAAGGGCCCCCTCGCCTCCTGGGGCCCAGGTTTTGGGGGTGTGTCTTTTCTAGCAAACATGACACCCTTGACCCCACCTCCTTTATCACTTGACTCTGGCTATGAAAAGAAAGAGAAGAAAAGTAGGTTTGTTTAGGGGGAGCTCATTTCTGAAGACAACAGGGAGAACAGGGCTTAAAACAAGGGGAGGCTGCCTGTGGGGTCAATAGTTAACCAGTCAGATTAATAAATGCTAGAAGGAGGAAGCAGGCAGTGAGGAAAGAAGCAAGAAAAAAATATCTCCCTGTAGTTCAAAAGCCAACTAAAGTTTACCAGGATCTGTGACCTGTGGTTAAAATGTCCCAGAGGCCAGCTCTCATCTGATCCCCACCTGAAGTGCTGCTGCCTTTCAACAGGCCCACCTGACTCTGCTCTTGGGCTCAGCAGCCCCACAATGACCCGTGTCTCACCAGTCACATGGAACTCATTTTCCTGCACTCCCCCTCCTCTGCCCCCAACACAGCTCCTACCCAATATTTAGAATCAGAGAGAGAACTCTGGGCAAGGTGAGAATTTCCGGCTGATGGGAATCAGGATAGCTGGGCCACCCTGGCCTCTGCCCTGACTTGCTCTGTGAGTTTTGGCAAAACACTTGCCCTGTCTGGGCCGCAGTTTCCTTGCTGGTGAAATGACAGTGTTGGCCTAAAGCAGTGGCCAACTTTTTCTCTCAAAGGTCAAATAGTAACAACTTTAGGCTTGTGGGCCATACACACAGTTGGTGTCTGTCTCAACTACCCAACACTGCCAGGTAGCATGACAGCAGCCATCAACCACATGCAAATGAGTGGGCATGGCTGTGTCCTAATAAAGCTTTATTTACAAAAAGAAGCTGTAAACAAATCTGGCCAGTAGGTTGTAGCTTGTGGAGCCCTGGATTAGACAGATCTCTAAGCAGCTTTGCAACACACCAATGTCATTTAACCTTGGATTCTTTTACAGAGAGCGACTTCAGGTCCAGAGATGCTAAATGACACTGCCCAAGCCACCAAGCACGATAGTGGCAGAGCTGGAGCGAGAAGCCAAGTCTCCTGGCTCTAGTCCACTCTGGCTCTCAATTTTCCCAAGGGCAAAACACAGGCTGTTTTTGGCATGAGGGTTTGGGAGCTGCCCTCCCTCCCGAAATTACCGGGTGGGGGAGAGGAGAGGAAGGGGGAGGAGGAAGGTGGGAGGGTGGGGTAGGAAGCATCCTTCTCTGCCTATTTCAGCGAGGGCCCCAGACTGAATTCAATGAGCTAAGGGACACAACAGAAAGATGGGGGCCCTGCAGAGGATATTATGCCGTCCGTTTTGAATCAGGGGGAACTTCGGTGTAGGACAGGCAAGTCCCCGCATATTCTGTGTCATAACCTCGTGCTTCCGAATCTGCACATGTCGACCTCTTTTTCACCCAGATGGTGCTGTGGGGAGGAAGGCCCCACCAGTGTGAGCTCTTCCTGTGTGTCTAAATGTCCCAGCACAGGGGCTCCTCCCAGGAGATGGGCTCCAGGGCCTGCTCTTCCTGGGGCAGAAGCGTGGCTGACCCCACACGGCTGTTTATTGTTACACTTCTGTGACACGCTTCCCTTCAAACAACCTCGTGTAAATTTGTTTGGGACTTGCTGTTCCCTGGCTGAAGACCCAGAAGCTTTTACGATGTTAATCTGTTTTCCTCCTTGCCCCCAGCCTTTGCTCTCCAGAGGGGAGAGGCCGTGGATAAGGTCCAAGGGGGTGGGGTGACACTTCTTTCTCTCCGAATCTCAGAGGCTCCGCAGTCCGGCCAGTGGGACTCTCTTTCCTACATTCTTCCCTCCGCTCCCTTCGGGGACCCTCCACGAGACCCTGGCTGTGGGTTGGGGAGCAACAAAACTCCCCCCTCCCAACCACCACCTCTGTGACTTCTAAAAGCAAGGCTGTATGTTCTGTCCACAAGCACGGAGCTCTAAGGAGCAGCCCCAGTGCTCTTTGTGGTGTTAGGATTCTGTAGCAAGATTTGCACGAAGGAAATGAAGCTTGGGGACCAGTGTGCTACAGGGATTTTCTTGCCAGACAAAGAAATAAAATGTTCAGAATTGGTCTCAGCAAGAGCCTGGATTGGGGGGTGGTTCTGGGGAGCCACACACAAAGGCCTCCCCCAGGAAGATATAGGGGGTTCATGGTCAGCCCCAGTGTCTAGCTATAGGATCAGCTGAAGAAGATCTCTACCTGAAGTCTTAGACCTTTGCACTAAATTTGGAGGCTGTTAAAGGTATGACTATAGGGTGCCACATATTCAGAACACCCCAGCCCACCATCACATGCCTTAAGATGAACAGTGATGGTCAGAGTCTGAGTTCTCAGGATGGCCGCTTCTCTGGCCTTCTTGCCCGCTGTTCCCACCCACAGCCCCCACCAAACACCCCCCACCACCCCTGCCAAACACAACTGCAGCAGTCCCTGACCTGCTTCTGTTTTTTAGCACCTGCCTTTGCTATGCTGCCCTCTTCTTTGAAAGCCATCCCCACTCTGGGCTGGTCCCATTAGTCCTTCAGCTTCCAAAGCTTACAGTTCTTACCAGCCCCCTGTTTATATTTGTGCCCCAGTGCCCTACAAGATAGTGCTGTCCTTTAGGGCAGGGACTCTATCCAATTTATTAACTATATCCCCATTTACTCCTATAATCTTTGCGGAAATTGTTGAAGGAGTGAGAAGATGAGTGAGTGAGTGCCCGTGCAAGGATTGCCAGTTCATGAGACAGGTGAATAGTGGTCCTCCCGAAATATGTCCAACTACTAATTCCTAGTACAGGTGGATGTAACTTTATTTGGGAAGAGGGTCTTTGCAGACACAATCAAGTTAATGATCTCGAGATAAGATCATCCTAGATTTAGGTTGATTCCTAAATCCTTATAAGAGATAGAAAAAAGGAAAATAGAGACACACAGAGGGAGAGGCCATGTGAATAGAGAGTCAGAGACTAGAATGATGTATCTACAAGCCAAGAAACACCAAGGGTTGCCAAAAGTCAGAATAGAGTCATGAAATGGATTTTCCCTCAGAGTTTCCAGGAGGAACCAACCCTGTGGACACCTTGACTTCTGGCTAGAACTGTGAGAATAACTTCAAGTTGCTTTAAGCCACTAGTTTGTGGTAATTCATTATGGCAGCCCTAGAAAACTAACTCAAGGAGAAGATACTTCCCCACTAATTCTATAAGTACAATAGTACTCTGATACCAAAACCAGATGAAGATATTGCAAGAAAAGAAAACTACAGACCAATATATCTTGTGAATGCAGACATAGAAGTCCTCCATAAAATGCTAGCAAATCAAATCCAAAAACTTATAAAAAGGATTATATGCCATGACTAGCTGCGACTTATTACAGGAATGCAAGATTTATTCAAAGTCAAAAAACAATTAACGTAATATAGCAGTAGACTCCAGAACAAAAAAATACATGATCATCTCAGTAGATGCAGAAACATCATTTAAAAAAACTCAACACCCATCATTCATGATCACTCAATAAACTAAAAATAGAAGGGAGCTCCCTAAACCTCATAAAAGTTACCTATAAAAAACTCAGCTAACATCACACTTTATGTTGAAAGAATGATTACATTCCTCCTAAGATCAAGAAGACAAGGATATTTGCTCTTGCCACTTCTATTCAGCATTGTACTGGATGTTCTAGCCAGGGCAATTAGATGAAAAAACAAAATAAAAAAGACATTGAGAATGGAGATGAAGAAGTAAAACTACACTTTATTTTGCAGATGACATGGTTTTATTTAGAGAAAATAACTTTTTAATCCACTAAAAGTTTATAAATAATGCATGAGTTCAGTAAAATGAAATTATGAAAATTAATTTACAATATCAAAAATAATAAGATAGTAAGGAATACATTTAACAAAAGAAATGCAAAATTTATACTTTGAAAATTATTGAAAAATCTTGTTGAAAGAGACTAAGATCTAAATAAATGGAAAAATATCCCATGTTCATGGACCAGAAGATTTAATATTTTTAAGATTACCATATTCTCCCAACAGATCTGCAGAGTCAATTCACTCCATCAAAATTCTAGCTGGATTCCTTGCAGAAATTGATAAGTTGACCCTAAAATTCAAATGGAAATGTGAGGGACTCAGAATAGTCAAGACAATTTTGGAAAAGAAGAATAACTTTGAAGAACTTGCATTTGCTAATTTCAAAATTTTCTACAAAATCGCAGTAATTAAGACAGTGATACTGGTGTAAGGATAGACACATATGGAATAGAATTTAGCATCTGGAAATAAACCTCTGCATTTACGGTCAATTGATTTTTGACACATGCTAAAAAGCTTCAATGAGGAAAAAATAGTATTTTCAACAAACTGTGTTGGGACAACTAGATATCCACAGGCAAATGAATAAAGGTGAATCCAGTCCTCTTACCAAACAAAAAAATAACATGGATCAAAACTTTGAATGTAAAGCTTTAAGTTAAAAACTCTAAGAAGAAAATAGGGTAAATCTTCATGAGCTTGAATTAGGCAATGGTTTCTTACTATGACACCCCAAACACACAAACCAAAGGAAAAGTGGGTAAACAGGACTTCATCAACATTAAAAACATTTTGTACTTCAAAGGAAAACATCAAGAAAGTGAAAGACAACCAGAAGAATGGCAGAAGAATCTTTGCAAATCTTGTATCTGATAAGTGACTTGTATCTACCAAATACAAAGAACATGGGCTTCTACTGCCTGCCCTTGGGGACTTTGATACTGCCTTGTGTTGATTTGAAATATTTCTCCCCAGAGCCTTCCTCATTGGTCTAGTCTATTTCTCTTCCACATGACAGCCCTTCAGCTCTCTGTAGATAAATAGCAACTCCCTGAGATGCCTCTGCTTCAGACCAAATACTGATGATTCCTTTAATCATTCCTTGTAATGTTATGTATAACAGTTCTCAGTGGCAGGCAATAGAAGTCCACGTTAGCTGACTTATGTAGAAAAGACACAACTTATGTAGAAAAGAGGCAATGGAGGTATTCCCAGAAATGGCAGAAAAGTCGGGAAAACTGCTTGAGAAAATGGGTGGGACTTGGGGCGTTCGGAGAGCCGGGACCACCTTGAAACTTGTCCCGAAGCATCCCAGGAGGGCACAGGAAATGCTGAGTAGAACCCACACCACCACAAAGGATGGGGCAGCCACGGCCTTTCTAAACTGTGACTACTGAATTACCCATGCAATGGAGGGAGCAGCAGCTACTTCTCAAGAACTTACTGTAAAATACTCAGTCATGGAATTTATCTAGACACCAGTGTGCCTTGTTAGGTCAGCTTGACTTTCTCTAGGGCATCAGCCATAGATGACATGATGGATGAAAGACTCTGTCTCTCTCCCTATTCATATGTTAAAGCTTTAATGTGACTATATGTGGGGATAGGCTGGCGAGGTGGTGATAAAGGCTAAATGGTGGATCTGTACCCTGCTAGGGCTGGTGACTTTAGAAGAGGAGGAAGAGACACCAGAGAGCTCCACCCCCGCCCGCACCCATCCTACCCGTGGGAGAACACCTCAAGAAGGTTGCTGTCCGCAAGCCAGGAGCAGGACCTCATCAGGAATTGAATCTCTTGACACCTTGACCTCAGGCTTCCCAGTCACCAGACGGTGAGAAATAAATGTTATTTAAGCCAGCCAATCTATGGTATTTTGTGGTGGCACCCCTAGCTGACTGAGACACATAGGTGGGTGGTGGTGATGTGTTTTCAACTACCTGAAATGTCTATAGAAACTAGTAGCCCCTAGAGAGACATGAAAACAGTCATGACACAGGGCTTTCCCATTCAAGCATCACACTTAGTCTCATGGTGGTGGCTTTGATTTACTTTATTCTGGGAGCATCAGATTAAGGAGGGAAAAAAAAGATCATTCAAGAAAACAGGATTGCACAGCATCTTAGGGGTCTTCTAGGGCAGTCCTGAGGCAAGTACCAGGCGGGCTGTGTATGAGTTGCCTGGGAAGCTTTTCTAAAAATAGAGACTCTAAGCTTACCCTCTGAGAGAGTCTATTCATCTTCCTGGGGAGAAAACTCAGCAATCTGTATTTTGGACAAGGGCCTGAGAAGACTGGGCTGGGAAGAGCCAGGATGGGGAACCCTGCTCTGGGCAAGTTCCTCATTCTGCACATGAGCCGCTGAACAGGTCACCCACCCTTCTCCAGATTCAACCCAGACCAGAACGTGGGTGTCTTGGGCTCTGAGTATGCGTCTGTCTCTTCAAGCACTGAAACATCCTCTGTGAGTGAGGGAGCATTGCCTGCACACAGCAGGCGATGCTTTATACCTGATACAGAAATTTTTTATTTATTTATTTATTTATTTATTTATTTATTTATTTATTTATTTATTTGTTATTTTCCCACTGTACAGCAAGGGGGTCAGGTTATCCTTACATGTATACATTACAATTACATTTTTTCCCCAGCCTTTCTTCTGTTGCAACATGAGTATCTAGACAAAGCTCTCAATGCTATTCAGCAGGATCTCCTTGTAAATCTATTCTAAGTTGTGTCTGAGAAGCCCAAGCTCCCGATCCCTCCCACTCCCTCCCCCTCCTATCAGGCAGCCACAAGTCTCTTCTCCAAGTCCATGATTTTCTTTTCTGAGGAGATGTTCATTTGTGCTGGATATTAGATTCCAGTTATAAGTGATATCATATGGTATTTGTCTTTGTCTTTCTGGCTTATTTCACTCAGTATGAGGTTCTCTAGCTCCATCCATGTTGCTGCAAATGGCATTATGTCATTCTTTTTATGGCTGAGTAGTATTCCATTGTGTATATATACCCCATCTTGCGAATCCAATCATCTGTAGATGGACATTTGGGTTGTTTCCATGTCTTGGCTATTGTGAATAGTGCTGCAATGAACATGCGGGTGCATGTGTCTCTTTTAAGTAGAGTTTTGTCCAGATAGATGCCCAAGAGTGGGATTGCGGGGTCATATGGAAGTTCTATGTATAGATTTCTAAGGTATCTCCAAACTGTTCTCCATAGTTGCTGTACCAGTTTACATTCCCACCAACAGTGCAGGAGGGTTCCCTTTTCTCCACAGCCCCTCCAGCACTTGTTATTTGTGGATTTCTTAATGATGGCCATTCTGACTGGTGTGAGGTGATATCTCATGGTAGTTTTGACTTGCATTTCTCTTATAACCAGCGATGTTGAGCATTTTTTCATGTGTTTGTTGGCCATCTGTATATCTTCTTTGGAGAAATGTCTATTCAGGTCTTTTGCCCATTTTTCCATTGATTGATTGGCTTTTTTGCTGCTGGGTTGTATAAGTTGTTTATATATTCTAGAGATTAAGCCCTTTTCGGTTGCATCATTTGAAACTATTTTCTCCCATTCTGTAAGTTGTCTTTTTGTTTTCTTTTTGGTTTCCTTTTTTGTGCAAAAGCTTTTCAGTTTGATGAGGTCCCATGGGTTTATTTTTGCTCTAATTTCTATTGCTTTGGGAGACTGACCTGGGAAAATATTCATGAGGTTGATGTCAGAGAGTGACTATGTTTTCTTCTAGGAGTTTGATGGTGTCCTGTCGTCTATTTAAGTCTTTCAGCCATTTGGAGTTTATTTTTGTGCATGGTGTGAGGGTGTGTTCTAGTTTCATTGCTTTGCATGCAGCTGTCCAGGTTTCCCAGCAATGCTTGCTGAATAGACTTTCTTTTTCCCATTTATGTTCTTGCCTTCCTTGTCAAAGATTAATTGACCATAGGTGTCAGGGTTTATTTCCGGATTCTCTATTCTGTTCCATTGGTCTGTCTGTCTGTTTTGATACCAGTACCACACTGTTTTGATGACTGTGGCTTTGTAGTATTTCTTGAAGTCTGGGAGAGTTATGCCTCCTGCTTGGTTTTTGTTTCTCAGGATTGCTTTGGCGATTCTGGGTCTTTTGTGGTTCCATATAAATGTTTGGATTGTTTGTTCTAGTTCTGTGAAAAATGTCCTGGGTCATTTGATAGGGATTGCATTGAATCTGTAGATTGCTTTGGGTAGTATGGCCATTTTTACAAAATTGATTTTCCCAATCCAGGAACATGGAATATCTTTCCATTTCTTTACATCTTCTTTGATTTCTTTGATTAAAGTTTTATAGTTCTCGGCATATAGGTCCTTTACCTCCTTGGTCAGGTGTATTCCGAGGTATTTGATTTTGTGAGGTGCAATTTTAAAAGGTATTATATTTTTGTATTCCTTTTCTAATATTTCATTGCTGGTATACAGAAATGCCACTGACTTCTGAATGTTAATCTTATATCCTGCTACTTTGCTGAATGTATTAATCAGTTCAAGTAGTTTTGGGGTTGAGTCCTTAGGGTTTTCTATGTATAGTATCATGTCATCTGCATACAGTGACAGTTTTATCTCTTCTCTTCCTATATGGATGCCTTTTATTTCTTTTATTTGTCTAATTGCTGTGGCTAGGACTTCCAAAACTATGTTGAAGAGCAGTGGTGAGAGTGGGCATCCCTGTCTTGTTCCAGATTTGAATGAGAAGGCTTTCAGTTTTTCCCCATAGAGTATTATATTTGCTGTGGGTTTATTATAAATGGCTTTGATTATATTCAGGAATGTTCCCTCTATACCCACTTTGGCGAGGGTCTTGATCATGAATGGATGTTGGACTTTGTCAAATGCTTTTTCTGCGTCTATTGAGATGATTTTATTTTTTATTATTTTTTTTTCCGACACAGAAATTTTTGACGACAACTAGGAGGTAAGGGTCAGGAGTTCTGATGGGGGAACAGTTACGATCTCCTGCAAACCTAGGCCTGAAAAGATAAGTAGAAATGAATAAGACAGTGTGGGTGGGAGGAGAATCCAGGAGGAGGGAACAGCTTGAGCCCAAGACAAGTGCAGGCAGAGTGAGGGAAGCCACAGCAGCCCCACTCACTGGGCCAGCCCCGCCCAGGGCAGGGGGTGTGGGATGCACTTGGAGTTGATGTTTGCAAATGAATATGCTTGTAAACCCTGGGCACATAGAGACGCGCTATAAAGCCCTCATAAAGTCATTTGATAACGTGCCCTGATTTCAAGACGTGAAGAAGGAATGGAGGGGTTTGGAACTCAGCAGAGAGAGATGGTTTCACATGACTCATGTCACCCCTTTGGGAGCAGGAGATTCTGCCCAGAAGGGAAAAAAGCGTCTACTCCCAAATCCTGCAGAGAAGGCGCTTATCTCATTCCCACAGCCCCACTGACTCCTCCCAGCTCTCCGGCTGCTGGATAGAGATCTTGGGTCCTGCTGCTTACCCTGCACGTGGGGAGAGGTCAAATGAACACAGGTGGGAGGGCACCTCCCTGGGTGACTCAAGGCAGAGGTTGCAGGTGTGATAATCTGAGGGGGCAGGGACACAGAGCCCTCCCCAGCCCACCTGCTCTGCACTCAGCCATCAAGTCACAGGCATTTCTGCAGGCAGCTGCCAGGTAGGCACAAAGTTGGGGGAGATACAGTTCCAGGTAAAGCCAGAGGCTGTCCCGGGCCCCACCCAGGACTCTGCACCGCCCCCAGCATGGCTCCTGGGGCCCGGGGAGGGCTCAGACCTCTCTGTAAAACTACTATCTCAGCAGTACACACTTTGTGTGCAAGTAACACATGATGACTGATTGTCGCGTTGGGACCTTGTTGTGTTAGGAGGGAAGGTATATTGAGATGCTTCAAGCAGCTTTCACTGCGAAGGGCGGGAATTACAGACAAATAACATGAGGTGTGGGAGAGGCGGGGGACAGTTCTGACAAAGCTCCCAAGTTCCAAAGAAGAAGCAGTGCCTTCCAGCGGGAAATCCTCAGAAGGCGGTGAGCAGGGTGGCATTTGAATTGGGACCTGAGGGTGCAGACTTGGAAGTGGTGGCTGCAAAGCAGCATAGGTGGTGGAAGGCCTGAGGAAAGGCAGAGAGGGTGGGCACCCTAGGGCCCAGGCACCCCCCTTCCATCCTCTTCCTGTGCAGCCAAGAAGGCAGAGCCCAGGAGCTTCTCTCAGCATCTCTGAGGATCTGTGCCATTCAGATCAGAGTTCCAGGGACTGATGCTGTTTCTCGCAGGAGGAGATGTGGCTGGACTCTGCCTTGTAGGAGCTCAAAAGCTTCAGTGCGAGAGGGGAGCTCCACATAAAGCCCGAGTGGGACCATTCCCTGCAGGTCTCTGTCCCGCCCCTGAAGCCCTGTCCCTCAGGAGCCCAGTACAGCTCCCCTGGCACATGCAGCTCCCTGGGCCTGAGCAGCGCTTGCCCAGCCTCCTGGCCTTGGCTCTGCTCCGCCTGCATCTGGAGCATCCCTCCTCCATATGTGAGCATCCAGATCAGCCCACCAGGCCTGACTCAATGCCGCAGCACCCAATCTGACCTTCATCCCCTCTGTGATCCCCCCGCACCTGCGTGCCCTCCTCCGTGCGCTGCAGCAGTTGTCTGCTGACACGGTTTAAGCTCCCCAACATGAGATGCAAGCGTCTCAAAGGCAGGGTTCTGTGTCCTTCTCAGAGCCTAGCACAACTCTGGCACTTTGTTCAGAGGTGTTCAGGAAACATCTTTGTTAGCCCCGGATGCTTCGATGTACAGATCTCTGAAAACAGGGAGGCCAGAGCTCATCAGAAAGGGTTAAAAATATTTCAAAAGGTGAATTGGAAAGAAATCAAGTTTGAAGGTGTGTGGAAGGAGGTGGGCTTTCCCTGAGTGGAAGGGTCTCAGAGACTCCCTTGACCTCACGCCCATCTGGGAAGCCCTGGCCTTCCCCAACTCAGAACCATGCGCTGAATGGATGCTGGACCAAGGCCTTAAATGTGGGGCAGAGAAACTGGCTCAGAGGCTTAGGAAGGCATTGATGGCTCTTGGAAAGGTTTCTGGTAGGAGGACAATTACATTTCAAAAAGATAGCCTGGGCGTTCCCTTGTGGTTCAGTGGGTTAAGGCTCCAGCATTGTCACGGCTGTGGCTCGGGTTACTGAAGTGGCGCAGGTTTGATCCTTGGCCCAGGAACTTCTGCATGCCGAGAGTGAAGCCCCAGCCACCCCCCAAAAAAAGATAGGCTGAGTCATGTCCCTCCTTGGCTTAAGATCCTTCAGAAACTTCCTATTTCTCTTAACATACAGAAAGAATGCCTTCACCTGGTCCTTAAAGCCTAGAATGTCTGGACCCCATCAGTGTGAGCAGCTCAGCTCGCCCTGCAGCAGCCACTGTGCTCTCCCCTCTCTTGGTCTTCTCTCCATGGCCCTGGCCCCCAGACCTTTGCACAGGGGGTTCATGCTATCTGGGACACTGCTAGTCATGGAAGGAAGGCAGGTGGGAGGAAGGGCAGGAGCCACAGGGAACCATGTGGGATGAAGATAGCTGTGGAACCATGAAGACGGGACAGATACGACTTTGAAACACCAAATTTTTAGAGTTGTGCAGAGCTGAAAGAAGGAAGGAAAAGAAACTGAGGTTTACAAGTTTCCTTTTGAAGAGAGATTAATAGTTAAAGTCTGACTGCCAGGTTCAAATCCCAGACATAGTACCTGATGGCTACCCGGTCTTAGAACAGATGCAACCCCTCTCCGCCTTGGTGTCCGCAGAGATTTTCTTACACATAAGCTGAGCTGGTACAGCAGAGTCAGGCTATGAACGCGGACATTTCTGATTTCAAAACCCACACAAGCTGTCTCCCCATTGCACTGTGTGCTGGAAGGGAACTGAAAGACTCTCAGTCCAAACTCCTCATGATAAAGATGAAAAAGAGGGAGTTCCCATTATGGCTCAGTGGGTTACCAACCCGACTAGTGTCCATAAGGATGCGGGTTTGATCCCTGGCCTTGCTCACTGGGTTAAGGATCCGGCATAGGCTGGTAATGGCAGCTCCAATTAGACCCCTGGCCTGGGAACTTCCATATACCAGCAGATGCAGCCCCAAAAAGCAAAAAAAAAAAAAAAAAAAATTGGGGTGGGGGAGAGGCCTCAAAGGATAAAGTGATTTGACCTGGCCTCATGCTCTTTAGCTGGGAGTATCCCAGTCAAAAGTTTCCAGAGACAGTTGGGATCCTGGACCCAGCCTGGGCGCAAGGCAGAACTGCTTCCCTGCGATCGGGTGGAACCCGGTGGCTGGTTTTCAATGTTCAGAACAATCTGCCCTGGCAGGAGTTCACTGACCTGTGTGCTCCCCCGGGTGACCTGGCTGATGGTGAACTCTGGTTGCCAAAGAAGCAGGGTTGGCAGTTCCGACAAGGGTGGCGTGGGTGCCCTTGCTCCCAAGGTTTCCCACATCCTTGAGTAACCACCGCACAGAGGTGCCGGGCGTGGGGCCAAGGGTGCGGTGGAGGCTGGATCAGTAACACACACTGGGCACCCTCCCCAGCTGGGTCTCACTGCACACTAGATGGGCACCATCCCTTCCTTCGCATTTGTGGTGTCCCTATAGATAAGTGAAAAGGGACCGCTTTGCAGACGTTGGAAGGGGGCAAATCCCCCCGCCACCCCGCAAAATGAAAATGCATACGATTGGCTACTTATGAAAGGTATGATGTGTTAAGTGAATCTGTCAAAACTTGAAAGCGGAGGGCAATGGGACGGGAATGAGCAGAGGGAGGCAAAAAGGTGTAAATAATCCGAGGTGAACGTGGGTCTTGCTGGCACAGTAGATTTATGCCCTGTCCTCATAATGTACCCTTTCATCTGGGAACTTGGATTCCAACAATCTAGTCTAGACAGGAATTGATGGCGCTGCCTCTCGGTTCATGCTATTCAAGATTTCTCAACCCTCAGGACTCCTGAATATCAATGTGAACAGCCCACTCCATCAGGGGACATTGCTCGGAACTCAAAAAGCCCAGGACATCACTCTTACAGATCGTGTCAGGCACAGACGCTCTTCTCACAGGCAGCCTTCAAGAGGCGCAGCCACTCCCGCGGGATGACGCCACCTTTGTCTCCATCTCCCAGGGCGGGAGACAAGCCCAATCACGCCTGCGACCCGGCGGTTGGCCTGTGCCTCTTCTTCTTTTCATGTGTGCCTGGTTCTGGTTTCGGCGCTTTCATCAGCCACTGAAACCACCCCCTTCTTGTCACTTCCCGGGGGCCCGAGGGCAGGCCCGGGAGTCTGGGCAACGGTAAACACCGCAGCCAGAGGACCTCTCGGAGCTGCTGCTCTGCCTGGGCAGGCCCTGTCTCCTGGGTGGCCAGAACCGGGCTCAGGAGCCCCTGCTGCAGGAAGCGAGAGTCTGACAGCCCACACTCCTGAGCGAGGCTCCCACTTCCATTACCCTGGCTTCGGGTCCTGCAAACTCAGCCTGAGAACCTGGAGCCACGGGGTGGGCTGGAGGAGAGGGTGGAGCAGGTCAGGGCCTGGAGCATCTGGGGTAGAGCAGGTGCGGCTGAGTTGTAACAGCTATGGGCATGGGAATGAGAAAACGGACTAGAAAAGACTATAGTGATCCAGCGAACATGGACAGACACAAACTACGCATGTACAAAGCAGACAAACAACAAAGGTGCAAGGGCTCAGAAATCAGTTTGTGGTTCTTTGTGAACAGCTGGGGATCCCTGACTCTTGCACTGTCCTTTGTTCTCTATGTGCAGGGGCCAGGGAGAGGCCAGTTCGGCAAGAGATAGAGCACAGCGCTAAACCAACTAAAGGGTGCTCGCTGCCACTTATGGACTGTGTGACTTGGGCAAGTTAGTGGGCATCTCTGAGCCTCAGCTTCCTCAATTGCAAAAAGGAAACATATCTACCTCCCCAGGTTGTTGCTAAAGTTAAATGATGACATGGTTCTTCAAATGCCTTAGTCTTGATTACCTTCCCTGACCAAACATTGTTCACTCATTCCCTGTTTTTGTTTTTGTTTTTGTCTTTTTTAGGGCTGCACCTGCAGCTCCTGGAGGTTCCCAGGCTAGGGGTCAAGTCGGAGCTGTAGCTGCCGGCCTACGCCACAGTCACAGCAACGGCAACGGCAGATCCATGCCTTGTCCGCAACCTACACCACAGCTCATGGCAACGCCAGATCCTTAACCCACTGAGCGAGGCCAGGGATTGAACCTGCGTCCTCACGGATGCTAGTCAGATTTGTTTCTACTGAGCCACGATGGGTGCGCCCACTCGCTCCCTTTAAAAAAAAAATTTAATTAAAGTATAATTGATTTACAGTGTTGTGTCAATTTCTGCTATACAGCATAGTGACCCAGCCATAATATATATACATTCTTTTTCTCATACTATCTTCTGCCATTTCCTATCCCAAGATTGGATATAGTTCCCTCTACAAAACAAAAACAGACTCACAGAGATCTCATAGAGAACAGATTTGTGGTTGCTAAGGGGGAAGGGGGAGGGAGGGGGATGGACTGGGAGTTTGGGGTTAGCAGATGCAAACTATTGCATTTAGAATGGATGAGCAATGAGGTCCTGCTGTACAGCACTCACTCCCTTTTAAAGCTTACCCTCAGAAGCCAACTTTCCATATGTATATTCTGTCCTCTTTCTGAGTGACGTCACCTTATCCATAGCCTCAGATGGGGTGTGTGTGTGTGTGTGTGTGTGTAGAAGAGACCAGAAAGTCCTTTTGACATAGTAAGCACATTTTCCCTATCCTACAATATTTGCACGTACACACACGCATACACACAAACACATACATGGCCCCCACAGTTAAATTCCCCTCTTTCTAAAAGTGAGGATGCTCCTCTCAGAAAGATGTGGCCTGAAAAAGTCACACAGCCAACGTGTTTCTCCAAAAGAAATAATCAGAAGGCAATACTTCTTTAAGGTATTGCTCCACACGCACACACACAAAACCTGACACAGAGGCATTCAAATCATACCTTTAGAGCTGTGTCAGTTGCCCTTAAAAGGTATCATCTGGCTATTTTGAAAAGGTGGGTTTCAATTCTTTACCTTTAAGGAAAGGTGCTTCCACTCACCTGTGACTACTCTGATGTTTGCTGTCCCCAAATTCCCTGAACAGATTCCTGGGAAAGTCAAGTCTCAGAAAAAGAACAGCTCTCACCCTGAAAAAAAGCATTTTCTCCTGGAGATATCCCTGGACCTTAATAGTTCCTCCGGTGCTATTCTGCCCTCTGACACGTACAACTTCAAATCATGTTCATGGCAGTGACGGATCCACTGGCAGGAAGACAGTGTTTTATATTTACAGTGTCCCTCATTTAACAGAAAATTTGTCCTTCTGCAAGGAGGTGGGCTGCAGCCAGGCCCAGGATATGCATTTCGCAGGAGAGAAAGTCAAGGCACAGAGTGGTTCAGCATCCTGCTTTGGGCAGGCTTCCCACAAGTGTTGAACCACCCCTTCTGACCTGACCAGGGCTCTTTTCCCTGGACCATGGCATCTTTCAAAAGCATGGTGCTGAGAATTGTGGATTTACTTCACTTGCTGTCATTTGGTGTGATGGAGGATCTTCCCTGAACAGATTTCTTAACTTGAAATTTTGTTATTCTGTTCTTCGGAAAGAAAGGGACATGCTTTGGAGAAGGGACTTGAACATGAACGGTCATATGGTAGACATCGGTGTTTATTTCACTGTGATAGCGTAGCTTTCTCTGGAAAAATCCAACCAACACATCCGTTTCCAGTCCTGAGAAACTCTGCAGTATTGACCATGTGTCTGATTCCTGTGTGGTCAAAAGAGTGACGGTTCTGAATGTCCGCAACTTATTTCCATGTTAAAATAATTCCACGCTCGGCTGAGTTTCACTTACCCAGAAGTGTGCACCTGTTCAAAGAGGTCATTTTTCACTGTTAATCTTCCAGATTCCCTGGGTATGTGTGGGAACCTTCTGACAAATGCGACCTGAATGTCACCAAGAGCACTGTTCTCCTCTGAGTGATCCTGGTTGGCTCAGACTCCTGGGGCCCCTGACTCCCACGGGTCTGCCAGAGGAAGGAAGATCACTTTCTGCCGAGACCCTGGAGGGGAATCCAGTGCTAGCATCGAAGCCCTCATGTGACATTGCAGGGGCTTTTTGTCTCATAGCTGTGCTGTGCCCTGCAGGGCTCTTCCATATTGGTACACTACAGTATGCAAACTCGGTCACGTTCCCCAGTTCCCCAGTTCCCCATGTAAAGCTGAAAGATAAAACAGAAAGAGAAAAATGACTTTCAGAGCAAAATGACTTTCTGGCCTGTGAGGTTTTGCTCTTCTTGCATAAGCAGAAGGTCATCTCTGCCACAGCCTTTGAGGCTAAAAAGGAAATTCACAAAAGAGCACTTCTGATTCTGAAATTTGCATCTTGGCAATGAGATTTTTTTTTTTTTTCCTTTTCTGCCTCAGATCCAGAAACCCAAGTGTCCTAAATCAGTCTCAGAAGCCTGCTTCTCACTCCTAAGAGTCTCTAGGGTTCATTGCAAATGTGAAACCTGGGTTCCAGAGAGACAGGCCTAAGGTCACCAGGGAAACTGATGGAAAGCCCAGGCCCCCTGGCTGACCTCAGACTCAGGATTTGCACTGGGACATCCTAGCCCCTCCATGAATTGTGAGAACCTGCCTTGAATTGCTCACTTTCCCGGTGGTTTATTTTGAAGAGAAAGTCAAGGTCTGGAGCCCAGAGCAAGGCTATAGGAGATAAGCCACAGATCTCTAGAAAAGCATCCATCCTCTTGGGGAGGCAGATGCCAACATCTCACCTTTCCACAAGGTTGTTATTATACGTGTGACTCCCAAAACCAAGAATGGGCTCTCCCAGGTGGTTTATTTATCTGAGAAGCCAAGATGTGGATCCTGTGCTGTCCTTGAGGAAAGGAAGATGAGAAGCCACGTTTCTAGGGTAGAATCTGGCATAGCAACTGGCCCATAGCAGGCCCTTCACAGACCTGCCTTAATTGAAAGGATCTCTTATCTTCCTTTACCCTCCCAGGAGGGACTGACCGTTGGTGACAAAATCGGAGGAATTAATAAACGCAAAATCCACCTGGTCAATGACATAGGTTATAATCCATGTAATTATAATCTAGTCCATGGTTCCACCCAGTTCTGTCAATCCAATTCCCTTTCACAAACAATTCCTTAAAACCTACTCCCCAGGACTGCAGTGGGTGTCACAAGGGAGATAGGGGTGAAGGGGCCACAGTCCTTTCTGCTGCGACTGCAGCTGAGTAAGCTTCCAGCCTGTGTCTATTTGCCAAGAGCATGGCCAACGAAACGTAAACAAAACCAAACAAGAGAAAAGCTGATGCACTGTGATAACTGGACTTGGGAAGGAAGGTAATGTCCAAGCTCTGAATCCCCTAGTTGGGGAGCCAAGGAAAGTTTGCAGATGGCATGGTAACAGCAGGGCGGTTGCTGAGGGAACCTGAAACCATGCCACATGGAGAAGATTTGTAGGATGGAAGACCTTTGGCCTGGAGAAGAAAAGACATGGGAACAGGAGAGCTATTTCCACATACCTGAGGAGCGCCATGGGGAAGACCCCCGAGGCCAGAGCATGCGCAGTGTGGGATGCGCCCCGCAGACCATTGCCCTTCCAATTGCGGTTACAAATTGAGAGTCCTCCCTGGTTGGAGCCTCCAGGGGTGGACCGGGAAGAACTGAGCACAGGGAGGACGGGAGAAGGCTTGATCCTCTAAGCTTTACTCTCTCCGAGAGCCTTGGATTCGCCCCTCCTCCTGGTCTAACTTTAACGAGCTGCTAACACCAACATCTGGGTTCTTACTCAAACATACCGGGTGTGAATGGGAAGGCCTGGCATGGCAGGTGGGGAATTTAATAACAAACTCCCACCGGGGGTCAGGGGTGGGGGGGTGGGGGGGTCGCTGGGATGAGAGAAGGAAGAGGAAAGCAGAATCATCCTGCAGGCCTGGAGGTGGGATTCTGAGTCTCAGTCCTGCCCCCGAAGCCAAGGCCTACAGAGGCTGACAACAGGCTTCAGCAGGAAGGGAGTCTTGGCTCTGTCTCCACATGCTGACAAGCAGAGAGCAAGACGCCGGAAGACGGAAGTTTTTGTGACTCAGAGGTAATGAACCCGACTAGTAACTATGAGGATGAGGGTTTGATCCCTGGCCTCGCTCAGTGGGTTAAGGATCCGACATTGCGGTGTGAGACGCAGCTCAGATCCCACGTTCCTGTGGCCGGGATGTAGGCTGGCAGCTACAGCTCAGATTTGACCCCTAGCCTGCGAACTTCCATATGCCACAGGTGCAGCCCTTAAAACAAAACAAAACAAGTCAACAACAACAACAACAACAAAAAGAGGGCAGATAACCGAAGGTTTGGGCAGCAGGTCACCTTGGGCTCCTCTAGTCCCCTTGCTATTGACTCTGGGTGATGGTTGTCCAGGTCGGGGGGGAATGTAGAGGGTACCACTCTATGGAGAGGGTACAGCAAATCAGCTCTTCCCTGCAGGGAGGTGTCTGCCATTCAGATGGAGGGAATTGTACCCATCCATCTCATCCTGCCCTGCCTGTCCCTCTATACACATCTTTTGGGGGGAGGTTGAGAGGGTTTGAAAGTGTGAGTAGCTTTTTCCTGACATCGCTGTCAAAGAAATAAATGAATTGCCATTGATTCCCTCGGTCAGAAGGCATTTGCTGAGCTCCTGCCACAGGTTGGGTTTATAAGTTCAAAGATAAAGAAGACAGCCTCTCAGCTACTGAGGAGCAGGGAAGAGAAGCAGCAGAAGCTAAAGATGTCAACACCGCTGGAGCTCTTGATGAATGTACACCCCGTTGCTTTGGGACCTTAAAGGAGGAACCCAAGATGGTTTACGGAAGATTTCCTGGGAGGGAAGCCCTTGAACCTGACTCTTAGGAAAGAAAAGAGAGGAACAGAGAAAGAAAGTGAGGAGGGTATTCTAATAAAGAAGATGACACAGCAAAAGTTCGGCAACGAGAAACTGCATGGCAGCCATACAAGTGATTAGCCCTACTGCCTACAGACTAGAAGACAGGGAGTGGAAGGAGGTGAGGCTGATGGGGAGTGGAAGGACGTCTGGATACATGCTAATGGCCTTATTGTCATTCTAAGATGCTGATGTTTTCCTGTAAGTTATGGGTAACAGAGGAGTGACATGGGCTGATTTATAGTGATTTTTCTGCTTTCTCCAAAAATACAGGGGAGCAGCGGTAGTGTTGAAAACACTAGTCAGAATGCTTCAGTAACACTTTGGTTGAGATGTGGAAAGCGTTTGAACTAAGTAACACAGTGGTGGAAGGATGGAAGGAAGGGACCAAAAGGGGAAAGTTTAGAATTTCATAATCAACAAGACCATCCAACACATGAAAGCCACAAAGACAACTGATCCAAGAAAACGATGGATCCAAGACTGGAACAGACCCCTTACCAAAGAAGCTACATGAATGCTCAATAAGCAGATGAAAGGGTGGCCCAAACCATTAGTGATCGTGGCCATGCACATTAAGACTACAATGAGCTATCACTTCATACCTTCTAGAGTGAATGTAATCAAAATGATTGATCAAATTACTTGCTGGTGGGAATATGGAGGCACAGTACACTGTTAGTGGAGGGTTCAATAGCACAAACACTTTAGAGATCTTTGACAGTTCCTTATAGAGTTAAAGAGACATCCATTTTATGACCCAGTAATTCCATTCCTAGATACTTGCCCAAGAAAAATATGTTCCCAAAAGCTTGTACAAGAAAAATATGTTCCCAATAAAACTACAAAGAAAGTTTATAGTAGTTTTATTCAAATGTTGCAAAACTGGAAGCAACCCAAATGCTCATCAACAAAGGCATAGATAAGCAAATTATGGTATAGCCACAGGATGGAATACCAGTAAGCAATAAAAAGGAGGACACTCACCCTGCATGCAACGACACGGATGAAAAGTGAAACATCATGATAAGTGAAAGAAACCAGGCACAAAGTAGAACATGCTGCGTGATCCCATTTATAGGAAATCTGAATATGGACAAAACTAATCTATCATGTTAGAAACCAGACAGTGTGTTGGGATGAGGAAGAGGTTTGGGGGAATGTCCACAAAGGATAAAAATGTTCTGTATCCTGTTTTGCTGATGAGCTGATGGTTACATAGGTGTATCTAGCCATCAGATTTCATCAAACGGAATATTTAAAATCTGAACTTTTTTGTGTACAAGAACTTTATCTTAAAAGAAGAGAGAGAAAGAGAGCCACCAGTTCTGGTGATTGATTTGCATTTGACCCTCACATTTCTGGCTTGAAATTTGTGTGGATGGTGGTAACATCAAGGCAGATATGCAAGAAAGGAAGTGAAAGGGGCAGAAGATGAGTTAAATTTTGCACATGTGGCATATGTGGTACCCAGTCCCACAGGCACCAGCAGGCCTTAACCTGCCAAGAAACATCAGAGTCAAAGAGTCTGAAGCTCAAGGAAGAGATGGGGATGGAGACAAACCTTTGGGAATCACTTGCTCTTGGAGGGGAGTTAAAGCTTGTGCGAGAAGGTGTGGAGAGGGGCTTTGGTGTTAGAGAGCTGGGGACTGAAGGCCAGCCCTCGGGGCCGTGGCTTTTGCTGGGTGAGCAGAGGAGGTGGGTGTTTATGGAGCAGGCTGGAACCCATCAGGGAGCTATGAGGGAAGCCAGCAAAGCATAGAACCACAGGCATCCCCAGCAGAGTTTTGTGTGGATTTTCTTTGGGGGGATGGGGGGTGGGGGGGTTGCTTTCTGAGTAGGTGGCTTTTACATATTAAGGCTTTTTTTTTTAAACAAGTTTATTGTGGAATAAAGTACATACCATGAAATTCACTCATTTGAAGCGTGCGGTTCAGTGAGTTTTAGTAAAGTTATGCAGTGTGCCACCACGAACATGCTCACGTCTTAGAACACTTTCATTACTGCAAAAATGTCCCTTGTGCCCTTTTAACAGTCCACCCCTGAACCCACGGCCAGCCCCTGATAACCACAGAATAAGATTTTGTCATCGTAATTTTGCCATTGCTCAAAATTTCATACAAGTAGAGTCATAGAGTCTTTCATATCTGGCTTATTTCTCTTGGCCTGTTTTTGAGACTCTGCCATGCTGTTGTGTATTTGTCATTGGTTTATTTCTCTAGTGAGTAGTATTCCACTGTATACACGTATGATATTTAGTTTATCTGTTCACTGGTTGATGGGCATTTACGTTATTTCCAGTTTGGGTGTTATTACAGATAATGCTGCAGTGAATATTACTTACAGCTAACACTCTAGCAGGACATATATTTTCATTGCTCTTGGGTAAATACTTAGGAGTTCAATTGCTGGGTTGCATAGCAAAAATGTGTTCACTTTTAAAAGAAACCGTCAAATGGGAGTTGCCATTGTGGCTCAGAGGGTTAGGATCCTGGCTAGTATTCACGAGGATGCGGGTTTGATCCCTGGCCTTGCTCAGTGGGTTAAGGATCCAGCATTGACATGAGCTGTGGTGGAGGTCGCAGAGGCAGTTTGGATCCCACGTTGCTATGGCTGTACAGTAGGCTGGCAGCTATAGCTCCAATTCTACCCCTAGCCTAGGAACTACCAAATACTGCAGGTGCAGCCCCAAAAAAGACAAAAAAAGACAAGAAAAAAAAAAGAAGAAGAAAGAAAGAAACTGTTGAATGATTTTACAAAGAGCCTCTACTACTTTACATTTCCATTAGCAACTTACTTGAAGGTCCACGTTCTACACATTCTTATCAAAACTTGGTAATATCAGATGTTTTTCTTTTCAACTATCTGGGTGGGCACATGGTGGTACTTCATTGTGTCTTAATTTGTATTTCCTTACTGACCAGTGATGGTGAACATTTTTTCATGTGCAAGAGACCATCCCATATCTCAGTTGTGGCAAAGGACTTCCATTGACATTTCTTCCCAAAAGATACACAAATAGCTGGTTAAACACATGAAAAAATGCTCACCCTCAGAGAAATCCAAATAAAAACCACAATAAGATACCACCCCACACTCGTTAGGATGGACTGTCATGAGAATTGGGGGCTTGTCAGAAATGCAGAATCTCAGGCTTCACCCCATCTGCTGAGTCAGAATCTGCATTTTAATGAGAGCTCCACCGGATTCCCGTGCATGCAGAAGTCTAAGAAGCACTGACCCAGAACCTACCAGACTTTTTCCTGTCATAAAGACTTTGCCTTTGCCATGCCCTCTGCCTCCAGGACTCTGGTTATAGCTCAGTCCCTCGCTTTATTCAGGGGCCAGCTCCAATCCCACTTCTTCAGAGAGATGTTTCTGGAAAGCGATATCTAAAATAATTTCCCTCCCCTCTTCATTCTCTGTCTTCCTACCCTCCTTTATTTGTATTTTCAGCATTTTCCTGCCTTGTTCTCTACTGTAAACTCAGCACCAGGAACAGAGCCTGCACACAGCAGTAAAATAAATTGAACGAATGAATGAAAAATTGAGCAGAAAGAAATATGTAAAGTGGGATGTGATATGTCATAAGAGAGCTTCAAAATACTGTGGATAAGTAGAGGAAGCAGAGAGATGATTTTGGTGTGGAAGAATGAATTCAAAGAAGGGTCCATGCAGGAGGTGGTCTTTGGGCTGAACCCCAAAAGATGCACAGAACTTCCTCAAATGGAGATGGCAGGGGGCGTCTGGGAAGAGAGAAGATGTGAGCAAAGATGCGGAGGGGAGAAAGCATCAGCTAGCACAGGCGAGGAGACATTCCTAGGCTGGACCCAGGGAATAGAAACATGGAGAATGTTGCGAGGGCCATGCTGTGGGTGATACAAGGATTTAACACCAGACAAGGAGGTTAGACATCATTCTACAGGCCTCAGATACCATTGGAGGTCGTTGCCTCAATCAAATACCCTTAGTCCTATTAAACTTATTCTGGCAATTATTTTACAATATATACATATATAAAATCATTATGTTGTACACCCAGAAAAAAATTCAATATGATATGTCACATATCACAATATATACATATATAAAATCATTATGTTGTACACCCAGAATTAATTCAATATGATATGTCACTTATATCACAATAAAAAAAGAGAAATAGAAAATATAAAGGAAGGTCAAGAGATATAGTGAATAGAGAAGGATCATTCAGATAACATGAATCCTAGATGAAAAAAAAAATTTTTTAATGAAAAAGCAAGTCACCCCACCATCATACTTTTTCCTTTTCTTTTCTTTTTTTTTTGTCTTTTTTGTTGTTGTTGTTGTTGTTGTTGCTATTTCTTGGGCATATGGAGGTTCCCAGGCGGCATATGGAGGTTCCCAGGTTAGGGGTTGAATCAGAGCCGTAGCCACCGGCCTACGCCAGAGCCACAGCAACGCGGGATCCAAGCCGCGTCTGCAACCTACACCACAGCTCACAGCAACGCCGGATCGTTAACCCACTGAGCAAGGGCAGGGACCGAACCCGCAACCTCATGGTTCCTAGTCGGATTCGTTAACCACTGCGCCACGACGGGAACTCCTTTTTTCCTTTTCTTAAAGTAAGTGGGATATTAGGAACTCTATAGTCTGTGATGGTCTATTTGGGAAAAGAATCTGAAAGAGAATGGATGTGTGTACATGTATAACTGAATCACTTTGTAGCAGCAAGAATTGTAAATCAACAATACTGCCATAAAACTTAAAAAATAAAAAAAAACTTGAAAGAATATTTAAAAAGTAGGATATCAATGGAAAAATTGGGAAATTTTTGTACAGTCTATACTTTAATGATGCTATACCAATTATAAAGTTCTGTGCTTAATCATTGTGCTAAGGTTTTGTAAGATGTTCACACTGGCAGAGGCAGAGCAGGGCTCTAAGGGAGTTTTGCACTATTTTTACAACTTTGTGACTATATTAGTTCAAAATAAAAACATTTTAAAATTAAAAAAAATACTCCTCCATCCGGCATTGCTGTGAACTGTGGTGTGTGTCGCAGATGTAGCTCAGATCCCGTGCTGCAGTGGCTGTGGTGTAGGCTGGCAGCTACAGCTCCGATTCGACCCCTAGCCTGGGAACCTCCATATGCCGTGAGTGCAGCACTAAAAAGACCAAAAAAAAAAAAAATACTCCTAAAGCTGGGAATTTGGGATTGGTAGATGCAAATTATTACATTGAGAATGGATAAGCAATGAGGTCCTGCTGTCTAGCACAGGGATACTGTATATCCAATCTCTTGGGATAGATCACGATGGAAGATAATATAAGAAAAGGAATGTATATATATGTGTGACTGGGTCACTTTGCTGTAGAGCAGAAACAGGCACAATATTATAAATAAATTATAATTTAATTTTGAAAAATGTTTTTAAAAAAATACTCTTCAGTCCAATCACACCTGTGTGTAAGTCAAGGGTTTACACCTGGCATCAGAGCAAATCAGCAGCTGGTTCACAGGTATACACACATTTACATACACACACACACACAGAAATATTTATATAATTAAAGCAGAGTGGGAGCTATCTTCTGCCTCGACCGCTGAATTGTTTGTTCGAGGTCTGTGTGCTATGAATAGATAAAGAAAATGTGATACTTAACATATACATATTTTCATATACATATCAAATATACACATATATGTTGAAATATTACTCATTAAAAAAGAAGGCAACTTTGCCGTTTGCAATAACATGGGTGAAAATGTCAGAGAAATATGCTAAGGGAAATAAGTCAAACCGAGAAAGAGAAACACTATATGATCTTACATATATGAGGAGTCTCAAAAAGCTAAACTCCTAGAAACAGAGAGTGGGTTGGTGCTTGCCGGGAACAAGGGGGTGGGGGAACTGGGGAGGTGATGGTCAAAGGGTACAAACTTCTACTTGTAAGATGAATAAGTTCTGGGGACTTCATGTACCTCATGGGGATTATAGTTAACAATATTGCATTGTATAACTTTTAAGATCTACTCTGTAAAACAAAAACAAACAAATGAAACAGGGTAATGATGTGAGGTGATGAATGTGTTAACCAACCTTATTGCAGCACTTACTCATTTCACAAGATACACACATGTCAAATCACCACAGCGCTGACCTTAAATTTATACAATGTTATATGTCAATAATGTATCCACAAATCTGGAAAAAATGATGTTTGACATATATTAATCAAAAGGGGGGAAAAAAAAAAGTATGATCTGGGGTCCAGCAGCAGTGGCATCACTTGGAAGCTTGTAAAAAATGGAGAGTCCCAGACCCCATCCGAGACCTACAGAAGCAGAATCTGCATGGTTAACAAGATGTCCTGATGCTCCTCATGCCCACAAGTGTTTGAGAAGCACTGGCTTACACCAAAAAAACAGTTTCCTAAAGCAGGACTCAGTTCTCTCTGGTAAAGAACTTTAATTGTGTGTGTGTGAGTGAATGAAAAATTAAAACCTAGTAAGAGAAAATGGAAGGGCTTGACCATCCAGCTAGAAATTAACCAAATGAAAATACAACCCGGTTAAAGAGAGGTGAAAGAGAATACAGCTCCTAAAAAAACAATGTGGGGACTAAAGTCAGCTTTGGGGAGGTACCCGTTGAACAATGCAGTGAATAGCCTACAACTTTTTCGTCTGACGGGTGACTCCTACCTAAGAGCCGGGATGCTGAAGTGAAGATCTTGGCTGTTCTCATGGTCACTCCCCTCTCAGCAGATCACCCCCTGCACATGGCCATGCGCGTTCTAGATCTATAAGCTCAGCAAGAAAACGCACCGAAGTGAAAAAAAGCTTTGTGGGCCCCAGGTCACAAGCTGCATTCAGGCTCTGGCCTGCCATCTTGGAAATGCGGACCATGAGTCACCACTGGCAACAAGGGCATGTGGATTTCAACACAACCTAACCCCTCTGTTGGGAAAATGGACCTAGTGCTCACAGGCTTCCAGTGAGCAGAAGTCTCTGCAAGTGGGAGGGTCCAGGTCCACAGGCCCTGCACCACCATCGCAGGTCCTCTTTTTCAGTGGTTTTTCAGCAATATTTTGGTGCCTTGGAGCCCAGTGCAGGCAGTACCACCCTGGGTCATTCTCCTTCAGTGAAGCTTTCTGACAGTCCTCCTAGAAGCAGAGCTCTACAGGGATGATATAGGAGCTTCTGCCGCTGCGGCTAATGAGTTTAGCCAATGCTATCTAAAAACAACCCCCTGTCGAGGAGTTCCCATCATGGCGCAGCAGTAATGAACCCACCTACGATCCATGAGGAGGCGGGTTCGATCCCTGGCCCTGCTAAGTGGGTTAAGGATCCGGCGTTGCCATGAGCGTGATGTAGATCACAAAAGTGGCTCGAATCCCACGTGGCTGTGGCCTAGGCTGCAATTTGACCCCTAGCCTGGAAACTTCTATATGTCACGGGGAAGGCCCTAAGATATATAAAAAAAGAAAAAATACAACAACCCCTATCAAAACAAAAAAAATCAAAGTATAAAATGTATGTTACGGTGAGCAAGAGTGTCAGAGCTGAAAGAGACCACATTTATTCAAATAGAACTTCATCCAGAATCAATCACTGACAGAAGGCAAAATAGCCATGCGATTAAGAGCTCAAGTTTTAGCATCAGACTTCCTGACTTTGAATCTTGGCAGCTGCGTGATCTTGGAGTAAATATTAACTTCTCTGTTCCTTGGTTTGCTCATCTGTAAAATACCAATAGTGCTTGCTTTCCAGGGGTGTTCCGAGTGTTCCGAGGGCTAAGTAGAATCATTGACCTAAATCACTTATAAGAATGCCTGGCACATAGTCTGCGCTCAATAAAGATAGCTATTATAATTTTTGAAGCTGCCCCTGGCCTGGATCTCAGTGAGAGGGGGCACCAGAGGCTTATGGGAGCGGTGTGGAGGGGGCATCAAGCAGCCTGGAGGTGGGTGGGGGTCAGACAGGGCTTAAAGGGGGTCTCAAAGTTGAAGAAGAATAGGCAAACTTCGTGGGCTCTGCCTCTTCTTGTTTTTATTCTGCTTGAGGGTACACACTCCCACTTGGACACAGGCGCACTCACAGAACACACGTCAGGAGGTTTGCAGCTGTCAGGGAGATAACACAGGAACAACTGCCAGCAGCTGGGAGCCCAGCCCCAGCAGCTCACTCTGGCAGCTCCAGTTCCAGCTGTGAGGGAGGAGGGAGGCTGGAGCCAAAATCCACCTCCCCCCCACCCCTGAGAAAATCTCCCCAGATTAGGCAGCTGCCGCCTCCATCTCCTCCTCCCCCTCAATTCTCAGCTGGAGGATGGGAAGATGGATGGGAGGTAAAGAGCGGGAGGCCAGGAAATTGGCTCTGTTTATCCACCTCTTCCTGGAGAGTAACCAGGAGACCCCCTACTCAGGGATCCCAGCGTCTGGACTTGCCTCCAGCTGCTCTGCTTGTGCCTCGGGCATCTGTCCTGCTACATTTTCCCTCATCTGTGTGTGGGTCCTGGGCAGGGGAGATTTCCGTTCAGCGCTCATCTCATCTGCGCATCTGAGTCTTCCCGGGGGCTTTGGCTGGGCCCCACCCTAAAACGACTGAATCAGAGTCTCTCGGGCTAGGGCTTGGGCTCTGGTATTTTTTTCCTTTCTTTCTTTCTTTCTTTCTTTCTTTCTTTCTTTCTTTCTTTCTTTCTTTCTTTCTTTCTTTCTTTCTTTCTTTCTTTCTTTCTTTCTTTCTTTCTTTTTTTTTTTTAAAGCTTCCTAGTGATTTTAATGAGTACCCAAGGCTGAGAACAGATAAGGAAAAACTCTTGGGAGTCATAAACCACAGACATTCAGATCTGGCTGGGACTTTGGAAATCGCTCCACCTAACACCCTTATTTTATAGATGGAGAAATGTAAGGGCCAGGTGGGAAACCTGAAGAGTCTAGCCTCCAGGGAGAGCTGTGGCAGAGATGGGTGCTCTGCCTCCAGGTGTCCTGCTCCCAAGTCCAGGGTTGTTGTCACTGCACATACCGCAGCAAAGTTAACAAGTGACCCTTGAGGCCCCAGGCCCTGCTTGGCACACTTACTATAGCAGTCCTGCCCCTCAGAGGGGCTTGTTGGCAGTGCTCCGGTCCTGGTGCTGGCCTTGGGGCCACCTGCCCAGGGCCTGACAGGTGCCTCACCTGACCGAGCAAGCCCTGGATGCGGCTCTTCGCAGAGGAAGAGCTGGCCCACTATGGTGGGAGGACGAAGCACAGCTCATCTACATGGCAGTCAAAGGGGTGGTGTTTGACGTCACTTCCAAAAAGAGCGTTCTAGGGATGAAGAGTCCCTTATAACACCTTGACCTGGAAAGACTCCACCAGAGGGGTGGCCAAGAAGTCCCTGGGTCCTACAGACCTCACCCACAATACTACTGCTGGAGTCCCTGGGTGACATCTTCACCACAAATACTAAGTCAATTATACCCAAAGAATCCTCAGGTGAGGACGGCAGCCCCAACCTGGACATTAAGCCTGAAGACCAGCCATCCCCATTTTGACATAAGGATGAGTTCTGATGTCCCATCTGCAGGACTATGTTTCTAGGAGGGTGAGGCAAGGAGACAGGTGCAAAATCTCTTGCAAAATAGGCTGCCTGCAGGAGTTCCAGTCATGGCCCTGTGGTAACAAACCTGACTAGTGTCCATAGGATGTGGGTTTGATCCCTGGCCTTGCTCGATGTGTTACAGATCTGGCATTGCCATGAGCTGTGGTGTAGGTTGCAGATGCGTCTTGGATCCTGTGTTGCTGTGGCTGTGGCATAGGCCAGCAGCTATAGCTCCAATTCAGCTCCTAGGCTGGGAACCTCCATGTGCCATGGGGTGGCCCTAAAAAGCATATATAAAAAAAAAAAAAAATAGGGCTGCCTGGGTCTTTGTTCACTGTCTCTGAATAAAGCAGATATTTAACCTGGAAAAAAAAAAAGTACCCCTTGAACATTCAGGCCTTGAAGGGCAGTGCTTGTTCCTGCCAACAACAACCAAGCATTTAAAAAGGACAAGACAGAGTTCCTGTCATGGCTCAGTGGAAACGAATCCAAATAGGAACCATGAGGTTGCAGGTTCGATCCCTGGCCTTGCTAAGTGGGTTGAGGATCCAGCGTTGCTGTGAGCTGTGGTGTAGGTCACAGATGCGGCTCAGATCCTACGTTGCTGTGGCTCTGGCAGAGGCCGGCGGCTACAGCTCCCATTAGACCCCTAGCCTGGGAACCTTCATATGCCTCGAGTGCGGTCCTTAAAAAAAAAAAGAAAAAAACCAAAAAACATAAAAAAATAAACAAATAAAAAGGACGAGATGAGGCCCCAATTCTCAAAGCGTGAGATAGGGGGGCAAACATGTACCCCTGAGTGTCATCATCTGGCCTTGGGCAGATGGACATCCGATGAAGGCCCGAATTTGCTGACTCATTGTCCCCAGCTGCACGGGGGCACACGTAGCCCCTGAGGCTGCTACAGTCCAGCAATGCCCTCCTTAGGGTGGTGCAAAAGGGCTCCTATGCTTTACAGACCACACTCATCCCTAAGGGGCAAGGAGTCCAAGGGGTCGAGGAGACAGAGCTGCCAAGAGCCTGCGCTCCCTAATTCAAAGCGTACCCTGGGTACTTGGGACCCCTCGATCCCCTGGCAAACACCTCTAGCCACTTCCAGGGCCTGCCTGGGCCTTTCTTAGGTCTCTCCTCCCACATGTGTGTCTTGCCACAAGTCTGTGCACTCCTGGCCCCCCAGGGCCACCACTGAATACGCAGCCAGTGTGTGCGCTTCTGGGCCCAGGCGTAACCAAAGCACAACTACAGCACAGGGATTTGGAAGAGAACTTGGACCTCTGGGCCAGGTATCCAGATTTGGGGATAGATCCCATTTGGACAGGGCCCTTGCTAGAGGAAGGGACTAAAGGGGCAGCAAGGGTCAGGAGTCGGTCCCCTTGTGCTACTGAGTTCTGGTGCAGAACTCACAGAATTTGAGAATTCCAAAATAAGACTTGACCTTCAGGTCATGAAAAAGATCAATTTGTCAGAGCGAGAGGATGGGCTATCTTTTCATGCATAGTTTTAAGCATTTTAACAACTTTTAAATAATAGGCATAAGGTGTTCAGCCTTCCCTTTGGACTCTTGCTCCAGGCCCTGTGCATGCCAGGGGCAGGCCTGTAGCCCATCCTTTTCCTTTGTGCAGATTAATAAAAGGTGTCCCTTCCTCTGGCCGAGTGACACCCCAGCAGAGTGTATAGCTGAGACCCCTTGTATTGGGCAAACCCTGCCTGGGACTCACCTCGCTGTTGCGTAAGAAAATCGAACTCAGTTCTGTTAGCATAATGGGGACAAGCACAGCGGAGGCCACAGTGGAACATTCTCAGTCCTTTTGATAGGGATGGAGTAGGCACAGGTAGTTATAGAAGTCCCAATAAGGGACCAGAGATAAAGAGGGAAACAGGGGACTTTGGGAGATCACTGTAAGTTAATAACTGCTCAAGAAAGCTGTCAGCAAAGGTAGGCTTGCTTGACGAGTGGAGGGGTGAGAATTGCCTCAGGTCCTTGGGTGAGGGATGGGGTGAGGCCTGCATTCAGATTCAGACCAAAGGCAGGAGTTTGAGGACCACCGTTCTGCTGATTTGAATGCACAGCTTACTGGATACCAAGGAGGAGCTGCTGCTCCCAGAAAGGAAGAGGCGGGCTTTTCCGACCCCCACTCCCCTTGGATGATAAAACTGTAGCCTACCGGACCCTCAGGCAGAGCCTCCTTGCCTGCCCGCTTGCATTTCTCATAAGCGTCCTATCTTAATAAATCTATTTCTTGCCATCATTTTGTCTTTCGCTGAATTCCTTCTGTGCGGAAGCATAAAGAACATGAACCCCAGCAAGTCCAGACATAGGGTGAGTGATTCTAATTTAAAACTGTGGGTTCAAGTCCCCATCTGGGTTCTGGCTGGGTTCAGGCCACTAGTGCTGTCAGTTTCATTTTGTGATCTGTCCTGCTGTCCTGGCCTGTGGCATCCTTCCATGGGCCTCTGAATTAGCCCCACCTTGTCCTCATCTCAGTAACTTGCCCAGGAGCCAAAGCCCTCAAGGCCAGCTGTACTCACAAAGCAGCAGCTGGTCCACGAGGAGGCCTGGAGCCCACTGGCACCGTGACCCTCCTGACCCAGCCAGAGCCTGCCTCAGTGCCGGCTCTGCTGGCCTCACCCCACCTCAGAGGCTCTCGTTTGCAGAGTACAATCAGCAGACTCAGAAAGATTAAGCTCAAGTGGAGGGATTGGGGAGACCGTCTTGATGAGGACTTGGCGGCGGCTCAAGGTTGAGTGGGCAGAGATAATGGGAGGCCATCCCCGAGCCAAGCCAGGGAGATGGGCGTGGCTGGGAAGAGTGTGCTGAGATCAGGCAGAAGGTGTGGAAAGGGCAGATGAGTGGTGAGGGTGGGAGAGTGAGCTCCCAGGAAGGAGCAGGAAGAGGGGGAAGGGCTGGGACAGATTGTGGGTGGTCTTGAACGCCCTGAGAAGTCACTAAGATGGCCCCTCGGCTCTTTGCACTTCAATTCTCAGCTGGACATTCCATGGAGATCTAAAAGGCAGATGTGTTTGTGCCATTGGTCATTTTTGCCACCAGAGAAGTGCAAGGTGAAGAAACTGTGTTCTATTCTCACCTCCCTCCTCCTGCGTGTAGGAGGCTAGACTTCCTTCCCCAAGTGGAACCAGCTCAGGGTAGAGCCGGTACAGGCTCAGAGAGTAAGCATCCATCTGGGTCTGCCCAAGCAGGTGGTTGGCTGGTGATTGAGGACTCTGAGTTTTGACTCCTATGGTGACTCTTTACCAGGCTCGTCTTTGTATCATTCATTCATTCATTTATTTCCTTATTCATTCCTTTGTGTGTTCTTTATCTGTCAACTTTCGACTGAGGTCTCCTCCGTGCTCGGTCACCATGAAAGCCAATGACAAATCAAAGAAGCAGCAGACAAGGTCCGGGTCTGCAGAAACTCCATAAATTGCTGCACAGAGGAGTTCCCGTCATGGCTCAGTGGTTAACAAACCTGACTAGCATCCATGAGGACGTGGGTTCCATCCCTGGCCTCGCTCAGTGGGTTAAGGATCCAGCATTGCTGCCATGAGCTGTGGTGTAGGTCGCAGATACGGCTTGGATCCCAAGTTGCTGTGGCTGTGGTGTAGGCCATTGGCTACAGCTCCGATTGGAACCCTAGCCTGGGAACCTCCATATGTCGTGAGTGCGGCCCTAAAGAGACAAAAAACAACAACAAAAAATTAAAAACAACAACAAAAAAATTGCTGCACAGAAATGAACAAAGGCATGAATATATTCGGCTTCTCTCTCTGGCAGATGCTGCCTTTGTTTGGCCTTCCAAACTGAGGGGTGTGGCTTATGGTCTCTTTCAGGAAAGTAGCCAGAATGTCCATAAAAACCTGAGGCTAGAAGCGTGAGGGCCAGTGGCCGGCAATGCAGTCTGCTACGGCCAGGACAAAAGACCTTTCCTGAACTCCTCTCTGGGTGCTTGTATTTCACTTTGCCGCATTCCTCTGCAGAGCCCCTGTGGTCCTTGGTAGCCTCTGTGTCTCAAAGCAAAAATCCACAGCCCCCCATGGCTGTTCCATCAGCCCCACCTTCGTCTAGCACCCAAACAGGTGATAAGTCAAGGAATGTCAACCTGAAAAACCCAGATGGAGCACATCCTTTCTTACTGGCCCTCTGCCCTCACACCCCCGCCCCTAAATACACATTCTGGCACCTCCACCCCAGCCTGAGGGAACGGGTCTGAGGTAGTGCCAGGAGGGGGCAGGGAGGGGCTTGATTTCAACCCAGACAGCCTCTTGGTCTGTTCCACGCCAGAGAACAAAATCCTGGATTTCACTCAAACCGGCTCATCCCAAGAAGCACCCCACCCCTGCGAGGCCAAGAAGGAGCAGACAAACAGGATTAATCCTTGTCCCCAGGTTGATCTGTGATGGAGACATGACCACGTGATGGTGAGCCTGCTGTCTCATCAGCTGCCAAGGGCCCCATAACAGGTTCATTCAACACACAGACTACTTCGTCACATGCAGCCTGTGTTTGCTCAACCCACCAACTTGGCAGACGCCACTGAGGGGCTCCCCAAGGCTGCAGGAAGCAAGCCTACTCCTTCATGTGCACAAAGCAAGGAGACCCTCCCCTCCCTGATCACAGCCAGCGTTCTCGAGCCAGCCGGCCCCCGCCCACTCACTGGCAGGCGGGATTGTCTTTGCAAAAGTGGGAGGTGATTGAAGAATCATGTTTCTAAAGCTTTAGAGGTTAATAAGCTTCACCACCACATCCTCTGTGCCAGGTCCCACACTCGCTCCTCTCCTCCTCACCATCACTGCCCAGGTTGGTGTTACTGATAGGGATGGAGTAGGGCACAGGTAGTAGAAGTCGCAATAAAAGATCATAGATAGAGAGGGAAACATGGGGACGTTGGGAGATCACTGTAAGGTAGTAATTGCTCAAGAAAGCCATCAGAGCAAGGCAGGCTTGCTTGACTAGTGGAGATGTGAGACATTGGGTGGGGGATGGGGTGAGGCCTGCATTCAGAGTCAGACCAAGGGCAGGGGTTTGAGGACTGCCCTTCTGCTGATTTGAATACACACCTTAGCAGATACTAAGGAGAAGCTACTTTTCCAACCCCTACTCCCCTCGGATGACAAAACGGTAGCCCACTGGATCTTCAGGGCAGAGCCTCTTTGCCTGCCCACTTGCATCTCTCACAAGCATCCTATCTTAATAAATCTATTTCTTGCCTATCACTTTGTCTCTTGCTGAATTCCTTCTGCATGAAGGACCTAAACCTCCATACATCCAGACACCAGGTGAGTGATTCTAATTTAACACTTTGGGTTTAAGACCTGATCTGGGTTCTGGCTGGGTTCGAGTCCCGGCACGTGGGTTCAAGACCCAATCTGGGTTTTGGCTAGGTTCAGGCCATTAGTGCTGTCAGTTTCATTACTATTCTCATTCTGCAGAGGAGGAGATGAGGCTAAGAGAGGCTGAGTAACTACCCAAGGTCAAGGTCTTTGGCGAGGAGGCAGCAGAGGTAGGATTCCAGCCTGAGGTTCCCTCCTGTGACCATGGCACCACGACCAACTAACCCGGTGTCCCCACCAAGTCTCCACCCCCGTCCAAAGCTTCTGTCCTTCCACAGTCCCATCCTCTTCCGCCTGCATCATCCATGACAAATCTCTGCATTCTTCGCACAGAGTGAGTTGTTATTTGACCGGAAAGGCGGATATTTGTCATCATTGCGGGCATAGACACCCCCAATGCCAAGAGAGCCCTTAATCTCCTGCTGCTGGGGGAGAGAAAATATGAACCCCTGTTCTCTTAGGAGGTGGACTTCAGGAAGCATTTCTCCAAGGCCTGGCTGTTGTAAGGGACATCTGATAGTCCTCTTGCCATTCGTGCCCTCATTTAGTAAGCCTGGAGGTGTGTCCGGTGTGATTATAGTTATTTATTTATTTATTGCCTTTTCTTTTTTTTTTTTAGGGCCACACGCACAGCATATGGAAGTTCCCAGGCGAGGGGTCAAATTAGAGCTACAGCTGCTGGCCTACTCCACAGCCACGGCAACGTGGGATCTGAGCCACATCCGCGACCTCCACCACAGCTCATGGCAATACCAGATCCTTAACCCACTGAGTGGGGTCAGGGATGAAACCTGCATTTTCATAGATATTAGCCAGGTTCATTACTGCTGAGCCACAATGGGAACTCCTTTTTTCTGTATTTTTAAAAATTAAAGTATAGTTGATTTATGATGTAGTGCCAATTGCTGCTGCAAAGTGACCTAGTCATACATATATTACTTACGCATTCTTTTTCTCATAGTACCCCCCCGTCATGTACTATCCCAACAGAGTGGACACAGTTCCCTGTGTTGTACAGTAGGACCTCATTGTGTATCCATTCTAAATGTAATTTAGAAACTCCCAGTCCTGGGATAACTGCCTGCTGTCTCCTGTGTTGGGATGGGGGTTCTTTGGGGCAGGCACTGTGGCTGGCATGGAAAGGTACTTGGTAAATGGTCAGATGATGAGTAGAAGGACACGTGACTATAGAGAGGACCCATCAAGAGGCAGGAAGCCACGTGTTCCATGGAAGAGGCAAAGCACACGCCCTGGCCATTCCCCAAAGGACATATGCGGCTAGAAAAATGCAAGACTGCTCTATAGGTCAACAGAGTGGATTTAGGATTTAGTCAGCTAGCGATAGAGGCAGGTGGGAGCAGGGACAGCTGGGGAGGAAGGAAGGAGAGAGAATTCCAAGCCAAGAAAAAAAGGGGAGCAGCACAGCTAGGGTGAAGGTGGGAAAAGGGAAGAAGCAGCAGATAAAGGGCAGGTGCAGGCAGACCCAGGTGGGGGTCGTGCAGCCACACTGAGGGACATGAACTGTTTTTTGCAGCATCAGGGCCGACACTGAGGAGGGTGGGGAGGCGAAGAGCTGCAGAAGAGTGGTGACAGGATGGACGCCCACAAATTTAGAGAGTTGGTATTTCCTTCGGCTCTCACTGACTTGAGTTTCAAAGGAATCCAAGTATCCCTCCCTCTCCCCCTTTATTTTTTAAGACACTTCATGAAGTGTCCTGAAGTGAACACTTGGGGCTTATAAATAAATGGTCAAGGGTGAACTGGTTTTCGTTGTAATGAGAGGTTTAAATTGGCTCACTTTAAATCTGCAGTCAACATCCAAGTCCGTTTTGATCTCCGTAATACTCCAGGGGATGTGGTCTCCACGAACCACAATGTGTTGATGCCACTACCCCGATGGCAAACACTGTCTCTGCCCTGTCCTGGGCAGAAGTCCCTTCAGATGGGGACAGTACCCCTTTGACTAGTTAGTCCCTTTTTAAGGGGGCAGAGCCAGAGGAGGGGTTCCAGGAAACTTTTTCACTTAGTTTGTTCTGCTATTAAAGGCAATTATACCTTAACTCTCTTAATTCATGCAAGAGACAGGAGGAGATGCTGTGGTTGAAGGGAAAGAGGTCCTGGCTGGGTCAGAGAATCAGACTCTGTCCTTCCTCTCAGCATGTCTGCTTGATCTTAGGCAAGTCCCTCTCCCGTGCTAAGCCTCTGTTTCCCCAATTATAGGAGGGAGGATTGGACAAGAGGCTCTCGTTTCTAGAGCACTTCCAGGCTCTGTCATGCACAGTTTCTCTTCCGACCTCTGCCTGGCTGCGGTTGTCAGTGAAAGCATCAGAGAGCACGAATCCCAGATGGAGAGAAGGAAGGGACTATTTTAAGGAGACAAATGACTAAGAAGAAAACCACCAGTGAGGAGAGGAAAGAGCCCAGAGAGCCCTGCTGGCCTTTGCACGGAACTGACATTTTTATGGGGCTCTGCTGGCCTTGGACCATGAGCTGCCCACACACACACAGGGGAACCCCACAGCAGCCACTGAATGCTGCGTTGTGGCACTGGGACCCATGAGCCAACAGACCCTTTTTGCAGCCTCCATGAAAGCAGACTAGGGGAGCGTCGGGCCCGGCTTGTCAGCTCCCGTTGGGCTGGACTTGACTGCATCCAGCAGAGAGACCTCCCAGGCAGACTGGGAGCAGAGGAAATCAGGTTGGAAATTCACTGGCAACCCACACTTGACCCCATGGAAAGTGCTGGTTTGGGCTGGAAGGAATGGCACAATTTAACTTGGCCTGGCTGTCCTGTTCAATCAGACCATGGAAAGCCACAAGCGTGGAGTTAAGCCTCCTACAAAGTGCTGAGTCTAATGTCATGGGATGTCCACTGTGTAGTGGTCCCAGGGCATGCAATGATGAAAAAAAAAGAATGCACGGGCTCCGTCTTCACAGAACTTGCAGTCTAGTGAGAAGGGCAGGCATGCCAACAATTCGTCCCCATCTGCTAAACATCACACTTGAGATGGGTTGGAAGGACCACTGAAAATCTAGCAACCCATTCTGAGAGATGGCGGGAGGGAGGAAAAGGGTCACAGAGAAAGGGACGTGTCTTCGAGTTTTGAACTATATTTGGGAGTTACTCAGGCGGAAGAGAAAAGGTGGGTGGGACCATTGCTGCTGAAGGCCCAGCATGTGGCCAAACCTAGCGGTATGAGAATACAGTAGGTTTGAAGAACTGCAAATAGCTCTCAGGGGCTAGTGAATAGCAGGCAAAGGTGGAAGGGCAGCATGAGGTGCTGGAAATTTCACAGGGTAAATTGTGCCCCCCTCAAAAAGCAAGTCTAACTCCTGGAACTTATGAACGTGACCTTCTTTAGAAATAAGGTCTTGGCAGACATAATCAGGTGACGACAAAATCACTTGGGGGAGGGGGTCCTAATCCAGTGACTGGTGTCCTTATAAGAAGAAGAAAATTTGGACACAGAGACATGCAGTGCCGGTTTCATGCAAAGACAGAGATAGAGATTGGGGTAAACCACTCAGTCAAAGATCTCCAAGTCAAGGAACATGAAGCATTGCCAGCAGCCACCAGAAGCTGGGAGAGAGGCATGGACCAGATTCTCCCTCTGAATCCCCAAGAAGGAATCAACCCTGCCAACACCTCAATAGTAGACTTCTGGCTTCCAAAGGGGGGAGAAAATAACGTTCTGTTGTTTTAAGACACTCGGTTTGTGGTAATTTATTACGACAGCCCTAGAAAACCCAGTGGGCATATGAGCCACTCTGAGTTTCTAGTTATCAGTAGCCTACAATGTCCCAGACTCCAGAAACTGTATCTTTCCGAAAAAGAGGGAGAGAGAGAAGAATAAAGAAAAAAAAAGAAGAAAAAATGGTTTCTCATGGAACCATTCAAATGACTGGAAAATCCCCATGCCCAGATAGCCAAGCTATAACTCTTGTGTATTCCTTCTTATACCTGACACCCAGCAACAATCTTTTTTTGTTGTTTTGCCTTTTCTAGGGCCACTCCCATGGCATATGGAGGTTCCCAGGCTAGGGGTCCAGTCGGAGCTGTAGCTGCCAGCCTACACCAGAGCCACTGCAACGCGGGATCTGAGCCACGTCTGCAACTTACACCACAGGTCATGGCAATGCCAGATCCTTAACCCACTGAGCAACAAGGCCAGGGACTGAGCCCACAACCTCATGGTTCCTAGTTGGATTCCTTAACCACTGCGCCACCATGGGAACTCCCCAGCAACAATCTTTAATCAGACTATGTATCCTGATTTTCATGGTTTTTTTTTCTTCTTTTTTTTTCTTTATTCTTCTCTCTCTCCCTCTTTTTCGGAAAGATACAGTCTCTAGATTCATTGTGAGTTTGGATGACTCCATATTTGAGTGGGTTTGGGTGAATCAGCCAACTTATTAGTGCCAAGTGTTCTTTTCAGTTTTCCTGATTCACCCTCCTCTTGAGATTTCCAGAATTAGATTGCTTGCAAAACTTGAAGAATGAACTTCAGCTCCTTGCAGACTCACATGGAGTCTCATGTGACTATCTTGTTTGCAGACCTGAGCTTCCAATGGCATCTCAATAGAGAAAAATCTTTCCATGACACCTCTAGAGCAAGACCCACCTCCCATGCTTCCTTCTGATCCTGCGGAATGCAGGTCCTGTCCAGGATGTCTACTCTGCATTGGCTAATGGGGAAATGAAGTTAAAGAAGATGCCTTTAAGAATCTAGCAGTCTGGTGGAGGTGAGGCTTGGGAGTCATATAGACCAAGTTGTTTTAGTACATCACAGTAGGTAGGTGACCCAGTAGATGGATATACCAGGTGCTTTAGAGCCCAGAAGAGGAGAACATGGTCCATGATACTGGCTGCCATTTGCCGAACACCTAACTAAGTGCCAGAAACCATGGTAGGGGCTTTACATGCATGATCTCTCTTCAAAGAGCAAGATGCGTATTAGCATCCTCATTTTACAGATGAAGAAACTGAGTTCAAGAGATTATCTTGCTCAAGGCCACTCAGCTAGCAAACGACAGAACCACAACTTGAATTTAGGTCTGCCTAAGATCACA
This sequence comes from Phacochoerus africanus, assembly GCF_016906955.1. NCBI lineage: Eukaryota > Metazoa > Chordata > Mammalia > Artiodactyla > Suidae > Phacochoerus > Phacochoerus africanus. Next base: position 211,174,283 of record NC_062544.1, on the reverse strand, counting down.
CATGGTTTCCCCACAATACCAAGCTGGTTGATGGCCAGGGCTTGTTTCATCAAAATCGGCACTTTAAAATATTCACTGATCTTTCCATATTGTTTTTGCACTATCAAAAACATTTAGTGGGGAGCTCCCATTGTAGCTCAGCAGTAACGATCCTGATATGAGGTCCCCCCGTATACATGAGGATGTGGGTTCGATCCCTGGCCTTACTCAGTGACTTAAGGATCCAGCATTGCCATGCGCTGTGCTGTAGGTTGCAGACACATCTTGGATCTGACATTGCTGTGGCTAAGGTGTAGGCTAGAAGCTGTAGCTCCGATTCAACCCTTAGCCTGGGAAATTCCATATGCTGCACACTTCTTAGCAAACTAACAAACAGACAAAAATATTTAGTGGGAAGATAAAGATTAAACACACCAATGTTGCCAACAATCCGGTCAGTGCTGTTTTTATCTCGCTTGACCTTTCTGAGGGCTGATTTTGCTTCCTTATTGAAAATCCTTCTTCCCTTTCTTCAATGACATCGTGGTGTTCTTTCTTCCTCTTTGGGTGTTTATATATTTATTTTTGTCTTTTTTTTTGTCTTTTTGCCTTTACTAGGGCCGCTCCCGCAGCATAGGGAGGTTCCCAGGCTAGGGGTCCAATCGGAGCTGTAGCCGCTGGCCCACGCCAGAGCCACAGCAACGCGGGATCCGAGCCGAGTCTGCAACCTACACCACAGCTCATGGCAATGCCTGGGATCCCACTGAGCAAGGCCAGGGATTGAACCTGCAACGTCATGGTTCCTAGTTGAATTTGTTAACCACTGCACCACGATGGGAACTCCTATTTTTGTCTTTTTTAAGGCTGAACCCTTGCATATGGAGGTTCCTAGGCTGGAGTCGAATCAGAGCTGTAGCTGCAGGCCTACTCCACAGCCAGAGCAACTCGGGACCCGAGTCTGGGACCTACACCACAGCTCACAGAAGTGCTGGATCCTTAACCCACTGAGCAAGGCCAGGGCTCAAACCTGCGTCCTTATGGATGCTAGTCAGATTCATTTCCACTGAGCCAGGACAGGAACTCCTGGGTGTTCTTTTAAATTGACTTTTTTTCTAATTCCTTCTTTAAGGTTTTGCCCTCCGTCTATTTTTTGTTTACTGCTCTACATACCATCTTTAGAAAAATCCCACCTACTCCAATTATTTCAATTACTTTCTTGGCCATGTTGTCTTCATTGTTGATTCCCAAATCTCTGCATGTCATGCCAACCCCTCTTCTGAGCCTCAGACCTGGATACCCAGTGTTCTCACCATCATTTCCACCTGAAATGCCCACAAACATCCCAGAGTCACCACGGCATGTCTGGTCTCATTATCTTTTCCCCTGGACTCCACCTCCTCTGCTCCGTATTCCCTTGTTAGCCAAAGCATCCTTCTTTATCCTCCCTCATTTGATCAATTCTTAAATTTTCTCCATTCTGCTTCCTAAATGTCTCTCAACTATGCCTGCATGAGCTGTCACCACCTTAGGCATGTCCCCTGTCTTCTCTATCTGAATGATTGGGTTTGTTTTTTTTTTTAACTTTTAACTTTTGAAATTTTTTTTTTGTCTTTTTGTTATTTCTTGGGCCACTCCCATGGCACATGGAGGTTCCCAGGCTAGCCGCGTCTGTGAACTACACCACAGCTCACGGCAACACCGGATCATTAACCCACTGAGCAAGGGCAGGGATCGAACCCGCAACCTCATGGTTCCTAGTCGGACCCGTCAACCACTGCACCACAACAGGAACTCTGAATTATTTTTAATTTATAGAAGAGTTGTCAAGATAGTACAGAGAGTTCCTGTATCCTCTTCATCTAGCTTCCTTCACGTGAGTGTCTTGTGTAACTATGGTACAGTTATCAAAATGCGGAAATGAACGCTGCATCCCGAATGATTTTGACAGATTCTGTGGCAGATACTTTGATGACCTAGGTGCCCCCCACCCCAGCATCTTTTTCTTCCCCTTTTATTAGCTTGAACTGGAAATGTATCCACCTCCAAAGGATGGATCATGATATTTCTGTCGGTCCCACTTTGACCGACTCCCACTCATCAAAAAACATCAGCCAACTCCTCCAGATCTGAGGAGGTGGTCCTCCAGAATGTTCCCCTAACAACCTACTCCTTCTCCACAGCCACTGGGTTGTAACTCTCTGTGTATTTGTCTGTCATTCCCAGTAGGTGCCCAGTAATTATTTGCAGTATGAATGAATGAAAGAGATCAGGGTGGCTGGAGTTCTAGGTTTGCTGTTGGTGATCAGAAGGGTGTCATCTATGAATTGAGGTGTTTGAACAACTATTGAGGACCCAAAGTCCTTAAAACACAAAGACCCAGTCCTATGCAGATGGACCCTAATGCCACTGCCATCCTCACTCTGACCATCCTAGTGATGGAGGGCAGCGCTAAGGCTGGTGTCACAGGCTCCTTGAATGTCATGTCTGGGACCCTCCCTTGAATCCAATGGTTCCCAGACCTTGTTGGCTGACTCAGAGTCTCCAGGGATAGGGCCTGGCAATCTGCCTGTTTAATAAGCTTGCAAGGTGATACAATGCACGGCAGGAGCCTGGCTCCAGTCCAAGAACTGGAGTTTGGAGCCCTTTCTGTAGGCCAAAATGCTTAATTTACAGTGTTGGACAATCTGATCATGAAGGTCTCTTCCAACTCCGATTTTCTGATAAATTCTTTTTCACAATTTTCAAAATTAGCTGGTGAATCTAGATGCTTTTAAGATGAATCATGGATATACATATTATATTCCTATAAATGCCTTTCAAAAATTACATATGACAGAAAATAATTCCAGTTTCTTAATCTTAACCTTTTTTATTCTAAACCTCATTCTTTATGATGTAATATCAGAGATTTAGACTTTATGAACCTGATGGGTAAATTATATGCATTCGAATCTTGATTTAGCTTTGCAATCATAGTCAATTTCCACTCTGGCTTTTGGGCACTGGATAGCCTTTATTTCTACATATAGCATGTACTGATTTTTATTTTTGGAATGTAATACAAGCTTTTAGTCCAAAACAGGTTAGTCCTAATGTTCACGCCTCTCCAAAATTATGCATCTCTGTCTAAGGAAGCCAAATTGCAGTAGATTTTCCACTGTTTAAAATACCCAATATTCTGTAATGGTTTGGCTGGTTACTGGATGGAAACAGAAATACCATATGTCAAAACCTCATTTACCTGCTCCTCTCCCTCCCATTCCAGACAAAGAGAACAAAATCAAGTTCAAAAATAGTGCGGGCAGCCCTTACCTTGGCACCTGCACAGCCACAGTGGATGCGTGTGGGTTGGAGGGATCAAGGCTGACTGAACTTCTCAGTATTTGCACACCTCAGGTGTAGACAACACAGCTTCCAAGGATGCACCTTTTCAATGTAAGGCCCCATTGCAGAGTACAATCTGGGGTCAAACAGGTGGCTAGTCTCTAGAGGAAGTGAGGAAGAAGCTGTCACAGACCAGGGGCTTGCAGGCCAGCGGGGAAGAAGTTCTGGGAGTTCTAATGAACTCAGGAGCACACAGAACAATGATAAAATTTTAAAGCTTCCAGGTTAATTTGAATCCTTCAAAGGAAAAGAACACTGGATGTTCAACAGTGGGTGGGTGGGAGGAAGGGATTTCATGGTCTGTGCTGCACATTTCTCATCCCTTCTTCTTCACTAGTGAGTATTCATTTCCAACAGGCATTAAAGAAACAATTAAGCCTTCACGGCTCATCAGAAGTGCATGGAAACACTTTGGTCATCATTTTTCCAGGCTTCTGCCATGACATCTGTTCTGTACTACGGTGCTGTAGCGAAAGAGCCATGACTTTCTAAGCTCATTTCCACATCCCTTGCTTCCTGTGCCTGTGATTGGAGGTGAAATGGACCATCGACTGAAGAACTGAAGTTCTTCTGCCATTTCTGGATAACAAAGAGGCATGGAGACCCTCTTTGATGTTTTGGCTTTGGGGACTCAGATTTGAAACTTGTAGCCAATGCATCCATCAGAGCTATGACATGTTCCTTCTTTGTTTCTTTTTTTTTCTCTCTTCTTTCTCTTTCTTTCCATTTTTCTTTCTTTTTTCTTTCCATCTCTTCCTTCCTTCCTTTCCTTCCTTCCTTCCCTTCCTTCCTTTCCTTCCTTCCTTCCCTTCCCCTTCCTTCCTTCCTTCCTTCTTCCTTCCTTCATTCCTTCCTTCCTTCCTTCCTTCCTTCCTCCTTCCTTCCTTCCTTCCTTCCTTCTCCTTCCTTCCTTCCTTCCTCCCTCCCTCCCTTCTTTCTTTTCTTTCTTTCTTTCTTTCTTTCTTTCTTTCTTTCTTTCTTTCTTTCTTTCTTTCTTTCTTTCTTTCTTTCTTCTAACATATATTGAGCATATATTATGCACGAGTCATGTGCCACACTCTGGTTTAGCTGATTCAGAAGGAGATGCAGTAAACTAACTGCTGTCAGGTACACAATCAGAGTATTTTCAAAGCACCTGGGCCAACCATGCTTATGTCCAACAGTTACTTACTGAGCACTAGTCATGCTGTGTCAGAGACACAGAGTTAAAGCAAAATGAGTCCCTGTTTTTAGAGACCTCACAGACTAGTCATAGCCCAGTAGAAAGGACTGTGAAATAAGATAGATAATTCTGAATGACATAAAATGCAGACAGTCTATCTACCCAACCTTCCATCTACCAACCTTTTATCCAAGTATGTATTAAATATTTATTACAAGCCAGCTCTATTCTCAACTTCAGGGATAAAGCCCTGAAAAAGACCAGCCTGTGAAACATACACCATAAAGTTAATAAATGGAGTTAACTCTTAATAGTGAAAAGTTCTACAAAAAGAATAAATCGAGGTGATGTGATACAGAGCGTTACAGATAGAGATATCGTAGAAGGGCTCTCAGAGGCAGGGACATTTGAACTGAGACTGACAGAGTGTGTAGGAGCCAGCACGTGATTATCTGGGTGAAGATATAATCCTAGACAGAGAGAAGAGCAAGTGCAAAAGTTCTGAGGTACAAATGAGTTTCGTGAGGTCAGAGAAGAGAAAAGAGGCCAGAGTAACTGCAGTATGGTTAGTAGGGGTGGGTAGAGGAGGGGGTATGGAGAACTAGAAGAGAGTGGAGAAAAAGGCCTAGACTGGATTATGTGGTCTCTCACAGATCCTAAGACATCTGCATCTTATTCTAAGCACACTAAGAAGTCTTTGCAGACTCTGTAATAGGAAGGACATACTTGGACTTACGCTTTAAAAGACTACTCTGAACTTCTCAATGATTCCCACAATAAGTAAGCAAAAAAAACCAAATAGTAAAGATATAGATCCAAACAACACTTAATTGATATTTATAGAACATTCCACACGAAGTAAGTGTAAAATACACATCCTTTCCATGTGTAAATAGAATACTGACTAAGATCAAACATTTGCTGAGCCATAAAATAAATCTCAACACATTTAAACCATTGAAATCTTATAAAATGTCTTTACTAAATGAAGAATGAAATTAAATTAGAAATCAACTGCAATAAAATATCTAGAAAATCCCCCAAAAATTTAGAAGTTAAATAACACACTTCTAAACATATGGATCAAAAGAGAAATTTACAAAGAAAATTAGAATATTTTTGAACCAATTGACAACAAAAATACAATATATCAAAATTTATGTTAGGCAACTAAAGTAATGATTAAAGGGAATTTTATAGGGTTTAAGGGTTCTTTGGGAAATTTCCAGTTTAAATACCTATATTAAAAACAAAGAAAGGTTTAAAATCAATGATTGAAGTTTCTAGCTTAAAAAGCTATAAAAAGAAGAAAGCATTAAATAATAAGCATAAGAAAAGAAATAATAAGCATAAGAGTATAAAGCAATGAAATAAAATACATACCTTAAATAAAGAAAATTGACAGTCAGAAGTTGACTCTTTGAAAAGATTAATAAAATGTGTAATTCCTTATTAAGATCAATAAAGAAAAAAAGAATAAATAAAAATGACTAATTTTAAGAATGAGGAGTTCCCATCATGGCTCAGGGGGTTAAGAGCCTGAATGGTATCCATGAGGATGCGGGTTCTATCCTGGCCTCGCTCAGTGGCTTAAGGATTCAGCATTATGGCAAGCTGCAGTATAAGTTGCAGATGCGCCTTGGATCCTGCATTGACATGGCTGTGGCATAGGCAGCAGCTTCGGTTCCAATTCAACACCTAGCCTGAGAACTTGCATATGCCACAGGCGCAGCCCTAAGAAGGAAAAAAAAAAAAAAAAGAAAATGAAAGAGGGATATCCTATACATCTTGCAGACATTAGTGTCTAATAAGGGAATATTTGGAACTCTATGTTAATATAGTCAGTAATTTTAGGTCAAATGGACAAATTCTTTGAAAGACATAACTCATCAAAGCTGACTCAAGATGAAACAGGAAATCTAAATAGCCTAACTTCTACTAAAAATATTCAGTTCATAGCATAAGTCAAAAACATTTCCACAAAGATAACTCCAGACTCAGAAGGTTTCACTGTGAGTTATATCAAACATTTACAGAATTAATAGTACCAATTTTATATTTATCAAATTAATTTTAAGCAGAGTTTAGAAAAATAGATATGAAGGCTCTACTTCTTTAACTCTATAAGGCTAACATAATCTTAATAGAAAAAACTAGATGAATGGATTAAGAAGATGTGGTATATATCCACAATGGAATACTACTCAGACAAAAAAAGGACAAAATAATGCCATTTGCAGCAAGATGGATGGAACTAAAGTCTCATACTGAGTGAAGTAAGTCAGAAAGAGAAAGACAAATACATATGATATCACTTATATCTGGAATCTAATATAGGACACAAATGAACCTTTCCACAGGAAAGAAAATCATGGACCTGGAAAATATACTTGTGGATGCCAAGGGGGAGGGGGAGGGAGTGGGATGAACCAGGAGTCTGAGGTTAATAGGTGCAAGTTACTGCATTTGGAGTGGATAAGCAATGAGATCCTACTGTATAGCCCAAGGAACTATAGCTAGTCACTTGTGATGGAGCATGATGGAGGATAATGTGGGAAAAAGAATGTATATATATATATATATATATATATATATATATATATATATATATATATATATGTGACTGGTTCACATTTCTGTACAGTAGAAAATTGACAGAACTCTGTAAACCGACTCTAATGGAAAAAATAAAAATTGTTAAAAAAGAAAAAACTGACAAATGCATTTAAGAAAAGGAATATATTATCCTCACTCTGTGAATGAGGACACTGAGGCTCAGACAGGTGACACGACTTGTCCCAAATCTCAGATTTGGAAGAGGCAGAGCAGAGCTGGGTCCAGGTTTCCAGCCCCAGACTCTCTTCACCATGCTGTCACCTTCCAAGCAGCACAATTACCATCTGCAAATCACATCCTATAGGCAACAATTTAGGCTACTTGGGCCAGAAGATGATACCTGAGGACCCTCTCTTCACTGCTTCCTGCTCCCAAAAGAAGGCAGATGGGTGATTTTTGCAACCTTTACTGGCCTGGTGTGAATCTTCCTACTTACAATGAACGGCTGTGTGAGCCCAAGGAGATATGTGTGGTTTCAGGGGAAAAAAAAAACAAAACAAAAAAAACCACCTCTTCCATAGTGCATCTGGTTTTCTTATTTGGGCCAATAATCCTGTCTAGTCCATTATGTATTACTTTGGGTAACAGATAAAGGCACAGAAGGAAGGCTTGAAAGTTTTAACAGGAAAGCAAGTTGCTGCCAGAAGGAGATAATAGCAGAACCGCAACATAGTGATAGCAAAACTCTGCTGTTTTTCCTTATTCGGAGAGTCAGGTGCTATTTAAATTGAGGCTTGAGTGCTATTAATTACTATTCAAATGAGTAATGTATCCTATATTAGACTCATTATCAGAACTAGAAATAACTTCCTCAGTTCATTTGTGGTCCTGTAGTTTAGATGTCCTTGGGGGTGATTTTAGAAGTGGGCCATTGGCTGGCACATGGGAATTCATTTCAGCATCTGTTCTACTGGTTTGTGAATCTTTGTGACCTAGTCTTGCTGGGAACATGGTTAGGACTGGCCTTCATCTCTGCAGCCTTGAGATCTAATCTTCCTTCATTGTCTAGTTGGGTCTATTTCCTAAATATCTCTCAGCTCTGTGTCTTCCGCTCACTCTCCTCTGTCCTTGTTCAGGGTCTCCTGATCAACTCCAAGGCCATTGGCTTCCTAGCCGGTTCCCTGTCTTTAATCTCCTAGCCTCCAGTCTGTCTTTCACAGGATCACTGGAAGCTGTATATCTATGTCGACTTTGTATTAAACCAAACACTCATTAGTATGTCTTTCATAATTCTAGCCTCAGTGTGTATAATTAATTTCCCAGTTTAAACTCTCCAAGTGGAATTCCCAAAGGTCCCACCTTCTCCTCCTTAAGACCAGACCCCCATCTTAACTAAAGACCACTCCTGGAGTTCCTGGCGGGGGCGCAGTGGAAACGAATCTGACTAGGAACCATGAGGCTGTGGATTCGATTCCTGGCCTCGCTCAGTGGGTTAAGGATCTGGCATTGCCATGAGCTGTGGTGTAGGTCTGATTTGACCCCTAGCCTGGGAACCTCCATATGCCTAGGGTGCGGCCCTAAAAGGCGAAAGAAATGAATGAATGAATGAATACATAAATAAACCTCTCCTTTCATCTAGTTGCACAGGCCAACAATTGGGGGTCAGAGTTCACCCTACCTTTTCGCTCTGCCCTGTATCCAATCCAATCAGCAAATCCCGCTGTCTCCACCTTCCAAAGAGATCCAGAATCTGCACCAGTCACCATCTCAATCTCCCCGATCTCTCACCAGGATTATTGAAAGAGCCTCCTTACTGGTCTCTCGGCTTCCTCTTTTGCTCCACCACCATTGTTCTCAAAAAGCAGGCTGAAGACTCCTATTAAAACCCAGAAGCCATATCACATAACTCTTGTGTGCAAAATCCATAACTGCCACCTAGCTCAGAGTAGAGACAAATTTCCTTACAGTGATGCCTTACTCGTCTGGCCCTTCTTAAGCTTCCAAAACCCCATTTCTACTCTTCTCTCCAGGGCTTCCTCCATTCCAGCCACCCTGGCTCCATCCATGCTCCAGGCAAGATCCTTTCTCAGAACCTTGGTGCCTGCCACTCCCTCTGCCTGGAACACTCTTCCCCTCCATGTCTGCATGGCTCACTCCTTGTTTCTTTTAGATTCCTTATCACTTCCCTGACTGCCCAACTGCAGTACCCTTTTCTCATCCTTCCTATCTTCTTTTCCTGCTTCCTTTTTTTTTTTTTAATGGCTTCCCTCGTGGGCTATGGAAGTTCCTGGGCCAAAGATTGAATCCAAGCCACAGCTGCAACCTATGCTGCAGCTCCAGTAATGCCAGATCTTTTATAACCCACTGCGCTGTGCCAGGGATTGAACCTGCACCTCCACAACCCGAGCCACTGCAGTTGGATTCTTAACCCACTGCACTACAAGAGAAACTCCTCTGCTTCCTTTTTTTTTTTTTTTTTTTTTTTTTGCCTTTTAGGGATGCACTCGTGGCATATGGAAGTTCCCAGGCTAGGGGTCGAATCAGAGCTACAGCTGCTGGCCTACGCCACAGCCACAGCAATACCAGATCCTTAATGCATTGAGCAAGGCCAGGGATCGAACCCACGTCCTCATGGATGCTAGTCAGATTTGTTTCTGCTGAGCCACCCCAGGAACACCATCCTCCTCTCTTTTTTAAAATGGAACACAGGAGTTCCCATTGTGGTGCAGTGGGTAACGAATCTGACTAGGAACCATGAGGTTGCAGGTTCAGTTCTTGGCCTTGCTCTGTGGGTTAGGGATCCGGCGTTGCTGTGAGCTGTGGTGTAGGTCGCAGACGTGGCTCGGATCCTGCGCTGCTGTGGCTGAGGTGTAGGCCGGTGGCTACAGCTCCAATTAGACCCCTAGCCTGGGAACCTCCATATGCCACGGGAGTGGCCCTAGAAATGGCAAAAACACACACACACACACACACACACACACAAACAGAACATATAACCTTTTGATGTACTACATACTTATCTAACAATTTGTTATTATTTCTGGTCTACATTCCCAAATGGAATACAATCTCTGTTAGGTCTGAACTTGATGTTATTCACTGCTCTACTGCCAGAGCCTGGCACATAATACATGGTTAATAAATATTTATCGAATGAGTGAAGAAAGGAATATGCTTCTCTAGACTCATCTTCCAGAGCTCCTTCCCACTGAACACTACCTTTTCAATGATGGTGGTGATGATGATACATTTCTCTTGAAAAAAATTTGCTAAAGACAAAAGTATTAAAAAACGGAGACAATTTGTTAACATGTAAAAGTATAGCACATTGATGAAAACAAGCCAACACAAAAAGAAATAGCCAAAGCATGTGCAAAATACATCAGCACAGACTGAAAAAAAAGAGTTCATCCAATTCCAAGGTCTGTGGCTTTATAGCAACAATGGCTCCTAGGTCTCAACAGCATCCCAGCGGTCATGTCACAGGCAAGAAACCAGATGTTGGGTTTATTGTTCAACACTTCGTGGTGATATGGGTGGGGCTGGGTTTAGACATCCTCTCAAGGTCCTACCTTGTAAATGTTCTGATTATTTGGCAAGAATAGAAAGCATTCCTGGGAACTGCACAGTGCCTATTTGGACTCCTCATTAGGAGAGCGATTGCTCCTGCACAAAGGGATCGCTCAGGCCCGGGATGTTTCCGGGGAAAGGAAATAGCAAAGTCTCTTCAGTGCTGTTTGACTGGCCCTGTATCTGAGATTGCCAGATGCTCCAGGACACAGGTGCATAGGATGGTCCCATCTCCCAGGGCCTCGTTCTGCTTCAAGCTGTGTTGGGACCTCTCATGAAATCAAGATGTGAGTTCCGCCCTGATCAGAACTTCCTTAATGTCCCTCATAAAAGTGGGGTTTATATCTGTAGATGACCTACCCGTGTCCCTCCCCTCCACCCACTACGCCCCACAGAGAGCTCCTGCAAGTCAGGCAGGCACGCTTGCTAGAGACAGACAAGCCAGGCTCTCCAATAGTCCCCACTGGCTTCATTTGCCTTTTAGCACCATCTCTGCCCTCAACATTTCCTGCTCCCTCACCCTCAGCCTCTAATCTAGTGGTTCTCACACCTGAATATGCATCTCCTGGAAGGCATCTTAAAGCATAGCTTCCTGGGACTCCACCTCCCCCACCCCCCACCCCACAGCTTCCAATGCACGTAGTCCAGATAAGAGCTGGAAATTTTGCATTTCTATCAAGTCCCCAGGTGATGCTGATGCTTCTGGTCCTGGGACCATACTTTGAGATGCACGGGTTCACTTTATCACTGTCTGAACTCCTCCATCCATCTCCTTTCCATTTTCTCGACCACTGGCTTAGCTTGGCTCCTCCCAGACCTCTAAACATTTAGGACTTAGACTTCAAACATAATATTTCAAAAAAGTGAAGTAAAAGGCTCAAAGTCGCACAGCTAGACGGTGGTAGATTCAAGCAGGATCGCGATGCTTTCAGCACGTGTAAGTGGGGAATTTAATGTGGAAAGGGGCGTGGAGGAAGTTTTCCCCAGGGAAGTGACAAGTAGATTGTTTCTCTAAAGGGCAGTAGATGTTAATCAGGGAAAGTAGGAGAAGCAAAGGTGTTTGGTGGAGGCAGCAGCCTGTATGAAAGCTCTGTGGTAGGAGGGACCCTGGTGATTACAAGGGAATAAAAGAAAGGCAGTATGGCTACAACAAGAAGAGGCAGAAACCAGAGGGGCAGGGAGGGCGGACATTGCAAGGACAAAGAGGGCACATTAGAAGGTTTTTACTGGGAAGAACAATAGGAATTAGCAAGAACCTACTGCATGGCATAGGTTGATCTACTCAATAGTGTGTAATGACCTATATGGGAAGAAAGAATGATATATTTATATGCAAAATTGGTTCACTTTATGGTACACCTGAAAGTACTACAACATTATAAGTCAACAATTCTCCAATAAAATAAAATTTAAAAAAACAATAGGAATCCACCATGGGGTTTTAAGGAGGGAGAGGTGGCATCATCAGATTTGCTTTTCTGAAAGATGCAGGTGCTTGCCATGTGGAGGAAGCAAAGCGGTGTACAAAATCTGTGAATAATAAAGCGTGGAATCTGAGTATGTCAACTTCCCTGGAGGAAAACATGGCCAGGATGGTATCTCCAGTCTGTGGAAAGTAGAGATACCAACAGCTTGAAGGGATCTTAACAGAATATTTTATTAACTTTTGAAATCTCTGGGATTTCCTGCTGTGGTGCAGTGGGTTTAGGATCCAGTGTTGCCGTTAAGTCATAGTTGCAGCTAAGATTCAATCCCTGGCCCAGGAACTTCGATATGCCAAAGGTGTGGCCATTAAAAAAATTTTTTTCAAAGCCCCCCAAACAGAAAAACAAATTGCGGGTCCCAAACATAACCATTAAATGTCACCAAGTGAAGCATCACGAGTCTTCCCAAAGGAAAATAGGTGGCCACTCAGTCACTGTGAACTTAAACTCATCTTGCCTAACTTTCCCAGAATTCATGTGCCCTGATGAAAACTTAAAATGCATTCTGCTGTTTCCTGAGAAACTTGGGGAACACATTTTAACTAAATACCCTTCAACAGCTCACAACTTGGAGTTGCTATGCGTAATTCCCTGTTTATAAAACCTAGATTTACCCAGATGCTCCTTGCTCAGGTAGGAGCTGCTTCTCACCTCCCCGCCTTTCTTATTTACAGATGAGCAATCTCCTTGGTGGCCCCTGGCAACGGTACCCCTCTACCTCATGAAGGAGATGCCAGTCTGATATGTCATCTGTGTTTTGCTTCGGCCTGAATTCTGGGAAGTGTTGCCATTTCCCTTCCTTGAACATTTGCTTTGAAAATAAAGAGAGGATGTTCATCTTCCCCAAGAACCTCCCAGGGCGTTCCTGCCTGTCCGTCATCCCCCTGCCTTGGGAAATTCCGTCAGGCAAACATGAGCTGAACTGACCATGCAGGTGGTTGGACAGGGAAGAAGAGGAGCCGGAGGAAAAGCCTTTTGCAGAGTCCTTTCCCCCTTTGATACCCAGGCAGTGGTTTTAGGAAAGTAACTTGTGTTTACTAATACCCATGCACCAATTCAAGCGGATTTCCATACCATGCTCAAGGACACTGAGGGGCATTAAAAAGCCTGGTAGTTGGGCATCCAGGTTCTGGGTCTGGCTTGGCCAGTGAGCAGCTCTGTGACCTTGGACGAGTGTCTTTGTTTCTCTGGCCTCTGAATCCTCAACTGGAAGATGGGAGCATTAAATTGAATTACCAGTGTTTTCATTTTTATTTTCAATCTTTGAAAATTACATCCATATTGGTCCAGGCCCCTGTGTTTGAAAAATTTTTTGACTTCCATACATTCTGAACTTTTTGAGAAGGCTTTTATTTCTCTGTTTTATTCACTAAAGCACATGCCAGAGGGTCTCATCAACATGGTCCCAGTTGTATATCAGACTGGCCAAAGAAAACATCATTGTAAGGACATGTGGTTGCTTACAGGATGTTTGAACTTTTGAAAACAGGTTGCTAATCTCTACTGCGATATTCAGAGACCCTTACACATTGCAAGGATCCTTCCCCTCGAAAGAAGAGTTCCCACTGTGCAGCAGGTTAAGGATCCAGTGTTGTCTCTGCAGGGGCTCAGATCACAGCTATAGCTCGGATTCGATCCCTGGCCCAGGAACTTCCATATGCCGTGGGTGCAGCCAAAAAAGTTTTTTTGGAAGGATCACAAATGTAAGAACAAATGAAGTAAAACATCTTTCGAGAAGCCAGCTATGTCCACTGTCCTGAAGCTTAGGCCTGAGGAGGTAGTACCACAAGTCCTTATACTGAGGGAAAGAGTGTCACAGAGGCTGGAAAATCTGAGCTAGACCTCTGTCTTTCTTCTCTGTTGAAGGAGAACCATTCTGTGACTCTGGCTAACATCTACCCATGCTTCCTCTCCATTTAATCTCTCCAGTCTTCATATTGATGAATAGCCCAGACCGCTCCATCAGCTATATCCAAAATGATGAATATCAAGAAGCTCATTTATCTTTCTGAGGGATGCATCTACCAACTTCCCTAAAACTTGTGATTATGCTAGACCTCGAAGACAGACAAATGGAATTCTTTCTCTATCTCCACTTTGTTTTCTTCATACACGGATTGTCTATCATTTTCCAGGTATACAGTAGTTACATAACACATGCTTGCTGCATGTATGAATAAATTAACCAACTCATGTAGAAGCAAACTCTGTTAAACATGTCTGCACTTTCCATGCCCTTGAACTCTCTCTTATCAACCCTGTAAGGTAGGGAGCAGTCTTCCTATTTTACAACAGAGGAAACTACATGGTTAGGGTCATACAACAGGAGGTGGTGAGGCTGAACTTGAGGCCAGGTCTTTGGCCCACAGCCTTGGCCGGTGCCCCCAGGGTAGTGCCTCATGGATTTACATGGATTCCTTCCTCCGGCATTTCTGGATGAGCTGACCCTGCCTCTTCTCCCTCTCCACCCGCCGCCCACCCTGTCCATTTTGCCACCATCACCCAAGGGCACACCAGTCCTTCTCACTGTAAGGCGCTCCATCACCTCCCCTTGGAGACTTTACCCAGCTGCCTCTGGTCCTCTCCTCACCTCCCTCTGAACACCTATACCTCTATCATGCAAAGGGCCTGCCCCACCCCGAAATGTCAACGCTCTCACCCATTAGCTGGGTGGTGTCAGGCCAGTCACATCCCCGTCGGGGTTCCCGCTAGTTAGGTGGAAGTGTTTAACTAGCAGCTTTGATATCAGTCCCTCTAGCAAATACTCCTGATTCTCTCCCTTCCCTTTCTCAAGGCTGCCCTGTCCTTTGCTGAGCCCTCCCTCAGCCTGGGGCCCAAACACTGCTCTTTCCCAAACGACTTCTCGAATTCCAGTTCCTCAGAGGCTTCCTGAACCAAGTCACCCAAGAGGGCCATTCTCAGCCCTGTGACTCTGGCCCAGAGCTCACATATCTCTCACTGCTGGAACCACAAACTCTCAGAGAAATACACAGTGTCAGGGTTAATGAGCACCTACCTGCTGTGGCAGGCCTGCTTGTGGTTCTTCATCCTTGGAAACTGGACACAGATAAATCCATCCCTGCATCACTACACCTGAGTCACTCCAGCCAATGTAGGAACAACAGGTGATGTTACATGTTCCCCCTATTAGAACTGGAGAAACAGGTGGTTCACGTTATCTCCAACTCCTATGCCCACGTGACATATGAAGAAACCAAGATTCCTGAACCCCTGGACAGAAGGTTATAACCAAGAACAAGAAGGATGGTAAGGGACAGGCCTTTTTCTTGGGGACTGATGGTGGAGGTATTTGACTGAAGGCATTCCTTTCTCTCTCGTAGGATAGGCTGACCAAAGATCCACTGGGCCTCTCATGATGAATGCTATTACCAATGGCAAGGCCTGTAGCTTTCCTGTCCCTGTTGGCACAATCATTCAATTGCTCAAAAACATGGTGCTGAAGTTCCCACGGTAGCGCAACAGCTGCATCTCTGCAGCTTCAGGACATATGTTCGATCCCTAGGCCAGGGCAGTGGGTTAAAGATCGGACATTGCCAAGCGGTGGAGTAGGCTGCAAATGTAACTCAGATCTGACCCCTGGCCTGAGAAATCCATAGGTTGTAGGGTGACCAAAAATGGAAAAAAAAAAAAAAAAAAACCAAAAAACAAACAAATAAGCAAACAAAAACCATGATGTTGATGAGAGCACTGTGGTTCCACCCCTTTCAGACCGATGTCCCCGAAATAAGGGCTATAATTTAACTTCTGGAAGAGAAACAGGAAGAGAAAAATTGTTAGCCAAATATTTTGGTCTAATATCAAGTACTCCCATGGCCATGTGCATGCACATGCATGCACAAAATATTCTGTCCCTTCGATTAAACTAATTTTATGCATTTTTAATGATGAGAAACAATATCCCAAGGCCAGTGACGGGGGACAGACCTTCCCTCTTCTTGCCTGCCTGGCCAGGGTGGTGCTGAGTCAAGTTCAGGGTTTGGAGTCAGAGGAATTAGGACCAGGATTCGGCTTTAACCTTGACTCACTGTTCAACCTAGGGCAAGTCCTCTGTTTCCTGATCCATAAAATGGAAACACCACACAGCTGTTCACAGTAGTATCATGGGCAGCAGAAGAGGAAGGGGTGTGAAAGCTCTTCCCAGACTGTAAAGTGCAGCTCGAGGAGAGGTTATTCATACCAGAATTTTACTCCAGGGGTCTCCTGGGAAACTCTCATGGGGGAGCCTGGCCACATGGATATACATGCTGCTGCCAGCTCACCTTTCCCCAGAGTAGATACGCCCACATCACCTGCCCATGAAGAAGGCCACAGCAGCTGCCCCAACCTGCTGCCCAAGCTCCTTCACCAACATCTATAACCTTCCAAGGACTGACCCTGCTGACCAGCCTAACCAGCCAAACCAACCCTGTCATGTTTACCCCAAAAGCTTTCTCTCTGCCTACCTTCTCCCCACCCCAAAATGCCCCACCTGCCCAGTCTCCACAGCCTTTGCCTAACAGAAGTCCACCCATCCTTCTAGGTACAATTTTAATGCCACTTCCAGGAAGTCTTCCCTGATTGTCCCTCCCCACACACCCTCAATAGAAGGGGTTTCCTCTCCTCTGAACTCACCTCGTTGTCCCTCTTTTACAGGGTCTATATTCTATTAGAGCTAATTTGAGCACATTCTCTCTGTTTTACCAAAGTTGGAATTCCTCAAGACCAAGGTCTCTGTCCACTGCCCCCCACCCTGACCCCAGGCCCTTGCACAATTTCCAGCACCAGCAAGGGTTGAGTGTGGAAGGGATAAATGAATGAATGTACCCCTGCTTCCAAACACAAAAATCACCAGCAAAACGGTCAACTGAGCCCAGTTTTCTCTCCCTGGGTATGGGTTTGGTAAAGAATGCTGCATCTGGAACAGAGACAGAAGGGACATCAGCAGGTGACATAGGCACATCAACCAGTGGGGCCCCCTGGAACGTGGGTAACACAGAGGTGGAGAGTCAATTGGTAATCCGAAATCACATGCCATATGCATTGACAGTTTAGTCAAGTAACCACAAAATCCAGGACATATTTTTAAAAGGCAGTCAGAGTTGCAGGGCATGTCTAATAAAAATCATAGCAATAGTGAACTGATTTAGATTTTTTTATTGTTTTACACCTATTCTTCCAGGATGTGCGAAAGCAAACATCCAACACCAAAGGGAGGAGCTGGGAGCGGCAGCAGGAGAGCTGAAAACATTCTAGTCTGGGAACGGAAGTTCTAGGCCAAGCTCTGCAACTAATTGGGTATGTAGACATGTCAGAAGAATGTCCTTGTGGTCCCCTTCTCTCCTCCTGTAAATCACAGTTGGAGCAGGTGCTCCTTCCTGACGCTCAGATTAAGGAAGGTGCGCGGTTCTCCCACCTGCCAGGGTCTTGCACCATTTCCCAGCGAC
Organism: Phacochoerus africanus; assembly: GCF_016906955.1. NCBI lineage: Eukaryota > Metazoa > Chordata > Mammalia > Artiodactyla > Suidae > Phacochoerus > Phacochoerus africanus. The sequence goes on along the minus strand of NC_062544.1, from coordinate 211,156,704 downwards.
CGCTATCAAAAGACCCTCTGGGTTTACTTGAACATGGGTCAATTTCATGGGGGCACATTATTGGTAAAAGCGAGGTTTCCTGATGATGAGGGTGGAATGGGAGCCCCGAGAATAGAGAAGGCTGCCTTCAACTCATGACTCTGTTTTGGTTGCCGCCACCCCTGTCTATCACAGGTGGTTGAGTCCCAGTCAGGAGTCCTGGACCGGGGGTCCTTTTTCTGGCCATGCCCTCGGCATGCAGAAGTCTTGGGCCAGGGAACGAACCTGCACCACGGCAGGGATAACGCCAGATCCTTAATCCACTAGGCCACCAGGGAACTCTTGAGCTGGGGTTCCCTGCTCTGTCTGTCTTGCCTTTTGGAGGCTCAATTTCCCCACCGAGAAACTGAGACAACACCTTTGAGCCAGGGTCTGGTGCTCATGCATTAGCTGAGCTGGCCGCCGACACCCCTTGGCTGTGGCCCAGAGCTCAGCGGTGGTGAGCAGCCATCTGCAGGGGGTGGAAGAAAAACAGGAATGCCCCCCACCCCTCTGCCACCCACGCCCAGTGCAAACAGTCCTCACCCCTTACAAGCAAGTAATTAGATGTTCCCAGGGTGGCCTGTAAATTGCTAACTTCTCTCTTTGGGAGGTAAGACAGGAAAGAGATTGCTACCGAAAATTTCTCTATTTTTCTGTCTGTGGATGAGTGCGTTTTGAGAGATAGCCTCTTTCTGTGTGTGTGTGTGTGTGTGTGTGTGTGTGTGTGTGTGTGTGTGTGTGTGTACCAGCACCCTCCTCTCCAGCCCATGACTTACACAACTGGGTATTTACACACCAGATGATCCCTGCAGGAAAAGGCAAGTCCCCAGCTGCTGTGGAATTTTAAGAGATCTCCCTGGAATGCCCTTCTGGGATGTCTGGTTCTAATTGCCTCCGTCAGCCAGTGCTGGCGAGCTGGCAGAAGCAATGAGAGGTGAAATTAAACAGATTCCAGTTCACATCAGACCCCCAGCCTTGCCAGGGCTGGAAAATGATGGTGGGCATGCTGGAAAGAACTCTAGACTGGAAATTGGAAGGCCCAGATTCTTGTCCCTGTGCTGCCACTGCCACCCTGCCCTGGGTGGCTTTGGACCCAGCGTTTCCCTTCTCCAGCCTCCATCTTCCTCATTTGCTGAATGAGTGGTGAGGACCACTGGCTGGTCTCCAAGGCCTCTTCCCAGCCTCAGATTCAGGGACAGCAATGTCAAGTTCTCGCTGCAGAGTCGAGCGGCGGGGAGGGGGCTGGATTTTTTTCTGAACTTTAAAACCGTATGCTCTGCATTTTTAGATCTTTACGAAGAACAGGGGAAAGAGAGAGGATCTCGCTCCCACACATTATAACCCAGCCCCAGCCCCATTCTTTCCTTGCTCCTTGGCCCTGGGTCGGGATGGTGGAACCCCAGCCAGAGAGGAGACGGGCATCTGCAGTTCCCTAGTGCCCCCTATAGGCCCAAAGGACAATCGCGCTGAAATGGGAGTTGTCCCCGGGGCCACCTGCACCTCAGCCCCCCAGGCTTCTTCTACTGCAAAGCCTCAGGTTTTAGAAGCAGAAGGTTCAAAGAGTCCCCTAAGTTGTGGGGAATTTATCTTTTTAGCCTGCTGTTTTGAGGTTCAGATTAAAGCCATTGGACTAAAAGTCATAACAGGCTGGGTCCGAACTCCCTGTAGGTTTCCTATGGTGCATATAAGAGCAGCAGGAGTACCAAGCACCAAATACTGAAGGCTTCTGGTTCATACTCTGCTCTTACCCACCCCTCCCTGCCAGCACCCTCACCCCTAACCCTACAGTGGATGCTTGCACATCTCCAGTGCCGAGGAGCTCACTACTTTCCCAGTCAGTCTATATATCTGGCAGGGATTCTGTATGATTAGTAACAGAGCCCAAATCACAAATCTGGCTTCGTCAAACTAGGGGTTTATTTGCTCACCTGAAAGATACCTGCAGAGAGCAGCAGGTCCACAAAATCACTGGGAGCTAGATTTCCTTCCAGATTCTTCCTTAGTCATCCTTCTAGCATGACTGCTTCATGGGCCTTGTGGGCCTAGATGATTGCTTATGTTCTCGCCATCACCTCTGCACCCAGAGAGGAAGAGGCGGGAGGGCAAGGGGCCCGGGGTCCCTTCCCACTTGGTCAGCCCCCTTGAAGACCCATCTAATGCCTTGTGCTTGCATCTTCTGGGCCACTCCAGCTGCAGGGGTGCTTGGGAATGTAGTTTCATGGACCCTTCCCATAAAATCGGGGCCTGATCCCAAGGGACGAGGGAGAATGGACACTGGGTCCTCCAGAGCAAATGGCCGTACAGCCCGTGCCGGTGGAGAGAAGCTGTGAAGGGTTGTGCGGCACTGCAGCTGTCTCTTGAGCACACGAATCTCCCTCTGCCTGCAGAGAGGACAGGAGCAAGCGTGCTGGCTCAGCGGGCGTACTCACATGCCCAGAGGGAACGCTCCACTCCCCACACTGGACCAGCTTCCTGCCAAGTCGGTGGAGAGAGAGATGGTATCTGCCGCGATCCATCACTCTTTCCCTGTGATGATGCCAAGCAAGTAAAACCTCTCACTTCCTCTGGGCCAGGCCTCTCTGGTACTTTCCCTGAGGAGAACTATGCCAGCTCACCTACGAGGACCTAAGCCCAACTTCAGACACATCCACCTCGGCTTCTGCTGCCAGATCCGCTCCTTCACTGCAGGTGCATGTGCCTTCGTCCCTATCCCCACCCCAGCCTGGGGCCGGGTAGGGAGGGAGGAAGCTCCAGCCAACATTAGGATGTGTCCTCCATTCCTGGGCTTTCTCTCCTCAGGTTTGTTCTGCTGGGAGCCAAAGCCACCCGTCAGCAAACATTTGCGTGTTTAAATTTGGTTTTTTAAATGGTAAACAGGAGTTCCTGCTGTGGCACAGCAGTTTAAGGATCCTAGGTTGTCTATGCAGCAACTCTGGTTGCTGTTGAGGTATGGATTCTATCCCTGCCCAGTGCAGTGAGTTAAGCATCCTGAGTTACCACAGCTTTGGTAGGTCACAGCTCTCACTCAGATTTAATCCCTGGCCATGGAACTTCCATATACCCCAAGTGTGGGCTAATTAATTAATGATTGACTGATTAATTAAAAATAAAAAATAAGGAAATTTCCGTTGTGGCTCAGTGGAAACGAATCTGACTAGCATCCATGAGGACACAGATTTGATCCCTGGCCTCGCTCAGTGGGTTAAGGATCCAGGGTTGCGGTGAGCTCTGGTGTAGGTCACAGACGCGGCTCAGATCTGGCGTGGCTGTGGCTGTGGCATAGGACGGCAGCTACAGCTCCAATTGGTCCCCTAGCCTGGGAACCTCCATATGCCATGGGTGAGCCCCCCCCCAAAAAAGACGATAAATAAATAAAATAAAATAATAAGCTGATAGAGCAAGTAGAGCCTGACTTGACCCTGCAGCTGATTCTAGTTTTCTGGTCTCAGGTGCTCCTGGTCCTTCAGGCTTGGTGGGTGTGACTGCCTCCTCCTTGGGAGAGCCACAACCTTTCCTCCCTCCTTGGACCACTGCAAGGCCACTTTCCCGGGAAGGAAACCGAGGCACAGACAGGTTGTCCCTAACCCTGGACCAAGTGTGTAGGCAGGTGAAGGAAGGAGAAAACCCAGGAGCAAGCTGCATTTGGGGAACCATTTTCTAAATCTCCTAGGGGGCTTCCAGCTCTTCGCTGTGGTCTCGCTCAGTATTTCTTTTTTATCTCAACAACCATCTACATAATTCAATAACTGGGTCACCTGTTTGCAACAGTACACTGGCCTCTCTTCATACAGCATCATTTGACACAGGCTTCTGTTTCCAGCCCCCTTGTAGACATGGCCTAAAAAAATGCCTCTTCCCCCTTCCTCTCACCTTCATCTACCCGGTTCTCTCCTGAGACTGAACATATTTAAAGCGAAAGGCCCTTAACTGTACAGTTAGAGTGGGATTTGCCTTTAAGATGGCGTTTCCGGGAAGGAACCACGTTTAAAAGCCAGGACCACCTCTCTGGGAAGGCGAGGGAGAGAAATAATCAGTTCTAATTTGTGAAGAACCATTTGTCGTGAATGCGCTAAAACTATGTCTGTTTTAGATCTTGTCTCCAGGATAACAAAGGTATCACACATCTGTCATGGAAAGGTTCCTGGACTCCTGGGCTCTGCGGACAGCCCCTCAGAGCCCAGCTTTTCTGTTTCTTGGAATATGCTTCAGCAAAGACGGCATGTCATTTATGGCATGTGATTTTTAGCACTTTCCTAGTTGATATTTTTTTAATATATTTTTTGTGCTGTTCAAAGCTAGGTATTTAATATCTTGGCACACTTAAAATTCTAATAGCACATTGAGTTATCACTGCTTTGCAGCTGGAGAAACTAGAAAAAGGTTTAAAAAAAAAAAAGGTTAGGTGCATGCTCTATCTTCAGCTCAAGGGGGAAGCAGGAAGTGAAGTCCCATGGCTGCATCATACTGACAGCCTGGCTCCATCCTTGCTTGTCTGTGTACATTGAAATTATTATTGGGAAAACCAGCCAGGTCTCTCCTTTCTCCAGAGCTCAACTGTCATGCCCCCAAAGCACAAGATTGGAGTAGCTGAAATGGAGCAGCCACTTGGTTTGAATAAATCATTTCAATCCCTAGATGATTTTCCTTATAAAGTAGGGGTCACATCCCCCCGAGATCTGTGCAAAGTCCCCTGAATTCCTGGAAAATGTGCATGGGGAACATAAACAAGAATGTATCTGCAGTAATCTCTTAACATCTACGGGGTGCCCATAGGTTTACTAAGCATCGACTGAGGGTTTTGAAACCTGGTGGCTCAGGGGGTTAAGGATCAGGTGTTGTCACTATAGTGGCTCAGGTCCTTGCCACAGGCACACCAAAAAATAAATAAATAAATAAATAAACAAACAAAACCAAAAAATAAAACCAAAAACCTGGCATCAACTGAGGGTTCCATCTGCATTGTGTTTTGAGTGCACAGGATAAAGGTTCAGGATTGACTGCTGGTGTCATGGAGCAGATGAGGATGAATTTAGACATTAGTCCATAAACTGGAAAATATGGACCTTCAGGGGAAAGAAAAGGTGTAGAAGAGAGGATATAGTAAACTGACATTTGCATTTTTTTTAAAAAAGGAAAGGAGTTCCTGCTGTGGCACAGTGGGTTAAGAATCCATTCGTGGGCATTCCCGTGGTGGTTAACGAATCCAACTAGGAACCATGAGATTGCAGGTTCGATCCCTGGCCTCGCTCACTGGGTTAAGGATCCAGCATTGCTGTAAGCTGTGGTGTAGGTCACAGATGCAGCTCGGATCCTGCGTTGCTGTGGCTGTGGTGTAGGCCGGCAGCTGTAGCTCCGATTAGACCCCTAGCCTGGGAACCTCCATATGCCATGGGAGCAGCCCTAGAAAAGACAAAAAAAAAAAAGAAAGAAAAGAATCCATTTGCAGCAGCTTAGGTCTCTGAGGAGGTGTGGGTCTAATCCCTGGCCTCGAACAGTGGGTTGAAGGATGTAGCTTTGTCACAGCTTCAGCATAGGTCACAGCTGTAGCTCAGGTTCAATCCCTGGCCTGGGAACTTCCATACACCGTTGATGCAGCCATTACAAAAAGAGAGAGAGTGAGAGAAACAACTATGGATATACAGACACATATTTACTGGTATTATAAGCACAATGGATATATCTGGAGACATCGGTTACTAGAAGAGGGGTAACAGATGGTGGGAAGAAGGGGTAGGAGGGAGAATTTCCACTTTCTGCCTTTTGTCCTTTTTTAAATTTTTTTGTTTAATTTTTATTTCTTTTTTTGCTTTTTAGGGCTGCACCTGCTGCCTGTGGAAGTTCCCAGGCTAGGGGTCAAACCAGAGCTACAGCTGCTGACCTGAGCCACAGCCACAACAATGCCAGATCCAAGCCGCATCTGTGACCTATACCACAGCTTATTGCAATGCCAGATCCTTAACTCACTGAGCAAGGCCAGGGATTAAACACGAATCCTTCTGGATACTAGTCAGGTTTGTTAACTGCTGAGCCATGAAGGGAACTCCCATTTTGTACTTTTGAATTTTAAACCATGGGAATGTATTATACCTATTTACAAAAAAAAAAAAAAAGTCACAAGACCTAATGCTTCCTATATTCCAAGTGGCAGGGTCAGTGGCTCAGAGGCCTGGGAGGAGGCGAACAGGAAGAAGAAGGCACTGTCTCCACCATCCTGGCTGATGGTCGTGACGCCCGTGGACCTCCGACTGGGCACCTCCTGCTGCCCAGTGCCCTACTAGGGGCCAAGGCCTTGTGTGTCCAGGAGTCAAGGCTCATGTTAGCTCTTCAAGCAAAACAAAACAAAACAAGTACATCAGTTGCTAGCTGGTGTGTAATGCCCTCCAAGCCAAGTAACAAGGCTTATGTCTGGGAATGTCTCTGTAGAAGGATGCCGCTCAATCGGAGGGCTTCCCAGAAGCTGGCCAGGGTGGACTGGGGGGCATGAGCTGGGCGTGGGGTGGCAGAGGGGAGGCAGGGAGTGGTGAAGACCTGAGCATATAACCTGGGGAGAGAGAGGGCTTTTGGAGCCAGGACCCTGTCTCCAGCGTGTGAAGGGAAGTCGGAGGCCAGGCAAGATGCAAGCCCATGCAGAACATGTGTCCTGAGCAGGCTACACACCTCTTACTCAGAACTGTCTTTCCTCATCCACAAGGGGACGATAACACCTATGACAGCAATATCCCCAGGCTTTTCTTTCTTTCTTTTTTTGTCTTTTTTTTTCAGGGCCACACCCATGGCATATGGAGGTTCCCAGGCTAGGGGTCTAATCAGAACTGTAGCCGCCAGCCTATGCCAGAGCCACAGCGATGCCAGATCTGAGCTGCACCTGAGACCTACACCACAGCTCACGCCAATGCCAGATCCTTAACCCACTGAGCAAGGCCAAGGATTGAACCCACAACCTCATGGTTCCTAGTCGGATTTATTTCCACCACGCCACGTCGGGAACTCCTCCCCGGGCTTTTCTGGATGGCGACACAACATACGCAGGATGGCTAGCACCTTGTGGGGACTTTGCAGAGATTCCTGTGTCCCTTCTCTACCACATGAATTTCCTGTCCTGCGTCTCTCCGGTGGGTGAAAGCTGTCAGAAAATGGACTTGGGTTCCTATTAGGCAAGACTTTCCTACAGACGGAACTGTTCCAGGAGACAGCAAATCTCCATAGACAGAGTGGCCATATGGTACTTCCTAGGGAAAATCCAGGAGGCTCTGCCTTTGATGTCTCAAAACTTCCACAAGGAGGTGGGATCGGAAAGCCCTGCGCCCTTCCCCACTAGCTCCTCTCTGGTCCTGTCCCTCCTCCAGCCAGCCTGGTCCCAGAAAGGCTCAATTAAGAAGGCATTTCCAGGCCTCTCTGAGGCTGGCACCACCACATTTTTTGCATTCTCTCCTCTGATGCATGCCTCTGTGTGTGTGTGTATCTCACCTACCCCAGGAGTCCTGTGACCCCACCTAAGAGGGAGTTTCTTCTTTGACCTCATTGTTCCAGCTGGTAGAATTTTCTCCAGGCTCTGGAAAGAATTGTCTTTGCTGAGCCCAGACTCTCCAGGACTTGTGAGCATGCCCTGTTCTGGACTCGTGGGGATTCGCGGATGAGTGGGACCTGGCCCCCAGCCTGGGGTAACCACCATCATATGCAAGTGACGTGTACTTATGCAAGTTGCTCTCACCCTGGGAGAGTTGACTGATGCCCGAGGGCTGGAGCGCCAGAGGCCCAAGGAGGCAGCTAGTGATTAATTCTGACACCAGGCGCACAGGTCAGCCACAGCTTCACACAGTTGGTGGGGTTGAAACTGGGGTTCAGGGATGAGTCAGGGGATTGGGAATGGGAGGAATGCCCAGGATTTCGAAGCTCTCGTTGGCTTCATTTTTGGTCTGTGAATCCTTTTGTTCTCTTGGGTTTTCACACCAGTGAAAGCATTTCCCTTCCAGGGTGTGACCCGTCCTGGCTTCAGACACCCCTTTGGGTGGAACCTTGCAGGAAGGACTCGTCTGGCCGCCAGAGTTGGACCAGATGTTGCGCCCCCCCCCCCCCCCCCGAGAAGCCGCACCCCCCTTCCCTTTTCCTCTCTCCCCTCTAGTGCCCCGTCTGGGGAAACTTATCCAAGTTCCAAATAGTAAATTTAAGTCCTTGGCAGCCCTCCCACAGATGACTCCCAAATTATCCCATTCCAAGCCTGGGGGTGGGGAGGCCAGGAGTTAAGGCCTGAGGATGTGGCTGGTGGTCTGAGAGCTCCGGGCGCCATCTGCTGGCAGAAACCAGTAGCCAGCCTGGAGTGGGAGGCAGGGAAGAGCCTGTTGTTTGGTTGGTTTCATTTTAATTTAATTTTTATTTTATACTGGAGTAGAGATGAGTTACAATGCTGTGTTAGTTTCCCATGGAGGTTATTACCAAATAATGAGTAGAGCTCCTTGTGCTATATAGCGGGTCCTGGTTGATGATCTATTTTATGTATAGTAGTGTGTATATGTTAATGGCAAAATCTGAATTGACCCTTCCCCTCAACGTTTCCCCTTTGGTAACCATAAATTATTTCCTGTGTGGGTGAGTCCATTTCTGTTGTCGCCTTAAAAAAATGCACAGCCTGAACGTTGAGGGTTACGTTCTATTTGGGGCAAAATTCGGGCTAAGCCGGGGAGACAGCATCTCAGGTAGCCCTGAGAAAACTGCTCCAAGGAAGTGAGTGGGAAGCTAGGATATATAGGATAAAGGTCAAGGGGGAGGTGCCTGCAGCCGTGCACACATTTTCTAAAATTTGCTGCTGGTCTCCTGAAGGTTACCACTAGTCACACCGAACAGACATCACCATGAAGGATTTTAGTGTTTTTCCATCTAGAAAGATAGAGGAGATGCAAGAAGTGGGCTCCTAAAAATATCTAAGTATCTGAAGACCTGTTCTTCCAGTTTTCCCAGAGCACAGAGTACCTTACTCCTGAGCTCCGCTCAGGAGCTGTTGTGGGTCGGCGGCTACAGTGGCTCATGACTTAATCCATGTAGACTGTGATGGCAAGTGCCAAACTCCAGTTCACAGTGTTTTGTAAATAACTTCATTTGTATCATTTTTTTTAGATTCCACCAGCCCTGGTTGCGCATCTCTGACAGCGAAGGCAATGCACCATCTAACCGACAAAGTCAGAAAAGGGAGAAGTAAGGGCACGCGTGTGCATGTGTGCGTGCACGTGTATGTGCCACGTCGGTGCCTGTGTGGATTCCTCCACGGCCACTGCCTGCAGCCAGGCTGTGGGTAATTTGGGAGGTGTGTTGGGATGGCGTGCATGCTTCTGTTATAGTTCCCTAGGGTGAGTCTACGAGTCTGTCTCCAGAGTAAAAAGACAGTAAATAAGAAAGTAATCAGGCCCAGATGTATCCCTCCAAGGGAAGTTTCCAGATGTCCTCTCATTAATCCTCAGCCCAAACCACGGGTGACGTGTGAGACTCCGTTGATTGCCTTTTCAGTCGGGGAGAGTGAGACACACAGCACGATCGGGACCCAGAGTGAGAACACTGGGCTTTACTACAAGCACCCAATGACCTGATGATAAAGACCTTACAAGTCATTTAGTCCATCCCTGCTGTTTCGCAGAGGAAGAGCCATGAATTCAATGGTGGAGGAGCAAGAGAGAGCGTTCCCAGGAGGTTCCCTTTAAAGTCCTTCTCACCAGGAGTTCTGAGGGAAAAATCCCCAGCCCAGCCCCCTGGGTGTGCCAGGAGGATCCCAGGCAACTGCTCCCCTGCCCCGTCCCACCTCTGCCTCACCTCTTCTCTATTTATATTCCTGAAAGAATTTCCTGACCCGTAAATCTTGAGAGATTTATTATTTCCTGTGGCAGGCATCCCCTTCCTTGGAAAAATGTGGCTTGCCAGTTGCAGATTCAGAACCACAGTGGGGTCACAGCTCCCAAGTGGCAGTGGCATTTCTCCTGGAAGCCTTCCATTGTCCCCTGTGGGGCTCCCAAGGACACTACTCACTCTTCCTGGCTTCCAATTAATGCTGCGGGAACAGGTTGGAAGAGCAGCCAAAAGTCCCAGGAGGACTGAAGGGCTTGATTCCCTGGCTCACATCCCCTGGAAGAAGGCGGGGGTGGGGGTGGGGGATGGGGGGTGGGGTGGGAGGGCTGGGATCTTCCTTTTTTCTCTCCAAAACCACTGCCTCCGACTTCAGGTTCTTGTTTCTTTCTTTTTTCTTTTTTTCCTTCACTGTGAGGAGAATCTTCCTAAAACACAGCTCAGCTCCAAATCCTACAGGCAATGCCTCCTTTTTGCATACGATAAGTTTATATATTTTACAGGGTCTTCAACCCCTCCAACACGTGGCTCTCTTACCACCATGTTTCCGCACATGCGCTGAGCTCCAGCCCTGCAGGTCCCTTCCTTGTTTCAGGTCCTCCCCTCCCCAGGCTGTTCTGCAGTGGCACCAGCCTGCAACGGTCACCCCGTGCTTCCTTCAACGTCCTGCCCTTTCTTCTACCTCCAAATGTCGAAATCTTTTCTGTTTTCCAAAAAGTCTATCAAAGGTCACCTTCTCCTGAAAGCCTCCAGGGAGCTCCTCCCTCCAAAGTAAACAGAATGTCCCTTGAGGCTCCCCGTATGTGTTGGGTCTGTACTGCTTCAAATTCTCACAGGCTGCTTATTCTGCAGCCCCTGGCCCACACTGGCGGCTCCCCGTCTTAGATTTGGGACACCCAGAGGGCAGGAGCGGCATCTTATTCTTCTCCATCTCCCTCCTCCCTCCCTTCCCCCATCCGGGCAGTAAGGATGCTCTCGGAGGAACTCGTAAGTGGTATTCAGACGATTCACTATTTGGACTTTTCCAACCTCTGCGCTCCTTCCCCAAAGGACACATTAGCTCCAAGGAGCAACGTACTTAGAGAAAACAGACCCCATTTTCTCCTCTATCATCCTCAGAGAAGAAGCCCCAGTGGGTGTGCAGGCAGCAGCTGTGGGCTGGAAGCCCCAGCTCCTGACACTTCGGCTCCAGACTCAGAATCCACTGGGAAACCTCACTTTGGAGCAGAGGACCTCCCCGGAGAAAGTAACCCGAGCTCTCAGGATTCATACCTGGAGAGTTCCAGAAGGCAGTCTCAACCTGTTGTTGCATCCTCCATAGGCGACCGGGGAGGGAAGGTATTTTTATAGCACTGGTCTAGAGATGCGAGTCGACAGCCAGGTTCTAGCCCCAGCTTTGCTGTAACCAGTTCTCAGACCTGAAGCAAGATCCTTGCGTGTCTGCATAACACGGGGGCTGATCTGGATCATCCTTAATGTCTTTGCCAGACTGGCACTCAGGAGTCATAGGGATACAGCCCAGGTAAGTGGCTCTTCATTCACAAACCTTCACAGGTTTTGTCTTCAGGTTTTGAAGTGAAGTCGTTTTGTGCTGATACCAAACAGTTGGGGTCATCCCAAGTTTTCACGAAGAAGCTCCAGAATCTCTTATGAAGAGTTCATAAGCATGAACTTAGTTCCTGACCTCTTGAGATGAGATAGTTGCCATTGTATACATGTGAAAACTGAGATGGGAAAAGAGTACATATATTCAAAGCCAAGATTTTATTTCTCCCAAATAATTTCAGAATATGTTTTTACATTCTAAGAGTGATCCACATTCATCGTGAGTAAATATTGGAAACATAGGAAAGTGTAAAGAAGAAAACAAAAATCCCCTAGAATCCTACCCCTGACCCAGGGATCTCTACGAACATATTGATGTGGATCCTTCTAGACCTTTGTCGAGACACATTTACAGACATATTTTTGCAAAACTAGTATCACATGAAAAGTCCTGTTTAGAACCCTAGAGTTTTGCATAGCAAAATACTACGAGCATTTTTTTCCCATGCCTACGATATTCTGTGGTGTTATTTTTAATGCTTTTATGGTTTCCCATCATATAAAATTCTATCATTTATTTAACTAATCCCTGATGATCTCATAAATGCCCTTACTTTCATGAATTTGATTTTTTGGGTTTTGTTTGTTTTGTTTTTGTTTTTGATTTTTTTTTTGTCTTTTAAGGGCCCTACCTGCGGCATATGGAGGTTCCTGGGCTAGGGGTTGAATCGGAGCTGCAGCTGCTGGCCTGCACCACAACCACAGCAACACAGGGTTGCATCTGCAACCTACATTACAGCTCACAGCGATGCCAGATCCTTAACCCACTGAGCAAGGCCAGGGATTGAACCTTCATTCTCATAGATACTAGCCATGACGGGAACTCCTGAATTTGTCTTATTATTCTCCTGGTTTATTTTCCTCACAATAGAATTGCTGAGCCAAAAATATGGACTCTCTGAAGATTTCTGGTATTTCTTTCTTTTCTTTCTTTTTTGGCTGTGCCCAAGGTATGCAGAAAGTTCCCGAGCCAGGGCTAACCCCTGCCATAGCAGCAATCCAAGCTACTGCAGTGACAACACCAGGTCCTTAACCCACTAGGCCACCAGGGAACTCCGGATTTCAGATATTTCAAAACTCTTTTCCTGAATTGACCCCCTTGCCATGGCCCCATCACCCGCCTGCCTCCAGCATTCCCAACTTGCTGAATGATGGGATGTCAAAACCGGAAGGGACCTTAGGCATGAAGATTTATGGCTCGTTTAACAGATGGGAAAGCAGAGGTCCACAAAGGGCAAGTGTCTTTCTGCAGCGAGTTAGAGGCAGAGTCGGAACATGGTCCTGGCTCCCTACCCAGCGAGCTTCCCCATGTCCCCCTGCCTCCCTTGGAACCTCAACCTTGAAGTACACCGGCTCAGGGCACGCTTCTCAGGCTTGCACATATACATGCAGGAAACCCACGTATTTACTGAGCTGGCATTGACACCAGAGAAAAACATCCACGCTAAATGCCTATATTAATATTAACACCATTATCTCAACAAACAGAAACTTCCTCTGAGGGCTAAGATTTGTTTTTTTATTGGAGGGCTGGGGTTGAGATGGTGAGAAACAGCTGCACAGGCTGAGCCTCTGGTAAAAATGCGTCTTTCAGAGGCACTGTGGTGAGGCGGCTTGAGGACTTGAGGTTTTCAATATTTTCATTAAAATCAAGGACAGAGCCCACATCTGAAGCCCCAGGGTGGGTGGGTTGCGCCCCCATCTCAGCTACAGTCTCTCAGGCACCTGAGCCTGGAGAAGCGATGCCAGTCCCAGGAAAATTCTCCAGCAAAAGCCTTTCCTGGGGAGTGGAGGGGCTGGGGAGGCCCTGTTTATGCTAATGAGGCACTAAATTAGTGCATTACATGCCTCATTTAGCACGACTGTGCAACATCTAAAAGTACTAATAAATTTTCCTTCTGGGGTCAAGAATCATAAAAGGATAGATGATCAACCATTAATTAGCAGAGAAATTAAAGCTTGACGGCTTCTGTTCTATCCTTGCCTTCTTTCAAATGGCACGATTTGTTCAAAACAGTTCTACGAGGCAGTCTTTCTTAGGGAAGGAAAAGAAAGGGGCATCAGCCAGCCAGGAGAGTGTCCTCCCATCCTCTGTAACTCTCAGGGTGACGGGACTTGCATAGAACAGACTGTTCCAGAAGGTGAGCCCTGGGCATTTTGTCAAAAGAGAAGGATCCCATCTTCTTCTTTTACTTTTTTTTTTTTTTTAACAGCTGCACCCACAGCATAGTCGACCCCAGGCTAGGGGTTGAATTGGAGCTGCAGCTGCCAGCCTGTACCACAGCCACAGCAATGCCAGATCCAAGCTGGTCTGTGACCTACACCACAGCTCACAGCAATGCCAGATCCTTATTCCACTGAGCAAAACCAGGGATCAAACCCACATCTTCACAAACACCGAGCCACAAAGGGAACTCCTACTTATTTTTCCTGTTAGCTTTAAAATGAGATCTATGTCTATGTCTTATGCTGGAACTACTTTTTTTTAAAAGGGCATTCTTTTTTTTTTTTTTTTTTTTTTGTCTTTTTAGGGTCGCACCCATGGCATATGGAGGTTTCCAGACTGGGGGTTGAATCAGAGCTACAGCTACCGGCCTACGCAGGAGCCACAGCAACTCGGGATCTGAGCCGGGTCTGCGACCTACACCACAGCTCACGGCAACGCCGGATCCTTAACCCACTGAGCGAGGCCAGGGATTGAACCTTCATCCTCATGGACACTAGTCAGGTTCGTTAATTCCCGAGCCATGAGAGGAACTCCTAAAGGGCATTCTTTGTTATTTGCACTAAAAAGTCAATCACTCTGAAGGGTCTCAGCAAATTTTGCTGAATATGGCAAAACAGACATTCTGGGATGAAAGGAAGTCAGTCTTTAAGTCAGCCAGTGACTTTTGAGGACCAATCTCATAACAATTCATTGTTCCTTTCCCCCCTTTCCTTTTTCAGGAAATGTATTTACATATTCTAGAAAGTTGGGTGGAGGGCTTTATAAAATTCTCAGCTGTAGGTCTTAAACCTTCAGGCGGTCTCTCTGCCCATTGCTGCTACCCCAGCCTTGCTGTCCTCGTGCGCCCACTGAGTGTAAAGTGGAATACTTGGTTATGAAACAAAACCTGCCCGAGCCATAGTATAAAGGGGACTTTTTCGGACACATAAGTCCCTACTCCTCCTCTCCAAGCCTTGGCTTCACCAGAGGGCAGGTAAATGCCCCGAGCGAGGCAGGGAGGGCTAGCCCTGCATGTCCCACCATCACTAGATCCTCCAAGGCGGCTGCAAATACGTTTAAACAAAAGCCATTTAAATCCTCATGTTTCGTGTGTTTTGGTCATGGCTTTGGCAGTATAAATATACCCAGATGTTTTAAACTTTTCCTCTGTTGCCTCTAATCGCCAGAACAACTGGGGCTCAGTGCCTCTTTCCCCACCCCTCAGGGATGCGCAGAGAGTCTAATTAAAAGGGTTCTCTTTTGTTTCCCTAACAGCTCTCAGCCCTGCAGAGGCCAGCATTTGGTCAATAAGACAGACCCTAGTGTTTAAGGCCCCCATGTGGGCATGCCTGCATTGGACATTCAAATGCAGCTTCGAGCCCCTAGGGTATTGCTGAAGGGGGAGATGCAGTAGGACCAGGTTCCTGGGGAACATCTCCCGAGATCTCTCTGGAGGAGGGCAGTGAGCAGGGGTTGGAGGATGGATCCTGCCCGGGCAGGTCTGTTTGTT
The DNA here is from genome assembly GCF_016906955.1 of Phacochoerus africanus. NCBI lineage: Eukaryota > Metazoa > Chordata > Mammalia > Artiodactyla > Suidae > Phacochoerus > Phacochoerus africanus. Next base: position 211,141,534 of record NC_062544.1, on the reverse strand, counting down.
AATAGCAGTTGCAGGAGCTGTTGCTGGCTCCTCGCTGCAAAGGATCCTTTCCTTCTCCCTGGGGCTTTGGCTGCAGCATCCGCTCAGGCCCCTTCTCTCCACCTCTAGCCACTGCTTATTCTGGCCCTGGGGCAGCTCTAGTGGGTCTCTCCTCCAGCTTCTACCACTCCGTGGAATCACTGCCAGCCCGATGCCGCCCCTCTGCCACTGTGTGAACTATCTTCCCAAGACAAAGACCGCATCATTCCCAGGCTTGAACTCCTTTCTGTTTGTCCATTGCCTCTAGAATAAAGTGCAAAGCTAACCTCATCTTTCCCCAGTTCCCTCTAGTTATCCTTCTGGGTTTCTTACTCTTCCTTTGCCCACTTGCCTCTCTTCCTGCTGTGCCTACTACTTTCAAAGCGCTTCCCACAGCTGGACTCGGAAAAATCTAGCTCATCCTTCAAAATTAAATCAAGTGTCTTCTCCATGGTGCAGCCTCCTCTGCAGGCAGGGTCATCTGTCACTCCCATTTCCTCCCCCCTGCCGTTATTTATTTATTTATTTATTTATGTATTTATTTATCTTTTTAGGGTCGCACCCATAGCATATGGAAGTCCCCAGGCCAGGGATCAAATTGGAGCTGCAGCTTCCAGCCTATGCCACAACCACAGCAACAGGGGATCCAAGCTATGTCTGCAACCTATACCACAGCTCACGGCAACATTGGATCCTTAACCCACTGAGCAGGGCCAGGGATCCAGTCTGCATCCTTGAGGACACTAAGCTGTGTGTTTAACCCACAGAGCCACAACAGGAACTTGTTGCTCCATTTTTATGTGTCACATCCAACTGAAATGATCTCTATTTCCTTTCTAGATCACGAGCTCCACGAGAAGGAGTATGTCTAATTTAGCCTTGCGCGCCCCCTCTCCTGGGTACATTTCATATACAATACTTACGTTGCTTCTGTAAGTATTGTACATGAAAGTGGCAACACCATATTTGACTCTTTCACAGGAATTTTCTGGGTCACTGAAGATGGATCTTTTTTTTTTTTTTCCCTAGGGCAGCACCTGCAGCATATGGAGGTTCCCAGGCTAGGAGTCTGATCAGAGCTACAGCCACCGGCCTACGCCACAGCCACAGCCACAGCAATACCAGATCCAAGCCTCGTCTGCGACCTACACCATGGGGTCATACCTTTGACGGATCCTTAACCCAATGAGCAAGGCCAGGTATCAAACCCGCACCCTCATGGTTCCTAGTCGGATTTGTTAACCACTGAGCCATGATGGGAACTCCACTGAAGGTGATCTTTAAACTTGGTCACTAGTCCTGCTTCCCAGATCACTGCTACTTAGATGTTAGCTTCCAGCATCCACACAACTGTCCATGGGTGTCCCAACGCTGCAGCATGGAGCCCAGCAGGATGTGAGATGCTTCAAGCCCAGACCACCATTTGCGTAGACACCCCCTCCCCCCACGCTCCTTCTCAGGGGACACACACAGGACAGACTGAAACTGAGGAGCATCGAGGAACACCCCAGTTTAGAATGAATGTGGGTAGAAATACTGCCCAGACCCCATCTCAGACCAATGAATCAGTCTCTGGGGTGGGGTGCAGGTCCGAGCGATTCTAAGTTCCCAGTGTACAGTCAAAATTAAAAATCACCACTTTAGTCCAAAATGGTGGAAACCTTGCAACCCCACTTTTGAACCCTCAAGAACATAGCCAAAGCCTGGAGAATTCTGTAAACTATCACTACCCCTCAGCTATTGGAAGAAGTGAAACAGAGCTAGTACAAGTGGTTTCTTATTATCCCAAACCAGCTGACTCTTCGGTCATAAAAGGGCAGGAAGAGGAATTAAGCAAAGCTGCTCCAGACCAAAAGTGTTCCAAACCCACCCTGGACCTGAGCTCAAAGGACTTTGGATAGCCTTTCTGAGTGGTGTTGTCCTCAACTGCAAAATGGATTTAGCAATCATTCCTACCACAGGGTCTACTGTGACGGCTGGATATGAGATGTGAAAGAATTCTATAAACTATTTTGGGCAGATGTTAAAGGTTGTTATTTTGGTGCTGTAATTATACATTTCTGAATTTATGAGAAATAGGACATGTATCATATTCGTTTATACACCTTTTGCACCAGACTCCTGTGCCTGACTCATGGTCTACCCAGAGTATTGAGTATGTGAATGAATGAATAGAATGAATGAGTGAGTGAGGTTAAGAGTGAGTGAGGTTAAAAGTGAGGTTAAAATTGAGTGAGAAATGTGTGAGGGAATGAACAAATGGATGGACGAACACTGGAGTTCCGTGTCCCCACATCCATACCCCAAGCTCTGCAAGGCTGAGACAAAGCTTGTCCCCCTCCCCAAACCTGCTTCTCAGCCTTCAGATGACATGATCCAAACATGGACCAACTTGGCAGACAAGCAAACATCTGGGGACCAGAAACACTGTCACATAAACCACCCTGGATCTAATCCTGAATTTTGAGAACTGTCTGTAGCTTTGCAGTTTCCCTTGGGGTCTCACGCCCCTTCCCTTTGGCAATGCTGCTAACATCAGGCAAAGGCTGGCCAAGGTCAATGGCCAAGGACAGGGCTCGGGGCAAGGGGCATGGGGAAATGGGCGGCCTTACCCGGGCTCCACTGGCGCCTGAAGTGAGAAAGCTGACCTTGATCATGCAGCTCTGGCCCAAGGGCAGAGGCCACCAGACACAGAGGCAAGGGGCAGAGCTGCGAGGGGCTCCGAAAAAGAGCCCTGGACTTGGGATCAAAAGACCCAAATTCAAGACCAGGGGCCACCATTCATCTTCCACATCGCCTTGGGCAAGTCACCAATGCTTTTGTAAAAAGGGGTAAATCAATCCTACGTCAAAGGGTTGTGAAGTGGAAAAAAAAAATTCTGGAAACTCCTAGCTTGCATCAAACTAACTTTAAACAGTCACTCATTCATTCTGCAACAAAATTCATTTCTGTGACTTTTTCAAGCCCCAGACGCTATTCTAGGACACAAGGTGCTCAATAAATCCTTCCTCCCTTCCTCTCTCCCTTCCATTTTCTCTGAGGGGGAAGAAGACTTGGGTGTTATTTGGTTTAAACATAATGATGATGAAACAATCATTGTGTTTCCTAAGAGAGCCTCCCACCCCTGCACCCAAGAGGGAGAAGACAGAGCAGAGAGCTGTGCAAATACCCACTTATCACCATGAACAGAAAAGCACACACATCTTCAAGATGATTTCACTCAACAGTCTGGAGAAAGGCAAATCAAATTAAACCCTTGATTGGAGAAGCCTGCACTTGGCCAGAGGAGTTGCTGTGGGGCCAGATGTGTCTGGCAGGGCCAGATGTGTCCGGCAGGGCTGGGAGGGCTGGGAGCATTCTGAGGGCGCTCCTCCGTGTTCCACGTTATCTCCCATTTCCTTTGGGAGCCCAGGAGACACGACCTTCCCAAAGCAGCCTCCGAGGTGGCCTGTGAAGCTTTTGTCCTTGGCAGCAGAGAAATTTCTGCTTCAGTGGTTCCAAACAAGGCCTGCATTAACTCCGGGCCTGTGAGGAGAGCGTGTGCAACAAAACCCAACACCGTGTCCCAGCCCTCAGACAAGCACAGAAACAAACGGTGCAGGAATTTTTCAGAATAGAATCATCCGCTCAATGTCACTGCATACATTTACCTACCTCAGTGCCTATTCACGGCCCCCTTTAAAGGCGGATATCAATAGAGATGGATAAGACAACATCTCTATGGCAACACCTCCCCTGAAGACCCATGGCGGACACAGCGAGAAGAGCGATGACCATTTTTAAAAAAACATACACAAACACAACACTACTCACCCCCAAGGAACCCTTGGCTCCCAGGACGCAGGGTTGTGTTGAAAACATTCGCAGAGGAACCCATGACACGACTGATTAGGGGCACGAGGTGGGCAGGCAAACTTGGGATGGAGAAGAAAGAATTAAGACCTGGGGCTTCAGAACATTGCAATTTGTCAACAATGTTAACCCTCTGTTTCCTGGAAACTCTCACCATGAAGCACTTTAGGACCCTTATTCTAAGGGTCCATCTTGGGCAGGGACTGAGAGGTGGTAAAAAGAAATAGTAGCCACTGTCAGGCCGTTAATAAGATATTAAACTTAGCAGAAGGCTGGACCCCTCTACCTGGTCCACGCCTCTTGTGAGCCTTGGCAAATCAGGATTTGTAGAAGGAGCGGTCCTCACAACCTCAGCTCAGAAGCCTTGAGGGCTTTGTGGTTCTAAAGGGCTGGGATGTGAAAGGCCTAAAATGCTGTGACTGAGAGCAGCTGCCACCATCAGCAGAAGAAGATGAGGAAGCGATGGTGATGGAGTGAGGCGGATTCCATGTAGGCACTTTCAGGAGGTCTTAGGAGGTATGAAATTTTTTTTTCTTCTTTTTAAATTTAATTTTATTTTTTTATTTTTATTTTTATTTTTTTATTTTTTATTTTTTATTTTTTTGCCATTTCTAGGGCAGCTCCCACGGCATATGGAGGTTCCCAGGCTAGGGGTCTGTCTAATTGGAGCTGTAGCCACCGACCTACACCAGAGCCACAGCACCGCGGGATCCAAGCTGAGTCTGCAACCTATACCACAGCTCACTGCACCGCTGGATCCTTAACCCACTGAGCAAGGCCAGGGATTGAACCTGCAACCTCATGGTTCCTAGTCGGATTCATTAACCACTGAGCCACGACAGGAACTCCTGATTTTTTTTTTTTTTTTAAGGGCCACACCCACGGCATATGGAAGCTCTCAGGCTAGGGGTTGAATGGGAGCTACAGCTGCCTGCCTACACCACAGCCACAGCAATGCCAGATCTGAGCCGCATCCATGACCTACACCACAGCTTGGGACAACACCGGATTCTGAACCCACTGAGGCCAGGGACTGAGGCCAGGGATCGAGGCCAGGGATCGAACCGACATCTTCATGGATACTAGTTGGGTTCTTAACCCACTGTTCTATTTTTTTCTTTTTTGGCTACACCTGCAGCATATGGAGTTCTCGGGACAGGGATCGAATCTGAGCTGGAGCTGCAACAATGAGGGATCCTTAACCCACCACACTGGGTGGAGGATGGAACCCCAGTCCCTACAGAGACACCACTGATCCCCATGCTCCACAAAGGGAACCCCTACTGAATGCTTTAGAAAGAAATTGGTCACCGCCTCTGCAAAGCAGTTTTTCCAACTGTCAAAAGGATAAACAAAGGAAAAATACCATTTCATCTTGCTTCTCGATCAGCTGCGTGTCATAGAAAAGTAAAGAGAAGCCAAGGCCAATGTCAGGAGGCCGGCCAAGGCAGACCACTATGTTTCCATCTTCCCCACTTACTTTCCCTCTGACCTTAGGCAAGTCATTAACCTTGCTTGCCTCTCAAAGCTCCTTCCTTGAAACGAGAAGTGCTCGTAGAGTGTGAGATGAAAGATTCCGCTGCGCATGCAGAGTTTATATACGGCGCCCTTTCTACCCAACACGTGAAAGAAATTAGCTGTGATAGGCGGGGGCCTCAGGTGGACCATGTGTGAGGGCGGCTGCCCATGACCCCAGTGTTTGGATCCCAGAGCTTTGAACAGCCTTATTTTAAGAAACTTTGTCAGTGCAGACTCTCACTTTTGCCTTTCCTTTCCTCTCTGTGCATTCTTTCCAATGTCTTTTAGACAGTTGAAAGAAGTTGCACCATAATGTGTGTTCTAATTTTCAGAAGCCACAATAAAACCCTCTCTTTTTTGGTCTTCAATTAGGGAGAAGCTCTTGCGCTTAAACACATACCAATTAGATCCTTTGACTCATTCCTTTTTCTAGGACCTATGTTTCAAATACCTCTTATTGACCTTTAAAATTCCATCCACACAGTTAAAATACATATTTTATATCCATTTGTGATATAACAAATATTAATGTCACTAACATATTGATGTCTCTCTTTAATATATAATGAATATACAATCAGAGTTTCTGCAAGGGCTGCAAAAAAAAAAAAAAAAAAAAACCAAATAAAGAGCTAAAGGGGGAGGGTAAATTAGGAGGTTGGGATTAACACCTACACACTACTATATATAAAATAAATAAGTAACCTACTGTAGAGCACAGAGAAATCTACTCCATACTCTGTAATAATCTATACTGGAAAAACTAAGACTTTAAAATTTTAATTAAATTTCAAAGAATACCACTATCAAGTGTAAAAGCACTGAATACATTTTTGCATTCTCAAAGACTTTTCGTCTTAATTGCCTCTCCATCATCACAATATGAATGCTTTAATAAACGATATTTGTTTTCAATGACTGATCCCGTATTTTATAAAATCACAATTTTTGGTTTTAATGATATTCCTTTTTAAAACTAAATCAAACTCTTCTTCATTTTCACTTGATCAGGAGTCAGTTTTAGCCTAGTAAGAAAGGGACAGGTGACTGTGTTTCAAGTCCATTGCAGATAAACACACGCCTTTTGGCCTGTTTGTCAGCCTTGGGTTTTGTTCATCCAGCTGATGACAATTGCCGTTTCCACTTCACGAGGTCTGCTGTGCAGGACTGAACTTGGCAAAATGATTGATGGAGCTCCTGTTTCTTTCCCTGCTTCTAAGCGTATTTGTGGATTAAGACTCAGTTCCCAGCACACGTGAGAGTTGCTCTCCCATGTTGGCTGCCCTGGGTAGAGTGTGGACATGCAAACGGATGGGGCAGCCCAGGACCTGCTACTCGCCTAAGAAGCAGAGGACCCATCTTCTGCTTATTCCTCTGGCCTGCGAGTGAAGAAGGGGTTCCGGGTCCTGCTCCCCTCTCCCTCTGCTGCCAGGAGGAAATTGAAGGACCATCCCTTTCTGAGGTCACATCACAAGTCACAAGGTACAGGCCCCATTGGGTCCTCAGGGCACCATCCCCTCCTCTTAGAACCTGTTAGAAGGCCCAGGAGACCCTCCTGAGCACAACAGCCATCAATTTCAAAAGAAAATCACACAATGAAGTTAGAATTAAATGCCTATGAGAGGCATTGCCTATGGATGTGGTAACAATTGGGGACAAGTTCATGAATTCATGGATTTCAACAGGCATTTACCCCACTTCAGGGCGTGTAGGTGTGTGTGTGAGGGGAGGGGGGATTCCACAGTAGCTACATCATAGCCTTATTGTGTTATCTCCTAATACATCCTCATCCAAAAAACTAGGCAAGAGCTTGCAGACCATAAATTTCACTTCGCAGATGGGAAAACTGAGGCCCAGAAGAGGTTGCGTCTTGCCCAAGTTCAACTGGCAAGGCCAGAAGCCAGGTGTGCTGGCTCTGCACCAGGGTACATTCTGCTTTGGGGATTAACTCCATTATCTCTTTCCTGAGCTGTTAGATCCCTCTGCTGTCATTTTTCACACCAAGGGTCCCAGCCAACACAAGCTTACTGGGATTTACAAAATCCATTTTGGGCCCCCTAGTGATATCCTGCTGACCTAGGCAGAGAGCTGCGAGGGTCGCCTGAATACTGGATGAGGAAGTGACTTGTAAAGCGATAGGTGATGTATAATTAGGAAGCGCTGTTTTTCTGGGGCTTCCTGGGAAACCCGGTCAGAAGATTGGATAGCAGCCTCTCCCCCAACACTCAGCTGAAGATGCTGACTCAGCTCTACAGCCCCAGGAGCCAGAAGCAGAGACAGGCGGCAGCTGCAGGGAGGATGGGGCAAACCTCTGTGGCCATTTGGGAAGCAGGAGCATTCAGATGCAGTCCAAAGGAAAAAAACCAAAAACACTTCTTTCTGTTTGTTTTCCTCTTCATTACCAAATGATGTCTAGCGTCGTGATCCCCTCCCACCCCCTGGGCTCAGGACTGGCTCAGGAATGGCTCAGAAGTGGCTCAGAAATGGTTCAGGGATGGCTAAGGGGCGGGATGTGTGTTGCACAGACTGCCTGGTGTGCGAGGGTGTTTGGGCACGGGAGACAGGGGAGCAGCTGGGCTGGGGTGGCTGCATCACGGCTGAGGCTTTGCTCTGAGAGCAGGCTGTGGCCGGGACCCATGGGCCAGCCACCCCACCCTCTCAGCCCCTGCCTCCCGTGCTCCCAGGCTCTAAGCAGAGGCATCTTTTCCATGTTATAAAGCAGGGCCAGCTGGGATGGCCAGACTGAGTCAGGACACGAATGGCACCACCAGCAAGGAAATGGTAGAGAGTCTGTGAGGACAGGCTGATCACGCTGGAAGTGCCCTTGATGGAGACATGCCACCACAGCCTGGCCTGCTATGCGTGGAACCTTGGACTCTTACAGCTCCTCTCAGGCGGGGCCTCCAAACTTCGAGACAGGAGTCCCGGTCCTGCCTCCCCTCCCCCCAACCCCCACCTCTACTCCCAACCCTCTGCTGCTGCCGCAGGATCACTGGGAATGTCAGGAATCATTAGGGGGGAGGATAGTCTTATTTATTTCCGATAAGCATTGACTGAGTTCTTTCTCTTCTCCACGTACCCTGAGGGCACAGGAGACAGAGAGATAAATAAGACACCCCTGGAAGGGCCTTAAGCCTGAGAAGTGACAGGTGCCTGTGTTAGGTGCCACTGCAGGGGCCAGCACCTCTGCACCCTTGGGTACAGAAGTTTACCCACCGAGGGAAAGAAAATCTCTGGGGCAGAGCCATGGGTTTTATTTTTGCAAACCCACAGACAGAATGTTTACAGGGACAGAGAGATGGGCTTAGTCAGTGAGGAGGAGTCGAGGAGGCCTGGGGCGGGGGTGGGGGGGCAGGCTGGCTAATCCACCTATAGCATTGATTTTATTTCATATCCATGTAACAGATCACTAAGAATTTTACTCCTTTGATCTTTGAAAAGTACGTTCCACAGTTCCTGTCATGGTGCAGCAGAAACAAATCTGACTAGGAACCATAAGGTTTCGAGTTCGATCCCTGGCCTTGTTCAGTGGGTTAAGGATCTGTCATTGCCATAAGTTGTGATGTAGGTCACAGATGCAGCTTGGATCTGGCGTGGCTGAGGCTGTGGTGTAGGCCAGTGGCTACAGCTCCGATTAGACCCCTAGCCTGGGATCTCCATATACCGTGGGTGCAGCCCTAAAAAGGGCAAAAGGCCAAAAAAAAAAAAAAAAAGTAGGTTCCATTTTTATCTCCACTCTACGGAGGAGGAGAGAGAGGCAGAGAGGAGTTGATTCCAGCCCATCACACAGGGAGATCCTAAACTCTGTGTAAACGCCAGTATGTGTGATTATAGAAGAATCACAGGACACTGGAGATGGCGTCATGGAAAGGAAAGAGATCATGCCAGTTTTGTTTTGTCATTTTGGTGGTTTTCATTCTTTTTTATTGAAAAGTCAAATAAACACTTTAAAATAAGTTACCAGTGCTGAGGATGTGGGTAAGCTCATGCTCAGCCTTAAAGCTGCAGTTCCACCTGTGGGTCTGCTGTGGTGGCTCACGTGGGATAAAGGTGCAGAGGGCAAGTTTCGAGGTCCTCCTCGCCTCTTAGTTCTCTGCCCTTCTACCTTAGCTCAGGTTTGGGATCTACTTTCTCTCATTCTCTCCTCTCCCAGCCTCATCAAATTCTGCCTCAGCCAAGAACATCTGGGTCCAGGGGTTAACTTACAGAGGCAAGTTCTTTGAAGCAGAAGCATGGGTATTACCACTTTTTATTCCTTTAGGTCAATTACTTAGTTAAGCCATCTCTTGCCACAAGCAAAGGGAGGGCCTATTGGTCTTCTGGTCATCACTTGATCCAAGTGAGAAAAGCGAGCTAAAGGTCCTGGACAGAGAGTGATGGTTCCACCCAGTGTGATGGTCCTGGTGCCGGGAGAGTGGCCCAGGCCCTTTATTCATCTTCACAGCCAGGGGGAAGCAGGCTCACCTGAGGGTTGTAGAATGGATGTGGCTGCCATTGCCCCAGGGGAGGGTCTGGACCTGATGTAGCAATGGGACAGGCTAGGACCTTGCGAGTCTGATGCTGTGTGTGGAACAACTTCTGGAAAGCACTCAGCATGCTCATTCCCACCACAGGTGCGTGAAGCAGGTAAGGGCCTTCCAAATGCTCTTAGCCGAGCTCTTCCATGGGCACCACTTGACACAGACTAACCCAGCTTGGCCAGGACCCAGCCAGCAGTCTGAAAAACTGTGACCCAGCCATCTTCAGCCTGGATCAGCCAGGTTTCATTCTTTTGCAACCCCACAGAGTCCAGAGCCAGGCGTGTAGAATGCCGCCATCGCCACAGTCAAGGGACACGTCTACTTGGAGGTCCTCCCCCATTGTGGACCAGTTCCACAACACTTTCCAACCCATAAAGAACCCCAGTGACACTAAAAAAAAAAAAAATCAGTGAGGGGGGAGGGGCACTTACAAACCCTGGCGATTAGAAAACCTGGTCTCCACTTTATTTGTTCTGCATTTGCCTCTAAAGACATTGGAGTGAATGAAGAAGAAAATGAGAAACAAGCAACCAAGATGACTCCACTCTGAAGTCTGAAACAGGAACAGAAGGTCAGATGGAAGAAAGCCAAGGCCACCCGACACTGTTTTTCAGAAAACCTCAGCCCTCTTGTGGACAAGAGGAACTTCAAAGCCACCGGGAGACAGAGACAGGGGAGCTATTCAGGGCTGCAGGGCAGTTACTTTATCCTTGATCTTGAATGACACTCCCTTCAGCCCTCACAACAGAGCCCAGGGACCCCAGGGCCTCCGGGGCCTGATTCCTGCCCCCGCCTCCACCACATCCCTTGCTGGCAAGGCTCTGATCTGCCCGAGGTCTCCACCCAGACTCTAGGATAACATCAGTGAAGAAACTACTCTGCTTGGACCTCAACGAAGGCATTGCTTTCTGCTTGGCAGATGGGATCTTTGCAGTCCCCTCCCCAGAGGCCTCTGAGAAGGGCCAGGCTGAGGAGGCTAAGCTTCTCCAGAGCTCAGCCTCTCTGCCATCAGACTGGTGTGTGTCAGAGCCACAGTCCTGGAACCAGGTGCCATGCTGGGCTTCAAGGCAACACTGATGCTGCCTTGCGCCATGGATCCTGAGGCTTATAGTACAACTAGAAATCCATCTAGGCACAGCTTTGATGCCACCTCCTCCATGAAGCCACTTCCAATCACCCCAAGCCACCAGCAGAATTGCCTTTCTCCTCAAAGCCCCATTTTGCACTCTGAACTCTTATTGTAGCACTTCTAATTCTGCTTTGTACTAAAGATAAATATTTGATGGAGTTCCCGTCGTGGCGCAGTGGTTAACGAATCTGACTAGGAACCATGAGGTTGCGGGTTCGGTCCCTGTCCTTGCTCAGTGGGTTAACGATCCGGCGTTGCCGTGAGCTGTGGTGTAGGTCACAGACGCAGCTCGGATCCAGCGTTGCTGTGGCTCTGGCATAGGCCGGTGGCTGCAGCTCCGATTCAACCACTAGCCTGGGAACCTCCATATGCCGTGGGAGCAGCCCAAGAAATAGCAAAAAAAAGGCAAAAAAAAATAAGATAAATATTTGCATGTCCAGTTCTGACACCAGTTCTGACATGTGGGTTGTCGTCCCCTCACCACCAAGCAATTCTCAGACACCAGCTGGGTGCCCTATGATTCAACTCAATTCTGATGCTATCTATCCAGAAATAGCATCAGATTGCACAAGTTAAAGGCTCTGTCCCCACAAGATTGTCCCCACTTCAGATGCCAATCGCCAAGTCCAAGAAATTACCTGAGCTTCTGACCAACTGGCTATAAATCAGAAGTTCCTATGATCCCCCTCCTTGAGTGCAATTAATTTGCTAGAATGGTTCACAGAACTCAGGGAGGCAGTTTACTCACCAGATTACCAATTATTACAAAGGATATTAAAAGATACAAATCAATAGCTAGATGAAGAAATGCATAGGTCAAGGTCTTGAACAAAGAAGCTTCTGTTTCATGGGGTTAGGGAGCCAGCAGTAGCATGTGGAAGCATTCTGGTTCACCAACCTAGAAGCTCTCCGAACCCTGTCCTTTTGGGTTTTATGGAGGCTTCGTTACATAGCCACAACTGATTAAGTCCTTAGCCACTGGTCTCCAGACTCTCTCCTACACCAGAAATCAGAAATCGGGGTTGTGGGGGGAGACTGAAACATCCAACTTCTAATCACTTGGTTGACTCCACTGGCAACCAGCTTCTCTATTTAGGTGCTTTCACAACTCACCTTATTAACATCATAATCACAGCAAATTCCAAGGGTTTTAGGAGCTCCCAACCAGGACCTGGGACAAAGACCAAATATATATTTATTATAAATCACATTATCCAGACACATATCTCTCCCCCAAAGACTGTGAACTCCTTGAGGGCTAGGCTCAGAGCAGACTCTCACCAAATCCTGAATGATTAAGTTAATAAAAGAGCAGGTGCAGTAAATGCCACATTTCACTCATCTCCTGGATGCCTAGGTGGAGGACACCCTCCTCTCATTCATCTGACATATTCATATTGTTTTACCAAATGCCAAGGATGAGTCTTGGTTATAAAAGGGAACAAAGCAGACAAAAATACATATCCTCCTCAAATTTATAGTTTAGAAAATGAGAACAAGCAATCTGTAGGAGGAAAACAACAAACAAAAAAAGCATGTAAAATAGACTGAGAGATGACAATGACTGGAGGAGAAACAAGTGACAGAGAAAAGTCAGAGGAAGACAGAGAGAGCTGGGGTGGGAGAGGATGTGGGCTGGGCTTTTCTCTGTAGACATAAGGGATGTGTCAGTACCGAGAAGACATTTGAGAAAATACTTGAAAGACATGATAGAGTCAGCTACATGGACATCTGGGAGAAGAGCCTCTAAGATGGAGGGAAGAGTGTGTGCAAATGTGCTGAGGTAGGAACATTCAGCAGTTCAGTGTAGCTGGGGCAGAGTAGGTGAAGGAGACAGCAATGGGTGGTGAGGCCAGAGAGTTAATGAGAAAATAGGTCACAGAAGGCCTGGTGAGCATTATTAGTAAAATAGGAAGCCATTGAAGAAGAGTTTTAAGAAGAACAGCATGATCCACCTTCAGTTTTAGCAGGATCATTCAGGCTGTCATGTGGAGAATAGACTGCAGTGGGTGGAGCAGTGTGAAAAGCTGGGAGGCCAGTTAGGAGGGTGTTGTGATAATCTGGGTGAACATTATCGCAATTTGGCTCAGGCTGATCTCATTGGAAATGGTATGAAGTGGGAGGATTCCAGCACAATTTAAAGTGAGAGACAACAGAATCAGCTGCTGAAATTGGACATGGTACATGAGGGGGAAAAAAGAGAGGAATTAAGGGGGACTGCCAGATTTTTGGACTGGGCAACTAGGCAGAAGGGGGTGGCATTAACTGAGATGAAGACGACTACAAGAGGAACTGCTTGTTGACCATCATGCTGGTGTTAAGATGCCTATTATATACCCTAATACAATAAATATAACAAATAATATAATATCTATTATATAACTATTTTATATCAGATGCCTATTATAAACTGCAGAGTTACAGACTAGGCAATTGGGTATTCCAACGTGGCGTTAGAGAGAAGTCTAGGCTGGTGTGAAGTAATGGCCACATCCTACTCTCTAGAACTTATGAATGTTACTTTATAGGAGAAAAGGGACTTTGTGCATGTGATTAAGGATCTTGAGATGGAGTGATTACCCTGAATAACTGAGGTGTGATCTCAGTGGTTCTTTTTTTTTTTTTTTTTGTCTATTTAGGGCCACACATGGAGGTTCCCAGGCTAGGGGTCCAATCAGAGCTACAGCTGCTGGCCTATGCCACAGCCACAGCAATACCACATCCGAGCCACGTCTGCAACCTACACCACAGCTCACAGCAATGCTGGATCCTTAACCCACTGAGTGAGGCCAGGGATCAAACCCGCAACCTCATGGCTCCTAGTCAGATTTGTTTCCACTGTGCCATGACGGGAACTCCCTCAGTGGTTCTTATACAAGGAACGCAGAAGAAGAAAGAGTCAAAGGAGAGGTGATGTGATGCTGGAAGCAGAGATTAAAGTGATATGACCACAGAACAGGGAATGCTGGCAGAATCTAGAAGTGGGAAGAAGCAAGTAACAGATTCTCCTGGGGCCTCCAGAAGGAACCAACTCAGCTGAGACTTCAGTTTAAGACTCATTGCAGACTTTTAACCTCCAGAAGCACAACACAACAGATCTGTGTTACTGTGAGTCATTAAGTTTATAGTAATTAATTATAGCAAAAGGGAGATGAACATGACTGGATACATAAAGTTGAAAGCATATTCTTTAAATGGGATCCCCAAGGAGATAATTATATATAGAGAAAAGGGATCCAAACACGGAGACCTAGAGCAGTTGGGAGTGGGAGGAGGAAGGAACAGGAGAGACTGAGGAGTCCACAGTCCAGTAGGAGGAAATCAAGAGAGTATGATGACCAAGAAGCAAAGTGAAAGAAGAACTCCAAGAGAAGGCAATGACTCACTGGGTAAGATGCTGCTGATTATCAAGAAGAATGAGAGGTGAGCATTGACCATGGGATTAAGCCATATGGAGACTCTTGGTGGCCTTGATAAGAGCAGTTTGGGTGGAGAGGTAGTGAGTAGGGGTGAGAAATGAGTCTGGAAGGGGGTATTGAGCAAGAATTGGAGAAATGGAATTTGGTGGTAGGTTGAGAAGGTAAATCTTCCAAGGTGTTTGGCAAGAATAGGGAAGGAGAGAGGAATAGAGTGATGGTCCAAGGGGCATTTGAGAGCCTATTTATGATTTCTGATTAGTCTGTTGACAGTGAGCTAACAGAGAAGGAAAAGCTGAGGATGCAGGAGAGGAAAATGACTGGAGCAATATCCTTGGGTAGATGAGAGGGGTAGGAGCTAGTGATTCCAGCTCGGAATGCCTAGACTCTCTCTCCTCCCTCTGCATTTGTGACACAATGCCCCCACCCCTACCCCCAGGCCATGGAGGCACCTTCCTGTCCCCACCCCAGCAGGGTTCTCCCACTTTCCATTTCATTCCCCAGCAGTTTGTCTCTAGCCCAGAGAGCTCGAAGCACAGAGGTGCTCCCTCTGGGAGGAGGCAGAGTTGTCACGAGAAAGGCCACTTGGCTGTTAAGGCCCTGCCTTACCTCTGCCCTACTCTGAGAACCCCCTGTCTGAGAATCTGCTGCAACAGTGTCACCCCTTTTTCTGAGAGTTAGTACACTCAGAAAAACCCAGCTCCACCTAAAATGACTATTGAGCTTAATAGAAAAACATGTCTTTTATGGTCAAGCATGACAAAAAGGCTGTCTTGTTGCATTTTTTTCCCCCACTCTTAATGACATCAAAGTGTTAGTTTCTCGTTTCCTTAATTACACCCAGAATTTCTCCCCTGCCTTGTGTAAACTTCTTCATGTCAGTTATATCCAGCATTCTTGACTGCCTCTCACCCCATATTAGGTGACAACTCATGAGGAAATTAGACAGCTGCTGGGTTCCTCTGTAAGACGCACAAGGTCTTCTGTTTTTATACTTGTATGCATTGTATATTTTAAGTTACACATAGTCAATCCCCCTGTGTCAGGTCTTGTTATATAAAATGTAAGATAAATTGGGACAGTAATAGCTGACAACTTCGTGATGGTCAGAATGACCAATGAGTTTCATTAGTCATAGCTGTTTCTCCTTATGTGAGGGGTGTTGTAAGAATCACTCTAGAAAAGATCTCTGGGCATTTAAGTGGATTTTCTAGAAGATTATCTTTGGTAGAATCTTTGAGCTGGTAGCATTATATCCCCCAAATACATTTTTTTTTAATTTTGTGGTTTTCTTTTTTCTTGATCAAACACAACTCTCACCCTAGAATACAGATAATAGTCGTGAATGGTTTGTTTCCATCTTTATTGAACTTGTAGATGATGCTCTATCATCAAAGGGAGCCAAGTAGACTTTCAGGCAGATCAGAGAAGAGACTAGAAAGAGAATCTTGAAATCCTAAACCATGATGGAGCATTGTGCAGAAAAGTTATCTACAAATCAGTTTAACAAAGCCTAAATAGAATAATTTTTTTTAAATGGGCAAAAGACTTGAATAGACACTTCACTAAAGAATTCTTTATTCAATGGTCAATAAATATATGAAAGGAGGTTTAGCATCTTTAGTCATCAGAGAGATGTCCTCATAGTGCCTAGAGTTCTATAAGGAAGACAGACATTAACAAACAATTAAATGACATTTGATGGACAAAATGACACACCGGACTAGCAGGGACAGGCCAAGGGGTTGGTCGTGGGGGGAAAAGTCAGCCCAGGGTACCCTAACAAGGTGGGTTGTCTGCAGAACTTTTTAAAACAATAATAAAACCAACTCAAAGCTGCCTGTCTTTCCTTATGTGACAGTAATTCGAAACAATATCAGTGAAAAATTATTCTTACCTCAGCCACTTGCCACTGATAATGGTGAAGCTCTTGTAATACAGACAGTTTAGTCCCCATGTTTTCCCTTAGCATTAATTTCAACATATTCCCTCTTTAAAAACTTCCTGAAATAGGACTTTTCAATGATTGCATAATATGCCTTTATATTTTGTGAATCAATGCCCTTTCACTGATTGTTAAGTGTGTTCCCAATTTCTCTGTCTTACAAATGACATTGAGATAACATCTCCGTGCATAATCCTTTGACATTTTTTTCAGGTTATTTTCTTAGGAGAGAGAGGCCTCTTCTCAATGTTTGATGTATGAGGAAGTTCTTAGACAGTGAATTAGCTGGAAATGCATAAATGCGAGTGTATTGCGAAGGCCATGTGGATGTCTCCTCCTGGGGAGGTGAAGAGGGCCGAGTAACAGGTGGAGAGTAGCATGGGAGGGACCCTGGAGAAAGAGGAACACATATGCAAGACTCTACCTACATGGTGAGCCAAGGGAAAACAAGGCCATGCTTGTACCCAGAGCAGGGGTTAGAAGTGTGTGGGGGCTGCCTTGTTCCTTGGGGTTGGTGGACTTAACCCTGTTTCCTCATCTTTAAAAAGAGCTTAGGAGTTCCCTCTGTGGTGCACTGGGTTAAGAATCTGATTGCGGCAGCTCAAGTTGCTGTGGAAGCACAGTTTCAATCCCTTGCCTGGTGCAGTGGGTTACAGACACAGGATTAAATGGTTTTTTGTTTTATTGGTTTTTTTGGCCATTTTAGGGCTGCACCTGCGGCATATGGAGGTTCCTAGGCTAGGGGTCAAATTGGAGCTACAGCTGCCGGCCTGTGCCACAGCTACAGCAACTTGGGATCCAAGCTGCATCTTCGACCTACTCCATGACTCACGGCCATGCTGGATCCTTAACCCACTAAGCAAGGCCAGGGATCGAGCCTGTGTCCTCATGGATGCTAGTCAGATTTGTTTCTACTGAGCAAGAACAGACTCTCCTAAAGATGCGACATTGATGTAGCTGTGGTGTAGGTTGAAGCTGTGGCTTGGATTCAATCCCTGGTCCAGGAACTTTCATATGCCACAGATTTGGCCATTAAACAACAAAAAAAAAGGAGTTCCAGTCTTGGCGCAGGGGAAACAAATCCAACTAGGAACCATGAGGTTGCAGGTTCAATCCCTGGCCTCACTCAGTGGGTTAAGGATCCAGCATTGCTGTGAGCTGTGGTATAGGCTGGCAGCTGTATTGGACCCCTAGCCTGGGAAACTCTGTATGCCATGGGTGTGGCCCTAAAAAGGAAAAAAAAAGGCAAAAAAACCCCCAAAAACAGAAACAAAAGAAGAGCTCAGAAATAGTACCTAACTCTGTGACATTCTTCTCTAGATTAAATATATTCCTGCTTGTCAAGTGCCTAGAATATGAGCTGGCACACCTTAGGTGCTATATAAGTGGTTGGTAAATAAAATAAAAATAAATGTGACTTCTGGGGGAAGTCTAAAACAGTGTCCAAGGAGGAGATTGGCAACCAAATGCACCGGAAAGGGACATCTTCTGCTCCTTGACGAGGGAAAATGACTGGCAGCCTTGCCCCTGGAGCAGGCTCCCGGCAGAGCAAATTTCTCTCTGACTCTGGCCAGCATCTCAAAGACAAGACATGAGAAAGGAAACACACAACTAGGATAGAAGGCGCTGTCTTCCCCCTCCATCAGCTCTTTGGGGACACCAGTTCCCACCTATTAAGCAGTTTTTGTCATTAAGCATCTCCCTGGGGAGCTGGGGAGCCGCAGGACAGGGTAGATAATGAAGATCTATTGCATTAGCAGGAGAAGTTCAACGGATAAAAATCTCCTCCGAAGCTCCCCCACCCCAGGGCAGCTCTGGCTCCTTTTCGTTAGCAGAGGGTTCAATGTGCATTTTATTTTCTTACTCCTTGTAGGAAAAGACATTGATCCCCCTTAAAGAGCTTTTCTGAATCTGTTCCCTGAGGCTGAGAATTGGGTTTCTGCTAGGCACAGGCTGGACTGCGCCCCAGGCCAGGGGAGCCCTGGGCAGAGGTCTGACCCCCCTCCATTTCCCTCTTCAGGCCTGTGAGAGTCCAGAGGGTGCCTGCTCTCAGGACCCTCCAACCAAGGAGGACTGCCCTCAAAAACAAAAGCCTGTCTTGGAATGGAAGCCAGATGCTGCGGTTCCCTTGGCTTCTTCCGCTGTGAAACAGGACAGACATGAGGCCGAAGGGCCTTCCGATCTGCACATTGTGTGAAGCGGAAAGCCATTCGGGAGCCAGGCTGCCTCTGGAGACAGGGGCTCAGGCCGGGCTGAGGTCCCAGGGGAGGGAGGGGAGCAACACGCTGCCTGGCCCCCAGGCCATTGGAGTCCTGGACACACCTCATCGCATCGGCTTACTTACTCCACCCATGGACCTCTCATTCTTTGATGGAGCTGGGTTTGTGTCATGATTGAACAGAAACAGGTGGAGACTCCCCTCCAATGCCTAGTGCACATCTCCAAGCCTTCTTCTTTTTCTTTCTTTTTTTTTTTTGCTTTTTAGGGCCACAGCTATGGTGTAGGTTGCAGCTGCAACTCTGATTTGACCCCTGACCTGGGAACTTCCATATGCCACAGGTGTGGCCAAAAAAGATTAAAAAAAGAGAGAGAGATACGACAGTTGGAAAATAGTTCACACACCAAACCTAGGAACTGTGCTAAAAACTGGAAGGAAAGGAATGAACAGCATATGGATTATTTGGTTGAGAGAAACATACATCACCCAGTATATTGGAATCAGAGGACTGTGAAGTCCAGCAGTGTGGAATTAAATTAAAACACTGGAATTGCCACTCAGAAATTTGTCTTTAATTCAGAATTTCTCAACCTGGGCACTCTCCACATTTTTGACAAATAATTCTTTGTTGTCTGAGGCTGTCCTATGCATTGCAGGCTGTGCAGAATTACTGGCTTTCACCCACTAGATGCCAGAAGTCCCTTTCCCATCTGTGACACCCAAAATGTTTCCAGTGTGGGAGCTGGTACCAGGACCTCGGAAGGTGAGATTAGCCACTGGGATGAGGGAAATAAAACATTAGATTTTATATATGATGTATTTTGATTATAAAATGTAGAATTGAAATTTTAACATTAATGATATCCTCATCCAAGATACATCAGTGAAATACCCATAACTTAGGTAGACAGAAAACTCATTTGTTCTCTCCCTCTACAAGTGTTAGAAGGTGTTACAGTTCATATGTGCACAATTAGGTGAATTTAGTAATGATTTTAAATAGCAGATTATAACAATAAAGACCCCATAGGTTATCTCATAGCATGGCATTTTAAAATGAGGCACATTTTTTCCCCTCACAAAAAGACAAATTATTCTAAATTTGCTGCCCTTTTCTGTGATAGGTAGTATGCCAGTAGTATGCTACCTAGTAGATATTTTCTATACACACAAAACCCATACTTTTAAAGCAAAGGCTATATTTTATGAGTGCAAACGCAACTGCTTTTAGTTGTTGTAGTTTTGTTTTTGTTTTTTTGGATTTTTTTTGGCTGGTCCTGTGGCATCCTGAAGTTCTGGGGCCAGGGATTGAAATTGAGACATGGCAGTGACCATGCTGGATCCTTAACCCACTGGGCTGCCAGGAAACTCAAAATGTGACTACTTTTAGAAAGAAATTTTGCTGTGGCAATTCTGGCAATAGAGAGCTTGCAAATTTCTCCTGAAATAGAATATATAGATATTTTGTATAAAATATAACATGTACATTTTTAGATTCAGAACTGAACTGACCTGGAAGTAAGGAAAATTACTAGATTTTCACCATGGGATACAGAACCTATGAATACTGAAGGCTGACCAGGGGACTCGAACATCTAAAATTTTGGTATCTGTAGCCAGTGCTGAAACCAGTCCCAGGCAGAAGGGTGGGGAATGACTGAAGGATGACTGTACTCTCAAAAAGTCCCAGGTGTTTGTGGAAGAAGACCAAACAGAATTCTAAACACAAGAAAATATAATTATTTTAATTCAAAAAAAAAAACTAGGTGGACACTAGTTTAAATATGAAGTTAGGCACACTGAAGAAAGAATTAGTGAACTGGAAGATAGCTCTAAAGAAACATGAAGAATACATACATTTTTTTTTTGAGTCCACAGAACCCTAAACTAAGGACTTTAGATAATAACAGTGTATCAAGATCTGTTCATTAATTGTAACAAACAGACCTCACCTAATATTAGACATCAATAGGGAAACCTGCAAGCTGGAAAAGTTTCACCAGGGGGTAAAAGGGAACGCTCTGTACTTTCTGTCCAATTTGTCTGTAAACTTAAAACTGCTTTGATAAATAAACTCTATTAATTAAAAAAAGAACTATTAAGTTCAGCAAGATTACAGGACAGGATCAACATATAAAGATCCCTGTACCATATATCAAGAAACAAAGTATTCCTATTTAACAGCAATGGGCAATCTGAAAATTCAGTCACTGTTGCTGTAATTCAATCCCTCAATAGTCCCATGTGACAAGTGGCCATTCTACAGGACAGCACAGACATAGGACATGCCCATCACCGTAGGAAGTTCTACTGGACAGCACCACAGTAGCACAAAAATGGGCTCTGTCTCCTCACCTCAAGAATAGGGATGATTTCCATCTCATAGGTTGTTGTCTATGAAATAAAATGCTGTCCGTAACAGAATAGGTGTTGGGTAACTGGTGCTATGGTCACAACTACTAAACAAGGAGTCGGCTGTCTTGGCTGTGGGACGCCCTGGTAATCCTCGGTGCTGGCACTAACCCCCTGTGCTACCTTTGACAAACATCTCATTTCCCCACCTTGGGACTCAGCGCCCTGGTCTGGAAAATGCAAGAGTTGGATCAGATGCTGGTGATCAGTTCTGACATTTGAAGAGCCCATTAATCAAAGAATCTTTCAATGAGAAAGGATTCAAGAAATTTTTTCACTCTATCTCCTCCACCACGGGGCCAAATCATGCAAAATATAGAGCAAACGAACTGGGGGATATGACTTTTTCTCTTGTTTTTATGAGAGGTCCCAGAATTCTTGGTGAAACTTAACCATTAGAAACAAAAATGGGAGTTCCCGTCGTGGCGCAGTGGTTAACGAATCCGACTAGGAACCATGAGGTTGCGGGTTCGGTCCCTGCCCTTGCTCAGTGGGTTAAGGATCCGGCGTTGCCGTGAGCTGTGGTGTAGGTTGCAGATGAGGCTCGGATCCCGCGTTGCTGTGGCTCTGGCGTAGGCCGGTGGCTACAGCTCCGATCCAACCCCTAGCCTGGGAACCTCCATATGCCGCGGGAGCGGCCCAAGAAATAGCAACAACAACAAAAAGACAAAAAGACAAAAAAAAAAAGAAACAAAAATGGTTCACTCTTTCAACATATTGAGGAAGGAAGAAAGAAAGGGCAGGAGGTAGGAAGAGGGGAAAAAAAAGCATATAAATTTACAGGTTGACTCAACCTGTTCCAGCTGGCAGCTGGCATGATGAGGCTGGGGGACACTTGACCTCCATATATCTTCTGAACAAAGTGGGAGGGAAGGGCTCCCTGCCATCCTTTGTCATCAAGCAGGCCAAGCCTGGCTAATGGGAACTGTCACCTGGGCCTTTCCAGGTCAGAAACGAAGAACAGCAATTAACTCCTCTCGGAGGCCGGCGGCCCTGAGCCGGTCCTGCTAGGCCAGGTAGCTAAATCATTAAAGACACAGTTCTTTTCAGTGATGAATTGTGCAGGCGCGTGAAACCCGCTGCTGGCCATTAATCTGGGCTAATCAGGTTGAAAGCTGGGTTGTTTTATTTAGTAATTAACAGGTTATGTGAAAAACATGATCCATGGCCTGGGGCATGTCTATAGAGCACTGTCCCGGCGAGAGAATGGAGGACCGGGGGATTCTCTGGAGAGCCGCTCAGCCTTATGCAATTACAGCCATTGGCAAATGCTGAAAAATGACCCCGGGTTCGTATTGACACCCAGGAAAGAAACATTCCTGCCAACAGTGCAGGCGGTGTCTTGAAGGCTGATAATTGCTCTCTCCTCCCTGCCCCTCCCTTCTGCCTGCCAAGCCAGACCCAAGGTTTCAGGGATGCACGGCAATTCTGCAGGCAGGCACCATTCCCCATGGTGTGGCCTGTGTTTGAAAGTGAGCTGGATGGAGGGCAGGGCCTTTGCAGAAATGGGGATCCCAATTGTAAAGGCGAAGGGCTCTGACTTGACACTTGGGCAGCTGGTGCTCAGAGACGGCCAAGAAGAAACGACCTCTTGGCAGCTGGATGGATAGATCTAGGGCTCAGGACCCGTGCAAGAGGTCTGGGATGGAGTTATGAGCCTAGAGGGGTGCTATCATCTTGAGCAGGTATGTTGAGAGCAAAGCCCAGAAGGCTTGGTTCAGTCCCTGTTCAGCACCCACCTCTGACCCAGTCCCCTTGGGTGGTTCTACTGCCATTCTGCTTACTTGAGTCTCTCCTCCACTCCTGCTCTATAGTGAGTCACCCAATGCCAAGTCCTGCCTATTCTACCTTCTAAATTGCCCCCCTTCCCCACGGCCTGCCCTCTGAAGCAGGGTACCAGCCTTTTCATCAATTCAAGCAATGTCTTTCGATGAGCAGCCTGTAAGTGGGAAGAGCTGACATTTCCACATAACATTGATGACTAGAAACAATTTAAGGAACACTCTCGAAAGTTTACATTAACTTTCTAGGATTCTTTGGAGGCAGTTAAGAAGGAGTGTTCGGGGGTGCCATTCATGAGCTATCAGATTTGGGGCAATTTCCTGGACCTCTCTGTGCCTTACTTTCCTCACCTGTAGACTGGGGATAATAATACTGACCTAAGAAGTTATTGCTAATAACAAGTGAGATGGCATAATAATGGAAGGTAATGTTTCTTAAGGGCTGGATACTATGCTAAGTGTTTTAGATGTCTTACCTCAATCTCTCATATATCCTCTCTTATATATCTTATGTCTGACCTTGGCATCTATACAGAACAGCATAGTATTCTTATCCCCATTTCATAGATGAAAAAAAGTACAGCACAAGAAGGTTCAGTAAGCTGCCCAAGGTCACACAGTCAGTAAATGGAAAAGCCAGGAACGGCGAACTTCTAACCAATGCTCTCAATTTCCTGTGCAGCCTGGTGCCTGACACACAGTCTCCATCCGTGTCTCTGCTCTGAGTAGACGCAGTACCAGAAGCAACAGTGGAAATTGCATTTTGTCAAGGGCTTGGTTCAGAGTAACTACTCAATAAATGGGTAGCTTGTAGGAGTCTGTGCCTGGGAGTGTGTTTCCTACTGTTTCTACCCTTTATTTATTTACTTATTTATTTATTTATTTATTTTCTTTATAGGGCTGCACCTGCAGCATGTGGAAATTCCTGGGTTAGAAGTTGAATTGGAACTGCAGCTGCCAGCCTATCCGGGATCTGAGCTGCATCTGTGACCTACTCTGCAATTTTCGGCAATGCCAGATCCTTAACCCACTGACCTGAGATCGAACCTGCATCCTCAAGGACACTACGTTGGGTTCTTAACCTGCTGGGCCAAAACGGGAACTCCTACTCTTTCTTTAAAAGAGAGCTAGGAGTTGTTCCCTAGTGGCCTGGCAGTCACTGCGTGGCTTGGGTTCAATCGGAGGCCGGGGAACTTTCACACGCCCGTGGGTGTGGTCAAAAACTGTTTTTAAATTTAAAAAGAAAAAAGAAAAAGAAAAAAAAAATCACACAATTATCTTTAAAAAGAGAGTGAGATTTGGAGCCTGGTGAGGAAATCCGATGGGTGGGAATGCAGCCATACGTTCCGGCCTTGGAGGAGCCGGTTCTCAAAGAGCCAGGAGTTCTTGCACCAGCTGGCTTCCACTCAGCTGCCAAGTCAAGACATGCCCGGCCCTGGTTTCACTTCCCTCCAGGCTTGAGGCTAAGTCATGTGCACACAAACCAGGTGGAATGCCAGGTCTAAGTGCCCAAGGGGGCAGTTGATGTAGCCCCTACAGGTCTGCAAAAGCCAGGGGTGGGGGGCCTCCTCTGTTGCACCAGGACTGGGCCCTGGTTGTCAATTGGAGGGCACACACTGACGGCCCCCTGTCCCTTCTAGGCCAACCATGCACCAGAGGGGACATTCCTACTATCTCCTTCCTCTAGGAGAAGCTTTTCATCCTTCAAAATCACACACCTCTTATTGGCCTTACTGCCTGGCTGAGCAAGGGAAGGTACCAGCCAGTTAGGCCCAACCTCACAGGAACGGCAAGGGCACCATTCCTTGGCCAAGTGGGGAGTCACTAAACCACAGAGAAGATCTCCCGTGAAGGAGGAGTCATGGTATTAAGGTTGAGATCCTGGCCTCCGGAGGCATCCCACCCGGGTTTGAGTCTAGGCTCTGCCACATAGCTCTGTGCCCTTGAGTGTGTTTCTTAATTTGCCATGCCTCCACTTTCTCATCTATAAACCAAAATAATAACAATACTTACTTCATAGAGCTCTGTGAATATTATACGACAGAACCCACAAAAATATAGTTGACCCTGGAATACAGGTTTGAGATGCATAGATCCAGTTATACTTGTATATTTCTCAATAGTAAATACTACACAGTCTTTGGTTGAATTCTTGGATGCAGAGAAACTATATACGCAGAGGACAGACTACTAAGTATACAGAGATTAACACCTGCAGTTGTTCAAGGGTTAGCTGTACTTAGAATTGTACTTGGGACAATTCATTGCAGCACTATTTACAATAGCCAAGAAATGGAAACAACCTAAATGTCCATCAACAGAGGAGTGGATCCAGAAGATGTGGTATATATACACAATGGAATATTACTCAGCCATTAAAAATAATGAAATACCAGCATTTTTTGTAACATGGATGGACCTAGAGACTATCATGCTAAGTAAAGTCAGCCATACAATGAGACACCAATATCAAATGCTTTCAGTGACATGTGGAATCTGAAAAAAGGACAGACTGAACTTCTTTGCAGAACGAATGCTGACTCACAGACATTGAAAAACTTATGGTCTCCAGAGGAGACAGTTTGGGGGGTGGGGGAATGTGCCTGGGCTGTGGGATGGAAATCCTGTGAAATCAGATTGTTATGATCATTATACAACTACAGATGTGATAAATTCATTTGATTAATAAAAAAATGGGAAAAAAAGAAGGAAAAACACATAAGATTTGCCATCAAAAAAAAGAATTGTACTTGGGACATAGCGATTGTTCAGTATGTGTCAAATTCTTATTCTTGTTGCTGCGCTTAGGGTAGGAATCCTCAGTGTGACTAATGTGTGGCTAGTGGCTTCTTGACTACCTCTAGTGATAGGAAGCTCTTTACATTCCAGGGCTCTCCTACTGTTCCTGGACAGCCCTGGCTATTGGGTGATCCTTCCCTCTCTATGCAGCAATCAAAAAGTGCATGTAAGAAGCCTACATATACTAGAATGAAAGATACCCAAGGAGTTCCTGTCGTGCCTGAGCAGCAACGAACCTGATTAGTATCCATGAGGATGCAGGTTCAATCCCTGGCCTCGCTCAGTGGGTTAAGGATATGGTGTTGCCCTGAACTGCGGTGTAGGTCAAAGACATGGCTCGGATCCTGCGTTGCTGTGGCTTTAGTGTAGGCCAGTAGCTATAGCTCCAATTTGACCCTAGCCTGGAACTTCCATATGCCATGGGTATGGCCCTAAAAAAAAAAAAAAAAAAAAGATATCCAAGATGTAATCAATGAAAAAAATCAAGCTGCAGAGCAATATCTGTACTAAATAAGCTAAGTGACTGGTGACAGATATTGGACACTCTCTCTGGGTGATTGGCCCCCCATGGCTTTAGGCAGTATAGGTGAGAAAGTTCTGATTAAAGCACTTAGCTACCAGTTAATCCAGTCTCAGATGGTCAATCCCAGAGCTTAACAAAAGGAAACTCATGGGCCACAAGAAGTGGATTCTTTTTTTTTCTCCTTTTTGCTCTTTAGGGCCACATGTGCAGCATATGGAAGTTCCCAGGCCAGAGGTCAAATCGGAGCTTCAGCTGCTGGCCTACACCACAGCCACAGCAACTCAGAAGCTGAGACATGTCTTCAACCTACACCACAGCTCACAACAACACCAGCTCCTTAACCCAATGAGCGAGGCCAGGGATCGAACCCGCATCTTCATGAATACTAGTTGGGTTCGTTAACCACTGAGCCATGATAGGAACTCCTAGATCATTTTTTAAATGAAGCTCAAGATCCAGAATTGATCAGAAGTTCCCTAAAGTCCCAAGAGTTGGCTGAACATCTCTTATGCAAACCATCATGCATGCACATCAGGGCAATTCCAAGTCGTCTTCTGTTTCAGGACACTCCAAGGGCCTCACTGAGCCCCCAGTGTTGGCCCAGCCCCACCTACTGCACCTGTTCCCTATTCAGCATCCCCCCCCCCGGGTGGGGGGGAATCAGATTTCCTCTCTGCAGCCACTATATATCTGTGAGACTTGGAATAGTATTATGTAACCCCTTCATTAGCAAAGGGAGAAGGCTCACCTTGTCTGCTAGCTCTGCTCTGCCAGAGACGTTTCTGTGGCTCAATGGAAATTTGCAGACCTGGACCACGTGATTATACATGCCTCCATCATAGTCGTTATTTTGTATGGTTTTAAGATAAACCCATGTAGGTCTATTTGACCCCATTTTACAGATGAGGACACTGAGGCAAGAACCGGGAAGACTCACCCTGTGCAGAGGTGGACCCACCCCCAGGTCTCCCAGCTCCCCAACTGCATGTTCCTTCTGGCCCACTGGCCCCTTAGCAGCGTCCTTCTTTCTCCCGTCTTTGTTCCTAAGTCAGTTTTTCTGCCCCGCTTCAATCTACCATCTTTCACTGCTATTCAAAAGGGAACTCTTCTTTTAGGAGAAAGGAGATGAAGGAAATCGTGGCAGAACAGAACACGATTGGATGCCCAGGGAGCAGCAGCAGCAAATACAAACAGGGGGCTTAGTCATCCTGTGAAAGCCTAGATTATCAAGGCTGATTCTCAGGGTCTGATTGAGGGTAAAGCCAAGGTCCCCGGATGGCCGTGAACTAGTTGCTCTGCTCAAGGTCAAACCGAGGCTCCAAGACACGATTGAAGAGAAGGATATAGAGACTGTCAGGCCTGCCCTGGGCCTTCAGTGCTCGCCTGGGGGCTGCACGGGAGCCCTAGAGCCCTTAAGCCGTATTTCAGAGGTGGGCAGATCAAGGAGGCAAAGTCATGGACTGTCACCCTCACAGCAGCATCATTTATAATAGGGGAGAGAGCAAAAGGACACCAGCCCCCAGGCGGTCCTCGCGCTTATACCTGGCCCCCCTGGCCCAGGCCCTCGGCATCTAGAAAGGTGGGGTGAGGCTGGTCTGGGCATCCTCTGCCTGCTGGTTGGGCCTGTACTCTGCAGTGTCCCCCTGGGATTGCACTGGAGGGTTCCCTCTGCCCAGAATGGACCAGAGGCCACGTGGGGATTGGCCTCAGCCAGCACCAAGGACCCTGGATAGGGATGCGTCCCTGAGGGCGCATCTTGTACTGTGGCTGATGGCGACCCCAAACGGGCCCTGTGTCTCCTCCTCTGGAGCATTTCTCAAGAAGCCTGGGCCAGCCTGAGAATGGGAAAAGTCCCTGCTCAGCTGACTAAACTTCTGAACAGAGAATATGTGCACACGGGACAACCTCAGGGCCTGAGGTGGGGCTGGGAGCTCCCTGAGGTAAACTCCTCCTGGGCTGAGAGGGTAAAGGAGGAGAGACTTCCAATCCACCTTCCTTCTAAGTAGGATTTCTTTAAGGTCCTTCATTTCCACATCTGTAGGACGAGGGGCAGAAGGAATTTTCCAGTCTCTCTGGCTCTGCTCTCCTGTGACTCTGAAAATCCCCACACCTTGACTTCTGAAAGGCTGTGTCCCCAGACACTGTAGCTCTTGGTAAACACACATGAGATTTTCTCTCAGAGGGAGGCAGCTCCTTACTAAGGGTTCCCCAGCATCAAAATTAAGAAAATATTCTGTTTTGGAGTTCCTGTTGTGGCTCGGTGGTAATGAACCCAGCTAGTATCCATGAGGATGCGGGTTCGAACCCTGGCCTCGCTCAGTGGGTTAAGAATCCGGCATTGCCGTGAGCTGTGGTGTAGGTCGCAGATGCGGCTCAGATCTGGCAGTGCTGTGGCTGTGGCATAGGCTGGCAGCTGCAGCTTCAATTCAACCCCTAGCCTGGGAAATTCCATATGCTGCAGGTGTGGCTCTAAAAAGCAAAAAAAAAAAAAAAAAAAAAAAAAAAAACCATGAAGAATAAGAAAGAATGAAAAAAAGAAAAAAGGGAAAGATTCTGTTTTTCTGTGACTGCCTAGGTCTTTATAGTCCTAAATTTATCTGCACTCAGTTACTTAGCTAATATAATAATTTAGGTAAGATTTCCTACACTTTCCTTAAATTCAGTCAAAATTTTGTCTGGAGCACCTGCATAGCACCTCCATGAAAGTGCCCATTTTATTTTTTATTTTTTTATTTTTTTGTCTTTTTGCCTTTTCTAGGGCTGCTCCCACGGCATATGGAGGTTCCCAGGCTAGGGGTCCAATCTGAGCTGTAGCCCAGCCTACACCACAGCCACAGCAACTCGGGATCTAAGCCACATCTGCAACCTACACCACAGCTCATGGCAACGCCAGATCCTTAACCCACTAAGCAAGGGCAGGGATCGAACCTGCAACCTCATGGTTCCTAGTCGGATTCATTAACCACTGAGCCACGACAGGAACTCCGAATGTGCCCATTTTAGTTGCCGGTGTCAGATTTCTACGTTTCCCAGATTCCAGCAGCTGAAGAACGTCTTTTTTTTTTTTTTTTAATAAGAATCTTCATTAACTTTTTTCCCCTCTTTTTATTGAAGTATAGTGGATTGACAGCATTGTGTTAGTTTTAAGTGTACAGTAATATGATTCAAATATACATATCTTTTTCCAGATTCCTTTCCCGTATAGATTATTACAAGATGTCAAGTAGAGTTCCCCGTACTACACAGGAGGTCCTTGTTGATTATTTTATATATAGTTGGGTGTATCTGATAATCCCAAACTCCTAATTTATGAAGATAAATTAGGATCTTTATGAACTTTTAAAAATACATGCCAGGCTGCAGCCTCTTGGGGGATGCAGACAAGCCCCACAAACAGAAAGGGATGTCAGGACGTGCCCTGTGCCTTGATCCTTTGGGGTCACGTCTGAACACAGGACACATACGCTGGAAGTAGAAACCTCATCTGCCCTGTTCACAGGGCCGGGGGAAGGTCACAGAGACCCTGCTGGCAGCCAGGAGAGCCCCCCTCCCACTGGCCTAGCCAGCCCCTTACTCACCGCTCCGATCACGTGCAGCTCCCTGGGGACCCCATTGTCTGCATGGATGAGCTGGGGTTCATTCGGGAAACCCGTGCCTGGGCATGGAAAGGGAGACTTCAACCGTGGAGCTGGACTTTTGTGTGAATACAACTGTGTTTTGTGTGGGAGTTTTGTCTTTTTTTTCAAGTAACACCACACAGAGAACCCTAAGAAAGTCCCCAGCCCGCGACGGACAGATGCATCATTTCTTTTGATTTCATCCATCAGAGGGAAAAAAAAGTGAGAAAGAGGAAAGAAAGGGAAGAAAGGAGAAAGAAGCTCCTTCCCATCAGCCACGTGGGACTGCACAATTCAATCTCAATTGTTCGCTCCAGGTCTTTGTGGGACCCCTGATGGCCTGTGAGAACAGCCACTCTGAGTGCCACACTGCCCTATCCCCCCCAGCTGCTCCTTCCGGCTGCATCTTACCAGGCTGGCTTCTCTGGAGGAGTGAGTGATGCTCCTGGCCATGGGGGAGCCCATCATGGGCCTGAAGCTGTCCAGGCTCCAGCTGGGAAGACTATCCGTCCCTGGAGAATGCAGAGAGCTGGCCGCTGGCGTCGCTGGCCTTTTATGTGGCTGCAAAGTGTGTTCATCCCAAGTTTAGACTGGTTCAGAATCAGAGCAAGGAGATGGGTTGTTTGGGGGTTTTTCCTATGAAGGATCCATCAAGGATCATGTGCAATCAACAATCTCTGTCTTAAAAATCCTAAACTTTCAGTTTATCTGATAATAAAATTAAAGGCATGGAACATAATACAAGATGTCTATCATTTTTTCTTATTTTCTTTCGGCCCCTCCCTGGCATGCCCAAGTTCCTGGGTCAGGGATCAAAGGTGAGCCAGAGCAGTGACTTGAGCCACAGAAATGACAATGCCAGATCCTTAACCTGCTGAGCCAACAGGGAACTTTAAGATGTCTATTTTTATTTTATTAATTATTATTACTATTATTATTTGCTTTTTAGAGCCGAACTCGCAGCATATGGAAGTTCCCCCAGGCTAGGGGTTGAATCAGAACTACAGCTGCTGGCCTATGCCACAGCCACAGAAATGTCAGCTCTGAGCCACATCTGCAACCTACACCACAGCTTACGGCAATGCCGGATCCTTAACCCACTAAGCGAGGCCACGGATCGAACCCACATCCTCATGGATCCTAGTTGGATTCATTTCTGCTGCTCCATGATGGGAACTCCTAAGATGTCTACTTTAAATCTGAAACCTTAGGCCTAATTTGGAAGAAAAGAGAATTCAGTTAGAAAAAGGAAGGCAGAGGGTTGGAAGCAGAAGAGCAAGGGACTCCTCTGGCACGCCCTACCCACTTCTCCTGTTTCCTTCCATCCATCCTCTCCCCGTCCTTCCCTTTGCTCCTTCTGCCCCTTACTTGAATCTGTGGTTCCCTCCAGGCTCTCATGAGTCCCTCTGCATCTACAGGGCATCTTCCCCCACCTCTGACGGCATCCTCTGCATTACCACTGCCCTGGTCCATATCCACCTATGCCGTGATATCCCTCCTCCTCTAACAGAGTGGATCTGCCTCTGGGACTTACCTCCCTGAGGACCAGGACTGCTTGCTCCTTGAAGGCAGGGGTGGGGCCCGAGATACCCTTCAAACCCCCCTAGGACCACTGGTCAGATGCATGATATGCATTCAGCGTGTCTGAACAGAGCTGCAGGTAAGAGAAGGTGAAGCTGAGTCTTCAGGCAGGATTAGCCCAGCTGGCTGCCATCTCTGCCTCCCCCAGGATATCGGCGGTGCTACCTGGAAGTTTCTTCTGCCAATGTGTCCAACCAACATGTATTCATTACATAAATCTCCCCAATGAAAAAGAACACATTTGGCCTTAAAGTTCACATGGGGGAAGGGGAGGGGACATGGGCCAGGTCACTTTAGTACTTTGTTACTATTTCCTTATCTGTAAAATGGGTACAGTGATAATACCACTCACCCGCTGTCTTCCCTGAGTGTGAAGAGAATGTCTGTGAAGAGCACTTTGTAAAAGTTATAGTCAGAGTCCCCTTGTGGCTCAGGGGGTTAAGGATCCAGTGCTGTCACTGCTGTGGCTCTGATTATTGCAGTGGGCACCTTCAATATCTGGCCCAGAAACTTCTGCCTGCTGCAGGAGTGTTGGAAAAAAAAGTAGCATGGAGATAAATTTTTTTTTAAAAGTTAGAGTATACGTGACTGCAAAACAAGTTCCCCTGTGCTGGAAAATATCATCCCTCAATAGTTAGAAATAGATTTGGGAATTAATGGAATTAAAGACTGGTTATTTTTTGTATAAAAGAATTTATATATAAAATTATGATTCCCCCCCCCAAAAAAAGACCAAAAAATTACAATCTCCCTAGAGTTTCCATCGTGGCTCAGCAGAAAGGAATCTTCCTAGTATCCTTGAGGATGCAGATTCGATCCCTGGCCTCGCTCAGTGTGTTAAGGATCCAGCACTGCTGTGAGCTGTGGTGTAGGTCACAGATGTGGCTGTGATTCTACAGCTCTGATTCGACCCCTAGCCTGGGAACCTCCATATGCCGCAGACGTGGCCCTAAAATAAAAAGACAAAAAAAAAATAAAAATTATGATCTCCCTGGTGCCGGAAGTGACGTGGACCAAGGACACTAGAGAAGGGAATGGGTGGGTCTGAATGTGAACTAGTGAGCAGTTTTCCTGGAGCCAAGAGGATGTGGGAGGTGCATTTGGATGTAAAGGTTGGGGCTGTATTGTAGAGGCCTCACCTGCATGTCTGTGGAACCCTTGAAGATCTTTGAACAGAGAAGCGAGGCGTTGTGGGCTCTGAGTGTGGTCAGTGCAGCAAGAGGCATCGGACGTGGGAGATGCTGAAGAGAGGCAGACTCAGACCTGATACTGGCTGAAGAATTTGTGTTACTTTTATGTACAGAAAACTCAGTAGTGTACACTTAGCCCGGTTTGGTAGCCAGTTCTTTAGCCTTTGCCTTTTCCCCTTTGGCAATGAGAGCCACTGACTTTAGCAGACCCAGGACCTTGCCCAGTGATGGCAGATCTCATCGTATCTGTCATTGGTCACAGCTGTTATTGGTCCTGATGGCTTCCACCAGATTAGACCCACACTCTAGGAAGGAGAATCTGCAGGTGACTGCTGAGGGGGGCAGCCCCCAGGATGCCAAGGCTGGTCATCTGTCATCCCAGGACACCTCTTTCATACATGGTACTGTCTGCCTGTGGCCTGTCTTTCTCCCACATGTATATTCCTTGAAACAGGTGTCATGGCAACATTATGTACCCAGCATCTGGGCCGTGGGAGCTGCTAGTAAATATGGGTGTGGAAGGAATGAGAGTAACACATCTTTACCCCCAGTGCACCTAGGGCTCCTTATTTGTGGGGAGGGGGAAGCTACATTTTCAATAGTCTGGTCCCCCTTCCCCCAGGATGGATGTAGCTCTGGGAAGTGTCTAGTTCCCTCTCTCTCTCCAGGCTTTGCCTTGGCCCTTCCTGGTGGATGTAAGTGCCCTGGGAAACACTAGACCAGCCCAGCCTGCCCCTCACTGAGATCCACTGTGGCCAGATTTGTGGAGTGTCTGCTCTGTGCCCAATCCTGGAGGAATGGTGTGTATCATCTCATTTAATTCCACTTCGTCTTTATGGCAATCCTTTAAAAGGGTTATAGTCCCATCTATGAAATGTAGGTGCTGGGACTCAAAAAGGTCAGTAAATTGCCCAGGGCCATACAATGAGACACAATGGACCAAATTATTACGCTGTGAACACTATTGCATTGTGTCTGCTATTGTATCCCCATGACCACGCTGTGCAGGTTTGAATGTTTGTTGAATGAATGACTGAGACAAGATGCTTCTGACTGACTCCAAAGCACAAACGTGCTCTGAGCCTCCATTGACTCACCTGGAAGTGACATGAAAACCTACGGGCTTGGTGTAAGATGAACATGGGTCCTGGCAGTATGTTTGGTAAACCCAGGGGTATGGAAGTCACCTGTCTTCTGGAAGTCCCCAAATCCCAGACTGCGACAGTGCTCGCAGATAGCCTTTGCAAGAGGTTTGGCCTTCAGAGCTTAGCTTACTTTCCATCAGGCCTCTTTTGTGAGTCCAATCTGATTCTTAAAACTGGCACCATCACCTGCCACCAGGCAAATGGGCAAAACTTCCAGGAGAAGCTGAACAAACTCCCTTTATTTCCACCGCATCTGAAACCTGCTCCCTACTCCCGGCCACCACCCCACCCTGACCACACCTCCCAGCACCCCCTGGGCCTTTTGTCAGGGAACTTGGAGGAAGTGAAAGATCAACACAAAGGGAACCCATCTTTGTGGCCAAAATAAACTAGCAGTGGGGTTGCCGGCTCAGCCTTTCTGGCTGGAGTTTCAGCGGCTGTGGCCACACAGAGCAAGCCTTGTTCTTTCACGGGAGTTCTAGTCCCAGTTTTGTGGAGACTTCAGCAGGGTCTTTGTGGCCAAAGAATCCTCCTAGACAATAGGGCCACCCTCCTCCAAAGAGCCTGCTCCACCCAGGAGGGCGAGCCAAGGCTCACAAACTGCACAGAGGCCCAGCACTTGTGGACATGGAAAGTTCCATGAGGCCTGGGAGAAAGGGAAATCTCAGGCCTCCACAGTGCCAGGCCCCTTTCAGGTCAAGTCACCACCCGGAGGGAAGAAGGCTGCCTCCAGCTCTCGCCAGGTGGGGCTAACCTCAGCCACACTCCCTGGGGACAAGATGAGAGATGACACAGCTGAAGTGTGTCACTCAGAAGCTGACTTTTCCTGCCTATGGCAGCTGGTGTCTCCTCCTTGATTCAGAGCGCCGAGACTGTTCCCAACCAAACGCAGAGTTCAATGGGGGAAGGTAAGGGTGGAGAAAGGGAGAAACTTTATTGAGCATTTACTGAATGTCTGATGCTCTGTGAAGCACTTCGTAATATTATTTATTAAGCATCTACTATGTCCCCGGTAGTCTGTCAAGTAATTCATATGTATTATTTCCTTCCATGTTCATAATCATAAGGAAGGAATATTATCATTCTCATTTCACAGGCAAAAATTTGAGGTTCAGATAGGTTAAGTGACTTGCTTAAGGTCCTGCAGTCTGTAAGTGGTGAGTTAGTATTTAAATGTGGGATTTGAATCCACAACTGTGCAACAGGGAAACCTATGTTTTTGTTTCTTTGTTGAGGCATAACGGCTATACAATATATTGTACATATTTAAAGTGTACAAATGACAAGTTTCAGTGCCTGTGAAACCATCACTGCCATCAAGATAGTGAACACATTCATCAGCCCAGAAGATCCCACATACCCTTTACAGCACCTTCATCCTGTCCCCAACCAACTGCGCATCTTATATCACTTTATACTAGACTGTAGTTCCTAGAATGCATGGTTCCTAGAATCCTACAGTATGTCATCTTTTTTTTTTTTCACTGAGCACCCTCATTCTAAGATTTTTCCATGATGCATGCATGTCTATTCCTTTTCATTGCAGAGTAGTATTCCACAGTGTGGATATACCAGAGTATGATTATCCATTTCTCTGTTGGTGGACATTTGGGTGATGCCCAGTTTCTGGCTGTTAGAAATAAAGCTAAGAACATCTGTGACTAAGTCTTTTTATATACCCATGCTTTCATTCCTCTTGGAATGAGATGGGATGAGACGCCTAGGGATGAGATGGCTAGATCATATGATGAGCTACCTAGTAAACTTTTTAAGACACTGCCAACTGTTTTCCAAAGTGGTTGTAACATTTTTTATTTCCACCAACAGGGTAAGAAGATTTTAATTGCTCCAGATACTTTTCAACCCTTGATAATGTCAGTTTTCAATTTTAGCCATTCTAATAGGTGGGTATTAGTACCTAATCTTTTCATGTGCTCATTTGCCATCATATATCTTCTTTGGTGAAATATCTATTCAAATATATTGCCCATATTTTTAATTAGGTTATGTGAGTTCTAATGATTGACTTTGGAGAGTTCATTATATATTCTGAATTCAAGCCCTTTATCAGATATATGATTTGCAAGTATTTTCTCCCAGTCTGTGGCTTGTCTTTTCATTCTCTTAACAGTATCTTTTAAAGTGTAGGTAATTTTAATTTTGATATCCGATTTATCAATTTCTTCTTTTATGGCTGGTGCTTTAGTTGTGTTTGCCTAACTCAAACTTGCACTGTTTCTTTCCTCTGTTTTCTTCTAAAAGTTTTATAGGTACGGTTTCTACATTTAGGTCTATAATCCATTTCATGATAATTTGTGTATATCATGAGTCAAAGGGTTTTTTTTTTTTTGCACGTCTGATTATTTCAGCACC
This sequence comes from Phacochoerus africanus, assembly GCF_016906955.1. Classification (NCBI taxonomy): domain Eukaryota; kingdom Metazoa; phylum Chordata; class Mammalia; order Artiodactyla; family Suidae; genus Phacochoerus; species Phacochoerus africanus. The sequence goes on along the minus strand of NC_062544.1, from coordinate 211,105,497 downwards.
ATTTTTTGAAAAAAAATCCTTTTTTTATTAAATTATATTTGAAATTTTGTCAAAAATCAGGTGTCCAGATGTGCATGGGTTTATTTCTATACTCGCTATGCTGTTCCATGGATCTACTTGTCTGTCTTTATGCCACTATCACACTGTCCTAATTACTCTAACTTCACAATAAAGTTTTGAAATCAAGCATTGTTAATCTTGTTCTAGTTTATCTATTTATTCATTTATTTTGCAAAGGTGTCTTATTTTTCTGGGTCCATAGCACCATTGCCACATGAATTTTAGAATAAGTTTGTTGATTTCTACTAAAAAATCCACTAGGATATTGAAACTATCCTTAATTATCTGCTAATCATATTTAAAATTTTTACCAAAATCTTTGTGTATGACATTATTCTTACTAATTTAGAGATGAAGAAAATCAAGACCCACATGGGTTAAAGAGTCTCATTAGTGACAGAGTAAAAATTTGAAGTCTTCTGTAATTCTTGCTACCACTACACCATAGTGCTTGAAGGAGCCACCTGGGTCACATGCTGTCCCAGCCTTCAGCTGGCACTCCCCTCTGGAACAGTTTGGGGTTGTATTTAATACATGACACCATCATTTAATGATTTCTTGATTTCAAAATAGACCTTCAAAAACATATTCTTCATGCCCTCTCTGGCCCTCTCTTCATTCTCATTTCTTCCATGAAGGGGAGAAATGCACGCTCTCATCTATGCATATAATAATTTCCCTCTAACTCCACTAACCATTACCACAACGAGCACTCACCATTCGGCTTACAGATGTTCAAATACTCATCTCCTTAAAAAGCATGTCACTCTCTGGTTCAAGAACAATTGGTAACTCTGAAGTGTTACTAAAATTAAGCTGATTCAGGGAGTCGTGGGTGTCTAGAGCAGAAAGAGACCTTAGTGATCACGTATGACAAACAGTGGAGAGGCAATGCTCAACCCTCTTATTTCAGATGTGAGGGCTGATTACCAAGGACAGGAAGAGATATTTTGATGCAAGGAATCACTAACACCACCTCTGTTAGGATGTCTGGTTTTGTGCTTTAAGTCAGGATTTTCATTGCCGTCTGATCTAATGTTTTGCCTCTAAAAATGTAAAAGACTCAGGCTGACATTCAAGGCTCTCCTCAATTGCATTCCAGCTCATCCCCTGTCCCTTCACCATACTCCAGGCAACTTGTCCCTACATCCGCAGGGCCCTTCCTGATACCTGTGCTTTGTTTCTGCTGCCCTCCGCCAGTGATGGAATCTTGCATTGATTTCTTCCTGAAATATCTTCACTTGCCATCAACTGAGGCTGATCTGAAATGCCACCTGTTCCATGAAAGCTTCTCTGATTCCACCAGCTGCATGCATAGGTTCTCTACCAGCACCCCAAATTCCCATCACCCTGGGTCTGAGATGAAAAAGACGTTGGATGGGATTAACAGCAGATAGGTGACTACAGAAGAGACGATGAGTGAAGTTGATGATATAGCAACAGAAACACCAAATGAAAGCCAAAGAGATACAAAGAGAATATGAAAAAATAAACAGATAATCAGTGAGCTGTGGGAGAGCTCTAAGTGACCTACAGCATGTATAACAAGGGTCACAGAGGAGGAGCAAAATACTAAAGTAATAATGGCTGAAGTTTCCCTAACCTTAATTAAAAAAAAAAAAAAAACAGAAAAACCTATATACTCACAGATCCAAGGTCAGTCAACCCCCACCCAAAGCACAAGAAACGTGAAGGAACGTATAAGGCCCATCCCAATCAAATTGTTTAAAACCAGTGGTAAAAAGAAAAATCTTAAAGCAATTAGAGAAAAAAGACATGGCACGTACAAAGGAACAGAAAACAGAATAGCAGACCTCACACTGAAAACAACACCACCACTCAGAAGAGTGAAGCAACATCTTTAAAGTTCTGAAAAGGAAAAACAACTTAGGAATTCCTGATCCAGTGAAAAAAAAGCTTGGGGAAATGAAGGTGAAATAAAGACTTCTTCAGACGTGTGAAAGCTGACTTACTTCACCTAGTATGATAATTTCTAGGTCTTTCCATGTTGCTGCAAATGACATTATTTCCTTCTTTTTTTATGGCTGAGTAACAGTCCATTGTCATATGCACCACATCTTCTGTATCCATTCCTCTGCTGATGGACATTTAGGTTGCTTCCATGTCTTGGCTGTTGTAAACAGTGCTGCTATAAACATCAGTATGCATGTATCTTTCTAAATTAGAGTTTTCATCTTTTCCAGATTTATGCCTAGGAGTGGGACTGCTGGATCATATGGTAGATTTATTTTTAGTTTTTAAAAGGAAATGCCATATCGCTTATGTGTTGAATCAAAAAAAATGTATAGATGAACTTATTTACAAAACAGAAACAAATTCAGACATAGAAAACAAACTTATGGTTACCAAAGAGAAAGCTGGGCTAGGGTTAAATTAGGAGTTTGGGATTAACAGATACAAAAGACAGTACGTAAAACAGATAAACAACAAAGACTTAGTGTGTATAGCACAGGGAACTGTATTTAATATCTTATAATAGTTTTTAATGGAAAAGAATATATATGTGTATATATATATATAAAATACTGTATATATACATACACACACATAGCTGAACCACTGCTGTACACTTGAAACTAACAATATTGTAAATCAACTATATTCAGTAAAATAAGTAAATAAACAAGCTGAAAGTTGACCTACGCTACAAGAAACAGTAAAGAAAATCCATTAAAAATGATAAGAGATGGAAATCTCAATCTGGAGTTCCTGTCGTGGCTCAGCGGTTAATGAATCTCACTAGCATCCATGGGGTCACAGGTTCAATCCCTGGCCTCGCTCAGTGGGTTAAGGATCAGGTGTTGCTGTGAGATGTGATATAGGTCGCAGATGTGGCTCGGATCCTGCGTTGCTGTGGCTGTGGTATAGGCCAGCGGCTACAGCTCCAATTGGACCCCTAGCCTGGGAAACTTTATATGCCATTGGTGAGGCCCTAAAAAAAAAAAGAAAAAAGAAACCTGAATCTATGGAAAGTACTGGAGAGCACCAGATTGGTAACTTCGGGACCAAGTGTATAATCATTCTTATTATTACAAGTCCCTTTCAAAGATCATTTTTTAAGAGGTAATTGCCTGTTTACAGTAAAAATAATTACAATGTATTCAGGACTTCATAACATAGATTGGCGTAAAATGTATGACAGCAATTCACTGTAAATTTTCTTAGCCATTATCACGATTCGGGATTTATTACACCAAAGGTGAAAGATGACAGTTCACTTTTTGAAGGATGTCCTTCAACACAGGTGATATGCCACCTCCTCCATGAAGGCCACCTAGGTCAATGGGCTTTCTCTGGCCCATCTCCTCTTTCCCAGTGCTGGTTCTCTATAGTTACTTCTTGTATGTGATCTGGGATTATTACTTTCTTCCTCATGTGCTCAATCCCTATCAAACTGTGGGAGCCTCTTGAGCCGAGGGCACACATATTGTTCACCTCTGTCCCAGGCCAGGAGTCAGAACTGATTGGATGGGAATATGGGGCCCCTGGAAGGAGTTCCTATCAAGCCCACCCAGTTCCACAGATCTGCCCAAGGATGCTTGGGTGCATGCCCAGAGGCGGGGGGTGGTGCCCCTCCCCTGCCCCAGGCATCAGCCTTTGGAGGGGGGTGGGCGGGGGGTTGGAGCCTGGAGGCAAAGACTGGGGTGTTGCTGGCACATGTCCTCAGGGGGAGTGAAGCAAGACTCCAGGGCATCTGTGGGAGTGACGAACTAATAATTTCACATCCTGCTTTTGTGCTCAGAAGAAAGGGCAGGGCTTACTGGAATCCATGCTCTGGTTTCCAATTCTACAGGAGATCAAGAGGCCCTGCCCCTTCCCACATGGGCAGCAGGGGATAGAGAAACCCTTTCCAGACCCTGGCATCTCCAAGCTAGCTTCATGGCCAAAGATATAATATTGGGCAACACATTTTTAAATGCAGACTCCAGGTCCTCAGTTGTAAAGTAAGGCTCATGATAAAAGAGAACAGGGTTGTTGTGATCATGGAATGAGAAGTTCTGTAATAGCTGGTGGGGGGGGAGCAGGGGGCAGACATTAATGTGAAATGTGGGGGAGAAGTAGGTGAAATGGAGAATTCTCATGAATCTAAAGTCATTGTTTGTGCACTTGTGAATTTGCGTATATGTTTTCTTGGGGAGAAAAGGGTGGTGGTGGTGATTTCTTTTGTCTCTTGACATTAGCAAAAAAGTCTTTTGAAAGCTTTCTAGGGCTGAGGTAGCTGCCCCCAGACACTCCCCACACAGCCTAGGACAACTCCCCTCTCCTTATGGGCCCCAGTTTCCCTACTGGTGAAACCAAGCATTCCTGCAGGGCCTTCCCAGGGACAGACCTGTTCATAGCAAAGCTTTCACCTCCTAGGTCTCTCTGAGTTCCAAAGAGCAAATTTAATCAGAGAAGTGAGAAAATGCAAAAACAAAGGAAAAGAGTCAAGCAAGATAAAATAATAATAGCTTAGTCATAAAACAAAGTCAAGGAATTTAGTTCCTCCTCAAGGGCTATAGATAATATCCTGAGCCATATCCTGGAGTTCTTTTGCAGATGCTAATATCTTCAGCAGGTGGAAGAAGTTAACTGTACGCCCGCAGACCACAAGCATGCAGACCTCAGACCAGTTGGAACGAGAAGACAGATGATGTTAACTCCTGATTACCCACCACCAACCAATCAGAAGGATGTCAACGATCTGGTTATTCACCTTGTGACCCTCATCCTTAATTGCCTTTAAAAACCATCCCTGATGAGTTCCTGTCATGATTCAGTGGTTAATGAACCCGATTAGTATCTGTGAGGATTCAGGTTTGATTCCTGGCCTTGCTCAGTGGGTTAAGGATCCAGCATTGCCGTGAGCTGTGGTATAGGTATGCAGCAGCTTAGATCCCTCGTTGCCATGGCTGTGGTATAGGCTGACAGCTGTGGCTCTGATTCAACCCCTAGCCTGGGAACCTCCATATGCCACAGGTGTGGCCGTAAAAAGACAAAAATAAAATAAAAAATAAAAATAAAAAAATAAAACCCCTCCCTGAAAGCTATTGGGGATTCAGGTCTTTTGAGCACCTGCTGCCTGTTCCCTTTGCTTGGTGCCTTTCAATAAATGCTGTACTTTTCTTCACTACAACCTTTTGTCAGACTCAAGTTTAGTTCCTCACATATGAAGGAAGCAGTTGGACCCCCAGCTCTGGCCTGCTTTCTGTAAGCTACTTTTCACTCCCTCCCACCCTATCCCACCACCACCACCACCACACACACACACACACAGAGACAGAGAGGGAGGGAAAGAGAGGAGGCTGTAGGGTTGCAAAAAGGAGTGGGATAGCTATCACACAGCAGAATGTATGCAGAGGGAAGTTTCCAGCGTCCCTCTCCTCATCTGCCTGGGATGGTTTTCATATAGAAGACTGGACCAGATTCAGGACTGGAACAAATCAGGTGTACTCCAGTGATGTGGAGAGAATCCCAAACTGACCTGTCTTCTGATGTTTCTGGATGGCGGTATGGAAGGGAGGCAGGGCGGCAGGGTGTCTGCCTCCTTCTTAGAACAAGCCTGTGCATAGACACAAGCTCATAGTCCCCCCGACCCCTCCCCCCACCAGGGACCACTCCTTGGCACTGGAAGCACCCCAAGAGATTCAGACCAACAGTTCTTCAGCAGGGCCAACCTGGATGCCAGAGCACTGAAGGAGCTTGCCCCAGCTAGGACAGAGCCGAGATCAGCATGTGTGCTGCACTGTAACCTCACCCTCCTGGCCAAACATACACTATGGTGGTTTCAAATGCCAAGGAAAAGTTTCAAAAGCATGAGGCTTAAAACAGGCGAACATAATTTATGTTAGAAATCCAGATAGGACTTCCTTGCAGGAGGTGATCCTGGGAGGGAGCACAGGTGGGCTGTAAGATGCTGGAAAGATTCAAGGTTCTCGACCTGATGGAGACAAGGAGGTGGCAGTGTTCAAGCTGGACAGGTGACGTGTATACATGACACTTCAGTAAAAATATCTCTTAAACAAATGAACTGAAAAGAGAGAGGGAAGGAAGCATATGGGCCGGACATGGTATTGGCAGCTCCACATGGGAGAGGGCGGGTGTATCCGGCACCTCCAGTGTGGTCCTGGGAGGGGCTGGAAGGCTGTCGCCTGCGTGTGTTGGCAGAGCAAACACCCGGGCCTCCGAGTGCCCTGTCTCCTCTGTGTACACAGGGTGTTAGGCCAGACTCCGTCGAGCTGCACTTCATGGTGACAAAGACAACAATGCCACCATCTCGTAATTGTCAACAGCGTCGCCACACTCAAGTCTTTGTTCCAATATTTGTGGAGCCAGAAGGGCCAGGTCGCCTTTGTAAAGTTGACTTAGATTCATCACTTGCCAGGAAAATTGCGGTGCCCCTCATCACTATGGCCCAAGGCAGAACGTTCGGGATCTTGGAAAATCAACCCTGCTTGGTTGTTGTCATGATTTTCTTCCCCCGCAGACCTGGGAGTCAGGAGTCACGAATTTCCAAGCCCTCTAGCATCCAACCTGCAAGATTTGCAGAGGGGGCAGGGAAAATGAAGCATAAAGTTCATACCTTGAACTTGTAGACGTTTCAGGAATGTGGCCTTGGAAAGTTTTTCCTGAGGAGGTTTTTGTTTTTGTTTTTTGTTTTTGTTTTGTCCTTCTAGGGCCACACCTGCAGCATGTGGAGGTTCCCAGGCTAGGCGTCTAATAGGAACTGCAGCTGCCAGGCTACACCACAGCCACAGCAACGCCAGATTCGAGGCACGTCTTCTACCTACATCACAGCTCATGGCAATGCCGGATCCTTAACCCACTGAGCGAGGCCAGGGATAGAACCTGCATCCTCATGGGTACTAGTTGGGTTTGTTTCCACTGAGCCACAATGGGAACTCCAGGAAGTTTTCTTTTTTTTGGAAAAAGAACTTCTTTTCCCCCTAACTTGGTTAAACTCGAAAAATACCAAACGTGTTAGCCTCCAGGTCAGGGTTTTACTGCTCCCAATCATTTCTGAGTGAGACACTTGACCACTGACAGATAAGAGGGACCACTTTCCAGAAACCTGCATTGCCAGGGGAAGCCCTGCTCCCTTTGTGAGAGTCAGGCCTCAGCACCCGGCCAGGACCTATGACCTCCAGGCCCCCGCCTTGCTGTCAGCGGGAGAAATTGAGGGGCCAGCCCGCATCAGCTGGACAAACGAGGGCCTGGAAACACCGCCCTGGGGCTCTGCTCTCCACAAGGGGCTGACCCCTCGCTGCAGGTGCCCTGTCCCTGGGGCAGCTTGCTGTCCGGTCAGGTGGCAAGAAGCTCGGCCCTCTCTGCTGTCTGAGAGGGGTTCTCTTTTCCCCATTTTCGCAGAAGAGCTCTGATGAAACTCCATGCCCTGCCCTCTCTTTCTGCCTCCAGGGCCCACACATTCCATGAGGCCTCCAGTAACCATTAATTTAGCCAATTTCCTGGGCCACACCATCCCCCCAGGGTCCCCACTTTGGTGGGCAGCAGCGGAACAAGACGCCCTGCTGTTTCTCTTCCCTTTTAATTACACGGGGAACAAGCTTCCTCGGGCTGACTTTGGGAGGCGAGCCCCGGGCCAGCCTGGCTGCCCTCCACGAAACAATGCACACATGTTCCAGAGAATTCCCTCCGCGCCTAATCCGGGCTGGGAAGAAAAGGGCTTTTCTTCTTGTCGTCAAAAGGGGTCTTCGATGCTAAGATACCATTTTGTGTCTCAAGTCATGTCACGGGACTTGTGCCTCGGCCTTGCTGCCTGCTCTTTAGAAATGAAAGACACAGTCCCTGCTTCACCCCAGGACAAGGGGCCCCCTCCTGCCCCCACCCCCAGAAAATACAGGGGGCCTGGGGCCCAAGAGAAGCGGCAAGATCTCCCAACTCCCACTGTTCCTTTCTCCTCTGGGGACTATTTGCCCAAAGGATGAGTAGGGATGGCTGGGCCTCACCTGCTGGTCTCAAGGGTCATGAATATTCTTATAATCCCCTGGAAAGAAGGGCCCTTTCATTAGAGAAGCAGATTCCTCCTGGCTGCCTGGGGACTTGCTGCCCTCCTCCCGCCCCGCGCGCGGCCTCCTCTGTGCCTCTCTGCCTCTCTGCTCCACAGCCTCTGGGTCCCAGCTGGCTTCTCTAGATTCTCACCAGGCCTGGCTAGGCTGCTTTCCATTGCGAATCCACGTCCCTATGTTATAGAAGGGTGAAAGAAAGAACAACAGAGATGTTACAGACACGCAACCTGGGACTCAGAGAGGAGTTGCGTTTGGTACCCAGAGGAGAACAATCTTCCTGCATCCTAGGCAGCTGCAGGCATTTATGTTTACACTTTACCCTGTTTGGCAAAGGGATTGGAGGTAATTTTGGAAATACTCATGGAAATTCAGATGAAGAAATCAAAGATCAATATGGGCTCGGTGAGTTAAGAACCCAAATAGTATCCATGGGGATGCGGGTTTGATCCTTGGCCTTGCTCAGTGGGTTAAGTTTTCAGCGGCGCTGCTGTGAGCTTCTGCCTAGGTTGTGGATGCAGCTTAGATCCAGCATTGCTGTAGTTGTGGTGTAGGTTGCAGCTGCAGCTCTCTTTCAACTGCTAGCCTGGGAATTTCCATATGCTGCAGGTGCAGCCCTAAAAAGAGGGAAGGCAGGGGGAGTAGTAAAATGAAATTGAGTCAGGGTCAAGTTTACTACTTGGAAGACTTGAAAATGTAAGTTTCCATATGTGAGCAAGGCTGAGTAGAGAATTTAGTTTCAGGCTTCCCAGCAGCCAAAGAAAAGAGAGGAAACTGCTTGACGGAAGGTTGGAGCAGACCAGTTGCTCAGGGGAAGCTCAGTTCTCCCTGATACTGAGGCTTGAGACAGCCCACTACAAAGTGTAAGTTCTCAAAAAGCCACCATGGACCACATTAAAAATGTCATCCCTTATGTAACAGTTTCCTTAAGTTGTGCTTTAAAATGGTTTAACCTGGGAGTTCCTGCTGTGGCACAATGGGATTGGTGGCATTGCTGCAGCACCTGGATGTAGGTTCGATCCCGGGCCCAGCACAGTGGCTTAAAGAATCCAGTGTTGCTGCAGCTGTGGCTCAGATCTGATCCCTGGCCTAGAGATTCCGTATGCAGGTAAAAAAAAGAAAAAAATAAAGTAAAATGGTTTAGGGAGTTCCCATCGTGGCTCAGCAGAAATGAATCTGACTAGTATCCATGAGGATGCAGATTCAATCCCTGGCCTTGCTCAGGTTAAGGATCTGGCATTGCTGCGAGCTATGGTGTAGATTGCAGGCGAGGCTCAGATCTGGAATGGCTGTGGCTGTGGTGTAGGCCAGAGGCTATAGCTTTGATTCCACCCCTATCCTGGGAACCTCCATATGCTGCGGGTGTGGTCCTAAAAAGACAAAAAAAAAAAAAGGTTTAAATTACAGCACACACAGCAGTGGTCATAGCCATTCCCTAGACTTCTAACACTTGCCATTGTGTTTAAAATAGTTACTGAACTTCAGGCTAAGAAACCAAGGGATCATTCTCCTGGGAACTGCAGTGCTGCAAATATTTTCTTTTCTTTTCACTTTATTTATTTATTTATTTATTTATTTATTTATTTATTTATTTTATTTATTTTTTTTTTTTACGGGCCACACCTGTGGTGTATGGAGGTTCCAGGGGTGTTTTTCTTGAAGTGGCAGTTTCACTTAGTTTGGAGAAAATGTCTGCTTTCTGACTCAGTTTGAGTCACCAGAGCTTATTAGTTCTTCTTTTAAGCAAAATGGTGTTTTTTGAAAAAAAACGATAGTTTGGGTCATAAAGCAATGACCATCACATTTTGGGTTACAAAGGGTTTTATGTGACCCTCCTAACTTGTCACATAGACTATTAAAAAGCTATGTTCTTAAGAGCTGAAATTTAAAAAAAATTCAAATCAATATAACCCATTAATAACGTAACAATACAAATTAATAGAATAAATGAATAATTTTCATTGTTTCATCAAGCCATTCTTTAGTGAGGCTAGCTTTTTTTTTTTTTTAAACTGTGAGCATATGGTGGTGAAGATGACAACATCATGAAAAGAGAGTAAAATATTAGTGTTACTATAAATCATGCTGACCTTGTGGCCACTGACAGGATCTTTAGGGCTCCAGGGTCCACAGACCACCTTTATCAAATGCTGTAGGAGAGGAAGACTTGCCATCTAAGATGACAGCTACTCTAGGAGGGATTCCAGATGCAATCCCCTCCCCCCCAAAAAGGCAAGGATTTCCCTCAGAAAAATGTGTTATATTTTGAGTACAACTCTGAGAGCCAAAGGCATTAGAAATGCATCCTACGCTGCAGTAACAATCATTTCGGAAATTTAGTCCTAGAATCAAACTATTTGACTAAGATTGGATAAATGCTTAAAACAAGCTAATAACAGAATTCTACTTATTTCATCACAATGACGATCTAATCTACTACACAGATACATTTTAAAGATTGAATGAGTGGAATTCCTATTGTGACCTATTGGATCCCTGGCCTCGCTCAGTGGGTTAAGGATCCTGCGTTGCTGTGGCTCTGGTGTAGGCCGGTGGCTACAGCTCTGATTGGATCCCTAGCCCGGGGACTTCTATATGCCGCGGGTACAGCCCTAGAAAGACAAAAAGACAAAAAAAAAAAAAAAAAGGAAAAGAGAGATGAAAATGAAGGCATGTGGCAGTAACAGAGGTGAGCCATATGGACCATCATGTGTGGAGACAGGAGAATGTGCACAAAAGATATTAAGATAAAAACTGTAGAAATTGGTGACTGTGTTTGCTGTTGGTATCAGGGACAGGGAAAGCCCTAGGTATTTGTCTTGTGCAGCTATCACAGGGCCTGTCCCCAAAGCAGTGAAACCTGGAGAAGGGGCAGGTGTAAGGGAGAAAGGGCTGGTTGCGTTTTGGACAGGGTGAGCGTTAAGACTTCTGGGGGAGATATAAGTTGATAGTCAGAGCTGGGGTTTGGAGCATGGAGAGAGGAACAGGGTGGAGCCAGAGAGCTGAGAGTCGCAAGCAGATATGGCTGGGGTTGATCAGCCAAAGGAATGTGGGACTGAGACAGGAGATGCTGAGAGAGCATCTGCAACCAGTCCTGAAATCAGCAGCTGTCTCGTGATTAGAAGGAAAACCAGGACAAAGTGGGGTCACACAAGTACAGGAGTCAAAGAAATAAGAATTGAGAGAAAGAGAGAGAATAGATGTCACGAAGTGTTAAATGGCCTTAATGGATCAAGCAAAATAAGTGTAGAAGCATTTGGGGGAATTGGCAGCATGGAGGTTACTGGGGGCTTCAGTGAAGGGCAGTGGCTGAGGCTCCAGGATGTGGAGGAGGAGGTGGGCTCAAGTGGTCAAGAAAATGCCAACTTGGAGTAAGCCCAAGAATGAATGTGGGATGATCTCTCTTCCAAGGAGCTTGGCTAAGAATGAAAGGAGAGACAGTGCATCGTTCACAGATAGACAGGGCTTATGGAAGATATTGCTTTGTTTGTAGATCCTGGGATCCAAGGACATTTTCAAACTGCATTTGCCTTTTTTCCCAGATAACCGTATCCAGAGGACCCAGAGGACAGCATGTTAAAATGGTGGTACAGAGTGAGTTCCCTGGTGGCACAGCGAGTTAAGGATCTGGCATTGTCACTACAGCAGCTCAGGTGGCTGGGATTCGATCCCCAGCCTGGGAACTTCTACATACTGCAAGTGAGGCCAAAAAAAAATTTAAAAAAAGTAAATAAAGTGGTGGTCTAAAAATGAGGATGAAGGGGAGTTCCCGTCATGGCGCAGTGGTTAATGAATCTGACTAGGAACCAGGAGGTTGAGGGCTCGATCCCTGGCCTTGCTCAATGGGTTAAGGATCCCGCGTTGCTGTGGCTCTGATACAGGCCGGCAGCTACAGCTCCAATTCGACCCCTAGCCTGGGAACCTTCATATACCTCGGGATCGGTCCAAGAAATGGCAAAAAGACAAAAAAAAAAAAAAAAAAAGAGGATGAAGGAAAACCCATCTAAATTAGAAAAATGTAAAAACAGCTAGTGCAAGCCACCATACTAGGTTCTGAGGGGGATGGCGGATGTGACTGTTAGGGTTGTGCAACATGGACAAGGACATAAGGAAGGTCGCTCGGGAAGCACGCTGACCAAGGATTGACTCCTCCCTGGGCAGGGTGGTTACGACACGACACGTACCCAGAAGTGAGACATGGAGAAGAGACACACATTCCTTTACCGCTCTCCTCCCCTGATACTGGTCCCGCCATGTTTCTCCCACCAGCCACCCTTCATAAGCAGATGCCTCCTCGCAGTTGTCGCTGATGCCATCTCGAGGCTCAGCTCATCCGTCTCCAATGTCCTAAGAAGTCTCTCCTGCTTTTCTGACTTGGCCTTGGACGCTCCTCCCTCGGCAAACCTAACAATACGCAATACTTGAAGATGCCAAAAAAGCCGAGTTGCCTCCTACCCACGTGCTAAAGCATGGCCTGGTGGCAGAGCTAGAAGTAGAAATCGAGCCAGTCCCTTTGCTGCCTGCCATGAACAGAAGGATTCACACAGCTCATACTCCACCCTTCCAGGCAGCCAATCCATAGCCTCCTTATTTTTTATTTATTTTTTATTTTATTTTATTTTATTGTCTTTTTTTGCTATTTCTTGGGCCCCTCCTGCGGCATATGGAGGTTCCCAGGCTAGGGGTTGAATCGGAGCTGTGGCCACCGGCCTACACCAGAGCCACAGCAAAGCTGGATCTGAGCCACATCTTCGATCTACACCGCAGCTCATGGCAACATCGGATGCTTAACCCACAGAGCAGGGGGCCAGGGATCGAACCCACATCCTCATGGATACAAGCTGGGTTCATTACCACTGAGCCACAACGGGAACTCCCCCATAGTCTCTTTAAAAGCTGACTTGGAGGAGTTCCTATTTTGGCTCACTGGGTTAAGGACCCAACATTTTCTCTGTGAGGATGTAGGTTTGATCCCTTAGCCTCGCTCATCGGATTAAGGATCACGGCATTGCTGCAAACTGCAGCGTAGATCGCAACTGTAGCTCCGATTAGACCCCTAGCCTGAGAACCTCCATATGCTGCAGATGCGGCCATAAAGGAAAACAAAAACAAAAACAAAAACCTTGGTTTCAGGGCTTTTCCCTGCCCTGTTCCCAAGCATACTCAGCTTTTGCCCTTCCCCCAGGAGGAGCCACCCGGCAGTCAGGGCATCCTAAGACCAGGCTGCCTGGTTCCCAAGGACTTGGGTGTGGTGAGCTGCGCCAGTTATCCCTAGAAACAGAAAAACATTCTATTTGCAAATATTCCCAACAAAGCAAGAACTCTCTTACCTATAGCTTCCAAATGCCTGCCTTCTGAGAAAACATCTCTGACCTCCTTTGCCAGCAGCACCTTTTCCCCCAGGCTTCCTCCTAAGTGTCACAAGCCATTTCTGGTGGAGAAACAGTTCACGGTACCGTGAGAGCATTTTGTGCTCAGACAAGGAGCCAGGTTGTCAGAGTGGAAATCCCAGCTTTGCCACTATGATGGAAGCAAACTCTGGCAATTTGAACAGCTCAGAGACTCTATTTTTTGGGGGGGAGGCGGGGAGCAAGCCCATGGCACGCGGAAGTTCCCGGGCCAGAGATCAAGCTGGCACCACCACCACAACCTGAGCTGCTGCAGTGATAACTCTGGGTCCTTAACCGCTAGGCCACCCGGTAACTTCTCTATTTCCTTTTTCCATCTGTAAAAGGGAAAAATAGCAGGACCGATCTGTCAGGGTTGTAGAAGCCAAGAGCATGCATGGAGCTCTAAGTACTTACAACAGGATCTGACACATAATAATCCCTCAATAAGTGTTCATATCATTATTTAGAAGGATTTAGGAGAAAAACACCTTGTCCTTGGTTTGGAGTCACGTATGATGATTTTCACTTAAAAGAGAATACAATCTGTCCTGTCTGACTTACCTGGACTGGGAGACATTATCCTTTGACTTTGAGAGAACATCTCTAGATGCCAACTGCAAGAGACGGCAGAAACTCATGGGCCAGCTGGGCTGGAAAAGACCTCTGGGACCATTCTGGAGGAGGAAGTGGCTCTAATAAGGTCACTTGTCATGTGGGCAGACAGCATGATTAGGAGCAGAGCTCTTTGTCTTCATGGCTGGGCTCTGCCTTTGCCCGTCTACAGATATATATGCAGGGGCAAACCCTGTGTGTGCACACTTGTCATGGCCTTTCTCTTCTCAGCAGTGGCCTTCTTCTTGGTAAAATTTCTCCCAATGGATTTCTTTTTCTGGAACCAGTGATGAATTGTTGGTTACAAATCCAGGATACACACACATGACAGCAGACACTTCTTTACTGAGTGAGATGATTTTATTCAAGCTGTGCAATAAATACAAAATAATGACCAATTCGGGTTCACTCCCTGGTCTTGCTCAGTGGGTAAAGGATCCGGCGTTGCTGTGAGCTGTGGTGTAGGTTGTAGATGCGGCTCAGATCCCGCGTTGCTGTGACTGTGGTGTAGGCCAGTGGCTACAGCTCCAATTAGACCCCTAGCCTGGGACCCTCCATATGCCGCGGGAGCGGCCCTAGACCAGGCAAAAAGACAAAATAATGACCAAGATTCTGGGCTGCCTCTTCCTCAGCAAGCCTTAAAAATAAATATGCCCTGGAGTTCTCTGGTGGCACAGCAGGTTAAGGAGACAGCGTCACTGTAGTGGCTTGGGCGGCTGCTGTGGCTTGGGTTTGATCCCCGGCCCGGGAACTTTCGCATGTTGAGGGCATGGCCAAACAAAAATGCATTCAGAATACTCTAAATTCACTTAAAGTGTGAAAAACTGGCATAAGTGCTATTTTCCCCAGCTGAGGTTCACCAGTGTGACTTTCAGAACTTGGAAAAGTTGCTGTTTAGAACAAAAGGCTTTTGAAGGTCCCACTGTGGCACAGCGGAAACGAATCTGACTGGTATCCATGAGGTGGAGGGTTCAATCCCTGGCCTCATTCAATAAGGGTCTGGCAATTGGCACTTAATAAGTGAGATGCTCCCTTCAGTCCGGCCTCACCGTAAATGAAGCTAGAATTCTATGCAGCTTAATGAAGGTTAAAACCCTATGCATCTCTACAAATGACCAGAAAGCATATTATTTTTAGAAGCCTCAGTAGTACTGTTACTCAAATCCATGGAGGCCAGAGGTGAGCAGAAAGTTGCTGTTTAAATCCGAGGTTTCAGATGGTGACTCATGAGTGAGCAGTGTGGTATGGATATTTCTGGCTGACTCACACTGTTTAAGATCCTTCAAATTAGCTGCTAACATTTAAAGGTAGGTTTCACGGGACTATCTGGGTCCCCCCTGATTTAAATCTTCATGAAACAGAAATAACACTTGCCTGGGAACCAGAAGGCAGGGGTCTAACACAACCACTGATTGAACAAATTACTCCTACTCTATGGGTTTCTCTCTCTTTTTTTCTTTTTTTTTTTGAGATGTATTGTTGTACTAAAGCTATAATTCACTTTCTAGATAAGCAAAGTCTAAGGGTAAAAAAAAAATGCTCTAACTCCTCTAGAAATCACACGACTCTCTACACAGTTAGCCAAGTGGTAGAAGATTTTTAAAATGTTCTGGAATAGGGAGTTCCTGTCATGGCTCAGCGGAAACAAATCCAACTAGTATCCATGAAAATGCGGTTTCAATCCCTGGTCTCGCCCAGTGGGTCAGGGATCTGGCGTTGCTGTGAGCTGTGGTGTAGGTTGCATTTGAGGCTTGGATCTGGCATTGCTGTGGCTCTGGTGTAGGCCGGCAGCTATAGCTCCGATTCGACCCCTAGCCTGGGAACCTCCATGTGCTGTGGGTGTGGTCCTAAAAAGCAAAATAAATAAGTAAATAAATAGAAGAACAAAAGGCTTTTATGTAATTGTGTGCATCTCATTCAATCTGGGTTTTCCCTTAGCACCGACTTGCCCATCCTGTGGGAAGTCGGGCGTCCACTTCTCTCTTTCTGAACACTCACACCTTTTGGCCAAGCAGCTCAGAACAGGAGAAGGAACCACCATCTCAGGAGAGTTGAAGAGGGGAGGAGAGGGGCTATAGCCCACAGCCAGCGCAGCCCATCCAATGCCTGCCTTTGTTCCCCGGCTCGGCACTCGGCGCTCGAACCTATTTGGGAGCCCGTCCTGGAACTTCAGGCAGCCTCTCTGAGCCAGAGTTGACCTGCTGCTGAAGTGGTGATGATGCCTGTCTTAGGAAGCTGTAGGAATAAGTTAAAGTAATATAAAGTGCCTGGAATACAGTTGGCACTTAATAGGAGATGTTTCCTTCAGTCCGGCCTCACCGTAAATGAAGCTAGAACTCTATGCAGCTTAATGAAGGTTAAAACCCAATGCATCTCTACAAATGACCAGAAAGCATATCATTTTTAGAAGCCTCAGTAGTACTGTTACTCAAATCCATGGAGGCCAGAGGTGAGCAGAAAGTTGCTGTTTAAATCCGAAGTTTCAGATGGTGACTCATGAGTGAGCAGTGTGGTATGGATGTTTCTGGCTGACTCACACTGTTTAAGATTCTTCAAATTAGCTGCTAACATTTAAAAGGTAGGTTTCACAGGACTATCCGGGTCCCCAGCTTCTTTCACAAAATGTCTGGCTTTGGAGGCCTTACACTTGTGGTCCCTGATTTAAGTCTTCAAGGAATAGAAAGAACATTTACCTGGGAACCCGAAGGCAAGGGTTCTCGCACAACAACTCATGGAAGAAATTGCTTCTTCTCTCCAGGTTTCTCTCTCTCTTTTTCAAGAACTATTGTTGTTCTCAAGTTATAAAGCTAGATGAGCAAAGTCTGAGGGTAAAAAAATGGTCTAACTCCTCTAGAAATCACACCATTCTCTCTAAAGTTAGCTAGATGGTAGAAGGTTTTTAAAATGTTTCTGAATAGGGAGTTCTCATTGTGGCTCAGTGGAAACAAATCTGACTAGTATTCATGAGGATGCAGTTTCCATCCCTGGCCTTGAGCAGTGGGTCAGGGATCGGGCACTGCCATGAGCTGTGGTGTAGGCTGGCAGCTGCAGCTCCAATTCGACCCCTAGCCTGGGAACTTCCATATGCCGCAAGTGCAGCCCTATTTAAAAAAAAAATGTTTCCGAATATATCTAACTAATTGCACAAAATATCATCAAAGTATAGGCACTGGTATAAAAGGCATGGCAGCTCAGAAAGAGGAGCTGTTTTTTTAAAGGGAGAAGTACGTTCTCTATACTCGGGAAGATGGAAGCTGCCACCAACAGATGCTCAACACCCAGACGTGCCATGTATCCATCTGCTCTGGAAACTTCCCTATTTCCACATTCGCATCTTGTAGTTTTGAGGTTGAGCAGGCCACGCCTCGGCCGTGGAGGCTTTCTGCTCCGGTGGCTTCAGACAAAGTTACCATTAACTCCCCAACCTGCAAGAAAATGATTTGACACAAAGGATTCCAAAATGTCCTCCTCTCCCCCTACAAGCCGGCAAACAAATGGTACAGGAATGAGGTCAGAAAGGAATCCCCCGCCCACCAGGCCCCTGAATTCATTTACCTACCTCAGAGCCCATTCAGGGGAAGGGGTGGGACCGGGAACAAGAGCCCCTCGGAGGCCAAGTGGAGTTTGGGGGTCGAGCGCTACATTACAAGATCTGACAGGCCTTTGCCAGCCTTCAGCTTCTTTGTGTCTCTCACATAATAGAGAAACACAAACTGAGCAGCACACGATCTGTGGTTACACCCTTGGACAGCGCACAGTCTTTGCAAATGCTAATAGTATTGTAGCATCCTGTCATCCGGGAACACAAAAAAGGATGTTGATTTTCACATGAACCAGAACAGGCCCATTGTACACAAGTTGGTGACCAACTTGTAGTATCTGCACATCAAAAGCCCAGCCAATCATAGGGTACACAGCTGGCGAATGCACCCAGGGACGGGGGCGCCTGGCCCAGAGAACGGGATCCAAAGGCCTCGGTGACGGGGACAAAACACAGTGCTTTTGACGTGAATGGGCCCACAGTCTCACCATCCCGATTCAGTTCTGACCGTAGCAATTACTATAAGCAGAGGGACTATAAGTGTCTCAGATATTTACAAAGAGAAATCTGAATGTATGAAAATGGGAGTGGCTTTGTGCTCCTGCTGAGAAGCTTTGATATGGCAGAGGCAGAGAAGGGCAGGGATAGGCAACGAGGCATTCACACTAGGGGTGATCTGATACAGGAAAGAGAAACTCATGAGAATGCTGGCAGGGAAGTATTCATTATCTACCTCCATTCTAATGGTCCGGGGAACCTAGAAACTCTCTCGTTAGTTAAATCAGGAATATATGTGGGAGTTCCCATCATGGCGCAGGGGAAACAAATCCGACTAGGAACCATGAGGTTGCGGGTTCAATCCCTAGCCTCATTCAGTGGGTTCAGGATCTGGCGTTGCCGTGAGCTGTGGTGTAGGTCACAGATGTGGCTCACATCTGCGTGGCTGTGGCTCTGGCGTAGGCCAGTGGCAACAGCTCCAATTAGACCCCTAGCCTGGGAACCTCCATATGCATATGCCGTGGGTATGGCCCTAAAAAGACAATAATAATAATAATAATAATAATAAAGAATATATATGATATTCCTGGAGTTCCCGTCATGGCTCGGCTGAAACAAATCTGACTAGTATCCATGAGGATGCAGGTTCGATCCCTGGCATCCCTCAGTGGGTTAAGGATCTGGCATTGTTATGAGCTGTGGTGTAGGCCAGCAACTACAGCTTCAATTTGACCCCTAGCCTGGGAACTTCCATATGCTGAGGGTGTGGGCCGCCCCTCCACCCCAAAAGAATATATATGATATTCCTGAAAAGAAACCTACTCAAAATTCATAAAGGCTTCTGCTAATAGCTTGCCTTCCTAAGGTTAAATTTATAAGAAACCAAAAGGCAGACAAAATTTGGGAAAATAAAATATTCAATCTAGGTTTTGAAAACTGGTATAAAAATCATCCTATATCTTAACAGTTGGGGGTAACTCAAAAAGAGAGAATCTGTATAGGTAAAATGGGAAAATGAATATGACAACACGTTGAGGGAAATTTGCAGGGTATTCATTTTTCCTCCTAAGACTTAAGGTTTGGGGTAGATGGGAGATCAGAGCCCCCAGAATCTCAGTAACCCCTCTGCCCCTGGGTCCCTGAGGGAACCACACCTCTCTGCTGGCATTTCCATTCCTGTGATGCCGCAACAGCCTCATATCATTAGGGGAAACCATCCTAGGCCATTTCTGCAAAGTTAACTCAAACTGCACTATTTAGGTGTATCAGTGCCCGAATGTAATTTTATAAATATGTTCATTTTCCTAAAAGCATGTTTGAGGCAGAGCATACTTTGGAAAGTGCATAGGCTTGTCACCAGATTCGTTTTCCAATTTAGAAAAATTTCCACCTTTGTTATTTATTCACTAAAACACAATCGTGGTCATTTAATTGGTTAATAGGATGCCCTGAGCCTATTTCCTCACCTATAAAACAGAAATAATACTGCTTGTGGTTAATGGATGTATAACACAAGCCATGGTGGTTCTTTTGCTCTAGATTCAAGTTCTTTTCTTCAAAATTTAAAAAAGTTAAGTCGAACAGGTTTCTGAGGATTAATCCTTGGCAAGACAGGATACTGACCATTAAAAAGCCTTCATGGGGGGGGGTCTATATAGACCCCAAAAAGCTCATGGCCAATGACAATACACGTCTTTACTGTGCCCCAAGTCCTGCTAAGACCTTTATTCAGGCCCTTTGGGTGTGTGGCCACCCCTGCAATGGCTGGAGACTGTGACCTCTCTGCATGCTTTCTCCCAACACACACCAGGGCCTCCCTCCTGTTAGTGTAGCTCCTGGTGGTGGGGAAGCAGTTCACTGGATTTGTGCTGTGGTCTTAAGGTGACTTTCAGTTTCAATTACACGTAAATTTTTTTTTTTTTTGGTCTTTTTAGGGCCATATCTGCAACATACGGAAGTTCCCAGGCTAGGAGTTGAATCGGAGCTGTAGCTGCTGGCCTACGCCACAGCCACAGCAACGCTGGATCTGAGTCGTGTCTGCAACCCATGCCACAGCTCACAGCAATGCAGATCCTTAACCCACTGAGCCAGGCCAGGAATGGAACCTTCGTCCTCATGTATACTAGCCAGGTTCGTTTTTGCTGAGCCATGGTGGGAACTCCTCCACTAAATATAAATTGATTGTAGAAATTTATCCATATACATTTGGCATCCAAAGGCTGGGTACCGCTCATGGCATCACTACATGCAAGTGTGAGAACCTTTGACTTAAGCCTTTTGGACAAATATATTTCTTTTCTTTTCTTTTTGGCTACGCCTGCAGCATGTGGAAGTTCCCGGGCCAGGGACAGAACCTGGGCCACAGCAGTGACCAGGGCCACTGCAGTGACAATGCCAGGTCCTTAACCTGCTGTGTCACAAGAAAACTCCCTAAACGAATATATTTCTTAATGGAGAAATACTTAAGTATTGCATTTCGTTAATGATGCATGACTACTTCTGTGTTCAGATGTTTGGAAGAGAGGTATTAAAAACAAAAATGGAACACAAACTAAAGGAACAGAGAAACAGATACGTTCATTCCTTAAGCGATCTATTAGTTTCAGCACTTCCTGGCAGCTGAGGCAACAAAACAGGTACTAAGTCTTGAGTTCTCTTTGACAAGAGGGAAGCACCATATGCGTTTATCTAGAGCAGGAAACTTCTGTAGGACTGAATTATCTAGCCATTGTTACTTTAAAGAACTTAAGTGATGGCAGAGACATGCCATTAGATTTTTCTTCTACAAAAGGTACCGTGTATTTTCTTCGAATGAGGGCATCATATAGTATTTGTCTGTCTATGCCAAGGGTGAATACTATTAGGTGAATTAAGAAGTGGGTAAACGTTAAGTAGTCCAAGCAGTTTTACTTGCTGATGATTTGGTCTAATTGTCAGAAAACTTTGGCAAATCAAGAAGATGTAGTGGGAGTTCCCGTCGTGGCTCAGTGGTTAATGAATCTGACTAGGAACCATGAGGTTGCAGGTTCCATCCCTGGCCTTGCTCAGTGGGTTAAGGATCTAGCGTTGCCATGAGCTGTGGTGTAGGTCGCAGACATGGCCCGGATCCTGGGTTGCTGTGGCTTGTGGTGTAGGCTGGCAGCTATTGCTTCAATTACACCCCTAGCTTGGGAACTTCCATATGCCACGGTGTGGCCCTAGAAAAGACCAAAAAAAAAAAAAAAAAAAAGAAAAAGAAAAGAAAAAGAAAAAAAAGAAGATGGAGTGGAACTATGCCCTACATACCTTCTCAGGAATGTTAGGGGTCTCACAGATTTTTGGCAAGTGTCAAGTCACGTACACCATGACCATATTTTTTGACACCAGATAAAATCCCGTGTCATTGCTATGACTTACTTACTCTAAGAGTAAGCAGCCAAATAGACATTCTTCTTTGAACTCTAAGGAGTGTAACTTATACACAATCATAAGACATGTCTCTGTGGAGGCTACTGGCAGTGCCATGACATGGTGACTGACTCTTCAGTGGGGCCTCTAGTTTTTTTTTTAATGACTTTATGCATTTTCTCATATACTTGGAAAGGCTACACCTGGGTTAATTACTTAAAAGCAAAACAAATAACAGTAAGTTTTTACCATAAAGAATGAAGGACTTGATTAAAAAACATAAAAGGTATAGTTATCCCCTCGTCAGTAACTTGATCTCAGTTGAACCTTAACACTGGTCCAAGAGAATGTGAACAAAACTCAGGAGAAAGTTTTCAGAGGGTGATCATACACTTTCTCATTTTCAAGCTGGTAACTCAAGTCTCATTTTACGATGTCTGTTTTTCTTACCCTTATCTTACAGAACGGACTCCTTTGGGCTAAAAATCACTCCTAAGTGAACTTTTTTGACACTGACCGGCTTTTTAATCTTTGACAACTTTTGTAGTACCTTAAGTTTTCTACAGCCATCAACTGAGTCTAATATGTGTAGAAATTATGACTTAGTTACCACAAATTGGGTATTTTGTTTAAGTTTTATTCAAACAATTATTATTTTAAAACGTTTAATATAATTAAATAATACACCTTGTATTATTTACAAGCACATGGTAGCTACTTTGACAAAGATACTAAGTCTTCATTTGAAAGTATTTGAAGAAAACGCATAAATTAACCTATTAAATCTTCAGAAAGTAAACTCTTCAAACTTTCTTGACCCACGAAGGTTTTGAACTTGAATTGCACAGAGGATGAAAACAATTTAAAATACAACTCGTTTCGGGGCCTTATACCAGGATTGGCCTGGTAGCACCGCTAAGTGAAATAACTGCTAATGTGACTGGAGTATGTTCTTCCCTTCAAATTTTCTAAAGGAATTCAAAGATTGTCTCGACATCTCTTCACCAGAAACATGCCACACTCCAGCTACGTGTACCACTTATGGGAGCGACTGTGCCTTTACTAAATCTTTTCCTGGTTTTGACTTTAGCCAACCACATGAGTCCTGGAGAAGACACACCTATGCCTTGCCTTATTTGACATATCTAATGATCACCAAATCTCTAATAAGCATCATTTATGAAAAAAAGTTCTGGGAAGAATTATAAAATAAGAAATGGGAGTTCATAATCAGGTGGTAGATGGAATTAAGTGATCTTTAAGGTTCCTTCCAGTTCTGAGACCTTAATGATGACTTTTTAATAAGCCTCATGTATGACGGAGCATGTTAGCATCACTAATGAAAATGATGGCCATGGCAGTGAAATGCAGTTAAAATCATTTAAAAATATATTTTAACAAAGAAATATCAGAATGTATTTACAAATATCAACACATGAAAAAAGAGCATTGTTAGACCAGGAATTACAACTGTGCAATGTGAGGTACGTGAAATTTAAGTATTCAAACAGCCACGTGAAGAGGCTTGTTAGACCATGAATTTGGTTATACTACAGGGTCAAATTATCACCCTAGGTGCACAGATACTTTCTCTTTCTTCTTCATTAAAACAGAGACAACTTAAAAGATGTTCTCCAATAACAGAATTATCACATGATTTTAGTATCTTTAATTACTCATCTACACAAATGACCTTAGATCAAGCACAGGCAAAATATAAATTGCAGTAACATCTACATGTAATGTGAAGGTCTTTAAAAATAATACAAAGTTCATTCATAGTGCACAAGTAAAAACAGGGTTAAACTTTAAATATTTAAGCACAAAGTCATGATTATTCAAAAGGTAAGCATTATTTGTAAGCACATTTCCATACCATTAAAGATCCTGAAACCATAGCAATACCAGCTTAGAGAACTGAAATAAAAAAAAAAAATACTTTGATCCCCTTTATTGGAAAACTAAAATAACATATTTCTTTTCACAGATAAATACATCTAAAATAAATTAAATTATGGACTAGTTAAGGGATTTACCTCTTAAACTTACACTCTGAATCTTATCATCATATATAAAGTTCCCTAATTATAAGCTTAGGAAGCATTTCTCTCTGCAATGTTCCCTACTCATTTTTACACTAGTCATTTGCATCTGGAGGCTAAATTACTTGTGGGAAGGAGTCTGTTGCAGCGAAGAAGTCTGGAAAGGATGGGGGTGGGCAATAAAAAGAAAAGAGAATACAAATAAGCCACTAAGAAAGGCTGATTGCTCCACCTATAACAACAGCTCCACTGAACTATAGTTCAACCGTGAAACCACTTGTTTTCTATCGGGTCTTGCCCACATGGACTGATTTTTTTTTTTAACTGATACCTAGACCAAGTAAATTTTAGATATAATCTATTTACAGTTGTTCAGTCTTCCATAAAGAGCTTTGTTCACTCTATTCTTTGCAGTTTCTGACATGAAGAACAAACGATTCCTGGTCTAGTTAGAATTTAACTTCTGTATAGTGAATGTTTTTATTTGTTAATTTGTATACTTCTGTATAGTGATTTGTTTACATTTGAATCATTTGTAATTTCTGAACTACAGACGCAACACACAGGGTTTACTGTTGAGAATCTGAACTTTATTTTTTCTTTTAATAACATCTGCATTTAATAAATACCTAGCTATGGCAAGGGGCTTAGTATGAGATCAGCCATAAAGGAAAAAAATACATAATCCATGAAAGGAGTTGTATTATGGAGAGGGATGGGAAATGTCTGGATTCTAATATGGTATTTCTAATAATATTTTTATCATCTATTTATATATTTAAATTACAAACATTGATCTCAAAGAAATGGAGATACCCCATTGCTCTTTCTTAAGTTTACATAAAGGCAGGTGATAAAAGTACTGATTTAGGGAGTTCTCATTGTGGCTCTGGGGTAATGAATCCAGCTAGAATCCATGAGGATGCGGGTTCGATCCCTGACCTCGCTCAGTGGGTTAAGGATACAGCACTTCGGTGAGCTGTGCGTAGGTAGCAGATGGGGCTTGGATCTGGCATTGCTGTGGCTGTGGTGCAGGCTGGCAGCTATAGCTCTGATTCAACCCCTAGCCTGGGAACCTCCATATGCCACCAGAGCGGCCCTAGAAACAAAAGTACTGATTTAATATCAGCCTTTTGCTTGGGGACAATCTGTGGAACTACAGCTGAGGGCATTTTTCCTCATCCTTAGCTCAGAGAGTTAAATATGGGCCTATTTCTTTTTTCCTTTAGAAGTAGATTTGTAGTTGTAAAGTGGTTGTATTTTATAACCGCAAAAACATGAATAATTGTAGGATGTCTGCTTCAGTGAGGGTGTTTACCACTGGCCCGCACTGGCTGGAGGGAGTTAACCAGTAAGTTAGGAACGCCTAAGCTTTGGACAGGACATTGGTAAGCTCTACTCCCTTTCTATTCAGCAGCGATCCCTAAGCCTAAATGACATAAGAAATGTTCTTGACCACCCAGCTACCAAATAAAATACACTGCTACTAGCCACCTAAAACTGGATCTATTTTCCTTATCAAACAGTATAAAACAACTATTTTCTGAACTCTCAATTTCTGAACTATTTTGTGACATCTTTTAACCTTGCACACTAAGTGTCAGATCTTGATAGAGCTCACAATAAAGGCTGCACTGTTGTTAAATTAAAAAAAAAATGTGGGGTTGGCAAGGAAACTGTTACCAAAACATATTCCGAGAAAACTGTAAAATTAAAAAAACTGTAAAATAAACTGTCGCGCAATGGCATTTTTATCAGAATAATAAAGGCTTAATGAAATGGCAGCAAAGAGCAAAGTTAAACGAGAAAGATATTTGAAGTCAAAGATGGCCTATTTCTTTGTTTTAAGTTTCTTTAGCTGATAAAAAAAATATATAAAAAACATGAAAATAATGTGAGGATATTACTGTAATTGAACTGCAATTAATTAAACTTTGTATTTTTCTTAAATGTTCAGCGAACTGGGGGTGGTGAATTATTCTAATTGCTGAAATAACTTCTATTTAAAATACAGTGTCATGAAAGAAAGCTTTTTCCTGAGGTCTACTGAAATGTTTGACAATCGTCTAAATGAAATCAGTCAACTGATTATTCTTAATCTTCCCCATCCTGTGTCACAATCCAATAGCTCTGTCAACAGGTTAAAAAAAACATTAGCAGAAAGCCTAGCTCAAGTATACAGCATCCAAAATGAATGAAATTCAAATGGATAGAGAGAGTACAAAAACATTAACTGAATCAAATAGGTAAACTGCTATTGACTTCTCTCAGTTGTCAACGAAGGGTTGAAATCTGTCACTGAATGTACATGGGACTGCCTACTGGGCGGGAGGGGGGGGTTCCACTCGACTTCTTTCACGTGATGAATATCAACTGAATTATCATGTCAGATATTTTCTGGATCTAGAACATTACAGATACAGACAACAACTCCGCAGGTTACCATCATTTATAGATATACAATTGATAGCCTTTAGAAAATTGCCTTAAGTTTTATTTCAAAACACCTAGCATTCTTTTTCTGGAAAATAAACAGATATCAAGTAATGTCAGCTAATGAGTTAGCTGAACTAGCTAGGGCCACCACAAATGAGACAACAAGAAGGAGGCCAAGTGTCTTATCTTCAAGGACTGAGCCTAATGGCTATGCCACTTAAAGCATCCCAACTTTGATAAAATAAAATAGAATGTTACTGCCATTCCCATTGTTCTTTCATTCAAAAGGTAGCTGATAGTTAAAGTGTCTCTAACACACTGCATAAATTATTTATATTCCATGACTTTATTTTATGTTTAGAAAGGTGGAATAGCAGAAGAAAAAAAAAGGCAGGACAAAAGATTTTGGAGTTTTCTTTCTTCAGATGTATGCAGAGGTGATTATAGTATGAGTAGGTTTCTGTAAAAATAAACAGAATTTTTATTGAAAAATTTATTAGGTCTGAGGAGACAAACGTAAAAGTTTCTAGGTAAATTTTACCACTGCGTGACCATAAAAATATTTAAGCTTAACTGCCTAAGTCTGCTAGTTTTATTAAACATATCCACCATAAAAATATAACAATTTCATCAAACATGATATATGAATCAAAAAATACTGGAATTCATCTTCAGCAAGTATCAGAATTAGTTACTCAAAACTATCAGACTGAGGAGCTCCATGAATCTTAAAACTGTCACTGAGAAACTACTCTTTAAGATGCTTGGTAACTTTTATTAAATGGTCAGAACGAAGTAAGGCTACAATTTTGCCCGATTTATTCTTTTAAATGGATTTGCAGAGTACAAAATAGACTATCTGTCCAATTCATAGGCATCTGTTAACAGTTCACAGAACCCTAAATCAAGGGTTGGGAAGTGCCTTAGAGAGTAGAAACAAAGAAAGTTGGGACTGTTTTCCTGTACGCAACCCGGCTCACAGGACTGTCCTGACCTGCACTTGGAACAGACATGCGGACAGGAAAAGGCCTGTTCATAGCAGCGATGGTAACTCCAGACGTCATACTGACCAGCTTAGGGAAGCGACCCTGACTATTTTGTAAAGCACTGGCTAGCTTTGGGTTTGTTTTATTGAAAAGACAAAAACATACATACATTATTTTTTAAGGCCACACCTGTGGCATATGGAGGTTCCCAGGCTAGGGGACGAATTGGAGCTGTAGCTGCCAGCCTACACCACAGCCACAGCAATGTGGGATCCGAGCTGCGTCTGCGACCTACACCACAGCTCAGGGCAACGCTGGAATCTTAACCCACTGAGCAAGGCCAGGGATCGAACTTGCATCCTCATGGATACTAGTCGGGTTTGTTTCTGCTGAGCCATGACAGGAACTCCATACTTTATATTTTTAATGGGGTTTCTGTCAACTCCCCCCACCAAGAAAAAACACATTTGTAAGCAAAAATATCAAGTAAACTCGTGTTGAAGAGAATCTCCAAATCAATCAAGACTTTGAAATGTTTCTAACATCAACTACTGAGAGTAATTACGGTGATAAGGAAGATGTAACACTTTTTGGTTTTAAAAGAGAATTTCACACACTGAAGTTGTATAAAACATTTACACTGGTAGATACTTTAAAACAACAAAAAAACACAAAGTAAGAAAACATTATTCTAAAGCTTTCTAACTCCTTCTTCTTTCATGCATTGCTGGTATACTATTCTAAATGATGTTGGTCTGAGCTGTGCTTCATTTCCCAGCCAGCTTTCGCAAACATACAGCCCCTACAATGAAGTAGGTAGTCTGATTTAAGGGCCTTTTCTGAACAGAATGTAGCCAGAGAAACACTCTTGCATGTTACTAATTCTTTCCCTTCTGACTGTGCTGCAGGCTGCCTACAGGGTAAGGCTCCGAGATAAAGTAATTAATCAAATATTTTAAATAAATGATAAGGTCTTAATTATAGCATTTTCCCTTTCTCAACTTCTTCATTAAAAGCAAAAGACTTACTAATTGTAATTCTTTGGCAATAATTAACTATGCTACTAACGGAAGTCATTAAATAGACAATATTTTATTGGGAACTGCTTATATTGCCAGACTATAGAATTATACAAGAGCCTGTACATCCAGAAGAGTCCTAAATTCTACAGCTAAGTTAGTTTAAATAGAAAAATGTTTTCTGGAGTTCCCGTCGTGGTGCAGTGGTTAACGAATCCAACTAGGAACCATAATGTTGAGGGTTCAATCCCTGGCCTTACTCAGTGGGTTAACGATCCAGCGTTGCGGTGAGCTGTGGTGTAGGTCGCAGACGCAGCTCTGGCTCTGGCGTAGGCTGGCAGCTACAGCTCCGATTAGACCCCTAGCCTGGGAACCTCCATATGCTGCGGCAGCGGCCCAAGAAATGGCAAAAAGACAAAAAAAAAAAAAGAAAAAAGAAAAGAAAAATGTTTTCTATTTCAGTGTTTTTAAACATGGAGAATAAGATTAAGAACAATTATTGAAATTTTTAGTCAAGGCAAATAAAAAAAGCTTTTGCAAGTTAACATATACATAATCACCCACTGAATATGAATAATGAGGAATAAAATAATGATATCCACAGTTCAACTCTTCACCTGCAGAAAATCTGAGCCACACTGCATATTTTGAAGTACCTTAGCTTTATTCACCTTTGTTCTGTTCAAAATGAGTTCTAGAGGATATTTTTAATTTAGCCAAAAGGCAATCAAATCATTCAAAGGAACATCGTAAATATGAAATTTAGAATCTAGTTTCAAAGATTCCAGCATTTTCAATTATTTAGATTAAAATTATGATTAAGGGGGAGTTCCGATTGTGGCACAATGGAAACAAATCTGACTAGTATCCATCAGGATGCGGGTTCCATTCCTGGCCTACACTCAGTGGGTCGGGGAATCCGGTGCTGCCGTGAGCTGTGGTGTAGGTCGCAGACATGGTCAGATCTCGAGTTGCTGGGGCTGTGGTGTAGGCCAGCAGCTGTAGCTCCAATTCGATCCCTGGCCTGGGAACTTCCATATGCTGAGGGTGCAGCCCTAAAAAAAAAAAAAGAGCAACTTGAATCTAGCTAAGTAGAACGATAAACTATTAAAATAAGATTAAAAGGTAAATTTTGTGTGTAGTCAGTACCAGTGCAGTAAAAGGACATTTACTTACTTATTACAATTTATTTCTCCTGATGAAGAGCTTCAATAAAAGCATCAAGTTTTTCTTGAATTTCTCTAACTTTCTCTGTGGAGACAAAAAAGATAATAAAACAGTTAAAAATTAATTTATTTTTCAAAGTCACAAATCATAGGAAATAAATAATCTGGGATACTTTAACTACTTGGGAAAATGGGAAAAATTACCTTAGAACCACACATCATCTTATATCCAAATAAAGTTCAAATGGATTGTAGCATTAATCCATAGTTATGGATTCTTACACCGAAAAATACAAGTATAAATACATTATATAATTTTAAAAAGTTCTTGGATACTTTGGATTCTAACCAAGGACTCACAGTTAGCAATATCTGAAAAGAGGAAAATATAATGACACCATTTTTTAAAATTAGAAGAGAATATAGGTGAGTATAAAGAACTAGCCTTCAACTGGGAAATGACTTTCTAAGTAGGTATCAATTAACAGGAAGAGTAACAAAGGAAAACATTAACCAGTATGACCACATTAAAACATACAATGCATACATGAAAATGTCCTAAAATTAAAAGACAACGGAAATTGCAGGAAATATTTGCAATGAACATGAAAAAGGCAATAACACTTTAAAATATAAAAATGTACTTTTCTTGCTGTGAATGAGCAAAGTTTAAAGTGTCAGAGCCACTGAAGACAGACTTAATTTTATTTGATTTTAGAGGTTTTCATATTTAGAGATGTTCAAATAAAATTGATAATTTCTCTGAAATATAGAAATTTACATCAAGGAGTTCCTGTTGTGGCTCAGCGGGAATAAAACTGACTAGCATCCATGAGGATGCTGGTCTGATCCCTGGCCTCGCTCAGCAGATTAAGGATCTGGTGTTGCTGTGAGCTGTGGTGTAGATTGGCAGCTACAGCTCCGATTTAACCCCTAGCCTGGGAACCTCCATATGCCATGGATTCAGCCCTAAAAAGATAAAAAAAAAAAAAAAATTCCATCAAAATATAAACTATTCAAAGGACCCGTCAATCTCCTAATATTAAAAACTGAAGTCGTGATTTATTGCTAACTTAATTGTGCAACTCAAATTTTATAATACAGGTTATAGTAAGCACAATAACAAATATTTTTGTCCTGTTAACACAGTTTAACATGTTAGTGAGAAATATCAATTAAAGTGAAGCGAAAGGTTTCAAAGCTGGTGATGTGCAAAACTTCACAGCATTCTACTTCATATCTTGAAGAAAAACCACATAAAATACATTAATATTCAAGACATATCTTTTACATTTAAAAATAAATAATTTGCAGTTGAAGATTAAGTATCCCTTTTTACTGGTGAGACAGCATTTATGATGAACAACCACTAAAGAGAGGAATGACCCTTTTTTATAAACTCTTATTAGCATTGCAGGATCTCAACAGAGCCTACCATGGTTGAATATAAAGAACATAATGTCTTTATCTTCTTTGCCCAGTAATTTAGCACTTCCAATTCTTGGTATTAGGACTGAGACTAACACACACTAAAAAAAAAAAAAAAAAAAAAAAAAAAGGCTGGGGGAGGGGGATCTCCTCTGTTCTATTTTTTGAGAAAATATGATTTAACAATTACAATAAAGGTAGCATTAACTCCTTATATATGTAAAAAAATAAACTACAGAAACTAGAAAAAATATTCCCAAACTATCTCTTGGAAGTTTACTCTGTACTTTTTGGTAGTCTGTGTGTGTGTGTGTGTAAATATATATGTATTTTATCTAGCAGTCAAACCAGTAAACACTTCCTTTCTCAAAATAAGGCCGCATTCTTATTTCAAAAGTGATTTCATCGAGTTGCTTAGAAACAGTTCACTATTTTCTTCACTGAGTATTTAGAGAGTTTCAGATACTACAAGTCATCAAGGAATTTTTAAGAGGGAGTGAGGAATACGGAGTAAAACAGAGTTTTCTAAATTGTCTCATAGAGCTCCCGTCCTGGCTCAGTGGTTAATGAATCCGACTAGGAACCATGAAGTTGTGGGTTTGATCCTTGGCATCGCTCAGTGGGTTAAGGATCCGGCGTTGCCATGAGCTGTGGTGTAGGTTGCAGACATGGCTCGGATCTGGCGTTGTTGTGGCTCTGGCATAGGCAGCAACTATAGCTCCGATTCGACCCCTCGCCTGGAAACCTCCATATGCCACGGGTATGGCCCTAGAAAAGACAAAAAAAAAAAAAGACAAATAAATTGTCTTAGAATTTTGAAAATGAATGTGTCTTTAAAAAATCATCTACCTAAAATAGCACAAAACATGGAAATCAAAAACAAATGTTTATAGAGCCTTAGCAGATCTCTAAACATTACATTGAGAACTATTTCTACTTGGGAAAACTGCAGTGTATGAAGAAAGGAAATCACATTCTATCTGCTCTGTGATCTGAATAAAATCAGACAGCTGGAGGGCCAGCTCTACCCATCCTTTTGCCCCATAAATGACCTCTGTGCTCAGCTGGACAGACTATCTGAGAGTGGGTGGTACGGTAGCATCACTCACAAGAGACTGTTCAGAACAAGATCTATTTGTAATGAAGGAGACCAAGAGCCATTCTGATGCAGGTGTCTAACCGTGGAATCTGGTTCAAATTCAAATTATTCTAAAATTAGGGATAACCAATGTTTTTATAAATGAGAGAAAAAACAAAAACAAACTAATTTTAAGATGAAGGCTACAGAATTAGAAAATACCAAATTTCCCTTTAAAGAGCTGTTTTTACAAAATATTTTACTGTGAGAATATCAGGACATTCATTGTACCCTTATGACCTAGAACTTTACATATAACAAAAAGGACATTCGTAAGTTACTAGGAAGTAATGGGGGGGGGGGTGGGAGGAGAAGACGATGGAGGTAAATATTAAAAAGAAAAAAGAATACTTGCGATAGATGTAGCTTTTAACACTAAATTTAAAAACTTATTTCTTCCTTTGTTCCTTCACTTACACAATGTACTTAATGGAGTGACATGGGGCACACAGGATACCCTGCCCTTCAGAAGCATTCCCTGCCTACTTTTTACCTCATTCAGTCTGTAAGTATCTATGTTTTGGGTGATTTCGGATCTCACATGTCATTTGGTCCTCATCTAACCCTGTAGGTATCACTGCCAAGGATGAGGACATTAATAAGCCCAGAGAGTTAGCTCTGTCCACAGTCCTCTAATTCAGAAATACACACTAGATCTGCTACCAAATGCAGACTCTGAATGGTAACAAACTAATGCTATTATTTCAAGTGCATTTGTTTTAAGTTTTACCTTTTATGTGAAATATGACATTTTGATGAGACAGCTATCGAGCACCTCCCAAGTAGTTCTGTGCCTATAGGACTGTTTAAAAAATATATACTACACCATCATACTTGGATGAGTACTCGTACCTTTTTAGGAGACTAGATCTACACACACTTGGAGGAAACCCTGGAGAACAACATACAGGTATGAAAGTGGACCAAAAAAGACCAGCATCTTCAAGGTTTACAACAGCATCTGACCTACTATATACACTCAATAAATGATAAATGAAGTTTCCAAAGTATGGCACAGAAATGAGGGCTGTAGGTTGACAGGCTTTCTGAATGTTAAGCCAGAACCACAAGAACTACAGCAAAGCCTGAGAACAGGGGGCAAGGTACATACTACTGACAATGAAGATCAAGGAAAGCTGGTGGGTCATCTGAACCAGAGCTATGCACAAAAGCGAATGAGCAGGTCTCACAACACAGTAACAGTGAAGAGAGGAAAAACTTCAACTTAATTATTGTACTTTATTAAGAAGGCTAAAATATGTTGACTACACCTGCACACATACACACATGTGTGCACATACATTCACACAAACACTCAACAAACACAGCTTTGGGAAATAAACTGATTTCATGCTTTGTAAGGAAACAATACTATAAATAATAAGCAGTATTATTTCCCATATTTGAATTCATTCATTTAAAATTCTGATATAAGTTTCCAGCACTGTCCTGTATACTATGTCATCTGACTGCACATAAAACTGAATTATGCATAAAAATCAAAGTTGAAAAAAAATTAAGTTGGAATATTAGCAACTAAAACTTTCTACTTTCTTGTCCTTCCAAATTAATGTTCCAGTATTACAGATTTTCAAATCCCTAGATCTTTCTGTATTTAACTTTTTCGCCATTAGAAATTACTTTCCCACAGAAAAATGTGTATAGATTAGCATGCTAATTATAAAGCAAATGCTTCTCTATTAAATATTTGCATTAAATATTTATAGCTAGAGAATTCTTACAAATGCTTATAAACCAACTCAGGAAGGGATTAACAAACTGCTATTTCTGTTACACTGAAATAGCCAATTCCACATGTAGTGAATACTGAGTCTACTTTTCATTTACCCAATATTTACTTAAAAGATGAACAATTTCAAACATCAATTCATTGTGCTTCTTAATGGAGTCATGAATATTCCCATAATCCCCAACTCATAGATTGTCAGTCTCAGTGAATGAAGTTCCTTCTTTCTTTTCTTCAGATGACTTGACACCATTCATGTTTTGGGTCTCTTTATCTCCACGTGAAATGATACTGCTACTCTCATTTTCTTTTTGAGTCTTCTGATACTAGCTCTAAAAGCCTCAAATATAGACTAATCTGTAATTAGGTTTTGAATACACTGTGAATACCAAAAGGCCAAACCTGAGAGAAGGTTCACTTCAGTGGTTAATAACAGTTTAGAACAGGAACAAAGAATCACACACAAAACACTACCACATGCACTGAAATAAACCTTTAACAACTTTTGATGTTTTTAAAGAAAGCATGAAGAAATGAACTGCAAACTTATTAATGCAGTGTATTTTAAACAAACCACACATCCAAAGATCCAAATGTACTTTAAGAGAACTGTTTTATAACACGCAGTGGTACACACTTTGAACCAAGCTTGAGGACACCTTGTAGGTGAGAGTTTGCTATAAAAAGCTGAAAGTCACTAAAGGACTGAAAATTAAGGAACACATTATTATGCCATATATGTCATTCCTGAACAGGCTTGCTTTTCATTAGACAATCATACTGTAAGTGCTCTTTAGAAATTCAGTATTTAAAGGCATCATTTAGAGAAAGAAGGAAAGAAAACAAACCAAAAAAGGTGAACAAGAGAGACCAGATTCAAGTTTCTCAAAACTACAGCTAAAATCTTAGACTTAGCACAAGAAAAGATGTATACCATTTACAGTTGAAAGAACCAAAAAGATACAAAAATACCTAGTGAAATCTAATACTTTCCTTCTGAATCTTGGCCTTGTAGTTTTTTCCTACAAATAGGTATGATTATTTTTAAACAGATTCATTGATGAAGACAAACAGTACACTTCTGCTTGTTACAGAAGATGGAGGTGTCACCTCCTAACCATTTTGGAAAGCTGTTTGAGGTTGGGGCAGTAATTTCAAAGCTGGGTGGGTCCCAGATGTCTAGAGGTCTGTGTAAGTTCAAATGGAGATCTTTGTTTGGGCTAGAATTACATGCACTCTTGCAACAGCCTATTTATTTAGGTTGATTACAAAATGGAATTGTAGTTCTGTATTTCAAGTTAAAAACATAAGTGTATTATAGACAAATCTTATAAAACACAGACTTCAGAAGAGTGTACAATAATGAAAGGCGTGTTTTATGAAACAAATGTTAGGAATCCTTGATCTAATTCCCCTAATCATCAATGGGGGTAGTTATGCCATTTGATTTTTATAAAGATGAGATCATAATGTATTAACAGGTATTCGATTATGTGATCGGGAGAACTAAGTTTCTACTCCTGGTTTTTCCTTTAACCTTATGCCTCTAAACAAGTCACAGTCCTAGTTTCTTATTTATAAAATGAGGGAATCTGTCCAACAAAATTCAAAGCCCATATTACTTTAAAACTTAGGATTGAAATATTCTATTCTAACTGACCATATGCTTTAATTGCATCTTTTATTTTATTTTTTTGTCTTTTTGCCATTTCTTGGGCCACTCCTGCAGCGTATGGAGATTCCCAGGCTAGGGGTCCAATCAGAGCTGTAGCCGTTGGCCTACACCACAGCCACAGCAACATGGGATCTGAGCAGAGTCTGCGACCTACACCACAGCTCACGGCAACGCCAGATCCTTAACCCACTGAGTGAGGCCAGGGATCGAACCTGCAACCTCATGGTTCCTAGTCGGATTCGTTAACCACTGAGCCACAATGGGAACTCTTAACTGCATCTTTTAAAACTTGTTAGCGGCCTTTTGTTTGTTCCTTAGTATCTTTTTATTTGATGTTAAGCTCCTGGTAAAACATGTAACCACAAATGATAATATTCATTGTATAACTCACAGGGTTACATAATTCATTTCAGAAAGATCAGTTTTATATTGTTCTTTCCAGGAATCAATGTGGGACTGCTTGTATGAATTATGTACTTATAAAAAAGCCTGTCATTTAAAATCACTCAGCCTAGTGTAATATGTAATAGATAACCATAAATATGTAATATTCATTCATTCACTTATTATCTGGTTTAACCAATACTTAATCCAAACTTAAAGATGATTATTTTAAAAATTTGTTATTTCGAACCCCAAAACACTATGATTTAGAAAGTTGACATAAGAAAGTATGTAAAGTAAATTATTAATCAGCTGAATGTATGCATAAACAGTTCAGAGTGACCTGCAGATACAAGCTTTTCTTTTTAAAAAAAAAAAACTTTTTAATTATAAGCATTTCTACCAGGCTCCGTTTGGCTAATATAGTTAAAACCTCTTAAAATACTTAGATATTTTGAAGCCTATTCCCCAAAAGACTTCAGTATGGATGAAGACAGGGTAGCCTTATACTCAAGCCTTTATATTAATTAGGCCCATAAACTTTCACAAGTAGATGGCAACCCTGATTTCAGCTTAACTATTAATTCTTATGGACCTGCCCCTAACCAGTAAAACAGCACCATTCCAGGTGCTTGTCAATGTCAATCAGGGTAAAATCATGAACTTTCTGCTACCTGGTACTTACTAAAAGTCTTCATCACATTTATGGAAAACTGTGTGGGGGATATATAATCTGTTTCTCTAGATAATATATTTATTTCATCTTTAGATAAGCCAAACCAAATAGCTAAGTATCTGGACTGCATCATTTTGATTTTTGCCCAGAATTGCCTATGTTATTGGCTTACAACAAAGAGCCCCATGCAATTCATGATTATGTGTGGCCATCTGATTCACTGTATCACATTACTCAATGTTCCTTTTAGAGGACTAATGACTTCTCTCAGGGGTGTGTACTGGCAATACCTATGCTTCAACTAAGCATCTGCTTTGTTGTCTGATAGCCACCATAAATCATGTAATCAACTACGCTTCCCACTCTGCATCAGCTACTGAAACTGAGTCCCCCTGTGGAGTTAATAATTAACCTCTCTATCCAAAACTTTTATCCCCTGTCTTGTCCTGTTCCTGTCTTCCTTAGGATTGAGAAGTAGCAAAGAAAAAGGGGGACTGAAACCGAGTAGGACCATGAGGGGTGTTCCCCAAGTACAAGGCCTCTGGTTCCCCACTTGCTTCTTGTTTGACCTTCCCTGAGTTCCAAAGAGCAGGTTCAAGCAGTTAGTGATGACAACCACAGAGTCACAGGACTCTCTGGTTCCTCCTGGAGGGATACAGATTGCAATATGACACATATCTTTGAGCTGCTTTGCAAAAATGAAGACACCCACCCAACTCATTGGAGGATGGTGACTACATGCTGACCACAAGCAGGTAGACCCCAGACTGGCTGGAGTCAGAAGGTTGCTAACTGAGATTCCTAAAGCATCACCCAAGTTACCTCACCACCAAGCAGTTAGGAAAATGTCCATGAGCTGATCAGGCACTCTGTGAACCTTATCTCTAATTGTGGCCTTTAAAAACCCTTCCCTCAAAGCCATCAGGGAGTTCAGGTCTTTCGAGCAAAAGTTCAAAAGGGACCCTGCAATAAATGCTGTACTCTCCTTCACCACAACCTGGTGTCAGTTGATTGGCTTTACTGCACAGAGGGCAAGTGGACCAGATTCAATAACGCTGCTACGAAGCTCAAGGCTAAATCTGCAGCTTCCTTACAGCAAAGTACACAGAACCCTCGAGCACCAATCTTATTCTAAGTATCATATTACTTTACTTGCCTGGATTTTCTCTTCGCTTCTCCCCAATTTCTTCACTTAAGTATTTTACCTTTTGCAGAGGGTAGATCTTTGCAAGCTGCCTCAAATTGTTTTGGGGATAAAGGAGGGAATTAATTAACAAACAAGCTAGTTTGTAGAAGATGTACCACTGGGCAGCTGATTTATTCGATATACTATAATAATTTAAAAAATGGTCTCTTTATACTGGTAATGCTTTTAAAACCAGTAACTTAAGCACATTTTTGGGGGGCAATATTTGTCACATTTAATCTCCTATGAATAATCTCTGCATAGGAGAAAAAACAAATTATTTTTTATTTCTGCTCAATTCTTGGAAAACTCAATTATATATAATAACTATACTGAAAGTATTTTCAACAGAAAAAAAATTATACGTTATTATGGGATTCATGATTGTTTTTTTAAATCTAAAAGTTAGACAGATCCTGGAATTCCCACTGTGGCGCAGAGGAAATGAATCCGACGACTAGGAACCATGAGGTTGTGGGCTGGATCCCTGTACTCGCTCAATGGGTCAAGGATCTGGCATTGCTGTGGCTGTGACGTAGGCCGGCAGCTGTAGCTCTGATCTGACCTCTAGCCTGGGAACCTCCATATGCTGCCGGTGTGGGAAAAAAAAAGTTTTAAAAAGTTCACTATTTCAAAATAATTCTGCCTCTTGCCTTCTGGGATGGCCCACACTATCTGTAGAGGGTGTTTCTCCCAGGGCCACTTTCTTGCCTTTTGAGAGGGATCGCATTCTGTCTATGGAATGTGTATCTTCCAGGCCCCTCTGGCCTTCTGAGATGGCCCACACTCTAGCAATAAATCTACTTCTTACCCATCAAAAAAAAAAAATTCCTTTTTGATTTCAAAGAAAAATTTAAAAACTATGATATAGGTAATTAATTGGGAAAGCTAAAATAGGATTAGCCTACTGACTGACCAGTAAAATATTCAGTCCCAAACAATTAAGAAGGTTTTAAAACAATCCATCATTTTTTTTCTTTTCTATTTTCTCTTATTATCTTATTCTTAAAAGCATATTTTACTCTGAATTTTGTTAGGAAGGAAACATTTTAAGAAAAGGAAAACCACCCAGGCAGTCCTTAAAGAGACAGGACATCATTTATCACCTGCAAAGACAGATTTATAAGAAGAGGGCCCCTTCTGTTCCTTTAAGACTGCAAAACAGATGGGAAGTGAATGGACAGTCAATGGGACAAGAAAACACATGGGAGGTGCTGCTGTATGTATGTTCCCAGCACAAGAAAGAGGTCAAGATTGTAACTGCATGACTGGGTCCTGGAAAGGGTCTTTCTTCAAGCTGTTACAAAGACAAACGCTGTTCCTCATCCTGCTGTCAAACTGTTATAAATATTGGTTTGTCAAAAGACCTTCAGTGCCGAAGCTTTCAAAAGGAGGCATAACAGACAAATGAATCATGAGAATGATTCTTAAACAGCTCATTAATGTAATTTTAAAAGTAAAGGAAAATAATATAAGAATGGAGAATGTAATTCTGATTTATGAACCAAACTAAAAGTTTATAGTAAAAAGTATGGAATTAAAAATTGCAGACTTTAATAAAATTATGAATTAAGTGAGATGAAAAACAAAGATGAAATACAATTATGTCTCTTAAATAAGGTGCTGAATTAGGACAAAGTCTTATCAATCTTATCACAGGATTAACAGATATTCCTCTTTTGTTAGGCTGATTTCATAAGTTTTTAGTTACTTCTCACTATAACCCTATAAAGAGGTATCATTACTGATGCTGGTTCCATAAGTCAGAATAAGCCTCAAAGACATAGAAATAATGTCAGACTTAATTTCATGTATTTACTAACTTAGAAAACCACCTTTAAATTATGTCAATTTCTTTTTTTCTATAGAAAAGAAATAATCATAAGATTGAAATAGCAATAAGAATGCATAGATTTATAAACCGGGTTATCTTTTTGGAAGAATGAAACCATTACATATGTCTTTAGGAGACAAACCCGCATTATTCTAGATTTAATGAGCAGTTTAACCAGACTCTAAAACTAACACATTGAAAACTATTTTATATATATATATAGAGAGAGAGAGAGAGAGAAAGAGACAGAGAGACACGCATATATATGTATATGTATATAGATATGTGTGTGTGTCTCTATCTATCTATCTATCTATCTATCTATCTATCTATCTATCTATCTATCTATCTATTGTCTTTTCTAGGGCTGCACCCACAGCTCATGGAGGATCCCAGGCCAGGGATCCAATCAAAGCTTCAGCCGCTGGCCTATGCCAGAGTCACAGCAATGCCAGATCCGAGCCACAACTGCAGCCTACACCACAGCTTACTCATGGCAATGCCAGGCCCCCAACCCACTGAGTGAGGCAAGGGATCACACCCATGTCCTCATGGATCCTAGTTGGGTTCGTTAACCACTGAGCCACAATAGGAACTCCTGAAAACAGTATTAAAAAGGAAGCCAATGGAGTTCCTGTTGTGGCTCAGTGATAATAAACCCAAACAGTATTCACGAAGATGCAGGTTCGATCCCTGGCCTTGCTCAGTGGGTTAAGTATCTGGCGTTGCCATGAGTTGTGGTGTAGGTCATGGATGCGACTTGGATCCTTTGTTGCTGTGGCTGTGGTGTCGGCCAGCAGGCAGCTGCAGCTCCAATTCAACCCCTAGCCTGGGAACTTACATATGCCTCAGGTGCTGCCCTTAAAAACAAAAAACAAAAAACAAAAACCTTACAAGCCTAGTATGTCTTTACAAGGCAAACATAACATACCCTGCAAAGTGTAAAGCACTATACAAATTTAAGGAACATGTATAGTTTCAAGCAGGATTTGGATGCCAAAGTACCAAATGATGCAATTACACGAGAATACTTTCTAATCCTGAATGCATGCCTGGATCATTGCCTTCTTCATTGTCAGCAATCTCCAAAAAACCCAACTTCAGCAGAAGTGAGAATAAAAGATTAAAGTTAAGAAAAGAGAATCAAAAGTAGCTAGAGTGCAGAGAAGAATCAATCCAAAAGTTTTGTTAAGATGGGAATGATCTGAGCATCTCTGAAGAAAGGAGAGACATAATGAAGGCATAAGCAACAGAGAGGAAGGGCCAGGGTCCTGAATACAGGTGGGGATTAACTTTAAAAGCAGAGTAAATTTTTAGTACATGTTTTGCTACAATATAGTCTCTGGAATACCTGACCTATTTAAAGTAATGGGTACCATAGGTTTTATTTTTATCAATGCTACTTACTCCTCTCAATGAACCTTTTTGAAATAAGTTTGTATGAAGAAAAGGAAGAGAAATTTAGA
Organism: Phacochoerus africanus; assembly: GCF_016906955.1. Lineage (NCBI taxonomy): Eukaryota > Metazoa > Chordata > Mammalia > Artiodactyla > Suidae > Phacochoerus > Phacochoerus africanus. The sequence continues at coordinate 211,064,802 of NC_062544.1, read as the reverse complement.
CTACTCTGATAGATACGAAATAGGAGTAATTACAACAAATTGAAGATGTGTTGGGTATAAAAGGAAGCAACCTCAGATCGCTTCATGAAAAATGTGCTCCAGAAGTGTGACATAAATCATGTCCCTAAGATCACATTAAAATTTTTGTTAATACAGGAGTTCCCATCGTGGCGCAGTGGTTAACGAATCCGACTAGGAACCATGAGATTGCGGGTTCGGTTCCTGCCCTTGCTCAGTGGGTTAAGGATCCGGCATTGCCGTGAGCTGTGGTGTAGGTCGCAGACATGGCTCAGATCCTACGTTGCTGTGGCTCTGGCGTAGGCTGGCAGCTACAGCTCCGATTAGACCCCTACCCTGGGAACCTCCATATGCTGCGGGAGTGGCCCAAGAAATAGCAAAAAGACAAAAAAAAAAAATTTGTTAATACAATGTTACAGTGGTTATCTCTGGGGAGGGGCAACAGCATAAAAAATTTGCCTTCTCTACCTCCTAATTTTACACACTGCACATGCACTAGTTCTGTAATTTTATAGGATTAAAACAAAAACACCTAATGTTCTGTTAGGAAGTGGTGCCAATAAAAGGGGAGACCAAGAAAAGGCTTGAATGCCCTGGCCCAGAAAAAAAGACCTAACTGAAGTGAATAAAAAATAGCCAACAACTCAGATTAAAACTAAGGAAGAGATGAAAGAACTCTTCTAAGAGAAATTAAGATGGACTATTTCCATATATGGTAGATAACAATGAGACAGAGAAAATTTATTATCTTAAATGAGCTGCACAAGCTTGAAAACTTCACTTATTCAAGAAAGGTTTCAATTCCTTCACAGATGACAGAAAGGCCGTTTCTGGAAATGAGAAGAATTCAAAGTGAATCCCAACCAGGAAGGATGATATGACGGCGACCAGATACTATGTGGCCCATGAAAATGTCTCTTGGTGTCACAATCACCAAGAGATTATTCAGGAAAATATTCAGTTAAAGATTGATCACATCATGAATTAGCTTCATCATTTCTATGAACACGATTTCTAAGGTAATTCTGAATTACGCTTATTTGGGAAAAGAAATAGTTTAGAAACATATAAAATGGTAAAGAAATGAAAACTTTTGCCCTCGACACGCCCTGCCAACTATTCTGAGAACTCTCTTTCACAGAGGTTAGCAGTTCAGTGTACACCAATTTGTCCTTCAAGACAGTTCTTTTTAAAGAACTTATTCATATCTTGTCTATTTTTATTTTTTAATATACTGATTCACAGGCCAATGGGTTGTTCTGTGATTTGATTTAGTTTTCAATGACTAGATCCCATTTTTTTCCCCATCTTAGAATGATGAGAATACTTAAGATATAATTAAAAAATAAAACAATGTTTAATCCCGAATGTAAAGGTATTATTTCATTCTAAACTCTCACTGGGGAGTAGTAAGCATTAATAACAACGGAAAAAACAGCCTAATTTCTAGCTATATATGTGTGCATTGGCTTTTTTACACATAAGCATATACTTATAAATATATAACACATAAATAGAACCTACTTTAAAATGATAAACGAAAAACTCAATCCATAAATTACTGAGGAGCCCTTTCCTATAATTTTTTTTTACTTTTAATCAGTTAAAATGTGAGTTTAAAATAAAAAGAATATATTTGCTAGTAAAGCACTGAGTACCAGTAGCCTGAATAAGATTACAGAGAAGTAAATACCCTTTTAATCTTGTACCAATTTATCAATATCCTTCAAGGCTGTCTTTAAAAGACAGACTTCGGGCATGAAAAATGTGCTTGATTCTAAAAGTGCCATTTTGAGTCTGAATTTTCTCATCAATAACCTGGAAAGCACACAACTCAGACTCATCATGTGGAATTCTGCGTGTAAATAACTACTTCTCTAACACAGAGGACTCTCCCTGAGGATTACTTTATTCTTTGTGTCAATTCACTCTCCTTCCCTCCCTTTATTGGGGTACGACACAAAGGCAGAGTCTACTTCATCTCTGTAGACTCGAGGTAAAAATAATCCTTCACTCTCTTCCTTAGCTGCTTCGTCAATTTCATCTTACTAAGAAAAACATTTCACAAAGGCAGAATTTAAAATTTCAATCACTTTTGCCCTGAGAAGATGCTTTAAAGACCTCAAACACTGATAATATAAAATGGAAGTTATTTATTCTGTAGTGAAGAACGATTCCAATCTTTCCGTTTTTCAAACATGCTCCTCCTAACCATTCCAAAAAGTACATGAATGTCAGAGAGAATAACAATATTGCAATTGGTTTTAAAATTCCTAACATTTTAAAACATTACCTTAAAACAAAGTGTTTTGGTGAACTGGGTGGATGGGCGATTAGGACATCACTGGTGACCTAGAACGAGGTGGAGCTGCTAGGGATGAAAGCAAGACTGCAAGACGTGAGCAAAGGAATGTGTGGGTAGATGGGTGACTGCAGCAAATGCAAGCTACTCTACAAGAGGAGTGAGATGGTAGCTTTCTGGCATGACAGAGTGGAAGAGGATGAGAAAGCTCCCTTCTCCCTCTTCACTACGTCAAGAGAAGGGGGCTAACAACAAAGAGTCCGTATAAAACATCACGACCATATATTCCGTGAACACATACAATATATGGCATACAAAGTATGATAATTCATGAAAGAATCAAATCACTTTGGCAGAACAGACACAATAGGCACAAAAACAATTTTTCTTCTTAAATTGGTTATTTTGGTTGGTCTACAGCTGTCTGCAGTACCTCAGTAAGGTTCTTAACCACTGAAGGAAGGTAAATAAGCACGGAGGAAGAAAAGCACTAGTTGAGGGCCAAGAGATAATGATATGGAAGGCACAGTGAGAGACATATGAAAAAAGACACAAAGAGAAAAAACTGTGTAGAAATGTACTAGAAGCTAGGAGAGATGATGAAGCAGTATTGAGGTCCTGTATTTATTGGGCAAAAAACCATAATAACAGTACTTAGATATAAATGATGCCACAGGGGTTATGGTTTTTACAGTTGCCTAAGTACCTAGAATTCTAGAAGCCAATGCTACCTTTTCCTCCGTTAAGTCCCTTTAAAATTCATTTTTTTTTTTTTTGGTTATAGATACGGAAACAAGATGAACATGCTACTATAGATAGAGTTCAAATAACAAATTTTCAATAGTCACATGATTTAACAGACTCTACTAAAAGATAAACGCCAATTTTACCCCAATGAATAAAATGACAGACTATATTGCTGTAAACAGGAAGAACTTGCTAGAGTACTGGTTTGGGGGCAGGAGAGTGGGTGGCAGTGGTCTGTGGCAAGAATCACTATGACACTTGTCAAAATATGCATGCCAGAGCCCTTCCTCTGGAACAGTAGTTTTAAACAGACAACTGCCCTTTCTATCATTTTAAGTACCAGATTCTGAGCACAGTAATCTTTTTAGGATGATTTTCAGTCTCACACTCTTTGTGGCCATTATTCTTATCCATAAAGGCCCTTAAGGATTCTGCAGTTATGAAAGAAGTTTATCTGGAGTAACCAATGGAAATTCAAGAGTATCTTGATAATTTTCTTTTCTAGATGAAGAACAACAAAATTATTCCTGCTGGAGCATTCATCTAGATATTTTCTGACTACTTTTTATTCAAGTTTTAACACAGCATGAAGATCTTTCTTAACTATCTTATAAATTAGAATTATATTTCAAAGATAATGAAAGGATCTTCTTAAACCTAAGCAGCTCAGGTGCATTTCTCTTCTGATCTTAGCTTTTAAAATGGCAGTACCGGTTCATTCTGCTGCTGCTCTCCTTTTATTGCCAAGTTTTCAAAAATGCACTAGTACATTAATTATGAAGAAAAACACTTTCATTATAAAAATAAATCATTACTATGTGGTAACAGAGAAAAAAACATACTTCTACCTGTTGTCTATATTTCTAAGTTTTTGTCATCAAAATTGAATCTCCTGTGTACTAAGATATAAAGCTTGTATCTTTACTCCATTTTAATTATCAAGAGAAAGCACAGGATGGAGGATAAGAGGAGACTGGGAAAGTGAGGAGACACAAAGACAAGCCCCCCAGCCTTGAATGCTCCCAAGAGAAACAAACTTTAGGTTTCAAGAAACAATTGCTCGCTGTCCGGGAGATGCTCAGGCATCAAACAATAAAGAACAGTCAACAGAGGCAAGAGGCCGAGCACGCTGCTGTGACTCTGCTCTCTAATCCCCAGAGCTCTAGTAAAAAGGCCAGCTGTTGCCACCTCGTGTAGGGAGTCAGCAGAGCAAATTAACTGCGGGAGAAAAAAAAGCTGGGGATATTGGAAAATTCCAATTTACCAGCCTCTTTAAGCTGTACTGTTTTTAACATTAAGGACATCAAACTAAATCATTAAAATAAGCTCATGCAATGGTAGCCCACGTAAAGGAGTTTATGACTATCTTCATATTTCATTAGTAAATGGGATGTAAATATGAAATAATCAGTTTTTAATGAAGCATATAGCTTCTCTCCATGGAAAGTACAAGGAATATGAAGAAATACACTGAAGCCTATTATAAAACATTTCAATACTCTCAGACCAGCTCAACGAAGAGCCTCAACATAGAGGAGCAACCATTATGCTCAACTACAGAGTCTGTATCTGTTAGAGCTGGACCTTAAATCTCTAAGTACAAACACTAAAAGCTCTGTCTGAATTTTGGGTAAAGCAGATATTACTTAACTATGGCAGAGTTTGACTGGACGTACTTCCAGATAGATTTACAAATTATATAAAGAAAATTATTTTCCTTCAATCTGTTCAATGGCTTCATTTATATACTTTAATGTTCTCTTAGCCAGATGTTCCCATTTGTCAAAGTTTTCATACTGTTTGAAAGTTTAACCTGCAAAGCTTTTTGTAGTGTGAGGAGTACACAGGAGGATCACAATTGTGGCGATTATCATCACTAACACGAATGTCTTTCTGACCCACTCTGTAAAGGACACTGTTAACTACGAAGCTTGCAAATTTTATATCATTATATATCATTTTATATCATTATATTTTCCAACACCTTGGGCTATTTTCTCAATTAGTTCAGCACAGTAGTTAAAAGAATTGGGTTCGAATCTTGGCGTTACCACTTACTATGTGTGTGTCTTAGGCCTCCATTTCTTTATCTGTAAAATGAGAACAATGACTGTATCTCTGAGAATGCAAGTTAAACACATAACCAAATACCTGGCACAGGAATTTATTCAAATATTAATTCACATTCATAAAAACTTTCAAGTTGTGATACAAAAATGAAAAAGAATTAATTGTAAAATAAGAAGGGAAAAATGTAAGTGATTGGTAATGCTCTTTTCATTCCTAGGACAATGCCCAAATTGTCCTAGTTTTGGCCAGCAGGAAGGAGCTTCTGCATGCCGGCTTCTGTATCTTGTCCCCATTATCATCATCCTACTGCCTTACCTCGTGCATCCTAAGACGCCCCAGGATCCTCCTGACCATTCCCTCTCCATCTGTGGAATCCACAGCATCTCCAGAGTCCTGGTTCCTCGTGTGACTCCTCACCTACGAGCCTCCTAGGACCAGCAGTGGCAAGTTCTTCTTTCATACCTCTCATCTTCCTAACTCTAGCTTTATGGCTTCATTTCAATAGTGTCACAGACTATTTTCTCCAGGATATGAGCGAAAACTGCACTACTTCGTACATACTCATCTTAAAGAACAATCAGCTGATGAATCTCCAAGGTAAAGTGGTAAAATGATTTAAAATTGGGGACATTTACGACTAGCAAAATTCAGGCTACATCAAACTTCTACCAATCTCTATCTATAATACTCTACCCTGTACTATTCTGACGCTGTAGTAAAAAACAAAAACAAAGACAAAAACCTGACTCCCCCCTTCCTCTACATTCCATTAATTCCATATTCTAACTGGATATGCTATACTAGGAATTTTGATCTGTGTAATACAGTAGCAACTGTTGAACTTTCAAAGTTTTCTGGCTGAACGTACCCATGACCATATTCCCAAGTGTGAGACTGAAAATAAACAAGAAAAAGTATTCTCAAGATTCTTTTTCAACTAATGGACAAAATCATGGCTCCTCTCCTTTAGCGTGACTATTGAAGCTGAGTCATTGGTCAAACACTTGCTTATAAGGACATTATTTGGTATATTAACCCAACCATAATTACATATATACACAAAAAAGCAGTAAATCATTTCAAGGTAGTCATATGAGTACTTCCTTGGGAAAACAAGCAAGAGAACATAAGATCTGACTTATTGTGTTAGCAATACACTTTCTTTAAATAATCAGATTAGGAGTGGAGAATCATGGGGTTACACAAGGATCTATTATAAAAGATAAGAATAGACATAATTTTTTAATCACTTAAAACGTACATACTGGTAAAGCACATGAAAGCAGTTCACTGTCTGATAATTACATCCTGAGGGATGACAGTACTAATTTAGAGCAAAATTATGAATCAGAAACTTCTAAGTGTTTTGTGAATCAATTCTCCTAACAACCTTGTGAAATAACTATCATAGTAGTTGTTACTCCAAACAAGGTACGGCTGAGGAGATACCCTGCCCAAGATTACATGACTGGTACATGCTAGTTCAGATTTAAACAGAGACCGTCTATGAATCAACATAAATTTAACTACCCTGTCAAAGTGATATGAAAACACTTAAAAGAAAAGCAAAAGAAGATGGAAATAAAAGTTAAAGTGAGAGATGTTTCAAAATAAAAGATTAGGACTTCCTGTGTGGCTCACAACAAAATAAAAGATGAAAGAAAGAAAAGGACAAGAAAAAGAAATGAGAAGCTGAGATAAGCAGGGAGGAGGAGAGAGCAGTAGTGGAAGAGAACATACTGCTCAGGCTCAGGGCAAAAGACAGAAAAACTCTGCCTGGTTTTTCTTGGATGTTTTGGTGATTATACTATAGTGCCAAATATTCAGCTTAGAAACTGTTCTCAAATTTGAAGAACTGCTTTCTGCTGAGCATTTGTTATCTTTTGGATATCAGAAAACTCATTGATGATAAATTTATATATTAAAAGGAAAAATACTGTTTCATGAAGTAGAAGTAAGGGAAACTTGTAACAAGGTAAACTCAAACAGAAGGACTAAACTAGTATTTTTTATTTTTATTTAACAATATTAATCTTTCACTGGTTTCCTTGGATTGTCGAGTATCTAAATAAATTTTAATGTGCAACCTAAACATCTTAAAGCTAGGAATTTACTAGCATTCAAAAAGAGCCAAATACCCTTCTCCCCCTCCACCCCCAAAGAGAAAGTGAGAATGTGACTAATAAGCCCCAGCTATGTTGGGGGGCTGAGGGTGGGGAGCCACACCGGCCTGGTATAGGTGTTAAAGCTGGACCAGGTTTAAGAGGGAATCCACATGGGGGTGTTGGTGGCCTGCTCTGTAGTGAGGAGAGGATTCATACAGGAGAGCAGTTAGTGCAGGTGTTGGAACATGAGCAGGATGCAAGTGGTGTGTCTATAAACGCATGGTTGGGCTTCAGGTGAGGAAGAGTCCTTGTGCAGTGGGGTAGAGAACAGGAAGGCGAGAGGAAGAGATGCCTGGCAGTGTCAGAACAGGAGCTCAGTGAAAAGGACTCCACAAGGAAAGTCAAAACCTAGATGAGGTGGAAAGGGAGTGCACAGGTGAGGCACTGTGCTGGCAGTCTGGGGTCGGGTGATAAGAACCCAAGCCCGGTGAGAAAGTTATCTGTGCAACGAGGGAGATGGTGTTTGGTTACATATAAGAGGACTGATCTCTCTATCTCTGATCTCCAGATTTCTCACTACCAGAAAAGCAATTACAAATACAGAAAAGGAGAAAATTAGAATGAACTCAGTATCATCATATTAAAATGGAAAGTAGTGGTGTCAACTTATATTTATACTTATGATTAGGAATGTAAATGTAAATATATGTGGATGCATGTGTGCACACCCATGTGCACGTGTACGCCCGCCCGCCCGCTTGAATGCACACATACACACAAACACACAATATTTGTTCCCTGGCTCCAGTGAGAGGGTTTGGAACAGAAATATTCCAGTAACAATAAACCTATCGAGTTCCTAGCTATTGATTTCTTATTATCATTCTCCAAAAAAGGGATGCTGGGTCAGGAAAAGCACAAGATGAGCATGGAACATCTTGTTACATGGAAGGACAATATTAGGACAACAGGTGAAACTTGAATGAAGTCTGAAAATTAGATGCAGTAATTTATCAGTGTTGACATCATGATTTTGATGGTTGCTAGGAGAAAATCCTTGTTTCTAAAAAGCACACATTAAAGTACCTGGAACTGATGGAGCTTCAGGTCAACAACTTTCAAAGAATTCAGGGGAAAAAGTTCTTTGTCTATACTTTAGGTTTGAGATGAAATAGAGAAATATATGGACAGTAGGTAGAGGGCAGGGAGAACTACTTACTGAGGTCTTCGGCCAGCTGAACTCGTTTACCAGTGAGCAATTTTACCTTCTTCTCACTATCTTCAGCAAAATCTTCCAATACTTCTTTAACATTTTTCTCTAATCGCCTAACTGTTTAAAGCCAAATAAAAAAAAATATGAGATGCACTGTTTTCATGAATGCACAAGGATGACAAAATTAACAATATATGAAGAGTAAGTTACTATTTCTCTCATCATGATCAATCAACTGTTAAGTTTAGGCTTCTCAGAGTTATAGGGAGAATGTCTACCTGTTACACAGTACTTTTATCGTCATGAAAGTAATACATATTCTCAGAGAATGTCCCACTCTTAAGCCCTAATGGAAGTACAGATTTCCCCCCAAATTTGCATGATGCATAGGAGTCCTTTCTTATCAGAATTTTTGTGTAATGAAGAAAGACTCCTGTTTTATTGCTCGCCTTTTTCAATTATGATTTATTTTCATTACTATTTTAAGGGCAAATTATAACTTTTGGTTTTTCTAATAAATCTAATTTTCGGAAAGTATTTTGGCAGCCCTCTATTTAAAATGAGTGTTTACTTTTATGTCAAAATTAAAAAATGGTTCTTCTGTGGCTTACCTTCAGTGTTTGTAAGTTGCTGTCTTAAAGTATTTGCAGTGATAGCTAGCATGCGCTGTATTCGCCAAAACAAGACAACATCGTTGCATTCCAACTGAAATATTAGGTAATGAAGATTACCAGATGCAAATTTAAAAATAAAAATCACAATCATGAACACATACAACTACTAAAGTCAGTACCTATAGCCTACACTTAAAGATATTCAGATTTACCTAATAAATTACTCCTATTATAGATATACCCTGCCATTTTTTTTCTACACAGGATTCATGAAGTTCTCCATGATTTGAATTTTGTCTGCCCCACAGCTATATAGCTTTGTTTTGATTCCAATGACAAAACAATTAAAACTTCAGAAGCAGAGAATTTCATAAAATTTAATAAAATTATCTACAATTGGTTCATAGAATATAGCCTTAATTTGTAACTAACAATCACATTATCTTAAATATGCCCTTGGGTCAATCTCTTTTGAATGTGCATTAGCTGCATTTTTGAAGTTCAGCTGCATATGAAAATAAATTAATACTATTTAATTAATTTTTTAAAATTTTATGTTTTGGCATGTTCCAGGCGAGGGATCCAACTCTCACTACAGCAGCTGCCCAAGCTGCTACAGTGACAGCACTGAATCCTTAACCCCACTGTGCCACAAGAGGATTCCTAATATTTCTAAAAAGAAGCTTATTCTCTGCATGAGGAATATAAGAGGGGTAGGGGACTAAGAGGTATAAATTTTCACATATAAAATAAGTAAACAAAAAGTATGTATTGTATGGCACAGGGAAATATGGCCAATATTTGATAACTTTAAACGGAGTATAATCTAAAAAAAAAAATGCTGAATCACTGTTGTACTCCTGAAACTAATATAATCTTGTAAATCAACTTCACTTCAAAAAAAAAACATAAAAACCAAAAAAAAACAAAACCTAGCATGTTCCTTTTCAAAAGAAAGGAAGGAAGGAAGGGAGGAAGCAAAGAAGGAAGGAGGAAAGAAGGAAAGAAAAGAAAGAAACTGTATTCTATACAGAGAGATCTGCCCAACAACTGAAATTACGCAAAATACTTGTCAATTTTTACAAAGGCATATTTAAACACGAATTTCTTTAAGCTGCTGAAACTCAAAAGAAAAACATTTTAGCGGTCTTAAGATCACCAATTACCAGAACTCTTTCAGAAGGGTACTTTATAAAGCATTTCTGCTTATATGAAAATATTCCAAAGTACGTTAGTCTACTGCCACCTAGGGGTTGCTTTGTAAAATGTGACATTAAATTGTACAACTGTTTATTTCAAGAACTTCCTACAGTTCTTTTAAAGAATTATTTAAAGCAAGAATTTCATGATATATAAAAATTACAATATGGGCAAAAAGCATGACTACAAAATGTATTGCCTTATGATTTCCACTATGCAAACAGATGGTTGTGTTTTATATATATATATATATAAATATATACACATACATACACAAAACCATGTACAGTTGAACAGATATACATGAAAATGTTAACTAAAATTACTTCTAGGTCAGGAATTATAAGTTACTGTTTCCCTTTGCATTTTTTTTACATTTATTTATTCTATTTACTTTCTACAACAGGAATGTATTATTTTCTAACATAAAAAAGTTAATTCTTAAAAAGTCCTTAAAAAGTGGTACGTTATCTAGCACTATGCAGTTTTATGAGCACTGGGATATGAATGTAAAATGCAATTACCACCAAAGTGGTAAAGTCTTTGAAAAAATATGAGTTAGGTTCCTCTTTGCAAATCATGCATACTTTTCCCAAGAAGATCAAAAGACTTACAATTAATGCTAAACGTCAAGCTTACTTTTTTTACACAACAAACAACTATCACTAAAGAACATTTCTCTTGTTTTTGGAAATCTTACCTCAGAATCTACGAAATGCCTTTGGTAGTAATAGAAGCCTCTCCGACAAAGGTTACAATGGTTTAGAGCTGTTTTTAAGAAATGTCTTCTATAAACTTGGTGCCAAGTATCCTTAATCTAAAATAAAAGAAGAAAACAAAGACCAAAGAGTTACTGTACACTCTCCAGGTTGATCAAACACATTCTGAAAAGTCATACACAAGTTTATTTATAAAGAAGTTGATTAAAACCAAGGGCAATGTTGTTATTCTGCCCATCATTTTATCCATTAAAATTTTTTTTTTCAAGATAAATATTAGATTACTACTACTCTGATTACTTACCAGTCTATGCACTTTAAAATTTGCAGTGTTTCTCTCACTCTTTTTTTAATGGCCCCATCCATGAGTATACGGAAGTTCCCACAGTTGCGGTGCAGCAATGCCAGATCCTTTAACCCACTGTGCTGGGCCAGGGATCGAACCTGTGGCTCCACAGTGACCCGGGTTGCTAGAGTGGGATTCTTAACCCACTATGCCACAGCAGGAACTACTAAATTTTCAGTATTTCTAATGAGCATTGTTATTAATCATCTTGTAAAGAGGGTGAGGATTATCTTCCCCTAGTTAGAGGTAAGGTGTCCAAGGCAAAATGAGGTTGTGAGCCTTGTCTAAGGTGAGAGTCAAGCTAGGAAGCTAGTCTCAGACAATGTCCATCCACCTAACAACATTTCCTTTCTCATTATTAAATTTTACTATAACCTTATTGCTAGTGAGAACTAGGACCAACACGGATAAATTAAATCTATATTCAATAATTGCATGTAATCATTAGTTTTAATCATAATTTCTCAGTCTATAAACAATAAGATGTTTGTTATTTATAAAACTGGTTCTTTTCACCAGTTTTCCTTCCTTGTTCTCTGGTGGATTTTAAAGTAAAAATACTAATTTCTCAAGTGCAGACATATAAATAGCAAATAGTCTTTAAGAGAATTTATGCTTGGCTCTGAAATTTCTTATACAATTATTTTGCCCACGAGAATTACTTTTCTAAATGGGGTTCACTTAAGCTAACTTAAGCTAATATTAAAATGAAGTTTTGATCTATTACATACTACATAGGAAACGTAGGCCCAGAAACACGACTGCTTTTTAAAAATTTTCTCCAAGTAAGCATCATGAAGATAAGCAAAAAGTAGTCTAAACTACAATTATTTTTATCCTTAACATTTATTATAAACAAAGAAAAGGATATAGAATCAAAAGGCATTGTCTAATTTACTCATACCTGTTTGAGCTACATTTGATTGAAAAAACATATATATAAATGAGCCATATTTAAGCAAAAATTTTAGTCTGTAATCTAAAACAGTGTAATGTGGTTCAGAGATCTGGAGTGGGACGGGGCGGGGGGTGCTTTGCACAGATATTTCACTTTCCTAAGTCTCAAGCTTCCCATTTACAAATTAAGCATTATACTTAAAAAAGCAATACTGAGAATAAAATTTCTACTCTTTCCACACCTAAAATGACTGAGTTCTTATTGTCACCCAGACGTACACATGATCAAAGCCAAATTAAGCACTCAAATATCTAAGTAACACATTAGAACTAGTAATATTTTACTGCAAGAAACAAAGATTAAGGAAGCAGCAACGTTTATTACCAAGCTTGGGTCTACTTCTACTCCTCGGGATTCAAGGTTCTTTCGGACTGTGGTTATCTCATCACTTGCGAGATAAGCGGGGTGCTCCTCATTACATTTCAACATCTTCTCCAATTCATTCTTGGTCTCATTGTGAACACACTTTGAAATGTTTAAAAGAGAACTGTGTTTAGATGGTTCATGATTTGGCATAACTATAAAAACAGTCTCAATTTTAATAAATACATTGCTTCTGCACAATAGGTAACACAAGCTCAATGACAAGGAAGACCCAAGTCCCCTCATGTATGAATGAAGAACAACTGGGATGTATGAGGGGCCCGTGGAGAAGGGGATCAGCTCTATTTGCTATATTTTACTTTTGCTGAGATGTTTTGATGTTGAAGTCATGGCACCAGGCACCTTACTATGTACTTTCTTTCTTGACCCTAGGGTACAATTTCCATCTAGGAAAAAGGATACATGGGAAGAGACAATGGAAGGCGATAATGTTCTATAATTGCCTCATATCTAAGAACTGGGTGACCGTAAGGACTTGCACCTGTTCACAGGTTCCTTTTCTGATAAGCTAAATATAAAATTCATAGTTTGATTTTTTAAGTCTTTTCATTAAAAATTCTTTAGACTACTTCTGCGAGGTGCCTATCAGTCTTAAATTCACTTTCAGTCTCTTACTAGTAATAAGTTTGAAAAGAAGACTTTTGATGGAAATTTTGAAATTTCTTTCAAAATTGCACAGTATAAGAAACTAGCTTCAGGAGTTCCCATCGTGGCTCAGTGGTTAACAAATGTGACTAGGAACCATGAGGTTTCGGGTTGGATCCATGGCCTTGCTCAGTGGATTGAGGATCCGGCGTTGCTGTGAGCTGTGGTGTAGGTGCAGAGGCAGCTTGGATCCCGCGTTGCTGTGGCTCTGGCATAGGCCAGCGGCTATGGCTCTGATTTGACCCCTAGTCTGGGAACCTCCATATGCCATGGGTACGGCCCTAGAAAAAGCAAAAAGACAAAAAAAATAAATAAATAAATAAAAAGAAACTAGCTTCAAATGCACTGATTACACTAAAGAAGTTACTATCACAGCACTGTGCCACAACCTGTCCCAAACTATGGAATCTGAGTTTTTATGTAAGAATGGCACAAACACAAATAAATGGCTTTTAAATGGAACTACTAAATGATAATCTTTGAAAATATGACATATAGAAGAAATTTAATAAACAAAAATCTCACTGTTGCCTTAAACATCTGCATTTTGGTCTGAGAGAGGGAAGAAACCTCTAATTACAACATCCTCTCATTCTTCTTCTGCTTCACTTCTACCTGTCCACACCATGCTCAGCATTTAGGAGAACCCCACCTTCCCATCTATCCTGACCAAAATTTCCATTAGTTTAGCTAAGACAAGATAAGAATGTTTCACAGGACAGGTTTTTTCCACAGAAGATGATGGAAAAAGTAACAACAGAAAAGCAAAAAACAAACAAACAAAACGAAGTTTTCAGAACATGGATTTCTCATTTTCAACTCAGGACAATCTTAAGTTTCTTTTCCTGCTAAATCTGCTAACTCAAAAGAAAGAAAAGGACCTGTTACACAGCTATCTAAATTTGCTGTGTGAGACTGGGATATTCTCAACGTCTTCTAGAATCTGTTTTCCATTGAAACCTCCAGGTATGAAGTCTAGACCAGTTATTTTCAACTGGGAGTGGAAGGGTTAGAGAGATAGAGGAGAACTTAATTTGGTGAGTCCGACACGAGGCTTTGCTTTGAGAAAGAAAACAAAATATTCATATTCAAACACCTCCCCAGTGATTCTCATGTCCCTCCCAGTTCCCCGCCACATACACACTCTAAACCATAGCCTCTGTTCTACAGTCAGCCTGGGTCTTAAGCACACTGCCCTGAAACCCTAGGAGGAAAAGCTCCTCTCTGAGGGACTTCCATATTCCTCTTCTAGGCTAAAGATCCTTGCATTGACCTTTAAACTAATTCCCCTGCTTCTCCTGACGGGATCCCCTATGGGTTTAAGTTCCTGAGAAAAGTAACTTACAAGCAGGAATCATTTCTCTCTGAGAGTGTTTGGCTGAAGCATATTTACTACTAGTTGCTGCTGAGGCATGTTCTGTCATCATTGATTGTTCTAGACCTAATTAGGCCTAATTGTACTAAGCCTCAAAGGTCAGATACCGTTTTCCTTTGGTATTTATCTGCCTAACACCAGTTCTTTCGAATCAATGCCTCCTCCTGACTCAAAGTTATAAATCTCTAATGGAGTCCCTAGAAATTCTTTTCCCAAAGATTACCTCCTTGCAGCATGTCTGTGGAGCAGAGATAACTGGGGCCCTAACCACTAACTCTGTCCACTTCCTCAGCTTCTCTTCAGCCTCTTAGTGATTCACTTTTCCACACACAAAAAAATAGCATCAGAAAAAAAAAGAGAAGAGGAAGACTATCTCTAGACTCTTTTAAGACAAATTTGGGACTCATAGCTGATAGAGCCTATGAAGCAAGAAATGCATAAAGTCAGAAAAAAATAAGGTGTTGATTATACAATTAACTGTATTTAAAATGAAAACAAAAAAAATGAAGAAGAAAATAGGAGCCATAAGTCATTTGGTAATTTTTCATTCTCTTGATCTGTCCTCTCAGTATTTCCATATACGACAGTCTCCTTTTTCCTACTAATTATGGATTCAAGGAAGGAAGGAAGGAAAGTGAATTGGATACCACTTCTTTTTCTGATTCATTACTTCATTTATGTATTTCGCTTTGATATCCTATTTATACACTTTTATTTAAGAAATTAATGTAAAAGAGGTAGTGGTATAAACTCAATGCTAGACAGGATCTGTAACAACAAGGAAGGAATAAAAAGGGGCGGAGATGAAGGGGATTTTAATGATTACACATTTTCCCTCTATTTACTCATTTGTAAAGTTACGTATACTTGCCTTTACCATTTTATTCTCCTAAAGTGTTCATTAAAGGTTTATTAAATGAACTCTGTAATTCTACTTCCCATCTGAAATTTTATACTTATATTGTGAACAGAGCAAAAATGCAAAAGAATATAATGATGTGACTAGACAACAACAGAAAAATCGAGATACTATGGATAGAATAAAGTAAAAAAAAAAAAGTCATTATATCCTTTACTCCAATTACATTCATTCTACACCCTCGAAAATCCTTGTCATTTTGGTCTTCTGCTCATAACTTTGATCTTCATTTCACCCCAAATAGAGACTTGAAATAAAGTAAACTACCACTCTTTTTAATAAACAGCTACCTCACTTATTTATTTATTTATTTTTTGTCTTTTTTTGCCATTTCTTGGGCTGCTCCCGAGGCATATGGAGGTTCCCAGTCTAGGGGTCGAATCGGAGCTGAAGCCACTAGCCTACGCCAGAGCCACAGCAACTCCCCAACCTCATTTATTTTTAAATTTTCCTTTGTAGGAGTTCCCATCGTGTGGCAGTGGTTAATGAATCTGACTAGGAACAATGAGGTTGCAGGTTCGATCCCTGGCCTTGCTCAGTGGGCTAAGGATCCATCATTGCCGTGAGCCATGGTGTAGGTCGCAGACACGGCTCGGATCCCATGTTGCTGTGGCTCTGGCGTCCGCCGGCGGCTACGCTCCGATTAGACCCCTAGCCTGGGAACCTCCATATGCTGTGGGAGCAGCCCTAGAAAAGGCAAAAAGACAAAACAAAAAAACAAACAAACCTTTCCTTTGTAGTTTGCTATTTATTTCAAAGACATTATATTTTAGAAAGGCTGATATAAAAATATTTAAAATTATTAAGTTTGGTCTAGGGGCATTCTGAGGTTATATTTTAATGACTGAATTAAAATGCCAAAGATTTGTTTTTACCTGTTCTTGTGTTCGATTCTTCCAGTACAGCCACCTCTTTTTCCAGTCTGGACCTACCATATTTTCAAGTGCATTTTCAGCTAGAAAAATTTTTTAAAAATTTTTGTAATTTATTGGGAATTTTATTACCTACCAAATACATAAATTATAACTAATACTATCTTGTTTTCTTTGCTACAAAATGTTATGTCAATGCAAAATCAGGTGAAATAAAGAAATTATATGATCAATACAGTACATATATAAGAAATAATTTAATTATCTGTGTTAAGAATTTATGAAAAGTACAATTGTTTATAAAGTTCCCATAAGTATAGTAGCAAACACTAAAATAGTCTGAATTATAGCTTTTTGGAATGCGAGTACATATAAACATCATGGGTTGAATTTAATATTTTCAGTAGTTGGAGGCAGTTGACAGAAAAATCTCACAGGTATATTCAACTAGAATATTAATAACAAAGACCTTTAAATGCTAATTTTTTCTTAAACCAATGTTTACAAAAATTTGATGCTGCTTTCTCCCCTGGGAATATTCAAAACTTGATAATTCACATCCCTACTTACTATCCTTGAGACGAGCCTGAAGAGCCTCTTCCATAAAATAAATAGCGGCATCCCACTGCTGTTTATCAGATATGGACCGATCTTCTAAAGCATTATGTTGAATAACTCTCTGAAATAACAAGGAAAAATAGCTATTTTGATTTATGTCTTATCATTTTAGTAATTTTTATTCAAATCGACAGCTTAGAAAATATCTAAAAGGAGTTTGTGCCTCTGCGGTTAATGAATCTGACTAGCATCCATGAGGACGCAGGTTCGATCCCAGGCCTTGCTCAGTTGGTTAAGGATCTGGCATTGCCATGAGCTGTGGTGTAGGTCTCAGATGAGGCTTGGATCCTGCATTGTTGTGGTGTAGTGTAGGACAGCGGCTACAGCTCTGATTCTACCCCTAGCCTGGAATCTCCATATGCCGAAGGTGTGGCCCTAAAAAACAAAAAAACAAAAACAAAAAAAACCATATAAAATAACAGATGTATCTACAACATAAAAATAGGTCCCCCCCCACACACAAATGCAGAGGGAGGGCCCTATTATCTGCCTGCTTATTTGTCAGCTTTCTGTCTAAAAAATAAGTAGTGGAGATTTTTTCCTAGCCCAAATTAAATAGCCCACCATCTATAAGCTAGTTGGGATGGGGGTGGGGTAGAGAATTACATATTTAGCTACATAAAATCATACCCCAGAACCCTGGCATTAAGGAACTAATGGTTCAGATCATCTATACTACTCCTTTTTTTCCCATGTGACTGATATGTTAGCATTTTCAATTAAGAGGGGAAAAAAAGCAATAACCATTAACTCAATGTTAACAGCAATGCAAAATGTAATGGAAGGAAGCTTAAAAGGTCTAGACAATCATAAATAAATGTTAGTTGTTACAAGAAAATTGGTTTCCAAGTCTTATAATTTTGAACTAATGTATGAATGAAAATGGCACCATTCTCAAAAAGCTGATCTTACTGAGGCATTGATAAGAATCAATATGGTTTTCAAACATGAAGACAAACATTTCCTCAAAAAGAAAAAGGAGCTCCCATGTGGCTCAGCGGTTAATGCATTGACTAGCATCCATGAGGATGCAGGTTCAATCCCTGGCTTCCTCATCGGGTTAAGGATCTGGCATTGCTCTGAGCTGTGGTATAGGTCGAAGACATGGCTTGGATCCCACGTTGCTGTGGCTGTGGTGTAGGCCAACAGCTACAGCTACAACTCGACCCCTAGCCTGGGAACCTCCATATGCAGCAAGTTCAGCCCTAAAAAAAAAAGAGAAAAAAAAACACTATAATTATGATCAGCTCACAGTGAGGTGATTTTGCCTAGAAAGCTGCTCAATCTTATCTTTTAACAGTTCCTCTCACAACTGAGCAGAGCAGGGGCTTAACAAGGTTTGATTGATTACGGTGATGAGAACATTCTATATAACAAAACATTTATCAGGTGGTGGAGGTCAGGAGCCAGACTTTATAATTAGACTAAGTACAGCCTGTATCCCAGCTTTGCCAAAGACAACACAGAATTGCTTAAGAATGAAATAAAATAATGCTTACAAAAAACATAGCAGAGTTCCTGGTACCTTGTAAGGATTCAATATAGGGTAATCAGTATTATCATTTTAGGACTCAACATTTTGACTCAACTCCACCGAAAACCACTGCATCTAATTCCTTTTGCTACCATTGAAGGTAAAATGAAAAGCAGCTGTTCCTAGTTTGGGCATGTGTAAATTTTGTGAAAGTTTATAGAAACCTGTTTACTGCAAGGTTCGACTTTTTTCTGAAATGATAGCCAAGAAAGAAATAGCAGAGGGTGATTTTAGGACAGAGAAATGTCAAAAGGCCGATTATATTCCATAAATCTATTTCTTTCCTTCATATTTTCAATTCAGAACCTAACTTAAATAGCCATATAAAAATAGTCTCCTATAAAAGAGTATCAATTTAAGAATTTACATAAAAGTATGAGGTTGGCAGGCACCCTAGTATACAAACAACATACCAAGCTGTCCTCTGCAAAATCATTCCACTTGTGGCGCTTAATACTTTCTTCCTTAACAGCCTCTTTAAGTTTATCAAATATGTCATCATGTTCTTTTCCTTTTGGTTCTGTCATGAAGCGAGAAAATTCTTCCTGCAGAGTCTCCCAAGCAACCTAGAATTATTTAAAAGAAAAAAGCTATTTTTATACTGCATACTTTAATTTATAACAAGAAAAATAAACACATGAATTTAAGTCAAACAGATTTAACAGACTGGTTTATCCAAAAGTACATATGATATCACACTTTTAAAAAAGGTAGCAGAACTCTGACTGAAAGATCTCATACTGCAAGTTGATGGGATAGATGGAGGCCTCTGAATATATTTGGCTACACATACATATTCACACTTAAAAAATTAGTAACCAACATTTAAAAGCTGAGAGACCTCATATAAAATCTTTGTTTCCAGCCTCACCAGAACTATCTGGCAATACTGGACCCTCACACCTGCAAACCTCCACCCAACAGAGTTGAAAAGGAGCTGCCCTCTTACAGCTGGCGTGCATGCCACATCAGCCACCAGATTCAGTTCACTTATTTACTTCACCCTGTACAACATCTAAGTTTGTCTGCCTCCTCTACACTGTAGAAAGTTTTAAATTTCTTAATGATTTAGCCCTTTTCACATCTTTGCCTTCATGCAAATATATGAATTGACGTATCAGTACTTTCAAACATAGCTGAGTATTAGTCAGGCTTGTATTACTGCTAACTCCCAATTATCTGAACAGTGAAAGGAAAACAGTGTCAAAAGCAATTAAGAACTAAGCCTACTTAGGATTAAGTGGGCTAGTTAATGCAATTGTTTCTATTTAGCGCTCTCCATTTTTTTTTTTTTTTTTTTTTAGGGCCGCACTTGTGGCATATGGAAGTTACCAGGCTAGGGGCTGAATCAGAGCTGCAGCTGCCAGCCTGTACCACAGCCACAGCAACACGGGATCCGAGCTGCTTTTGCGACCTACCACCACAGCCCATGGCAACACTGGATCCTTACCCCACTAAGAGAGGCCAGGGACCAAACCCAAATGCTCATGGATAGTAGTCAGGTTCATAACCTGCTGAGCCACAATGGGAACTCCTACTTCTCTTCATTTTAAACATTAATAAATTATGCATTAAGAAAGGTGTATTCAAGAATACACAGTGAGGTATTAAAATCTGTTCCTTGACCTCCAGCAGGTTCATGTCTTTCTACCACACCTAGGTGTGAAGGGAGGAGGCAACAGGAGACAGAATCACTTGTCATTTTTATAATCACTTCCACTGCTTGAACGTTAGGATATAAAAATATGCTATCATGGGAAGGGCCCAGAAAAATGTTAGGGCCAGTAGTAGGAAAGCTGGTGAAGTGGTGGCAGCAGCTCTCTATTTTAGGGGGAAATGTGTTAAGCTCAGGGGTCAGCAACATGAAGCTTAGGTAGGACAGCTGTAAGAGGTGTTAGAAAAAGAGGGTTGAGGAAATTGACAGCAGAGGTGAAGAAGCAAGGACTGGAGCAGAATAGGAAAGGGGTGAAATACACCTGCATGATCAGACACTGACATTCTGTTTCTAAGGTAGGTATGAGAAACATTTATTTTAACATGAATTCTAATTTTGTCAACAACCTCACACAGAAGCAAAGGACACTGACTCTTATCTACAGAAGTCCTTCTTCAGAGTCACATGCATGGCAACATCAACTTGGATGACGATTAGCATCATCATCAGAGCAGCTGGACTCACTGAGTGGTTACTATGGACCAAGTATTGTCTAAGTATTTTACATACGATAACTCCTTTACATAACAATGTGTGATGCAGGTCACATTTTCATCCTTATTTTATAGGTGAAGAAGCAGGAAGGTTATTAAGCAAATAGCCCAAGGACTGCAGAGCTACAAAGAGATAGAGCCAAGATACATGAGTAATAGGAATGCATTCTCTACCGTACTTTCTTATAATTCCTAGTCTAACCGTCAGGGTTCTAAAATACAGGAATAACTAGCCCACTTAATCCTAAGTAGGCTGAGTTCTTAATTGCTTTTGACACTGTGCTCTCTTCACTCTTCAGGGTTCTAACTAAGGGAATAATTAAGTAAAATTGAGCCCTGTGGAAATTTCATCCATTAAACATTTTCCTTACAGAATCTCTAACCACAGAAGAAGTTAAAAATATTTCACATTCAAACAAACTTTGCTGGTTTTGTAAACTGCTATCCTTGGGAAAAGGACTAATACCCTCGGACCAACACGATACCAATTAATAATTATTTTTTAACAGTAGTAACTAGTAGCAGCATTAATGTTAATCCCAACACAGCAATTAGGAAGATTAGGAATAAAGACCAAAAGGAGCATAAGGACCAAAAAGAAAGACAGTGGCTGTGATGGGAATGAAACCTAAAACGCACAGCTCCTACTCCCTTCAGATAATGCTTCTTACCCATTTAATTAAATTATATCCTAACCTCGACTGCTTTATTAGGAAGCTGCTTATCAGTCCACTGTTTAAGCTTGATATCCACTGTAGTATTAAAAGTCCCAGAATTCATGGTCTGTGCAGCTGGAAGATAGATGTTTTCAATCACATGAGTTGATACTCTTTCCCACAAGGATTGCTGAAGGATTTCCTCCCTGAAATTAAAAAGAGAAGTTACAAGAATATACATTCAAATATAAAATTAAGTTTTTATAAACAGCTTTACTGATATACCATGAACTTACAATAAATTGCACATATATAATGTTTTGACACATGTATACACCTGTGTAACACCTCAATCAAGATAATGAATTTACTCATCATCCTCAAAAGTTGTAACCTCTGGATCTGCTCTCTGCCACTACAGAATTAGTTTATATTTTCTAGAATTTAATACAAATGCAACGATACAGCATGCACTGATATTGTGTCTATCTTCATCTAGTACAATTATTTTGAGATTCACCCATGCTGTGTATATTCATATTTCACTTCTTTTTTTGCTGAGTAATATTCCATTGCATGCATCTGTTTATTTACCTGCTGATGGACACTTGGGTTGTTTCCAGTTGTTGGCTATCACAAATAAAGCTGCCATGAGCATCTATTAACAAGTCTTTGTATGACATATGCTCTTGGGCAAATATCTAGAAGTGGAACGGCTGGACCATATGGTAATTATATATTTAACTATATAAGATATAGTTATAACTGCCAAACTGTTTTCCAAATTGGTTGGATCATATTACATTCCCAGTAGCAGGGTATGAAAATTCTAGATCCTCTACATCTTGCCAACATTTGGCATGATTAGTCATTTTCATTTTGGTCATTCTAACAGGCTTACAGTGGCACCTCATTACAGTCTTAATGTGCATTTCCCTGATGACTATTAATTCTAAGCATCTTTTCATATGCTCATTGACCTAATATTCATATTTGTATATGTTGACTCTGAAGTGGATTCCAAGACTGTAAACTTCTTGGTAGGATTTTAACAATTTATCAGACCACAGCACAAAGCACAGAGATGTTATAGGATATCGCTAGGTAAAATTATTCAATACTTAATGATGATATAAAAGAGGCACAATCAAGTTGAAAATTCTACCTTAAAAGACGTCTTACAGGAGTTCCCGTCATGGCACAGCAGAAACAATCTGACTAGGAACCATGAGGTTTCAGGCTCACTCAGTGGGTTAAGGATCTGGCATTACCATGAGCTGTGGTGTAGGTTGCAGACTCGGCTCAGCTCTGATGTTGCTGTGGCATAGGTCAGCAGCTGTAGAACCAATTCCACCCCTAGCCTGGGAACCTCCATATGATGCAGGCACAGCCCTGAAACAAACAAACCAACAAACAAAAAGACACCTTACGGAGTTCCCGTTGTGGCGCGGTGGTTAACGAATCTGACTAGGAACCATGAGGTTGCGGGTTCGGTCCCTGCCCTTGCTCAGTGGGTTGATGATCCGGCGTTGCCATGAGCTGTGGTGTAGGTTGCACTGGCATAGGCTTGGTGGCTACAGCTCCGATTCGACCCCTAGCCTGGGAACCTCTATATGCCGCGGGAGCGGCCCAAGAAATAGCAAAAAGACAAAAAAAAAAAAGACACCTTACAAGGACACAGTTCTCTAAACAGAAAAGGTAACTTTCAATCAAGAAAAAAATGAAATCTCAAGAAAATATTTACTGGGCTTTTCCCAAACTAATCTCTACTGTAATATAATACCACGACATACAAAAACACCATGCTTACCAAGTGATCAGCTTTAAGAGTTAACCTTAAACTTTTAGGATGTAGCCCCAAAGCTCAGTGTAGCAGAAACACCCATTCTGTCCAAAAGCCAAATGGCACTTGAGTGAAGAGAGTCAACACTCCCTCTTATGCAAGACTACTCATACTCACTCAACATTTTGTGTAAAATTAAACCTGCTGACTCCCTGAGCTTAGCTGCTGGTTTTCCCTTGCTAATTTTTAGGTCTTTTTCTATTACAACCAGAAAACAAGAGTATGAGAGAGGACAAAACAGGTGATGAAGATAAAGAGGTTATCCACCAGTTATAAAGCATCCAGTTATAAAATAAGTAAGCCATGGAGATGGAAAATAAAGCATGACAAAGAAGGCCAATAATACTGTAATAACCTTGAATGGGTAAAAGACCCAGAATTGCCAAAACAATCCTGAGGGGAAAAAACCAAGCAGGAGGCATAACTCTCCCAGACTTCAGGCAATATTACAAAGTACAGTCATCAAAACAGTGTGGCACTGGTACCAAAACAGACATACAGACCAATGGAACAAAACAGAGAACGCAGAAATAAACCCAGACACCTCTGGTCAATTAAATCTTCGACAAAGGAGGCAAGAATATAAAATGGGAAAAAGACAGTCTCTTCAGCAAGTGGTGCTGGAAAAACCGGACAGCCCCATGTAAATCAATAAAACTAGAACACACCCTCATGCTACACACAAAAATAAACTCAAAATGGCTTAAAGACTTAAAACATAAGACAAGATAGCATAAAACTCCTAGAGGAGAACATAAGGCAAATCATTCTCTGACATCAACCATACAAATGTTTTCTTAGGTCGATCACCCAAGAAATAAAAACAAAAATAAATCTATGGGGCCTAATTAAACTGACAAGCTTTTGCACAGCAAAGTAAACCATTAAAAAAAAAAAAGGGGACAACTTATGGAATGGAAAAAGTAGTTTCAAAAGATGCAACTGACAAGGGATTCATCTCTAAAATATACAAACAATTTATACAACTCAACAGCAAAAAAGCCAACAACCCAATGAAAAAACAGGCAAAAGACCTGAATAGACATTTCTTCAAAGAAAATATACAGATGGCCAACAGGCACATGAAAAAATGCTCAACATCACTAATCATTAGAGAAATGCAAATCAAAACTACAATGAGGTACCACCTCACACAGATCAGAATGGGCATCATAACAAGTCAACAAATAACAAATGCTGGAGAGGGTGTGGAGAAAAGGGTACCCTCCTACACTGTTGGTGGGAATGTAAATTGGCACAACCTCTATGGAAAACAGTATGGAGAACGTCAGAAATTTAAATATAGAACTACCATATGACCCAGCAATCTCACTCCTGGGCATATATCTGGACAAAACTTTTACTGAAAAAAATACATGCACCTGTACGTTCACTGCAGCACTATTCACAAGGGCCAAGACATGGAAACAACAACCTAAAAGTCCATCAACAGATGAGTGGATTAAGAAGATGTGATATATATACATAATGGAATACTCTCAGCCATAAAAAAAAAAGAACAAAATAACGCCATTTGCAGGAACATAGATCAAACTAGAGACTCTCATATTAAGTGAAGTAAATCAGAAAGAGAAAGACAAACACCATATGATAGCACTTATATCTGGAATCTAATATATGGCACAAATGAACCTTTCCACAGAAAAGAAACTCATGGACTTGGAGAAGAGACTTGTGGCTGCCAAGGGGTAGAAGGACGGAAGTGGTATGGACTGGCAATTTGGGGTTAGTAGATGGAAACTATTGCATTTGGAGTGGATAAGCAATGAGATCCTGCTGTATAGCACTGGGAACTATATCTAGCCACTTGTGATTGAACATAATGGAGGATAACATGAGAAAAAGAATATATATGTGTGTGTGTGTGTGTGTGTGTGTGTGTGTGTGTGTGTGTGTGTGTGTGTGTGTGTGTGTGTATGAATGGGTCACTTTGCTGTACAGTTGAAATTGACAGAACACTGTAAATCAACTATAATGGAAAAAATAAAAATCTTAAAAAAAAAAATTCAAAACCTTGTATGGGGACAGATGGTTACTAGACTTATGATGGTGATCATACCATAATGTATGCAAATATCAAATCACTATGCAGTACACTGAAACTAGTATAATATTGTACCTCAACTATATTTCAATAAAAATAAACAAACAAAAGAAATCGTATGAGAAAAGGATACACCACTGAGGACCTAAAGGACAAAGTCAATTTAGTCATGGTAATGACAGATAATGGGAAAATTTTTAAGAACAGGCTAGAAGAAAAGAAGCTTGTCAGGGCCTTCTAGTCAGACAATTTTAAACACAAACTCAAGATTTTTGAAAGATGAACAAAAGATCAAGATCCAGACTCCGACCACTAAGGCCTCTTGCTGTTCCCTTCTCAGAAAAGACATGGTCTGTTATCTCTTTCCAGGAGTCTGTGGGACAGAAATCCATAAGAGAGACACCCTTTGGAGTTCCTGTCATGGCGCAGTGGTTAACGAATCCAACTGGGAACCATGAGGTTGCGGGTTCGATCCCTGGCCTCGCTCAGTGGGATAAGGATCTGGCGTTGCTGTGAGCTGTGGTGTAGGTTGCAGATGTGGCTTGGATCCCACATTGCTGTGGCTCTGGCGTAGGCCAGTGGCTACAGTTCCTATTAGACCCCTGGCCTGGGAACCTCCATATGCCGCAGGAGTGGCCCTAGAAAGGGCAAAAGGAAAAAGAAAAAAGGATCTGGCATTGTCACTGCTGTGGTTCTGGTTACAGCTGTGGTATGGGTTCAATCCCTGGCCTGGGAACTTCTGTATGTTGCAGACGCTGCCAAAAAAAAAAAAGAGATCATAACAAAGTTCCAGAGCACCAAACCCTGACAAGCCCTAGGTAACTTTCTCAGAGGAGGCTGCACCTTCCCAATCCACCAAAAGTGGCTGTTGTCACCTATCCTTACCCGGTCTCACCCGCCCTTTCGTCATCAACCTGCTGTCCTCTGTCCAGATATCCCCTGCTCTCCTTCAACACAAACTTTTATTGTGCCCCCAGTACCCTGGCTCCATAAGAAACAAACCATTTTACATTCTCACTTTTTCCCTGTCCCCTGTATCTTCAAACCCTTCCTGGCTCTCTCTTACAGGCAGTGAGTGTCCTCAAATTCTGCTGCCTGGAAGCTGCAGCTGAATGTGCTTCAGAGTTAGGAAGTGGAAACTATCTTCTCCTTGTACCACAATCTCTATTCCTGACTCCTAGTCCTCAGGTGACATCCACCAATTTCCCCAGTACATGTGCTATGTGACTGTTGACTTTTTCTCTATCCTAAGTTTTGCTATAAGCCAGGGTCAAATTCTACTAACACACAAAATACAATTACCAGATAGTTCTATTCATTACCCTATCTCCCAAACTTTTTTCAAAATGGAATTTTTTTTTTCAAAATGGAAATTTCTTCTTTTAAAGCACTTACTCCATATAATAATTTCAACCAATACAGAAAGAGTAAGAGGTCCTCCACAATTTCTCTTTCATTAGACAAACACTATTCACATTTAATGCCTACCTTACTATTTGTGTGTGTTTACACAGGTGGACGTTACACATATTGTTTAATATATACAATATAAAAGTATATACATAGTTTTCCATGTTGACATCCTATATTTTTCAATGGCTGCATAGTAATACTCTATGGATAAATCAAATATTATGTAATTCCAAATAAATAAGTTTTCAATTTTTACACATTTAGACAAAACCATGGTAAAGATTCTTATGCATTCACCTTTGTCAAAAATATCTTCATTTCCATAGAGCCCTAGCAATATGCTCACTGGATAAAAACGTACTCAGTGTTTAACTGCCTTTTCTCCATTACCTACACATTCAATCACAAAATCCTGCCAATTCTATCCTCCGGTAACATCTCAAAAATATCTCAAAAATGTCTCCTCTTCCCCATCTGCACAACCACTACTCAAGTTCAAGCCACTGACACTTGTCTAGATAATTTCAACAGTCAACTGTCTCCTTGCTCAGTTTTCTCCACCTGTGTTCCACATTCCCTACTATAAAGATCTTTAGTTTACAAATGCAATTCTGACCCAAGCCTCTTCATTGGCCTTCACTGCTTGTGGGATAAATTCCAAGCTTCTGAACATGGCTTGAAAGGCCCTTAACTTTATCTTGCTTATGCCCACCATTTCATCTCCTGCCTCTTGCCTCTGATGCTAAAGTCATTAAGTAACTGCCTTCACAATACCTGTCACCTTTCATGCTCTCACCTCTCAGCCTCTGCAATATTTGGCCACTGACTTTATTAGCATTTATTTACTCTTTAAATCTCAGATTATGATATAAGAAATCCTTTTTTTTTTTTTTTTGATTCCTTACATCTGAGTTAGGGTAATTAACTGGACAGTCCCATTTTCCTTTCATTCTTTTAACTCAACAAAATAAACTTAATGCTTTTCACCAAAAAAATGTATACATACTATATGACATCATTTTTTAAAAAGTGTATTTCTATAAATCCAGCCAGTTATCCTTCTAAATGACATGAAAAAAAAAAAAAGATCTAACAAAATGGTGGTCACATGGTGTTTATGATATACCATTATTTCTTGTTTAGTGTTCATATTCGACTCCTAATGATGAAGCACATTGCATGAAAATGCTAAGAGCCTATTTCTCACCATAATGAATCATGTCAAATCTAAACCTCCAATAACTTTCCTAAAGTATAACTGAAGTATAATATAATGACAAAACGCTTGTAACACTGCTTTCGGATCACCAAATACAGATCAAACAGTCCTATCAATTAACTATAAACATCTTAGACATGTATCCTAAAATGTCACATAAGGCATTATGTAGCAAAAAGATACCATCTAAGACAACATAGACTACATCACAAAAATTAAACACTTTGCATGCAATGCAGCTGAAATAAATGTGGCATGAATAGCTAAGATTAGGACCTGCTATTCTAACCTATGTTTGTGTTAAACTATAGAGCCTGGAGAAAAAAAGGGTGGGGTGATGAAAAGACCCAGCAGCTCAGAGAATAAATCTCCAGCAACCAGATGTCCTAGTTCTCTCCCTTGCCTTCTCTGCAGGAAATCTGGCAGTAAAGGTCTCTGGTTCCTTCACAATTCCTTTCAGCCACCTATGTGTTAAGTAAATCAGATGTATCTTCAAGGCTCAAAGTGTGGGTATACTTTGATTTGATTTGCTCTGTCCAAATAAAACTAACTGCTCCTATTGATGATGCCAGAAATTTAGAAGCACATTTTTTATCTCATAAATAGCATTATTAATTATTACAGTCTACCAATCACTTGTTCTGTACATCATCCTCATACAACCTAGCAAGATAGGTAGTATTATATTCATCCTATGTGTATCTGTGTATACACACACACACATAATCAATCTGTTGCAAACTGTAAAAGCTAGTTGACTTTTAGAAAGCAATAGAACTGGCTTAAAATACAAATAATAACAAAGATTAACAAGTGTTGTGTGTGATGTGTGTGTGTATATATATATATACGATTAATTAACAAATATAGATAAGATCAGAATTATTTTTTGAATAAGGAGAAGAGATTAAAAATAGCAAAGTTTTGACTACTTAAAGAGAGAAAAGGGTTCACCACTGAGGAAGAAAGGGTGCTGTGACAAAGTAAACTAGCAATACTGGATACAAACTTAAGGACTGGATATTACTATCTAAGTTCTATTTTTTTTTTTTTTTGTCTTTTCTAGGGCCACACCCGCAGCATATGGAGGTTCCCAGGCTAGGGGTCTAATAGGAGCTGTAGCCACCGGCCTACGTCACGGCCATAACATCTCAGGATCCGAGCTGCATCTGTGACCCACACCACCTCATGGCAACGCCAGATCCTTAACCTACTGAGTGAGGCCAGGGATCGAACCCGCAACCTCATGGTTCCTAGTCAGATTCGTTAACCACTGCCCCACGATGGGAACTCCCTAAGTTCAATTTGATAATCTTCAACTGAGCAAATAGAAGAGTTACAGAAAATATTTGTAATGAATGGCAGTAAGGAGAGTTGTGCTCCAAGAATAAATTAAGTTACTACAGACTTCATTAGAAAAATAATTTTTATACAAGGAATTTGTTAATTAAAATATGATTATAAAAATGTCAAGGGTATTTATACATAGTTTTCTTGAGATACATGGAACTATTTTGGTTACAGAGCCATGCCAACAAACTTAAGAGTACCAATATTTACATAAAACAAAGGGAAGGGGTAGATAGCCTGCCTTCAAAGCAATTTGCATGAGTAATTTTCAAAAGGAGGCATTTATGTGCCATTTAAAAAAAAATGTCAAATAGGATTCAATTTCAAATGTGATTTGTACAAAACACATATTAGGCCCATATTAACAAAAGCACCAGTGTTCTTACGGAGATATGAAAATTTGAAAATAATGTATCTCTATGTATAATCCAAAATAGCAACCAGTTTTGATAGACTGATACTTATCTAAAGCAGAGTTTGCTAAACCTTTTACCTAAATCATTTTATAGAAACAAAATAATGTATTTAAGTATAAGGTGAGCCTAAGACGGATCAAGATTTAAAAAGAGCATGGAGAAAGCTATCTCTCAGAATATCTCAGAGATACTTAATAAATACATAATTTATTGTACTTAAAACACTCACATGGTTAGACTAGAAATAGTGGTTAGATTTTTCAAAAAGACGTACTTTCATGTTCTTATCTATTTGCTAAGTATTTGGGAGGATGAGCCAAGGCTAAAATAAATAACTGCTTTTATCAATCTAAATTTTACTATTCCATTATAATTCATATAGTAAAGTCTTTGAGTAAAGGTCAAATACTCACCAATGTTTTGGTGTAACCTGGCTCAGACTGATAACTTCATCGAGGATTTCATTTTTAGCTTTTTCAAATAGTTCGTTCTAGGCAATACAGATACAAGTGTGTAAGATTTTCATAAGATAGTCAACCTGCCTCATCATGATTTTCAGAGATAACTAAAAGGAAGGCCTCTGACAGGCTACTTGGCTGGGCTAAGGTTTGAAGTATACAAAGTAACAAGTAATGCTGTTCTCTTCCAGTCTCTCTCTTTTTTTTTTCCTTTTTTTTCTTTTTCCTAGGGCTACACTCGAAGCACATGAAGCTCCCAGCCTAGGAGTCAAATCAGAGCTACAGCTGCCAGCCTATACCACAGCCACAGCAATGTGGGATCTGAGCTGCGTCTGTGACCTACACCACAGCTCACGGCAACGCTGGATCCTTAACCCACTGAGTGAGGCCAGGGATTGAACCCGTGTCCTCATGGATACTGGTCAGGTTCAGTACTGCTAAGTCATGACAGGAACTTCCAGCCTCTTTTATTAGGAATGTTAATATGCAGATAAAGTCAAAGAAACTGACACAAATGTCTACCTTATTCACTCAATTCTGAATGCAGTTTTTCACATTTGTTCAGAGAAGTTTTTCATGTAATAAACATTATGTGAAAAAGTTATCAACACATATTAGTTTAGTGTATTAGTAATAGTAATTACTAATTACTGTGTTTTACAGCTGATGGCATTTTAAAATCAAAGAAAACCAATACTGAAGTCTCATTAGCTTAGAGTATATCTCGCCACGGTAAACGGTGAAAAGATGATGTATAGAACATCACAGAACGGAGAAATGTGATGTATGATTTTTAAGTTACATTACATAAATGTTAATTCTATAAGATCTTTAAAGAATGCTCTTCACTTTCTCAGAAAACATTTTAATCATTTGTTTTGATATCCTATGATCCCTAATTACTTTTTCTTATGTAATAAGTAATTTAAATTATTGCAGAAGTGACAACTGCTCCTGGAAATGTACTCTTGCAACTCTACATTAGTAATTATGGTCAAAATCAAAATTAGGTTACCAGATTTCACTCATCAACATGCATTTTGTTACAGCATGACGTTAAATTAGGTATATACAAAATAATGTATATAAGTATAAGGTGAGCCTAAGACGATCAAGGCTTAGATACACAAATATTACACAAGGTACACAAATATTACCCGGTCAAGTTCTCGGAGGCGAGGATAGTTATTCTTCCACTCAGTTTCAAGGTTGAAACGTGTTGCTGAGGAAAAAGGAAAGATGCACAGGTTTGAAGATTCTCTTTTGTTCCAGATGCAGTGGTTAAAGGCTAGCTTACCTATCTTCTGTATTACCTGAATTTCTTTTTTCTTTGCTTTTTAGGGCCGCACTTGCGACATATGGAGGTTCCCAGGCTAGAGGTCAAATTGGAGCTACAGCTGCCAGCCTATGCCGCAGCCATAGCAACGCCAGATCCAGGCCATGTCTGCGACCTACACCACGTCTCATGGCAATGCTGGACCCTTAACCCACTGAGCGAGGCCAAGGATCGAACCCACAACCTTATGGTTCCTAGTCTGATTCATTTCCGCTGTGCCACGGGAACTCTTTACCTGAATTTCTGAGTGTGCGCCAGCTCCTGAGCCCTCTGGGCTCACATCTCAGAACTGCATTATCGCGACAGTTTTATAAACCAGTCTCCTTGACTGTAGCTTCCCATTTTCAATCCACAAAGCACGCAGCTGGAGCAATTTAGTAGAGCTACTAGGAGTGTGAGCTCGGAAGTCAAATCACCAAGATTCAGATCCAGGCCTATTATCTATTACTGTGTGACGATGGGTGTGTTACCTAGGTAAGCTGTCCTCTGCTTCAGTTTGCTCTTCTGTAAACTGGGAATAATACCTAAAAGGTTGCTGAGGGACTAAATGGGATAAATAGGTAGGATCTTTCAATGAGAAAAGGGAAGGAAGGTATACTCCCACCAAATGAAACTATGGAAGCAAGCAAAGCCATGGGATGGGACAGTTCGGGTTCGTGGGAATCAGTACAATGTAGCTGAAGCATACTGGCCACTCTGCTTCCCAACACATTTCCTCTCCTCCCTCTAAAAGGGGGGAATCAGAGTTCTCTATAGTTGACTAGGCTCTTTCTTCCACATACAACTGCAAACTTTCTGTTTGAACATTGTAATGTGTTCTTAGCAATGCTTCCTCTCAAAGGGAAAATCCTGCTCTTGTACAACTGAATATTTGCATTTTTCCATTTCCTACATACTAACCTAGAAGCAACTGTTAAAGAAAGGGACTAAAGAATCTGACGGATGCCGAAGAATGCCAGCTAATAAAATCTCTAAATTTGACAGCTTATTTTAAAAATCCAACTTACCTTTAAAACTATCAGCCTGTTGTTCAACTGACTCTCGTACCATTTTCCAAAAGCAGTCTGATACAGCAAGGCTTAGATTTCTTGTAGT
The DNA here is from genome assembly GCF_016906955.1 of Phacochoerus africanus. Taxonomy (NCBI): domain Eukaryota; kingdom Metazoa; phylum Chordata; class Mammalia; order Artiodactyla; family Suidae; genus Phacochoerus; species Phacochoerus africanus. The sequence continues at coordinate 211,032,104 of NC_062544.1, read as the reverse complement.
CACCTGGTGTGCCTTTAGCATGCTTGTCCTATAAAACAACAATCAGAGCTAAAGTATGTTAAAGTGGCAGAAAGGACAATACCATCACCAAGTTTGAGAATACGCTTGTTATAATATAATGAGAATTACTCATTTTAACGAGGGCTTCCCAATGAACTCTCTGTGATGAAGAAAGTAATCTGTGTCCGTGCTGGCCAACATGGCAGCTACTAGTCACATGGGGTTACCGAGGCCTTGAAATGTATGGCTTGTATGACTGAGGAGCTGAAGTTTCCATTTGGCTGCATGTTAAGTAATTAAACATCAGCAGACAAGACTAGTGACTATTGCATTGGACAGCACAGTTCTACACACTCGCCAGCTCCCATCCCAACAGACAATACTCAAGATTACTTATGCAAGGACCGCCTTAATTTCCTCTACTATACAGAGGCAAACACGATTTTCCAGTTCAAGAGATTCTCTATATGCTTTAATGTTGTAAAACATTGTTGCCCTTTAGCTTTTCTTTTTCGCTTTTCTGTCACTATTTTATTTCTATTAATTTCTACCAATACCTATTTAAAGACACCCACACCCCTCACTCCAACTTTCCCCAATACTGCAAGAGAAGTTGTTGCTTAGTGCCCATGTACCACGAGGAAGTTTATTATGGCAGAATGTACTGTATCATGTGAGCAAATGCCCTCAACTCTGTCATGGTAGCTTGAGGACTTGTTTATTAGGTACAGATCACTATGTGGGAAAAGGGAAAAGTTCTGAAAATTCAATGTTAAACTGACCGCTACAAAACAAACTTTTAAATGAAAACAGGAGTTCCCATTGTGGCGCAGTGGAAACAAATCCGACTAGTAACCATGAGGTTGTAGGTTCAGTTCCTGGCTTCACTCAGTGGGTTAAGGATCCAGTGTTGCCGTGAGCTGTGGTGTAGGTTGTAGATGTGGCTCACATCCCAAGTTGCTGTGGCTGTGACGTCGGCCAGCAGCTGTAGCTCCGAATAGACCCCCAGCCTGAGAACCTCCATATGCCTCAGGTGCAGCCCTAAAAAATAAATAAATAAATAAATAAAAATAGTTGATAACTACTCTCTCACTATAAATTCTTTCAATATTTAAACAAGATACTCACTTTAGAAGTTTAGAATTCTGAAAAAATTCTTCTTCATAGTCTCTTATAGCTTCAATGCTTTCAGAGCTGTTTCCTAGGGACAAATGATGGTAAAGTTCTCACTAAGAAAATTCATCTTTATTATTTGAAAACAACAAACAACAAAAACTATAGTAATCTGTCTTGGCATACCTTTTCCTGTTACAACAGCAAAATAACCTAGAGCTTTCATTGGGAAGAGTTTTCCTTCAATTATTTGCTGAATCTATTTTTAAAAGTGGGAAAAATAAACATGAGACATAGGTTTACATAAGTTTTAAAGCATAATATCTCATTTAGAAAGCAAATTTAGTAATGTTGACATATATGTTTAAATATATAAGTTTGTACAAAAGTATTGATAATGTATTTCAATTGTTATTTGAGGAAAAAAATTAAATACATTTAATTTTGTTATGTTAAATGTATTATTAAAACATAAGTACCAAAAGTAGAACATGGAATGTATACAATGCTTTGGAGTCAGGCCTTAGTTTGAACTTCTGCTCTAACACTTAATAGGTATGTAGCGTTAAGAAAGCCTCTTAACTTTTTCAAAATGGTAGTTTAAAAGGTCATATAATAGAATATGATACTTAACAGTGCCAGGCATGCAGAAGCACTCAATAAATGGTAGCTGCTATTATTATTTCCCCATACTCTTCTCCAAATATCTAAATCCTAATAAAGGTGGACTTTTTAAAATTCTCTTAAAAAAAAAAAAAAAAAAAGATCCTCAACTCTTTTAGAGCCAAAACTCCTTTTTAAATAGAATAAAAACCAGACTGTCCCCAGAAAAAATGCACATTTACACAGAGATCTATCATCCCCACACAATATAAAAGTTTCTACTTCCAGAAGCTCATTCAGATTAACACTGAGGTAAGAATCCCTCCTCTAAGACAAGTTCTGTCCCTAAGCTAATCTTTGTTATAAGAAAGACTGACATAAGTTTAAACTGTATTTAAAGGAATACAAACTCAATCTCCTACAGAAGAGAAAGAAATGAACAGAACAAGGAGAGATGGGAGGAATGCAAATTTGCTTCTACCCTCACTTCTCCCCTTCTCCATCAGGACCAATACTGCCACTACAGGCCTTACCCTTAAAGATAAGGTCACAGGAGGCTGCGCAGGAAAGAGTTAACATAGCAGGCCTGCGACTACTGTCCTCAGAAAGGCCTGCTTGTCCTCAGTTGGCACCAGGAACTTAACAGGTAAACTACTTCCTACATTGATATAAAGCTTGTCCTAAATAACAGACTCACTGTGCAATCAACGTGGTTTATGCTGAACATCCGCTTTCCTTTGGGTATCTGGACTTTTCGTACTTGAGGGTGCCTACATGACCACCTTAGGTGCTGAGCCTCTGATGAGTAACTTCCTGCTGAAGGGATTTCTACTGGGAAAGGACTCTTGGAAATGTGAGCCTGGTTTTCTTCAGACATTATCCCTTGCACCTTCTCCTTTTGTGATTTTGCTTTGCATCATTATAATAAAATCTAAGGTATAAGTATGACTATGTGCTGAATCCCAGAAGTCCTTCAAGAGAATCAACCTAGGGGTGTTCCACCTTGGGAGCCCCCATTACAGAGGCACAGTCTCACAAAGTTTCAGACAGGAAAAGGAGAAATTCTAAGCAGTAGCACGAGGGATGGGTACTTCTATACCTGAAGCTCTTGCTCTTTGGGGGATGAAGATATAATAATAACAACATGATAGTCACCATTTACATAACACTTTTGAGCCAAGCACTATTTCAGCCACTTTACAAGTATTTAACTCAAAAATCTTCATAACCTATGAGGTAGTACCATTAATATCTTCATTCCCAACAGATATGACGAGGCCTAGAGCACTGAAAAAGTTAAATAACTTACCTAAGGTTACACAGCCAGCAAACTGTAGAGTGTATTTGAAACCAAACAATCTGGCTATAGATTGTGCACTTTTATCCACTTTCACCTTATGCCTTTACAATTAAGTAGAAAGCATGCCCTAATAAAACTTATATACAATGTTACCCTGAAATAAAACTCTTTCCTTGTTAAGAGAAGAGGACGGAAGGGCCACTGAACACCAGGTACAAAAGTCACAGAAGTCATTTTAATGAACCAGACCAATCTAGAGATCAGTCTAGAGATCAACTAGACCAATAGGCTGGATTGTGCACTGTCTGGATGCAGAAATAAGATTTTCCCAAAGACATGTGTAGCCAATTGATGGTAGAGCATGAATAAGAACGCTGGACCTGATACCCCATCGAACGCCTTCTCTATTATCTGCTACACAGTCTTTCATCAGTTAGGAAAGGTGATGTTTCATTGAAAATAAATAATAGTAAAAACTTTTAAAAAGTAGAATAAAGTCCAAAAGGAATTTAAACTGTCCGTAGTTTTACATTAATTTATGAACATCAACTAAAAAAATTTTAAACTAAAGCAAAAAATATTGCAAATGAGGGTAATGACTGTCAGCTGACAAAACGACTTAAGAGCAACAACGTTAGCAGTTTTAAGTATTTGAAACAAACTAATTACAATTGTGGAATTCCACTTTTACCTCAAAACTGTACTTAATTTACTATAACTTTATAATAGTTTGTTTTTAAGAACCAAGAAAAATCCCATTGCTCATATTTCACAAGGAAATTTTCCCCCCCAATCAGTCCCTGTCATAGCTAAAGTTGGTACAAAGGCTCTATTCTCTCAAAATAAAGAACTTGCCCTCACCCTGCTTGGACTAGCCACATTTTTCTCTGCCAGGTCTACTTTGGTCAAAACAAATATTGTCCTTCTTCCATGAGGATCCATTTGACTGACCAAGTCTGTAACAATGCTGCGCTCAGCATCCACAGATCCATCTGAAAAAATTGAAAAATGACACCTTAATGGTTACAAAGTGGGTTTCAAAAACTTCAACAAGCTATATCCATGTGTCTATATTATAGTAAGAAAATTTTTCTTAATATTTTAGTTATGAAAACAAAGTCTGGCCAATAAAAGTTTCTATGATGCCTACATAGTGAAATTTATCAAAATATCACTAACTTCAAATCTATTTACTAATAAAATGAACAAGTAAGAGACGACAAAACACACAACTTGTATGTTTATGAAACATGCATATTTAGAGCAAAGCTTGGATTGTTAAATAAAGAAGAATATTACTGCTATTACAATCTTTTGATAAGATTTACCTTGAATACACAGTATGATGGCGTTAGGATTCTGCATATAAGCTTTGCTGATACTGAAAATGGTTTCCTTTGTGTCAGGAGCCATGCCTGATGTCACAGTCTTGAAGAAAAAGGTTTCAAATGTCATTATAAATGTCTTCCACAATAGGAATAAGATAAAACACATGTTTTGCATATACTTACATTAATCACACCTGGTAAGTCAACAAGCACCATCCTCTGTAGTCCAGGGCCTTTTACATTTAAGGATATGGTCTGTTTGGGGGGAGGGGGATCCAAAAAAATATTTTGGGAGGCAGTTTGTTAGGAATTTTTCGGTGACACATATTCTGAAAATTCTATATCTCCTCCATTCAGATATATAGCTCAGAAAAAAAGTTACAATTTTTCTGATCCTAAGACTAATTATTCTAGAAAATTACCCACAAAACAATACATCATTTGGATTATTATAAAGAAAAGGGCTATGTATCTTGGAACAGCTGAAATCTAAACATCAATGCCAATATCATGATTTCAAATCATAAACACTGGATTTCCATAAAATATTGTTGAAATGAATTTCAACACTTACCTCAGGGCTAACAGTACAGCCTTCTTTCACATTTTTCCTCATTCGGAGTTCTATTTCATGCCTTAATGCTGCAAGCTATCAATGGAAAACAACAAAATCCTAAGAAAATCTCCAGTTAGCAAATATTTCATTTAGTTGTCTTTTATACGTTTACACAGGTTATAAAAAGTTACACATTTTGATAAACCTCATATGAATTCTACTTACATCTTCCTCTTTTGTAAGATCAAACTCCCGAGAACTGTCTTTAAACAAGGCCACATGGTGAGGACCCTCACTCAAAGTCACCTGCAATTAATAGAAAATTGAGACAACTCTTTACAATTCCTATTAATTCCCACAGCAGTGAGGTGCATGGTCCTCATTTCCCAGTCAATGTTATACAAAGAGTACTAAGCACAAAACCATCCATCTCAAAACCTGAAAAACTAAAAGGAAATCTTGCACTTCACTTCAAAGGCAAATTTAGGTAAAGAACAACTTATCTATCTGACCTCTATTTATTGAGAACTAACTGTGTCAGACATTATAGATGGAGGAACTCAAGGAACTGACTGTTCCTGGTTTAGACTCTGCTAGATATTGGGGGTAACATACACAGAAATAGTAAGTCGGTATAACAAAACCTAGGATGCCACAGAGGAGAGCGATACTAAGGAGAACTAGGGCAGCCTTCACTAAAGGAGTGACATTTGTGCAAGAAATTCCCCAACAACTGCAGTGGTTTCATGAGAACTTATAAACTTCACATTTCTTAACTTGTCAAACTAACTTTTCAAGCTTCTCTATAACGATCCATTTCACTTTTAAAACACAACTCCTTCTACTGAGATTAGCTAAGCATACATAAGGTAACAAACAAAAGCCAGCTGTTTGAAGGCTCATCAGAAGAGCAGTCTGGACTAAGTCCAAGATCCCAAAGGCTTTGGGGTGGGCTAGGGGGATATTCCTGCAGCTATTTTCCCCCCAGGGCATCTGCTGATCTGTGGCACAGGGCCACCTGGGAGAGAAGCTAAAACTTGTATAAGTCCCACTGCGTAAAGGAGACAAAATCGGGATTTCAGGGTTATTGAGACTGAAATTTGAGGTGCCATGGTCTTAGAGAAAAAAGATTCAGAACTGAAACTCCAAAAACTAAGCTCTATATTCTATGCACAATTTCCTTTTAAGGCATCTGCACATTAAGAACAACGCGGATAGAAGCTGCTAAAGAGGTTAAAAATGCTAAATCAAGATTTTGGCAATCTTATTCTTCAAGGGAAGACAAAAATCTGAAGTTCAGAGTCCACCAAGGAGAAGTCCTGGTAAATACTGGAGGAATAATGGCAAACTGGAAAGAAACCACCCTTGTCTGTTTCAAAGAAATCTGTCCACTGGGCGTTCCCGTCATGGCTCAGTGGTTAACGAATCCGAGTAGGAACCATGAGGCTGTGGGTTCGATCCCTGGCCTTGCTCAGTGGGTTAAGGATCCGGCGTTGCCGTGAGCTGTGGTGTAGGTTGCAGACGTGGCTCGGATCCCGAGTTGCTGTGGCTCTGGCGTAGGCCAGCGGCTACAGCTCCCATTAAACCCCAAGTCTGGGAACCTCCATATGCTGTGGGTGAGGCCCCAGAACAGGCAAAAAGACAAAAAAAAAAAAAAAAAGAAATCTGTCCATGACATCTGTCTGCCAGAAGAAAAAGTGAACTAACTCCTCCCTAAAATACAGTATCAGCCACACACACTACAATTAGGGTGCTAGTGTAAAAGGTAGGTTTACAGTGTTTTTACAGTTGATTACAGAGCATGATATAAGGCTAGTCAGTTCATTTATTCCCCCTAAACTGGAATTATTCCAAATGCCTGTTAATAATAAGATGGATCTATAAAGTGTTGTATATTCACACAATAACAGAAAGCAATGAAAAAGAAACTAGCTTCACATAACACGGTTGAATTCAGGGTCAGAACTCCCAAAATGTATTCTTTAAGAATCATACCAGACTATTGCAGTTCTAAACAGACTTCATTTCTGCAAGATTGCAGCTTCAGCCTCCTTGCTTCACTTTTTTTTTTTTTTCTTTTTAGGGCCACACCCATGGCATATGGAAATTCCCATGCTAGGGGTCTAATCAGAGCTACAGCTGCCTGCCTAACCACAACCACAGCAATGCTGGATCTGAGCTGCATCTGTGAACTACACCACAGCTCATGGCAATGCCAGATCCCCAACCCACTGAGTGAGGCCAGGGATCCAACCTGCATCTTCATGGCTACTAGTCAGATTCATTTTTGCTGCGCCACAATGGGAACTCCCACTGCCTCACTTTCTACCACTATTCTGGCCTTCATTCTTGGTCATTTCAATTTTCCAATTCTCCAATCACTCTATACCTACCTATGCTACTCAGCAGCTGAACTAAAACCTCCACCAACACACACACACAGATTCCCCTTAGATTTATGTCCATAGACCTTAATGGGAACTTCAGTACAACTCAGCAATTCTCTCAACTAGCAATTTCTCAAGTACACTTGTCAACTCACTCCTAGAGTCACCACGTGCCTAGGAGACTTCACACATCTCTTTTAGCTCTGTCTTCAATACCTTCCCCCCCCCTCTACTTAACAGCTGATAAATCTAGTTTCTTATTTCACTGAGGAACTGGAAGCAATCAGAAGAAAATGTCCTTGTATTTTACCTACTTGCTTCCACCGGCAAATTCAATGAATGACCGGATCTGTCAGGGTGTCTTCCTTGATCTATCAGCAGCATCTGACCTCACGGCTGATGCCCCTGCAAGCCCCCTGGATATGCTCACTGCACTGTCCCAGTTTCCCTCCCATCACTCTGGCTGCTCGTTCACAAGCTCCTTTGTTGTTTCCTCTTCCCTCAACCTCTTACTGTTGGCAGTGCCCAGGAAGCAACCTTTGTCCTGCATCTTCTCTATCTCTACTCACTCCCTAGGTTATCTTATTCAGTAGGGTGGGGGCATTAAATACCACTTTCAGATGTCTGATTATGACTCCTTCATTTTTATCTCTAGCCCAGACGCTCTCCAAACTTGTACATCCAACTGTTCCTTTGTTAACATCCCTCAGGCAAGCCACAAACTCCTGATCTTTGTTCTTGCCCGAAGGGTGCCTCCTATGGATTTCTAAACTAGCATTAAGTCCAAGTGCTGTGTATCAACTATTTCTTTTATCAAAATTCTTCATTTCAACACAATGGACAAACTTCATTAAAATACTTTCCTTAGGAACTTCATTTGGCCAATTTCTTTCTTTTTTAAAATTGAAGTATAGGAGTTCCACTGTAGTGCAGTGGAAACAAATCTAACTAGGAACCATGAGGTTGCAGGTTCCATCCCTGGCCTTGCTCAGTGGGTTATGAATCTGGTGTTGCTGTGAGCTGTGGTGTAGGTCACAGACGCAGCTCGGATCATGCGTTACTGTGGCTCTGGCGTAGGCTGGCAGCTGTAGCTCCGATTAGACCCCTAGCCTGGGAATCTCCATATGCCACAAGTGCGGCCCTAAAAAACAAAAACAACAACAACAACAAAAAATTGAAGTATAATTGACAAAAAGTATTATATTACTTTCATGTGTACAACATAGTGATTCGACATTTTAATACATTACAAATGATCCCCAAAGTAAGTCTATGAACCCAGAGGCCTATCTTCTTACCTTAACTGGAGAACGTGTCATCATCTCCCCAGATCCTCGAGGGAATATTCGTGCTTGAGCAATCATTTCCAACACACTAGTTTTTCCAGCACTCTGATCTCCAACCACAACAACCTTACCACAAAATAAATAAACACATATTTATATTTTCTGATACCAACTTAAATTTAAATAGAGTTGAAATGCTGCTGAGAATTTTTAAAAATTATCCACATTTAGGAGTTCCCGTTGTGGCGCAGCGGAAATGAATATGACTAGGAACCATGTGGTTGCAGATTCAATCCCAGGCCTTGCTCAGTGGGTTAAGGATCCGGTGTTGCCGTGAGCTGTGGTGTGGGTTGAAGACGCAGCTCAGATCCTGCGTTGCTGTGGCTCTGGCATAGGACGGTGGCTACAGCTCTGATTCAACCCCTAGCTGGGAACCTTCATATGCCACGGGAGCGGCCCTAGAAAAGGCAAAAAAAGAGAGACAAAAAAAAAAAAATTATCCGCAGTTAAATCTAAAATACCATCCATGAAAAAAGAGTCTGTTGAGGAGTTCCCACTGTGGTACAGTGGGTTAAGAACCTGACTGCAGTGGCTCGGGTTGCTATGGAGGCACTGCTCAGATTTCAAGCATACAGCAAAGTGATTCAGTTATACAATTTTTCAAACTCTTTCCATTATAGGTCACTACAAGATATTGAGTTTAGTTTCCCTGTGCTATACAATATGTCCTTATTATTTATTTTATATAGACACTTTAAATTTTGAGGGTAAATTTCACTCATATACCTACTTTGATCCACCACTCAGGTATTTTAATATCATGGATATTATGAATACGTAATCCCAAATATCTGATAGCTTTCCTTCATGACACAAAATAGAGTCAAACAACATTCTCTGCTTAGGACATCACCTACAACACATGAGTATTAGAGAAAATTTTATGCCTTGTCTATGAATGTAGGTATATATACAACTTTTTTTAAAAACTAGGTTTTTGTTTTTTTTTTTTTGCTAGTGGACAAGTTCACTGTGTTATTTTTTCACTTACCCTTGGCAGATGATCTTGTGTATTGTAACTGGCATCATAATCAGACAGAACATCAAGAACTTCAGAATACATGTCAATCAAAGATTTCTATAAAATTCAAAAAATTAATAACAGTCAACTTTTTTTTAAAAAAAATGGACAAGAGAAAAAAGCGGATAAATTCAAAATGTTTTCCATAATCACTGTATTGCTTTTTCTAGTTGTGAAAATAAAAGTTCTTAGTAAGTGTTAAATAGTACAGAATAAAATTTTTTATACCTGGCCTGGTACAGAGAGTTGAAGGATCCCTGAGATCCACCAAGATTATTGTTAAATCAGTAAGAAAGATTTAAGTGTATAGTGACAACTGAGCAACCTAAAATGTGAGAGTACCAGGGGCAGGCATCCTCTATTGTTTTCTCAGTTAAACTAGTATCAAATATGGAGCCTGGAAAATAACAAGCTTCAAGTATTCGAGGAATAAATGAACATACAAACAGGCTCGGGAAAAAGGCTACTATCAAGAATTTAATAATTGGAGTTCCCATTGTGGTATAGCAGAAACGAATCTAACTAGGAACCATGGGGTTGTGGGTTCAATCCCTGGCCTTCCTCAGTGAGTTAAGGATCTGGCGTTGCTGTGAGCTGTAATGTAAGTCACAGATGCGGCTCAGATCCCACATTGCTACGGCTGTGGTTGTGGTGTAGGCCTGCAGCTGTAGCTCTGATTGGACCCCAAGCCTGGGAACTTCCATATGCTGCAGGTGTGCAGGTGCAGCCATAAGAAAGCAAAAAATTAAAAAAAAAAACTAAAAAAAGAATTTAATAATTAATAAATTAATGCCAAGGTAAGAACAAAATGAGGGCCTATAGTTGTTTTCATCTCTCAACATTTAGAAAAAAGTTAGTAGGAAAGCAACTATTATCCCCTCCACCTAAAAAAAAAATTTCAAATTTTCATCACCATTTCATTTTATGAGAGAAAATACAATTTCTCAAATTCTCAACATATATTAAGACTTGGATATGACTTTTTTCAAATGCCATGTGTTGACTTGTAAATAAAGTCATGCTATTTATTTACAGTCATAATTCAGAGTCAGAACTACTCATACATGGTGGTTAAAACTAGAACTATATATATACATATATACATATTTTTTTTTCCCGCTGTACAGCATGGGGCTCAAGTTATTCTTACATGTATATACATTTTATTCCCCTATCCTTTGTTCTGTTGCAATATGAGTATCTAGACATAGTTCTCAATGCTACTCAGCAGGATCTCCTTGTAAATCTATTCTAAGTTGTATCTGATAACCCCAAGCTCCTGATCCCTCCCACTCCCTCCCTCTCCCATGGGGCAGCCACAAGTCTCTTCTCCAAGTCCATGATTTTCTTTTCTGAGGAGATGTTCATTTGTGCTGGATATTAGATTCCAGTTATAAGTGATATCATATGGTATTTGTCTTTGTCTTTCTGGCTCATTTCACTCAGGATGAGATTCTCTAGTTCCATCCATGTTGCTGCAAATGGCATTATGTCATTCTTTTTTATGGCTGAGTAGTATTCCATTGTGTATATACAACACATCTTCCTAATCCAATCATCTGTCAATGGACATTTGGGTTGTTTCCATGTACTAGCTATTGTAAATAGTGCTGCAATGAACATGCGGGTGCATGTGTCTCTTTTAAGTAGAGTTTTGTCCGGATATATGCCCAAGAGTGGGATTGCGGGGTCATATGGAAGTTCTATGTATAGATTTCTAAGGTATCTTCAAACTATTCTCCATAGTTGCTGTACCAGTTTACATTCCCACCAACAGTGCAGGAGGGTTCCCTTTTCTCCACAACCCTTCTGAGAACTATATATTTTTGAACCTTGGCAATGAAATGTATGCGCTGATTTACTGCAGTTTTGCTACATACAAATTCTGTTTACTTATGATATTTTAAGGTAAAAGAATTACTTCAATGTATTTGAGCACATACAGGTTGACTTAAAATGGAATAAGATTTGATTTATTGGTAATGGTAATTACCAATGTGCCAATAACAATGCCAGCATGTTTTTTCAAGAATTCTTTAAAAATGCCAAAGGAGCCTTTCAGAAGAAAATGTTAACATCTATAAAACTGAAGAAATAAAATAGCCTCTTCATTCAGTGGAAATACAAGTAGGACAATGAAGATAAGTCACATGCAAATGTCTTATCAACTTACATTGCTGGTTTTGTAGCCATAGACATTAAGTAAGCCTGAAGAGCAACTTAAGTATTTCAGAAAAAATGAACTGATTCACAAGAAATGACTTTTAAAAGTATGAAGAATTTATGGGCATGATATAAAGCAAATGTTTGGAGACTATATAATTTGTGAAATGTCTTAACATAGGAAGGAGATCGCTCCACCCTCCAAGGAGATCAGTTTAGAAAGAAAAGTACAGAACACTTTGCAGTTCTTTAAAAACTGGTATTGACGAGCACACAATGTGAAGTGGACAAGTTCTGAGAATTAACAAATTAAAACAAACTTAAAATACCTTAAGCTTTCTATGATGGATGCCTTTGTCGTCTTTTTGCAATACTAATTTTCTCAATTCTTTGTTCTCCTTTTCTAACCGTTCCAAGATTCTCTGGTACTTTAACTGAAACAAAATCATCCACATAACTTTGTAAGAAAAAATTAACATTAATTAAGTCTAAATTAAAATCTTCCAAAATCCTGAAGTCATACCTCCTAACTACTTAAGATGAATTATTTCATTTAAAAAGCTTCTATGAAAATGTTGAACAAGTAGATTATGAATATGATCTCAAACAATGAACCACATTAGAGTTTTCTATTATAACTGGCATTTTATTTGGAAAATTCTTTGTTGTCTACCTTGAAGAAATCATTTAAAAATACCAAAAACAATGAGTTAAAGAAACAAGTTCTTGGAGTTCCCATCATAGCTCAGCAGTTAACAAACCCAACTAGGATCCACGAGGATGTGAGTTCGATCCCTGACCTTGCTCAAGTGGGTCAAGGAGCCGGCATTGCCATGGGCTGTGGTGTAAATCGCAGATGCGGCTAGGATCTTGCATTGCTGTAGCTGTGGTGGAGGCCAGCAGCTGTAGCTCCCATTCGACCCCTAGCCTGCGAACTTCCATATGCTGCGGGTACAGCCCCCTGAAAAAGAAACGAGTTCTTAAGTATACCCTATGAAGCAATATTTCCTATTATATCAAATTTTTAAGTCTTCATGAAAGACTTAAATATCTATTTAACAAAAAATAAAGTTCCCCTCACTCATATTATTTTATTAAAATGATATAAAATAAAAATAGCTATTAGTACCTAACCATGAGTTAAGTGACAGGTCTTTTACCAGTGTTTCACCTACATTACCTCCTGTAAGCCTTCATGTGAGGCAAAGGTTATACAGATTAGGAATCAGAGGCGAGGGATTCACGGAGTTTTGAATATAAGTCTAAGTGTGGGCTCAAACTCTTCCAAGTTTTCATGTCAGAGATTACACATTAATTTTTAAAATACTGATGTAAAAACAACTTAAACAAGACATACATTTAGACAGGCTTTTTTGTCTAGTGTGTCTAGTGTGTAGATGCTTGGCTACACACTGCTCTTCTCAAATAAATGTGATTCTAATCAGGCTTCTCTGTTTGTACACTATTATTTCTTCTCTAAACATTTACGATGTTCAGAAAACTATTAAGAATTACTCTCTCGGAATTCCCATCATGGCTCAGTGGTTAATGAATCTGACTAGGAACCATGAAGTTTCAGGTTCGATCCCTGGCCTTGCTCAGTGGGTTAAGGATCCGGTGTTGCTGTGAGCTGTGGTGTAGGTTGCAGACGCAGCTCGGACCCTGCGTTGCTGTGGCTCTGGTGTAGGCCAGCGGCAACAGCTCCCATTAGACCCCTAGCCTGGGAACCTCCATATGCCTTGGGTGCAGCCCTAGAAAAGGCTAAAAGACAAAAAAAAAAAAAAAAATTACTCTCTCCCACATCCAACTGAATGTTTAAGACCAACTTATAACATGCCTTTTACAATGGAAAATATTTCTTAGAAAATCTTTTAGGTTGTTATATTCTTCCAAGAACAAAGCAAATAATAAGAAATCACAGCTCTATCCTCAGACAATGTCCAACTTAAGCCAAATGAAAGAAAAAACACTATGTAATTGAACAATAGAGTTTGCAACTGGTAGAACTATAGGCTACATTCTATAATAAATATATTTTTACAAAAACATTCATTTATATGTAGTAATAGTATATACAACAAAATCCTGGTAGTTATCTGAGAATTAGATCTTTATGGTCTAATACAGATGGTAGCCACTGGGCGCATGTAGATAGTGAGCACTTGACATATGGCTAGTTTGAATTGAGATGTGTTGTGTAAAATACACACCAGACTTCTATAATTCAGTAAAAACACATAAACCTCTCATTAATATTTTTATACTAAGTAGATATTTAAATTATTTGAGATCTACTGGGTTAAACATATTATTAACATCAAAATTCTTTTTTTTACCTTTTTTATATATAAATTTTAAATTACACATGGCTTGCATTATTTTTCTAATGGACACTGCTGATATAGATAATGCCATTATGACACAATGAATTCTGCATAAAGCATTTGTGTCAATGCCCAGCAGCTGACAAATACAACTGCACAAACTAAAGGGTCAATATCAATAGGTATGTATGAAGGTGGCAGGATTTCTACTGGCTCACTTCTTTGTACATATGGAATCAATTACGGGGTCTACATTTTCTGGGGATGGAAATATTCTTTGGTACAGGTGCCAATCTGCAGCCTTTCTGCAGAGAAGTGTTATTGGGCCGCCCTGCTAAGCTCTAGCCCAAGAATTCTCAAACTTAAGAATTCATCATAATCACTTGAAGGCTTTTAAAACATAGACTCCTCAGCTCTACATCCAGAGTTTCCAATTCAGTCCACTGGAAGGACCAATAATGTTCATTTCCAACAAGTTCCCAAAGGATACCACTGATGACCACAGAGACCACCTCCGAGGACAATGACTATTAATCTCTGGCTGCAGATTGTGATCACCTGGCTAAGAAGCCTTAAAAAAATATACAGTACTGCCCAGAGCACAGGTGATTCTAAAACGTAGTCATGTATAAGAATCAACACATAGATGTTAAGAAAACCTGTGACTCCAAAATACTAGTTCCCAATTTCATCTAGATTCTCCTTGTATTTTTTCCCCTAAAAGGAGAGACCCAAGATAATAAGTCTTTTTAACTTGAACTTCTTAATTACTGCAAATCATTTTATCTACACAGAATAACTAACGACAGAGTGCGAGATAGGGCAATTTTTCACTACATCGCACAGAACAAGTCTTTAAAATAATGACAACTGAAAAAAAAATGACAACTGTTATCATCAAGTATAAGAGAAGAGCTTTTCAAAGTAGTGTTAGGAATACCTTTGGAAAGGTTATAACCTGATTGGCTTCAGGTTTTAGAGAAGAATTCTGGTGGACTCAAGTCCAATTTCTTTAACAGTAATGAGCCTTTCAAAGTAAAAATGCCAGCATAGGTTTATATAAGGACAAGCCACTTTCCCCAGTTTTTTTTCCGTAGGTTGTCTTGAAAATGAAAAGCATAAGATTCACTCAAAAACAGGTTTTTACACATTAATGAATTAAGTTCCTTCATTATTCTTTATTTCTCAATTAGCTTCTGTTATTTTTTGCATCTATTGATAATAAGGTTCTATCATTTAGACCACTCCAAATTTTACTTTGTTAAAGATAAACTTCCATATCACCAAACTTACATTAGAGAGGAAGAAAAACTCTCCAGTTCTTTTTAATCATCAGAATTACCTGAGTATGCAGAAGTTCTTCTTGAAGTTGGTCGATTTTCTCTTTGTCTGACACCTAAATATTTAAAATAATTTTATTTGAGTAGCATTATATAGAATATACAGTAAATTAAATTTAAAAAAAGTATTTTTAAGAGTAAAAGTTGACTTTACATGAACATTTAATCAAAGTAAATTTAAATCAAATGCTTATTTAAGAAAAGTAAAAAATATCAATAAAAATAGCTCATCAAAATTTTATAGCAAATGGAAATCTTAAAAAGCAATCATCTTCCTATGGCTATTCTACTCATTTCTCATGGCTGGCTTGTTAGAAAAATAAGAAATCAACACATATGGTTACTATATTCTTGATAGGTTATTTTGTACTCCAGCATAGGAACTTGGATACTTGGAGAAATAAGGCATGGATATCCTTATAGAAATGTTTCACAGGAAGTCAGACACATGTTATCATTTATAGCTACTGAAAAAGTCATTGGTTATAGTGTATCTTTTAAGCAAACATTATCCATTTCTGTTTTATAGTAGGGAACTGTTTAAAAAATGCAAAGAACAACTTGCATTTTCAGAGCTTTAGGTGGAGCCAGATGCTCTTTTTAAAATTCAGTTCCAACACAAGATCTGCTAACCCATCATAAAGCAAATGCATCAGTAGCAATGAAGTTGGGTAAAGCAACTAAAATTGATTTCAACATAAAACACTGGGGGGATAAAATCCATAGGTATTGGAGAAACCACATCAAACTGTTATTAATGCTAATAGTTCTAAGATAAAATATTCAAAACAACAAAGAACTTTATATATAACAGGCTTTAAAGAAGTCATAATTCTAAACATAAAAACAAAATAATCAATTAAAATTAAAATGATGTCATTTATGACAAATCCATGTAACTGTGCTTTGTTTGACTGCTTGGTGAGATTTTGAAGTTGCCTCAGTCTTTCAAAATAATTATCTAATTTCTGTTACTCAAAATTTGTAAACATGATTTTATCCATAAGACAAAAATCAAGTTAATATTCATACAAATCTTTATTCATCTTCATTCATTGGCTATATTTAAGCAATCAAGACACCATGGTAGCAAATATATAAGAAAAATTTTTAAATGATTTGCTTATTGAGGTAGACATTAATAACTCTTATCCATTTATTTTAACATTTTAATTTCTACTTACAGATACTTTCTCAAAATCTCCCCCAAAATTCTTTTAAATAAAGATGACAATGCTTGCTAGGAATGACAGGTTCATATCATTTTTTCCTTAAAAGCTTATGCCTAAAAATTCCAAATTTGATTTGGTAATCAGAAAAAAGATAATATAAAACAAACTTTGTATTACTGTTTTCTTATTCCTATATAGCAAGCAGAGACTTGGGGATAGAAGGTTTTTTCATTTGACTGTTTGTGTAAAATGGACAAGAAATTATTCATCATCTAAAATGTGAGGAAACAAGCAAGTTGAGGAGGAGCCCACAACCCAAAGAACAAAATCTAGAAGGCCAGTGAAGAAATAATTCCACGTTTTGATCATATGGCATGCCATCATATTGCAATAATGTGGTGACAAAAATTCTATTATGCAGATTATATTCCCAATTCATTTTAAAAGGTTCTCTAATTTACTGTTCCATTAAATATTCATCCAATTGCAGCTAAATTAGTATGAAATGTATAAACAATATTAGTATAAACTATTTTAGTTTTGGATGTGAATACCGAATGATTTCATGCAAAATATCCTAAGTTACAGTAGAAAATTCAACATTTCTCTACATCTGGGGCAATAATTAAGGAACTAATACAATTACACAAAAAAGAATGTTTACTGTAAGTCAAGGACTATAAAAGGTTAACTTGGTAATTTTGTAAAATAAAAAGTTTATAAAGTCTAAATGATATAGGGTTATTAGAACATTACAAATATAATCTTTAGGCTGATATTAGTATTTAGTAACCATGACTGTTAAGATTTTTATAAATCTGGATTTTTAGGAGTATTTAAATTTATCATATGCCCTTCTGGCACAATCATTAAGAATGACTCATGCATAGTTTTAGTGACACATTTCCTATCTGCTTAATGTTAAAAGATTACTGTTAAATTAAAAAAGATTAATGTTATATTAAAAGACAGCTGGTGGTGTTGTCAAGACTTAGACCTACTATTCTCTTGGAAACAAGATTAAAACCTTTAGGTTTACAAAATAACTATTAAAAATTGATGAGAAGATACTTTTAGGTGTTTTCCTAAGAGAATAGTACATGCTATTTTTCTTTTCTTTTTTTTTCTTTTTTTGTCTTTTTGCCTTTCCTAGGGCCGCTTCCGCAGCATACGGAGGTTCCCAGGCTAGAGATCTAATGCGATCTGTAGCTGCCAGCCTACACCAGAGCCACAGCAAAACGGGATCTGAGACGCTTCTGCAACCTACACCACAGCTCACGGCAACGCCGGATCCTTAACCCACTGAGCAAGGCCAGGGATCAAACCTGCAACCTCATGGCTCCTAGTCGGATTCATTAACCACTGAGCCATGACGGGAACTCCGGCATACTTTATTTTGATGCACTTTACTGGTAAAGTTCAGCTACTTACAGTAAGTTTTTGTCCTGTTGTTTAGTACATTTAGTTTTCATTATGAGATTAATTTAAAACTCACCCTGACAGAAATGGGTATCAATAGTCTTGAAACCAGAGCTTTTCTACAATTCCAGGGCTGTAAAACTGATGGAGAAAGTGCGGAACCCTCCGCAGAAAACAAGCTAAAAGCTGAAAGAGAAAAACCTTTACTAACTCCTCACAAAACCAAGGCTCATTTTAAAATTTTAAGTATTTCTTCCTAAGCAGCTGTGGCGATTCTGAAATACAGAAATGCATAAACTCATAAAAATTCTTTATGTGTACAGATTCACTTGAGGTAAATCTACCAACAGCAGTTTTAATCTACTGTTTCTGCATGAGTGCCTTTGCTCAAGTGATACAGGAAAAATCCATTAGGGGCTACTAAGATATACAAAATGAAGGCCTACTTATAATTTTCAAGAAGTAATGGGAAAGAATGACTAAAAAGCAACAGAAAGTAGCTGTGGTTTTGTACCTCAAGTAAACCTCAAATGCTTGGAATGATAAAAACCTCATTGAATTAGGATTTTGATCACTATAACAAATGAAGGGGTGTAAAGTCATCTGTGTATTACCTATAGGGGGAATAGAGAGGATGATATTGTAAGCAAACTATCTTAAAGGACAGTAAAAAGAATGCTATCATTATAGAGGAACATAATAAGTTGTTTTTAAAGTCTCATTTACTTTCATACAAGGCAACTCTAAAGTGGGCAGGTATGTGGAATCTAATATACGGGACAAATGAACCTTTCCACAGAAAAGAAAATCTTGGACTTGGAGAACAGACTCATGGTTGCCAAGGGGTGGTAGAGTGGGATGGATTGGGAGCTTAGGGTTAATGGATGCAAACTATTGCCTTTGGAATGGATTAGCAATGAGATCCTGCTGTGTAGCACAGGAAACTATTTCTAGTCACTTATGATGGAGCATGAAAATGTGAAAAAAAATAATGTATACATGTACATGTAACTGGGTCACCATGCTATACAGTAGAAAATTGACAGATCACTGTCAACCACCTATAATGGAAAAAAATAAAAACCACTATATAAAAAAAAAATTCAGTCAGTAGAAAAACAGAAAAAAAAAATGTGGGCAGTAACAAGCCATGTTTGGTACTCTAATAAGTATGCCTTAATAAATAAAACAGATAGAGGTATAGTCCTGTCAGTAGCTCTTTTACAAATGCAGAAAACGAGGAATAAAAGGGTAACATAGATAATCTGATGAATATCAGAAACAAGAAGGATATAACTAAGCCTGGAAAAAGGCTAGTAAAGTAGGCCCTGAGTGAACAGTAACCCTTGGCAATGTCAAAAATAAACAATACTCACTAATGGTTATCATTTAAATCAGATTCAATAGCATGTCTTAAATCATACCTTAGAATCTTAAAACAGCAGCTCAATGGGACTCACTGCAAATTATTTTACCATTATGAAAAAAACAAGAATGACTTGTAACCAGAGCTGTATTCATATTCCTAACTACCAAAACGTAGTAGTTCTTTCCCCTTCTTTCTGGAGGGAAGCTAAGGAAAGGATGGCTAGGCCCAAGCAACCAATTGGTTAGAATATTTAAATGGTTCTCTCAATAGCATGAGGAACAGAGAAGGCTAAATCACCATTTAAAATCAGTCCCTCCTTAGTTTAACACAAGTTGAAAAATAACTTGTTTTCTGTTTCTACCTATGTTATTCATTCACTGAAAGCTAGAACAACATACATGAATCAAATTCCACAGCCATGGAATTGAGAAAAGCCCGGAAACAATATTCAAAAAAAAAAAAAAAAAGGTGAAACTATGATGAGTACTCCCAAGTATTAACCACCACCATATACAATAGGGTTAGCCAGCAGAATTACAGCACACTAATTATCTATAGTATTGGTTAATTCAATATCGAACCTACAGGAAGCTACTTCTATGACTGAATTATTTTTTCTAAGATTTGTTCCTCACTCTAAAATTTTTCTGATCTAATATAAATAACACAAGTAGCCAATTTCAAGATCTTAGCGTATAATTTTAAAATCATTACTTATATTTCATTTGATTCTAGTCTCTTTAGAACATTAACCTTGGGACCTACACTATGGGATCATCTAACAGCCAAAAGCACATTTTTAAAGATTTCCTGATTGCACTTACAACCAAATATCTGTATAGAGTTACAATGACTTCTACTAGAATCTGCTCTTCAGTGACTAGAATTACAACAGATTTCCAATGTTCAATCCCTCAGTGGTCCAAGGTGAAAATTTATCTGTGTTGACTTTACTAATAAATGTGGAAAATCTTTATGCAACAAGTTTATCAAAGTACCTAAGAATAACTTTTCCCAAAAGTTGTCAAAATAGCTTTCTTCTGTAAAAAAATAAGAATATTCTCTGCTGATTCATTTTAGCTAAAATGAATACATTTCATTCTTTAACTTAACATGGTCATCCATAGTAATCCTTTTCATTTCAGCAATGAAAACTTTGTGAACAAATAAACAGACAAGCTGGCTACAAACTTAGGGTGCCTCAGTAACTCAACCAAGTAAACCACAATTCATAATTCTTCTCTAAGTACAAATCCAAGAACCCTTACAGATAATCTGATTTTCCAGTCTAATAATTCCAATGTTTAATATTTTGGTTTTGTTTACCTACTCTAGGAAAGTTGCATATCTAAAGTATGTATCTTTCCTATTTTCACTTTATCAAAAATAATTTCTCACAACTGGAGTCCATGAATGGATTAAGGCGACATGATCTTGGTAGAAATGGCTGATTAGTGTGAATACATCAGTAGCCCCCTTAAACCATCCATCACCTTGCGCTTCTGTTGGGTATAGCTCGTGCTATATTGGCCAGCAGCTCTGCGTGCTTCCTCTTCATGCTCTTGAATTTGCTGTTGTAAGAGAATGAGCTCACCAAGCAGACCCTGCCATGAGTTTATAATGAGGAGAAGAGGAAAATTGGGGAGGAGAACAATGTTAAACCAAAGGGCACAAGAAAGGAACAGATTAAGTTAAGGAGAAATGGATAGCTTATCACAAAATGGAAATTCAGTTATGTACTTTTAGAGCCACTATGTAACTGGGCTCTGTACCACATTTCCATTTTTCCCCTCAGTAAAATTCTATGCCTCAGAAATATACAACAGCAGTTTAAAAAGTGAAAAGGAAAATGCAATAAGTGACTGTTTGCTGAATAAAACAAGCCAGATATATAATAGCAACATACAGTAAAACCCAGACTAACTGGAATGCTCAGGGAAGATGGCACTGTAGTTAACTGAATTTCCTAGTAACAGGAAAAATCGAGAAAACAAATACTTCAACCCTTATTTTTGAATTGCCAATAAGAACTAATACATATGGGGGAAGAAACAAAACTGTTTTGAACAGTGTTGATGTTACAGGCCTGAATCTTTTAATTCTTAGTTTCATTAGACTAAATGGAGAATACATAATATCTGATTTAATTATTATTTTTCCTTGACATGTGACATCATCAATTAAAGACTATAGTCCTTCAAAACTTAGTTTTGAGAATCAAGTTAATCGAGGTTTTACATTAATTCATAATTTTACATGCCTATGCACATAACCTTATTTGACTAAAACTTAAGGGTTTTTTTTTCACCAATTAAATAATGTTTGAGGTACTGTCTTAACTTTACACAACATCAAATAAGTAGTCTGACTGAATTTCCACTTTTTATGAGTTGTTCTGACATTAAATAAAAATAGCCTCTGAGAATACAACCAAGGATATATCAATTATTAAAGCACAATCACTATAAAAGAACATAATTAAGATATGGAGATAGCACAATTATGAATAAATAAAAATGAAACAAAACCCAGTTTGGACCTATGCACAAAATTACCATTTCTATGTTTAAAATTCTAATAATCATGAAATGTATATTTGGTGTAATGTGTTCACATGTGGCATACAACCAAAGTACATGTCATTTTCTGCAGTGTTTTAAACTGCTGGTCTATTAGATGATCTTAAGAAACACAGGAGAGGAAAACAACTAGGAAATAACAATGTCAGAAGCCTAATATTTTTTCAATTAGAAACATGAAAAGGGTAAAATTCCAATGAATGAAGTCACTCTTTAATTTACACAACAAAACTTTTCTGGGAGAACAATGGGTTCAATTTTTACCAAATTACAAAAACAAAGAGGAAAACTAATACTTTAAAATAATCTAAATTAGGAGTTTCAAACAGCTTCACAGATTTATAAAATAAATGCCAAAAATATTTTATTTTGTATAATACAATTATAGTTTCTTAAAATGGACCACTGGATAACATCATATTCAAATTTTAATTGGTAGACTCCCCCAGAGGTTAATAACTTAGTTTACATAATCCAAGGACTAATATAAATAAAAAAGTTTTCCAGAAAAGAAATACAAACAGAAAAGCTGTATCATAGTAAAGCATTTTAAATTAAGGGAAACTATCAGCACACGATTTGGGAGATTTTTGTTTGATTCCTAGTTTTAATACATTAAGCTATACCAACAATAATGAAACTGGTTGACTTACTATAAATCAAAGGATGAAACTAGTTGATATTTCTGCATGACAAGTAAGAGAACATCAAAGTGGCAAGTAACATAACTGAAATTTCAACATCTGTTTCCAAATTCAATAGTAAAAAATATACTTATAAAAAGTGCAGTTATTGTTTAAAAATGTATTTTTTAAACAAATGCTTTTACGGTCATTGATAAATCTATCAAAGAAATGCAATGCCCCTCCTCACTACTCTCATCATTTCCATAATTTTTATGTCCTTTGCTCTTCCTTTTTTTGTATCATTGCCTTTCACCAAGCAAAAAGAAAAGTAACCCATCTTATTTTTATTCATTTGGTAATTTATCATGATCACTTCTAATCATTCAAGTGTTTAGATTTCTCAAAACAACTGCCTTTTAAAGAAGGTTTCCCATGTTGGCTTACACATGAGTGTACCTATACTTTAATTATCATAGTATCAGTAGTATTTATAAAATGCCAAAGCAGTAAGAAAATATTCCACATTTCTTAACTGTGCTGGTCTATCAGGCAAAGGATTGTTTTTTATTTAGAGCATAAACACCCCTCCCTATCCAACTGCTTATATGTATATACAAATCATATGGTCATTACTCTAATATCTATTATATTATAAGAAAAGCAGCCTCTTTCTAGTGACACCTCACTTTCCTTCCATGTCTGTTACTGAAGCAGTTATGTGAAGATAGTTGAAATTAACTGTTACCTCCTGAAAAAAGTAGGAAGAAAACAAGAATTAGACACAGAAAAAGCTATTTACACCCTAATACACAACTAAAAAAGGTTACCTTTATCCAATTTTAGGCATCAAATCTCAATCTAAACACTGATGGGCTAGCTTCTAAAGCTAAGGTCATGTGTTGTAAGGAGGGGGAAGAAATGTATGTGCCTAAAGAATGCAAAATAACACTCCTTAAATGAACAAAATAATTTTACTTGATAAATATTTTCCCAAGTTCAGACATTTTTCTCTCAAGAAATAGCACATAATTCTTTTGAAATGATATGTATTGCATTCAAAATGTAATAATTATGATCTATAACAAAAATAGTTATTATAAACAACAGGGATGGTATGTATACTCTCTAAACTGCTCCTGGTTACTGTCAATTTGACACGGCTGCTCTCATGGTCCCGTATTTCACAATGTTCTCGGTTTTTTAAGAAATATAGTATCAGATTAAAAACATCAGTGATAACTCCAGAAACCAAAATAGCAACTGACAGAGTTCCTGTCATGACTCAGCAGAAACAAATCTAACTAGCATCCATGAGGATACAGGTTTGATCCCTGGCCTCACTCAGTGGGTGTTGCTGTGGTGTAGGTCGCAGAGGCGGCTGGGATCCCACTTTGCTGTGGCTGTGGCGTAGGCCAGCAGCTAAAGCTCCGATTCGACCCCTAACCTGGGAACCTCCACATGCTGTGAGTGTGGCCCTAAAAAAAAGACCAAAAAAAAGGCAACTGAAAGTGCTGCAAATACCTCTAAGTTGATGAGTTTGATAGAAAAGATTTTTTAAAATCTTGAAACTATGACTCGTTCATATCAATACACTTAAAATACTGTTATTTTCAACAATATGCTAAAAACTAATAGCAGAGCAGGGCCCATAGCTTGTTTGTTTTTATACCTAGCACATAGAATAAGGCCTGAGACATTAGATGTGTTACAGCCAGCACCTAAGATAAGGCTTGACACATGTTTGTTGGCTTGAAATGAGTGACAATCTTTTACCTAATAATGCAAAGCTGATAGCATAAAATCCAAATTGAGCTTCTTAAAAAATGTTTATTCTGTAAATAAGCTCCCGAAGAGACTGCATAGAAATTAAGGGGAGGAAATTAATTAAATGATGTTAATATACTGTTAATTCATGCAATAATTCAAAGTGTAAGACGGTAATGATCGTTGTCATCTTCATATATATTAACATTTATTTAGTTTTATTATGTGCCAGATCTTGTGCTAAAGGGCTTTACCTAATTCCCACAACAACCTTTTAACAGACGGTTCCCCATTTTACTAAAAAGGAAACCAAAGTCAGAGAAGATAAGGAACTTATCTTACGTCACACAGCTCAGAAAGCAGGAAGGGCAGGGTCCAAAAGGTCTCAGTGCGCCCGCAAAGTCTGCACCTGATACCACCCTGTTAGCTCTATGGTCTCACTATTTTCAAAGGGCCTTTGACACACCAGGTTCAATGTACACTTAAAAGAGGAAAATGGTGAAACCACAATGCTTAAATTACTCTTTAGAGAAGGCATTGGCAAACTACAATGTTCTGGCTGAGTAGTCCACAGAGACCTTAGGGCCTGCAAACCTAAAATATTTACTATCTGGACCTCTAAGGAAAAGCTTGCCAACTCCCGCTTTACTAGTTTTAAAAGTAATTTGGGTCTGGGAAAGAACTTCAGGTAAGTGAAGACTTCTTTCCCTTTTCATTTAAAAAATATTCCTGGGCACTAATCTACTTTTCAAAGTTTAAATAATTCCACTATTTCAATTAGCTAAAGAGAACTATCCTCCTATTTTTCTCCCTCCCAGTAACATGTAATTTTGCTAGAGATATTTACAGCCAACAATATTTATGATTAGATATTAGAAGGAAATAACATCTTTCCACTTGAATTATTTAACTTGCTCCATTTCAGAAATGCCACATCCTGTTTTACTAATTGGACAATTTCTACAAACAATTTTAAAAGGCCAAATCAGTCTACTACCAATAGTTTTATCAATATTGCAATTTTTACCAAATACCCTATGTTCTAAATTATTATGTAAAAACAATGTTACATACACTATATATGTATGTATGTGTGTGTGTGTGTGTGTGTGTGTGTGTGTGTGTGTATTTTTTTTTTAGGGCTGCACCTGCAACATATGGAAGTTCCCAGACTAGGGGTCAGATCAGAGCTGCAGCTGCTGGCCTACACCACAGCCACAGCAACACAACATCCAAGCCACACCTGTGACCTATACCACAGCTCACGGCAACGCTGGATCCTTTAGCCACTGAGTGAGCCCAGGAATCGAACCTGCATCCTCATGGATAGCATCATCATGGATACTAGTCCAGTTTTTAATCTGCTGAGTCACAATGGGAACTCCTGTTTAATGTTTTTTAAATGACATAAAAATGCAACATGCTTATTATTAAGGAATAAAATTAAGTGTCTAACCAAGTGTAGTTGCTAGTTGTTAGGAGCTCAGGAAACTTAAGTCTCCTGCATCTGTGGCTATTGATTGTGTTGGTCATGAGAATTTCATTTTGCCACAGTTTACATTACTTGTTGCATGAGGAAACCCAGAAATCTAAATCCTACTAAGCAACACTGCTTTGTTACAATTCAGAATTCTGAGTACATGTGTCATCTTCACATTCCTATTCTCAACAGTAGCCAAATATTGAAAGCCAAAAAATTTACAGGTAATCAGAACCAACATACCATTTCATAAAATCTTTGGGTCCACTCTTGTCAGCATCAATCAAATTTACTTAATTTAAGTTTTCTTTTATTGAGTTAAATCAATCAGTGAATTCTGTTAAGAGTTTGTTATCCTAGGTGCTCTGACAACAGAGATTATATGACAGAAATAGCCCATTAAATAGTAAGAATGAAAAGACAAAGTAAATAGTACTTCATCTGTCAAATGTTTTAAATGTTGAGAGTATAATTATTGGCACCAAAATAGTTACGGAAGGCTTCCTGAAGGTGACAACTGAACTGGGCTTTGAGGATGAATGGAATTAGGCAGAGTAAAGGAAGAGGGAGATTTCAGCTGGGAGGTACAAAATAAGTAAAACCACACAAATAAGAATCAGAGTAACATGAGGAAAGGGAGAGCATTACTGCTTAATAGTTATATTTAAAACCGTGACACTACTTTTTACTATTTGGACTTTTAAAAATCCTTCAAATATTTTTCTATAAGTTATAAATGTGCTTGCTTGTAACCTTCAAAATGACTATACATCTAACTTCTGTGAGATGTTTCTGACCTATCAGAAACATGAGAGAACAAAAGCACCGATAATAAAATGTCCCATTTAGCAAAATAATTTTCACTGATCTTACTGAATCTACCAAAAGGAAATACACTAAGTGGTCCTGCCACCTGTGTATATTATGACCAATATACAGAAATCTGCTTATGTACAAACCAGGTGAGGTCATTAATTCCCTAAAAAAGGCTTGTCATTCCAATTCCTAATTTGTCTTGAAGCAGTTCTAAGGAGCTCCAGGTCCCAAGAATGCTATTTAGCTCACACTCAGGGTTCTTTCTAATATTCTTCTATAGTGGGTACAAGTTTTAAAATCTCTAATTAAATAAAAGCATTTATTATGGAGTGGTTTTGGCATTTTTCCCCTTTTTTTTTTTGGCTTTTTAGGGCCGCACCTGTGGCACATGGAAGTTCCCAGGCTAGGGGTTGAATCAGAGCTACAAGTGCTGGCCTACAGCAATGCGGCTGCAGCAAGGCAGAATCCAAGCTGTGTCTGTGATCTACACCACAGCTCACAGTAACACCGGATCCCCAAACCATTGAGCGAAACCAGGGACAGAATCCACATCCTCATGGACACTAATTGGATTGGTTGCCACTGTACCACAATGGTGAACTCCCTCCATTTTTAATTTATCAAAAAACATGTCAGAACTTCTGATCAAACATAACTATTGTCCACAAACTGAAAAGATATACGTTCAGGCAAAATCAAAGAAACTTGGTGTCTAGTTAGCCTGAGCAGCATTATGTGGGAGTATACGCTTCTTGAGTTTCCAAAGATCCCAATTATAAATTTCCAAAACACCCAAAAGTCTTAGGGACCCCAGACTGAGAACCACACGAGAACCAATATGTCTACTGTGTTGCTCATTCTGATTCAAGTAGATCTGACATCCATGTCCTTCAGCCGCCTCTCACTTTCACTTTAGTTGACTTGGAAAGGTTCCTAACTATCCCTCAGCTCACCAGCAGTTTTCTAGATGTGTTCTTATTGAAAAGATCAAATCTTTTTTAGTTCTAGTTGTAGAAATGTTTTTAATTTATTACAACTTAAAAAAAAATCTGATTCACATTTACTTTTCCATTCCTAGTATAAGTCTAGCCAGAAACTTAGCATAAACCAGACAATCATTAGGCTAAGGCTCTGAACATCATTTTAAATCCAGGGCTCTCACATACCAGGCTGAACCAATCAAAAAGGTATTGCCCAAATTCTGGATACCATCCTACCATCTCTGATTATTGCCCACATTTTAAAACTTGATGTTTTAGAGTAATTTCAAAAAGGCTTCTGCTAAGGTCTCCTTTTCCATGCTTCCATTCAACCTTCAACTTACACACAAGTCTCTTAAAATCAGTTTATATGCATCTTGTCTGAGCAGTTCATTATTTTCAAGTATCACAGGTAACAGTCAAGCCTTGAAAACATAATACTGCATATTAATAAAATTTAAAACTAGTAGGTGAGGCTGAAAATACTTTTTCTGTACAGCAAATATTTATATTAGCATTTAATGCTGTTTGATTTAGGCTTCAATGAAAACAGCTTAATCAGAATTATAGATTAATTCTTATATTTATAACTCATACTTGGAAATAATTGGTGACTTTTTAATGGGCAAGATAATTGCCATGAATTACGGAAAAGTTTAAAAAAAAAAAAAAGTCCACAAGAGTATCTACCTTTTTTAAATTATAAAATAAAGCAAAAGATTTGCTATCATGTCTATTGTATAAAATAAAATCTGTAAAGAATTCCCGTCGTGGCGCAGTGGTTAATGAATCCGACTAGGAACCATGAGGTTGTGGGTTCAATCCCTGGCCTTGCTCAGTGGGTTAAGGATCTGGCGTTGCCGCAAGCTGTGCTTTAGGTTATAGATGCGGCTCCGCTCCCACATTGCTGTGGCTGTGGCGTAGGCCGGCGGCTATAGCTCTGATTAGACCCCTAGCCTGGGAACCTCCATACGCCGCGGGAAGCAGCCCTAGAAATGGCAAAAAGATCAAAAAAAAAAAAAAAAAAATCTGTAAATACAAAAAATTTCCCAGATATCTGTTCTCTTGTTTTATCTATACTGCAGAGCATCTGATCATTTACCAATTACTATTCATTTATCATCTTAGCAGGATTTTAAGGGAATTACCCAAGTCAGGACCTCAGTAGGTTTCTACTTTACCAAAGCAATAGGCCATACCAGACAATAATGGAGATGCAGGCCTCCCCAAAATGATCTAGGCAACAAGAAATCTTGTCACGCAAAATCCACACTACCATGCCTATAACAGAGGTTGTTTCTCCCAGTTAGATTAGCTCCTCTCCACACATTAAACCTATCTGCATTAAGGGCCAGGGCCTTGGCTCAATATTAGCTGCGTATCATAGGCTAATTTCTATTCACATTTTTCTTTCCAGTAGCCATGTATAGTCAAGGGTGTCTCTTGGTTAAAATAATGTTATTGTAAAAAAAATATTAAAAATGACCAAATTAAAAGGCAAATACACATGCATACATAAACACACATTTTGAAAAATGTTTTCTCCCAAAGATCAAGTTAAAAGACAAATGAGAAGTTCCCATGGTGGCTCAGTGGGTTAAGGATCCAATGTTGTCTTGAGTAGATTCAATCCCCGGCCTTGTTCAGTGGGTTAAGGACCCAGTATTGTCATAAGCTGTGGCAAAGGATCCAGTGCTACTGTGGCTGTGGTGTAGGCCAGCAGCTGCAGCTCCAATTCGACCCCTACCCTGGGAACTGCCATAGCTACAGGTGTAGCCACAGAAAGAAAAAAGCCAAAAGAAAAAAATCTTTTGAAATATAATTAAAACTTGGAACATTATGTAAAAAGTTCAAAGTTGAAGGACAGGAAACAAGATGGAAACCTTTCCACATAAACATAAAATTACTTCAATGTATGAAAACCCTAATAATCTTCACTATTTTAATTTTAAATGTTCACAGAATATTTTTTCAGACATATATTTAGGTATTATATTTTTAAAAACTTCCAAAGAATCAGTTATCTGCCCAATTCCAAAAGATGAAAAAAGAGAAAACTAAGAAAATGTCAGGATAACATGACTATAAATGCACAACAACATATGTGATTCTACATCAGTTCTCCTACAACGTTCTTATGCATTAATATGCATGTATTGAAATTAACATATCCTAAATAATCCCTACATAATTTTGATGACTATCAATGTAACAGAAATCTGTTTATCCCCTAATAATGAACATGCTATTCTCTTAATATTTCCCCTAAGTATATGTCATGAAACATGAGTCCATAGAATATATTTCACAGAATAGGGATTCTATTAGTAAATAAATCTGGAAAGCTCTGCACGCTTTTTGACTTCTCTTAGATTCACAGTGTCTATTAAGGTCTGAGAATTCCTAAAGAAAAGAAGCTTGCTTATTTTATTTACAGCAGCTTTCCCCCACACATATTTAACAACAAAACTTCTAGGGGAGACAACCCAGGAAACCAGTATTTCACTGACGTATTTGAGGGAAATGGGCTTCTCCAATTATATTTCCAAAACTGTCACATAACATTGTGCATTTTGTACCAAGATTAATAACAATACCTCTATTGGATGCTTTTATACTTGCTCCTCAGATGTTACTATTTTCGCATCTTCCAGGTAGGTGAAAACTTTGAAAAAAATCTTTCAAGACTATATGAGAATGCTCCTTTATACTTACCTTTCTATAACGCTTGTCACTTTCAGATCCGGGATCTGTTGCTCTAAATGCCGTTTCTCCAGGTGAACCTTAAAGATAAATACGCAGTCCTTTAAATTCTCCAGTGAAGTCAACAGCCTAAGCTAAATTCCAAATTATGTTTAGTCAGTTGAAAGGTAAACTGATTTTTAGAGCAAAAATCACCTTTTGGAAAACTATTCTCATTTTAAGGAACATAATGGCAACCTAAGGAAAAAAACTCAAAAATATTATAGGACATGGTTTTTTTTGGTCATCTTAGGGCCCCACCCCCAGCATATGGAACTTCCCAGGCTAGGGGCTGAATCCGTGCTACAGCTGCTGGTCTACACTATAGTCACAGCCACGCCACATGTGAGCCACGTCTGTGACGTACACTGCAGCTCACAGCAACACTGGATCCCTGACACACGGGCGAGGCCAGGGATCAAACTCGAGTCCTCATGGATACTAGTGGGGTTCATTACTGCTGAGCCACAATGATAACTCCTTTAGCACATTTTTAACTAATTTTTTAAAAATATCACTATAGGAGTTCCCACTGTGGCTCAGCAAAAACGAATAAGACTAGTATCCGTAAGGACTCAGTTTGTTCCCTGTCCTCGCTCAGTGGGTTAAGGATCCAGCGTTGCCATGGGCTATGGTGTAGGTCACAGACCACGGCTTGGTTCCTGCACTGCTGTGGCTGTGGCACAGGCCAGTGGCTACAGCTCTGATTCGATCACTGGCCTGGGAATCTCCACATGTCGCAAATGAGGCCCTAAAAAGTGAAAAAAATAAAAATTAATCACTGAAAACTACACACACCAAAAAACCCCCTAATCTTTGATAAGGATTATTTTACATGAGAGTACTTACAGTTTGGCCACCTACTACTGCCATTACAGACCACATTGAATAAAAAAAATTAAATTAAAAATGTCAACTGTGACAGGACAGATAAGACAAAACTAAAATTACTTTTTGTTTCAATGATCAGAAACAATCAGATCAGTTTCAAGAAAATGTTTTGGTTAAGCAAACTTTCTTTTTAATAGCTTGAATCTAATATAGATACATATTCAGGAATTTTAGTTTTACCACAAAATATTATTTCTACCTAAAGGATAATGAATTTGCCCAATATGATTCTGACATTTTAAAATTCAGCATAAGCAGCATTATAAATTTGGTCTGCAATTTTATTTGCGACTAGTTTATTAGAAGCATTTAAGAGGCATGTTAAGGTCAGCAAAAATATCTGTTTACACACCTAACAAGAGAAGTAGGTCAGAAGCTTCTATGACTTCACTAACCAATTTGTGACCTGTGAAAAATCAGCAAAGGGGGAAATAGAAATGTAAAATTTAATAGGAATGCGCAAAGATGTCTTGAGACCTCAGATTTATATGATAGGGCAGAATTGGGCAAATACACCAGGATTAACCGTAGTAAATACTACTCATTATGGTCCGTGATAATTAGTTTTAAAATCACCAAATTGGCTTTAACCAATTATGAAAAGCAAACACACAGGAAGTCTCATCTACTTGTCAAGAACAAGTGATATATTTTTCCCTCAATAACTAAAGCCAAACATGCTGAAGTTCTTTCACATTTTCATTCTGTTGGGCCAAAATTTAAAACTACTGAGCAACAAAACTTTATGCTTACCATTTTTTCAAGATCCTAGTTTTTATTTGGACTAAGTATTTTCATTTAAAAGCTGGGAATAAATAAATGAATACATCTTAAGCATTTTTCCTCTGTGTATCCTGACATTTCATGGGGATAAGATCAAACACAGGTCCTTCCTTACCTGTAGTGAAAAAATCTTTCAATAAGCTGAGGCTTTCAACAATCTTGTCAAAGTCAGGCGTCAATTTTGCAAGGTCCTCTGAATTAGGAAGGGCGTTTCTAATTTTCTCTGGAGAAGAGAAATACAGTCTCAAAATAAGAATTTGACTATTAAATTCAATTCGTAAAATTTAAATATCACACATAAATTTATTTATTTATTTATTTATTTATTTATTGTCTTTTTGCCATTTCTTGGGTCGCTCCCATGGTATATGGAAGTTCCCAGGGTAGGGGTCAAGTCGGAGCTGTAGCCACCAGCCTACACCAGAGCCATAGTAACTTGGGATCTGAGCCTCGTCTGCAATCTATACCACAGCTCACGGCAATGCCGGATTCTTAACCTACTGAGCAAGGCCAGGGATCGAACCTGCAACCTCATGGTTCCTACTCGGATTCGTTAACCACTAAGCCACGACGGGAACTCCAAATCACACATAAATTTAACTTCAAATATTTTTTCAATTATTCTCCCTATAACAGCTGCTACATATATCTGAAACAATGTGTTACTCTGATGATATTCTATAAGCCATGAAAATTTTAAAAAGACTCATTGGACATGGCTTAGAAGGCTAGCTTTGATTTATAAGTTAAATGCCTTGAAACAGAAGCACTACATCAACATTAACAGTGGATTGGAATCAGAAATACTTTTTGAGAGGAAGTCACAGCAAAGAGGCCAAGAATCAAAGGAAAAAAGAGAAAAAAGGAGTTCCCGTCGTGGCGCAGTGGTTAACGAATCCGACTAGGAACCATGAGGTTGTGGGTTCGGTCCCTGCCCTTGCTCAGTGGGTTAACGATCCGGCGTTGCCGTGAGCTGTGGTGTAGGTTGCAGACGCGGCTCGGATCCTGCGTTGCTGTGGCTCTGGCGTAGGCCGGTGGCTACAGCTCCAATTCAACCCCTAGCCTGGGAACCTCCATATGCCGCAGGAGCGGCCCAATAAATAGCAAAAAGACAAAAAAAAAAAAAAGAGAGAGGAAAAAAATAAATCTCTTGTAGCACCTGGCCTGAATTTAAAAAAAAAAAAAGATGAAATTCCAGCTCAGGAACAGAATTGCACTACTTTTCTCTGTCCTTTCATATTCCCTAAGAAGATTCACACTTGTTACTATTTCGAAAAAAAACTGTCTATGAGCCCAAGACAAGCCTTTATTTTTGCTAGATTTATTTTTACAGTGATCAAGTATTTATTTTTGTTTACAAATACTCAACAACTTGTCAAAGTTTGAAGCAACCTTATGTCTTCTCAATTAGGAAGGGCTTATCTAATATTCTCTGGAGAATATGTATCAGGTCTCATTCTAAGTGCTACAAAGGCATTAACTTGTTTAATCTTCATGGTAGTCCTACAAAACAGTTACCATCAACACCATTTTACAGATGAGGAACTGGGCACAGAGATTAAGTAACAGGGCCCTTGCACAGAGCAAAGTGAGGGAGTCGGGTTTAAGCCTAGACAGTCTAGCTTCAGAACCCAGGCTCTCAGCCACTATACTGTGGTACAGGTCAATGCACCAATTTAAAAAGCTCTCCTCATGTATGTTAGAAAATAATTTGAAAGAGTGATCTTACTGCAAATATCTTTGCCAATGCAGCAGTTCTAGCTTTAAGAATGTGCTGTGAGTAGTGCATGCAGAGATTAAATCCACCTGTGCATACACTTAAGCTAGAGTCTAAAAAATGTTTACAAAAAGTCTAAAAAAGGAGACTTGAGGAAAATAATTTTATCAGAAAAAAAATTTTTTTAAAGATCAGTATGACTGAAGTTCCCATCATAGCTCACTGGTTAACGAATCCGACGAGGAACCAGTTCGATCCCTGGCCTCGCTCAGTGGGTTAAGGATCCGGCGTTGCCGTGAGCTGTGGTGTAGGTAGCAGATGCGGCTTGGATCCTGCGTTGCTGCGGCTCTGGCGTAACCTGGTGGCTACAGCTCTGATTAGACCCCTAGCCTGGGAACTTCCATATGCTTCGGGAGTGGCCCCAGAAAAGACAAGAAAAATAAAAACAAAAAAAGAATCGGTATGACTTAGTGACAATCACAACTTTCAAAAATACTTTTTTCTCATCTATCTTTTATTAGAAAAGGGGAACAATGGCAGACTAACGAGAGAAATTACTCTGGACACTGGCAGGCTTTCAAAATATCTGATTATAAAAAGTACAGGTAACCAAGTCATCCAAAGACAGCTAATCAGGTGTGGCACAGTGCATCTGTTCCGGGTAACATTATACGACATTGAAAGTGATGTCTAAGAAAGCTGCTTGGCGGAGTTCCCGTTGTGGCTCAGTGGTTAATGAATCTGACTAGGAACCATGAGGTTGTGGGTTCGATCCTGGCCTTGCTCAGTGGGTTAAGGATCTGGCGTTGCCGTGAGCTATGGTGTAGGTAGCAGACGTGACTTGGATCCTGTGTTGCTATGGCTCTGGCGTAGGCTGGTGGCTACAGCTCTGATTCGACCCCTAGCCTGGTAATCCATATGCTGTGGAAGCGGCCCAAGAAAGGGCAAAAAGAAAAAAGAAAAAAAGCTGCTTGGCAACATGGAAAATGCTGACCAATGCATTAGTAGCAAAAGACAAGATTGCAAATTGTGGATTCATTATGACTGTACAATCTTTTTTTTTTTGGGGGGGGGAGTCTTTTTGTCTTTTCTAGGGCCACACCTGTGGCATATGGAGGTTCCCAGGCTAGAGGTTGAATAAGAGCTGTAGCCACTGGCCTACACCACAGCCACAGCAACCTGGGATCTGAGCCACATCTGTGACCTACACCACAGCTCAGGGCAACACCAGATCCTTAACACAATGAACGAGGCCAGGGATCAAACCCGCAACCTCATGGTTTCTAGTTGGATTCGTTAACCACTGAGCCACGATGGGAACTCCTGACAGTACAATTTAAAAAAAGAATTTTTTTTTTGGCCATGACCACAGCATGCAGAAATTCCCAGGCCAGGAACTGAACACTGTGCCATAGCAGTGACCTGAGCTGCTGCAATGATAACACTGGATCCTTGACCCACTATGCCACAAGAGAACTCCAAAAATTATAGTTTTTAAAAATTATAAATTTAGTTCAAAAAAACTAAAGCATTAATCACACACACAAAATAAGTACAATTAAAAGAAACTGCTCCTTAAAGAGAGTGACAGCTATGTTAAAGTGATGAACTAGAGGATAATTTCTTACCAATTTTTTTCTTTGCTATTCTATTACTCTTATCATTAAACTGTTATACCTTAAAATTCTGAGTTAAGAAACTACCTCAATACAACTATTTTTCCTAAAATAAAGTATTTTTATTTACTCATTTTTTGGCCATGCCCACAGCATGTTCCCAGGGATGAACCCATGCCAAAGCAGTAACAATGCCAGATCCTTAATCTACTGTGCCACCAGGGAACTCCCCCCCAAACGTATTTTAATGTTGATACAAACCTAAATCGATATACTCATCAATCTCCCACACAATGTCAGGCACAATCCATTTATAGTCACTAAGGTCAGGTATCATATCTTTCCACTGATCAAAAGTCTAAAAGACAAGAAAGTATGCCAATCAAATGCTCTGAATGCCATATAAAATATAAAGAAAAACCATTTAAATTTATTAGTTAAAACATACTAAGAGCAATGTACTATGCTTAAAATTTTTAGAAACAAAATGGCCTTAGCTCTTCTAAAAATAAATTAGCAGACAAGCATATAAAACATGTAAATGTTCCTTCACCAAATATAGAAACTGCAAAAATTCAAAATATACTCCTACTTCACACAGATTTCAGATTTGACTTTAAACAACACTGAAGCATGGAAGGAAGAGAGACCAGGGGTCAGGACAGCTTGCCTGTGGCCCCAGAGCTGCCACAAAGTGGTTGTCTGAGCTTGCCTGTGCTTCCAAATGGCAAAGCTGAAAATCAAACGTAGGTGTTCCTACTCCCAGCCCACTGCTCCTTCCATTAGGCTATTTTCATCACCTAGAAAAACTAGGGTTCAGAAAATAAATTTTAAAAAATAGTAATAATAAAAACTAAGATTCAGAGAGCATTTTCCTCTTAGCACCATTAAAACAATTTAGCATGTGGTGGAGACCCACAATAAATGTTTAAACATCTAATTATATTCTATTACACTAAAGAAAAATGATATATGCTATGAAACCTTAAAATAATCATGCTGGAATAATTAGAATAGTAGCAGGAAAGTTAAACTCACCTTTTTGGCAGTATAGCCACCCCCAACAGCAGATCCTAGTATGAGGTACCGAAGTTTTAAGAGTCTTGCAGCTAATCTCGCTGGCCAAAAATTCCTGCGGGGCTGGTAGCCATATTTAATTGGAGAAAGTTTCAATTTACGTAAAGGAAGGTTTGTTAAAGAGGAGAACTGCTGAAACGATGTCCTGAATTGAGGTCTTTGAAGCTTTAAGGTAGGATGACGTGAATGATAAATACTTCTCGAAACCAGGTGCAGTTTTTGTAGTGGTAAGCTTCCTTTTATTCCAGAGCTGTGTTTCACTAAGGACTGGCAGACCTCACTGAAAGAAAATGAGTGTGGGAGAAAGATCAGACAGGGAAACAACGTAAAGGAAATGATATAAAAAGAGCAACAGGAGTCCCTGTCGTGGCTCAGCAGAAACGAATCTGACTAGCATTCATGAGGATGCAGGTTCAAGCCCTGGCCTTGCTCAGTGGGTTAAGGATCTGGTGTTGCTGTGAGCTGTGGTATAGGTCACAGACGGGGCTCAGATCCTGCAATGCTGTGGCTACGGCGTAGGCCAGCAGCTACAGCTCCATTTCAACCCCTAGCCTGGGAACCTCCACATGCCGTGGGTATAGGCCTAAAAAGATAAATAAATAAAAATAGAAAGGGCAACGTACAAAAGAGAAAACATGCAGGCGGACACATGACCAATCACACTGTCTTAGGATAGCTCACAGTTACCAACCATTTGCTGTGTGTCAGGTGCTATCTCATTTAATCCTGCTGATAATTCTATGGTAAAAGCCCTAGTATCATCCCCATTTTACCAGTGAGGAAAAGGCAGCTCACAGACATAAGTAACTTGCTGAAGTCCCCACCAATATAGGGAGTAAAGATGGGATTCAAACCTAGGCAGTGGGACTCCGGAGCCTGTCCATCATGGACTATATGTGGGCTATGATCCTGTCCAAGAAATCGACATTGGAAAGAAAAAAGGTAGAGATTTGTTTTATTAACTATGGACAACTGTTTGTTGTCAGTAAAGTTGAAAACAAAGTATCTTTGTATAGTGACATATCCCAACCAGAATTATCATGGTAATTGTTTTGAAAAAGTATAGAAATACTAAATCAAAATGTTATATAATAGGAAACTAATAGTGTTCTAGGTCAATTATATTTCAAAAACAAACAAACTCACACCGAGAAAAGAGATCAGATTTGTGGTTACCAGAGACAGGGGTAGCAGAAGAAGGAAACGGATGAAGACAGTCAAAAGGTACAAACTTAATAGTTCGAAAACAAATAAATACTAAGAATGTAATGTATGACATGATAAATATAATTAACAAGGCCGTATGCTATATATGAAAGTGAAGACAGTAAATCCTAAGAGTTCTCACCACAAAAAAAATTTTCTTTCTATTTCTTAAATTTTGTATTTATATGAGAAGACGGCTGTTCACTAAATTTACTGTGATAATCATTTCATGATGCATGTAAGTTAAACTGCTATGCTGTTTCTATATAGTAACAACAAAAGATCAGAAGGAGAAATTAGGGAAATGATCCCATTTACCAATGCATCAAACAGAATAAAATACTTAGGAATAAACCTACCTAAAGAGACAAAAGACCTGTACTCTGAAAACTATAAGACGCTGATGAAAGAAATCAAAGATGACACAAACAGATGGAAAGACAGACCATGTTCCTGGATGGGAAGAACCAATATAGTCAAAATGACTATACTACCCAAGGCAATCTACAGATTCACTGCAATCCCTATCAAATTACCAAGGGCATTTTTCAAAGAACTCGAACAAAATATTTTAAAGTTTGTTTGGAAGCACAAAAGACCCAGAATAGCCAAAGACATCCTGACAAAGAAAAATGGAGCTGGAGGAATCAGGCTCTCTGACTTCACGCCATACTACAAAGCTATACTCATCAAACCCATATGCTACGGGCATAAAGATAGAAATATAGATGAGTGGAACAGGACAGAAAGCCCAAAATTGAACCCACATACCTACATAATCTATGACAAAGGAAGCAAGAACATACAATGAAGACAGCCTGTTCAATAAGTGGTGCTGGGAAAAATGGACAGCCACATGTAAAAGAATGAAATTAGAACACTTCCTAACACCATATACAAAAATAAACTCAAAATGGATTAAAGACCTAAATATAAGACCAGATACTATAAAACCCTTAGAGGAAAACATAGGCCAAACAAGCTCCGACATAAACTATAGCAATATCTTCTCAGATCCACCCCCTAGAGTAATGGCAATAAAAACATAAATAAACAAATGGGACCTAATCAAACTTAAAAGTTTCTGCATAGCAAAGGAAACGCTAAGCAAAATGAAAAGACAACCCACAGAATGGGAGAAAATCTTTGCAAATGAAGCGATGGACAAGGGATTAATCTCCAAAATTTATGAACAACTTCTGTAGCTCAATACCAAAAAAACAAACAACCCCATCAAAAAACAGGCAGAGATCTAACCACAAAAAGCTAAAAAACAAACAAACAAAAAAAACCAAAAAAAAAAAAAAAAACCTACCCCAAAAAGAAAAGAATCTAAATGTATATGTTGGAGCTCCTGTTGTGGCTCAGTGGAAACAAATCCAACAAAGAACTATGTGCTTGCGGGTTTGATTCCTGGCCTCGATCAATGGGTCAAGGATCCAGCATTGCCATGAGCTGTGGTGTAGGTCGCAGATGCAGCTCAGATATGGCATTGCCAGGGCTGTGGTGGAGGCTGGCAGCTATACCTCTGATTTGACCCTTAGCCTGGGAACCTTCATATGCCATGGGTGCGGCCCCAAAATGCAAAAAAAAAAAGTATATGTTGGTGATGCTGGTGCCTGAGCTCTTCCCTCGTCCTTCCTGACAGAGACGGAGTTTCCCACCAACAACCACACTCCTTATTCAACACAGTCATCGTACTTACTAAGGGCCAGGCCCCATTCTAAAGAGTTGTGAAATATTAATCCATTTAATTACCTGGGGATAGAATCTTAAAAGGAATCAAAGAACACAGAAATAATGCTGTGAAGAGGGACAGTAAGGGGAAAAGGGAAAAAGTGCCAGGTATTATACTAGATATTTACACAAACACTACTATTAACTCTCAGAAAAACCTACTAAGGTAAGCATCCTTATCAATTTGGTCTTTTGAACTGTGTCTTGCCTAAGGTAAAAAGACTAGTGAATGGTGGAAAAGGAATTTGAATGTATACTTCTATATTAGGCCAAACTAAAAATTAAATGTGATGCAAAACAAAAGCCCCCCACCCCACCCCAGAAATCACCTATTCTCTATCATCCATTATCTTCTTCTAACCTATGTACTGTTCCCTAGTACATAATTATTTTTTCAAAAATTTTATGCAGGGAAAAGCAAAAAAACAAAACAAAACAAAAAAAGAGAAAAGAGACCAAAAAAAAAATTTCATGCAGGGAGTTTCCTTCATGGCTCAGCAGTTAACAAACCCAACTAGAATCCATGAGGATGCAGGTTCAATCCCAGGCCTCGCTCAGATCCTGCCTTGCTGTGGCTGTGGTGTAAGCCAGGCGGCTATAGCTCAGATTTGACCCCTAGCCTGGGAACTTCCATATGCCTCGGGTGCAGCCCTAAAAAGCAAATATTTATTGCACCTAAATAAACATTGGTCATTGGTCTTCTCACATGTCCATGAGCATGTATTTAGACATATATGTCAAAGAATGTTTATCTTTAAAGAATAGAAATTTAAATGTACTCTTTCACAACACACAGGAACTACATCAAAAGACAAACTGCAGATCTTGGGGCTTCTGACCTTTCACATCTTTACTTCTGCTGAGAGCTAAACTGTGCTATCCATGCTAAGACTTTTAAGCTATAACCATGGAGTCAATAGTAACTTTAGAAACAATTTAGTGGACAGCATCCAACTGACTAAACAATTATCAGTTATTAATCAGTTTGTTTTTAAACTCAATTTTTAAGTTTTTCCTACATATCTTAATTGCCCCAACAAAGTATGCTACTTTCTGCAAAGTCTTTACTAATTTTTTTTTTTGCTTTTTAGGGCTGCACCCGAGGCATATAGAGGTTCCCAGGTTAGAGGTTGAATCGGAGCTACAGCTGCCGGCCTACACAACGGGAACTCCAAGTCTTTTCTAATTTAAGGAAAATTAAATATATTTCCCCAGTAAATACTGAGCAGTAGAAATAAAAAAGGTTGTAAATAACTTAGTTCAGTACCAAGGGATGCAGGTTTACTCAAAATTCCACAAGATTAGAAATAACTTATTCAATTATTCTAATTGACTAAAACTATAACTACTGCATGCTATTCAGTTCTAAATTTAGACTCAAGTTAACCTTCATAAAACAAATGGATTCCATCCCTTAGAAACACTAAATTTCTGCACTTAAAATATTATGCAGAAAAATTCAAGACAGGTGTTTGGGAGTTCCCGTTGTGGCTCAGTGGTTAACCAATCCGACTAGGAACCATGAGGTTGCAGGTTCAATCAGTGGCCTTCCGGTGAGCTGTGCTGTAGGTTGCAGATGCAGCTCCGATCCCTCCTTGCTGTGGCTCTGGCATAGGCTGGCAGCTATGGCTCCGATTAGACCCCTAGCCTGGAAACCTCCATATGCTGCGGGAGCGGCCCTAGAAAAGGCAAAAGGCAAAAAAACCAAGGGAGGGAAAAAAAAAAAGGTGTTTGGAGATTGAGTTAATTTAGGAAAACCAAGTTTTTCCAATTTTGCTTGATACATGTTACTGCTCATCAAATGCCTGCAACAATGAGTTAAACCTGAAGGATATCTAAGACCATTAGAACACAACCACGTGTAAAGATTGAAGTTAAAATTACTCTCATTAAAATGCACTATAGAGATGTAAATACTTTCACGACTTTCTCTTTAGGATTAAGCCAGGCCTGGGCGACAACAACATAAAGATTAGAAAGGTGGTGCCACATTCATCACCTCTCATCCAAAAG
Source organism: Phacochoerus africanus (assembly GCF_016906955.1). Classification (NCBI taxonomy): domain Eukaryota; kingdom Metazoa; phylum Chordata; class Mammalia; order Artiodactyla; family Suidae; genus Phacochoerus; species Phacochoerus africanus. The sequence goes on along the minus strand of NC_062544.1, from coordinate 210,990,636 downwards.
CAATTCTCCCTTCCTAAACACTGAAAGAAAAAAAAAAAGCTGTTATTAAGAGAATATCTCTAATTTCATCTGACACAGCATGCGCCACTGCTCCAGACAACTCCAAATCACGTTCACTCAGCAGACTGAGGAAAGAGGCAGAGTCCCCTTCATGCCGAGAGACTAAGTCGGGTACCTGCAAAAGCAATGTAAGCCTGGCGTGAAGGTAGAACAAAAACACAGTGAGAATTAAGAGACTCAGAAAGGGTGACACATGAATAGAGTCTGAGACTGGGGAGCAAGGAGGCAGAAACAAGCAGCTACCAGACGCAGAGATAATAGCGAGAGCAGAAAGGTTAAAAGGACAAGCACAAATAATAACAGGAACAGGCGAAGAATGAAAAGCACCCAGAATCTTCCGAATGGCATAGGGACAGGGACCAGTACTGGGGCCAGCATCTCCGGTAAGCCCAGTCACGTCTCCTGTCACTCAGGTCCTCAAAAACATTCCGGAATTCTCCAATTGCCCTCTGCCTGGCCTGAGACTTATCTGCATATTCTGGAGATAGTGATGGAACAAGCCGGTTTTCCGGAGGCCTCAGAGATAACGGGGCCAGGTCGGAGCCCGCACTTACCAGGCCACGGCAGCCCGGCGTAGTCGCCACATTCTGCCGGCGAGGAGGTCACACAGACGCCGAGGCGGCCAGGCGGGAGCCCCGCTGTTATCCCCAGTCCGGCTTCTGCTCCAGGAATGACCCAGGAAGAGGCCCTCAGCAACAAGGGCACAAAGCAGCCACCGCGGCCCTCCCAATGAGAATGGACTTCCGCGAGAGCCTGCTCGGCACCCGTAGTCGGTCCGTCAGGCAAACCACCACCCCACCTTCCTAGGCGAGCAGCACAAATGGTCCGGGGGAGGACTCACGCATGCGCTCAAAGCCTGTGTGAGGAGCAAGGTAATTTCCCCTCCGCTCTCCCCCACCCGCCTTGTTTGTTTGAAGGAGGAGGCTGAGTGGTGTATTCGAATGTCTCCAGTTAGACTCTGGGACGGGAAGAGTCTAGGTGTTGGGCAGGGACTGGCAGGGTGAAGGACTTGAGATCCGAATAAAGTGTCAATGCTTGGCTGCCAATTTGAGAAAATTTGGACTGTTGGAGCACAGAGGGGCTTACGGAATACAAAATGAATACAGCACAGGGATAGAGTAATAGAATAGAGTAATGCCCTTTTGCCCCGCTCCTTTTTTTAGGTGTTTTTGTTCACGAAGCACTTTGATGTCTTAGCACAATCTCGGGGGAGGTGGGGGGTGCTGAAGGAGGAATGGTCAACAAGTTAAGTGCTTTAGAGTTTCTGAAGGTTAGATCCAAGAGGAACTCAGATGAATTAAGCAAACTAAGGGTTTGGAACAAGCTTGTGCAGGCTATAAAGGCGTCAAAAAGTGATTTCGTTCATTCGCTCCCTGTCAGTTTTCATCTGGCTTTTCATTTAACTAATTTATTGAAATTGCTGCTCAAAGTCTGCAGCAATTCCATATTGCCAAGGGTCACTGGGTCGCCCTGCATTCAGCTCAGGATGTTGGGCCCTCAACGCTCTTTTTTTTTTTTTTTTATTACTCAATGAATTTATTACATTTATAGTTGTACAATGATCATCACAATCCAATTTTATAGGATTTCCATCCCACAACCCCCAGCGTATCCCCCCACCGTCAATGCTCTCCTTAAAGGGCTTCCCTCTCCTAGCTTTCTGAAAGTCACACTCTCCTTTTCTCCAGGATCTGCTACTCCCCAGCCTCATTCTCCTTCCAACCTCTCAACTTTGGAGGGTTTCGGATCTCAAGAAATCCTGGACCCCTTTTCATCTCTGTCTGCATTATCTCCTTCAGTAGTCTAAGTCAGCTCTACGAATTTAAATACCTTTTCCCCCTTACAATGCTTATCATTTTATGCTTTATGTGGAAACAGGCCCATATATGGGATGTGGCCTAGAGAAGGTAGTGAAGTCAATTAGTGGCATAGCCAGGACCAAAATCAGAGGGCTGTGTGCCCCCTTCATTTTAAGGGCACCACCTCTAAAGGAGCTAGATGCAAAGAAAATTACTTTTCCCTTAATCATCAGAATCCTTAGTCAATATCCATCCATTCACAGTACTGCCAAGTGTAAACACAGCTATTGGTAACATATTCCTCAAACGAAGGACTCTGGAAAATTTATTATATTTCTTATTTATTTTTTAGGGCTGCACCTGCGGCACATGGAGGTTCTCAGACTAGGGGTCTAATCGGAGTTGTAGCCACCGGCCTACGCCAGAGCCACAGCAGTGCGGGATCCGAGCCACATCTGTGATCTACACCACCAGCTCACGGCAATGCCGGATCCTGAACCCACTGAGCAAGGCCAGGGATCAAACCCACAACCTCATGGTTCCTAGTTGGATTCGTTTCTGCTGCGCCACGACGGGAACTCCTGTTATGTTTCTTATGGTGACTTTTTGCTTGTTTTATTTTGCCTGTTTGCTTTTTAGGGCTGCATCTGCAGCATATGGAAGTTTCCAGGCTAGGAGTCAAATCAGAGCTGATAGCTTACACCACAGCCACAGCAATGCACAATCTAAGCCACATCTGCAACCTATACCACAGCTCACAGCAATGCCAGATCCTTAACCCACTGAGCAAGGACAGGCATTGAACCTGGATCATCATGGATACTAGTCGGGTTCTTAACCCACTGAGCAACAGGGAACTCCTAAAACACTTATTTTAGTGATACTTTATAATGTGTGTAATGTATGAGTACTATGGAACATGGACAGAATTCATAAGTAAGCTTATTGGGAGTGAGCTTCAAGGCTTTAATGAGCAGGGGAATAATAAGAAAATTGAAGGGCTGCTGCTCAGACCCTGACGAACGTCTATGAGGCCTTTTCCAATGAGTCCATTGCCTAATCGCTGGGTTTGAGGTTCTAACAAAATGACATAAATGCTTTTTCTGGGGCCCAGTGCAAGGATGAGGCAAGGGGCTATAGCATTATTACTGTTTGTTTATATTGCTCTCAGCTGACCCCCTGAGTCACAACAGGAACTCTTGGCCACTGTTTTAATGCCGGGAACTAATAGGGACTTGCTATACTGATCTGTACAAACTGTAGCTCTTTCCAGAACTGTAGAGTTATGCAAAAAGTCCTTTGTTATTGTTAATTTACAGTTATTTTATAAAGAAAAAAGGGGGGAGCACCAAATAATGGCAACTCCCTTCATGTATGGGTTATTGTTAATTTTACAAGACCCTTGTTTTGCTATCTTTTTGTTTGTTTGTTTGTTTGTTTTTTGTCTTTTTAGGGCCGTACCCATGGCACATGGAGGTTCCCAGGCTAGGAGTCCAATCGGAGCTGTAGCCGTTGGTCTACACCACAGCCACAGCAATGCTAGGTACGAGCCTGTCTGTGACCTACACCTCAGACCATGGATCCTCAATCCACTGAGCAAGGCCAGGGATCGAACCGCAACCTTATGGTTCCTAGGCGGATTTGTTAACCACTGAGCCATGATGGGAACTCCTGCTCTTTTATTTTTAAGCATTTAGCTTACTGAATCTGTTGCCACAAAAATTGGGTTCACTTTTGGTGGGTATTGAGCCAAAAGACACAACCAAGCCAAAGATTGGGAGAAGGATGGATTTATTACTTTCAGCAAGAAGGGAGAAAATCAAGAATCTTTCCTGAAGCAGTGTCTCCTCCAACAGTAAAACTGGGGAATTTTTAAGCTAAGGGTACATGCATATTCATGAAGGGGCTTGGCAGTCAGCAGAGTCCAGGGTTTTAGTTGATCGAAGTTTAGAGGGTCAACATAATCATCCCTTAAATTCCAGCTGATCTGGTGGTTGAGTGCTTCAGGCTATAATCTACCATTGAAACAGAACTGGGAGTCTTTATAACTGATGTATTATCTTTGCTGTTGTTACTTCTTTTGCTTGATAATGGTTGTTTGTATCTGTATTCTTTTGTTCCCTTAAGATCATTAATTATTGAGATCTGAGGGTAAGCCTTGTGGCCAGATTTATATCACAAAATGGCTAAGGCCAAAAATGTCTTCTCTTATGCCAAGAAGGCCATACCTGTTTGTTTTTTTTCCTCCTCCTGGCCCTCTACCTTATCTGCTTACAAATCATTCACATGTATTCAAAGATATATGCATGATGTTTACTTTCACATTGTATGAAATAACAAAATATGGGAATCAGCATCATTAAAAGATAAACTGAGTCATTAAAAGATTTAAGGGTTTGGAGTTCCTGTCCCGGCCAGCAGAAACAAATTGGATCAGGAACCCTGAGGTTGCAGATTTGATCCCTGGCCTCAGTGGATTAAGGATCTGGCATTGCCATAGCTATGGTGTAGGTGGCAGATGAAACTCAGATCCTGCATTGCTGTGGTTGTGGTGTAGGCTTACAGCTGTAGCTCCAATTGAACCCCTAGCCTGGGAACCTCCACATGCCTCTGGAGCAGCCCTAAAAAGGCAAAAAATAAAATAAAATAAAATAAAATAATAATAATAATCTGGTGTTCCCATCATGGCTCAGTGGTTAATGAATCTGACTAGGAACCATGAGGTTGTGGATTCAATCCCTGGCCTCGCTCAGTGGGTTAACAATCTGGCGTTGCCATGAGCTGTGGTGTAGTTCGCAGATGCACCTCGGATCTGGCGTTGCTGTGGCTCTGGCGTAGGCCGGTGGCTACAGCTCTGATTCGACCCCTAGCCTGGGAATCTACACATGCTGCAGGTGTGGCCCTAGAAAAGACTGAAAGACAAAAATAAATAAATAAAATAGTTTTTAAAAAATCTGAGGGTTTGATATAATAATTTGATCAAAAATTATTCAAATCAAGAGTTCCTGTTGACACCAGAAAGATGATACCAGAATCCAGGTTCTTGTTCATGGCAGTTGAAGAATGAACTCCATGAACATACAGGCAGCAAGCAAGCAAAGTCTTTATTAAAGGAAAGCAAATTACTCCCAGGTTTGCTGGGAAGGGGGAGAATAGCCTCCTTCTTTATTGTCCTGTATGGATTTTTATCTCTTAAAGATGGGGAGGGGCATCAACATGGGGTCCAGAAAGATGTGGTTTTCTCCCATTGGCCTTGCTCAATTACTTATATCAGTCCTTGTCCAATTGGGGTTTTAGGGCTGAAAATGTCCCATAAATTTTACGGTTTCTTTGTCCTTTTCTTTCCTTAGATTAAGTCACAGGGGATTAGGGATTAATGTCTATTCCCCATTGTAAACAAGGCCTGCAGGGATGTTACTCCCTGGAGCTCCTAAACCACAAATGTTAGTCAATGGCCATATCAAAGAATGCGTGGAAGCCTATGTTCCTACACAGACTACCTGAGCTAATAATCTGCCTCACTGTCATGGCTCAGCAGTAAGGAACCTGACTAGTATCCATGAGGTTCGATCCCTGGCCTCACTCAGTGGGTTAAGGATCTGGTGATGCCTTATGCTGTGGTGTAGGTTGCAGACATGGCTCACATCTGGTGTTGCTGTGGCTGTGGCGTAGGCCGGCAGCTGCAGCTCCAATTTGACCCCTAGCCTGGGAAATTCCATGTGCTGCAGGTGCAGCCCTAAAAGGACAAATATATATATGTAGGAGAAAATGTCCCAATAAAAATGTAGAAAGGAGAGACCCCGGCCATGATGGCTAAGCAAAGTCTAGCCAACTGCCCCAACCACCCCTCCCCCACGCATCTGCTTCTGTAAATTTGTTTCAGCATCTACTACCTTGCCTGACGTCACTCCGGTCCAACTAGCCAAGCATGGACCTGGAAGAAGTAGCCCATAAAAGCCTTGTGAAACCCTTCTTCCGGGCTCAGACTCTGAAGATCGATCTCTTCTGAGCCCGCCAGTGTAATAAACCTGAGTTCTCCAACTCTCCGAGTGCTCGCTTGGTTTCTTGCCGGGTGAAAGAGCTGATCACAACAGCCACAGGGCTGTCGCCAGAGCTGATACACTGCAGCTCAAGGCTGCTGGGTAGCTGCAGTAGCATATATATACTCAAATCAAGCCTTAGTCCCTAAAAACAAAAAATGGAGGAAACAGTCTTGTGTGTCCAGGAGCCCCACTGGACATTAGCTCAGTTACATGAGGATTAATTTAGATTGATTGTTTTTAAGAAGCATGACTCAGGAAGTCTTTCTTTCCACCTCCCTCTTAGCTGCCTAAAGAATTTAAATAGAAGGCCTGTACAGGAATAGAGCCATCACCAGAGATTTTTGCAGAAGATGTGGACTAAGTGTAGCAGCGGAAACTCTCACAGATCAGACTTCACACTCCATCCAATTGTCTCTGCATGTCCCAGCATTTATTTATGATATATTTACTTTTCCACCTCCATCTGCATTTCCTTCCTCCCTTTTGAAGTCCTGAATCCCTCTCCCCAACATCTTCTTTTGTTTTTAGCTGAGGATGGTATTTAAAGTTAAGGCTTCAGTCATTTGGGTGAGTTACAGTTTTTCTAGGTCTCTCCCGTGTGTACATGTTATTAAACTTTTGTTTGACTGTCTCCTATTAACCCGTCTCATGTCAATTTAATGCTTAGACAAGTTCGTGTGCCCAATGCAAGAGTGATGTCAAACAAATCCAAAGGTTTTGAGCAGAGAAAGGTTTTTTGCAAGGGCCATGAAAGGAGAACAGGAAGCTTGTGCTCAGAAAACCCAAACTTCTGGATGGTTTGTGTGGGTGAGGTTTTGTAGACAAAATTTGGGGTGAGGGCTGCAGGACATATGACTTTCTTCTGATTGGTTGGTGAGGAGGTAACTGGGCAGTGTTCCAGGAATCTTGTGCTCAGCCTGAGGGCGGGGTGGGGGTGTGGTGGCTTCTTTCTGCAGCAGAACTCAAAGACATTTTTATACATTCCATGAGGGGGAATTAGGACCCTGTTTTATCGCTGTACTGTTGTTTCTTCATGCTATCCCTTGGTTTCTGCATTCCTTTCATTCCCTTATTAGAAACTGTTTGAATCTGCCCTTTGGAGCTTAGGGAAAGTTTAGGAGGCTAAAACCTTTTTTCCTACAAACAAGAAACAGGACACAGAGTTTTGTACCCAGGAGAGCTCCACAAGATCCTGCTTGATTTCAAGACCAGCCAAAAGAATCTAGAAGGGTAGAGGTAAATTTCTTCCTCCTCAGCACTGCCAACATATTAGGCCATCTAGTCTAATAGCCTCTTTGTTTAATTAAGTCAACAATATAAATACCCATAAATAAGAATAGTTAAATAAATTATATTCATACTAACCATGAAGGTTTAGTATGAATTATATTTATACTAACCATGAAAGTATCAGGACCTTTGTCCTGATAAGGAACAATTTCCAATATACAGTATCACATGAGATTAAAGGGGCAGAATATTGTGTAATCAAAATGCCACCATTGGGAGTTCCCATTGTGACACAGTGGAAACGAATCCAACTAGGAACCATGAGGTTGCGGGTTCGATCCCTGGCCTTTCTCAGTGTTAAGGATCCAGCATTGCTGTGAGTTGTGGTGTAGGTCACAGACATGGCTTGGATCCTGTGTTGTTGTGGCTATGGCATAGCTGTCAGCTGTAGATCCAATAGACCCCCTATGTTGCAGGTGTGGCCCTAAAAAGCAAAAAAAAGTTTCAGCCCCCAGGCCTGTTTTGTTTATGTGTTATCCTATTGAGTATTTTTAATGTAATGTTGAATTTTTTGTTGTCAGAGAGAAAAACTGCAGGCCCCAAATACTGTCACTTATGCCAAATACGATGATACCAAACCTAGATTTAACACCTGTTGAAAAAAAAAAAAAAGCACAACCTGAAAGTTGAGAGTTAAGTTTTATTTGGGGCAAAATTAGGACCTAAGCCCAGGAAACAGCATCTCAGGTAACCCTGAGAAACTGGAAATGAGGAGGGAAGCTAAGGCTATGTGAGTATGGTGGAAGGTAGTAGGAACAAAACCTTTACAGATAACCAGATTTACACAAAAAGATTTACAGAAAACCAGTTGCTATGGGAAAACTAAAGGTTTGGGCTTACTAGAAGCATTCCTTTGATAGACATCTCAGTGTGGGCTAATCTTCTTTTTTCTTTCCTGAGTTCCCTCAGGGCTCACTGGCCCACCCTTGGGTGTGGCTGTTCTCACAGATGACTTTGACATCTTTTGTTTTGTCCACTTAACTATGGCCAAAGGGGCAGTATTTCACACCTATCTGAAGTACTGCCCCAAAGAGGAAAGGGTGGAATATCAAGATATTAGCTATAAAGATGAAGGGGAAGGTACATGCAGCCATGCATCCATTTTACAGAAGTTTGCTGCTGGTCTGTGAAGGTTACTACTAGTGACAGACATCAGTCATCATTGAAGGTTTTTTTAGATATGAGGAGATGCAAGAATTGGGCTCATAAAATCTTCTCCTAAGAAATATTTAACTATCTGAAGACCTGTTCTTCCAGTTTTCCTGAGAACAGATTGCCCCACTCTTGGTCTCCACCCTGAGCTCCTCTCAGTGGGCACTGAGAGTTGGCAGCTGCAGTGGTTCATGTTTTACTCCATGTAGAGGCTGATGGCAAGTGCCAGACTGCAGTTCACACACCTAACCCAATGGGACCCTCCTGGGTACAAAAGCCCCTCTGTGTCCCCTGTTTGTTGTTTGTAGAAAAAGGCTTTAGTTGAGTTCCCATTGTGGTGCAGTGGAAAGAATTCAACTAGTACCCATGAGGTTGCAAGTTCAATCCCTGGCCTCACTCACAGGGTTAAGGATCTGGCATTGCCTCAAGTTGTGGTGTAGGTTGCAGATGCTGCTCAGATCTGATGTTGCTGTGGCTGTGGTGTAGGCCAGCGGCTACAGCTCTGATTTAACCCCTAGCCTGGGAAGTTCCATATGCCGCAGATGCAGCCCTAAAAAAAGCAAAAAAAAAAAAAAAAAAAAGGCTTTAGTCTCCTAGGACTTCCCTGAGTTCCAAAGAGCAGATGCAACCAGTTACTAACTAGGAAAGTGAGGGACTGCAGAAACAAAGGAAAAACAAATAGTTCAGAGTAAAACAGAGCCATTGTTCATCCTCAATGGATGTACATAACAATCTGACACATATCTTTGAGTCATTCTGCAGAAACTAATATTCCCACCCAGGTGGAGGATGCTCAATGCATGCTAGCAATAAGCAGTAAACCCCAGACTTGTTGGAACCAGCAGATTGATGGATAGGATTCCTGAAACATCACCCTATTGTCTCAACACCAACCAATCAGACAAAAGTCCACTAGCTGCAACACTCAACCCAGATGTTGTCTTTAAAAAAATCCTTCCTGAAAGCCATCTGGGAGTTAGGGTCTTTGGGGTATGAGTTGCTTCTTCTCCTTGTTTGGCACCCTGCACATAAACACTGTACTTTCCTTCACCACAAGCCAGTGTCAGTAGATTGGCTTTGCTGCACTGCAGGCAAGAGGACCAGGTTCTGTTTGGTAACAGTAACATCTTGGACTTGTGATTGGTTCTGAAGTGAGGGAGGGGCTGATCCTTTAACTTGTGGGATCTGATGCTATTTCCAAGAAGATACTGTCTGAATTGAAATAAATTATAGGACACCCAGCTGGGGTCCAGAGAATCTGAGAATTGCTTGGTGTGAGGGAACCACCTGAACCCTCACCACCCCACCCACTTTTGGTGACCACAAAAGTGGAAGATTCGGAGAATTTCAAGAGTAGACATAGGAGGACTCTTTTTCCTTGACAGGCAGTGTCTAGGGAGGGACTTGAGGGTGGTGAGTCATGAGTGGAAAGGAGGCTTACTTTCACTGTATAATTTTTATACTCTATACATTGTATCCTTTTATACTCTGAATTTGTTAACATATGTATCAATTACTTAAAGAAATAAATGTTAAAAATGTTTTTCTGGTCCAGAAGTCATGAAATAATTTTACTATTTTATTTTTTATTTTATTTTTATTTTTTGTCTTTTGTGGGCCGCACCTACGGCATATGGAGATTCCCAGGCTAGGGGTCTAATCGGAGCTGTTGCCACTGGCCTATGCCAGAGCCACAGCAATGCCAGGTCCCAGCCAAATCTGCAACCTACACCACAGTTCATGGCAACCCCAGATCCTTAACCCACTAAGTGAGGCCAGGGATCAAACCCACAACCTCATCGTTCCTAGTTGGATTCGTTTCTGCGGCGTCATGACAGGAACTCCCAATTTTACTATTTTAAATTGAATTCTTAGGTTCAACTGGAAATTGAGCGATCGGTTAAAATTCTCAAAACATTTATCTTTCCCGGAATAAAAAAAAAGAAAGACATTTTTCAGAGTGTTTGGTGAATCAATGATCTTCAGAAAGGGAGATATGAATGGAAACTGAAATATTTACATATGTTTTCTTAAGTTTTGTATCAAATATTTTATAATAGAAGTTTTTGCCAAGTTCTTCCTGGGAGATGCCCAAGTTCCCTGACACTGCACTTCCTCTGTGGTTTCCTGGAGAGGGAGACAAGCTTAGTCACACATAAGTGCACCATCCTCATTATCAAATTCTCACAACCTCTCCAAAAACCATGTCATAATCCTTATCAACAAACATGTGTAAATCACTTCCTGTGAATCTTGGTGTGGAAATTAACAACAACAAAAAAAACAACAAAAAAAAGAACTTTTTTTTTTTTTTTTCCCACCTTTATGGCCATACCGGCAGCATATGGAAGTTCCTAGGCTAGATTTTGAACCTGCCCATGCCACTGCCACAGCGACCGCAATGCTGGATCCCAGCCAGATGCAACAAGGCTGGATCCTTAACCCACCGAGTGAGGCCAGGGATAGAACCAGCATCCACACAAACTATGCCAGATTCTTAACCTACTGAGCCACAACAGGAACTCCAGCCCAACTTTCAAGGAAATATGGCCTAGCGAAGAGACAGACACATCCATAAAAAGGTAAGTGATGGGATTGAGTACACACTGAGGACCAAGTAAGGGGTGGAAGTTCTGCTATAGGTCAGAACTATCACATAATCAAGCGAGCCTAAGATAATTCTGGAAAAATAAAAAAAGATGAATTTGTAAAGAGAGAGACTGAGGTTGGAAAGGCTAGTTGAGAAGCTACTGAGAAAGTCAAGTGTGAGTGGTCTGAGCTAAAGTACAGAAGGGGGGATAGAGGTGAGAGAGAGATCATTTAAAAGAATATGTCTGAGTATTTAAAGTAATGGAAAACTAAATGCAGAAATTAGGGAAAAAAACCAAAGATGACTGGTGTTTTAAGCCATAGTGAATTAACAGTGCCAGTGACAGTCACAGATATAGGGAAGCTGATATGCAGTAGAGATGATAATGATGGTTTTGGACTGATGATTAATGCTGAGACGTCGATGAATTATCTTTTGGAAAAATCTATGGGGCATTTAAAAATCAAGTCCTGGAGTTCCATAGGGAGGTAAAACTGACAATACAGATTTAAGGGTTGTCTTTATAAAGGTGAAATTTTAATAAACTTTTGGTGACCAGAAGTATCGGAAGGAAAGTGGCAGATTCAGAGACTATCAAGAGTAGACACAGGAGGACTGTTTTTCCTTGACAGGCAGGAGTCACATTAACCTTGGTGAAGCCATGAAAAAATTTGAAATTGCTTATAAATGATTGTCTATATTATTTTATAATGTTTATATTTTAAGACTAAAAGTATTATATGCAATCAGGAGTTCCCATTGTAGCTCAGTGGTAAAGAACCCAACCAGTATCCATGAGTACGTGGGTTCCATCCCTAGCCTCGCTCAGTGGGTTAAGGATCCAGCATTGCTGTGAGCTGCAGCATAGTTCGCAGACATGGCTAGGATCTGGGGTTGCTGTGTCTGTGGGGTAGGCTGGCAGCCACAATTCTGATTTAACCCCTAGCCTTGGAACTTCCATATGCTGTGGGTGCAGCCCTAAAAAGACAAAAAATAAAAATAAAAAATAAATAAAAGTATTACATGTGATGAAATAATGTAAGAAACAAATATAAGGCATAACATGATTGTTTACATTGGAATTCTTAAGAAATCAATTTTAAAAACATTGAAAATAGTTGAGTATCAGAATACAAGGTCAATATAAAAAAATGTTTCTTTTCTTTCTTTCTTTCTTTTTTTTGTCTTTTTGCCATCTCTTGGGCTTCTCCCCCAGCATATGGAGGTTCCCAGGCTAGGGGTCTAATCAGAGCTGTAGCTGCCGGCCTACGCCAGAGCCACAGCAACTCAGGATCTGAGCAGGGTCTGCAACCTACACCACAGCTCACGGCAACGCTGGATCCTTAACCCACTGAGCAAGGCCAGGGATTGAAGCCGCCACCTCATGGTTCCTAGTTGGATTTGCTAACCACTGAGCCATGACAGGAACTCCAAAAAAAAAAAAAAAAAGTTTCTATATATTTGCCAAAATGCTTATGTAGATATCAGGTCCTATCCTTAGAATTTGTAAATGTTGGAGAAGTTCCCGTCGTGGCGCAGCGGTTAATGACTCTGACTAAGAACCATGAGGTTGTGGGTTCGATCCCTGGCCTTTCTCAGGGGGTTAAGGATCCTGTGCTGCCACGAACTGTGGTGAAGGTCGTAGATGTGGCTCTGGCATAGGCCGGAGGCTACAGCTCCGATTCGACCCCGACCCTGGGAACCTCCATATGCCAAGGGAGCGGCCCAAGAAATGGCAAAAAGACAAAAAAAAAAAAAAAGAATTTGTAAATGTAACCTTATTTGGAAAAGGGTCTTTGCAGAAGTTATATTAAGGATCTTGAAATGAGGAGAAATCTAGGTGGGCGCTAAATGCCATCACATGTGTCCTTACAAGAGATTAGAGTGAAGCAGCCACAAGCCAATGAAGGCTGGGACCACCAGAAAATGGAATAGAGTAACACCAGAGTCACAGCAATGACCATGAATTTTCTTTTTCTTTCTTTCTTTCTTTCTTTTTTTTTTTTTGGCTTTTTAGGTCCACACCCATGGCATATGGAGGTTCCCAGGCTAGCAGTCCAATCAGAGCTGTGGCTTCCAGCCATAGGCACAGCCACAACAACACAGCTCTGTGACCTACACCACAGCTCGTGGCAACACTGGATCCTTAACCCACTGAGCAAGGCCAGGGATCAAACCTGCATCCTCATGGGTGCTAGTCAGATTCGTTAACTGCTAAGCCATGACATGAACTCCAAATTTTCATTTTTTAATGTTAAGACTGAAAGATGTTTATATACTTTTAAAATAAACTTTTTAAATATCATGTTTCTTTTTTCCTTTCCTCTCTTGGAGCATCCATTCTAGCATAATTGCCTGTCCATCCATACTTCCTTCCTTCATTCCAGCAGTGTACATGCCAGTGATAGGAGTAGCACTGTCCCCATGAACCAAGTCTACAGTTTGCTTTTTTGATTATACCTTTCTGCACAGCCTCCAGGCCGTGTCCTCCAGAACTCCCAGAGATTCTATGATTTCACTATTAATTGATATATTCCTTTCCTGCTCAATTTTCCCAGAGTTAGTTTCTGTTACTTGCAATAACAGAAACTATAACTAATTCAGTTTTCTTAGTTGATGCTATAACTCAGATGCTGACTAGAATGACCCTGCCCTAATAATTTAGGTAAGATTGGTTCAAACGATATCCCATGGGTTGTAGAAAGTCTAACATCTTCTCAAGACTTAAATAAATTCTGTGGTTCTCACAGACACATCTGACCCAGAACTTCTGTGACCTTTAAATCTAGATTTCACAACCTTGGGATGATTGACATTTCAGGCTGGATAATTCTTTATTGTGAGCGGGTGTCTAGTGCATTGTAGGAATTTTTGGCAGCATCCCCGGTATCTGCCCACTGAATGCCAGTCTGAATGCCTTGACTGCCCTGTCCCCAGTCGTTACAATCAAAAGTGTCTCTAGACATTGCTAAATGTTCCTTGGGGAGGGGGGTAAAATCACTCCCCACTCACTGGGAACCACTAACGTAAATTTATTCAGTGTAGGAACTGGCACTTGTTATCTCTGTTTTCACCAAGACTGAATGTGGTGCTCAAATATTTTTCTCAATTTCCACCAAAATTTTTTTTAAATGGTAACAAAAGGTAACCAATACTGGTAGCAAATTTGATGGAAGTTCTGGAGAAATAGAGATTTTCATCATGAATATGTAACTGAATCAAATTTGTTAGATGTTCATGTATTTTAAAAGTCTTCTGGTCATTTCTGCAACTTGGGTTCTAGCTTCCGGCCACATTATTTACTCCTCCTCCATTTCTCTTCCCTTATCTCCATATACTTCTATTCTTCCTCTTCCTTGCCTCCCACTTCCTGTCCATTCTCCAGTCAAAGTGTTTAGTTACACCTTTTTTTTTTTTGTCTTTTTGCCTTTTCTAGGGCCACTCCCTCAGCATATGGAAGTTCCCAGGCTAGGGGTCTAATTGGAGCTGCAGCCACCAGCCTATACCATAGCCGCACCAACGCCAGATCCTTAACCCACTGAACAAGGGCAGGGATCGAACTCGAAACGTCATGGTTCCTAGTCGGATTTGTTAACCATTGAGCCACGATGAGAACTCCAGTTACAACATTTTATTTCTCTGTGCCAACTCCTCCCCTTAGAGTCTCCCTTTCTACTCCTAATTGGCTTATCAGGGTATTTTCCTAAACAAAAAGCCCCCTCCCTTAGAGAAGTTCTGGAACCTATTATGAAGATGATTCTCGCTAAAGCTCCCCCTAGGAGCTACAGCAGTATTAACCCTCTTTTCGGGGGGGAATCTGTTCTAATTATCCATGGCAGCATAATCATGACCCAAAACTTAGTGGCTTAAAACAGCAGACATTTCCTCCTCTCTCTCTCCAAATGGCATACCCCGTGGTTAGCTTGGACTCTTGCAGCAGAGCATTCTCAGCCTAGTTCACCTTTCACATGGTAGCTCAGGGCTCCTAAAGAAAGGGCTCCTCCTCACAGAATGGAAGCTGCCAGTCTCTTAAAGCCTAAGCCCTCAGTGTCATGTCTGTCATATTGATCAAAGCTGTCACAGAGCCTGTCAGATTCAAGTCAATGTGTGGTCATTTTTATTATCATAGTATATTCTCTGGCCACAAATGTTGACATTACTCCTTCGTGCACATATCCTATTTCTGTCCCAGGACCCCAGGATATCTTGTCTCATTATAGCATCAGACTTGAGATTTAGGTTTTTGGATGGACAAGAAAACTAGGAAAAGAGCTAAGAGAGCTTGGTGTTCTGAAAGCTGAGGAAAATAGAGGGTTTCAAGAAGAGAGTGGTCGGAGTTCCTGTCGTGGCTCGTGGTTAACAAATCCAACTAGGAACCATGAAGTTGCGGGTTCGATCCCTGGCCTTGCTCCCTGGGTTAAGGATCCGGTGTGGCCGTGAGCTGTGGTGTAGGTCACAGACGCCACTTGGATCCCGCATTGCTGTGGCTCTGGCGAAGGCCTGCGGCTACAGTTCCAATTTGGACCCCTAGCCTGGGAACCTCCATATGCTGTGGGTGCGACCCTAGAAAAGACAAAAAAACCAAGAAGAGAGTGGTCAATAGGGACAAAAATCATGTAACACAGAGACTGAGAAGAGGAGGGTTTTGGGTGAAGCCAATAGAAGGTTTGGATTCCCTTCTCTCCCTCCTTCACTGTGTGTGGTGATACTGGGAAACATAAATCTTTTTTTTTTTTTTTTTCTTTTATGGCTGCATTTGCAGCATCTGGAAGTTCCCAGGCTAGGGGTCAAATTGGAGTTGTAGCTGCCAGCTTATAGCACAGCCATAACAACACTGGATCATACAGATCCACTGGATCATCTGGACCTACACTGTACTTTGCAGCAATGCTGGATCCTTGACCCACTGAATGAGACCAGGGATTGAACCTGCATCTTCACAGATATTACATCAGGTTCCTAACCCGCTGAGCCACAATGGGAACTCCAGAGACAGATTTTTTTCATTGACTTATTATTATTATTATTATTTTTTGCACCCATGGCACATGGAAGTTCCTGGGCCAAGGATTGAATCCGAGCCAAGATGTGACCTATGCCACAGTGTGGCAAACGCTGGATCCTTAACCCACTGCACCACAGTGGGAACTCCAGACTTATTTTTATATATCATTTTCTTCTGATGATGATATGAAACATGTTCCTTCCAGAAATTTAAGAAATATGGGGGAAATGTATAAGCAGCCACTACAACTGTTTGTTGAATCAATTTTTCTGTTTTTTTTTTGAGTTGAAGTATGATTGATTTACAATGATTCAGGTGTACAGCGAAGTGATTCAGTTATATCTATCCACATTCTTTTTCATATTCTTTTCCATTATAGTTTATTATGGAATATTGAATAATTGAATATAGTTCCTTGTGCTATACAGTAGGTCCAGATTTTTCTATCATTTATATAAATATGTAACTTATATGCATATATATATATATGTGTGTACATATATTCATTCCTTTTTGCTCCCACCCTTCCTGATCATTCAATCACCAGCAAGACTTTTCTAGGTGTACTATTGTAAGATTATAGTAGGAAAGCAAAGAGAAAAAAATGAGACTGTTTTTGGTACTTAAGTTTTCAAAATTGACTTGAAAATCCTGGAAGATACTTTACTTAGAGAAAAAGGTTTCTGAGTCTCAAAGTCTGACTTTTGTATACAAAAAATAATTTTATTTTATAAATAATAGACTTTGGAAGAGTGAATGATGTCTGATCATTTCCTGTCATGGATTTTTTTTTTTCTTTTTGGCCACACCTACAGCATATGGAAGTTCCCAGGCCAGGGACTGTACCCACAGTACAGCAGTGACCAAGCTGCTGTAGCGACAACACTGGATCCTTAACCCCCTGCACCACAAGGGAACACCCCTGTCACGGGTTTGATAAATATTTCACAACTGAGGAGGGAGAGATCTGGGAAGTATGATTGGATTCTGTGCTGGTGTAGGTGCCAGAGACACTTGCATACCTTGTGGAATGATCTATGTCTCACAGCAATGGGGCTGGGAACCTCAAGCAGAGACCTGGATCCTGATGCCTGGAGAAGTCTGAGGGGACAGTGACATTGACAGAGAAGTCCTTCATGCTAACAGGTCACAGTAGTAGTGGAGGAGAAATGGGCAGGGAAATGCCTAGTAGGGGACCATATCCCAGCCTGCCTGTGGCCGTGGGAAGAAGGGCTGAGTGAAGGCTGAGATACAGCCCAAGGTGGAGCCACAGAAGTCTCAGCGGAGGCAAGTAAACGCATGTGCCCAGATGAACCGGAACAAGTGATGGCTCAACCTAAGAGTGGTGAAAGACCAGCCTTCCTGTGTCAAATCTCCAGGTAATGGAGTCTAATGCTTGGGACTATCTCAGTGTTACTTAGTTACCCCATAGCTGACTAGATTCATTTCTTGCCATCAGGCAAAATGAGGGAGTGAAAGAAAAATCAAGGCATTGAAATATAAAAAAAATAAAGTTGCAGTTCCCATTGTGGCTCAGTGGTAAGAACCTGACTAGTGTTCTTGAGGATGCGGGTTCAATCCCTGGCTTCGCTCAGTGAGTTAAGTATCCCGCTTTGCCGTGAGCTGTGGCCTAGGTCGGCAGTCCCAGCTCCAATTTGACTCCTAGCCTGGGAACTTCCATACGCCATGGGTGCGGCCCTAAAAAGACAAAAAATAAATAAAGTTACATTTTCTGCACCCTGTGACCTAAGAAATCTGTATTGTCATGTATGTGTGTCTATGTATACATGGTCATCTATGTTATTCCCTAAAGTTTTGTTCACACTGTTTATAGAGGTTCACTAAACATTCTGTCATGAAAAGTTTAAGCATGCCATTAAAGATTCTTAGGCATGTCTTGATTGACCGTGTAATAAATCTGTTACATGGATATAGTTTTCCTTCCCCTTCCTTCTTTCCTCCAGCCCTTCCTTCCTTCTTTTCACACTTCCCTGATTGTTCAATATTCACTTTGTCTCTAATTTTTCATGTTATATATAATGCTTTTTAAAAAAACAGGTAAAATATTTTCCTGTAACTTGCATTACTTTCTGGGGATCGATTTCCAAAAGAAATTACTGGGTGAAGGTCTGCAAGTATTTTTAAGGCTTCCTATTCACATTCTTCAACAGCCCTCCTGCCTAGCCGTGCTGTTTATATTCCCATCAGTTGATTCCTTCATGAGGATGTGGCTTTTTTCAGAGACCACTCAGGAGGGTAGAGGTCTGTGTATATGAAAAAGTGTGATGCAGTCCAGCAGATCAAGGATCTGAGTACATCTGAACACGTGTCCTTGAAAACATCCAAATTGGATCCTGAAGCCTGACCTGTGACACAAAATGCAAATTAAATATTAAGCCACTAGGGGGCAGAGCCATTCCACTAAACCAAGGTTTTTTTTTTTGGGGGGGGGGGGCAAACCCAAGCCAGTTTACACCATCAATTTAGATCTAAATCCTGACATTGCCACCTAGGTGGCTTTAATTATTTTAACAAGGTGATAAAGGCTGGGATGCTATTTATTTAAAATAAACAGTTCTCAGTTACCCTAATAAACACATTGTATTCACATTGCTTTTTAAAAAATGAACTTCTAATTTTAGAATAATTTTAGATTTGCAGGGAAATTGCAAAAATAGTATAGAGAGTTCCCATATGTCCTAAACCCAGTTTTCCCTATTACTAACACCTGGCATTAGTGTGGTACATTTACCACAACTAGTAAACCAATATTGACACATTGTTTGTAAACAAAGTCTGCAATTTATTCAGGTTTTTCTTAGTTTTAACCAGATATTCTTTATTTGTTCTAGGACATCACGTTACATTTAGTTGTCATGTCTCCTTAGGCTCCTCTCGGCTGTGACAGTTTCTCAGACTTTGTTTTGATGACCTTGGCGGTTTTGAGGAGTACTGGCCAGGTATTTTGTACACTGACTGCCCTTCTATGGGGATCTGTCTGGCTAAGGTTTTTGTTTTTTGTTTTTTCTCATTATTAGAATGGTATTGAGTTTGAGGGAAGAATATCACAGAGGTGAAGTGCCCATTCTCATCTCATCATATTAAGATGATGATACAAACTATCAACATGATTTGGGACTATTGATGTTGCCTTGCTCACCTGGCCGGGCCAGTGTTTTCAGTTTTCTCCACTGCAAAGTTACTCTTTTGACCCCTTCTGGTACTGTGCTCTTTGGAGGGAAGTCACTATGAGCAGCCCGCTCTTAAGGAGTTAGGAGCTATTTAACTCTCCTTGAGAGGGCGCTAAGTAGATCCATTATTTGGATTCTTCTGTTTAGGAGATTTGTCCTTTCTATCCATCTTCCATCCATCTATCTATCTATCTATCTATCTATCTATCTATCTATCTATCTATCTATCTATCTATCATCTCCCTCTGCCTATTTATCTAAGCCCACGGCGTGTGGAAGTTCCCAGGGCCAGGCATTAACCCACACCACAGCAGTGACCCGAACTGCTGCAGTGACAACCCTGGATCCTTAACCTGCTGCACCACCAGGGAACTCCTCCATTTATTTATTTACTCCACTCTTTGTTTATATCAGTGTGGACTCATGGAGAGTTATTTTACACTTTGGATTATAATCCCAATCCAATTTTTAATTTTTCTTGCTCAGATTATTTTGGCCCTTGAGAACTCTTGCAGTTTCTCTGGTGCCCTGTTGATATGGCCCTGTCATTGTTCTTTTGATCTTTTTTTTTTGGAGCACTTTTAAACTTTCTGGCTCTAAAAGAGGCCATAGAACAGAATCAGCCATCCTGCCGTGCTCCCCGGCCAGGAGCCCTGGTCCCTTTTATTGGAGAATGGTATTAGAAGCAATGATCCAGGTGCTGGGTTTATGTTCACTTAGGTACACATTTTGTATGCTTTTATCCCTCCAACTGCCTTGTAAAGTTATTTGTTTTATATTATGGACAAGCAATCTTTGCAGCCATGCAAATTTTCCCTAGCTAGTCGTAGAGTCTGACCTCATGTCTGTATTTGAGGTGACTACAAATCCATGTTCCTTTTAATATGCCCAGAAATAATGGCTAAAATGGAAGAAGAGTGTTCTTTATTCCCTGCAATTGGATGAAAGATTTTGCATTGACTTCTTTTTTTTTTCTTTTTAGGGCTGCACCTGTACCATATGGAAGATCCCAGGCTAGGGGCTGAATTAGAGCTGCAGCTGGGGCCTACGCTGCAGCCACAGCAAGGCCAGATCTGAGCTGCCTCTGTGACCTACACTACAGCTCGTGGCAACTCCAGATCCTTAACCCACTGATTGAGCCCAAGGATTGAACTTTATCCTCGTGGAGAAAATGTGAGGTCCTTAGCCCAGTGAGTCACAACGGGAACTCCTACATTGACTTTTATTTTATTTTTCTCCCAGAGAAAGAATTTGTTGTGAGGTCAGTTGTTTGTTGAAGCTCTCTGGCTGTCCAAGGAAAGTGGGGGCTTCTGGTGCCCCCAGTTTACTGCGGTGCCTCTATGGGCCTAGGACTTGGGATGGGCTATCCTGACCTGACTCACAGGATCAGAGGGAGGGGAGTCTCTCTGGAGGACCCTAGGCAGGCTGCGAACAGGACTAGGGCCAATCGGATTTGGAGAGGCAGGGGCTGGTGAGGAGGAAAGAAACAAAGAACATCACTGGAAGGAAAAATCCTGGGAGAAGAAAGATTCTGGCAGAAAGGAGAAAGCCTAATGCATAGTGGCCAAATTTCCATTTTCCTCAGCAGTTCAGGAGAGTTGGTGGCTCCTTAATGAGGATAAATTTCCTGCCACCAAATGAGGCACACAGGTTCTTTATTTGGATATTTTCTGTGTCACTGGAAAAAAAAAACTTGCATATATTTCCAACTCATTATCTTTGGGGATATTGTTAACTTTATGACAGATGGGCCCCATCGAAGAGGTTGACACTGTCAAGCTCTCAATGGGGGTGAGTAAGAGACCTGGCCTTGAGTATAAGTTAAGAAGAACTTGAAGAAATTTTACTATAGCCAAAATATTTTAAATAACATTTGACATTAAAGCACGTTTATTGTGGAAAATAAGATCGTGCAGACAAGCAAATAAAAGAAAGAATTCTCCCTCTTAGAGATATTTACTCTTAGAATGTTGCTGTATTTCTGCTTTTTTTTTTCCTTCTCTAAGTATCCATGGATGACATCAGACTCAAGTTGCCTATAAAATTTGCATCTCTTTTTTCACTTAATGTTTGATTACCTTTTAATCTTATTAAGAATTGCTGGCAAATTTGATATCTAATGGATGTATAAGATTATATCGTATTGGATACATTCAGTTTGAAGTACGCTGTGATCAATTTTTGTATATGTTTATGTACTTTTTTTTGGTCTTTTTTACAGCTGCACCCACGGTATATGGAGCTTCGTTCTCAGGCTAAGGCTCAAATCAGAGCTGTAGCCACTGGCCTATACCACAGCCACAGCAACGCAGGATCCAAGTTGCATCTGCGTGCGACCTGCACCACAGCTCTCGGCAACACTGGATCCTTAACCCAGAGTGAGGCCAGGAATTGAACCTGTGTCCTCATGGATGCCAGTCGGATTTATTTCTGCTGAGCCACAAGGGGAACTCCTGTATATGTACATTTTGAGGATAGCTAAAATGATTCCCATAGGAACAATTTCTAGAAGTGGAATAAAGTGATGATAATAAAAGTATGTGTTCCAGAGAGTGGATGTCAGGAAAATGAGATCAGGTGAATTAAACCACTCACAACAGTGTTTGGTACATGCCAAACAGTCAAAGAATGTTAGGTGTGATTGTTGAAATTATGTTCCACTTGATAAATATTTAGAAATAACATTCCAGTGGACTCCTTTTCATTTTTTTTTCATTTTTCAAAGTTTTTTTTTTGAAGTAGGGTTGATTTACAAGGTTGTGATAATTTCTGCTATAAAACAAAGTGACTTAGTTATGTATACAAACATCCATTCTCTTTCAGATTTTTTTCCCATATAGATTAATAGATTATCACAGAATATTAGCTAGAGTTCCCTGGTCTTTTTTTTTTTTTTTTTTTTTTTTTAAAGGCCACACCTGAGGCATATGGAGGCTCCCAGGCTAGGGGTCGAATCAGATCTATAGCTGATGGCCTATAACACAGCCACAGCCATGCAGGATCCAAGCTGCATCTGTGACCTACACAACAGCTCATGGCAACGCCAGATCCTTAACCCACTGAGTGAGGCCAGGGATCAAACCCTCATCCTCATGGATACTACTCAGGTTTGTTACCACTGACCCATGACTCTCTCTGGTCATTCTTTTTTTTTTTTTTCGTCTTTTTAGCTAGGGGTCAAATTGGAGCTGCAGCCGCTGGCCTACACCAGAGCCACAGCATCTTGGGATCTGAGCCATGTCTGCAACCTACACCACAGCTCACGGCAACGCCGGATCCTTAACCCACTGAGCAAGGCCAGGGATCGAACCCGCAACCTCATGGTTCCTAGTGGGATTTGTTAACCACTGAGCCACGACGGGAACACCCCTCTGGTCATTCTTAATATAAGCATGTCATCAAACATTTTAATAGTGGTTAAAATATTGTGAACCACAACACTAAGTTTTTGAAGGACATCTGAGGGAAGAGATGGGCTTCTGGCAAGAAGAGATTAAAGAAACCAGCAACGGGCCCTTTGAAGAGTGGATTAAAGGAGTGAGAAATAGCCTAGAAAGAAATGATGAGACAAATGTCACCATTTCATCTGATGTGAGTATGACTGGGATTTACTCTGGGGTGGCGTGCAGTCATGATGTGTGTGTGTATGCGTGTGAGATGTTGTGGGGCTGGTGGGAAAGAGAGGCAAGGCTCTTGTGATGCCTGATGTCTTCCTGGGCCCAGGCGTCCCCAGCAGATGGGCTTTGGGGCTGAGCAGCCAGGAGCAGTCACACATTGTTGAGGGCAGAGTAGAGACTGAGTGGGGTCATCAGAGCTGTGAGGAAGAAGACAGGCCAGCTGTTGTCCAGATTGGAACGGCGTGTTCAGTTGTGGAGAAGGTATAGCTGGAGACCATCTGTTTTATCATAGGGTTAAAAAGACCTAAGCAAAGCCTGGACTGAAGGATGATCCAAAGTGAAGGATCATCACTGAGGGATTACATTTCAATAAATGAGACTGGAATTCAGGAGGGTAGCAAAAAGACTAGGTTAAGAGAACCAAGGTGAGTGTGTTGCCTCCAGGGAACTGTGATCTAAAATGCATTTGCGGATTTCCTGTCATGGCTCAGTGGTTAACAAATCCGATTAGGAACCATGAGCTTGTGGGCTCGATCCCTGGCCTCGTTCAGTGGGTTAAGGATCTGGCATTGCTGTGGCTCTGGCGTAGACCGGCGGCTACAGCTCCGATTCGACCCCTAGCCTGGGAACCTCCATATGCCGCGGGTGTGGCCCTAGAAAAGGCAAAAAGATACAAAAAAATAAAAAATAAAAAAATAAAATAAAATGCATTTGTGGTGCCTGGAGGGGAAGCAAGCACTTCCACTTGCTCCTTTCAGCAACCACATAGGTTTGTGAGCTGAGGACTCCATTCTGTGTGGCTTTTAGCTTGATTACCTCCCACTGGGCTCACCCAGACAGTCTCACGACTTCAGTTATTGCCTTGCCATTTACTATCAGTGTGATCCTTGCATTTAAACGGCTGGGGTTGCCCAAGTTAGACAGCGAGGCTGACAAAGGTTGACTGGGATCCTCTGTCTTTCTAGTGCTTTCTGATGGACTTTGAGAAGTCCCTGGGGGCGTTCCCATGTGGCTCAGCAGGTTAAGGATCCAGCAGTGTCACTGCAGTGGCTCTGGTTGCTGCTGCGGTGTGGATTCCATCCCTGGCCTGGGAACTTCTGCATGCTACAGGTGCAGACAAAAAAAAAAAAAAGTCCCTGGAAACCCACCACCCCAATTCTGCCCTTCTAGGCCTGGCACCCCTCTATTAAACTACCCCTTTCCATGTTAAGAATTTCACGGAAGTCAGAGCATCCAGTAACAGCAGGCCTATTGACTCTGTGCTAAGCACCTTATATGCATCATCTCACCTAGCTGTTTATCAACTACAAGAGATTTAACAGAGTTTAAAGAATTTGTCTTAGATCACACCGATGTAAGTGGTAAGGCAGTAAATGCAGCCCAAGCCACCAGATATAAAGGCTCATATGATTTTCTGCTTTATTGACATATAATTGGATTGCAGTAAACTGAGCATATATACAATGTATATAGTATGTCAAGTGTATATCTGTGAAACCATCACCATGATCAAGAGGACTCAAGCCCTTGATCTTAACCACTAAGGAGAATTACTAATTATTATTAATTATTATTATTATTAATTATTAATCCTAATTCTTCCCTTGGCTTGACTAGATCAGTGTCAGTCCCATCCCGCATGGCAAGTGATCAGATATTTGAAGATGACCAAACTATGCGTCCTAAATCTTCTATTCCTTGAGATAAGCACCTTCCTGAATTTCTGCAAATGCATTTCATGGGACATAGCTGTGTCTCTTGTCTGCTTGTTAACCATTCCGTACTGATTTTGCCCAGGTACTTGGATATTTGGATGATTCTTCAATCCCAAAAGCCATGAAGCTATTGTCACAAGGTACACCGGCTGGGACCAGGCCTACAGGTGGCAGGCAGCAGTACCCACAGCAAGGCCCAGGGAGACAGGCTCAGTGGCCAGGGTTGGGATGTCTCTGGCTTAGCCCCATCTGCTCTGAATGCTCTCATCCTAGTAGGCTGACATCCTTCAACCAAAAATCAGTGTGCGTGTGTCTGTGTGTATGTGTGTGTGTTTCTTTTAGAAAGAGTAATAAAATTACTCTATTTAATTATTTTTATTGAAGTATAGTTGTTTTACAATATTTTATAAGTTTCAAGTATATAGCATGGCGATTCAATATTTTTTTGTTATACTCCATTTAAAGCTATTAGAAAATAATGGCTGTATTTCCCTGTACTGTATAATATATCTTTGTTGCTTATCTACTTTACACATCGCAGTTGTATTTCTTCATCCCATACCCCTCCCTTGCCCTTCTCCCAAAGTAAAATTTTCAATTGTCTTTTTTTCCCATTTTTTATGTACATAGAATAAATATAAATAACATCTATAAATATGTTTTGTATTTTGTATTTACATATATATTTTTCCATATAAAACCTATTTTTTTTTTTTAGGGAAGAAAAAATTCCCAAGTACAGGTTTCTTCAACTTCCACTAATTTTTCCTTTAAAAATATTCTTATAATTTGTCTGATACTAGACTGGGCATGTGTACATTATCTTATTTATTCTTACAACCATCTCCTAGACTAGAGTAGTAGTATTATTCCATTTCGCAGAAGCAAAACTGAAGCTTAAGGTATTTCAGTAACTTGCCAATTTCCATCGCTGTTAAATGACAGAGCCATAATATAAGTTGTCTGATTCTATGGCTGGAACAAGGCTTTGGCAGGTAAATGGCTGAGGGGAACAGGAAACAGTGGCTAAAATCCCAAGTCCAAGGACTCCTTTGATTAAATACTTTCATATACATCACACACACACACACACACACATTTTCTGCTTTTAGAAAAAACAGGATCATGTTCCACTTAACTTGGCAGTTTATGTACCATGGACAGCTTGACAGTAGATCTACCTTGTTTTTAATTTTCCTTTTTAAAAAAATAGCACAAGCACAACATAACTGATACTTGCCAAAAATGTGGATTCAGTGTTTCCCTTCCCAGGGATTCTGATTTGGGAGGCCACCTGGAGTCAAAAGACTTTCTGGTGATTGACAGGGCACCACTGGTAAAGAACCTCTGCTCTTCCAGGCACCCCCTGGAGGATGAATGGAATATAAACAAACAGAGCAAGGACATGACACAACCAACCCTTGACAAATGTCCCAGGGCCAGAGAGTTTGAGAGAAGAGGGAGAAGGTGGCTCTGTCCCCAGTATGGGGAGAGGTACAGCAGCATTCCTGTGGCAGACCAGGGAAGAAAGAGATGTTTCGCAGGGACTTACACAGGAGGGCAGTGGCAAGAAGGTGACGGCCCCCAAACACCTCTATGAGGAAATTATTTTAAAGTTGCTTTTGCATGGCAAACTCAGTTTTCCCCTAGACTGTTAATTTGAGATGCTTGGGCTGGGTTCATAGAGGGTTCCGGAGAGCTAAAGACCTCAGCGAGCCTCCTTTGATGCCATGTTAATGGGGAGGTGGGTAGGATCTGGGTACTGAAAGCACGTTGGTTCTACTTTCCATCAGGAAATAACATTTCCTATCACCCATTTGCTTAGGGCATTGGACCACATGTGTGATACGCACAAATGAAAGCTCTGAACTTCATGAGTCATTCATTTCAGTCTCTCCTCCCTCCCAATATATCATTGATTGACCCACTTGAGGGTCTCCTCCCTTCCATGCAGTGTCTTACTTGCCAAGGAATGAAGAAAGCGGTAACTAGCATAAGCCATCCTAAAGTGAACACTGGGGACGACAGTAAACAGGGAGCCACAACGCCAGTCCCAGTTTGGCCTCTCTCCCTCCATCTCCAGCAAGGACCTGTTCTGGATTCCTCCCAGGAAGCTCAGCCCCATTCCTGGGTCATCCCTTGGCAGGGGAGGGAGGGAGAGGATGGGGGAGGGGGAACTGAACCCAGCCCTGTCTCACTCTCCACCACTCAGCACCAGTCTGACCTGAACCAAGGCAGTGCCCTGATTCTGTTAACTAGGCTCCTGCCTCATTCCCCAAACTTAAGGTCCCCTCCGGGTACGACCGTTCTGAAGCTCCTGTCTGGCAGCCTGCCTCAAGCCCCAGATCCTTCATAGGATTAAGGACTAGCCTTTCTCTTGCCAGGCTCCTACCCGGAATCGGAACACTGCCCCAGGCCCAGACTCTGGCTGGGCTTGCCACTAGAGGACAGACTCTCCGAGCCAGCTTCCTGTTTGGATTTCCAAGTGCCACCTGCCCTACGTTCCTTAGAGCTGGACTTAACTGTTTGATGGAAACATTTCCACTTCTGTCTTAAGGTCTCCCTCTCTTAGCCAATGGCATCCCTGAGTGTAAGGAAAGAGTGCCATAAGCTTCAGCCACCTGCTAGACTAACTTTCTTTGCTAGCACCTGCCATTTCATTAGCACGCCAAGTACAGATAGTTACTCCACTGGGTGTGTCCACATCTCCTCTCTCCTGCCTAAGTAATTGGATATGCCCTACAATTCTGTGATATGGCTATGGCTTTACACCGTTGGTGGGTTCTGCAAGTGTTCTAATTAAATGAAACTTTCCAAATGAAATTTTCTTTTAAATATGCTAGAGGGACACTTTCCTTTTTTTTTATTAACAATATTTTTTAAAATTTATTTATATTTTAAAAATTTATTTATTTTGCTTTTTAGGAGGCATGTGGAGGTTCCCAGCTTAGGGGTCGAGTCGAAGCAATAGCTGCCAGCCTGCACCACAGCCATAGCAACTTGGGATCCAAGCCTCGTCTGCAACCTACACCACAACTCCCAGCAATGCCAGATCCTTAACCCAACAAGCAAGGTCAGGGATCACACCTGAGTCCTCATGGATACTAGTTGGGTTGGTTAACCACTGAGCCATGAAGGGAACTCCAGCAGTCTGTGATTCTTAATAGTTCCACCTTAACATGCCTTGTTTTGCATATTCAAAATTTCAGGTTAGAAATTCTCGAAACTAAGTACACTGGAATGAAGTCTCTGCCTGGGGATTTACTCTTCTGGCTTTTGTTTTTACAGACTGTCCTTAATGACCTGGGATTTTCATAACAGTTGCCAATCAGATACGCTTCACAGAGGGAAGCTGCTTTACCTCCAGAGAGGTGCTTTTTATCTTTCATTTTTGAAAATAACCGAAAGCGGGGGTGGGGGTGGGGCTCTTCTGAAGGTGGACCACTGGGCCACCCCACATCACCTTAAAGAAGGTCAGAACTCAGTGCCAAGCAGAGATAGTGATAGCAATGCTTCTGAGAAGTAGTGACAGCATTAACCAGCTCTTTTCTTCTGTAATTAACGAGGAGGTCCTGTATCTTTGTACTGGACCCTTTCAGCTAAGGGTTGCTAAATGTTTTACAAATGGTAATTAATTCAATTAAACTTCACATCATCACCTTGAGGCAGATAATTCCTCTTCGGGACATCTCATCTTTGCTTGCTCCAAAGTTGTCCACAGGTTATGCATTAAGGCAGATTAGAATAATTAATAATACAAGCTTGAGTTTAGATAAAGTTCTGGAACGAAAGATCTCAAGCACTTTCCACGGAAAGTGATGTGACTAACGAGGACTGAGGAGGGAGCTTGAGGCAGCTCATTGCCCAGGATGACAAGGCAGATACACTGCCCTCGTTTAGGGCTCTGCTCCATGCTGAAGGCACATGACCTTGAACAGTTCTTTGTGACCCCTCTGTGACTCAGTCCCTACAGCTCTCAAGAGGGGGCAATAATATTATTTATCTCCATACTTCATAGAGATGTTGCAAGGAATAATGTGTATAATACGCTGTGGAGTTCTCAGATGAAAGGTGGAAATTAACAGATGATGAAACATTGTTACCACTTATCTTCATACCACCTAAGTGGGTTAGGCAAGTAAAATAGCAGCATCACCCCACTCCCGGCAGGAACCAGTACTACCAGGATTTATTTCCCTTTAGCATCTATTATATACACCCAAAGACATTGAGAAGGGCTCAGGGCAGCAGGCACGCAACTGGGATAAAGGAAAGCAAGCTGAGACACCAGATCAGCAAAGAAGTAGCTAATTTTTGGTTTTCTTCTTCTTCTTCTTCTTTTTTCTCTTGCATTCTAATTTGAGATAGAGTATTTGAGGGGCAGAGAGAGAATCAGGGAATGGCAGAAACAATTTTTCCTCTTGGGCATTCCTCTTAATTCTTTTATCCCCATATATATAGGTATTATTCAGATTCCTGAGAATGGGCTCATGTGCAGGTCCTCCACTGGGGCTTTACTTTCAGTCTTCTCTGCCATCTCCATACATCTTTCTCTATCCATCTCCATTTGCCTAGGTCAACATGGAACTCCACACCTCCATGAACCTTCCTGGTCTAACTCCCTACCTGAACTTCCTCTGCCACTCCTTTGCAATTAGCACTTGTGTTGGAATTCATATTTTGGTGTGTCTTGCTTCCGGAAAGACTTAGCTCTTTCAGGGTGTATTTTGTTAATTTACGTTCTTCATCTAGTATAAGCCTTGGCTCAATGAAATGAATTAAATAGGTGTTAATGAAATGAATGAATGGAGTCTGTCAGCAAAATGTCAAGATTAGAAGTCAGACCACACCAAAACTTCATCCGCTACTTTTATCTTGCCATATCACACTCTGAGGCACCTGTGGTGTAGAATAGAAGTTTCTAACAGGCAAAATTAGGGGAAAGAGGACTCGTTTTATTTTATTTTATTTTTTTGTCTTTTTGCTATTTCTTGGGCCGCTCCCACGGCATATGGAGGTTCCCAGGCTAGGGGTCCAGTCAGAACTGTAACCACCGTCCTACACCAGAGCCACAGCAACGTGGGATCCGAGCCGCGTCTGCAACCTACACCACAGCTCATGGCAACGCTGGATCATTAACCCACTGAGCAAGGGCAGGGACCGAACCCGCAACCTCATGGTTCCTAGTCGGATTCGTTAACCACTGCGCCACGACGGGAACTCCAAGAGGACTTTTTTTAAATAATGAACTTTCAACTCCTTTGGATGAATTCCAAGGTGCATGGTCACTGAATCATAAGATAAGATGTTTAATTTTGTGGGAAACTCCCAAACTGTCTTCCAAAGTGGTTGTACCATTTTTGTTGTTTTTTTTTAATTTTTAATTTATTTTTATTAGGGTATGGTTGATTTATAGTGTGGAGTCAATTTCTGCTGTATAGTATAGTGACCCAGTCATACATATATATACATTCTCATATTATCTTCCATTACGGTCCATCCTAAAAGATTGGATATAGGTCCCTGTGCTCAGATCGCATTGCTTATTCATTCTAAATATAATGGTTTACATCTAACAGCCCCACGCTCCCCACCTATCCCACTTCTTCCCTCCTGCCCATTGGTAACCACAAGTCTGTTTTCCATATCTGTGAGTCTTTTTCTGTTTTGTAGATAGGTTCATTTGTGCCATATGTTAGATTCCACATATAAGTGATATTATATGGTATTTTTCTTTCTCGTTCTGACTTATTTCAATTTAGTATGAGAATTTCTGGTTGCATCCATGTTGCTGCAAATGGCATTATTTTGCCATTTTTTATGGCTGGGTAGTAGTCTATTATATATATGTACCGTATCTTCTTAATCCATTCATCTGTCAATGGACATTTAGGTTGTTTCCATGTCTTGGCTATTGCGAATGATGCTGCAGTGCACATACAGGTGTATTTCCATCAGCAATGAGAACTCCTATTGTTCCACATCCTTAGGGGTGTTTGGTGTTGTCAATGTTCCAGATTTGGACCATTTTAATAGGTATACAGTGATATCTCATTATTGTTTTAATTTGCAATTCCCCAATGACATAATCAAATGTATTGATTATAAATAACTAACCCAGAAGTTATCTACTTAAATTGTTTTCTTGGTTAACTGCTTTAGCCCTGACTATTAAATTCTTCATTTCTAAATATATGTCCACATGAAAATCTGCACATGAACATTTATAGCAGCCTTTTTCATATTGGCCCAAACTTGGAAACAACCAAGATGTTGCTTCAGTAGGTGAATGGGTAAATGAACTCTGGTGTATCCAGAGGATGGAATATCATTCAGCTTTAAAAAGAAAGGAACAATCAAGCCAGGAAAAGACATGGAGGAAACTTAAACAAATACTAATGAAAGAAGTCAATCTGAAAAGGCAATATGCTGAATGATTATAACCCTATAATGTACTAAAAGGCAACACTATGGATACAGTAAAAGAATCAGTGGTTGCCAGGGGTCTTGGGAGAATTAAGGGTGAATATGGGGAGCAGAGAATATGTTACTCTATACAATACTGTAAATGTGGATGTATGACATTATACATTTGTAAAAACCCATAGAATGGACCACACCAAAAGGAAACTCTAATGTAAACTGTGGACTCTCAGTGAAAATGATATGTCAGTGTAGGTTAAGTTGGTAAGAAATGTACAATTCTATGGGGGATGCTAATGGGGGAGAAAGGATATGTATTTGCAAAGAGTATATGGAAAATTTGTACCTTCTCGATTTTGGTGTGCCTCTAAAACTGCTATAAAAAACAAAGCCTATCAAAATTTATTTAGTAGTAAAATTTATTCTATAAATAATAATCAACTTTCAAAAAATGTTCTGAAGGGAAGTAGAAGATTAGAGGATTCAAGGAAACTGCCTATATGCCCATAATCTTGTCTAGATAGACTGAGTTACTTTAGAAGTTGCTCATGCAATGATTCCTGTAATATCTAAGTGAAAGCGAGTCAAGAAAAATTTTGCATATTTATGATATCAGTTTGCCTTCACTGATATCGTTGCTCATTGCGTTAAGCCTGGACTCAGGCCTCAAATTCAAGACTTCCTTACAATGGCCTCTATTTCTTGCTATATCTCACTCTTTCCTTCTTCTTTCACTAAATATTCCTTCTGCAGCAAAGGCGATGGACTTACTCTGGACAAGCCCGTGTGTTTCTCTTGCTGATGGCTCCCTTGCTTTAAATGCTCTTTCCTATGACCCTGTTCTCTGTCTAGACCCCAGCATCTCCACCTGTTCAAGGCTTTCGCTTCTGCTTTCAAGGCCTTTCTCAAATGCTACCTTCACAAAGAGAGTCTCCCGGTCATATAGATGCATTGTCCCTCACAGAACACTTGGTTATGCCAAATAAACCTATGGATACCCTGTTAGCTTAGTAACTACTAGTAACTAGGATCATGCATTGGGAGAGCTGCCTCACCGTGTTCACATACCCACTCCTCGGGAATTATTTATTTTCTGTGCCTTGTTTCCTTGTCTCCTAAGTGGGGGTGATCATAACAGGCCATTGTAAGGACTATAAATAGTGTGCGTAAAATGCTTAGAGTGGCTTTTGGTAGGTAAAAGGGTTCCATGAATGTTCTATTTCCTTTTCCATGGAACCTAGCTCTATTTCTGGGGACACTCATGCTTGCGGACCAACAGGGCTAAGTCAGGAAGAAGGCTGCCCAAGAGTCAAGGCTGGAGAGGCACTCAGACACTTTACCATTAGAACTTTTGAGGGAGGAAACATTGTTGCTGAGTCCTCAGTTCTCCCAGACCAAGTGGTTGAAATGATTTTCTATGGACCCCAGGTTTTCATAAACATTTTTTATGTTCTTAGGGACATGTTGCTATTCAAGTTTGGCTTAAATATTATCATGGCATAACCAGATCTGTCTAATGAGGTAGGTTCCTGGGAAGTTTTCCCCATAACTCTTAATCAGACATTCATCTTAACCTCACAGTGGTGCATGAATTGCCAGGTATATTCAGGAACTCAGCCAGAAGGAAACAGTGCAGGAATTGCCAGTTATGTGTAATAGAATGAAACACTTTTCTCTCACCTGCCCACTAGCACTGGTATGATATGATTACTTGACATACAAACATTCCTCGACCTCCATCAGTAAAATTTGAGATCTTGTTTTATTATTGTCTCTGCTAAATATGTAACTGACTGGCAGCTAGAGCTCTAAAAATTTATTTACTTTGAGATATCATTTTTATTGAAATATAATTCACATTTATGAAAATCATCTCTTTAAAAAGTATTTAATTTGGAGTTCCCATGGTGGCGCAACGGTTAACGAATCTAAGAACCATGAAGTTGTGGGTTTGATCCCTGGCCTTGCTCAGTGGGTTAAGGATCCGGCATTGCCATGAGCTGTGGTGTAGGTTGCAGTCGTGGCTCGGATCCCGAGTTGCTGTGGCTGTGGGGTAGGCCAGCGGCTACAGCTCCGATTAGACCCCTAGCCTGGGAACCTCAATAAATCATGGGATGCAGCCCTAGAAAAGGCAAAAAGACTATATATATATATATATATATATATATATATATATATATAATTCAGTGAGTTTTAGTATATTCACAAAGTTTTGCTACCATGAGCACTATCTAAATTCAGAACATTTTCATTCCCCTAAAAAAAATCCTATCCTCCTCATGTTTTGATCTTGTGATAAAATGTTTAATTTGGTTAAATTGTGCTAATAATTTTTAGAAATTCAGAGAACTGCATGTGTGTGTACACACACACACACACACCCATCCATAGATAGTAACTAGTATTAAAATAGCTTACTTTTTTTTTTTTTTTAAAGGGCCACACATGTGGCATATGGATGTTCTAAGGCTAGGGGTCTAATTAGAGTTTCAGCTGCCGGCCTGGACCACAGCCACAGCAACACCAGATCTGAGCTGCATCTGCAACCACAGCTCCAGACAAAGCTGGATCCTTAACCCACTGAGTGAGGACAGGGATCAAACCTGCGTCCTCAAGGATGCTAGTCGGGTTTGTGACCACCTAAGCCTCAGTGGGAACTCTAGCAGTAGTTTGCTTTTTACTGTTTATCTTATTTATACTTTACCATTTGCTCAATGTTTTACACACACACGTTAACACACACCCACTTTAGTCTTGGTCTTGTTAGGGTTTTTCCTTTCAGGTCCGGGATACTAGTGCCAACTTTTTCTGTAGCTTGAAGGAGAGTGAGTGGACACGGCAAAGGAAATAATAACTCTCCATTATTGAACACACCTTGTTTCCCAGGCATGGGGCCTCATATAACAAATTTAGGAGGCGAATTGCCTTATGATCGTCTTTATTTTACATGTGAGCAGATGGAGGCTTCTGGAGTTTATGAGACGTGTTATCCCAAGGTGGCTTAACTGGGAAAGTCCAAGTTTGAATCCAGGCCCTCCAAATGCAGAGCACATGCCTTTAAAAACTGCTGGGCTCTACTCCTTGCTATTAAATTGGGCATTTAATTTAATGATACCAACAACTCTTGATTGGAGCAGTACAATATGTTTTCCCAAGCCCTCCTTCAGTTCCTCCGATTACTGGATGAAAAGAGCCAGCCGCTTGCTGGTCACATGATCACACAGAGAGGCCAGTGTCGGTGGCCAAAAGGATTTTGTTTTTCTGTTTTTTGTTTTTCATTTGTTTGTTTTTCCCAGAGTTTACATTTAGATGTGTATTCCCCTCCATCACACCAAGACTTCTGGGAGTTACCTTAGACTTCTGTTTTAGCTCTTATAATAACTAACCACCTTTTATCATATTTGTTTGCATATATAATCCTGACATCAGTCTGAGGGTAGCAAATATGACTTGATGTATAAATGTCTTCCCTGTGCTCAAATAATGTATATTGAATGAACCTGTAAGAAAATTTACAAAATGAGTCTTGCCACATAGTCACTTGAATATTTTATTTCTGGACCTCCTTGAGAGTTTAGCCACCAAAATTTTAGTGAGAAGAGACTACCCAGTATGGTTATATCTTTGTTCTTTTTCTACAAGTTTCTCAAAAGAGTCAACGTAGTTCCCCAGACACATTAAGTGGAATGTGTTTTGCACACACAGGGAAATGTGATTTCAAACACCTTTTGAAGAGAATTAGTCATAATTTGTACCTTTTGTAAGCAAAATGAATGAAGATCCTATTAAAAGCCAATGGATTAGGCCTTTCATTGAGCAAATAAAATCTGCAGCTCTGTTAGCCTCCCTCTACCCCACGGACTTAGCCTCAGTGAATAAAGTGAATAAAGCAGTGACCTGGGAGTCCCTGTGCCTGCTTTCCACTCCTACAAGAGGTCCTGCCAATTCTGCATTGTCCCGCTGGATTTGCAGTCAGATGTCTTAGGCTGGCAGGCACTGTGCAGGCAATGAGCTCTTTCCCTGTAAGTTGGGCACAAAAAGATCAGCATGGGAGCAGCCTCCTTTGGGACAGAGAGAATGCAGCAAGCCAGGAGCCGGCAGAAATTCCTCCAAGCAGAGGGTGGCTCGTGGGAGGAGTTCTGTTTGCAAAGTATTGTCATTTGCTGAGAGAAGGTGTGTGCTCCAGAAGGAGTTTTAACCTGGAGGATCATTAACTCTTTCCGTCAGCTGGCGCTGCCGTGGCTCGGCAAGTTCAAGTTCGTCCTGGACGCATCTGCTCTGGAAGGTCAGGGAGGTGTGGAATCCTTTTCCATGGGGGACCACTTTGAGAAGGGCCAGCACGCTTTGCTCAATGAAGGAGAAGAGAATGAAATGGTAAGATTAGAACCTTCCCCTCTCACCATTCCCCCTTCCCAGCCTCCTGCACACACACACACACACACACACACACACACACACAAACTTCTCTGTGATTTGATTCTGGTATAATGTGAGAAAAGATAATGTTCAAGAAGTCTTTCTTTCTCATAAATGTAACCTCAGAGAGGAGAAATTTGCTAGGAAGGAAATATCGTATTCATTTTTTCGAGAATGTTTTCTTTTTAAGTAAAATCGAAAGGGAGAGAGGTACAAAGCCACTTTATGACATGTTTTTGAGCCTCATCAGTAAAGCAAGTTCTGTTCAAAACGTCTCATAATTTCAGCAAATCCCTTATGTTGGGAGCAGTGTATTCCCTGATAGGAAGAAGTGGCTCTGCTACAGCAAAGTAGGAGGACAGCTGGGTTCTGACCTTCTTCTGCTCACCTATCTGTGTTCATAGAGACGGCTGGACAGGGAAAACATATCAAATATTAGCAATCATCAGCCTCCATGCATTTCTGTTTACTTCTAGGATTTTACTTGTAGCTCCCTAGAGAGAGATTGGTTACAGAAAACTTTCTGGAGTTCACGGTCTCTTTTATTTTAAATGTGTTCCCATCTGGGAAACTGTAGGAAAATCAAAGATGATTCTTATGCTCTTGCTGAAATTAAAGCTGTAGTTCTCAATTACAATATAATCAAGAGAGTGTTAGAAATGTGTACTTCTGTTAATAAGGCCGTTCTGCTAATTGTGTAAGCACAGTCTCTTATGCCAGTAATGGTGTAATTAAAATGTTAAAATGTGATGCTCTCATTCTACAATAGCATTTTTATCTTCCTGGAATTAATGTATAAATAACAAACCCCAAAAGATATTTACTTAAAATGTTTTCTTGGTTAATTGCTTTAGCCCTGACTATTAAATTCTTTGTTCCTAAACTGGTCTTTCAAGTCTAATCTGCTTACCTGTTCCTATAGCAACAACATTTTTTGGACCTTCAAGAGTAGATCCCTTCTGCTATCAAAGCTAAAAACAATTATAAGGGAATAAATGGCATCCAAGTTTACATGGCTTTCTTAACCATCTTCTTACTTCCTCTGGATTCGATCACCAAGTGGCAATTACCTTTAGTCCCTACACAAATGTCAGCAGGAATGACCTTCTGACCCATATGGATATCATCCTTATTTTTCCCAAGTGTTTCCCCTTTGTTAAGACAATTGAGAGAATTCTCTAAATAGGTTGAAAATTTCATCACCACCTTGAATATTCTTTACCAGAAGGCAGAGTTCCCTGCCCGCGAATGGTTTTTAAATTCTCCCTCAAATCCTCAGATGAAGACACACCTACTCTTTTCCCATACACTCATTTCTGCTCTTCCTGACTTTGTCATTCAAGAGTCATGAAGAATCAGCTACTTCCTGGTAAGACATTTCCAGGTCAAGGGAAAATACTATTCCTTCTTTAGCCTATGTGTTCTAGGGAAGCAATTTTGTTAATTGGTCATCTTCCTAGAAGTACCACCCAATCAGTGCATAGGAGTGTCAATGTTTTTTTTTCGGTATTGTTTTGCCCTGTTTTTTGGCCATGCCTGCGGCATGTAGAAGTTCCCAGGCCAGGGAACTGCTTGTCTAATTGACATCAGCCATTAAGTCCAAGGATCAAACTCTCACCATAGCAGTGAAAACGCCAGATCCTTACCCACTTGGCCACCAGGGAACACCATCAGGGTGTCAACTTAGTTTTGCATGCAGCTGAAAGCCCAGTTAGGAGAAGGCCTTTGACATGGAAAGGGACACTGTGTTTTCTGGAGGGGAGTCATTTGGCTGGTAGCCTCAGTGGAGGTGCAGCCATTAGTATGCGCCCTTGAGCTCTCCATCCTGCTCTGCCTGGAGAAAACTGGCCACCTGCCTGTTGCTGTGTCTGACACTCTGTCCTTTTTTAACTCACTACTCCATTCCCTTCACTCAGTATAGTCCACTCTCAGAATTAGCAAGATATCTTAAATGCATTGCACATATTTTTAACAGTGATTTTTAGTTTACGAAGTAGTTTCTTGGCCACTAGCTAATTTAGTTTTTGCTGCACCCTGTGAGGTGGGTGCTATGATTCCCATTTTATGTTTTTTCTTTTCTTTTCTTTAGGCCACAGGTGCAGCATATGGAAGTTCCCTGGCTAGGGGTTGAATTGGAGCTGCATCTGCCAGCCTACACCACAGCCACAGCAAGGCATGATCCAAGGTGCATCTGTGACCCACACCACAGCTCATCACAATGCTGGATCCTTTAACTCATTGAGTGAGGCCAGGGAATGAATCCACATCCTCACGGATACTAGTTGGGTTTGTTTCCATTGAGCTACAATGGGAACACCTGGTTCCCATTTTAAAGAGGAGGAAACTGATGCCCTAGAATTTGCTTGTCTCATTTATATCAGCAATTAAGTCCAGGAGCTGAGAACCACATAGGTGGTTTAAGTTGGTAGACCAGCAGATAGCCCATTGATACCTTCTTCAGCTCTTCTGGAGGACATAACACTCTTAACAGGAGAACACACACCTTCTTTGTTTTTTTGTTTGTTTTTTGTTTGTCTTTTTCTAGGGCCACGCCTGCGGCATGTGGAGGGTCGAAGGCTAGGGGTCTAATCGGAGCTATAGCCACCAGCCTACGCCAGAGCCACAGCAACTCAGGATCCGAGCCATGTCTGTGATCTAAACCACAGCTCAGGGCAACGCTGGATCCTGAACCCAATGAGCAAGGCCAGGGATCGAACCTGCAACCTCATGGTTCCTAGTCGGATTCGTTAACCACTGAGTCACGATGGGAACTCGCACACATCCTCTTTGAATAAAACAAAGCTTAGGAGCATCAGATCTTAGATTCCCCAGGATCTCTTGTTGTGTGTGATTTGTATTTCCTGAGCCAGTCTAACTCCTTTGACCTCAATGTTGATCTCTTAGAAAATCAAGATTGTCTAGAAATGTGTAGTACCAATGTATTTAGAGTTTCTTGCTTTCTAATACTCACTGTTTGGACCTTTGCAGAATTTGTTCCTCTGATGATAGAAATGACTGCAAATTTCAAGGGAAAACACTTAGAATAAGGTTTAGTCCTCATGTCAAATGAGGAAGCAAGGAATATTTTCAGGCTTAGCGTGGTGCCTGGGACTATCTTCCATTCTAGAATTAATAAAACAGGAACAAAAGAGCCACTCTGGGAGAACTGAAAGTCATACCCTTAAGTGTAAAATGAGACAAGAGCCAATGGAAGAAAGAATTGGTTAGGAGGACAAGGCCGGAAAGGGGACAAAGTGACCTTCAGAGAACTATCACCCAGATGGCTGCCTTAGAAAGGCCTTATAGAGGAGAACAATCTTTTTCTTCTTCTTTTTTTTAAAATTTTCTTTTCATGGCTGCACCTGTGGCATATGGAAATTCCTGGGCTAGGGGTTGAATTGGAGCTGAGCTGCTGGCCTATACCACAGGCACAGCAACATGGGATCTGAGCAGCATCTGTGACCTATAACACAGCTTGCAGCAATGCTGGATCCTTAACTCACTGATCAAGCCCAGGGATCAAACCTGCATCCTCATGGACACTCTGTTTGGTTCTTAACCTGCCGAGCCACAACAGGAACTCCAAGTCCAATTTCCAGACAGCACCATAATGGGACCAGAGGCCTGACTCTTGCTAGCCTTGGGATGGCCACTTGCCTGCTCTAGCCTGAGTTTTTGTATCCGTAAAATGGGAGTAGTCCTTCTCATTTCACCTGCCTCACAGGGCTCTTAGGAGGATCAACTAAGTCTCTGTGGAAGTGTTAAGAAGAATAACATTCTGGAGAAGCGTAAGCTGATGTTATCTATGCAAAGATAGGAAGAGTCAGGACCTCAGCAATTAACCATTGGATAAATATTGTCCCCCCAAAAAAGAAGTCATTTTTTCTCATTAAATAGTGACAAGGGAGGAATATACCCTTTTATTCACAAGCCATGGAGACATTTATAAACAGAAGGGAGCTGAGTTTCTTTGTAACCTGCCTTAGAGTACTTACTTTGGAAAACACCTACCAGTCTTAGGACTCAGTTTTCTTATTTGTAAAGGGATTGTATCAAGCTGGGAGCTCAAATTCCTTTAACTTATGATGTTATTTATGTATCTTTATTATGAAGGGCCTTAGAAACACTGAGTGTTCATTTCCTTACACCATGAATGAACAAAAATGCAGTTTAATTGATTCAAACTTTACGTAACATTATCATTAATTACACTCTAATGAAATCATACTCTCTTGTGTTGCACATTTATTTTTAATTTTTTTTTTCTTTTTGGCTGTGATGGACACCTCTATACATGTATTTTTACATATTTATTGGATCATTCCATTAGGATAAAGTCCTAGAAGAGCATTGCTGCACTAAAGGGGGTATGTGTTTTACTTATTTTTATTTATTTATTTATTTGGTCTTTTTAGCCTTTTCTTGAGCTGATCCCGTGACATATGGAGGATCCCAGGCTAGGGGTCTAATCGGAGCTGTAGCCACCGGCCTACACCAGAGCCACAGCAACTCGGGATCTGAGCCGCATCTGAGACCCACACCACAGCTCCCAGCAGAGCCAGATCATTAACCCACTGAGCAAGGCCAGGAATTGAACCCGCAGCTTCATGGTTCCTAGTCGGATTCGTTTACCATGGCGCCATGATGGGAACTCCAGGGGGTGTGTGTTTTAAATCTCGATTGATACATAATGCCAAGTCGCCCTCCTTAAGATTGTGGTCGTACCAATTTATACTCTGAGTAGTGATCATTTTTGAACATACTTGCTTTGTCTACCATACAGGCTAACACTGAGCAGTATCAACTTTTTTTAACTTTGGCTCATCTGGTATGTGAAAATGATACTTTATGGCTGCACTATTTTGCATTTCTTTGAAGTTGATCACATCTCTATATGTTTACTAGCATTTAAAAAAGTTTTATTAAAGTATGTTGATGTACAATATTGTGATAATTTCTGCTTTACAATAAAGTGATTCAGTTATACATAGACATATATTCATTCTTTTTCAGGTTCTTTTCCAATATAGGTTATCACAGAATATAAGTAGAGTTCCCTGTGCTATACAGAAGGTCTCCACTGACCATCCATTCCATGTGCAATAGTATATATAACTAGCATTTTTTTTTTAACTAGAGTATCTTAATGTTATCACTGATGTTATATCAACTAGTAGACTGGGTAACCAAAAAGTAGTGACTGTGGAAAAGCAAGAGAAACTCTTTGTGAACTTCCAAGTCGTTTCTGAGAACGGCAAAAAGTTGGTGCCAGGGGCACATAATATGGCTGCAGGGTGGTGTGTGGTCTTCGCCACATTGGAAGTCCTGTCGTGCCTTCAGCATGAGCTGGGGACATCTGTTCCTGGCAATTATTTGCTTCACTTTGATAGCTGATGTTGGCCTTTTCTTCCCTAACGCCAGGGAGCGAAAGCACCTCCCCCCACCTCAATAGCCACTTATTTATTATGCTCCAGGAGCACCTCCGAATTGGTTGCCAATGTTAACTAGTGAACCCACAGATCTCATAGTGGAGGAATTGTGTCCCGACTGAGACATTTTGTCAGCTGAAGTGTTCAGGAAGCTGGGCCACTGGCCAAGTCTAGTGTTTTTATTCTTGATTCATTGCTGTAGAACTCCCATGAAGTCAACTCATCTCTGATTGAAACTCTTGAAGAATAAGATTTAATGGCTTCTTGAGAACAGGGACCTTGCTTGATTCACCTTTCTATGGCCTCCTTCTCCCCTTTCCTGCTATCCCCAGGATTTAGCACAGTGCTTGGCACGAACACTCAGGGCACATTTGATGGTACAGTTGCAAGCTCCATTAACCTGCCATTTTGCATTCTGAGAAGAACAGGGAGGCTGCAGGGCTCAAAGGGAGAAATAGTTTTAGTACTTTAAAGAGAAACCTAGGAAATTTTATGTTATTTATTTGGGATTGTCAATTGTCTTGTGAATTTATCAACTGAACGCTCTCTCCCTCAAGCATGAGCAAAGCTTATTCTTCAGTTAATTAGCCATCCTACACAATTTTTCTGTGAGATATCTTATTCTACTCTTTTACCCACTCACGTATAAACTCAACAAATATTTACCAAAAGCCTATTCTGTGCCAGGAGTCCTCTTTGCTAACCAAAGAGGATTTCGTGTGAATGGTAAATAGTTTCTGTTTTCAAGGAGTTCACAGTCGAGTGGGCAGGACCAAGTACAGAATTTGTGGGGCCCAGTGCAAAATGATAATGAAGTGCCCTTGGGTCAACAATTATGAAGAACTTCAGGATGGTCCAGCAGAGCATTGTACCAAGTTCAGGGCACTTGCAGGAGCAGGGTCCAGTGTGACTGTCCAAGCCATGTGCTCATGAAGCTGGTCCTACAAGTGGGGGAAACCGGGTACAAACATGACGGAAATGTGATGAAATAGGTACCATTGTGGGATTTATGCATACAGAGGGGTGGGAGCACAGAAGGAACTCAGTCAAAGAACACTTCAGGGAGAAAGACGGGGTTTAAATTTCCCCGGAGGAGTAGGTAAGGGAAGGCCGGACTGTGAAGGACTTTATAAGACATCCTAATGAATGTACATTTTATCTTTTCCAATCATTCTCAAGTCCTGGTCCATGAAAACACCATGGCAGGATCAAGTTGGAGAGACTATAAACAATAGATTCCTAGGCCCCCATTACATACTTACTGACTTAGAAGCTTTGATGGTGGAGCTGGATTTGGTCAGAATGCTCGTGTGATGACAGCTCAAGGGACACAGTGGAGGAACCTCTGGAAGATTCAAAATAGGGACTGGTACAGTAGGATTTGCTTCCCCCAAGGCTGTTACATCAGGGGGAGAGGAAGAACTGTTGGAGGAGGAGAGTCAAGGAAGGAGTGCTTGAAATAGTCTAGGTGAGAGATTCAGGCGTACAGCTCGTCAGAGAGGATGCTAAGTGGCGAATGGATTTAAGAGACTTTGTAGACTGTGGGGTAAGAGAGAGATGATGATGATGATGATGATGATGAATTTATTTTTAGGGCCGCACCTGCAGATATGGAGGTTCCCAGGCTAGGAGTCAAATCGGAGCTGCAGCTGCTGGTCTACACCACAGCACATCAATGCTAAATCTGTAACCCACTGAGTGAGGCCAGGGATTGAACCCTCATCCTCATGATACTAGTAGTGTTCATTAACCACTGAGCCACCACAGGAACCCAAGAGAGAATATTATTAAGGAAGACTTTAGTGTTCCTACTCTGTCCAATGGGAGAAGATGATGCTACCTTTAATCCTGTTGGGAAAGTAAAAACTAATTGGGGGTGGGAATGGCAATAGTAGTTATGAAAACTTACAGGGTGATTGATCTGAACTAAGAAACTTACACATAGTAACTTTTTTAACTCTCTCAGCATCCCTAGGAGTAATGATCATTTCTTTTCTACAAATGAGAAAACTGAAGCACAGAGAAATTAAATGACATGTCTAAGTTCATTTGGTTAAGGAAATGGAAAGATATAGCTTAAGTGCCCACTTTAAATATGGTGGTTTACTGCCTTGTAGGTGTTGTTAAATTCTGGGCGCACTATTTTACTTGTTGGTGGCAAAAACAGCAGGGCATAATGGAAAGGAACTCAACATTAGGAGCCTGGAGTCGACAAGCACTGTAGTGTTAGCTGTGAAATTATTCATTCTCACAAGCTTAAACAAGACTGGGGCTACCTCTCTTTGACTTCGCATCATTTACAAGATGGAGATAATAATACCTTAAGGTTTAAGCAAGGGACCAATGCAGATGGTTTCTTGAGGTCCTCTCCAACATACATAAAATATAACTTATAAAGTCTTGAAACAGGTGGATAAAATCTCTGTGAAACATCTTCAGAAATTTGAAATTACACTCTTGAGTTTTTCAAAGTTCTACAAGATTGTTTAGTTGTGGAAAGAAGAACATATCTGGAGATATTACATGAAATGAAATTCATAGTAGTCCCTGTATGAATTATTCATGAATAAGGGACTGAAGAGTAGATCTATTTATGAATAATTAACCAGTGCTGAACCCTATAGCTTCCTTAGGCCCAGAGAAGACGCAGAGCACAGGGACTTGACCTTCAAAAGAGCTGGTAATTTGGTGAAATGTCCAGAGGAAATTTACTCCTGGGAGCCAGTTTCAAGACTCTGTGGTTCTTTCAAAATCTTGTGAAGACTAACCAGAGTGGGACCACCTATCTACACGGCCTAAGCTATTTCTAGATGCCCATCATGTAAACCTTGGTGAGTTGCTTGAAAACACAACCGGAGAGAGTTAAAAGGCAGCTCAGAACATCGCCTCCTCACATTTGTCCTCACCTGAGGCTAGTCTTATGGACAATGAGCACAGGTATGCCCTAGATGCCCCCTCAGAATAAGAACAGAAGGTAGCCCAAATGTGCTGCGTGCTTTCTGGAGAAATATTATGTCCCTCAGGCCAGGACGCTTTCTGATTTTAGTGGCTGCACACACTTTCTGACTTTACTGGCTGCAACCATAATAACCTCAGCAATTTTCAGATTCTGTTAACTTCTTAGGGAAACCATGGCTGGAAGATGTTGAATCTCTGATGGTCCGATCTCAGGATCGGTACAGAGAAGATGAGACTGTGAAGAAGGATCAATTGTTGAGACTAGTTCAGAACCAAAAGCACCCAAGAATTCAGTTTGGATAGATTAGTGGTCCCTTTACTTGCTTTTTAATGGAAGAATAAAGTTGATTTTTATGGCCCACATTTACCTTCAACATTGCTCTCCCTCAGCTTGGAATCGCCAAGGATGCTAAGGATCTTTCAGCTTGGAGACCATGCCTCTCTGGGCAGGTCTTTCCTTTAGCTAATTACAAGAGACAATTTTTTACTTCTCATTTTCTCTGATCACCCAAATGTGGTCATTTTGCTCTTCTCAGAATGCATTATATACTTTCTCTGCCAGGGATGTGTCTTCACTCTGATACCTGGCTGTCAGAATCCTGCCCATCCTTCAGAATTTGTCTCAAATCTGACCCCTTCCTTAAAAGCCATGTGGGGCACCTGGATCACACTTGACCATTTCCTCGTCTGGAGCAGATTTGAATGCCTGCTATAGCAATTTTCACTAGGTTTTGAAGTGGAGTCACATGTTTATCCTTCTCCCACAAGCAATCGTGGGATAGTATGGGCAGGTG
This sequence comes from Phacochoerus africanus, assembly GCF_016906955.1. Classification (NCBI taxonomy): domain Eukaryota; kingdom Metazoa; phylum Chordata; class Mammalia; order Artiodactyla; family Suidae; genus Phacochoerus; species Phacochoerus africanus. Next base: position 210,946,154 of record NC_062544.1, on the reverse strand, counting down.
CTGTGTCTTGTTTCATGTCTATGTTTTACATGTAACACTGAAGTTACTTAATATGTGGCTGATAAGGTGGATTGAGATTTTGTTCAAATATTTCAAGAGTTTTTCTCTTCTTTTCTGATTCAGTGGAGTCATTCATCTCAATTTTACAAAAGGAAGCACTGAGACATTGTCGAATTTGTTCAATTCTGGAAGCCAAGAAGCAGCAAAAACAGATCTTGAACCTCAGTAGCTTGATTTCAAAGCTCCTGCTGCAACTACAATAGCTCCTTGGTTACCCTCACTGCTACCACCCCTACTAATACTACTGTCTCTATTACTGCTATCACTACTATTACTACCGCCACGACTAGCACTATTATTATCACCACTACTACCATTACTGCCTCTATTACCATCACTACTGTGATTACTGTTACTACCATTGTTACCACTATTACCACCACCATGACTACCACCACTGCTACCACTATTGGTACCATTACTACCACCAGCACCACTACCACTATTACCATCACCACCATGACTAGTATTACTACTACCATTACTACCACTATTGCCACCACTACCACTACTATTACTGCCACGGCCACTACTACAACTACTACATAAACCCAAGACAGTGTATATCAGCAGCTATTTTATGCTTTGGGCTCCTTTTGAGCTTGTGGGAAACACCCTCTGTGCCTCTTTTTACACGAGTCACAGCGCTCCGATTTTCTGTGCATAGATGTGAGCAAGGGCACAGATCGCCAATACCCCCCTGCGGTTTTTAGTTATCTGTGTGTGCCTGCATCCCCTAAGCGATCTCACCTCATGCTCTTATCCCTCTGCCAGGGTGGCCTCCTTGGCTTGTTACTCGGTGTGGTGCTAGGCTTCTAGTGGGGTCCCTTGTTTGACCTGATCTTAGCTGGTCCCTTTGTGTTTGGGTTTCAGGAAGTGGTACTTGGTCAATATTCCTCTTCATCCTGTCCTTGACAGCCACTTCCATCTTCTATCAGTTATTGGCCTTCGGTAGGAGTTTCCTGCCCCTCCCTTAGCCATTGCTTGGGCATGATTTTGTAGAATCCTGCTTTCAGGATGGTGAGTGGTAGAGGGGGTTTGCTTCTATTCTTCATTTAGCATCAGTGGATTTTTGTTTGGGTCCTGGGAGAGGATTTTCTACTTAGAAATAATATGTCAATTTAGTTATATTAGTTTTCTTCTCAAGACCTCACATGGGGCCTTCTTATAACTCCAGGATTATGTATCCCCAAGTGTTAAGCCAGTGGAAAAAAATAACTTGCTTTTCTTTCAATAGTCTCAGCAAAAAAGAGGAGCAAAAAAGACTCATCTTTTCTCACTGTCTCTGACTGGGTCATCTCTCCTTTTCAAACTTATTGGTGTGGACAGGGAAATATCATGGTCTTAGTCACATGCCTGGTCCTAGAGTTGGGGTCAGAGTCAACCCTATATGAAGTACATCAGCAGAGGGAGGTGAAGGGGGCAGTTTGACAGAAGAAAATTGAGGTATTGGATGCTATCACCTGGAATGAGATAAATGGGGATTGGGTGGCCTAAACAAAAAATGCGAATGGACAAAAAAACAGAATTTCCAATCTGATAGTCAACAAATAATAGTTTAGTTGAAGTGAACAAATAATGTTTAAAGGGGTCAAGTGCCCCTGTAATATTGTTTTTTGCCTGAGAGAATATATAATATAGAATTTTCCTGATGGCATTTTAAAGAGAAGAGGTAGAAAAGGGCTTTTAAAATATATACTAAAAAAAAATTGGAGTTCCCATCATGGCTCGGTGGAAATGAATCTAACTAGCATCCATAAGGACGCAGGTTTGATTCCTGGCTTTGTTCAGTGGGCTAAGGATCTGGTGTTGCCATGAGCTGTGGTGTAGGTTGCAGATGCAGCTCAGACAGCATGTTGATGTGGCTGTGGTGTAGGCCGGTGGCTACAGCTCCAATTCGACCCCTAGCCTGGGAACCTCTACTCATATGGTGTGGAGTAAAAAAATAAAATAAAATAAAGTAAAATAAGTAAAATATGCATTTATTTTTCTGATTTTATTTTTATTTAAATTTATTTTTAAATTGAAGGATAGTTGACTTAAAATGTATTTAAGTCAAAAATAGAATAAAATAAAATATGTATTTATTTTTCTGATTTTATTTTTATTTAAATTTATTTATTTATTTTTATTTTATTTTATTTTATTTTTTTGTCTTTTTGCCATTTCTTGGGCTGCTCCCGTGGCATATGGAGGTTCCCAGGCTAGGGGTCTACTCGGAGCTGTAGCTGTCAGCCTACACCAGAGCCACAGCAATGCGGGATCTGAGCTGCGTCTGTGACTTACACCACAGCTCAGGGCAACGCCAGATCACTAACCCACTGAGCAAGGGCAGGGATCGAACTCACAACCTCATGGTTCCTAGTAGGATTAGTTAACCACTGCGCCACGACAGGAACTCCCAAATTTATTTCTAAATTGAAGGATAGTTGACTTAAAATGTATTTGTTTCAGGTGTAAAGCAAAGTGACTTGGTTGCACATATATATATATATATATATGTATATATTTAAATATACTATATATATATATTTTTCTGATTATTGTCCATTGTAGGTTATTATAGGATATTGAATATAGTTCCCTCTTCTATACAGTAAATCCTTGTTTTTTTTAATCTATTTTATATATTATAGTGTGTATCTGTTAATCCCATACTCCTAATTTATCCCTCCCCCCCACTTTCCCTTTGATAGCCATAGGTTTATTTTTTATGTTTGTGATTCTGTCTCTATTTCGTAAATAAGTTCATTTGTATTTTTTTTTAAATTCCACTTATAAATGATACCATATAATATTTGTCTTTGACTTCATTTAGCATAATAATTTCTAGGCCCACTTATGTTGCTATTTTCTTTTTTTTTTTTTTTTTTTGCTATTTCTTTGGGCTGCTCCCGCGGCACATGGAGATTCCCAGGCTAGGGGTCAAATCGGAGCTGCAGCCACCGGCCTACGCCAGAGCCACAGCAACGCAGGATCCGAGCCGCGTCTGCAACCTACACCACAGCTCACGGCAATGCCGGATACTTAACCCACTGAGCAAGGGCAGGGATTGAACCCGCAACCTCATGGTTCCTAGTCAGATTCGTTAACCACTGCGCCACGATGGGAACTCCATGTTGCTATTTTCTGATATTCGATGATTAAAATGTGTACAATACAGAAGTAAAAGAAGAATGACAATGATGCCATCACCAAGGCAAATTCCAAATACCACTAGTATTTTATTTGATACATTTATCTTTCAGTCTTTTTTTTTTTTTTTGGCGTGCCCATGTTGTCTCTGTGAGTATGCAGGTTCAATCCCAGTCCTCACTCATTGGGTTAAGGATCTGGCATTCCTGCAACCTGTGGCATATGCCTCAGCTGCAGCTCCAATTCAACCCCTAGCTTGGGAACTTCCATATGCCACAGTTGTGGCTGTTAAAAAAAAAAAAAATTCCATGTAAGAGTTTCTACTGGCTCAGCAGGTTAAAGATCTGGCATTATCACTGCTGTGGCTCACTTTGTTGCTGTGGTGCAGCTTTGATACCCGGCCTGGGAACTTCTGCTTTCCATGGGCATGGCCAGAAAATGTTATTACATATATATCTCCCCCTATATTATTGAAAATACTTAAATGTTATTTTAATGGCTGTATAATATTATTTAATGATTACTCAATTCTTATATACATGGATCGCTTTCTATTGCTACGAATATTACAGTGACTATCTCTGCATATGAATCTTGTCTGCATTTTGTGTTAGAGGGATTTTTTTTTTTTAGAAAAACTGTCTTTCTCAGTTCCTAAAATCATGCCCTTTGAGGGTCTGTGCATTTGCAAGGCAAGATGGGCTTTCAAAATCCCACTCAAGAGTAGAGCTCTAGGAGTTCCTGTCATGGCTCAGTGGTTAAGGAATCCGACTAGGAACCATGAGGTTGCGGGTTTGATCCCTGGCCTTGCTCAGTGGATTAAGGATCCGGCATTGCCGTGAGCTGTGGTTTGGGTTGCAGACACGGCTCGGATCTTGTGTTGCTGTGGCTGTGGTGTAGGCCTGTGGCTACAGCTCCGATTGGATCCCTAGCTTGGGAACCTCCATATGCCACGGGAGCGGCCCAAGAAAAGGCAAAAGATAAAAAAAAAAAAAAAAAGAGTAGAGACCTAGACTCACAGGGAACTGCAGGAAAGGATATGGTTATGATGCTCAGAAATGCCACTTTTGCCACTCCCCATCTCAGAACCATGAAGAGGAATGTGTAATAGACAATTGTGAAGCTTCTATTTATTTAAAGGCTTTTGGGGCAAAAGGCATAACATGCATATAAAGGATCAGTTCTGACCACAGCACTCCCAAAAAGGGCTGCAACAATAGATTGGGGAGGCTCTATATTTCATTTCAGAAAAGTTTTCCAGGTATCTTCCCTCTGCTGTTAATACCCTAAGAGGAATAAATAAAAGCTAGATTTCCTATTATCTTGGTATCAAACTCTATCCTCTGTGGCCACAGCTGTAGTATCTGTTCTTTAATAAAGGCTTGATTATGGGGGCTTTCAACCTGTTGGAAGAAAAATCCAATCATCTTCCTTCTGAATTTTTACACAAGATCACAGAGCAGGAAAAAAATTATTTTTGAATTTTAACATTATCGAAATAATTGTCTACAAAAGCTCCCATATATACATTAATGGGCCAATTGAAAAATAGCAAAAAAATATGCAAATAAAAATAGAATATTTTATTACCCCAAGGAGGATATGCTTTTCTATTTAATTTTTCACGACTTACTCATCAACAATTCACTGTTGTATCTTCAATGCTTAGAAAAATGCCTGGCACATAGGAAGTAAATAATACACATTTTTGGAGTAAACAAATGATGAATGATGGATGAATGTAGCTAGTTATATTTACATCCCAAAATTATATGAAATGGCATACAAATTGAAAGATAAATATGGATTAGAATTTAAAGAAACAGATGCCTGATTTACTACAGTTCATTTCACCTATTCCACTGAATCACAGCATCTCTGTCCAGAAGTTCCTTCAAAGTTTATCTGGACTTTTCCTGCCCCTTTCTTCACCCATTCAACCTTTCCTTAAATGCCCTCAGAGAAGGAAACTTATCATAAGACAAATCATTTCCTTGTAAGACAGAGCCAACTCTTTAAAAAGCTCTCCCTTATGTTGAACTGAAAGGTGGTTCTGTTAACCTGCTTCTTTTGCATTTGGGGGCTACCTATCAAAAATCAGCTCCCATTCCTACAACTCAGGCATTTAAAAATTGTTCTTGTGTGTTCCTCTGCCCCACCCCGAAGGCAGCTCTTCTCCAATCTAAACCTTCCGTTTCTTTCGTCGCTCTTCGTGTGGCACATTTCTTTGAAATTCACCTCTGAAAATCTTGGAATGATTCTTTCACGAAGCTGCCTCCTCTTAGTGTAATTCTCTCTTTGAAATCCACTGAGATTCTGGGATAAAGGGGTGAACATCTATCAGGACAAACACAGAGGTGCCATTTATTGTGTCACTAAGGTTGTTGACCATAAGGAGGTCAGACATCTCTGGTCAGATCCAGACAGGTCTTAGATCAGTCTGATTCTGTTACCGAACTCAGGTTTGGCTGCTCACCGAATCAATACTTGAGAGACTGGGGTTCCTCGGTGGCCTAGCAGCTAAAGATCTGGCGTTGTCATTGCTGTGGCTCAGGTCCCTGCAGTGGCTCAGGTTTGATCCCTGCCCCCCCGCAGAAAGAAAATACTCGAGGGAAAAGTGTTGATTGGAAGGAAGATGTTGCTTTAATCAGGAAGCTGGTAACCCATGGAGAAGGTAGACTTGTGTCCCCAAAGCAACTCTGAAGAATCTGCTCAACCGTGAAAGGTTTTAAAGGGAAAACTCATCTCAGTTAGTTGTTAAGGGAGAGGGTCAGGTCTTTGTCATTCTTCCATTGTGTGCAGATTTGCTGGCTGTGCTGCCCACGTGGTCCAGCGGGATGCTGGGGGTAGAGAGTCAGTCATTCTTTAACTACTTAATACTTTATTCTTACTCCTTTTAATCCAGGAGAGGAATCAATAGGTTAAGCAAGGCATTGTGTACATTCAGTAGAGCATAAATCAGGAGTGAGGTTAAATATTACTTTGTTACCTCATTTTTATAATTAAGGTCTAAGGGAAACAGAGATGGACAAACAGAGAAGGGGCAAAAGAGCTCCTTGCAAGCCTAATAAAGTTAACATGTATTGACTACTTACAAGGACCTCTGTCCACTGATAAGCACTTTTGTGTGATATTTCATTTTAAATGCACGATCACCCATTAGGAAGGTACTGTCATTATAAGTGAGGACACTAAATGTTTCCTGTTGTTCTTCTGTGGCAGGGGTCTGCAGACTGTGGATTGTGGGTGAAATCTGGCCCACTGGTTGTTTTGTGGGAAAACATCTCCCACATCTGTATTTGTTTACAGATGGTTTCTGGCTGCTTTTGCACTGTAACAGTAGAACTGAGAGAGATCCATATAGTCCACGAAGCTGAAACTATTTCCTATCCGATGCTTTACAGAAAAAAAATGGCTGACCCTTGTTCTTTTTCTTTCCTTTATAGTCTCATCCCCCCTCTCCTTTAAAAAATTTTTTTTGCCTTTATTGCCGTAATAAAATGTTACTTGTTAAGGTCATCTTTCCAAGTTTTTCCATCTGGTTTAGTAGTGCTCTGAAAGGACTTGGGTTAGGGGTTGTTTTAGGGTTTGGACAGCCTGTCAATGTGGGCACTAGATATTTAGAAATTGTTAGAGGTCTAATTGCAAGCAGCAGAAATGAATCTGACGAGTATCCATGAGGATGCAGGTTTAATCCCTGGCCTTGCTCAGTGGGTCAGGAACATCGTCGTGAGCTATGGTGTAGGTTGCGGATGTGGCTTGGATCCCATGTTGCTGTGGCTGTGGTGTAGGCCAGCAGCTGTAGCTCTGATTCAACCCCTAGCCTGGGAAGCCTCCATATGGGCCCAAAAAGCAAAAAAAAATATTGTTGTGTAGAAAAGGGTTAGAAGCTGCTATGTATTTTTCCATTGAACATTTGTTTTGTCTGAGGTATTTTCCCTTGTCTGGCTTCTTTTTTTTTCCATCTCTAAATGGATGTATATCTGTAGGATCTGATTTAGTTCCACATCTGTCCTCATTTTGAGGTTGCCCAGATCTTTTCTTATTTTCTTAACCAGCACGAACATTAGTGTCCGAATCTGTAAGAAGCTTTGTTTGCTGGAAAGAGCGCAACTGTTTATTAAGAGGAGCCAAAGGGATCCTTAGACCCACCCCCATCCCACTCTAATCATGAAATTTCAGAGAGAATCACATGGAGATTATTTAGTCCAAAACATTCTTATTTATTTATTTATTGTCTTTTTTGCCTTTTCTAGGGCCGCACCTGTGGCATGTGGAGGTTCCCAGGCTAGGGGTCTAATCAGAGCTATAGCCACCGGCCTACACCACAGCCACAGCAACACGGGATCCAAGCTGTGTCTGCAACCCACACCACAGCTCACGGCAACGCCGGATCCTTAACCCACCGAGCAAGGCCAGGGATCGAACCCACAACCTCATGGTTCCTAGTCGGATTCATTAACCACTGAGCCACGATGGGAACTCCTTTTATTTATTTATTTATTTTTCAATACATTCATTTTTTAAAAGTTTCTTTGGTAAAGATAATTGTAGATTCACAGGCAGTGGTAAGAAATAACTCAGAGTCTGTGTACCCATTGGTAACATCTTGTAAAACTATAGTACAATATCACTATCAGGAAATTGATGTTGATATAATCAAGATACAGGACATTTCCATTACCCACAAGGATCTTTCATTTGCCCTTTTATAGCCACCACCATTTCCTACTTATCTACACTCACTTAAGTTCTGGCAACCACTAATCTGCTTCTTATTTCAATAATTTTGTCATCTCAAGACGGTTATCTAAATGTAGTCATACCGTACATAAACTTTGAGACTGAATTTTTTACTCAGTGTCATTCTCTGTAAGGGTGATCCTGGTTATTGTGTGTATCAAGAGTTCATCTTTTTTATTGCTGAGTAGTATTCCGTGGTATTCCATGGTGTTACATTTTATCTAAACTTTTAGCCACTGAAGGTCTTCTGAGTTGTTTCTAATATTTGGCTATTATGACTAAAGCTGCTATAAATATTTGTGGTTAGTTTTTTGTGTGAATATAACTTTTAATTTCGCTGGGATAAATGTCCAGGAGAGCAATTCCTGGGTTGTATGGAAGTTACATGTTTAGTTTTTTAAGACAATACCAAATTATTTTCTATAGCGGCTTATGATTTTACATGCCCACTAGCAATGTATGAATGACTCAGGTTCTGTATACCTTCACCAGCATTTACTGTTGTCGCTATTGTTATTTTAACCATTCTGATGGGTGTGTAGTGATTGCTCACTTTGGTTTTAGTTTGTGTTTCCCTGATGGCTATTGATTTTGAAGATCTTTTTTGTGGGGTTGTTAGCCATCTGTATCTTCATGTATTTTGTCAGTTATCTAGTTGGACTGTTGAGTTTTAAGAGTTGTTTATACATTTTTTTTCCTGTGGTATTTTATTGTATCTTATTTTATTTTTGGCCCTGCCAGTGGCATGCAGAACTTCTCAGGCCAGGGATCAAACCCAAGCCACATCAGTGACAATACTGGATCCTTAACCCACTGAGCCATCAGGAAATTCCAAACATTCACTTTTTTTTTTCCTTTCTTTGACCGTACCTGCAGCATATGGAAGTTTCCAGGCTAGGGATTGATTTGGAACTGCAGCTAATGGCCTACACTCGAACCGTAGCCAGTGTAATATGGGATCCTTAGCTCACTGAGCAAGGCCAGGTATCGAACCTGCATTCTCACCGACACTAGTTGGGTTCTTAACCCTCTGAGCTACAACGGGAATTTTCTTTATACATTCTTGATACCAGTCCTTTGTAAGATATATTTTCCCAGTCAATAGATTTCCTTTTCCTCCTCTTAATAGTCAAAAGTTTTCACAGAACAAAAGTTTAAATTTTCAATGAATTCCAATTTATCATTTTTCCCTTTAATGGGCAGCGCTTCAGAAGACAAATCTAAGAACTCTTTGTGTAACTGTAGGCCTCAATATTTTTTCCTAATTTTGTTCTTAAAGTCTTATGTTTTACATTTAAGTGTGCAATCCACTGAAAGTTAATTTTTTTTTTTTTTTTGGCTGTATCCATGGCATGTGGAAGTTCCTAGGCAGGGGATTGAACCTGTGCCAGAGCAGTGGCCTGAGATGCTGCAGTGACAATGCCAGATCCTTAACCCACTGTGCCACAAGAGAACTCTGAGGGATAATTTTTGTATAAGGTGTGGGACTTAGGTTGAGGGTCATTTTTTGCCTATGGAGGTCCAATTGTTCCTGTACTGTTTATTGAAAAACTATTTTTTTTCTCCATTGAATTGCTTTTGCACATTTGTGAAAAATCGGTTGGGTGTATTTGTCTAGGTCTGTTTCTTGGTTTCTGTTGAGTTTCATTGAGCTGTGTCAATGCTACATAGTCTTGATTAAGGCAGCTATATAATACATCTTGAAATCAGGTAGACAGGTTACTCCTATTTCATTCTTATTTTTCAAAATTATTTTAGCTACTATAGTTTATTTGCTTTTCCATATAAATTTTAGAATAAACTTGTTTATATCTACAAAAAATATTACTGAGATTTTGATAAAAATTGTATTAAATCCATATATAAATTTGTTGAGAATTAAAATTTTTACTACATTGAGTTTTCCAAACCATAGACATGGCATGTCTCTCCATTTATTTAGATCATCTTTAGTTTCTTTCATTAGCATTTTGCAGTTTTCAATATACGAGTCCCTGATACATATTTTGTTATTTTTACACCTAAGTATTTCAGTGTTTTAGTGATTGTAAATCATCTTGTATTTTTATTTTTTGGTATTCATGTATTCATTACTAGGATGTAGAAATACAATTGATTTTTGTATGTTTGTCTTCTATCTTATGACTGTGGTTAACTCATTTATTAGTTCTAAGACTAGGATTTTCTACACAGAAATCATGCCGTATTCAAGTAAAAATAATTTTATTTCTGTATACTGTTTATTTCTTTTTCTTGTCCAGCTACAACTCTAGTACTGTATTGAATGAGAGTGGTGAGAATAGGAGTATCCATTGTTGCTCAGTAAGTTAAGAACCCAACTAGTATCCATGAGAATGCAGGTTCGATCCTTGGCCTTGTTCAATGGGTTAAGGATCCAGAGTTGCCACAGCTGTGGCATAGGTTGCAGCTGCAGCTCAGTTCTGGTATTGCTGTAGCTCTGCTGTAGGCTGGCATCTAATTTGACCCCTAGCCTGGGAACTTCCATATGCCAAAGGTGTGGCTATAAAAAGAAAAGAGAGAGGTAAGAATAGATGTCTTGTCTTATTCCCAGTCTTATGGGGAAAACATTTAATCTGTCATCAGTAAATATAATGTTACCTGTATGTTTTTAAAGATACTCTTTGTCAAGTTAAGGAAGTTCCCTTTCATTCCTGTTTTCTGGGAGTTTTTTTTTTAATCATGAAATGAGTGTGAAATTCTGTCAAATGTTTTTCTGTATTGATTGATGCAATGATGTTTTGTTTTGTTTTTTACTCTCTTAACATGATGGATTGCATTGATTGATTTATGAATGTTGAAGCAGTCTTGTATCCCCTGAAGTAGTCTTGTCTCACTTGGTAACGGCGCATGATTCTTTTAGTATATTGCTGAATTCTGTTTGATAATATTTCATTTAGGACTTCTGCTTCTACATTCGTAAAGGATATAGGTCTACAGTTTGATTGCTTTCTTTCTCCTTCCTCTCTTCTCTCTTTTCTTCCTTCCTTCCTTCCTTTTTTAATACTGTCTGTCTAGTTTTGTTATCAGGTTAACACTGGCTTCATAAAATGAATTAGAGAATATTTCATCCTTTTTTCGTTTCCTGGAAGAAATTGCGAAGAACTGATAGTAGTCATTCTTTAAATGTTTAGTAGAAATTTTGATTGGGACCACCTGGCCTTACGTATTTCTTTTTTGGAAATTTAAAAAGTATAAATTCAATTTTCTTGATAGTTACAGGGTTATTCAAATTATCTATTATCTTTCTAATGACATGAATACTAAGATCTTTTGCTATAGTTTCAGAGGTCCTATGACTCTAATTCAATACTTTTTAGAGACTATTTTCTCCCAGGCATTCAGATTGGGCAATTTTTATTGTTCTCTTTTTCATTTCTTTAATTGCAGGTATTGTATAATTCAGTTCTAAAATCTCCGTTTTGTTCTACTTTCTATCTTCTGTTTCTTGCTGAGATATTCATTTTTTTCATTTGTTTCAAGTGTGACCGTAGTTGCTCTTTAAAGCATTTTTATGATGACTGTTTTATCAGATAATACTAATATCTCTATTATCTTGGTGTTGGCCTCTATTGACTGTGTTTCTCCATTCAGTTTGAGATTGTCTTCTTTTTGGTATGACTTGAAAAAATGAAAACCTGCACATTTTGGATATTGTTATGAGACTCTAGACCTTATTTAAAACACACCTTAGTTGGCTTCTGTTGACACTGCTCTAGTAGGGGAAGAGTAGGGCACCACCTCATACTGCCACTTAGTAGAGAAAGTCCAGGTAACTTACTCAATTACCATTGACACTTGAGGAGGGGGAGATTCCTCATTATCCCTGGCTGGGGGTAGGAGTTTCAGCACCACTATGCTTCCGCTGATGACTCTCTGGCTTGGAGGATTATAAGAGTCTCATTTCACCTCCCCACATGTCTCCACTGACACCTTGGGATGGGGTCTTTCTACTGCTAGGTGGTAGGAAAATGTCTTGACTCTCCATAGGCTTTCTCTGTCAACACCCCAGCCTGGAGGAGGAGGGGATACTTGTTACTGCTGGCTGGGAGTGGTGGTCCAGGCTCCACATGGTTTTTCCACTGACAAAGAGGGGAAAGAGTGTTTGTTACTAAGCAGGAGGAATGAAAGTCTTGGCTCCTTATTTTGTCTTATCTGACCTCATTCCTGCCCAGTGTTGAGGTTCCTCTTTGCAATATGTTGAGAAGAACAACCTAGACTCTGCACTTGGCCTTTGTTGTTGTAGGTGGGGTGGGGCACAGTTTTTTGGTATGTGAACTTCGGATGCTTTTCTGGTCATTTGGTTATAAAGATCAGACTTTGGTTCCCAAGTTCCCTGGCCAATCTGCTTTCTGTCTACTATTCGGACAATTATGTTTTGTCTTCTTATGTTTGTTTTCTATATAATGTTCATGGATTTTAGTTGAACTTATTAGGGGGAATAGAAAAAAGTATGGCTACTCCATGTTTCCAGAGTAAAATTCTCCTTTACTTTCAAAAATAGCATTACTTTCTGACTTTATTTTCAAATATATTTTATTCTACTTTGGAAATTTTTGAAAGTACAGAAAAGTATAAGGAAATAGACAAATATCATTGTGATTCTATCATTGTCAACATTTGGTATATTTTCTACTAGCTTTTTTTCTATAAATTTTCTTCTACATTATTGGACTCAAACTACAACTGCCTTTGTTCATTTAACACATAATAAATATTTCTCTATGTCATTAAAATTTATTGTAAACTTTAATTTGATGACTGAATAGTATTTTATTTTGTGGAGATGTCACATTTCCTTGACTATTCTCCAAGTGTCAGACAGTTAAGTTCTTTCTAGTGCATATGAATGTTTTACTCTTGTATATAAAAATACAGAATTTTACTGTTGTCTATCATATTATTTCCCTACAATGAACTCCTAGAAAGAATAATCATACTACCACAACAAAAATTATGAACACTTTCAAGACTCTTGATAAATTTGCTGAATTGCTTTTTTTAGAAAGTTTGTGCCATTTTATAAAGGATCCTACCAATTTTGTACAAAAATGCCCTTGTAACTCTCTCTGGTAAGCTTTTAGAACTTGCCAAAGATCTTGGCCAATTTTAGTAAAAATGACATTCTGTTTGAACTTTCCCTTCAATCTTATTCAAGACTAAATTTGGTTTAATAAATTTGTTGGGGGGCAATTATCTGTACATTCATATATTGGATGCCAAAATGTCAGGGTCAATACAGGAATGAAAAAGTATGTTCTTTCAACAAGGAAATCAAAGTCCAGGAGCATTACTGGCTAATATACACTGAGTACTTGCCTTGTGTTAGGCATTGTATGAACACTTTATAGGTAACATATTATTTAATTGTCACATCAACCCTATGAGGCAGTTACTATAATACTAGTCATCTGTCAGAAGAAATATGACTCGGTTTAAATGGCAGAGTCTCCTTCACTGTGTTGATCAGCAATTCCCAGATGCCATGTGTATAACAATCAGTTGAGATAATGGAGCTAGAAATGCCCTGGTCGTCTGGCCCTAGCCTCAGAAATTTGGGATGGTGATCCAGGAATTTGCATTTTTGAAAAGCTTCCATGTGATTCTGATGCATGTGGGTGGCAGTCTCATATTTAGGCACACTGGTAGAGATATTTACTTATGGCTTTGAAATAGGGGCTGATGTGATGATTGAACAAGGAATCGTTTTCTTCCAAAAGGCAGAAAAACTAGTTAAAGGGAGAGCTGTTTCAACTATTTCCAGTGCCTGATTTAGACGGAAGATTCCAATTCTCCACTCTCCTATCTATTTATTTAGCCATAAAGAGGTTTCCCTTTAAAAGAAGAAGGGATTGCCGCAAAGGCCAATCCATGGCCATCACATTCAGGAAGGGAGAGCACTTGATTAAAACCTCTGGATCACATGTGTACATCCCTGCTGTCCCTTCTGACGTGTCCCCCAGCAAAGACCTTACTGTCACCCATCTTTTCTCAGTCTCAGACGATAGCTAAATCATATCAATTGGACAGAGGTAATGAGTCTCTGAAGTGTAGTTGTGGAGATAGATCAAGCTTGGTCCTGCCCTCAAGAAGCTAACACTTTAATGCAAGAAGTAAACAATTTGTTCAGCTTATTCAAATATAAGTTCTACATGGAAGGCAAAGTGATCTAAGCAAATACCTTTCCCTCCCTCCTTCCCTCCTTCTCTCTTTCCTTCCTTCCTCCCTCCCTTCCTATCTCCTTCTTCTCCTTCCCTTCTCCTCTCCTTCCTTCTTGAGCACTTGCTATGTATTAATTCCTGCTCTTGGTATTAGGGATACAAAGAAAAATCCTAGGGCTGAATATCTGGTGGAGGATAGAGTTCACTGGGCTAGTGTTATGACAGAAGGATCTGCAAGGTGCGGTGGGAACATAGAGGAAGCTACAGCCAATTCCTGGATGACTCAGTGAAAAGTGCCAACTGAAAACAATATAGATGGGTGGATAGGAGTTTACCAGCAATCTCAGATAAGGCAAAGAACATTTTAAGTCAAGGAGACACAATGTACAAAGGTACTGAGATGTAAAGATACAGAGCACATTCTGTTCAGAGAACTGAATGTAGCTTGGTAAATTTGTTGTGCAGGGTGTGTGTGTGTCTGAGTGTGTGTGTGGGGGTGGGTGAGGTGGGACAGGAAGAACAGAGAGGTAAGGCTGAGAAGGTAGTGTGGAGAAGGGTAGGAAGATGCCTGCCATTGGAGAGTTCTCAGGAGGTGACCAATAAATCTTGGTTGGCCTGGACCTTCTGGGCATTAACACTGAAAGCGTCCATCCTGAAAAACCCCCAGTCTTAGACAAATTGGGATGGTTGGTCACTCTAATAAGGAGAAGGGAACTCTGTAGCAGTGTGCGCAACAGTGTAGGCACATACAGAACTGGAAATGGGGGCTCTTACAGCGATTCTAGCAAGGGTAGAGGTTGAACTAATAGGAGAGAAGTATCAGGAGTGGAGCAGAGGTAACCAATTGGAGAAATGTCTAGGAGACACACTCCATAAACTTTGAGCTAATTAGAGGGAGGGAGGGGAGAATATAAAGGGAATTCCTGGATTTCTAGTCATCTAACTGATTGTGTGGTGGTGGTGATTCAGAGAGAAGATGTGGGTCATGAGTTTGGCCTTAAACTTGTGATTAATTCTGATTGAGGAGGCTCCACAGAGGAAGTTTCATTTGAAAAGTATTTTTTTTTATGGCTGTACCCACAGCATATGGAAGTTCCTGGGCCAGCGATTGAATACAAGCTGCAGCTCTGACCTATGCCACAGCTGCAATAGCTCTGGATCCTTTAACCCACTGCACTGGGCTGGGGATCAAACCCACACCTCTGAAGCGACTGAGCTACTCCAGTCAGATTCTTAACTCACTGGGTCACAGCAGGAACTCCTCAATAGTACTATTGATTAATTAATTTATTATTATTATTTTCATTATAGTTGATTTACAGTGTTCTGTCAATTTCTACTATAAGTACTTTTAAAGATTGCTAGGATTTCTTTTTTTTTCCAGGGGAAGGAAAAAAAAGGATGAGGTAGGAGCAGGCATTTGCAGGTGAGAAACAAACAAAAAACCTGCCGGAATAAAGGCATATTGGTAGGTCAGAGGATGTTTCTAGGAATGGTGTGTAGTTACCAGACATACTCATTTTAAGTGCAACTTTGCTTGTTATGACACTGACTTCACTTCAGAAAATAAGAGAAAGTATTGTTTTGTTATAAATATAGGATAAGGCAAGGTGACCCAACTGGTATGCCATGGATGGCATTGGGGTGTACAGATGGATTACAATGGTTCTTAGAGGAAGGAAGAGATATTGATCCCCTCCAGCTTTAAGTAGCCTCATCTACTTATCTGATCTCCATTGTGCAAATATTGTCATTTTCTCCATGGGGGTCATTGTATGAAAAAAGATTTGGAAACACTGTGCCAAGGAAATCCCTTCTTTTGTTTAACTTAAACTGACATGAAATCACACTTTCATTTTTATGAGAATGCAAAATAGCAAAACAGACATTAAGTTATTTTTTCTTACTTGCTTATAGACTTTATTCTCCCCCCAGCTTTATCGAGATGCAATTGTATACAACATTGTGTAAGTTTAAGGTATACAACATGATGATTGCTATATGTATATATTGTGAAATGATTAAGTCCTTTATGGATAAAACTTTGGATTTTTTTTTTTTTTTTACTCTTTCTTTGTGGGATACATGCTATTTCTTTAAAAGATTCATTAAAATAAAAGCAGCCGAATGTTGGGTCATTTGTTGTCTTTGTATAACATCTGAAATCAGTGGGAACTTAGCTATTAGCATTTGAATTCTTGCAGAAGTACTGGTTGTTCCTAAGGCATTATCATCGAATAGGGATAGAACTAGATTAAAAGAACCAGCAAAAGTACGATGGTCTTATAGGCATGTGTGACATTTCCTCTTCTATTTTATTGTTAAATATTATATAATACCTATATAAAAATCATAGGAAATATTTTTGTACAGATTAATGGATAATTCTAAGGTAAATATTTATTAACAATCATCTAGGTTAAGAAACAAAGTAATGCTAAGCCATTTGGGAAAAGTCATTTGTAGTTGACATTAGTGTGTCCATTGAAAATTTTGAATTTTTTTTCTTTTTTTTGCTTTTCAGGGCCGCACCCATGGCGTATGGAAGTTGCCAAGCTACAGCTGCTGGCCTACGCTGAAGCCACAGCAATGCAGGATCCGAGCCTCATCTGTGCGACCTACACCACAGTTCAGGGCAACGTGGGATTCTTAACCCACTGAACAAGGTCAGAGATAGCACCGGCATCCTCATGGATCCTAGTCAAGTTCCTTAACAGCTGAGCCACAGAGGGAACTCCAGAAAAATTTGAATGTAATTTGAGTATTAGTTGAGATCAAAACTCACTGACCTGGAGAAATGGAGATAAGTGAATGAAAACACAGACCATAAAAGAGCATTTATAGTGTGGTTTCATTTTGGTAAAATAAACAACATATCTGCAGTAAGTTATTTACTGTGGTACTCTCTGGGTTGTGGGAATGTAAAGTTTTTATTTGTATTTTCCTTTTCTGATCTTTAAAATGTACAGGTTTTGCTCCTGTAGTAACAGAAGCATTTAAAAAAACAAAACCCTGGGACTGGAACTCCCTTTGTGGCTCCACCAGTAACGAACCTGACTAGGATCCATGAGGATGTGGGTTCAGTCGCTGGCCTTGTTCAGTGAGTTAAGGATCCACTGTTGCTGTGGCTGTGGTGTAGGCCGGCAGCTGTAGCTCTGATTCTACCCCTAACCTGAGAACTTCCATATGCTGCAGGTGCGACCCTTAAAAAAAAACAAACCCTGAGAGGATGTCATAACTATCTGGCCTAGCATTTAATGTCCCGAATTACCCTTTAATTGGGTGCAGCAAAAAGGTAGAAATTCTGGTTTCCCTTATAGTCTGCCGTTCTCTCAAACAATTTTCCATTTTTATTGGGTCACTCATTTCCCTATCACCTGTTCTGATCTCATCACCTGCCACTTTGGTCCATTTGTTTAAAATTCTCTGCCAGATTAGGAGACCTCTTTCCTGTCAGTCGAAACCAGAATCATGCATCATGGCTTGATGGTGCCATCCTACAGAGTTGTGAGAAATTTTACCCAAGGTGGTGCTCAATTTTGAATACTAGTTAAGGAAATGAATCATGTAGTCCCGTCATACTGAGGAATTCTGATGCTCAGTTGAGGAATATGGCACAGTGGCCAGGAAGTCCCCTGGTGGCATGCCAGCTCCCATTCTCAGGGCCAGGCACAGAGAGGCCATCCTGTATGGGGCATGCTCCCTCTTCCAGAAGGCTGTCTGATGGTCTCAAGCAGATAGTCTGCACGATATGTTGGTGACAAGTTTGCACAAATGATGCAATAGAAACCACCCTCAAAAAAAAAAATGAAAAATGTTGAAGGTTGATTGAAGGCCATGTGGGCAGCTTTGAAACCAGCATCTCCATGGAAGAGATTTATGACCTGAGTTGTGTACTTATGACGGAACTGCAAGCTAACAGGCACTTGGGTGATATTCATGAGGTTCCTATTGTTATGAGAACTACAGGTATGAAAATTTAGAGGGACTCAATCATTCATATAATTCTACCCCCTCTGTTACAGAGGGTGAACCCAGGGCCCAGAGAGGGAAAAGGGATTATTGAATAGAATGACAGTTCTGACTAGAGCACAGCCTTCCCCATTTCCAAGGCAGTGCTTCCCCACCCCCTACATCAGTAGTTGCAAACCTGTCCATTGGCCATGACTCTCAATAAGTCTTAGGGTTATTGCTATGGGTCCAAGGATTTGTATGCCCAATAAGCATTGACAGCTTCCATATGCAAAAGGAGAACTCAATCATTTGAGAGTGTGAAGCCTTTCAAAAACTGTCAAATAAATGTGCAAAAATATATACAACCATTTAATTATAAATTGAAACCCACAGGGTCATTGCCTGAGTCAGGTGATAGATCACTGCTGGTATTCAAGATGTTTTCCTAGAGCCCTCCTCAACTATAACTCATCTCTGTTGCCCCAAGCTGATGTAGAAGTAGCTTCTTACCTGACTTCCTTAATTATCATTTTCCTGCCTTTAAAAAATATTTTTTCTAACCATGGATGCATTCCATAGCAATATTTTTGAATTTTGTATGCTCGAAATCATAGTGATTATATTCTTTTGTGTTTTGCTTCTTCTGCTTATTTGTGAGCTGTATCCACATTGCTGCATAAAATGATGGTTTATCCATTTTCATTATTTGTGTCAGAATATATCTTTGTAAGATGACACTTCAAAGAAGTCAGTTTCATTGTTGATGGGCATTGTTTTGGGTGGTTTCAAGCCTTGCCTTTTTCTTATTTGTGACTCCTGGTCCACATGCGCACACATTTCTGTAGAGAAGGTTCTTGGTGGAATTGCTGGATCACACCACTTGCATACTTTTAACCTTGCTCTAGAATGCCCAGCTCCTTTCCAAAGTGGTTTTTAACAACTTATCTCTCACCAGCAATGTTAAAAAAGGGCTCTTCGTTCTAAAAAAGGATAGCCACTATTGTTCAAGGAAAGCTTTCCACCTGTTGCCACTATATGGAAAAGATTTCTGCCCATCTCAACAAGAGAGCTTGGTAATAAATACAGTAGTTTTCAAAATCATTTTTAGTTACACAAGCCCTTGTTTAGGCATAAACTTGGACTGGAAGAGTGATATATTTATACTGATTTTTTGTTGTTTGGACAGAGAGAAATGGAGTTCTGGCTGGGAGAGACATGTTTGTGTGTGCGTGTGTGGTGAGTAGGTGGGGGACACAGGGCACCACCTTCTGGGCTTTAGCCCAGTGTCTGGCACATGGTGTACTAATGAGTAAGGTTGTCTGGAAATGAAACAGGCTCCCCTAAGATGTAGAGTTTGGGTCACCAGAGGTGTGGGAGCTTCATCGTGTGAAAGAAATGCCAGTTCAGATCATCTCTGACCCTTCCCTCTCTCAGAGTTGAGATAATCTACTTCTCCCTCTTTCATTTTCGAAAATCCTATGGTAAATGACACATCATAATACCTGGGGAATAGAGACAAATAAAAAATCCTTGCGGATACAATCTATTGTTAAGATAAAGTCTCCATTGATCCAAGAGCGGAAGTCTGACTTTGGAAGGAGATTGTTAGTTTCCCTATGATCTCTCTCTCTGTGCCCTTGTTAGCTAAGTCTCCTAAGAGCTTAGATTTCTTCTCTGGAAAATAATGTTTGACTGGGTGTTCGCTAAGATTCATCACATGCTAATGTTGGTAAACATTTTTGGCCTCTCTGCTTTACCAGTCTAGTAACATTTAACAATGAAATGGGAGCCATTTGTTCACTCAGAAAAATATTAGTGGGCCTATTATGTTCCCAGAACTATTCTACTATGTGCCAGGGATCCAGCAATGAACACAGACCGCAGCTCTATGCTTGTGAAACTTACATCCTAGGAACAGATCATTTTAAAAAAAAGAGAAAAATACCCAGTAAAGACAGGGCTTGCAGAGATTTAAAAAGGATGTTAGGAAGAGAATGACTGTGATCAGGGAAGCTAAGATCTGAGTGATAAGCAAGGGGCAGCCATGTCCGGGTGTCCCTGGGGGTGTATCATTCAACCTCAAGTCTGATGGCCCTCATGATAAGAACAATTTCTCCTTGAAGAGCGCTTTCTCCACTGTTGTCCCATTTCATTGTTGAGAATAGTTTTCTGAGGTAGGCATTCATATTACTTTTTAGGTGGGTTAGTGACATCTAGATAATAAAGTGAGCAAGTGGCAGAAGCAGGTCTGGAACCCAGTGTCTGTTACATGTGGCATTTCCCCCTGCTCTGCCCTGTTTGGGACCTTTCTCCTGGGCCTTGGGGAGGCCGCCAAGACAGGATGGTGTCCCAGGTACTGATCTATCCGAACTCTACCTGCCTTAGACATCCCTGGCAAGAGAAGGTTTCCTTGCAGCGTCACGCAAGAACCTAGAAAATGCCTCTTACCCAAGGTGACCAGCCCAGAAGATTAAGATGTTGCCTGCCGAAACCACCACCGGTCAAGTTGCTGGGTGGAGTCCCTCCTGTTTATTTCCTCTCCCTCTGCAGTTTGAAGCTTGTGAAAACCTGTTTAAGGGGAGCCTAAGAACTTGTCTGGCCGGTGCATCCATTAGCTCAGATGTGAACAATCAGCAAGTTCAAGTACTGTCCCCCGTGACACCTGCCAGGTGAGACTATCAGGGAGAGGGGGCGGGAACATCTTCATGAGAGGTGGCCTTCTTGGTGGAAAGAGTTTTGTCTGTTACCTACCAGCTGGGTGACTCTGGGGAACCTTCCTTAAGCTCCTTGAAAAAGGAGCACTCGAACCGTAGGCTTATATCCCTCAGGAATGTCGAAGCAGAAGTCCGAAAGGAAACACGAACAGATAGAATTCTCACCCACAGTTGATATTACCTTCCTTGTAGGTTTGTGAGGATTAGAGCAGAATATGGAAAAATCCGTATATGGGGTGACTGGGGCATGATAAGAAGTTGTTGTTCACACAAACTCTGTGTTTTCATGAGCTTCAGCCAGGTTTGGGTAGACATGTAGCCACAGGGTGTGGGACATGCTGTCTGTAGGGACAGGCGACTTTTTCTGCCAGCCAACTGGTGTGACAAGGAGGAGTTTCCACAACCCAGAATGACAGACCTCTGGGTGGCAGAGGAGAAACTCTGAGTAGATCAAAGGACACTGACGCTCCCAGTCCATCTGTTCTTCCTGCTTCCATAACCAGAAAGCTGCCCAGAGAGAATGGCCATAGGCAGAGGCCTCTGTCCCTGAGTTCACCCAAGGACCCCAGCTTTTTTTTTTTTGTCTTTTTGTTGTTGTTATTGTTGTTGTTGTTGTTGTTGCTATTTCTTGGGCCGCTCCCGCGGCATATGGAGGTTCCCAGGCTAGGGGTCCAATCGGAGCTGTAGCCACCGGCCTACTCCAGAGCCACAGCAACGCGGGATCCAAGCCGTGTCCGCAACCTACACCACAGCTCACGGCAACACCGGATCCTTAACCCACTGAGCAAGGGCAGGGACCGAACCCGCAACCTCATGGTTCCTAGTCGGATTAGTTAACCACTGCGCCATGACGGGAACTCCAACCCCAGCTTTAAGGAAGCTGTGAGAGGTCTGCTTGCTGCTTGTGGAATGTAGGTGCAGCTTTTGTTTGTTTCTGTCCTTTTTTTTTTTTTTTTTTCCCCTGTTGTCTTTTTTAGGGCAGCACCCATGGGGTGTTCCCAGGCTAGGGGTTGAATTGGAGCCATTGCTGCCAGCTTGCACCTTAGCCACAGCCACACCGGATCTGAGCCACATCCTCAACCTATGCTGCAGCTTATGGTCATGCCGGATCCTTAGCCCACTGAGCGAGGCCAGAGTCCAAACGCCCGTGCTCATGGATAGTCGTCGGGTTCTTAACCCGCTGAGCCACAGCAGGAATTCCAGGAGCAGCTTTTAAGGATTCAGCAAACTCTGTTTTGGTCTAGAATCCTGAAATCCCAACCAAGGATGCATTACCTCGTCATACAGGAGGGGGTTAACTGTGACACCACAGGACACCAATCTTATGCTGACATTTTGTCCTATGTTACTTTCCATGTTTCCAGACTCTGCACCTTTGCTCAAGGCTAGTTCTTCCACTTGGAGGGCCTGTCTCCTCCCCTCCTTTCCCAAGGACTGAAGTTCTCACAAGTCTCTCCAAGTCCACCTCAAGGAACCCTTCTCCTGGCAAGCTATTCCTAATTATCATCTTGGTAGGATACCACTAGCATTTTACATTGATAGCATTTTTCTTCCTCTGTGCTTTTCACATCACACTTAGGTTTTCCGCCCCGAATCATGTTCTTTAATCCGTCACCTCTCTGTTAGCCCCTTGAGGGTGGGAAATTTATCTCGAGCATAGCCACCTTCCCTGTGGCCTTAGGCACAGTAGGCAGTTTGAATCAACCTGAAGCAACGATACCTTGGAAGACTTTATGCTGCGATGCAGCAACTAAATGTTTTTAGGAGGCATGCCTTGGTTCTAGGGCCTGACCCTGTCATTCAGCTGTTTCCCATAGCAGTCATAGAGGTAATGCTGACCAGGCCACTGGAAGTCAGTGGCTAGAGAGGAGGCACCCCAAAGCCAGGAAGGGGAAGGAAGTGAAATTCCAAAGTGGGGAATGTCATTGAGTTGAGCGAACCTTCTGCCACAGGACAGTGAATGGCAGTCAGGCCACTGGATTCCCAAGGTCCCCTCTAGGCTCAGGCTTGATACCACACAATACGTGTCAACAGTATGAATGGAAAATAAGACTTAGTGGTTAAGTGGTTATTATTGCAGAGTGTTACTTTATATATGCTAAAAATAATTTTCTTGGGAGTTCCCATTGTGGCTCAGTGGGTTAAGAATACAGCTAGTATCCATGAGGATGCAGGTTCAATCCCTGGCCTCACTCAGGATTACGGATCTGGCATTGCCATAAGCTGCAGCATAGGTTGCAGATGCGGCTCAGAGCTGGCGTTGCTGGGGCTGTGGCATAGGCCAGCAGCTGTAGCTCCGATCTGACGTCTAGCCTGGGAACTTCCAAATGCCTCGGGTGCAGCCCTAAAAAGCAAAGTAAACAAAACAAAGCAAAAATTCTTGTAATTTCAAAGACTGGGAAATTAACACAGCTCACGCAAAGGTAGTTGTAAAGACACCTCCTTTTGGTCCAGAGCAGGAGCCTAGGAGGCAGGTGTCCCAATCAGTGTCTCTCCTCCAGGCCAGGCCTTTGGTTTGTCTCTGTTGAAGATGAGGAGTTTGGGAAGCTCAGTCTTATCCTTAACATCTTTTCAACTCCTGGGGACAGACTATAAGAAGAAAAAGAAAAAGTGCTTGTTCAAGAAAATTTGCCTTAGAGATTAATTCAAGTGTAAGGTAAATGATGAGACTGGTTAATGTTTCTTAATGACCCAAGGCACAGAGCAGTATCTGGGGATTGCTTATGCCTCCTTTTTTCTTTCTTTCTTTCTTTCCTTTTTTTTTTTTGGTCTTCATTTTGCCTTTTCTAGGACTGATCCTGTGGTACATGGAGGTTCCCAGGCTAGGGTCCAATCAGAACCGTAGCCACTGGCCTATGCCAGAGTCACAGCAACAAGAATTCCGAGCTGTGTCTGCGATCTACAACACACTCACGGCAACGCCGGATCCTTAACCCACGGAGCAAGGCCAGGGATCAAACCCACAACCTCATGGTTCCTAGTTGGATTCGTTAACCACTGAGCCACGACGGGAACTCCTCTTTCTTTTTCCTTCCTTCCTTCCTTCCTTCCTTCCTTCCTTCCTTCCTTCCTTCCTTCCTTCCTTCCTTCCTTCCTTCCTTCCTTCTTTCTTTCTTTCTTTCTTTCTTTCTTTCTTTCTTTCTTTCTTTCTTTCTTTTTCTTTCTTTCTTTCCTTCTTTCCTTCTTTCTTTCTTTCCTTCTTTCCTTCTTTCTTTCTTTCTTCCTTTCTTTCTCCTTTTTTTCTTTAATCCCAGTGCATTGACTGAATTTTTAGAATGTCCAAAAAGAGAATACAGTTAGACTTCTTGGGATAGGACCAGGAAAGTAGGGTTTATTAATTTTTATTTCCCCTCTCTCTCTCAATCTTTCCTTCCTTCCTTCTCTCTTCCTTCTTTTCTTTCCTTCAATACAATCACTCATTTGTAATTTATTCATTCAGTGCCTACTGCGTGCAGATAATGTACTAGGTGTTGGGTAAAGAGTATCAGAGGAAACAAACTTGAATGGAACCAAAATGGACAGAACTTAAAGCCTTGCAGTGGGGGCAGAAGGGAGGAAGAGTTAGAAAATATATATATATATATATATATATATATATATATATATATATATATATAAATGGCCAGTTGTGAAAATGCCAGAAAAGTAATATAAAGGTGCCTGAGAGAGAGGGGGCTTATAATTATCTAGGAGATGGGCTAAGCCCTCTCTGAGAAGGACACATTTGAAGGAGACGTAAAAGGATGAGAAGCAGCCAGCCATGGGAAGATCCTGAGGCAGGAAAGGGCTGGGCGAGTTAGAAGAAATGTCCTGAAGGCTGGGGCAGCGTGAGGTAGAGGTGGAACGGCTCAGGCAGGGGCGGGAGATGGACACAGTCCTTCTGGGCAGGTGGCTTTCTTTCCTAGTTTCCTTGTCTGCAAAATGAGTTGCTGTGATCGCTGCTGACCTTAGTGGTCATTTGGCATTAAGTTCATATCCTTGTTTACAATCAATTTCAATATCAAAATTTTCTAGTTGTCCTCTGGGTGCTGAGGATGCAATCCCAGGCTCTAGGACCTAGAGACCTGCTTGGGTGGGGGAAACTCAAATGCCCACAGCAAGCGCCTTGATCTTGGCACTCTTTGGGGCCAGATCAGTTTTTGGGGTAGAGGTTTGAGGGCAGCAGTCCTCTGCATTGTAGGATGTTTAGCAGCATCCCTAGCCTCTACCCATCAGATGTCCATATTGTCTCTCACCCAGTTGAGAGGGACCTGAAATGTCTCTGGTTGTTGCCACATGTCCCCTGAGGGGGCAGAATCACTGCTGGTTGACAACCCCTGACCTCCAGAGAGAGGTTGCAGCTCCAAAGAGCAACCCTCGTATGAGATGAGAAACTGAAGCTGACATAGACCCACAGTGTTGGGGAAAAGATAAGGCAGGACAGAGACCATGGGAAGTAGGGAGTGTCTGCTCATTTAAAGAGGGGCATCTCTCACTCTGGCTGATGCTTCCTTTTTTCCCCAAGGCTTCAGGTGCTCACAATTAGATAGTCCATAGTCCTTGGTTCATGACACATTCATTCTTGGTCCATGCTGATGCTGTATTCCATTAATTTAGTCATGTAATTAATTCCTTATAGTAATGTGATGAGCCCCCCAACCAAAAGCTACAATTTTGACGATTACCTACATTCAACAGTGTGGCCCCTCTTTTCTTGCCTTGCCCCAATACAAATAACCATCGTCCCATACCACATGGTCATTGTATGTTCAGGCAAATCAAGATGGCTGTTCTCTTGCTCTCTGCACATCCCCTCCTAGACCAGTGCTTGCTTCACCTATACCCTACTCACATGCCTGACGTGGCTCAAAACTTGCCCCAGGCCTCAGCTAGTGTCTGTTCTTTTTTTTTTTTTTTTTGTCTTTTTGCCTTTTCTTGAGCTGCTCCCACGGTATATGGAGGTTCCCAGGCTAGGGGTCTAATGGGAGCTGTAGCCACCGGCCTACGCCAGAGCCACAGCAACCGGGATCCGAGCCGCATCTGCGACCCACACCACAGCTCTGCTACCTACACCACAGCTCATGGCAATGCCGGATCCTTAAACCACTGAGCAAGGCCAGGGATTGAACCCACAACCTCATGGTTCCTAGTCGGATTCATTAACCACTGAGCCACGACGGGAACACCAGCTAGTGTCTGTTCTTATCAAATGGGTGGTAAGGGGTGTGCCCCTCTTCTAGTTCCCATGGTAACCAATGAGCCAACCTGACGTCAATTCCCTCTATAACTGGTACCCTCCTCTGCAGCCCCCCCTTTCCCACCCCAGGATCAAAGACAGCAGCCCTGTCCTGCCCACCGACATCTGCACACGGTGGGGTGTCACTCCTGGACTTTGCTTCAGACACGTAAGATCTCCCCTATCCATTAAACAGTGATGTTTCCATTGCTGACTCCAGGTTCTTTCTTCAGTCTAGTAGCTGGGCAAGTACAGGGCTTCGAGGCCCAACTGTCATCATTCCCTTGCTTTCCTTTATATGTAGATTTCTTTTATCTAAGTGTATCCTAAACATAGTTTTTAAAATTTTAGTTGGTTTTTTTTTTTTTGCAGTTAAGTTCATTTCTCTTTTTTTAAATTATAGTTGATTTCCAGTGTTGTGTCAATTTCTGCTGTACAGAAAAGTGACCCAGTCATACATGTATATACATTCTTTTTCTCATACTATCTTCCATCAAGCTCTATCCCATGAGATTGGATATAGTTCTCTGTGCTGTACAGCAGGATCTCATTGCTCATCCATTCTAAATATAATAAGTTTGCATCTACCAACCTCAAGCTCCTCATCCATCCCACATCCTCCCCATCATGCTGATGTAATCCTTTGTGCTGACTCTTTTCACTTACCGTTATGTAACTAAAAGTCATTCCTACTCTTGGGTGATGCTGGGAGCTGATTTGTCTGCTGTAGCAGATCTTGTTGTGTGAACACACCACACTGCCTCATCCTTTCTCTCGCAGGATGGTGTTGAGTTAGTTCCTGGGCTATTTTGGACGTATCTCTTGGTGCTCTCAGTTGATTCTTTCAGGGCAAGAAGGTGAGTACTGTACAGTAGTGATTTCTGATTTATTTTAAAGAAAAGGTAGAAATTTTATGTTAAAATAACTGGAGGACCAAGCTAAAGTTTTAAGAAATACTTAGGGGGCCAAAAAGACACCTGTCTGCAGCCATTCTTTTTGAACCTCCAGTTTAATATTTTTGGATGAGGTCATTCAGAATGAGAATTTCTCCCCGGGATGAAGTTAAATTAACTTAGAGGACACGTAAGAAATCATTCTTTAGCACAAAAAGAGTGGCAAACAGGAAACGACTAAGGCAGACATTTGAATAGGGTGTGTGGTTAAGCTCAGCAGTGAGGGGAACTGCATTCCTTTAGCACAATGTGTTGTAGTGCATGGAAATTGTAGCAAAGCCTTCTCTTCACGCTCGCTCAACATTTGGAAATAAGGGAAAAGAGAATATCTTTCGGGAGGTAAACTTTTAAAAAATGAATCACTTAAACTTTTAAATATTTAATGAAGCCAATAGAGAAATACAAAATTGTCTTAAAGAGAGTAAGTGGCTCCCAGGCCAACAGGATTTGACTGTCATTGATTGAATATGTTTAAAGAAGGCATGTCCATCAGGGTGAGAGAATTAGTCAGAGAAGATTCAGAGCCCAGTTTAAGTACTATGTTTGCACAGGGCTCCCTAAGGAGGACAATCACATCTGTGGAGGTGGTGCTGATGGGAAAAGAATAAACTGTTAATACCTGCACATGTATTTATCCGGTCAGGGTGACTGGCAGATGCCTCTCCCTCACTCACTTGACACTGAGACTCTCTGAGAGCTGGCTAACTTGAGTCCTCTCTGTGAGAGCTATTCTGCTGGCAGTCTCTGGGACTCGAAGGCTGAGAGCCATGCTCAGGCCTCAGTGGGCCCAGGTGGTGACATTGCCTGAGGGAACTTCTTGGAGCCACTGCTCTGCTCTTGTCACCCTTTGACCCTCCCTGAATTTCCATGTGCTGCATTTCCTATCTTCACACTTCTAGGTGCTTACCTAGGGCCAGGCCCCAAGGTCACCAACACAGTGTAAATTCTGAAAGATCAGTCTTGACTTAGTTTTTTGTTTTTTGTTTTGTTTTGTTTTGTTTTTGGTTTTTGTTTTTTGTTTTTTTGCTTTTTAGGGCCATGGCATATGGAAGTTCCCAGGCTAGGGGTCAAATTGGAGCTGCAGCTACTGGTCTACACCACAGCCACAGCAATGCAGGATCCAAGCCGCATTGGCAACCTACACCACAGCTCACGGCAATGCCAGATCCTTAACCCACTGAGTGAGGCCAGGGATCAAACCTGCAACCTCATGGTTCCTAGTCAGATTCGCTTCTGCTGCGCCATGATGGAAACTCCCAGTCTTGATTTAGTCTTATGAGGCCTCTAGGGTAGGATCTTTTTTAGACTCTGGGAACCCACTGAATATCTATGGAGCTCTGTGTGTGGGGGTGTGTGTGAGTGTGTGTGTGAGAGAGAGAGAGAGAGAGAGAAGAGAGGGTATGTAGATTCTCTTGGCTGAGGTAATTTAGACTATTGCTTCAGAGACCACTGACTTCTTGATATAGAAGCTGTGCAAGGGAGAAGGTCTGTATATCTGGAAGTCAGACTTTAAGTCATTAGGGGTGCAAAGGACATAGATACCCAGGGACAAAGGGAGGAGGAGAACCTGTGGGTTGGAGGGAAATAAAGAAAGGGGCAGTGTGCTATTCTGCAGTGCATGTAGACTGCCATGAGGGTAAGATTCTTTGGACATTTTCCCAACATTTTTTGGGGGGGTGATTGACTCCTTTTGTGGGAAGAGAGGTTGGGTGGAATGCTGGGTGGCAGGGATAGTTCCTTGGAGCATTTTCAGGGACAAGGAAGGCACTCATAATGAAGGGAGAAAATTGCTATGGGGTGATAAGAAAGAGCACTGCACTCATTTTTGCAATTTCAAACCTAGGATCTATGAATAGTCCCTGCAATACAATTCAATTCAAGTCCATACAGTTCAGCTCATTTCAACAAGCAATAATTGAACATTCCCTGTCCACAATATTCCAGCTTTTCTACTGAAAATTTGGCAATGGATTATGGGTCATGAGCTACTGTTATTGTGACTTCAGGCTGAGACCAACCAAGCTCTTAGGGTAACATTCTGGTATCATGAGGGGGTATTCATCTGGCTTTCATGAAATACTTTTGGTCTCCCGAATACATCTGGTGTACCAGAAGTTGTTTCTGTATTGTTAATAGCACTGCATTCAGGAGTTCCCGTCGTGGCTCAGTGGTTAACGAATATGACTAGGAACCATGAGGTTGTGGGTTCAATCCCTGGCCTTGCTCAGTGGTTTAAGGATCTGGCGTTGCCGTGAGCTGTGGTGTAGGTCACAGACGTGCCTCGGATCTGGCGTTGCTGTGGCTGTGGTGTAGGCCAGCAACTATAGCTCCGATTGGACCCCTAGCCTGGGGAACCTCCATATGCTGTGGGAGCGGCCCTAGAAGAGGCAAAGAGACCAAAAAAAAAAAAAAAAGCACTCCATTCAGATGACAATTAATATTGTCACCTCTCTATATAACCCTTTTATTGCTCTAATCTTATTCAATCTTATCTGTTCCTGTGTGTCTTGAGTTCCCTTTAAACTAATGAGCTTCTTGAGGCTACACTGTCTCATTCCTCTCTGTGTCTAGCTCATGCCTGCTATTTGGTGGACACATAGAAGAACATTTCTTAAATCAAACTAAAATTAAAAACAAAATGAAGAAGAGCGTTAGAGTAGAAACAGTCACCTCACATCTGCTTCCATGTGCTGCCAAGCTCTGGACTGGATGCCCATTTCTGAGTTACTTACGAACATTGTGCATTGGGAAACGTTTAATCTGCTTCAGCGAAGGGAAAGATTGTGTGTAGTGTGCTTGGTGACAGACTTGTAAGTGCTCCATCCATGATAGCGGCCATCAGTGTTTCCAAATCATTAGTTGTTAATAATAACTGTTACTATAATAACTTTAAATTCCAGTTTTCTTAGCTAGAAATTAAAGGTAATAATTCCTACTCTTTTTTGCTAATGACCATGGAGACACTTTGGAAACTCCAGAGAGCTCTCATTGCGCAGCCGGTGGAAGAATGTGTGGTAACAGGGAGATGTGTGCTTATAGAACTGGCATAACTCTGGCATACTGTCGGGGGTGGGGGGGGGGCTTGACTGAATGGCAAATAAGCAAGATTTTAGGAAGAATCTTTTTTAAAAAGGAGAAATTGGCTGGGTAGGGAGGGTGGGTAGAAATGGGTCTGTTCCAAAGGGTAGGAACATAGGAAAAGCACATAAGAAAAGATGGTGAGAAGGACCCGGGACTGGTGTAGAAGTTAGGATTGGGCCCCTGCCCAATAGATATGGGACCAACAAATCATTGCTTCCGGGGTGTCGAGGGAGCAACAGCTTGGCTGTAAGACAGAAGCGTATTTGTGTCAAGATAGACATCCTACTTTATAAGGTCAGTCAAGAGCTTTTTTCTTTTTTTTTTCCCCCGAGCATTTTATCAAAGGCATGCCTGATGCGGACACTGCTGAAGGAAGCCATTCAGCACCTGCATGCCCTGCTCATGAGGGGAAGACACCTAATAATTACACGTGGAAAGCAGCTTTCAGTCAAGGATCACAGAAACTCTTATGATAATATAGTTTTATCAAGTGGGATAGAGAAGTAGGTGGATTTAAAGCTGCCTGTTCCAGATCCCTTGTTATCCTAACAGGCAATTCTAACAAAATAGAATTATTGACCCTAAGATCTAAATGCCAATAAACCCAGGCTAGAATTCCAGGTCTACGCTGGGAGAAATGGTAAAATAGTAGCAGCAGCAGCAGTAAATGCTTACATAGCACTTACACATAGTAACTTATTTAAACTTCACAATAACTTTATCACCACCCCCATTTAATGGATGACAAACTGAGGAATAATGACCATGTTCAAGGCCGTACCCAGTAAGATCACACTTAGTTCAAAAACTGGACTTTGAACCCAAGGCGTCTTGGTCCAGAGAGTGTGCTTTTAACCCAGACATGCTCCTTCTTCTCAACTGTAGCCATTATAACCAGTATAAAGTATACCTATGGCTTTGTGGGATGTGGCTAAGGCCATAAACATGAGGGGTGGTTTTCCCTTCTATCCCAGGCTTTACTTGAAAGGAAAAAGTTTGCCCACATTATAGATTTATTCGACGGCAGGCTCTCACCTTGTTCATATCTGTATCCTCCAGGGACTCATAGCCCCTCATGCACCTAGCAGCTGCTCAGTAAGCATGAACTGAAATAAGCCAAGTAGTCTCTACGGTTTCCCCCTTGACATAACATTCTTCTTGGTTACTAAAGGAGAGAGGAGGGTGCGAATGCATAGCTCTCTCTACCCCATGCCCCCAAAGGCAGGCTGGAATTCAGCTGTTCATCCTTTGGTGGTCAAACACCTTCACCAAATCCTGACTCCAAACTCAAGGTCCATGCGGCCGCTGGCCCCAGCCAAGGGAATCATTGCTGCTGTCACCTAGCCCTTCGGTCATGTGGCTGATGGTCACATCTGTGAAGGCTGTGGATCAAGCTCAAGTTCTGAAGGCTGATGGATCTGGGCTTGAATCTTTTTTCTTTTTAGGGGGGCACCTGCGGCATATGGAAATTCCCGGGCTAGAGGTTGAATGAGAGCGGCAGCTGCCAGCCACAGTGACAGCAGATCTGAGCCACGTCTATGACCTGTGCTGCAGCTTGTGGCCCTGCTGAGCAAGGCCAGGGGTTGAACTCGCATCCTCATAGAGTCAGCGTTGGGTTCTTAACTCTCTGAGCCACAGTGGGAACTTGAATCATGGCAGCAGAATGTGCCAGCTGTGTGGACTTGGATAAGTCATTACATTCAGCCTTTCTGAGCTTAGCCTTATCATTTATGAAGTGAGAGTAATAGCATCATAATCAGGGGATGCTGGAGAGACTGAAACAAAATAACATATCATATAGTATAGTGTTTGGCACAGTGTAGCCCCTAGCCACATGCTGAAATTGTAGCAACTGGCTTTCCCTGTTTGCTCACAACTTCTTGGAGGCCTGGGATCCCATCTCATGAAGGATCTTGGCCAGGGGTTCTTCTCCACTTTCTCAACCCTTCAGCCTCCTCAGCTTCTTCACTCTCTGCCCCTCTTCCCCACCAGTTACATCGCCCCAATTCCAATTTATTCATGGTTGTTTCTTGTGCTTAACCAATGTTCGGGGTCATTTTGATTCTGCCCCAGGAGATATTTGGCTACCGGACTCAAAGCTGCCGGAAAACCCTCTGCCTTGCTGGATACGTCTTCTCCTTTGGTATCCTCCCCTTGGTGTTTTACTGGAGACCTGCTTGGCATGTGTGGGCAAATTGCATCCCGTGTTCCTTGCAAGAGGCAGACGTCGTGTTGCTGAGGACAACAGTAAGTGTGTACCTGCTGATGTACCTGGAGGCCCTTTCTCCTGGACCTCTTATTATGGGATGGTTGTGGGGAGATGAGTACAATGCAGGTGGCAGCTGGACAGTCCAGCCTTGGGCTCCATCACAGCCCTACTTTTATTTACCAAGAATTCAATACCTTGTATTTGATGGAATTTCAATGAGAAGACCTGTTTCAAAGGTTGTTCTTTTTGTTTGTTTGTTTTGACACTTTTTAAAAAAAGTTTTGTTGAAGTATATTTATGCTGTTGTGATCATTTCTGCTGAACCACAAAATGACTCAGTTGTACGTGTACACACATCCATTCTTTTTCAGATTCTTTTCCCATGTAGACCATCACAAATTATTGGGTAACATTCCCTGTGCTATAGAACAGGTCCCCCCTGGCCAATCATTCCATCTACCACCGTGTGCAATTGTGATTTTAGTGAACCCTGGAATAAGGAATAACTGTGTTAATAGCTAAAAGTAATAGGTAGTGTGAAGTAGTTAAGTCAAGCTACAGGCTACAATGTTTACACTCTTCCTTCCCCCTCCCCCCAGGCTGACATACCCATGCCTACCTCGCCTCCACCACTGGAGCATCCCTGGAGGATGTTGTCTTCCCCTGCTTCTCCAAGAGAGCTATGGTTATTGATAGGAGTGTGTTGCATCCTGCAGTTATGCTAGGGTTAAAAAAAAAAAACCGTAGCCGTCTTGTCCTTGAGGTCATGCTTCTTTCTGCCAATACAAGGTCCTGGTATTAGCCAAGGTTCCCTTTATTGGCTCTGGCACTCATCACACTTAGGCAATGTGTGTTGTTCCTGCCGGACTGTCAGCTCCACAAAAGGAGGGGCTCTCTCTAACTTGCTATTTGCTGCATCCCTATTTCCAGAGTGATGGGGAGTCCAGACATATGTGGTGGCTGACAGGCTGGAGTGGATATTCCTCTTGATGGAAGTCAAAGTACAGTCTCACAGTGGACCCTTTTCTGGCTGACTTTTACTGACTCTGTCTAACAATGCATCAGCCTAAATGACCCTGTATGACAACCAGATTCTTGATAAATCAAATTCTGCCAGGCTGTAAGCTTCTTTTTATACAAAACACTATCTCCAGAGAAACATTCCATTTATTTCAGAGAGAAGTCATAACTGGCCAAAAAAATAAAAGCCTCTATATTTCAATCTAACAGAGATGGGGCTAGCCCTCCATGGCACTGGGAATTGGACGAAGTTTTTCTTTGTTGACCTGCTTCACTGGGGTCAGTCTCATCCCTCATTTCTGGATCCTGGTCATTTCAACACCCACCTGCTGTAGGTCCCAGCTTAGCTGACATGTGAACCACGATACAGATGACAGCTGAGGGAGCTCCTCCCAAGGTCCACTATAATTTCACTCGAATAGTCTTCAAGTTTCTAAGAAGGTAAGATGATAGTGGGGAAAGAGCAAGTCATATCGATGGAGTTGGGCTGGGAGCCCTGCTCCACTGCTGCCTCAAACCATTCTTCACAAGAATATTCATGAGAGGAGTGTCTGGCGCTCAGGGAGGAAGACTTCAACATTTGATGGGGGAGGAAGTGGGGCCTGGAGTGGCCACATGATTTACCCCCACTCCTTGGTGAGTGAAAGCCTAACCAGGACTACGTCCTATATATCCTGGCTCCTGGTTCAAGGCTGTTCCCATGCAACTGCACTTAGACCAGTGCTTCCCAAACTTCAACCAGCATCAGAATCATCAAGTGGGCTTATTAACCAATTGCTGGGCCACACCCCCAGAGTTTCTAATTTGTAAGATTTGAATTAGGGCTCAAGAATTTGCATGGTTTTTTTTTTTTTTTCTTTTTAGGGCCGTCCCACAGCCTGTGGTGGTTCCCAGGCTAGGGATTGAATAGGAGCTGCAGCTGCCAGCCTATACCACAGCCATAGCAATATGGGATCTGAGCCGCATCTGCGACCATCACCACAGCTCACAGCAATGCTGGATCTTTAACTCACTGAGTGTGGTCACGGATTGAACCTGCATCCTTTTGGATACTTGTTGGGTTTCCACTGAGCCGCAGTGGAAACTCCAGAATTTACATTTTTTTTTTTGGTCTTTTTTGGCATTTCTTGGGCCGCTCCTGTGGCATATGGAGGTTTCCAGGCTAGGGGTCGAATTGGAGCTGTAGCCACCGGCCTACACCAGAGCCACAGCAATGCGAGATCCGAACCGAGTCTGCACACTACGCCACAGCTCACAGCAACGCTGGATCCTTAACCCACTGAGCAAGGCCAGGGATCAAACCCACAACCTCATGGTTCCTAGTCAGATTCGTTAACCACTGCACCACAATGGCAACTCCGAATTTACATTTTTAACATGTTCTCAGATGATGTTAATACCTCTGGTAAGGGACCATACTTTGAGCAATACTGCTATAGGTAGTCCTCACTCCTATTTATGAACTTATTTGGTCCTTGGGAGAGAAATAGGAGCCTGGACATTTGCTTTATGGCTCAGTCTATATATATGTGTATGCTGTCAAGGGGAATGATCCATACTTAGCAAAATGTTATAAATGGTCCCGCTGAATACAGCCGAGTGTCTTGCTGGAGCAGAGGTAGAAAGCGGTTTGCTTTCTGGGGCCAGGGTGGGGACCTAAGAACTTATGGAAGACCATGATAACAGGTCAACCCCCGCCATGTGAACTTAAGGACCCATGAGATTCTTATTTTTTGGTATGAAAGGAGGATTTGGAAAAATACTTCTCTCTACCCTGCAGGGGCTTTCATTTCCCCCAACTCAGGGGGCAATGCTTTTGCGGCAGTGGAAACAACCTCCGAAACAGAAAAGCTTTCAGAATGTATCCACAGACTCTTTCAATCTGAACATCTGGTTGGCTGAGCTATAAGCTCCAGGGTTGCCAGCTGAGTCAAGGCACAGGCAGAAAAAAGAGGAAATGAGCAGGGAGATATCAAGGGAAGTGAACAAAATGAAAGAAATGGAGAGAAGAGTAGGTAAAAGGGAAATGAAGAGGGAGAAAAGAGAAAGATCTAATAAGATACAAAGTATTATATATAAGATATAAACTATATAAACTAAGATGATAACCAACAAGCGTATATTGTACAGCACAGGGGATTGTAGCCATTATTTTGTAATAACTTTAAATGGATCAAAATCTATAAAAATACCAAATCACTATGCTGTACGTTTGAAACTAATGTAATATTGTAAATCAGCTATACCTCAATTAAAAAAAATTAAAATTTACAAAGGAAAAAGGAGAAAGATCCGGTAAGAGTGAAAGAAGTAAGAAAAATGGTGTATTTTGGGATTTGGGGACATAAGTCCAGATGTGTGACAAATTAGGTTTGTTTCTTGACCTTTTAGGACCTCAGTTTCTCTACTTATAAAATGGGCTTAGTAAGAGTATTTGTTCATTCTTGGGTTGATGTGAGGATGCAGCAATTACATGTGTAAAAGTCAGTTACAAGGAGTCTTGTGGCACAGCGGGTTAAGGATCCCATGTTGTCACTGCAGTGGCTCTGGTCATTGCTCTGGGTCGGGGTCATTCCCTGTCCTGGGGAACTTCCACATGCCCTGGCTGTGGCCAAAAAAAGAGCCAGTTATAATCTTTAAAATGCATTCCCGGAGTTCCCGTCGTGGCACAGTGGTTAACGAATCTGACTAGGAACCATGAGATTGCAGGTTCAATCCCTGCCCTTGCTCAGTGTGTTGACCATCCGGCATTGCCGTGAGCTGTGCTGTAGGTCGCAGATGCGGCTCGGATCCTGAGTTGCTGTGGCTCTGGCATAGGCTGGTGGCTACAGCTCCGATTCGACCCCTAGCCTGGGAACCTCCATGTGCTGCAGGAGAGGCCCAAGAAATGGCAAAAAGACAAAAAAAAAAAAAATTCCTGATGGTCCTTGTGATTATGTGTATATGTGCATGCGTGTGTTGCTGCTCACACCAACTCCACAAGTTTGCTGCACAAAAGGGCCTGCTATAGCCTAGATGTAGTGCTATGTGATGGCTCTGCTTATCTGGATGCTGCCCTTCCCTTACTAGCCAGGGGGCCTGGCCTTTCCTTCTAGGACAGGAGACTTGGGAAGAGTACCCTGCAATTGGAGATCCCCAATACTCATCCCTAATCCATCAGGTCACCTCCCCTCATTGCACACGGTCAGCTTTGCAACTGGACACCTAGTGGAAAGATTCAAAAAGACATTAGTGCCTTAGAGAGCTGTGTTCC
Organism: Phacochoerus africanus; assembly: GCF_016906955.1. Classification (NCBI taxonomy): domain Eukaryota; kingdom Metazoa; phylum Chordata; class Mammalia; order Artiodactyla; family Suidae; genus Phacochoerus; species Phacochoerus africanus. The sequence goes on along the minus strand of NC_062544.1, from coordinate 210,909,638 downwards.
ATCACCCTGCCTCTCTCCTTGCCTCTTTGAAAGTCTATTAAGACCTTTTCCCATTTCACTGCCCTCTACAACTAATCAGAGCCGTTGAAATCAGCTCCAAACTTGCCTTTTTCATCTTGATTTCAACCTTAATTTTTAATTACCTGCTCTTTTGCATCATTTTAAATGGATTTGCTGTGCCAGAGACTCTCCAAATAAATGAGGTGCTAAATTAGTCTTTATGTAATTAGACAAGAACTCAATTATTTCAAACACTTTTACTATGTGAGCCTTAGATAAAAATGAGCTTTGGAAACCACCAGTTTAAGTTAGGTTATTTGCATTAAAGTGACACCTTAAGAAAGACGTTATTTGAATTATAATTGCTGGACAAGAGAAAGATTTTCCCAGTAAGGAAGACTGGATGACTCCTCCTGAAAATGTGTTGTGTATCTGTTGTTCATGTTATTAAAAAATCAGTAAGTACTTGGTATTTATCATCAATCTCACACTGGTAAGATTACAGATCATTATTACAGATACTGATTAGGTAGTTATTTTTTAACATTTTAAAAAAAGTAACGTGATATACTGACTGAAAGTCTTTTGCATCCAGATTATTTTCTGCTCTCCTTCTCTTATTAAGTGCCTCTAAAAGTAAGATTTTTCCAAAAGATAAGAATAATTACATTTTTATTTTATAATTTTAAAAGTGGAATTTTATTAATTATTCAGTCGACTTCTGAATTTTAACCAATATCGGTAGAAAGGCCACATTTCTATGCAAATAAGGTGAATTACATCCATTGGTGTTTTGAATTCAGATGCTCCTGATGATTTCCATAGTTTTCATCTTTACAATAATTACAAATACAATTTTTCCTTCACTGTCACTGCATGTCATACATTGGCAAAAATTCATGATGTGCCGAGGAGAACTTGGTGATGATTGGCTATTTGGCCTGACTCCAGGTCTTTCAGTCCAGTGTTTTAAAACTGTCTTTCCTTCGGTTTCTCCTAAAGATAGTGATAGGGGCCTTAGCTTGAAAAATTACAAATCCCACCAATCAGCCATGCAAAGAACACACAGAGTCCACCAGCCCACCAGGATACTCATCGGTCACCAGCGTTTGTGTTCATGTTTCCTGGAGGGCTTACTTCCTCTCCACCTCTGCCCCTGCAACCTGGTCTTTCCAAGTCCAGGCGCCCCACATCAGCACCATTTCTAAGGGAATCAGACAGTTTGGCTATGCTTTTACTCATACAATTTCTTCTGATATTCCCTATCTTCTTCATTCATTCCCTCATTTATTCATTCAGTGAATATTTACTGAGCACCAATCATGCACTAGACCTTGTTATTGGCACTGGGAATACAGCTATGAACAAAAGAGATGGAAATCCCTCTTCTTATAGAGTGACATTCTGGAGAGGACCCAACTCATATACTCTGGCACACACTCACACATACATTCTCTATAGAGTAAATATAGAGAGAGTAGGTGTTCTATCTCTACTTATTAAAACCTGCTCTTTCCTTAGCCATATACAATCTTCTCCGTTAAATCTTTCTGATCCATTCTCTGTTCCATTTCTGGAGGGTATCCCTCACCTGTCCTTCATTCGCTCTTTGCTCTATATTTTCAACTAAACTACTTACTATAAATCTTTCTGCACTGTCTTCTATTAAAATGCTGTTTGCTTTACATTTTATAAAACAGCATTTCATTGATTATATTAGTTAATTGTCATAACAACTCTAAAAATTATATTGTCTTTTCTTTTTTTTTTTAAGCTTTTTAGGGCTGCCTCTGCGGCATATGGAGGTTCCCAGGCTAGGGGTCCAATCAGAGCTACAGCTGCCAGCCTACACCACTACAGCAATGCTGGATCCCTGACCCACTGAGTGAGGCCAGGGATCAAACCTGCCTCTTCATGGATACTAATCAAATTCATTTCCTCTGCGCCACAATGGGAACTCCGGTATTATCATTTTTATTTTACACACAAGGATACAGAGAGGACAAGTAATTTTGTAACCTAGTAAGTGTCAGCCAGGATCTTTTTCGCCCTTCCTTTCTGTCTCTTTCTCTTTCTCCTTCCTTCGTAAATTTGATGAGCACAGGTTGTATTCCAGCCACAGTGCTAACTCATGGACAGGGTGGGGTGCAGGGAGTATAACAGTTAATAAAATCACTACACAAATAAATGCAAAAATCCACCTGTTACAAGTGGTACTTAGGAAAGCTTGAGGGTTATCGTAGGATTATAGACAAGGGGTCTGACCAAGTCAAGAAAACCAGGAAAGGCATTCCTGAGCATCAGAGGATGATTAGAGTTAAAAGGAAAGGAGCACATGGGGAGGGAGGTCCAGGTAAAGGAGATACTGTGGACAAGGAACTCAAATTTGTCTTCTCACTCTCTAACTCCAGAGTTTTCCCCACTATGCTACATTCCTTTTTATAGCTTTTTCTCTTCTTAGACTGTAAGCTTTTCAGAGGCAGTGGCCTTGTGTTTTCATTTTGAACAGCACCAAGCACATGATCAGAGCAAGTACTCAGTATTTATTTAATTCAATGAAATAAATAAATTAAATCTACAATAAAGGGTCTCATGGTTTCTACCAACACCTTATCACAAAGACACTAAGGTGAAATGTCCTGGTTGAGAAAGTAAGAGAAGGTAGTATTGTGCTTCTTTTAGGTGTTCATTCTTTCTTCTGAAGCCCATTTCCCAATCCCCCATTTTAAATGAAATTTTTGGTTAGGTATCTAGCTAGAAATCCCAGAGATTCCATAGGCTGGCCTCTCAGAGATGATTTTCTTGTTAAGACAAATAGTTTAGGGATTATCTTTTATAACATAGGGATATTAACATGTGACTTATAGTTTGCAAAGTATTTGCATGTATGTTGTCGTGCTTCCTTCCTAGTAGAGATGAATTCTTCCCCATTGTACAAATGGAAGCATAGATAGATTTAAAGAAATGCTCGTGATCTCAAAGCTGTAAGCAGTGAAAACAAAATTTATGCTGAGTTGTTCAGGATTTCTTTCTTTTTCTTTTTTGCATGCAAACATGGATATAAATTTTGCTTTGTCATATAATTTCCATGCTTTGACCACATAAACTTGTCTTTGTCTTACAATTTCCATGTTTGACCATCACCCTCCCCCCACCTCCACTTTTTGGAGGGGTCCACATATCCTGTGTTAACCAAAAAATAATTTGGGAGGCTGCACATAAGAAAAGTTTATTTGGAGTCTTAAGGATGGAGATTCTGGAGACAGATTTGCATAATCCCAAAGGAGTGTTCTGGGGTGGAGAGAGTTACAGGCTTGTAATGATAAAAAGCCATAACTGTCCAAAGTTTCCTGGAGAGAATTATGACTGACTCTGACACAAGTCAGAAAATATTTGTTCTTAAGAAATCACAGAGCAGGGATCCCATAAGACAATAGACTAATGTGAGTTATCTGAGGGTAAAGGTCTGAGAAGTATTTTGAGTTTCTGGCAGGTGTTGTGGATGACTTCATCAGGTCAAAAAGTCAGATGCTATCCAGGCTCAGAGGTGCATAAGTCACACTGTCTTACTGGCCTCCTCCTGGCTCCATTTGAGAGAGCTCTCCCACAGTACTGACTCCACTTTGACTTTCCTTTCACATTTCTCCCTTTTTTTTTTTTTTTGTCTTTTCTAGGGCTGCTCCCATGGCATATGGAGGTTCCCAGGCTAGGGGTCAAATTGGAGCTATAGCCGCCGGCCTACGCCAGAGCCACAGCAACGCGGGATCCGAGCCGCGTCTGCGACCTACACCACAGCTCATGGCAATGCCGGATCCTTAACCCACTGAGCAGACCAAGGATCGAACCTGCAACCTCATGGTTTCTAGTCGGATTCGTTAACCACTGAGCCATGACGGGAACTTCACACATTTCTCCCTTTTGATAGAGATCTTTCTTTAGAAAGTATTGATGATCAACCATTTGGTTATTTGGCATTGCTATCAACTCCCTTTGACACTGGGAAGACTCATTCCCGGAGAGTCTTGTCCCAGTGAGGAGCATGAGAGGTAGTTATATGGGCAGTGAATACTTTTTTAGAGAGCTCATGGCCACACTTGAGCAATAAAGAGCCAACTAAGAAGTGTGTCTTAGGTGGTGTACAAAATAGGAGAAATTCATAAGTCTCTATCAGGAGTATTTGTGTAGGAGTGGCCAATCATCTCCAGATGTGGAGCTATTATTTTCCCTGTGAAAGGCAACAAAGAGAGAACAAATTAGAAAAGTGATTAGCTGGGTTGGGGACCTGGTGTTGCCATGAGCTGTGGTGTAGATAATAGATGAGGCTTGGATCCCGCATTGCTGTGGCTGTGGTGTAGGCCAGCAGCTGAAGCTCCTATTCGACCCCCAGCCTGGGAACTTTCATATGTTATGGGTGTGGGCCTAAAAAACCAAAAAAAAAAAAAAAAAAAAAAAAAGAAAAGAAAAAAAAAAGAAAGAAAGAAAAAAGAAAACTGATCAGTATAACTAGTTGCAATCCCAATACGCCACCAAGTCCAGCAGGGAGCCAGCTGAAGAAGATTTCTAGATGTCAGAATCAAAGCCTGTTTTGTAGTTTTAAATGTCTCTGATGATGCCATCAGGTGAAGGGCAATTTTAGTTCTCTGCGACTCCAAGTTAAAAGAATGGGAGAAAAACTGTTAGTTTAAGGAGTCATAGCCAGGTATTGGAGGAAACAAGAATAATTCAAGATCTAGTCTAGTTTGTAAGTAAATACCAAAACCTCAAAAATGATTAATAGCACTAGAACTTAATAGTCATGAAGGTGTATTACTGAGACCTAATATTTCTCCCTAAAATCAAACTGACCAATTAAGTCAAATATAGCCAAATTAAGACAAATTTGTATGCAAAATGTGTCTGTTTTCAATAAACATTACTTGATTATTTACATAAGTGTTCTAGGAATAGCAACTGATCATACAGGCTTTTAAAAATTGGCTTTGCTGGAATTTTTCACAAGGAATCTCAGACCAAATTTTTAAAAGGCCTCTCCAGACCAGAAAAGCAAGTAAGAACATGCCATCAGACTCTGACTGCAATACCTACAGATTGGGGTGAATTCCTCCATTCTTGAGATCCTCCAAATATCTTGAGGTTCCTGCACCTGCTAGGAACTGACCTTCCTTACTCAGCTGGTAAGGCTTCTGGGAACCCTGTCAGAAAGGTGCCAGACAGATATTTCCAAGAGTCTTTATTGGGCCTTTGAGATATAAATATTCTACCTCATCTTCTCAGGGAACTGTTATCTGAACCATCTCCAATCCGGGGGTGGGGGTTGGGGAATGGAAAGGAAAGGAGAGGAAAAGAGAACTTTTTTTTTTTTTTTTTTGGCTTTTTGCATTTTCTTGAGCCACTCCCGTGGCATATGGAGGTTCCCAGGCTAGGTGTTGAGTCTGAGCTGTAGCCACTGGCCTATGCCAGAGCCACAGCAATGCCGGATCTGAGCCGCGTCTGCGAACTACACCACAGGTCACGGCAACGCTGGATCCTTAAACCACTGAGCAAGGCTGGGGACCGAACCCACAACCTCGAGGCTCCTAGTCAGATTCATTAACCACTGTGCCACGACGGGAACTCCAGGACTCTCTTACCCCATCAGCCTGCTTAAAATTCCTTGTCAAGGGTAAATGCAATCTTATCCGTCTTCCCCACACATAATAAAATACTTTAGCCATCTGAGTGAGCAGATATAATTTATTCCAACACTTGTTTATAAAGCAGTGAGTTTACTGTACCTGACTCATGACTAAAGTTTTGAAATGAAAACTATGAGATATCTGTCTGTGCCTATTTGGAGATGTTTCTACTCTTGGATGTTATTACCAAAATTTGTAGAAGAGTTCTATTTAATTTTCAGAAATACAGTCATATATTTCTAATCCAAATGAGTTTCAGGGTCACGTGATCTGGGTAATATTTAGTATTAAATTAATATTCAGTATTAAATTGAATTGGTTTAATTAATACAGACATTCCTTTAGAGTCATTAACACTTAAGTAGAATACTCTTATTGTAGCTTGATTTACTAAAAGTCTAGAAAGCTCATGTTATCTTTGTTACAAAATTTGTTGGCTGGAAAAGTAACTTGGTATATTTTCACAAGCAAATTAAATAAATATAAGTGTGATAAGAGTTTTTAGGTGAACTCTCTAAGAATAATTATGTTTTATGATGTGTCTACCTCAAAATAGTTCCCCCAAACTGGTGACTTGAAATTTTAGAGTTTTGCTAAATTAAGTTAAATGATGGAAATATATTAAATATCTAGACCATCCCCAAATAAAATAAGGAATTGAAACATTAATTATTGAATATAGGCTTCTTTTTACAGAGAAACTAAAGATATTTGGGGCTATTGGTAAATACATTTGGTGCCATACTGCAAAGTGTTCTATAAGAAAGTATAGGTTTTTTAAAATTATAAAAAGTAATTATGTTTGCCAATCTACAAACTACTAATGTAAAATAGCTCATAATGGCTCATTTATTAGTTTTCACTAAACATTAATGTTTCTAGGGCTTAAAATTCCAAACTAATATATACTAATATTAATCTAATTAAAACTACTTCATTAATAAGGAAAAATTTTTGTATTCAAGGAAAAAAATTTTTAAAGGTACAAAGAATGGCAATGCATTTTGTTAAGGGAAAAGAATGTAGTTTTGTTCTAAAGCTGGTTATTTCTAAATGAGAAAGAAAACAAAGAGGAAGCTAAAATACAAAGCTGTTGAAAGTTTGTGGAAAAATTTTTTAGAAAAGAATTTTGTGTGCTGTCAGGACTGGCTAAAATTGTAATGAATTTAATTAAATGAGTAAGTTTTAATATCAAAAGTAAACTGGTATAAAATTTATTTTTTCTCTACATTAAAAGGACAAAGTTGGAGTTCTTTTGTGGTGCAGCAGGCTAAGGACCCAGTGTTGTCACTGCATGCCAGGGTGTGCCCCCCCAAAAAAAAAACAACAACAAAGGACAAAGATTTTTGAGATTATTTGTCTGGCTTTAATGAGAAATTGTAAACAGAGATTTTCTTTACCTTTAGTGTAATCTATCTAGAAAAACAAAGATTCTATGTTTTGTAGCTAAGGCTTTTAAAAACTGTATAAACTTTTATATTTAGCTATGAAGTCTTTGTTATTTTGGTTAAATGAATAACTAAGCATTGTTTCACAGTGACTTATGATCCTATTTGACCAAGTGTTTTAAAGAAAAAAATACTTTCAATATTTTTAACAAACTTACCAAAATTAAATACTAAATGAAGTTGTTTTTTTCTTTTTCTTTTTCTTTTCTTTTTTTTTTTTTTGTCTTTTCTAGGGCTGCACTAGGTGGTACATGTAAGTTCCCAGGCTAGGGGTCTATCAGAGCTGTAGCAGCTGGCCTACACCACAGCCACAGCAACACCAGATCTGAGTCTCGTCTGCGACCTACACCACAGCTCATGGCAATGCCGGGTCCTTAACCCACTGAGTGAGGCCAGGGATCGAACCCAAAACCTCATGTTTCCTAGTTGGATTTGTTAACCACTGAGCCACAATGGGAATTCCTAAATGAATTTTTTTTTTTACTTAAAACTAACTTTGAATCATGAGATGTTTCTTTCTAGAAAGACTTTTGTTTCCTTAGGGTCAGAATTTTTAAAAAGTGGTTTTTGTTTTTGTTTTTCAAAATGGCCATAATCATTGTATACTTTTTCATTAAGCCCTTAGGACTGTTGCCTTCTGCAGGGGATCTGTCTTGGTATCATAAAAAGAAAGTTCAGAGAGAGATGGAGAACATTGTGGTGGACATTCAGAGGAACAGTAAAGAGCAGAAGCAGAGAGAGAATGAGAGTTAGAGAGACAGAGAACTCTCAGAAGGAATTTCCAGTTCTGAAATCCATACAGATAATTGTGAGTTAGTTTCTCTGAAGCAAGAATGGATTCATTCCTTTTTTTTTTTTTTTTTGAGGCCTCAAAATACCAACTGAAATATGCTTCCATTCTTATCTTTGATCCGTTTTCTAATTAACTGCACAGACAAACAAAGTTAGGAATTTCATAGGAGCCCCTTGTTGGGCAGTTAAATTGTAAATCATTCCAGGTAATCACAATCCAGTAAGACAGATACTGGCAGGATTAAGGTCCATAGTTCTCATATATAAAACCAGCAGAAATTCCATAAGGAGGCCACTCTGCAGCCTTGCCCTTAGGGAGTGAACGTCTCATATTCCAAGCATAATTACTTACCAGAAAAAAAAAAAAAAAGAAACAAAATCTTGGGAACAGAAGTTGGCAACCCAAACAAAACAGGAAGCGAAATCCCAAAGGCCACATGGAGCAAGACAGACAAAATGGGAAGGAAGGCTCTGAAAGACAGTAGCTGACAAGAGAGGACACCCAATAAACTAGCTCCTCTACTGAAAAGGAAGGTCCCAGTGTGGGAGGACGGACTGCCAAGTGCTGGGATGGTGGAGGGGACACAGAGCACTCTAGACTAGCATAGGTAACTTACTCAGATCCAAGACAGTGTGTCTCCACGTGAAAAATACTGATTTCTTAACGTACCTTTGGAAAGTTGCAGTGGGTTATTGTTTTCTTTTTAAGGCAATGGTCAGAAGTATGACCCATTGTGGAGTGAACTCCTACACAAAAGGATAAGTCATAGCACTGGCCTGAACTTGAAGGGACCACTGCTTTTAAATTCTGAGAGATGAGGGGCTTATCGCAAATGGTTGAAAGAAGATAAGCAAGGTCACTCACTTCATTCCGTATAAAAGTTACCCTGGCATTTCCAGGCTCAGAAATTGCAAGGCCAGAGGAAGTAAAAAAAAAAATGCCTGGGTTTGCTTCTCTATCTTTCGGTCCAGGGTCAAACATAAGTCTCCTGTGTACATTCAATTTTTTGAAATCCACTCTTGAATTATTTCAAATCCTACTATTCTAGAGTTCAAGGAGTGGCCTGGTTAATTCTCTTGGTAAAGAGGAGGTAAAGCCTGGTCAATGAGACTCGAGGCGTTACAAAGTCTAGATTCGCCAGGCAAACAATTTGGATTATCTGCATTACAAAGCGATTATTTCAAGTGGTAGCTCTTCTGGTGCACTTAGGTATTTTACAAATCATTACTTGCTTGAGGGGACTGGGAAACAGACTTAAGTGGGAATGGACTTTTGCAGGTAAATATACTTTTCCAGAAAGGAAAAAAAAATAGGCTCTTAGAGATTCTAAAGTTTCCTTAAATGGAAAATAAATCCCTATTTACAGAAAGAACTCAGGAACAACATACTGTGGAAAAGAAGTTCAGAGCTGTACCCAACTAGCCTTTGTCACACTCAGCTGTTGGCCAGGTCATTTTATATTATTGCGTTTTATTCTTTAAACATCCATGAAATGCGTATTATCATCTCTACTTTCTGGATAGAGAAAATTAGGTGGAGAGAGTTGCAATGATTTTTTTCAGTGTGGTTTGGAGTTGAGATTTGAACTCATAAAGGAGCTTATGATCTTTCTACATTGTACAACACTGAGCTGAAAATGGAGAGAAGCTGGTATCACCCAGAGAGACCGCCTCGCAGTGACGGTCCATCCTTTCTTTGCCTTATTTCCCCCATAAGAATTTTTGTGAATTTCTTTAAATTTTCTTTAATTTTTAATGAAATTTTAATGTAATTTAATTTATTTATTTTTAGCCACCCCCTGGCATGCAGACGTTCCTGGGCCAGGGATCGAACCCAAGCCACAGCAGTGACGATGCTGAATCCTTAACCTCTAGACCAACAAGGAACTCCTACAAATTTTTATACAATTTTTAAAGGTTACATTCCATTTATAGTTTTTAAAATATGAATGATTTTACAGCATTTTACCAGAGTAGTAAACAAGAGAAAAGTCAGTGATGCTATCTAAGAAAAGTGTCTCACTATGGCATCTTTATTTAGCCTAAGGAATCCTATTCTGTGGAGTTCCTGTCATGGCTCACTGGTAATGAATCTGACTAGGATCCCTGAGGACTTGGGTTTGGTCCCTGGCCTCACTCAGTGGGTCAAGGACCCAGCGTTGCCATGAGCTGTGGTGTAGTTCGCAGATGCGGCTCGGATCTGGCGTTGTTTTGGCTGTGGTGTAGGTCGGCAGCTGCAGCTCTGATTTGACCACTACCCTGGGAACCTCCATATGCCGTGGGTGCTGCCCTAAAAAGACAAAAAACAAACAAACAAACAAAACCCACCAAGATGAATCCCAGCCTTTAATAGTCACCTAGACTAAGGCATGCGGTCGGTGTCTTGGGTTAACACTGGCCTGTGAGAGCTTTCCCTTTGTTGGAACTGCAGTCTTGAGGTCTGTGCTCTCACACTGGGCCAGAGGGTGACAGCTCGATTTTGGGAATCGGGTCCTCTGTTGCTAGGAGATGAGAGGTTCTGAGAAACGGGATGCTATTTGTCACACAGTCTAGAATTCAAGGGTTTTTTTTTTATATGAGCCACAAACACCACAGGACAACTTGTTAAAATAAAGAGGGAAGGAGCCAAGTCTTGGAGTGGGAAGATCTGGCCTCGGATCTCTGCTCCCTCTTGCTCCCCAAACCACACCGGTTTGGGCAAATCGTAGCCTTGATGATGAAGAGTTTTTTCCCCTGCAAAATGGAGACCATAATACCAACTTTGGAGAATTGTGAGCCTAATATAAGACAACAGACATGAAAAGCTTTTATGAACTGTTAAGTCATCATTTGAGAATTAGCAGTTTGTATTATTTTGCTTCCTGTAAGGGGACCAAGAATGGCTTGTCATTCTAACTGTCTTCACTTGGTGGCCAGAAGTCTCTGGTCCAGATGCCACTTTTATATTGTGTGTTCCTATTTATATACAAATTATATGTTTTCTTACCAAGGGTTTCATTGAAACTCTGTTCTTTGGCAATCCTAGTTCTAGCTGCATATAAAAATAGACCAATCAAGTTGTATTTTCAAACAAAATGTAGACTAGGGCAGAGGGTAAATGGGGCTGGGGGATGAGGATGTCACACCCCTGCTGTAATGGTTACCTGCTGTGACTCAGTTTTCTCACTTGTTGAGTGAGGATGATAATGAATAGGAATGACCTCATAAGGTCTCTGAGCTTTTAATGAAATAATACACACATGGCGTTATGTGCCTAGAACATAGAAAGTGCAAAATGTGTTAATTATTTTTATTACTGTTATTGCTAGAAACTGAAAGTTCTTCTCATGACAGAGAGACCACATTACCCTTCAGTGTGGTCAAAGGTGAAGCTACATAATGCTGAGCTATGTCAAGCTGTGTTCTAGGGAGGTGGGTTATTCCACAATATCTAGAACACATCCACCAGTTCCATGGCTTAGTCCTTGGCTGTGTAGCCATCTTCTGTCCTTCTCAGGCTCTGGAGACCACTCCATGCAAATGTGATTTGACTTGATTTAGCAATGTTTTTAAAAATGATGTAATGTAGAAGTTCCTGGGCCAGGGATGGAGCCCGAACCACAGCACTAACCAGAGTCGCCGCTGGACAATTAACCCACCAGGCAACTCCCAATTTTACTGATTTTTCAAATTAATTTATTAGTTGACAAATTTCTACTAAGGTTTTTCCTTCTTCCCCTCCCTTCTCTCCCTCTTTTTCCTCCCCTCCCCTCTCCTCTTCTCTCCTTTCCTTTCTTTTCTTTTCCTTTCCTCCCTTCCTTTCCCCTCCCTACTTCCTTTGCTTTGCTTTCTTTGTTTGTTTCCCTCCTCCCTCCTCTCTTGTCTCTCTCTCTCAGAATCTGTGCTAGGCCTGGCTGGAGCATAGACACCCATCAGACATGCATCCCTACCCAAGAGGAGTGATAAAGTGAAGGGGCAAAGGGCGATGCAGGGAGTTGGACTGTGGTAAGAAGCTCAAGTGCCCTGATGGTTTGGAGGAAAAATGCCTCAGAGACATTAGAGAGGTTCCCAGGACATGAACTTTGAGCTGGACCCTGAAGGATGGTGAGGATCTAGACCTGTAAAGACTTAAAGAAAGGAGAGAAGCCTGCAACATTCCAGGCTAAGGAAGCAGCGGGAGCAAAGGCATGGTGCTGGGCTCCTCCTGAGAAGATTCAGTGTAAGAGACTTAGCTACAACTACTATGCTTTCTGTCTGCTTTTTGCAGAGTCAGCTCAGACACGCTCCCTGGTAAAAGTGGGTGTGGTGGAGACAATCCCCAGCTCTGACCTACATTCCTCAGGCATCAGAGTCTTTCCCAAGCTTGAATTCCCTGGCCGCTCTTCCTGGCTCCCAAGGTTTACCAGACATCCAAGTGGAATTTATGTGTAGCATTTACCCGTTCAGAAAATAACCACTGTTATTATCAAGTCAATCTCTAAGGGACCATTGTGGTACTTTTTACTCAATCTAGTGCTGCTCCCTCTAGTTTTATTCTGTGATGGAATCATCAGTGAACTGCAAAGGGAAGCAGCTTCAATTAGGCTCCTGCACAAAGGGCCCTCAGTGCCTCCGGTGCTAACATCTTGACAATTACCCTTGGGCATGTTCAGTCCAGGCGTTTGGTCTTTTCTCCATCCATTCATCAGACTCTCACTGAGCAGGCTGCAAATCTTCATGTGGATGGGATATAAAGGATGGCAAAACAGGGTCCCTACCTTCAAGGTAGTTTGGAAGAACTAAGAGAAGGCAAGGCAGAAGGTAACTGGGAGCATGACAGGGGGACCATGAGAATCTTTTGCCGTTAGTACAGTGACAGTCCTGTCGTTCTCACCACCCTCCTCCTCCCCTAGGAGAATGTTAATGGGGTTGTTTTGGAAGAGGTGGAATTATAGCTAAGCCTCAAAACAGGGGGATGGTTCAGTTGGCCTGGTTTCCTCACCCTCGAGACCTGCAGAAACACTTTGGAATGCTTGCTTGGGTTTTTTGTTTGTTTACTGTGCAGTTTGCATCTGACCATAGCCCCTTGGTTGGAGGGTAATTGGGAAAACTGGAACCTGCCTCATGAGTCCTGAGCGTTGCTGTGTGCGCCCGTGCTTCATATTCACACCCTGGTTCCTCTGTAAGTGATGATAACTTTTTCATTCAAGGCTCTAGATCTCCCAGCTTTCAGAGGCAAATCATCCTGTCAAGGGTGTTTATTAACACCATTAAGGTACAGAATGACATTAAAACAACGTTTTTCAGGTTGAGTTTTAGCCTGATGACTTCTCTTAACTTCACGGGGGGCTTCCGTGTTTATTTCCTCAGGATGAATTCCAAACTTACTCTCGGAAAAAGGTAGCGTGGATCTGCCTGTCGGCATTAAACAGCACATTTCGCCTCACTCCTGACCACCCTCTCATCACAGATGAGGAGTATATCATAAACAGAGCCATAAGAAAGCCAGACTTGAAGGTAAGTACCTATGTGTCTATTGCAGATGCTAGAGAAAGTTCATCTTTTTTTTCCCGCCGAATGTAAGTTTAAATTCATAGACGGCAAATATTTTAGAATAACTATAAATGGAGTATAACCTTTAACAACTGTGAATCACTGTATTTTACACCTGTAACTTAAGATTGTACAGCAGCTGTATTTCAATTCAAAAAAAAGATTAAATTCCGGTCCTCCTTTCTGCCGGTCTTTGACAGTGTAGAACATTGCAAAGAACATGGATTTTTAAAATTTATTTATTTAAATTTATTTTTGCATTGGAATATAGTTGCTTTACAATATTGTGCTACCTTCAGGTGTACAGTAAAGTGGCTCAGTTATGCATGTACATATACACATATCCATTTTTTTTTCAGATTCTTTTCCCATATAGGTTAGTGCAGGATATTGAATGGAGTTCTCTGTGCTATGCAGTAGGTCAGATCTTGGAGCTACACAGAGCTTGGTTCAGATCTCAGCTTCATTGTTCTAAACTGTGCAATCTTGGATCAAGGACCAAACTCTGCTGAGCCTCAGTTTTCTCATGTACAAAATGACGATAGTGCCTCCCTCCAATATTAATTGATGGAATTTAATTAATTAAGAAATACAAAGATTGATATGGTGGCAGGTACATAGTAGATGCTTGTTGTATATTAGCTCTTGGTAGCATCATGCCCTGTATGATCATCGGTGCAATAGCGTTTGTCTTATAGTAAAGGCAGCCCCCTAAGAATATCCTGAGAAATTTGCTATGTCTGTAAAATGATCTTGTTTTGAATTCTGTCATCCAAATGTATTTGGGTTACTCCCTTCTCATCATATTAAATTATTACTACTTGGATTATGACCAGTTAATACTGATATGAGAAACACATTTTATAACACAGACTGTTTTCTCTTACATTTATATATGTGTAGACAGCTGCTTAAATTGGTTTTATGGGCTCAAGATCATAATAAAAGGCAATTGCTGAGCAGTTTCTCTACTGTCCATTATTATCACCCAGTTGTCCTAACCTCCCAAATAAACGAAAGCAAAAGAGGTCAAGCACCTTCAACCAACAGGCAGCTTAATCTGTTAGATGGCCATTCACCTAGAGATGTAGGTATCCCCACGGACATGACCTCAGAGTATTATTGACTTCTACCATCTTTAATTGCATTAAACAATGGGCATTGCATTAAACACTGCATTAAACAACGGGCAGTCAAATGAAGAAATAGTCAAATAGACAAACAAAATGTGAGGAGGGGGCAGAGGTCTTGAAATGGAAAGTGCTGACACCCAGGCTTGATATCTTCATTTGCCAGCATATGGCATAGGGAGTTTGGTTGGTTACAGCCTCCCTGAGCTTTGAGCTTTTTATATATAAGAATAGTAATGTCTTCTCTGCCTGTCTCTCAGGACTGTTGTGAACCTGAAGTGAGAAGATCAATAAAAAGGTGATTTGTGAGCAGTCATGAGCTATATTCATAGGAAGGACTGAAACTTTTTAGAAAATTGGAAGAGCTGTCACAGGCTCAGCCATGGCAACAATGATAACAATAACAACAAGACAATACCAAAATGATAACCATTCAGGGCCATATAGGGGGCGTTTGGAGACTGCAGCAAAGGTAGGCTAGAAGGAGACTCCCAGGGCCATTTTGTAGGATTATATGCAAGATTGAAACTCGGTGCCTAACCTGTTAAACAAGATGCTCCTACAACTTGTTCCAACAAGAAATGAAGAGCGGAAAACTTGGAGATTGAAAGGATTCCTGGTTCTGAGCAGAAAGATGAAAATCACCCCATAGCAGATCCCTGATTTCCTCAGATTACTGTCTCCTGGTCTGAAGTTCCAGAAAATGGGTAAAGAAATTCCACCCCTGGTAAAATATTATGCTTTACGTACTCTTACCAGCTTCTGGAGCCTCTGAAGGGGTGAGGGAATCTGAGAAACCTCGGCAGAGATACATCCTACTTGGGGAATCTCAAAGATATTTAAAAGGTCTATGATGGATTCATTCTTCTTGCTCTGCCATGAATAGTCTCAGAAATTGTCAGGAGATAATGGGTTTTTCTCTTTTCTGACCTGACATAAAACTTACCAACAACCTCTTTATTCCTCCTCATTTTTGCTGCCTTCATCTGCTGTTTTGGATCTATTATATTTTATAAATTTCTCATAGCCTATTGATCTAGGTTTTCTAACTGAGCAGAGATTCCACATTCTACTATCCTTTGTCTTTTAAATTTTTTTTAACTTGGAATTTTGAACTTAGAGCATTAATACAGTAGGCAACTCTCACCTTATACAACTTGACTACTGGAGGGATTTTCAGACCATCTTCTGAGACTAGCTTGACTATTGGATCCTTGAGAGAATAGACTTGGGGGCCAGGGGAGCTTGAGTTCAATTTCCAGAGCTGCTTCATAATAGATATGATCTTGGGAAAGTCACTAAATCGGAATGAACTTAAGGGGCAAAGTGGAAATGAAGATAATATCACAGGATGATGAAAAATACTGCCCACCCACCAAGTACTCAGTAAACAGTAGCTGTGACTACAGTCCAGCTCTGTTTGCACAATTGCAGAGAATACTGGAAAGGAAAGGAAGATGTGAAGCAAGAAACTTGAGGCTCTAAGATGAATCATGACAGCTAACATACCCCAGGCTGGTCACTTTTCCTTACCTTAACTTGCTTCTTGTGGAGGAAGAATTGTTCCCAGTGGCCTGTTCACTCCAATTTTATACTGAAAGTTGGTAGATAGGCTTTATCTTTTAAAATATTATTTTTCAACCAACACATTGAAACAATTCCATTCAGTAAAATAAAAACTAAAATATTTAATACCTTTATTTGGTAACTATGAATGCATATATGTGTGCATGCGTGCACACACAAGCATATATTTTTTTCTTCTAGTTTTATTGAAATATATTTGACATTCAGCACTGTGTAAAGTTTAAGGTATGCAGTATGATTTGACTTACATACATCATGAAATGTTTACCACAGTAAGTTTATACACATATATTTATTGAACGAGGTTAATAGTCATTGGCAGTAACTCAGGTCTTGGAGCTTAGGAATTTAAATTATATTTCTAGTTGACATGTGATTGTGAAAGTACTCACCCATTTGTTTAATAAAAAGTGTAATACACACTACTATATATAAAATAGATAACAAACAAGGACCTACTGTATAGCACAGGGAACTACACTCAATTTTCTGTAATAACCTATAAGGGAAAAAAAATCTGAAATACGTGTATATATATATATGAAACTGAATCACTTTGCTTTACACAACAGTGTAAATCAACTCTATTCCGATACAAAAAGAACTCTATCAAGATTTGAAAAAAGATGTATTGAGCACTTGGAACGTACCAACTATATGCTCTTTCCAGTTTTAGATTTTATCTAGTGGTTATACTGACTATAATTCTCATAGGTATAGAACATATTCAGAAGAGTTGCAGTGGAATTTAGAAATAATCTGGATAATTGCCTCAATTTATTCATAGGGAAATTGAGGTGCAGAGACATTTTGATGAATTTCCCAAGGACACAGTGATCAGAGGTGCTATAAAAGGAAGTCTTGAACACTGTCTCTTAGCTTTGGCTGCACATTTGAATTACCTGAGGAAGTTTAAAAATATTTATGCCCAGGCTGGAACCCAGAAAAATGAATCAGAATCTCTTTAGAGGTGGGACCTAGGCATCCATATCAAAAAAAAAAAAAAATTCCTCAGTTGATTCCAATGTGCAAAATTAGGTCATCATCATTTCCTCAATAACAATGTCTTACCGTTTGTGTGTGTGTACGTGTGTGCTTAATTAGGTCATCAGTTAATGGAAATTCAGATTCACATATAAGGTTGATTAAAGAAATCAGAAACAAGAAGGCATAATTGTCACAAGCATTAGTCTTTCCACTGCAAAAACCCTTAGCCCTCGCCTCCAGGAGTTCATTTTCCTGCAGTAACCTCCTCATTCTCCTCTAGAACCTGCTGCTAGTCGAATCTCTTTCAGAGTCTTTTCTATAGATTATTCTACTAGTTCATTGTTTACAAGATAAAAGTCCTAAATACCTCATCCTAGCATGTAAAGGACGTGTCATCTGATCTTTGTTTACCTTTCCAGCCTCATTCACCATTTGGTTGGCAGATCGGCGCCCTCACTTGCCCCTCCCCCATAATGAAATTGTGCCTGATCCCTTTGAAACGCCCGCCCCCTTCCCTTCTCATCTGAGCAAATTTCTTCCAATCCTTTAAGGATGCCGCTCAGATTCTTCCTCTTCAAGATGCCTTCTGTCATCTGCCCTCTATGTTTCTACACTATTTTATACTATAATTTTTATTTTATTATGTTTTTATTTCTTTGACATATACACAATTTGACGGTATGGTATAGTTTTCCTTTTGTAATATATTTTCTCCCCTCATTAGGTTATCATGTAGTGGAACACGGAGGCTGAGTTTTGCTTATATACTTATCCATACAGCAGGCCCATGATACACATTGATTGAATGATGACTTCCAATAAAGGATGCCATTTGTATAGTAGCCAAAGATAGGATAAGCTAGGAAAGGATAAAATCGTAAATAAGTATATAAGGGCTCTATCTTTGCTTCTTCCACAAGTGCTTCTTTAGTCACTGAACTGCTATATATCCACTGATCCTCCTTCCTAGTACTTTTCTTTTGCAGGTGAGATGCATAAAAGTGCAGAAAATAAGATACGTTTGGAACAACTTAGAAGGACAATTCCAGAAAATCGGGTAAGTTGTTTGAGCAATTGCATCCAAAAAGAAAAATATTATCTCATAAATATTGTTGCTAGGAGTTCTCTGGTGGCACAATGGGTTAAGGATCCAGCACTGTCACTGTAGTGGCTCAGGTTGCTGCTATGGTATGGGTTCAATCCCAGGCCTGGGAACTTCCTCATGCTGAAGGCACAGCCAAAATAAATATTGTTGCTAAATATGTCTCTCTCATTATTATTATTTTAGTTCTTTGGAAGACTGGCTCAGTTCTGCCAAGATACATCTAAAATTCGGATCTGGCCTAACAACAGAAGAACAAGAGATTAGGTACCACTTGTATTGCTATCTATAGCAGCTCAAAACAACTGTTACCAGTTAGTCAAGTAGAGAGCCCAAGAAACAGTTATCTGAACTGATCAATATCAGAATATATTATAATGCTCTATTTAGTATTATTAAATTAAATGCTTTTTCATACATCATCTCACCTTATTGGAACAACCTTGTGAGGGAGTTAGAACAGATATTCTCCTCATTTCAATGTAACAGATGAGAAATCTGAGACTCAGAGAGGTTTAATAGCCTGAACAAGGTCACACAGATGGAAGGCATAGAAGAAGAAATACTTCTCTGACTGTAGGTTTAGTTCTCTTTCTCCTCTGCCTAATGCTTATGAAGGTTATTATAATAACAAGGTTGAATCAGTTTTGATTGCAATATAGATTATAGTATGATAACATAGGTAGATAATAATATGTAGAGCAGCAACAGAATACCATGCAAGACAGAGCTCCACAATTCTGAATTAGATACTGGGCAGAGGAGGGAGGTTGGGGAAGGGCGCTGGGTAGACTCTCAAGAGTCTGTTACTAATTCACTGTGTGACTTTGAGCAAGTAGGTTCTCCTTTCTGGGCTTTAGTTTCCTAATTATTAAAAAAGAGGAGGAGAACTCTGCAAATGGGTTAAGTTACTATGACTAAGTTTCTATGATTCTTGCTTTCCCCTCTACCCCATTTTGGGGTGGAGTTAGGTGGTACTTTGAAGAGACCCAGGGTCTACAGCATCAGCATCATGTGCATGTACAATCCCAGACCACACTTCACCCTTATTGAATCAGAACCTTCCTATTAGCAAGATCACAAGGGTATCTATGAACTTTAAACTTTGAGAAGTATTGCTGTAGTACATTCTGTTAAGCTCTTTGGTCTAAGCATTCATGTGGAAGGCACAGAGAAAGGATTTAGTATTCTGAACAGCAAAATAACTCACAGAGGCTCATTGCTTTGCATAATCAAAGAAACATATCTCCGAGTTTTCAATCAAAAGGCTGTGTAACTCTGTTATGGAGCTATTTTTGAGAACTCAACACCTTTTTATTCACATTAAAATGAATTCTGCCACTTCCTAAAATTAAATAGGAGTAGGAAAGTAGGTACCGTATTCCTCTTCAGTAACACCATTTTCTTGTAATGAGTCCTCCATCCCACATCCATGAAGCCAGAGTTGAGAGAATGTCAATCCTGAAACTACATGAATAGAACAGTGACTAAAACGACATATCCAAATTACCATCAGGGAAATATTTAGACCTCAGGAAGAGTCTAGTTCAATAAATGCAAAATGAGCAAGTTTATTGGTTTTGCCCCTGGAAACCCTCCCCTTCCCCAGTTCGTTTGAGAAAGATAGGGATGTTCTGTAATAAGTGAGGCTTGTGTTGCTACAACAGGCATGAAGGGCAACATGGAGTAGACTTTTTTTGAATGGGTGAGAAATGAGTTTCATTTTTATTACTAGTAAGTGATCTATGATCTTTCCCTATAGGAGGTTAATATGTGGGCCAAATACTATCGATGTTGAAATCACACCTGTCTGGAAACTGCTCATCAAGGAGGTAATCAGTATTTTCTCTTGGTGCTGGCTAGAAAATAACAAAGTTTGGTTCTGGTCAAATAATCGAGAATGCTGCTTGTTAATAATAACTGTACTTTGGGATATTTTCAAAGAATGTGAGGCATAAGCATATCTCTACTCTTTCTTGGAATCCATTTTTGGACACACATAGCCTGTTACAGCATAAGATGGGACCCTTGTCTATCTACTTATTCTTTAATAACTGGATGAACACAAGGTTTCTTCTCTTTCTTTTGAATCCTATGCTTTTGATCCTGTCTCCTCTCTGTGAAATTAAAGTAATAATCAAAACTTAACTCAATCCCTTTCTTATGGGCAACATACACAATGTCCTCAACATCCAAAATTTTCTCAACATCTCTTCAGCCTTGTTAGTTCTATCTTTCTCAATGTGTGTGTGGGACAGAAAGAAAGATCTGACCATCATTTACTAAGTTGAATTTTTTCCTCTTTGACTCTATCACTGGGCTTACTTTTCATTTTACAGTGACTATTTCTGACACTATAACCATACTGCTGTACTCTGCGTCCTCTCTTGCACTTACCTTCTTCTTTTCTGCCTTAAAAAAGGCTTACTAAACTCAAAACTCAAGCTACTTTCTCAATGTTTCTAGCAAGCTTTAAAGCATGAAAGAGAGCAGATGAAACTGATAAGAAAATTTCTGTGCATCTGTTCTCTAACCAGAGGCGAGGACTGCTGTTCCCAGTTGAGAAAGATGGAAATCAACCAGAGGGAATTTGAGGAAAGGCACAAAATGTTTTTAACCAAAGCAGGACTACAACTGTTGGAGTTAATCTCTACTTTCTCCCATAGTGCTCTAGATGCTCAATTCCAGATTACAACTTTTAGCCTGGTTCTCTATGAGAAAATTTAGCCTTCGAATCTACATTCATCTAAAATACTTTAATGGCTGCAGCTATGGCAATGTTGTGTCACAGAGAAGAATGATAAACCAGAAAGAATTTTAACTTTGTAAACCCGACCTACTTCTTCATGCTTCTGAAGGCCAGTGAATGCCAATTGGACATAATAATATCTGTTCCTCACATACCTGTTGTGATGGTCAACATGAGGATACATTAGATAAAACTGTAAAATTATAAGGCACTGTGGTGATGAAAAGTAAGTGCTCTAGGGCCAGATTGCCTGGGTTCAAGCCCTTGTCTGTGATAGCTGTGGCTGTGCCCTCGGGCAAGTTTCTCAAGATCTAAGGCTTACTTCCTTCATCTTTACAATGGCGATAAGTAATAATAACTTCTAGTTAAAAAGATAATTATGGGAATTAAATGAGGAAATGCAGGTAAAGTTGCTTAGCACAGAGTATGGTGCATGCCAATTGCTGCATAAATGTAGTAAGAATAAGAATTTTTTTTTTTTGTCTTTTTGCCATTTCTTGGGCCACTCCTGCGGCATATGGAGGTT
Organism: Phacochoerus africanus; assembly: GCF_016906955.1. Taxonomy (NCBI): domain Eukaryota; kingdom Metazoa; phylum Chordata; class Mammalia; order Artiodactyla; family Suidae; genus Phacochoerus; species Phacochoerus africanus. The sequence continues at coordinate 210,888,131 of NC_062544.1, read as the reverse complement.
CCCAGGCTAGGGGTTGAATCAGAGCTGTAGCTGCCGGCCTACGCCAGAGCCACAGCAACGCGGGATCCAAGCTGTGTCTGCAACCCACACCACAGCTCACGGCAACGCCGGATCCTTAACCCACTGAGCAAGGCCAGGGATCGAACCTGCAACCTCATGGTTCCTCATCGGATTCGTTAACCAATGAGCCACGACGGGAACTCCAAGAATAAGAATATTGTGTGAGATGTTTTATGTCATGGAGATGATTATGATACCAAGCCAATGAAGAGCTGAGTGTAAAGCCTAAATATCTTGCTTGTCTTCCTGTTTTTATGTCTGCCAACAGGTTTTAAATCCATTTTATATATTTCAACTCTTCAGTGTCTGTCTGTGGTTTAGTGAAGATTATAAGGAGTACGCTTTTGCCATCATAATCATGTCCATCATTTCCATAGCTTTGACAGTGTATGATCTCAGAGAGGTGAGTTTTTCTGCCAAACCTATGGTCTCAGAAAGGAAGAATTGTGACTGTGCTAAAATTTTGTTAGAAAAAAGTATAATTGGGAAATAATCATTGCCCTCTCCATAACAAAGGAGAACAAGTTTATAAATATCTAGCACAATAGCTAGTGCTCAAGTGTTAGTTCTTTGCCCTTCTTCAATGCCTAACATTCAAGTTATTTTTTCTCGCTCTTTAGCTTACTATGCCTGAATAGGCCAATTTGTGAATCTAGTATAAACGAAAGCATCTATGTAGAGAGCACTGATGGATCTTGAAGATGGTGGAAGAGGGGTAGAGGTGGAGGAATCTTTAATATTTAACAAAGGAGTGCGTAATATTTTTGCCGTTTATGTTTGGTTGGTACACATTTGTCAAAACCCCAGTCCAACTCTTGCCTTTCCCTGTGCCTATATTGGGGATTCCAGGTGCCATTGGGGTTAAAAAAAAAAAAAAATCACACAGTATGTGTTAGTTGATGGCACTATAAATCCATGAATACCAGCCTCTTCGGGGCAAGTTTTCTGTGTCTCTCTGGCCAACATGCTCTCCCATTCTTTGAAATTAAAGTTTCAAACCAAAGCTTCCTTCAAGTTTCTTAGATACCTAACAACCCACATTCCACATTTTTCTCTACTTCAGCTGATAATCTCATTGCTTTTTTTGCAAAGATAGAGACTGTAGGACAGGAATTTGCTCAACTCCCCACTGTCCAACTGCAGGTGACTTTTGTCACCATCCCCTTCCTGCCCTGATATCTCATAACAGAGGAGGAAGTGCCCTTTGCTTGTGCTTCGGAGAGCATCCTTTCCTACCTTCTCGGCATGCTCATGGGGTCAGTGAATAACTCCTTCTGCCTCTTTCTCCTCAAGTGCTTTCCCATCAGTATTTAAACATGCTCAAGCTTCTTCCAACTTAAAAAAAGAAAAAACTGGGAGTCAGTGCTGTGGCCTAGTGGGTCAAGACTCTGACTTGTAGCAGCTCAGTCGCTATGGAGGTGCAGGTTTGATCCTTGTCTGGGGTGGTGGGCTAAAGGCCATGGGTGAGGCTTGGATTCAATCACTGGCTAGCCTGGGAACTTCAATATACCTTGGGTGTGGCCATAATATTAAAAGAAGAAAAAGAAAAAACGTAAACATGAAAAGAATTCCTTCTTTTGGTCATGCTTCTAACTTCAGCTACTACGCTACTATTTTTCTCCCTTTTATAGCAAAACTTCTCCACCTGTTTATGCTCTCCCTCTCTCTCTTTTAGCCACACCTGTGGCATGTGGTAATTCCCTGGCCAAGGATCAAACTCGAGCCACAGCAGTAACCGGAGCCACAGCAGTGACCACACCTGAGCCTTAACCTGCTGAGCCACTAGGGAACTCTGTACCCTCTCTTCGTTTACTCATCCTTTTCTCCTTTCTCACCTGTACTGAGCTGGTTTCCTCTCTCATGTCTCCATTCAAACAACTCTTGTTAAGGCCAACATTATAATGCTAAGGCTCATAGATAGTTTTAAAATTAAAAAAAACAATACCTCTTTTTTAACTAGTTAGTTTTTTTTCCTTACTAGAAGAAGTAATATATGGTCATAAGAAAGAAAAGTTCAAACAGAAGTAAACAGTGTAAGTGAGAAGTAAATATTCCTCCCACTTCAGTTCTTCATTATCCTTATACCATATATATACTAATGACTTCCAAATTTTTATATGTGTCTCAAGTCCAAATGTCTCTTATGAGTTTAAGACTCATATATCAACATCCTATTTTGATTTGATGTCACTTCTCCAGGGAAAATTTCTATTGCTTAGCTATATATGGTCCCAAAGCACTTTGTTTTTTTCTTTTCAATTGTGATGATATATTTATATGTGTGATTATTTGATTTAATGTATTTCTTCTAGTAGATCGTGAATCCTTGATGGTAAGAACCATATCTGGGAGTTCCCTCTGTAGCTCAGTGGTAATGAACCCGACTAGTATCCATGAGGATGTGGTTTTGATCCCTGGCCTCACTCAGTGGGTTGGGCATCCAGCGTTGCCATGAGCTGTCATGTAGGTCGCAGATGCAGCTCAGATCCCGTGTTACTGTGGCTGTGATGTAGGCTGGAAGCTATAGCTCCAATTCGACCCCTCGCCTGGAAGCATCTGTGTGCTGCAGGTGCAGCCCTAAAACAAAAAAAGAACCATATCTGTCTTGTTGACGTTTCTCCCCCGACCTTTTAGCATAGCCCCCGATACATAAGGGTTGTTCAATAAGTATTGAGAGAGTGCACAAATGAATAAAAGAATAACTTAACAGCAGAACACTCTTTCATCTTATGTTATTCTATTGATAATTCTTGGGACATATTAAACAGATTTGTAAGTGATTTGAAGCAGGAGATTTAGGGGGTATCTTAAATAAAAAAATCGGAATAAAAAAATGAAAACACTAAATGATTGGAATGTTTAAACCCCAACCATATAAAAGGTCTTTCACATAGTAGTTTCTTAATAAATGTGAAATCAAATATAATTTTGTTATTGTTTTTGTCTCCCCCCTTATTTATTCATTCTCAATATCCCATGTATTTCATATACCATAACAGCAAATATTATGAGGAAATTGCAAGAACCATTAAACTCCTTATAAAGTAATAGATGAGGAACTCTGATATGGGATGACTTGAAGCTGAAATAACGCTTGGTTTTTGAAGCTATTTAGGTATAAATGTATATCTCGAATGATCAAAGTTCTTTTGGGTAGACTGAACACAGTGAGAAATTCCTTTCTACTAAAGAACACGTACTTCTTGTCACTGGTTAAGAGCAGCGTGAGGTTGGATGCTTTTTCAATTGTGTAGGAGGCTGCTTAGTCTTGTTTTTAGACAGCACACCCAGTTGGCTCCACCTTTAAAGAAGGCTAGCACTTTACTGAATATTATCTGGGATCTATCCTCAGGTAGAAAAGGCTTTTCCTATTTCTGTTCTTCTTTTTCAGCAATCCGTAAAGCTCCACCATTTAGTTGAATCACATAATAACATTACAGTCTCTGTATATGGGAAAACAGGTAAGTCTCTTCACTTCAGACCTTTGTGCTATCCACGTGAAATCGGAAAAGGATTTAAGTGGGTATTTCTGATTCTTCCTACTACTCTCATCCTCATGTGTATCTTTTCCTGTGCATTTACTTAAAGGGATGAGGAACTTCAGATTTTTTTTTTAACCTTTAAAAAAACCTTTGAGGTAAAACTGACATGGACATACAATACACTGAACATATTTGAAGTGTATAATTTGATATTTCTTGATATGTGTACCTACCATGAAACCATCACTGCAATAAAGATGACTATCCATTACCCCTAAAACTTGCCTTATAGCTGTTTTAATCTTCCCTCTCAGCCTTTCTGCTCATCTCCATCCTCAGGCAACCCCTTTGCATGTTTAGGATATTTTATAAATGGTGTTGTACCGAATGCGCTTTTTGTCTTTTATAATACATTCTGGGTTAATTTCATTGGGATCCAAGTTCATGATAATTTTGAAGTTCATCAATTTTGTTAAGAATATTAATAGTTTATTCCCTTTCACTCCTGGGTAGAATTCCATATTAGACAGAATATCCCAAACTAGATAGACTAGTTTGATCATCCATTCACGTATTGATGGAAATTTGAGTCGTTTCCAGTTTTGGGCTTTTACAAATAATGCCACCTAAATATTTGGGTTCAAGTCTTTCTATGGACATACACTTTTATTTCTTATGGGAAAATACTTAACTGTTTAATGGCTGAGTTACATGGTAAATAAAGCTTCCAAACTATTTTCCAAAGTGGTTGTACCATTTTACATTCCCACCAACAGGGTATAACAATTCTAGTTGCTCCGCATTCTTGTCAGCACTCGATGTGGCTGGTTTTTTTTTTTTTTTTTAATTTTAGTGATTTTAATAGATGAGTGGTAGTATCTCATTGTTGTTTTAATTTGCATTTTCCTAATGACTAATGGCTTGAGCACCTTTTCAAGTGCTTATTTGCTATTTGTATATCCTCTCTGGTGACCTGTGTGTTCAAATCTTTTTCTTATTAGATTTTTTTTTATTATTAAATTTTGAAGTTCTTTCTACCTCCTAGGTTCAAGTCTTTTTTTCATTCGTATAGGTTTTTGGTGTGGTGTCCTTTTTGCAGACAATAGTGTTGTAGACTCTCTTACTTTTGGTCTCTGGCCCCCTCGTGGCTGAAGTTGGTATGGGGGCTTGCTGTAGGCTTCCTGATGGGAGGGACTGATGCCTGCCCACTGGTAGGTGGAGCTGATTCCTATCCCTCTGGTGGGTGGGGCTTTGTCTCTGGGTGTGATTAGAGGTGGCTGTGTGCCTGGGGGGGTTTTAGGCAGCCTGTTTACTGATGGGTGGGGCTGTGATCCTGCCTGCATTGTTATTTGTCCTGAGGCTTCTCAGGTTTGATGGGTGGGGCCAGATTTTCCCAAAATGGCCACTTCCAGAGAAAGGCATGCTGCTGAATATTCTCAAGAGCTTTGCCTCCAATGTCCTTCCCCCACAACAAGCCACAGTCACTCCCTGTTTTCCCAGGAGATCCTCCAAGAACTGCAGTCAGGTCCAACCCAGATTCCTATGGAAACTTTGCTTTGCCCTGGGACCTGGTGCACGTGAAAGTCTGTGTGGGCCTTTCAAGAATGGGGTCTCTGTTTACCCCAGTCCTGTGGAGCTCCTGCACACAAGCTCTGGCCTTCATTGCCAGATGCTCTGGGGGCTCTCTCTCCCAATGCCAGATCCCCAGGTCTGGGGATTTGACGTGGGGCCCTGAACTCTCACTCCTATAGGTGAGTCTCAGTGATACAGTTACTTTCCAGTCTGTGGGGTTTTCCACCCAGTGGTTATGGGGTTGCTTATATTGCATAATTGCCCCTCCAACCTCTTGATGTGGCCTCCTCCATGTCTTCTGGAGTAGGATATGTTTTTGAAAGTTTCCTGTCCCTTTGGTTGAAAGCTGCTCAGCATTTGGTTGTAATTTTATTGTTTTTATGAGAGAAGTTGAGTTCCAGTCCTTCTATTCCGCCATCTTAATCCCATCTCCTTTTTTTTTTTTTTCATTTTTTAATGGTTTCCTTTGCTGTGCAAAAGCTTTTAGGTTTGACTTCAAGTCTTTTTTTCAGATGTGATTTGAAAATATTTTATCTCGGTCTGTAACTTATCTATTCATTCCCTTTATAGTGTCTTTAAAAGGATGATGTTTTTACTTTTGTTAAAGTCTAATTTAACAGTTTTTTCTTTTGTGGATCATGTTTTTGTGTCATACCTAATACTCTGCCTGATTCAAGGTCACCAAGATTTTCTCTGTTGTCTTCCAGAGGTATAGTTTTAAGTTTTAAATTTTGGTCTCTATTGTATTTTGGGAGGGGTTGTTTGCTTGCTTTTTGTTTTGTTTGCTTGAAGTTCATTTTTTACAGATAGATATTCAAATGTCTCAATACCATATGTTGAAAAGACCATCCTTTCTTCATTAAATTGTCTTTGTACCTTTGTCAAAAATCAGTTTTCTGTACACGGGTGGATCTATTTATGGCTCCTTGTCCTATTCATCCTATTCTACTGTTCTTTTGGCTTGTCTCTATAGCAATGCTACATAAAAGCAATACTTTATAAGTATTGAAATATAATGTTAGTCCTCCGGCTGTGTTCTCTTCCAAAGCTGTTTTGGTAATATTGGGCTCTTTGCATTTCCATGTCTTTAAGAATCAGCCTCTCAATTTCTACCAAAAAACCTGCAGGGATTTTGATTGGGATTGTGTTGAATATATAGATCAACTTGTGAAAAATTGATTTGTCAACAAATTGGCTCCTGTGACCTATAGATATGGTGTCTTTCTCCATTTATTTGTCTTTTTTGATTTCTCTCAGTAGTGTTTTATAGTTTTTAGTACAAAATTTCCTATTCTTTCTCAGATTTATTCTTAAATGTTTCATATTTTGATGCTCCCACCCCCTTTTTTTTTGGCTGCACTACAGCGTACGGAGTTCCCAGGCCAGGGATCAGATCTCAGCCGCAAGTTGCCTCCTATACCACAGCTGCAGCAATGCCAGATCCTTTAACTCACTGTGCTGGGCAGGCATCAAATCCATGTCCCAGTGCTCCTGAGATCTCATTATGCCACAGTGGGAACTCCTGATGCTTTTAAAATTATATATATATATATAATTTTTTTTTTTTTAATGTGGAGGTTCCCAGGCCTGGGGTCAAACCTGTGCCACTGCAGCAACCCAAGATGCTGCAGGGACAATGCTGGGTCCTTAACTTACTAAATCACGAGGGAACCCCCTAAAATGATGTTTGTAAATGCAAATATCCCATTGTTCATTTACCAGTAGTTTCCTCCTATGTGTCTACTGATTACTAGCCTGCTGAATACTAAAGGAGGCCCCTTTGGACCTTTGTGGCTCTCTCTCTGCACAGTTACCTTTTCTTCAGTGCTCTGTGCTGTGATCTCAAGCCACCTTAATCTCTATAGACTTTTATCTCTGTTCTAAACTAAGATTCTTCTGGACTTTGTCTGGGTTCCCCCACCATGCATAGTGGCCTGGAAATCCTCTAAAGGCAGTAAACTGAGAAATTACAGGGCACCTTCATTTGTTTCCTATTCCTTTGTTGCTTATTTTTAGCCTCTAAAACCATTGTTTCATATACTTTTCGTGACTTTTGGTTGTTTCATGTGGGAAAAATAGATTTGTTCCTTTTTGCTACGTCTCTGCTAGAAATGAATCTTTATCTTTTGCAAATGTACTGATCACCTTCTCGCCTTAACTTTTTATGAGAACATGTTTTACAAGTATACAATAGTGGATAGAATACAATAATGAATCCTATGTATCTGTCAACCAGATTCAATTATTATCAACTCACTGAATCTTATTTTCATCTGTTCTACTTCCTCCTTCACCCTGCATTATTTTTAAACTATTTTAGATGTCATTTAATTTCTTTTGAAAACATTTCAGTATATGTCTAAAATGTGAAGACTCCTTTTAAATTCACTTATCACATCTTAAAAAACATAATTAAAAAATCAACTATACAAGCAGTATTCAAATTTCCATAATTGAATAACAAGTTTTTGTATATATATGTATATATATATATCATATGTATATGATATGTAATATATGATAGAGCTATTATATATATATATTCAAATCAGGATTCAAATAAAGTCCATATACTGCAATTGGTTATGTTTCAAGATTTATTTAATCCAGACTTTCCCTCCTCCATATCCTATTTTTTCCCTCACATATTTTTTGTTGTGGTGGTTCATCCTGTGGTTTCCACAGTTTTGAGTATATTGATTGCATATTCATGCAACAATTGAAAATGATTTTCTACACCTTGTACTTCCTATAAACTGATAGTTAGGTCTAAGGCTGGAATTTTTGGCAAGTACAATAGTTGGTATTATGAATTCCTAATAGGAGGTACATAGTATTTATCTTTTTCTTGTGATATTAGCAGACATAAATCCTCATGACCTAAATTTATTATGTCATTAAGAGCTTAAAATCCATGCCATCTTCATACCTTAAGTGTAATATTTCTATAAAGAAAGATGATCTTCCTCAATTATTTCTTCACCCTGAGATTCAGTTTGTTTAAGAAAGATGGGAGAAATATCTGGCTAGTTCTCTTTATTTACCAGCTTTCAAAATAATGGGTTGAGCCTCTCGCATTTTCCAAATTTTTTGTGTCATTATGGATGTATAATATTAACATGGTTGGTATATTTTAATCCATTGCAATTTTTATTCTTGTTGTTGCTCAAGTTGCCCATCTTGGCCATTCAGAACTTTTTCAGGTTGATTCTTGAATTCATTCGACATGACCCCAGTAGTCTTTGAACTTTTTATTGTTTTATGCTATGATTAGATATTCCAGGTTCATCTTGGACAATTCCTGCTCCAAACCTGGACACATCCATTTACCAAAGACCTCTTAGACATGGTGCTTAGAGACCTCAAACAGAGTGTTAGGAGTGCTCATTTCTACTCTGTTCATGGTTTCCAAGCCTTTTCAGAAGATAGACCTAAGGAAGAATATTTTAAAGATAGCATAAACTATGAGTTCATTTTGATATTTCTAGTTTGTTTGGAATTACTGGTTTTTTACTTACCTTTGTTGATAGTACTTTTGTTTCTCCTTTCTCTGTACCCAAAGTCCTGATTCTCAATGACAGCAACAAATTACTCATTTGCTTCATCCCATTAATCTCACAATGATATCGGAGTAACAAAACAACACACCCAGCAACAGTATGATTCCTAAAAACAATTCAAGGGGTTTTTTTTTAGAGCTCTTCCTTTCTCTTATTTGTGATACACCACTAGAAAGGTACAAATTATACATTTTTAATTTATTTATTTAGTCTTTTTAGGGCTGCATCTGTGGCATATGGAGGCTCCCAGGTTAGGGGTCCAATCAGAGCTGTATGCCGGCCTACACCATGGCCACAACACCACCAGATCTGAGCTGCATCTGCAACATGCACCACAGCTTCTGGCAACACTGGATCCTTAACCTACTGAGCGAGGCCAGGGATAGAACCTGCATCATCATGGATACTAGTCAGATTCACTTCTGCTGAGCCACAATGGGAACTCCACAAATTATAGTTTAAAAATACGTGTTTTAAAGTCACTCAAAATAATTCTTCTCTGTATGGTTTTGCCAAAAACTTGATAGGTTCATCATTTTCCTTTAGACTTTTAGTGGTAGCTTCTCAAATTTATTTTTGTGTTAGTTTCTGTAGATATTATATAAAATATCTACATGATTTGAAAGTTAAATCTATAAGACAAAAGACCTTCAGGGGAGAATACTTCCTAGTCCTCCTCTGTGTACCTTATGTACTCATATTCACAATAGTAATCATTTTTTGTGGGTTTTCTTTTTTTTATTTAAAAATGCAAATTATATATAATAGTCATAGTGATATAGTATATGTACAGAATAGGATATATATTTACACTGCTTCTTCTTAGATATCAGGGGTATGTCATACAGGTTTAACTTCTGTTTCCTGGTGTGAATGCTACATACTTAATGCTATTTCCCAGGGACTCTTTCAGAGCAGTATATGTAGATATTTTTCATTCATTATTTCATCTGCATAATACTCTCTTGTGCGGAGGAACCATTGTTGTTCAATCAGCTCTTAATTGAAGGATTTGTTTCCCAGCCTTTTACCATCACAAACAGTGGTGTAATAAAGAGCCTTGTGCATTATCTTTTAATATTTTTACCAGTCTATCTTTGGTATAGATTTCAAGAAGTAAAGCAGCTCAGTTAAATAATAGATGGATATGTATATTTTGATAGATGGGTATTGCCAAACTTTTTTCATAGACAATATACCAGTTTTCATTTGTACCAGAAATGTGTGAATGTAATGTACCAGTTTCTTCAGTCTTCCAACAGAACATGTTGACAAACTTTTAGGTTTTGTGGGGTTTTTTGGTTTGTTTTTTGTTTTTTTAGGCCCACACCCATGGCATATGGAAGTTCTCAGGCTAGGAACTGTAGTCGTAGCAATCGGAGCTGTAGCTTCCAGCCTACACCACAGCCACAGCAATGCAGGATCCGAGCTTCATCTGCCACCTACACCACAGCTCACGGCAATGCTGGATCCTTAACCCACTCAGTGAGGCCAGGGGTCAAATCCACATCCTCATGGATGCTAGTTGGGTTCATTAACCACTGAGCCACGATGGAAACTCCACTTTTAGATTTTTCTAACCAGATAGGTGAGCAGTGCTATGTCACCTTTATTTCTTTTCTTTTTTTTTTGTTTCTTTTTTTCTTGTAGGAAATAGTTTACAACATACAAAAATTCACAATAGTAGATCAAATAGCTTTTTTCTTGAACCATTTGAATAAGTTGCTGACATGTAGCTCCATGACCTCCATGATACAAGTACACTCCATACGTTAATGTACATATATCTTAAAGTCAGGGCGTTCTTCTACATAAACCACCATGTAAACATTAATATTAGGATGTTAATATTGAATTATACCAACAAGTACTCAGATCCATTCCAATTTTGCCAAGCGTCTCAATAACTTTATGGGAAAGGATCCAAGATCACATGATATTGTTTGCTATGTCTCTTTAATCTTCTTTAATCTTTCTTTGACTTTCCTGACTTCGACTCTTTCAACTCTGGTTATTTTGTAGCATGTCTTTAGATTTGGATTGGCCAGATAGTCCCTTATCATTAAATTCAGTTTATGCATTGTTGGCTGGAATATTACAAAAGTGGTTCCATGTTCTCACTGCTTCCTCTCAGGTTGTGCATAATTTAAATTTGTCTGGTTTCTGGTGATATTAACTTGGATTACTTAATTAAACAGTGTCTGCTAGATTTTCTGACTGTAAATTTACTTTCTTCTCTTTGCAATTAATAGTTATTTTGTCGACTGAAACTTTGAGACTACATAAATAAACCACCCTCATCAATTTTTCACCCACTAGTTTTAGTAGCCATTGGTGTTTCTTGACTAGATTATTACTTTGATGATTGCCAAATGGTGATTTTCTAATTTTCTCTCCTTCTACATTAAATAATTGCCAATTTACTGTAAGGAAAAGCTATCTTTTCTCCTCATTTATTTACTTACTTATGCCATTATGCACTAATGAATTCCTATTGTATTTGATAGATTATTGTTCATTATTATCATTATTTATTTTGATACTCAAATTGTTACAGATGTAGGCAGTGAGAGCCCCTTAAGTTAGCTTTGATATATTTTTGATTTGTCCCTGTCAGTCTTTGAGCACTTCCCTACCTAATGGCACAGCAGAATGTTCTGTCTTATACTTTTCTTGGCCCAGCATTGTAATTAGCCACTTTCTTGAAAGAACCCTTGCTTTTTTTTGAAGGGAGATAAAATTAAGAAGCCAAAATTTTGGCACTGGATGTACACTTTATTGTTGATTTTTCACTGTTCCTGGACCCTTTCAGAGAACAGATATAAAGAATATACATATAAAAAAAGACAAGAAAATATATTTGCGTATATTCTTTTATGCATACAATTCACGTCTATATTATTTAACTATCTATTGAAAACTATCAGTTTTACACTGTGGTCTCCAATTCTAGTCCAATACCAGAGAATCCATTCTGCTTTTATTTCTGATTCTACTTGTAACTTCCTTTCTTCAGTGAGCCTCATTAGCCTCATTATATCTAGTTGCTGTATCAGTTCAGCCTTTTTTTTTTTTTTTGGTCTTTTTGGCTTTTCTTGAGCCGCTCCGCAGCATATGGAGGTTCCCAGGCTAGGGGTCCCATCAGAGCTGTAGCCACCGGCCTACGCCAGAGCCACAGCAATGTGGGATCCGAGCCGCATCTGTGGCCTACACCAAAGCTCACAGCAACGCCAGATCCTTAACCCACTGAGCAAGGCCAGGGATCAAACCTGCAACCTCATGGTTCCTAGTTGGATTCGTTAACCACTGCGCCATGACGGGAACTCCCTCAGTTCAGCCTTTTAATCCTACTTGGACTCCAGTATCTCATGCCAGGCCACTGCCCCCATGGTGCTCCTGGTCTTCTTCCTTGGGCTCTGACACCCTGCACCAAACCGTGGAAGGACCCATTCACCCTTCTTAGGCTCCGCCATGTGGAGGGGGCTGCTACTCCCAGCCCCACTCCACCCAGCCCCCTACATGGATGTCTGTCTTGCTTAACCCCTTATAACTTTGGGGCTTTGGGACTTAATAAGGAAGGTGAGAAGTAAAGGAAGGCCAGAAAGAAGGAAGAAAGAAGGAAGGAAGGATGGATTTTTTAATTTTCTTATTATAAGTAAGAATGACGTCTTTTCGGATGTTGAACACCATGTCATGTATAATACGTTTTTGTGTGTATGACCTATCTGTTAACATCTCCAGCAGTTTTTACTATATAGTTATTTGCTAGATACCTTTTTTCCAGACTCTTTATTAGGAATATTAATCTTTTGTCTGTGATGTAAGTTTCAAACATGTTTCTGAATTTTTTTTTGCTCATTTATTTTCTTGCCACACAAAGATTTTTATTTTATGTAATATAATGATTGCCTTTTTTTTTTATTGTTTGCAGATTTTGAATGAAGGTTGAGGAATGGCCTCCTTTTAATATATGCACTGGTTGCTTTTTTCATTGATTTCCAATTTAGGTAGATGTTGGACTGTGTTTTTGTGGGAAAAAACCTGACTCCACTTTGTCTCCTCACACTTTCAGCTGGAGTCCAGGAGCTGGAATCACGCTTCCTGGTACCTGGAGATCTATTAATTTTGACGGGGAACAAAGTGCAAATGCCATGTGATGCCATTCTGATTGATGGCCACTGTGTGGTAGATGAAGGCATGCTGACAGGTACGGTTTTAACACCTAGCTTATAGCCTCTGCTGCTTCTCCTGGGTTTTTCCTGAATGGTAGTGGCCAAGCCTGGGGTTGCTATGGGTCCCTCCTATGCTCACAAATCTTATTAACAGTCCTGCACTGGATGGATCCTGGAGTTCAAATTAAAGCTACTTTCTATTTGTTAGGTCGGATATGGTTATAACTTTTTCAGTTCTTAGCATTTCTTTCTTGAGCAAAGAATTATTTCAACCCTGTCATTTTACCTTAAAAGATTTTAGAGATCATTAGATGTTTCAGAATCATCTGTGACTTTATATTTAATATTTATAAACTACATCCTCAGATAAACACAGAGGGTTTTAAAACCACTGAGAACCATTGAAAAACATCCCCCAACCTCCCTGGGTCCAATCCAAGCTCTTCCTAGCTTGGTTTAAAAATGTCGAAAAGTTGATGATGCAGGAATTGGCAAATCTGCTACTTTCAAAATATACACTGCCTGTGTTGGATGAAGTGTTTCATTTTTAAACAGCATGCCAAGGCTGGGAGGGACTTCCTATCATAATATGCAAGCTGAGGTTCAGAGAGAAGTGACTCGCTCTAGGTCACGGCGCTCCGAGTTCTTACTCACGTATGCATTTATGAGATGTTTTGCCAACCTTTCTGTGAAGTAAAGAATCATGAAGTCTTTTTCAGAGATGGAATTGGAGGCTGTGAATACATATTGATGTACTGTGGTTCCCATTAAAGTCCAAATCAGATCAGTTTCTCCTGGCAGACCAGGAAAGCATGAAATGGGGACAAGGGCACACAGCTGCCTCCTACGTGAACTTACAAAAAAAAAAAAAAAAAAAAACACAAAAAAACAAAACAAAACTAACCACGGAGTGACAACAATCCCTTCCTGCTGGGACTTTTGCAGTGCCAAGTGCCATTAGTGAAAGTGGCCCTCCTGTACTGGCACATTTCCCTAGACTTTATCCTGTTTATTTTACAGATGGAAGTAGAGGGCTTAATAAGTTTTGTTCTCAGAACAGGCCATAGTTATTTTCACAACTCATTCACCACCTTGTTTTAGCACTTCAACACAATGAAATCTGCCCCTCCCAGGGAACTGGCAAAAATCACTAATATCCCAGTTGGCAAATCCAATAGATTCTTTACATTGCTCGTCTTATGGTCCTATCTGCTACATTGGACCATTCTGACCATCTCTTTCTCTGGAAATGCTGTCTGTCTGTTTTCCAAGATAGCACCATCTCGACACGTTTTTGGGCCACTAACAATACTTTTAAGCTTCCTATACTGCTCCTCTTCCTCCATCTCTGCATTTTGAGGTGGTTCAGGGATCCTCGACCTTTCCTTTTTCTCACTCTTCACTCCATACCTAAGTAATCTTGTCTCTTCCCATGGCTATCTTATTGCCTCTAAGGTGATAAACTGTGACTAAATATCTCTGGTCCAGGCCCCTCCCCTCAACTCTGGACCCAAATAAACATCTAACTGCCTGCAAAGCATCTCAACATGGTCGTTCCACAAGCATCTCCACCTCCGGGACCAAAAGGCTATTCCTCTTCCTCCTAGAATCCCTATGTTGGTGATTAAAACCATCCTCTGCTCATCCTTCCGAGTCAGAAAGCAGGATGCCATTTAAAATTCCTCTGTCCCTATGGATCTGCCTCTATAAAAATTTCCCCACATTTTGTAGCTGCTCAATTTATTTCTCAAAACTTGTATCTTTTCTACTCCTACTGCCAGCTGACAAAGTTCAGACCTTGTCCTCTTCAACCAGGACTCTTGTGATGTGTCCCACCTAGATGTCCAGCCTCCACCCTCATCAGACTTCATTCCCTGTACTGCAGACAGAATATACTCTTATACATAAACAGAGTGGTGGCACTCTGCTAAATCAGTTAAATACCTCCTGATTTCCCTCCTGCCAACAGTGCCTATAGAGAAGTATTTTGGGGAGTTCCTGTTGTGGCTCAGTGGTTAATGAATCCGATTAAGAACCATGAGGTTGCGGGTTCGATCCCTGGCCTTGCTCAGTGGGTTAAGGATCTGGCGTTGCCATGAGCTGTGGTGTAGGTTGCAGGTGTGGCTCGGATACCGCGTTGCTGTGGCTGTGGTGTAGGCCGGCAGCTACAGCTCCGATTGGACTCGTAGCCTGAGAACCTCCATATGCCGCGGGTGTGGCCCTAAAAGAACAAAAGGACAAAATAAAATAAAATAAAATAAAATAAAATAAAATAAAGAAATATTTAAACCCTTAAGTACATGCACAGAGTGCCCTCCATACCTTGCATCCTATATAGCTCTCATGGCCCCACGTTCTAGACCACACAACTTGCTATTCACTAAATGTTTATTTCAGCATCCATGTTTGATTTTACAGCACTCAGAGTATTTATGATATGACGTTAGATTTATTGGTTTCCGTGTCTCTCTCCCCTGTGGCCTACAAACCTCTGAAAAACAAGAACTGTTTTTCTCCTTGTATCCCCTAGATCCAGGGTTGTTCCTGCCACAGGCTCACAAAAAAGGTCTGCCCTGTGATGAGGTCCTGTTTGCATGGCTTACACAAAATGAGATGCTTGTTTTTTTGTAGGAGAAAGCATCCCAGTCAGTAAAACCCCTTTACCTGAGATGAATAGCTCTGTGCCCTGGAAAACACAGAGTGAAGCAGATTACAAGCGGCATGTCCTCTTCTGTGGAACCGAGGTTATCCAGGCCAAGGGGGCTTGCTCTGGGACCGTGAAAGCAGTGGTACTGCAAACGGGTTAGTTAGCATCTCCTTTGTTTTACTATTTTAAGGAAATGTTTTTGCTCAGTTTGTCTAGTGCCTTGAGTGAATTAGGTAAGGAGCAGTCTTTCAAGAACAAACCTAATATATGAAAATACAGATGTTTAAAACGTGAATTGAAATGTGGAGTATGCGTTTTGGTAAAAATAATAACATTGATGACAACAATTAATATTTCTGTGCTTTTTAGTTTATAAACTATTTCTACATATCAAGTGAGCAGAACAAAAATCCATGTTTCCATTTTGTACATGAATTTAGGTGAAATTTTAGAAAAACATCACATAGCTAGTCACTGACAGAGTTGGACCTAGAACTCAGGTCTTCTAACCCAAAGAACTAATCTCAAGGTCTTTCTGGGCAGGAGAGGAATTGAAAACTTGATGATGAAAAGTATTAGAGGAGTTGCCTTTGTGGCTCAGTGGGTTAAGGATGCAACATTGTCTCTTGTGAGGATACGGGTTTGATCCCTGGTCTCACTCAGTGGGTTAAGGATCCTCTGTTGCCATGGCTTAAGTGTAGGCCAGCAACTGCAGCTCTGATTTGACCCCTGGCATGGGACCTTCCATATGCTACAGGTGTGGCTGTTAAAAAAAAAAAAATTGAAATTGAATCTATCTGTATTTACTGGGTCATTTAATTTAAATTCAAGTGTGAGTGTGTGTGTGTGTGTGTGTGTGTGTGTGTGTGAGTGAGTGTTTACGCTTGTAAGTCACTTCCGTAAAATGAAGCTTTATTTGGAAAAGCTGTGCTCTGCCCCCACCTGGTGCTTTCCTGTCTCTGGGATGCATTGAATTAGAAGTAGAAGGAAGGAAAACCAGAGTGAAGTCGGTTTGGAAAGAGGTGAGATATATCCATTCTAAGACTTAGGTGTTTTGCCAATTATCCTTTAATTGCGTTTGGGTTTAAGCACAGCTTAAGCCCCTCTAAAGAAAACAAAGTCTGCGTTGAGGATTAGAAGAGCACTAGCAGTGAGTTTTGTCATCCTGAGCATGTGGGGGGGTGTTTGCTGCTTCAGGATTCAACACTGCCAAGGGGGACCTGGTGAGATCCATTCTCTACCCCAAGCCGATGAATTTTAAGCTCTACAGGGATGCCATCAGGTTCCTCCTGTGCCTCGTGGGGACCGCCACCATTGGAATGATCTACACATTGTGCGTCTATGTGCTCAGCGGGGTAAGTTGCTTTTGTTCTTTCGCTCCTTACACGCATACACTCATCTATGTTTTATACTTTGCATGATGACCTTAATCTAAGGTGTGGTTTTCAAACCTGGGAAAACAGCTATACTCCTGCAAGCTGCTTCTATACTCCTGGCTCCCCATTATAAGCAATTGATCACCAAGTGTTCCATAATAACCATCAGATCTAGTGGGATAAAACACTTTCTTAATTGTGATATCAACATGCTTCTACTCTTGGACTTTTCTTTACACAATTTTTTTCATTTAAATCTGAGAATATATTTATTCTAATAAGGTAGTATTTCGTAGTTGTTAAATGAGGGCTTTTTTCATTTATTTATTTTTTTAAATTAAAAAAAATTTTTTTAAAATTTTTTCCTGCTATACAGCATGGGGCTCAAGTTATTCTTACATGTATACATTTTTTTCCCCTACCCTTTGTTCTGTTGCAATATGAGTATCTAGACATAGTTCTCAATGCTACTCAGCAGGATCTCCTTGTAAATCTATTCTAAGTTGTATCTGATAACCCCAAGCTCCCGATCCCTCCCACTCCCTCCCTCTCCTGTCGGGCAGCCACAAGTCTATTCTCCAAGTCCATGATTTTCTTTTCTGAGGAGATGTTCATTTGTGCTGGATATTAGATTCCAGTTATAAGTGATATCATATGGTATTTGTCTTTATCTTTCTGGCTCATTTCACTCAGGATGAGATTTAGTTCCATCCATGTTGCTGCAAATGGCATTATGTCATTCTTTTTTATGGCTGAGTAGTATTCCATTGTGTATATACCACATCTTCCTAATCCAATCATCTGTTGATGGACATTTGGGTTGTTTCCATGTCCTGGCTATTGTGAACAGTGCTGCAATGAACATGCGGGTGCATGTGTCTCTTTTAAGTAGAGTTTTGTCTGGATATATGCCCAAGAGTGGGATTGCGGGGTCATATGGAAGTTCTATGTATAGATTTCTAAGGTATCGCCAAACTGTTCTCCATAGTGGCTATACCAGTTTACATTCCCACCAACAGTGCAGGAGGGTTCCCTTTTCTCCACAGCCCCTCCAGCACTTGTTATTTGTGGACTTATTAATAATGGCCATTCTGACTGGTGTGAGGTGGTATCTCATGGTAGTTTTGATTTGCATTTCTCTTATGATCAGCGATGTTGAGCATTTTTTCATGTGTTTGTTGGCCATCTGTATATCTTCCTTGGAGAAATGTCTATTCAGGTCTTTTGCCCATTTTTCCATTGATTGATTGGCTTTTTTGCTGTTGGGTTTTATAAGTTGTTTATATATTCTAGAGATTAAGCCCTTGTCGGTTGCATCATTTGAAACTATCTTCTCCCATTCTGTAAGTTGTCTTTTTGTTTTCTTTTTGGGTTTCTTTTGCTGTGCAAAAGCTTTTCAGTTTGATTAGGTCCCATGGGTTTATTTTTGCTCTTATTTCTATTGCTTTGGGAGACTGACCTGAGAAAATATTCATGCGGTTGATGTCAGAGAGTGTTTTGCCTATGTTCTCTTCTAGGAGTTTGATGGTGTCCTGTCGTATATTTAACTCTTTCAGGCATTTGGAGTTTATTTTTGTGCATGGTGTGAGGGTGTGTTCTAATTTCATTGCTTTGCATGCAGCTGTCTAGGTTTCCCAGCAATGCTTGCTGAATAGACTTTATTTTTCCCATTTTATGTTCTTGCCTCCCTGGTCAAAGATTAATTGACCGTAGGTGTCAGGGTTTATTTCTGGGTTCTCTATTCTGTTCCATTGGTCTGTCTGTCTGTTTTGATACCAGTACCACACTGTTTTGATGACTGTGGCTTTGTAATATTTCTTGAAGTCTGGGAAAGTTATGCCTCCTGCTTGGTTTTTGTTTCTCAGGATTGCTTTGGCAATTCTGGGGTAAATGAGGGCTTTTAAATAAAACCCAGACACCCATTGTGGGTGAAGTCATGGCCAACTGGTACATTGTTCTACACTGACAACAGTATGAATTGTTACAAGCTTTTTCATTGTCCTTTAGCAAACTATATTGAGAGCCATAAATGTGTTCATATCCTTTGAACCATATTTGACTCACTCATATCATTTTAAGGAATGTGACCTAAAGAAGTAAACAAAAAGGAGGAAAAACATCATATGCACAAAGATGTTCATAATCCATTTCTCTGTAATCGCTAAATAGGGACTTTACCTTCCCAGGAACCTCCGGAGGAGGTGGTGAAGAAAGCCCTTGATGTCATCACCATTGCTGTTCCTCCTGCTCTACCTGCTGCTCTGACCACAGGCATTATCTATGCCCAGCGGAGGCTGAAAAAGAGAGGCATCTTTTGCATTAGTCCACAGAGGATCAATGTATGTGGACAATTAAACCTTGTCTGCTTTGACAAGGTATGTGTGTTTCATTCTCATTCCCAGCGCCATTTTTATCATCACTATCATCACACACAGGTGCTTTGCAGACCTGAGAGGCAGGAAACTTAGGATGTGGGCACCTGACTTCATTTTATTTCTGGTTGGATGTATAATCTAGGACAGATACATTTCTTTCTTTCTTTTTTTTTTTGGCTCACCCATGGCATTCAGATGTTCCTGAGCCAGGGATTGAACCTGTGCCACAGCAGTGACAATGCTGGATCATTAAGCCTCTAGGCCACCAGGTAGCTCCTAGATACATTTATTGAGCTCTCAGATTCTAGGGTTTAGAGAAGGAAGAGTAGGTACTGAATCTTTTAGGGCTCTTCCAACTCTGATATTCTATGACACACAATTAGTTAAAATAGCATTTTGTCCCTCTATAGTCAAAACTTTCGTACAAGGAACAGAATTTAAACCTTTGACTCTACTTACTGCTATATCCCTAATGCTAAGACTATTGCCTGGTGTATAGTTAGTGCTCAATAAATATTTATTGAATTAACAAACAAATAAAAAAGGAAGCGTTTATTTAGCTGTGTCTTACTATGAAACTTGATTAAAATAAATGCCCAGTCAATTCCTTACTATATTTTCCCATCTGCAGTATACTGCTTAAAATAATCCCTGATCCCTTGCCAGTTACTCCCAACCAGCCTCTTAGTCTACCTTCTCTTGAATATATTCTTTTCGTCTATATACACGTATGCTGGGGTGAAGGTGGGAGCCATAAGAGGGTAAGATGGAAATGGTTTGTGCCTGGGCCTTGATTTTTAAAGATGCCTAAGTGACCACAGACAGAGGTCAATGCCACTGAAGGAAAGGTTTCACATTACTCACAGTTTCCCTAGACAGAAGAGGCCTGTCTCACCATGCAGGGCTGCAGGAGGGATGTTGGATTTTGATCAGGAAGCAAAGCAGGAGTGAGAGGAATGCTTAGGCTATGGCCTTGATGGGAGTTTCTGCAGGAAAGGCATGACAGAGAAGGTACACAGCAGATGGACAATTGGCTCATTGGAATGATTTCAGTAGGCTCTGGGTTATAGGAATGCTCTCTTGTTGTCTGGTACCTGCCGCTGGATGCTTAAGGTAGAGGGATGTGGTCTCCAGGGGAATGTGGCTGGATAGAAGAGGGGTGATTCCTGACTGGTCAGTTTGCACATCAAAGGCTTGTTCTTGGCCGAGACCCTTGTTATCTTTAAGAATTGGTTAGCCTCCATCCCAGGAAGTGGTCCCTTTCCTTCAGAAAGGTGTCTTAAGTTAAAGTTTTGGGGGTGGGCACACTGTAGGGTATACAGAAGTAGAAATATAATGCTGGACACATGAAACTTATATAATGCTATTTCTAACATATAATGAAAACTGCTGTTATTGCAATAAAAAAATAAAAAAGAGAAAGGTTTCCTAACATGTCAAATATAATACACAGAAAACTTTAAAATATACACAAGGGCATTCCCTGGTTAAGCAGGTTAAGGATCTGGTGTTGTCACAGCTGTGACTTGGGTGTGCTGTGGGTTTGATCTTTGGCCCAGGAAATTCCGCATGCCATGGGTGCAGCCAAAAAAAGACCTATAATCCCAGGGCATTGTAGGTAGGCGAATATGGCAGAGAGCCAAGAGAGCAATAGAATGTGATTTTGATCAGAACAACACATTAGTAGTGGGAGAGAGTGTTTGTAGATCTCAAATTCTGGCTAAGACCTGTTTGCATACTTTTTTTTGGCAGTGGGGAGCCATCGAAGGTGTTTTCTTCCTCTTTTTTGATTGCTGCCTTCTTTTTTCTCAATTTAATTTTTATTGTGGTGAAAGATGCACAACATAAAATCTACCATGTTAACCATTGTTATGGGACTTTAAGTGCATTCATTTTGCTGTGCCACCATCATCACCATCTCTTTCTAGAACTTTTTCTATCTTCCCCAACTGAAATTTGGTACTCATCAAATAGTACATCGAAGGTTTTTGATAGCAGAGAATGAATGGGATCAGAGCTGTATTTTTTAATTACTGGAATAACAGAGAGAGCCACAATAGCAGAGGTTAACATGGCTCTTGCCATTGTTTCCATGTTACTCTGTGGTCATACTAGCATCATAAGGAAAGATGTTCTGTTTCTAAGATCATATTATTTTCGGGCTTGGAAAAGGAAAAAAGGCAGGGGAGATAATTGTAGTATGAATTTGAATGAAAAATAAGTAATAATTATGAGCAATTAACATTTTTCTCAGCTCTTACTCTATGCTAGGCATTAAATTAAGCACTTTGTATTATCTCACTAATCTTCACAGTAGCCCTATATGGCTTATGTGATTATGACTATGTTGCAGATAAGGGCTCTGATGTCTTGAGGGGTTAAATAATTGGCCCAGGTCACCCAGCTGGAGTTTTAACCCAGTCCGAACTCTTCATCACTATACTGCACTGAGAAAAACACCAACAAACACCTTTTTACCAAATAGGTGTCAAGTAGCAAAATATTTCTTTAGAGCAATACTTATTTCCAATGACCTATTTTTAACTTCTGCTATCAAGGCTGGGATTTGCCTACTTCATGGCTCTGAGAGCAGGCTTACCCAGGACTCTCCCATCCATTCCATCTAACATGAAATCCTCAAAACAAGCCTCTGAAATATGTAAAGCAGGCACTGTATTCTTCTCTTTATCACTGAGAACACTGAAGTTCAAAGAGACTAAGCGCCAGCCTGTCATTCAACCAGTGTGAGTTCATCAAAGCTTCCACCCGGGACTCCAGATACCCCCTTATTGTGTGCTTCTCTGAAGTGCCGATCTCAATAATGTGACATATATTTTCCCGTTAAAACATAACTTATCAATGTCACTATGGAGGTGCTGGATCTTCAGAGTAAACTGAGTGCTTGTTTCTGTTTAGACAGGCACCTTAACGAGGGATGGCTTGGATCTCTGGGGAGTCATGCCTTGCGGTAGGAACGGGTGAGTACTTGGGACTGAATGCATTGTCGGTTCACTTTCCCCAGAACTTTGCGTTTTTTCCTGAACACTAATGATGGAGCGATTTTGGCATTGGCTTCTGTGAGCAGTGGTTGCCCAAATAGGCTTCATTTAATTTCTCTTCTTGACTATTTCCAAAGCTCACTAAAACATGCCTATTTCCCTCACCCCTATCCCAGCCCCAGGACACTCACAAAATCCAAGGATGCATTCACATCCTTGCTAAAATGTGATTTGCTATGAGCATATCAGACAGGGGTCTGTGTGGGTCATTTGGACACTACCAGGATACTGTCCTTCAAAGGGGTAATTATTCCTTGTACAAACTGAAGCCATTCCATGTACTAATAGAAAGAACACAGCCCTGACTTGTAGACACTGTTTCAGGAAGGGGAATATCTCTGAGCCTTACCTAGTGGATGTCAGTTTTGACAATTTTCGCATCAGGGTGGTGAAGATTTACATGTCTTTCTCTTGGGGCTCTCTTGTCTGAGTTTGCTTCTCTGTCTGCTTTTTCATCCTACTCCAACTTGCAGCCTGATCAGAACATGGACAATTGACTTTCAGGTTTTGTTTTTAATTGAGGTATAGTTGATTTCAGATTTTTTTTTTGTTTTGTTTTTGTTTTTTTGGCTGTACTCAGAGCATGTGGAAGTTTCAGGCCAGAGATTGCTCCCAAGCCACAGCAGTGACAATGCTGGATCCTTAACCATCTGCACCACCAGGGAACTTCTCACGTTTTGTTTTTTAAATGCAAGTATTTCCCTTTCACACTTGCAACCTAAATCATAAACTATTTTATATATAAATGGTACATCAATGTTCATCTGCAGTATGCACATGATGTACAATTTACCCATGAAGTATTTTAATTATATATGTTTAATGACTATTTATAAATGAGTCTATTTAGGTTAAAAAAATTAATCTGATGCTTCTAACTGTTTTAGCCTATAGAAGAAGGCTGCCATAAGTGTTAAACTTTCTAAAGGTCTTTTCATTTTCTCCCAAAGATCATTTCAGATAGATACTCAGTCATCTTGTTCATTAGTATTTTTCTGTTTCAGCTTCTATAAAAAGTGTACGCATTTATTCAAATATATGAGCATTCAGAGAGCAGGGTTTTTTTTGTTTGTTTTTTGTCTTTTTGCCTTTTCTAGGGCTACTTCCAGCAGCATATGGAGGTTCCCAGGCTAGGGGTCTAGTCAGAGCTGTAGATGCTGGCCTACACCAGAGCCACAGCAACACCAGATCCCAGCCACGTCTGCAACCTACACCACAGCTCACGGCAACGCCAAATCCTTAACCCACTGAGTGAGGCCAGGGATTGAACCCAAAACCTCATGGTTCCTAGTCGGATTTGTTAACCACTGCGCCACAACATGAACTCTAGAGAGCAGTCTTGTTCTTATTTATAGTTGTGTCTCTAGTGCCATATAGCACTATAGTAGACATATAGAGTAGATGCACAATAAGTGTTGGTTTATCTAAAATAAACTGAAGGAGTACCTGCTGTGGTGCAGTGGGTTAAGAATCTGACTGCAGTGGCTCGGGTCACTATGGAGGTGCAAGTTCTATCCTGGGCCTGTCCCAGGGAGTTAAAGGATCCAGCGTTGCCATAGCTGTGGCTTGAATTCAGTCCTTGGCCCATGTTTAATCCTTGGCCCAGGAATTTCCATATACCTCAGTGTGGCCATTAAAAAATAAATTAATTAATGAAATAATCTAAATATGTTCCATCTCTTAAATATTCTTCTCCTTATTGAGTTGACATCATACTACGCACAAGACTTTTAAAACTTTCTGTACCTAAAAGAACTTGTCAAATTTATGTATTTATTTATTCTTTCTCTTAAATGCTGACTTTGTTGGTGTGCAATTCTAGATGAAAGAGTTTTTATTTTATTTTATTTTAATTTTATTGGTCAGTACTTTTGAGGTATTCTACTATCTTCCAGATTCCCTTCTTTTCTTTCTTTTTCTTTCTTTCTCTCTCTCTCTTTCTTCTTTCTTTCTTTCTTTCTTTCTTTCTTTCTTTCTTTCTTTCTTTCTTTCTTTCTTTCTCTCTTTCTTTCTCTCTCTCTCTCTCTTTCTTTATTTCTTCCTTCCTTTCTTTCTTCTTTCGCTTTTTAGGGCCACACCTGTGGCATATGGAAGTTCCCAGGCTAGGGGATGAATCAGAGCTGAAGCTGTTGGCCTACACCACAACCACAGCAACACAAGATCCAAGCTGCTCCTGTGACCTACACCACAACTCATAGCAACTCTGGATCCTCAACCCACTGAGCGAGGCCAGGGATTGACCCATGTCCTCATGGATACTAGTTCATTACTACTGAGCCATGATGGGAACTCTAGAACTTGTCAAATTTAAACAAAAACAACTGATATCATATTTAGATTATTGCTAGATTAATTTGGTCTCTCACGCTACTTCCCTCTCCTCTTTCCTACTTCAGAAAGATCAGAGTTGGTTTCAAATGACTAAAAGAGCAATTAAAATCTTTTTTTGACACATTTAATAGAATAAGGTAAAATGGATTCAATTCAAAGAAAGAAGTCAGCACCTGACTTAGAAGCTATTAACTATCATATTATAAAAGTGAGCTCATCTCTAATACTTCATATCTTTTCCAAAGAGGGCCTGTGCAATGGGCCAGGTACTTCAAAACCATTGGAAGGCCACTTGAGCTACCTGGTTTGGATAAATCATAAACATTTAAATAAAAGTTCAAGGACAGGGATGACAGAGTTTTATTTGTTGCACAAACCAGAGTCTGGCTCAGTCCACAGGAACCCAGAACTACGTATTCAGAATTATATGTGGAGGATAGTTTGTGTGCCAGCTGAAAAATAAGGTTCTTTTTTCCTGATCTGTGTTTGCTTTACAATGTGAGCTCAAGAATCTGTGTTAATCTCTGCTGATGATTGCTTACTTTTAGATTTTTACTAAAACGCCAGGGACACATTGTAAACCTTTGAGGCAGCTTGATCTTTCAATTTATAAAAATAGGTATGATCAGCAGGGTCAGTACTCAGTTAAAAGGTTCTTGAGCTTTTAAGGAAGCTTGAATGAGGAATCCAGGAAGAAATACAGCTGGATTGTGAGTTAACATTCTGATGTGTAGGTACCCTAAGGAAATGCAGTGCCCATAACATGAGAAGTCATAGTCTGACCCTGGAGACCATGTTTTAAGTCAATAACAAAAAGTAAAAAATACAAACTCTTCCAAGAAAGAGTAACTAGAAAGGTCTGGAAACTGCACACTGGAGGCAGAGCTTGAGGTTCCTATGTAATCCTAGAGGAAGGGAGTATAAAAGGGGGTACAGCCAAGCTGGTCCACAAATCTGAAAGAAGTTGACATGTGGAGGAGGAAGAGCAAGCAGATTCTGACTGCTCCAAAAAGCAGATTTGGCCTCAATCCAGGAAGCTCTTTCTGCCACTCAGGGTCCTCCAGATAGGATGGTCTGCTTTGTGACTTGCTTACTGATTCACACATTTAAGAAGGGACTGACCAATAAGGTCCAGAGGACATCTTTTATTAGATGACATCAACTCTGAATTAGTGGAAGAAGCCTGCATATGGCCTTTGAGTTTTATCTTAGTAGGTTTTAGATGAGGCCACTTTCTATGGGAAGCTATGGTGATGATGGCTGCAGTATAGACACCAGAAGTCAGGTTGGAAGAAGAGAGAATGCAAATGCAGTGTCCTTTTCATAAGTGGTGGGGTTTTTTTGTTTGTTTGTTGGGTTGTTTTTTGTTTGTTTGTTTTTGTGATTTTTTTTTTTTTTTTTTTTTTTTTTGCTTTTTAGGGCCACACCCGAGCAAGGCATATGGAAGTTCCCATGCTTGGGGTCCATTGGAGCTGCAGCTGCCAGCCAACGCCACAGCCACAGCAACACGGGATCTGAGTGGCACCAGTGACCTACATCACAGCTCATGGCAACGCTGGATCCCTGACCCATTGAGCAAGGCCAGGGATCAAACCCACATCCTCATGGATACTAGTCAGATTCATTTCCACTGTGCCATGACGGGAACTCCCAAAAGCGGGTTTTGTTGTTGTTGTTGTTGTTATTGTTGTTGTTGTTGTTGTTGTTGTTATTGTTGTTGTTGTTGCTATTTCTTGGGGCCGCTCCTGCGGCATATGGAGGTTCCCAGGCTAGGGGTTGAATCGGAGCTGTAGCCACCGGCCTACGCCAGAGCC